>NC_090700.1:35800584-37050584 GCF_040954835.1 Lepisosteus oculatus
TGGGACAACACGAAAAGCATTCTAAAAATCTAAATTAAAACATATACACATTTTCACCCATTATTGTCGTAACTTTTTCAAAGAACTCTAAGAAGATAAGATCTACCTTTTCGAAATCCATGTTGCCAACTAGAATCCTGCTGTCAAAGCTCTACATGCAATAAGAGACATGCAATATTTGCCTATAATCTTTCAGTTTGTTTTTTTCATTCTTTCTGTTGAGGGGTGTTACATTTGTTATTTTCCAGTCAATGGCTGTTACCCCCTTCTTAAATAACTGTCAAAAGAATTTTGCCTTTGTCCAGCTTGGGTCTTGTCATCAATTTATTGAATGGTAAATGCATGAATTTATTGTCAATTTTGATATAATCATCTACAGATCCCCACTATTAACTCTGAGACTCTATACCATGGATGCTGTCATTTTTATGAATTTTATAAAGTGCTTGCTTTATCCTTATGCTTTTCCTAAGTTGATTTATTAAGTCTTTTTTTGCCACTGCTTTATTACAGCCTACAGTTTACTTACTCTAGTGATGAATCTTAAAGTTGAATATCTTTAAATGTTGCCATCAATTATTTATTGAATGTTATCTTGTTGTACTTTTGTTAAATTCTATCTCATTCTTTCATAGTCTGCTTTCCTGAAACAGTAAAACTTTGCTTTGGAATCTACTTATACTGTTTCAAAATATACAGTACTTCAAAGCCATACTACATTATTATTCACTGTTCTTTAATGGTTCTCTCACCTCTAAGGTTTTCCTTATTCAATCTTGATTGCTTGAAAAAATTAGATTAATACAGGCATTCCCTCTTGTCGGTGCTCTGACAAACCAAGAGCGCAATCGTTAGTCGTGTCTAACATTTCAGTTTCAGATGCTGACATTCTCTGATGGTTTTTCTTAATCTATGTGAGGAAAATGAAAACCTCCCACGATAACCACTTCTTCCTTTTACAAATTCATGCTTGATTTAATTAAACAAGACTGCATTATAATTGGCATATAAATTTGGCTGTCTGTAGTATACTCCTAAAACTGCCCTTCAAATATTTTTACATGTCTGTCCTATATAAATCTAAGACCCTTAATTCATCCAGATTAAGTTCCTGTGCCAGAATGCTATAAAGATCTACACTTCTAGCTCTACCAACTTTCCAGTGTCTCTTGAAGGAGGTGTATCCACTAATCCTGCATTCTTTACCATCACTCCCTGTGAGCCATGTTTGTCCGATTCCAATTAAATCATAATTGCATGCTTACACGGTACCTTTTATTTCCTTTTTTTATTTCTATGTTTCTCATACTCCTGGCATTTAGGTATACACACTTAATTATCTGGTTCTTTGACATTTTGTTTGCCCCTTGGGTTTTCCTTTTTGGCTCTACTACCTGTGTGTCTCCTTTCGTTTCTCCCCCTTCCATTCTAGTCGAAACGTTTTTGAATTTCTCTGCAGATCCTCACACAAAACCAACAGAAACTCATTGTATTCTGACGGAATCCACTGTGTCTATACAGATGGCCTCTGCAATAGAAAGGCTTCCAAGAGCCAAAATAGCTAAAGCCTTATTTATCAAACCACATCCTTGCCCACGTGTCTTCTTTATGGATTATCATTTGCTGATTGTCACCTTTGCATGGTGCAGGTAGCAAAAAACGATTTGGTCCTACTCTTCAGTTTGTCTGCAAGATCTTTGAATGCATTTCATATGGAAAGTGTGTTGTTTATGATGACATACTGTACAGTATATCACTTTCAGTTATTCTGAGAATGAAGCCTCCTAAAACCTACACTTATATTTTTCTTGTGGTTTTGGTGGCACTAAGGTTGAGACTGGCGTGTGACTGGTGCTTGACTGTCTCCAGCATTCATAGTGTGGCAATGTGTCCTGTTTTCAAGTGGAGCAAACATGTTTGGCAATGTGATGTCAGCTGTCACTGTTATAATTTCCAACGGGAGATTGCTGTATCCTGCCTACAGTGGGACCAACCACAGGTTTCAAATAGCTCTCTTACCTCTGTTTCACTTACATTATTTTGGTTGACAGGAAAGACTGGCTTAATACAAGTTTTTCCACTAGCTCATGGAACAATTATGTAAACGCATTAAGTAAAAAAGGAATTATTACCATTTCAGTATCAGATTCTGACCCTGATGTTTTTTCCCCAATCTGTGTGAGGAAAATTAAAATCTACCATGATAACCACTTCTTCACAAATTCAGTGCCAATTTAATTATATTAGGTTGCATTCAGTATCCAAATATGATGGTCTGTAGCATAATCCTAACACTGTGAATTCTGAAGGTTTTTACAAGTCCTTCCCATATTCATATTCAATTCCGAGGCCTGTAATTCATATAATGCTACAACTCACCTCTTATTGTCGCTGTAGAATGCTGTACTCCTAGTATTGCAGCATTTGTCAGTGTTGGCCATTTAGCTGTAAATTGCAATTACAGTCCATCATAGTTAAAGCAGTAGTTTCTACTCCCTCTACCAAGCTTGATTTGTGCAGCACTACATTTCTCACTACATTCTCAACCTGTACAAGATTTAAAAAACACTCAAACTTGGGCACATAAGAAATCTGACCTTTAACATGCCTGGCACTCCAATTATAGCACCCAGTCCCCATATTTTAGTGCTGCTTTCCATTAGATGCTTTCAAGAAAGCTCTGGCAAACAAAAAGCTAAAGTGGAACAAGATATTTGGAATTTGGATTAAAGGATTCATTATTTAATTAAACTAAGTCTAAGTTGTAATCATAAAAACACAAGAACACAAAAATAGTCACACTGAGATCTCAACTGATCACTTAGCCACTGCTACAGAATGCTATACAGTAGCTCGCTTGAGTGTTTCTAGAAGCCCAGCCCTCTGTGTGTTTTTGGACCCTGGGGAAACTGTACTAATGACTGAAAATAAGATGTAGACACTTTATCACCTAACACAGACATGGACATATTTTTCATTTTCTTGTCTTTGTCTAACCCGTCTAAGTTTCCTACTGAATGACTTATTATTTGATCTACAGAACAGCCTTTGTATTCCTGCCCTGACAGAGTAATTAGAAGGACTTGATAAAGGAACAATGGATCTCAAAGGCCAGGGATACGCCTTTGGCATTACAAATGCTAAGAAGCTAGGAACTTTGGGTAAAGTGCAGAAATCCTTCTAGTACAACAATGTACTTAGTAATATTAATAATCATGTAACTTATATAGCACATTTCATTATAATTACTTTGAATAAAAGTGTGCTTCAAATAAAAATAGGTAAAAGAGAGTTCAAGGAACTTAAAAAATACTATGGAGGAATAAGATTTGGAAGTTGATAGGTAGAGAAGGATTTTAAGATCATTTAAAGGTCTCGGTTGAAACAGTTTGCCTGAGATGATCAGAGAGGATATTCCATAATTGAGGAGTGTAGATGGAAGAGGCACGGTCTTTCATTGTTTGGTTCTGGGAATCAGCTGTAGGTTAAATTGACTTGATCTTAAAGACAGAGATGAAGTTTGAAAAAGAAGAAGGTCAGTAAGGCAGGAGGAACATGTGCCTTTTAGAGCCTTAAAAACCAGGAGCAATACTTGTAAACAAATAAAATCCTTAATAATAATTACTTGTAAAGTCACTCTGAGCAAAGCAGTTGCTTATGAAAAATGTACTTATTGCTGCGCCTTGGGAACATTAATTTTGTCCTGTTTCTTTAACTTCAACTTCTGTGTATATTAACTATGATGACCCACAGATACGAGATTGGCCTTTTCAATATAAGATGTTTGTTTTTTAAATTGCAACTTAACTAAAATAAATGAATCTGTAAATTGAATGTGATTAACAATATGGCCTATTCACTTTTAGTCGATAAAAGCCTTGAATGATCAGATACTGTAAACAGCTGATTATTTACTTCTGATCTAAATGAAGGTGATACATTAATTTACACAAGGCGACAGTCAATTCATAGCATCAGTAACTGTGAAAATAATAATGAAAATATAGAACACTCTAGATGAGGTATTTTTTCATGTAACAATTGTATTCTTTCTTCCTGTCAATTAAATAACTCCAACTTAGCATTGGATGAATGCACAATTGGAAAGATAATTTACTTCAGTTTAGAAGCATCTTTTACAGTCAGGCGCAGTGGAAATGGAATGGATATTCTACACCCACCTGGCAGCCAGATTCACAAGACTGGTCAGGTCTCAATTCTGGTCAGGCAATGGGCCACCCCCACCCCAGAAAAAATCCTCACTCTTTTAAAAATAACTGATATTCCTGGGACTCCCAAGCGGATTAACCTGTAAAGCAGCTTGTTCAGGGCTTTGACCGACCCCTTAAGAAATCACTTGCTTATATCTGGCCTATGCTGACTAATACTCCCCGAGGGGCAGAGTACATTTGACCTAGGTTCGTAGATATTAAGAAGGCCTGCACAAGACGCAACATCTTACCATTCACCAAGGAACAATGCTTGAGGAAGCAAGCTGAGCTGATTAACAACTGGCCATTCCAAAATCAGCAGGGAATAAAAAGAAAAAAGAGGCTCCTTTGAAACTGTAGACACCATAAGCTATAGTGAGTCTGATACCCATGACTGACTGTCTCAGACTAATAAAAAAATGGGCTGTACAGGCTGAGATTTGAAAAGAGCATTGCATGCACCGAAGATGTGCAAATAACAATAAACCCAGAAGGAACCAGTGAAGCGCAGTGTCAGAGCGAGTTCCCCTCAGCTTGCGACAGATTCATAGCAGCAGGTGACACCAGACGCTCTTTTCAGAGAAGCAGTTAGCAGGGCTGAATGATGGGCCACATTAAAGAACAGAGAGATTAACCTTCAGTGCATTTGGGCCTTCCTCTTTTTTCTTTCATCTTCAAAATTGGCTTTTCCCCATTCATAAATTGCTCGGCCGTCGCACTAAACATCTTGCTTTACCGGCTCTTGTGGGTGATCCCTCGACCTCTGCTGTGATTGAGGTCAGAACATTAAGACGAACATAAAGCAATTCCACAGAGTGAGAGGGATGGAGAGAGAGAAATCCCCTAGCGGAACAAGGAAGGAAGACGAGGCTGAGCTGACAGTCTCTATCTCCCATCTCACATTACAGAGGGGCTCCAGGATGTACATGGGTCACCCAGGGAGCGATCCAAAAGAGAAAGGTCAAACGAAGAGTAAAATCATCAGTATCGGAGATTAAGGGCTCTCAGCTGCTATTGCCTTTAGACCGACGACAGCTGATTATGACTTTATTAGGACTGTTAAGGGAGTCACAGCCAAGACAGGAAAGTTGTGCTGCAGATTGGAGACGCTTATTTTTCACAGGCAACAAAACTATAAATGCATATGCATAACAGTATAAATGGCGATGGGGTTTATGAGCTGGAAACCATTTTTAATAGGAAATAGTGGATTCCTGGCTTAAAAAATGTTCCATTTATTTTTCCATGCATCCTAGCCTCCATCTTAATATAGTAAGACATTCTGAAATTAAGCCTTGACTGCACATAAGCCAGCTCAGCCGGTGCAAAATAAATTAAAACCCCTTTCTTCACTCTATAAATCATTTATATATGCAAGCTTCTCCAGTTTCAGGGAGTGCAGAAACGAACCGTTTTTCTCCCCCTCCCAGTAAAGGTACAAGTATGTCAGCCGGGCAAAATGCCACCCAGAGCATATGTGACCGAAAGCACAGACAAGGCGGCAAAAGGTCTGGATGTACTGAATCAGTGAATGAGTGATTATCTGTTCATTCATTTTAGCCCAAAAGCAAGATTGCGCTTTTCCATCAACCTGATCTTGCTACCTGTTGTTGTGTGAAAATCTAGGCTGCTGCTCTGGGAATGGGGGTCCAGATCAGAGAAGCACCCCTGGAATTGTGGGAAACCCCCACGGAAGGAACAGACAAACTGCAGAGAAGGAGATAAGAAGTCTGTTGTAGATCTGAACATGCTGCAGAGAGGCTCTAGGCTCTCAAAAACTCTGCACAAGCTGCTCTCTAATCTTTTAATTCTAATTTTACTATCATGTATGAAGGTGTGGGCTTCGACTTGGTTACTACATGACCCCTCACCCCACCCCTACCTCAGGCAGTCTTCCCCAATTCAGAATATCCTGAGCACCTGCCTTGGAAATTCTGTGACGATAATGGAAAACAAGAGCGAAAAAATCTCCCCCATTACTAAAAGCAAATTTTGCTGCATTAGAAAAAAACATGCATTACCCGTAACCCAAGGTGTTTTTTACATGCGCGAGTCGAGTGCATTGGGTGAACCTTCCCTCTCCAGTCTGTCACAAGCAACACTGAACGCAAAGAAAAAAAATCGAATATGATCCCAGGACAGCAAAGATAAAAATACCAAGGTGCTGAGCAGCACAGGAGGCAACACTATGAGGGAATGTGAGCACTGATAGTTTTATCTCCACTCATCTCACAAACCGCTCCCATGGAGAGACAGCAAGATGCTCGGTTGTCCAGAGGTGAAGAAGTGGAGCTTGTCACCCGTCAAATGAGATGTGAACTCAAAATCTTATTGCAAGTGCTCCTGCAGCTGATATTGTTAAAAGCAACAGTTCACTCCTAAATCTCTGTAAACCACTCTAGTTAAGCGTATCTACTAAATTAAGTAATAGGCTGTTTAATATTACCATTAATTGGTCTTAAAGAGAAAGGAGAGTGAGAACAGGCCTCACAACATCCCTCTCCCTTGTGAAAGATCCTCTCAGTATGTTCTGTTATGTCCTTCATGCCCAGATCAACGCAAGCCTCTTCTTATACCCACTCCACACTGCTGATCACATCCCCGCAAAGACTTCTATATAAACATTTATTTTTATACCTGCGTAATCAAGGTCTCTGTCACCCTCCAGGTATGGATTTCTCTTATCTATGGGTTGGCAACATGTTTATAGTGTGCAATCATGTATTATTATGCGTTGTAAAATATATATCTTCTGACAGTTTTATAACAGGGGTAAGGTGCACCACTGAAAGCTAAGCAGTCTCTTCTAATCTACTGTAGCATGTGCACACAGCAGAAAGTCAACTGGTTATCCCTACAGTATCGTGACGGCTTTGTGGTTTTCTGTGACAGAGGAGGTGAAGTGACATAAGACAGCTCCCACCCTCCTTGGACACACAGATGGATGGTAGACACACAGACTGGCAGGGCAACAGGCAAACAAACAGGCGGGTGGGCAGGCGGGCAGAGGCAGACAGATGGGCAAACAAGCATGGAGACAGGCGCACACTCCTGTACATGTGCTGGGGGTTGCAGGGACACACACACTCAATACTAAAAGCAGACACGCCTGCAGGTTTTGCTGTCAAAGCAAAGGCTCCTAAGTGCTGCGATTAGGATAAAAGCACAGCAAATTAATTTTTATTTCCCAACCAAAGCACAGAGGTCACTGACATTAAATTGTGAAATAGCGCAGCTGCGCTGGAAGTGCTGATGGGCAAAGAGGTGCAACGTGGGCCATCAAAAAGCAGTGGGCTGGAAAAGTTTGTCTTTTAGCTTATTAAAAAAAAACAGGGTCAGTCTTGATGGCAGGAGGGAAATCAATCTAAGTTTGTCATAGAGAAACCTTTGTCTAGGGTCACTGAAAATGCCACAGTGAATAATCAGAGTTTAGAGAATAGCTGCAAGTGACTTCCTGTGACCCTGCACTTAGTCCTTATAATGCAAGTGTAATAAAAGACATGAAGGGCTGTATAATTCAGCGCTGGTGTAAGAGTCTGTATGAAAATGGTTCATTTAGTACTCCACAATTCGCTTATACTTCAACAATTGCATGTTTCTTTCCTGGTTTATGCTAACTGCAATGCTTTAACAATGATATCAGTGACAACTGACTCAACATAATTTAAAACAGCTTTTATACTACATCTACAAATAATGGGTAAGACGATTTTCCTGCTATCGCCCGAATTTCATGAATACTGCTCTGTTCCTTGTGCACATGAAACACCACTCTCTGAGAATTTTATTTATGAGCCTGGAGCAAGTGAAGAGGATGGAAGCTGCTATGGTTTGGCCAGAGAGCAAGTTAGCCTTGCTCTTGCAAAGAGTGAGGTATTTAAATACCAGCAACATCAGAAGATAAATTGCTGGCTTCCATATGTCCCCAGTCCCACCACGGCAAAGGTCAGCAAGCCTGCGGCCATTATGTAATGCTTTTCCATCATCGTCCTCAATAATGGACCAATCACAGTAAGAGATGGAGGAGAAACTGTAATTTAACTTTATCATCCTTGCTGGTGCCACACTACAGGAGTGAAAATAAATGATTTTCACATTCTTCTGATCCTAACAACAGACTCAGTTCTCCTAATCTGAATCAGAATGAATAAATGAAGCAATCCTTTATTACACTGCTAAGTCTTAGGCAAGCAAACTTAGAAGGACACCTCTATTTCAGCACAAATTCTGAAAAAAGAATGAAAGATGACATACTGTACAAGGGTGACATTATAAACATATTTGGTGTAATCATGGGGTGACATATTATGTCTAGTAGCACTATTGCTATAGTTTGGCCTCAAAATAGTGGAAATGTCCAATTTGTGTCCAGTTTGTGTTTGCTCCATTTTGTGCTTGGCATCATGTTGGACATGTGTTAGATCCATGTCACAGTGACTCATTTCTTTTGTGATATAGATATACATAAGTATAGTTCATGAACACCAAACACAAATGATATGGTATCTGTGATTTATCAGTTGGTACAGTACATGTGCTAGATATTAACATACAATAGCTATTAAGGTTAAATATTTATAGAATTTTGTAAGTTGGCATTTTTATATTTAACAACAGCTCTGAACTCTCTGCAGCTGATTTTCCTAAAGGTACTTAGGATGCAAAGCTTATGAATTGGGGGAATTCTGCAGAGAATACAAAGTCTGTTCTCCTCCACGTAATAATTCTTGTGAACATGTCTAGCTGTCAAATAACCCAACTAATTACCTCTGCATACACCAGCATTCAGAGAACACACAGAAATAAATATAAGATAGTTAAAATAATTATGCTTTAAGTCCCCATAAACGTTTTATCTGTGACTTTACAGTGAATAGCAAGATTACAGGGATCAGACGACAGAAAAGCCCCCAGAATGAGATTGGTTGGGAAGTGTCCTCAGTTCTTTCATAAATAAGCAGTCGTAATCTATTTTGGAGGAAAGCTAACTCAGCGGCTTTTGATTTGCTCATGATTCTGCAATTGCTTCTTTCAGATAGCAGCATGCCTTTTAAATGGAAATGTTTCATATTTAACTCGAGATGAAGAGGAGGGAAAAAAACTTTGGGAACTGGCAGCACAATGCAGACCCTCAGAAGAAAAGAGAGCCGCAACCAACTCCACCCACGCAACTATTAATTCATCTTCAAAGAGGACAAACAGACTTCACCATCAGCCAGTTTCTCAGACTCTAGGACTGCACTATGAACTCCATGTGTGGAAGTCAATGATCACTTTCAATACATTTATATCTTATACATAACTAAAGAAATGCGTTATACTGTACATACAGTCGGATATCTAAAAAGACCAGTTAGAGGTGTAAGATGAGGCCATTCGGCTCATCTAGTCTGTTTGGTAGGTAGCAGCCAATAAATCCCAGGATCTCATCCATCCGTGTCCAGGGTATCGGCTTCAACAACATGTTTAACTGTGACCATATACAATGAGTTAATTATTTTGTGCCTTTGAGAATTTGGAATATTCTGATCGGGTGTCCTCATAGTCTTCTCTGTTAAGTTTTAAAAAGGTAAAGATCTTTTAGCCAACAGTTTGTTCTTTAAGAAAAATATCTACTTCATTACAAAATACACATGGGTAGAGCGGTGGCTCTGTGGCTAAGGATCTGCACCTGTGACTAGAAGGTTGCTGGTTCAAATCCCGTGGCCGGCAGAGGAATCCTACTCCGCTGGGCCCCTGAGCAAGACCTTTAACCCTAACTGCTCCAGGGGCACCGTACAATGGCAGACCCTGCACTCTGACCCCAAGCTTCTCTCCCTGTCTGTGTCTCCTTGGAGAAAAGCTGGGGTATGCGAAAAGACAAATTCCTAATGCAAGAAATTGTATAGGGCTAATAAAGAAACATTACATTACATACGGTGGTGTGAAAAAGTAAGTACACCCCATGAAAAGGGTTTGTCTTTTTGGACATTTTTGGACAAAAGGATATTTGATTGTTGTTTCAACAATACTGATAGATAAAGGTGCACCTATCATTGCATCAGATGCCTAAAATTAGAATCAGGTGCACCAAAACAGGTGCAAATGATTAGAACATCATTAGAGAGCATTATGGTTTGGGGCTGCTTTTCTGCCTCAGGGCCTGGCCAGCTTGCCATCATAGAGTCAACAATAAATTCCAACTGTACCAGAGAGTACTTGAAGAGAATGTGAGGCCATCTGTGAAAAAGCTGAAGCTGAACTATATGTAAGTGGCCATTGCAACAAGACAATAACCCAAGACACTCAGGCAAAACTCCACAAAAGAATGGCTCAAAAAGAAGAAATGGAGGGTTATGGAATGGCCAAGTCAAAGCCCAGATCTTGACACCATAGAAACGTTGTGGGGGGTCTTACAGCGGGCAGTACATGCAAGAAAGCCCTCAAACATCACACAGTTGAAGGAGTTCTATAAGGAGGAGTGGGCAAAAAGTTCTCCAAGTCGATGTAGGAAACTGATAGACAATTACAAGAAATAACTATACTGTATGAAGCGATTTCTGCCAAAGGGGGCAACACCAGCTATTAAAGCTAGGGGGTGTACTTTTCCACAGAAGACAATTGCATTCTGACTTTTTTTGTTGAATAAATGACTGCAAAGAATCATTTTCATTGTTATTTGTTAAATTAGATCACCTTTATCAATTTTGTTGAAATAAAGATCAAATATCCATACATGTTGAAACCCATACCTTTTCACTTATGTTTAGCACTGTAAAGTGTACATGCATTTGTTTAACACATATGGACAGATATGGATTTGATTATAATAAACAACCTCTAATGTTACTGATCAAAAACAATGTTGGACCCATGATGTCAAGCAGATGACACTAATAAACATAGGCCAGCCTGGTAGAATGGTTTGGAAAGATGTTTCCTATGTAAAGTAATGCTGTGATAGTGTTTTGCATGCTGCTGATGAGAGCTGTAGTGTGCCTAGATGCAGATGACTCAATACAGCTCTGTCCTATAGATCACAGTCCTCAAGAGAGACAAACTGGCACACAGATGAGGAGCTCTCAGCTCTTTGTGTATTGAGTGGATCTCAGATGGCGTAAGCACACAGTGCTGAATTTGCAGAAAGTGGCTACTCAGCACAGCAGTGATTAGTGTTGATACTAATGGCCACGGGTGTCCATTAATTGACTTTAAACTCTTTAATGAGGAGCAAAGCCCTGCATAGTATCTTCCAGCTACTTTTACACATTGAATTTCTTAAACCGGACTTTACTTGCTCAGCTGCTCAATTAGACAGAACTTAATTCGCACCTCCTGTTTTCTTCTTAACTACGGCTTATCTTACAAGGCTGTGGCTTCGGGTTTTTGATTTAATTTAAAAAAAACACTTTTTTTAAATTCTGCAGTGTTGAAAAACTGTTACCTGACAAGAGCTGCAAAAATTAAATAATTATACTACGAAACGACTCTGTCGAGAAAGTTTCAGCTGAAGGTGTTGATAAATTACACATTGCGCTGATCTGATCCCTGCTCCATATGTTCTCCATTTATTTGCTAAGGCCTCAGATACTAGGATTCTTCTTCATCTGTTCCTATGATTCTTTACATTGGAATCCTCAGGTGATCCTGCACCCAAGTTTTACATTTGTTGTTGCAAGTCAGAGGGTCTTTATAATTTGTAAAGAATCAGTGATTATTTTGAAAAGCAACTTCCCACAGTTTGAGACTCCAGTGTGTCTAGAACTTCCAGATGAAGTGGGTATTTAGCCACTAAATAGCTGGACCATTTAGCTGGATGGTTAGATCTCTAAACAGACCAGGAAATTCACAAGATTACCAGTAGTCAATGCGACCATGTGATGTGATGTGATACATCGGGAGCCTGAAAAAGATTTGGGAAGAAGCCAATAAGCTAACCATCCACACTTCTCACTGGGTTCCTCCTTGACAGTCCTATCTGGAACTACTGTATGACGTTTTCCTTTTATTAATCTGTCAAGCAGAGTTTGTTCCTCTTTGATGTGTTTCTGTTTTGGACCAAAGGTTGATTGTTTATTAGCATCAGGTTAGAAGGCACGCTCTGCTACGAAGTATTACAGTCCCATTTTACCCTCATAAAGGCTTATGTCTAATTCTTCATGCATTAGGTTAGTCAAAGATAGTCAAAGAACCATCAAGTGGGAAATAGAGCTGTGTGTTTTCTTATTGATAGTGTGTGGTTTATGTCTGTTAATTTGTGTAATTTAAGTTATTGTCCTCCATCACATTGTTCATGGGAGAATAAAGAAGTCACATGGGCTTACTTGGTATTGCTTGACATGTGGGTTTTATGAAGTTCAAGTAGGTTCAGGTAGCCTATGTGGCAATATGCATAGGCTGCAAAGGAACAAGTAAAGGTTTATTCCATGTTGAAAAGGAAAGAGACACAATGTTTTGGCTGTGATACTTCACCTGAAGAAGGCTCCACAGCTAAAATGTTGTGTCTGCTTTCTTTTCTTTTCAGCATGGAATAAACCTTTACTTGCTCCATGTGGGGTTTATGATTATCTTAGAAATGTACTGTACTTAAGGCAGGTGGGTGTTAACATTGACATAATTACTTTGAAAGATTATTAACAATTATTGGATCCCCTCCTTTTAATACTAACACAACCCCTACTTTTGTAAAAAATATATCATTTTTATTAGCCAAGCCGAAAACTGGGCTGGCCTTAACTGACCTCAGCTGCAGGAGTAGTTCAGAATCATTTGTCTGGAGTACTTTCTAATACTCAAACCGACTCCAAAGGTTTGGACATGTTTACTGTGAAAGGGTCAGCTGAGTTCTTTCGTGCAACGCAATCTATTACACCTGGGAGAGGGAGAGGACAGAAGCTGGCCTCTGCTGTCAGGGCATGTCTGCCATCACTCCAGCGCTTCCCATAGCCCAGAGGCGGCTGACTGGGTCCAACAGTTCCCTGGATTCCTTTGTGCATTAAGACTCACGTCAAGCCCATCACAAATCTCTCTCATATAGAAAGGAGGCACTGCATCTGGAGAAGAAGTTTTTGTTTCTTGGATCTTTCGAGTAGTTGGGTTTTATTCCCATCTGAAACGACACACACTTCCTTTACTTTTGCTTGAGGTACGTTATAACAATGGCACAGAAATGAGTGCTGTAGCTTGAAAAAGGTGGTTTGCTCAGCGTAGCCTTAGGAGACAGCAAGTGAAAGCAAGTTTCAGCAAAACTAAGTCAAAGGCGGTGATATTCAGCGACTGCTATCAACCAAGAAAAATACAGATCTAACCCATTACAAGGGGTGTGGGCAAACCAATGCGTGTGAACTTCACAGTCGGTTGTTTTTGTGAGCAAAAGGCCACTGCAGATAATCACTCTGTATTACCTGATAAAAGCCCAGGACAGGGCCTTACAGAGCAATTTCTGCTTTTGTTCAAACCACTTTGGAAAAGAATAATTCACATAATAGAGGCATAAAATTCTGACAAATACTGGGATTAAATTATCTATTAAAATAATGTTTCTTGCCACAGAGCATTTGCAGTGATTTAAAACTATGCGAATGGAAGCTGTGCCAATTGTATTAGGGAACAAAATTTAATGAAAATGAACATTAAATGAACAATGTCTGTAACTTTAAAGATGAGTTTCAATCTGCCACTGCCACATCTGGCTTTAACTTTGTTTCTCTGCCTGCATGGCCCTAAGCGGAAAGAAAACAGTTATATTTCAACCATGAGAACACAACAGTGACTTTCTAATTACAGTTAGTGCATGTTAGGCAAGGCAGTAGCAGTGACAGTGACACCTGACCTTAAAAATTGCGACAGTGTCTTGGAAATGACTTGACAGCACATTTTTTGCATGACAGGCGCACGGTGATGCATGGTTAGAAGATGATCGTATCACCGACAAACAATTTATCATTCTTGACTGTAACATATGGTCAGGTCGCCATTGAATTTTACAGAACAGGGCTGCTTCAATTTCCTACCACGGTCTGGACACACTGTCTGCATTGTTTCAAAGAGTCTGGTGGTGGGTGCATTTATGTAGGATCATGTATGTGAAAAGCCATGAACAGAATCGTCCTTGCTTTTATGCAAGAAGAAAATGAATTAAGGGATGCTTATGATAGTTGTGCAATCCTTTCCAACATCCCTGGAAGTTTTATTCTTGGGCAGCAAAATGTATGCAGTGCTCTCATCAATACAAATCACAATATACTGACTCAGATCCCCTTTCCGCAAAGGGATGTTTCAATCCAGTAATGCTATAAGGAAGCTAATGCACACAGTAGCCCTGAAGCCTATGTTTATATATTCTGGCTCTTCTGTAAAGAATTGCTAAGCACTTTATCCAACTCCTTGGCTCCATAAACTGAATAAACATAAGCCAAGAAAGCTCAGGAAGAGTTGGCTGGAAATGCACTTGGCAGGCACACTGAGCTGCATATGAATTTCAGAGGTTACACGAAGGGTTAATCCATCCACTATTGGCTGAATGCAGCAATGCCGGTCTGTGGAGAAATCCCAAACTGCGCGACTGTGGCTCATCAAGTCTCCTCGTCCTGCAAGCCTCTTTGCTCGGGGACTGGATGCATCAAATCCTGGCTGTAGCACAATTTAAGGATAAACAGCAGTGATCAGCAAGGAAGGAAGACTTTTAAATTCTAGTAAAACAACAGTGTTCCTTTGATGCTTTCTTATTATTCCTTCAATAAAAAAATGCAAGGACACAGTCATAGCTCAGATATATTCGCACACACATAAAAAGAACAGGGCCAGCACGTCCTTCGTTTCCTGTCATGGCTTGTGGGAAAATGCCCATGGTTGCCACTGTGAATTAAAACCTCGAAATTCTCCTTTCCTGTTTATGCCTAAAAAGAAATATCTCCCCTTCACTAAGGTTAACGAGTGATGACAGGCATGCAGCAGTATCTCTATCGGAGATGCTGACCCTAGTCTGCCCTTCCTGGCCACATGGGCTCTGAGTCTGGCCATCTCAGTCTCAAGCTCCTGGCAATTCCGACTCTTAGCTCATTCGTCTGAGCCGCCCTGCATGGAGCTCTTTCCAATGAAGCGAGAGATAATGCAGGTCACAGTGAGCAGGGCAGACATGCGCTGGCTCGGACACTGCGTTTTAAAACAAAATGTCAGAAAGAACACTTCCTTCCTGCGTCCTTTTATTCCAACTCGGGTTCTAATGCGGTTCCAGACACTGATCTGATAGATTTAACATTGCCTTCTCCCCTACTGATCGAGGTGAGTTCTGCTCATCTGCTAATACACACTCTCACCAACCGCCATTCATTAAACTCGCCCGTTCAAGCGGGATGTTCATGATCAAGTGGGTGTGACAGATGAGAAAAGATGGGAGGTGCGAATGATAGGTGTCACCCAAAAGGATAGAGAAGTGTAACTGTACAACCATTTGAACGGTGTCTGCTAATGCACTGGAGTCCACTTCTGATTCCAGATGTGCAAATCCAGCTGCTTTACTGATTTTTGTACTGCCTCCTTACAAGCTAACTAAATGAGGCATTACTGGTTTTAATAAAAGAAAAAAGTGTTTTTGTATTCAAGTGCTGAGAATCAGACGAAACCTATCACTCTGTGAATGCACGTTCTTATAAGAATAAAGTATATGAATTTTGATTAAATGTTTTTGGCATCAGTTTTAATAATAGATGATTCATGACTGACTGTGACACACTCAAGTGACTTTATTGCATAAGCACTAGATGACCTCATTAGTGGGAGAATAGATTGGTCACAGTTAATGAGGTGATTTAACCCGTTGACTATCAAGCCTGGAGTATATCAGGAAAGAAAAAGGAGCTAATATTCCCAGCTTATCAAGAGAACAATGCCATTGTGTCATTGACCGTTTGAGGCTAGACAAACTCCATGCACTGTTGCTCACCTAACCTTAGCAGTTTATATGAATATTCTTTACATTTTGGCTATCAAACATGTCTATGAAAATATTTTGCCACAATTTCAATCAGTTAATTTTTTTTTCATAAATTATGCCTTACTATTCATGAGAAGCAGAGTTTTAGCCATGTGTGCATATGCTTTGTAGCATTCCTAGTTTATAAATGGCTGAACTAGGATTATAATTTGTCTCTGACTATAGCAGGAAAGATGGTCAAAACAGTAGTCTTTTCCAAAACTGATAACTGCAATAAACTACACACTGGGATACCTCAACCCACACTTACAGTAAACTTCAATATGTCCAGAATTCAGCAGCCAGAATCCTGACCAGGTGATCACATTACTCCTATTCTGGAGTCCTGACACAGGCTTCCCATCAGGTTTCGCATTAACTACAAAATCCTCATTACAAGGCTTTACATTGCTTGGCACTTCAGTATTGTACCTATCTAACTTATTACTTTCCTATTCCCTACCTTGCATTCTCCGTTTGTCTGATTCTGGCTGTTGCAAAATTGACTCAGTTTGTCAATGAGCTGTCAACAAGTCAAAGAAACACTGCACTGCTGACTACAATAAGGATATCCAGCTCAGGTTATACTAAACCAAAGGTGCCCAACTCCATACAGACTCCATGCAGAGAGAGAGTCACAACCCAGCTGATTTTCTAATTCTCTTTAAGTCTAAATATCTTAACTGAAGACCTTTGCAAAGTGTTAACGTGATTCAGTTAAGCTAATAATTACTTCAACTAGGTTATAAGGAACAGAGGTGGAAGAGAAACCTGTCAACAATGTTATCCTCATGACTACATCTACAGTAGATACTCCTTGTAGCATTTGGCCTAATTATGGGTCAGTACATGAAGGAGGTGAGGGCTGTGCAAGTCTCATATTGCACAGTGGTGAACATGAACTCAAGAGACAAAATACAAGAAAATCTGTGTAGTGCTGTATTCAGCATTGTTGTAATGGTTAGTATTGTAATGGTTTTATTGTTATTGAATTGCATGGTGTTATAGTATACTGTAATTTGTTTAGTTAATAAAAAGTTCAATTTAATGCTTTTCACTGTAAACCCCATCTCTTTAGAAAGTCGGAGTACAATACTGTATAGCAGGTGCAAAGTACAAGGTAATCACATTTTGAATAAAATACTGTAGTAAAAAGTGTGATAAAGTTAGTAAGCTGCAGATAAAGGCTCAATGTGTTTCAAAATTCAGCCATTATCACAAGAAATCACAAAAAAGTACTAAAATGTTAAATTATATTGCAAGAGCCAGGTCAGGGAGAAATTACAGTGCTCTGGAAGGAAGATCACACAGTGCTTACTAATATACTGGCCATGTTTGTACAGATGTTATAAACTTAAACTGCAAGGACTGGCACTTATTAAATAAAACATCAAATATATACTGTATACCACTGGAAAAGCTAGAGACTTGCTGTGATCTAACTCTAAGGAGGATTTATTAAATTCATTTTGTTATCTTGAAGTACTTAAACCTAATAACCGGCTCGTACTTTCTACTGTAGCAGAGTACAAACCCTACAATACTGTTATAAAGAACCGTATCCAGTATTCTCCAAGCTGTCAGCTCCCTCTCTGCTGGAGAGAGTGGGAGATTTTTATTGAGTGGGAACCTGGGGAGAGGCATTAAGCTTAAGTGTGCACAGCAAGCAGCCTGCAGCTGAATACAAACCTGTCTGCATGACAGACTGAAGGCACTTTCCCCATCGCAGTGTGCATGTGGTGCCATTGTCAGAAAAGACAGGACAGCTCCTTAGTCTTGCCGCTTTTTGGAATATGGCAGCTCTGCTCACTGGCACATCCCAACACAGCTGAGTATAGAAATACTGCCCCCACCCTCCTTGGCAGGAAGAAAGAGGCCTCTCGCAATAACACTCCCCACACCACAGCCACAACTAGCCAGGACAGCAAAAACCAGAACATCAGAACATTCACAGCTCTTAAAAGCACATCCAAAATTTCCATTCAAGGTCCGCAGGATGTGTTCCAGCTCTGCAGTGATCTTGCTGTGATTAGACTGTAGAGCAGCTGCCCGCGCCTGTCTGCTGAACGGATTACACACAGGTTCGCCTATTGCAGCGCCTAACAGGAATTGCTTAATGTCATTAAGTAGGTCCTGCAGCACTACCTCTGCTTCACGCCTGCCTGCAGCAGAAGATTAGACAGGGAGAGGCGTGAACTCTGCACCACTGGGGGAATATGACACCAGATTACCAGAATGAAAATGAGTTACGGGCAAATTCCCCCATCCTCTGGCCTTAGCCCCCAGTCTGCCAGATCAGAGCCTTAAAATTGTCACAAATGTTTCCAAGACCACATTTATGGACAACAATGGAGACCAGGAAAAAACAGAAACATTAAAACTCTTAAACTGCAAAAACAAAAACAAAAACAAATCGTAATTCGAAGATTGTCAAAGGGTTGTGCTGTAAAGCAAACTTTGATCTTGATTTTGTGTAATTTTAGAATCTCACACGAAGAAATCTAGAAACAAATGGCCTGACTTTGCAAAGCTAGTTAAGGTTTTATGAGCAAGCTGAGAAATAAAACTTAAAATCTGCAAGTAAGAAACTGTAAAATCCATCAAGATTTAAAGGCTGGAAAGACTGTAGACTGTTTATAATTAAGAAAGACTTAACCATAGATGATGTGACAGGAAAGGTGTAATAATTAAATACAGATTATCTCAAATTGGACAACTGCGTTAAAATATCCAAAACTAATTTTACACATATTACCTTTGCAAACCTGGGTCAAAGTTGACAGGGAAAAATAAACTACATATCTATAGGAATAATCAATCATTCTTTTGAGAATGCATTTCAAAATGACAACAATATTAGCTCTGCAGCAAAAACCTTTTTTTAAAAATGGTTGATTTTAACCCAAACAAGCCTAACACCACGTTTTTCTCTACTGCAACCTTTGGATATCTCCACTTGTGATGCAATAATAATAATAATAATAATAATAATAATAATAATAATAATAATAATAATAAATAATAATAATAATAATCAATGGTATCAAGACAGCTCCCCGTACCCACTGCAAAACCCAAACCATGTGAATTTCAAACAAGCTGATCCCACGTCAGTCTCAAAACTTGGGTGAAAGCATAAGGCCCCTGAAATGCTTCAGAGAGCAACGCTGAGAAAATGCAAAATAAATCAGCAGGCAAAAAGAGCATTACAGATCTGTCATTACCAGTTTCACTCCAGCAGAGCATGCCTGAGCACTCCAATACCATTTACACAGCGATCAAGAGAAAATGTTGTAAACCACACTTTTATTGTGGGGAGCTCAAGACATAAAATATAAGAAGAATGACAGAAAAAAAGCAGTCATCTCAGACTCTCCTAGATACATCATTAAAATAACAACCAATCTTTAAAATGGTGGCACTGCAAGGATGTAAATTGGACTCCCATCTCAGCCTAATGAGCGCCAAGCTCATGTGTATAAGGTAACAACAGCTTCTTTCTCAGATAGACTCAAGTGGAATTAAAATAATATGACAAGAAAGATATCGCTGCTCTAGACGCAGGGAAAAGAAAAGTAACAAAATTAATTTCTGGTCTGAAGGGAAAGTCATATTCCTACAGACTACATGGACTGAATCTTTATTAGACAGGACAGAACAGAGGATGAGGACTTGATTCAACTATTCTGAAAGGCGTTGAACATGTCAATTTGGGAGAGTTTTTCAAGTTCAGCAGCATCACAAAAACCCAAAGAGCAGAAGAGGAAATACAATTCAGGAACATTCAAGGCCGAGAGCAGAAAACATGTCTTCACACAGACGACCGTGGGAGTCAGGAACTATCTACCGTATCTTCTGTAGTGTTGTGAAGTTGAGTGCGGATTGAGAAATGGATTAACTAAATTCTTGGATCATTAATACACTGAATACCAAACAAATCATGCTTTGGAACTGAAAAAATGGAAGTGCTCAAATACATTATTATTATTAATAATGAGAGCTCTGTTATTTTAATTGAGTCCTCAGGTGGAACAGAACCTAGCAGGCATGAGAGTCTCAAAAACCAGGACTGGGAATCCCTATCTTAACTTTTCTGTTCTATCAGTCCATGAACCTGCTGCTTATAAAACCTGATATGGATCAAGTGGCTAACTGTCTTTCCCTTAGGCCCTCTGCTGTCATGGACTTTGTGGTTTGAACCGATGGGTGATTAGCCCCGTCAAAGATACTAAAGTTTGTTCTGTACTTTCATATCTTTCCTTTTAATATTTGTATTCCCTAAACAACAGTGATCCACCATGCTGTCAGATTTCTGAGCAATTTCCAGGTGCTGAATTTCAGAAATCACATTTTGCAGAGATTAATGTCCTCATTAACATCTTATTTCTCCTTCACAGTGCTTCTTGTTTGCTCTGCGATTTTCGTGATCAAATTTACTCGTGCTGTATGTAATGAATGAGGCCGTCCTGCTGATATGGTTTGCCTGATCACCTCATTTTATCACTAATTCCTTCCCTCCGTTTTCCATCTTTAATGTACTTAAGTCTTATCTCTGTTTGCTTTCCTCTCATTTCCCCCTCACCTTTCTCAAAACAGTGCTACACTGCAGCTCATCTGCCTTTCCGTTGATTTCCTGAAAAAGACATCAACAATAAATAATCTTCCACTGAGATACCGCAGAGTGACTGCACTTAAGAAGAACTCCGAAACAAAAGAATCACACATCACAAGCACCACACGGGCGAGAAGAGCTGGCACTTCAAACTAGTCTTCAAGACAGCGCCTTTTCCTCTCTCTGCTTTATGTAAGTGATCCAAAAATGCCTGAATCACCATCACAAAATATGGAGGAAACTCAAACAAAATGAGCCAGTCACAAACTCCCACTCTGTTTTTTTGTTTGTAGAAGTACTGTAGAAATGATAAATAAGAACAGCTCAACGAATCTCTAATAGGGGAATTCTCTTGCATACACCATGGGTAATTTACATTACAAGCGTTTTTGCAGTTTTTATCCAGGCATCTGATGTCTGTCTGCTGCCACTTTTATGAGTCCAGTGTAGTCAAAGCTGCAGTCTATACTGCATACTATATACAGCTCAGCACAGTGCAAGGCTCTGTATCCTGGTTTCACATCTATTTGTAAGCTTCTATACACATTTAATGGACCTTACATCATCAAATAGTCACACTGCATATACTATGCAACAGAATATAAATATTTCATGATACTATTAGCACAGCGGTGTGGTGGCTGCCTCACAGCACTGGGGCCCTGTGTTCAAATCCTGAGGTGCTATCTGCATGGAGTTTGTGTCTTGCTTCGGTTCCCTCCCACAGTCCAACGACATACTTGTGGGTTAATTGGGTTCTAGGAAATTTGGTGTAATTCCCAATTCCCATGGTGTAAGTGTGTGTGGGTCTGTGTCTACCCTGAAATGGACTAGCGTCCTATCCAGGATGTATCCTGCCTTGTGCCCACTGAATGCTGGGATAGGCTCCAGCTCCCTCGTGAATTAAATGAATAAAGAGGATAGAAAATGGTAGGAATGATTCTACTTTTCATTACAGAACTACTAGCTGACCGGCAGAGTAAACAATGAGAAGGGGTCAGATGAGGTATCGATTCCTTTCTGTGTTCTCAATAAAAAGTTTAATTTAAGAATCAGTTCAAAGATGATGTGGGATAGTATCAAGAGCTCTAGGATGGTAGCAGTGCTTTGTACAACATCATCACAAAAAATATGTTGAACAGAATACTATCTTGTCTTCTAATGGTGCGCAGCATGAGCACTATACAAAATGCATGACATTAATTAATGGAATTAAAATATTTCAGATAGTTTTATCAGTATCCATGCTGCAGCGCTGACAAGAAACAAAGAAATGGCAAATTTCTGAATGCTGAAGAACTTGTGTTATTTACACAACAGGTAGCACATCTTAATACACTTCAGAGATGTAACTAGTGCAGATCACCAGGTGTGGAAAAAACACAACGTGAGCTGAACACACACATTGGACGCACTATAGAGGCAACATGTGCTAATTTGTTACATGCATCATGGGTTTACCGTGATCGTATGAAATCCAGCAACCTGTCAGCACCAAAGACAATATCAAGGTGAAATATCACTATTAACCAACAGGCATCCAGATTTCCATACTACTAGAGAAATTAAATAAGATCTGCAAATACATTTATTTTTAATTGGTAAATAAACAGTCCAGAACCTTTAAATGAATAATTATTTCATTAATATAAAATTCATTAGTTAATTGACCAATTGAGTTGAATACTGTTTGATATTAATCTTTTCCTTCTTTCTCTGAGTGAAACAGATCTGTGAATTTAGCCCTTCCTGAATCAAAAGGGACCGCACCAGCCTCAGCAAATGGAAGGGGACCCCAGAAAGGGGCTTTGTGGCCCAGTGGTGGAAGTGCTGGGAAGACCACGCCCCCTTCTCTGCTCACCTGGTAGGTATCCCACAGGCGGATAGTGCAGCGCAGAGGCAACTCCCTCATCAGCAGGTTGTTCATCCAGCGGAAGGCGAACTGCAGGTACTCCACCTCATACTTGCTGAAGTGATTGTGCACGTCCTCTGAAGGCGGGAGAGGAGGAGAGAAATAAAAGCCCAAATGAAATTTAATTTCAGTGCATGCTTCATGCTGTGCCCTGTACTGTGAGTCTGAACACGCACAAATAGGTCGATAAGGCAGACCTCAGTGGCACGACTGGACAGAAATGCTGGTCTGGAGGGCTGGGTGCAGTGTTACACCATTCACCCACCTCAAATTTCAGAAGGTCCCCAGAAAAAAGAATGAGGTTGAACACTATGGTGAGAGTACCCCAACCCATCAGCAGTCTTCCCTCGTGCATAACAAACCAAAGCACCTTGAATTAGACCTTCCAAACTGGAATCAAGATGCATGTGCTAAATCTATTAATTTAATCTGAAAAGGAGAGTACTTCCCCTGGCCCGGGGTCTGCAGACAGTCAGCCTCCCAGATGAAACCCTCTCTGACAGAAGGGAACGATTACAGCCATTCCCTCCACCATTTGTTTTAATTTCCCAGAATTACAGAAAATAAAACTTGGAGACAAACCTGAGCTTCCGAGAAATAAATCACATTACACAGTGTCTTTACTTCAAAACCCCAATTAACCTCTTTATCTACCTCCTCTAAGACACACCAAATGAAACATAGCCAGCAACTAGCATCTTAATCAGTGGTCAAGGAGAGATGCCTTTTCACAAGGAAGTGAATTAAACAAATTAAAAATGTGCCCTTTAAAAAAACCTAGTGTTATTCAACAAATGCATTATTAAATAAAAAAGTATTATTACTATTACTCCAGTTAAAGCAAGTCAGGACCTCTCATAAGAACCCAGCTGTCTTAAACACTTCTGCTATGCGATCTGGACTAAGATACTTTAAAATGAAGTTAATTCTAAGCGTTAGTTGGATGTACTGTATATTATTGCAGATACATACACAAGGGGAGGAGATCTGCATAAAATGCCTCTTAAAAGCTTAATTTAGTCAACAAATGTCACTACAGCACTGGGAAGAGCTCACAATTCACAAGTCCATGCAGACAACCTGATTAGCCTTGAACAGAGGAGACTGCAAGGGGATTTCATTCAACGTTTCAAAATCCTCAAAGGTACTGGCAAAGTCAATTCAAGGGACTGCGAGGTGAGGAATTAAGAGTCATAGGAGAGTGTGTTTTGTACTGAAACAGGTGGCATTTGTTTACACAGTGTTAGATCTCTGCAACAAAACAGAAGATATTTGAGAAACTTTAAGAAACATTTAGGGATTGATTTGCTATGAACTATCAAACCGGTAGAATGGATAAAACGGCCTAATTTCTTGATCTTTGAAAAAGCTTTTATTAAAGACACTGCGTTTCCTTTTTGGAGGAGACACAGCACCACTCTTATGTACCTCTCAGATCGCAGTCTTATTAACAGAAACAGATACATCACAGCTCTGTTGGAAGCGTAATATGAACAGCATAAGAAGCAAAACTGTATTTAACCTCAGATCACAATTGGTTTTATTTTGCATTACTGCATTTTACAGCCGCTCAGTTTGGAATGGTTTTTATCTCGCAGCATTGCTTGGACTCCAGTACTGCACAAGAAGAATGAGGAGGGGCAAACACACTCCTCTGACTCGCCTGTCCATCACAGCCATTACATTTGGCATGCGGCAAGGTACACGGAGTCTTAAACAGGAATCACTGTTTCACCAAATCCTTTTTCACCCTAGCTGACTAGTCTGAACCCCACCCCTGGTGACACTGAGCCACAAGGGTGCTGTCTCTTGGGGAACCCTAGTCACAGTCAGCTAGTAACGGGACCCAGGTTTGAGAGCAGAGCTCTCAAGGAGTGAGCGCCTTCACTTCATGAGTAACTCTAGAGGCCCTTTCAAAGCACATTTGTAACACGACTTTGGACATTTATTCTGTAAAACACATAAGGGCAGTGTAGTAACCAGGGATCCGAGCTCTTAACGAAGGTTATGAGTACAGTACTTTACCCCAAGTAACCAATTGCACCCTGTCTCATAAAGGAGGAACAGTGCAATAGATCTGTGTCCCATTGAGTGGGGGAATCACATAACTTTTAGGCTGCTAACTGCCTCAGAAACCCCAATAAGCTCTGGACCTTTTTTTAAAAGGAAAATCGAAAAATGAAAATAAAACCTGAATATGAGAGGACACCATACAACTTCAATGCATTTTTAACTGCCTTCTCCGGCTTTGCAGAGGGTTACTAAAACGCAATGCTCTTTAATCCCCCTTCTCTTGTACAGCTGAGTGTTTGCTGTTGGCTGTGATGCAGTGTGGGGGCTGTGTATCATTTTGCAGGGAGTGCTTTATGCCTGACTAGGAGAATGCAGTGGGCCCCCTTCACCCCTGGAGAATGTGTGTGAGACAGTAGACACGGAGCGCAGTCACATTTGATAACTGTGAAGACAGCAACAAATTGAATCAGGCAAGTGTTTGAGGGGCTCACTTGCAATTGAATCTTGTGGGCGCTTGGAGCAGTAAATTACATTTCTCTTTGCTCCTTCCCCCTCTCTCTCACTACCCCCCAAAAAAATCTTATCAACTTTTTTTTTTTCTGTTTTGGGCCTAGACGGCAGCAGAGAAGCAGCAATCACAAGCCAAAAGGCTCCGAAAGGAACGTGAAGTGTTTGATTGTTGGTGAAAGGCTCCGTCCCCCAGTTAGAAAACTAAGTGTTAATGTGGAGCTGTGACACACAGCATCAGTCTGTGACGGACGGTTGCTCTGCCGAGAGGCTATCAACCCGTCTCCCTCTCTGCTTCTTCCCCTCTCTCTCCCTCTCCGACATCTCTGGGATTCAGTGAAAATCAATTTCTTCTCTCCAAGGGTCAGAGGAGGCTTGTATTACATTGCTTTATGACTGACGCCACAAACAACATCTCCCATCGCTGTTTTATTAGTGGATTTTCCATTACCGATGTGGGGCCATGTCGTACAACATGGAGATAACACACAAGCAACACAACACCAAGCACAAAACTGAGCAGTCACAAGAGACTGAGGTACATAGGGAAACCTGGCCCTGTGAATCCTGCAGGATGTAATATAGTCATTGACACGGCTGGACAATATCCTCTACATGATAGCTTGCATTGTAGGAAATACTAATATGAGACAACGCTTATCAAAATAGATTGAGTTCTGTAACAACCTTTCTAGGGAAAAAGGAGCAGGCCATAAGGTTGAGAACAGAAGGTCAGTATGTGAGTCTTAGAAAATGTACTCTGTCCAAGTCCGTTGTCATAGGTTGATTTGACATTTTTTAATATATAATATATAATATTCTGAGGTTTGACAACCAGCCTAAAAGCGAATCTCCAGAAAGCTTTTCTGAGATCTCAAAACTCTTAGCACATGAAGCTCTTAGTGACAAGATGGGACATTCTTGGAAGTTTTAAATTCCTCATTTACAGCAACAGATAGGAAAGGAAAAAAATCACTTGACAAATATTTCCTAGAGCCAGCCAGGCAGCTTTAAACTACTGTCGTGGTGATAGTGTTTGTGACAGCAGGACAACAGGTCAAGTCAGCCCCTGTGTTCAGGACTGACAGTTCAAATCGGGAAACAGTGGATCACCACACTCGACCACACTCAGGAGAGATGGAGACAGAGGAGAGACGAGAGATATGGAAAGAAGAAGGATCTTGGTAAGGAACAGTGAGGGGAAGACAAAGAAAGGTTCAGAGCAACGATCAGCCAGTAGGCTTTCAGAAAGCTGCTGTTGCTTTAGATTAGGAAAACCTGTGAGTTCCTGGTTAATTAAGCAAGAGATCTGTTCAACTGTAAGAAAACTAGCAGATGAAGGATGATTTGTATCCACATTATTTTGTTGTAAATTATCCTGAAATTACTTGATTTCACAAATGAACTGCTTAACTGCTTACAAACAATTATACTGTAAGTCCTCACATACTCAAAGTATAAACTTTTAAACAAGAGGGGTATGGAATATGCAGAAGAATAAAAAAGAAATATCTTGCATCAGCAGTACAGAAATGCTTCTCTTGTATCACCTCTATAGCAGAAACCAGTACCAGTGAATGAAGGGTTTTCAAGGAGACCCATGTGCAAGTGCAGAATTGCCCTCTCCTCCTATACTGTGTCGTCCCCCATATACTGAAAGCCTCAGTTCTTGACCACAGCCCCTGGGCCTCACCGTCAATTCTGCTCACGAGTTCCTCCAGTGCCTTCACTTTGATCTGGATTCCAGGTTGAGCGAAGGTGTAGTTATCCTGCGCAAAAAAAAATACAGATCAGTGAAAAATAAAAGTGAGACAAACAGAAAATGAGATGAATTCTGCCGTTATATCTCTAGATGCCAATGCATTTGACAAGGAACACCTTTCTTTTAAGAGCAAGAGGTCACTACCAATTAAGTGAATCTGAATACTAATTGGAACTAGAAAGCACAACCATTTAGAGAGACGTCTCACGCCGTTATATAAATGATAAGTACACACACATACAGTACATGCCTGAGCCCATGTCCCCTTTAGGGACACAAATCAACAGCTTCAACAGTAACAGTTAACATCTAACCATTAATCAATGTCAGTTTCCTGACAGCTACTTAGAAAGCCAACTCAGAAGAGGCACCTCCAGGACTGCAAAAAAAAAGGAATCGCTACTTTACACAGAGGGTGGCTGGTGTCTGGAAGACACTGACCATCCATGATGTCGATGCAGATTTTTTAATGAATGGATAAGACCAAATTAACAAGAAAGGCCAATTAGCCTCTTACTAATTGGTAACCGTTCATTGGGTATCCGTTCCTCGCTTGGAACATGGACAGTTGCTTTTTGTCTTTTTTTTTTCCCCTCAGTTATTTTTTATGGCATGAATAAAATTCCACAAGAAAGAAAGGGGGCTTTATTAATTTATCGTCCTTTTTAAAGGATAAGTAATGTGGACAGATTTGGTTTTATGAACACGAGCACTGCACATCCTTCTAATTTCCCCTGGCTTCTCTGGATCGCGCCGCAGTTCCAACAAGCTTTGATTCTATTACAATTCCCCAATGTAAACTAATAATGCCATGTAGACAATGACGGTCTGGGCTATCACACAAATAAAGCATGTTTCCGCCTCGTGTTTAATAGCTCCTCCGGCTCCACGGGGGCTTAATATGACCCTCACGTCGAGAGCGTCTGTATCGCTCAGACAAACCCCCTATTTTCATTGGAAATCCCAGAGGGGCGCCACTTCGTCAGGCTCTGCAATACGACACGAGCAGCCGCCTCCCTCCAGCCGGCAGGAGAGGGAAATAAAACGATAATAAATAGAATGGGAAAAGAAATAAATTCCAAGAGCTTCCAGCAGACACCTCCCTCCTCCCCATACTCTTTTTCTCTCTTCCCACACTTCCACCTTCTCTGCTCATCTCTCTTGCTCTCAGCCCCTAGTCTCTATCTCTTCATAGTTTCCGGTAGAGAGACCAGGCCTGTAAACACACATCCGCATTTTTCCCAGCAGTTTCAGCTTGCACTGAAGACTGGAAGGGTTCTATTACTGTCGCCTCGCTCCTCTTGTTTGTTTTCTTCCATTCTTGGGCTTTATTTGTGCTTTGCAGCCTTCGCGTTTGGTAAACTGCTGCTGTCTAACCTCAGGTGGCAGCTGACCTATAAAACAGAACCCCGGCAGGGTTCTGCCAGGTTTCCTATAGGAATCACCGAGTGCAAGCTAGGAAAGCAAAAGCAGACTCGGTCCCGAGTTCCAGAGATGGGGGAATTTCACGCTGCAGAATTCCTCTGCAGAAGCTGCCAATGACAACTAGCTGACAGGCCATCTAGCCTCTCTTCAACTATAAGACTTTAATTTTAATAACATGAATACAACAAAACAGTAAGAGGCCATTTAATCGATTTTCCTTGCATGCAGTTATGTTTTTTGTTTATTGATCCCAGAACTTCAACCATGTTCTCTGAAAATCTCAGGCTGAAAAACATGGTTAGGCAGTTTGCTACAGACACCTGCAACTCTGTTTCTAAACAAATGCCTCTTACAGTACTTATATTCCTAAGTTCTCACATCTGAACTTCTGCCTGTGCTATATAGTCCATATTCATTAGTATTTCTGTAAATGATGTGCTTGTTAGCAACTTAAGTTGCCAAAATCCATATTATATACAGATAACATATTATAGATTACATCAAAAGAATATACAAGTAAGAATCACATAATATTATGTTTCTGTCATCAAATGAAAAAAACATGATAGATGCTTAATTGGAAGGCATATATGAAGCACTACAAATATAGCAGAAAAAGCTTTTTGATTTCCAAAGATAGCATTCTGCTCGATCGAAGTATGCTAATGAGAAAAGAAGCCTGGAGTGAGCCAGCATTTCAACGTGACGTGCGAAGCGTGTGAACTTTAAAGCGAAAAGGGTTCACTTGCGTTTTTTTTAATACAAGCAACACCGAGAGGAATAGTGCATAAATAACAACAAGCAATTACACTCTACAAGCATACAATTTGATACCATTCTTCAAATAAAAATGTTATTGAGTAATAAATATCAGTAATACTAATCAATCTGCATGGATCTGAAGACCGTGTAGTTGTTCCTGTAATGAAACCACTAAAGCGTTCAGATTACTGCTGTACATGCCTCATGCTTCATTTGAACAGATTATATATAAAGACGCAGATAAGGACAGATAGACAGATTCATTTCTAGATTGTGCCAATCAGAACCTTATTTTCAACAATAATTATTTGTGAACAGCGTGTAGACACCCATGCCTGCTGGTTCACTTGGCTGTGCCCGTGTGTACCTGGATGCCATCCAGCAGCTTGCTCATACACCAGAAGCTGTCGGCCTCGATGTTCCGCTGCGTGTCCAGGGGCAGAGCTGAAACGTCAAAGTTCTCCACATCCTCCTCTGTAAAAAAAAAAAACACACAGAAAACAACACCATCACCCTCTAAAATCTGTTGATGCCAAATTAACGGGAAGTGAGCTGTGGCTGGTGATCCAATATCCTCCCCTCTCCCCCTAAAAAATGGAGTATGTCTCCTGACTTTTTTGCACATGGGTAAACAGAGCAGCTTCCCATGGGACCACCTGCACCAAGCCCTGCATGATGCTAGGAGGACGAGATATGTTTAAGACTCCGTTTAATGCTCTGTAGTTTGTCATGGTGGAACTCATAATTGCTTACACTTCTAAAGCGCATTTCTGGGCACTCCACTCAAAGCGCTTTACAGGTAATGGGGACACCCCTCCAACACCACCAATGTGCAGCCCCACCTGAATGACGCGACAGCAGCCATAGTGCACCAGTATGCTCACCACACATCAACTAACAGTAGAGAGGAGAACTCAGTGATGAAGCTAATTCATAGATGGGGATTATTAGGAGGCCATGATTGGTAAAGGCCAATGGGAAATCTGGCCAGGATACCGGGTTTACACCCCTACTTTTCCCCAGTTCCCACACAGAGAAAAGGACTCAGGCTCCACTGATAGAGCCATTCATTTACGTGATCTATAAGCTCCACAGTGGTCTACAGAGGCTTCAGTGTCTTACTGCAGAAGGGGAGCTCCCTCCCTAACATCACCTCAAGCCTGCAAGCACCTGGGCAGCTCAAAAAGACCAGGCTAACCAACCCCAAGCAAGCTTGCCTTCAGCTTCACTTGGCTTCAGCCAATTGTGCACTGAAGCATGGTTGTCACCTGGAAAGAAGGCACAGGCTCCAAAAAACAAGGTTTTAAACACATACAGAAGTTGCCAAATAAGAGGAGAACATTTGGTCCATCAACCTTGATTGTTTGCTAGCTTCAAATTGATCCAAGAACAAAGTGTGAATCAACAGGACACTGGAATAAATGTGACCTTGGATGTATATGAACTCAGACAAGGTCTATCCCACTTGTGGCATCAAACTTTGTTTTTGAAAGATTTCTTCCGTCCCGATCCTCCACATTGGTGAGGCACCAGTCATGACGTATGGATGACTGAGACAGAATCCCAAGCTTTAAGGTCTGGGAGGTAGGGAAAGGAAGAGCAAAGGCATAGTGGCTCTCATCAGGAGGCCATCTTGCTCTGGTGCAAAGCCCCACTAAAAGGAACTCATGACATTAAGAACCCTGCAGACTACTGCAGTCTCTAAGTACATTATTAATTCACTGGCACAACCATCCTCCATCCCCGCATGGCTCATTACAGCTCAGCTCCCTTTCAGCCAGCCAGGGAAAAAACCTTAATTGAAAGCGATAAGACCAGTATGAGAACGAAACAGCAGGTTACCGCAAAGCACCCAAATCAAAGTCTTGGAAAGGTAAAAAAAAACAAGTTAAATAAAAAAGTACATAAACCCACAACAAAAACAAAATGTTGCAGAATGCAAGCCTGCCTTTATCTGAGTGAACACCAGATGATTCCCTATGATCACTGTCCTTCCTTGGCCAGGTGGTTGGGGTGGCTGGAACCTCTTCAAAAACCCCAGCCCTTCAGAAACTCTGAGGGACCGTGGCAGCCAGCACACACGGCACCTCATTAATCACCTGCCCGATCAGCAGCCCCATTCAAGGCTACAGGCAGATCTGGCAACTTCTCTAAATGGAGATGAGCAGCCACTCATCTCCACAGCTCTGCTCTGCCTTTACACAGATCCATTCCTGGATCCCTTCCCTTTCTTTCTTGTCTGCTTTCAGAAGTTTCTCTGTAGCTGCACCTGTTCTTATTCATTGCTAAGACCTCCTCTCTCTGATGTGCTGTGTAGAATGTCGCACGCTCTTGTCAGAGACCGAAGTTCTCATGACCTTATCGGGCTGCCACCTCTGTACACCTCCACTGCGCATACGGTATCTCCTTGTCTTTGCAGAATTCACCATGTCTGCTCGGATTTCTCTCACCGTCAGCTCTGACCTTTAAATGTTCTTCCGACAAAAGTAAAAAAATAGATTTATTTATATTTTGTAAAATGTTGCAGCATTTCTCTCTGTGTAGGTGCATCCAGATAGACTAAGCTTTAAAAATGTATGTAGAGTGTAGACCCTCTACAGACATACTCTATGGGGAGTGCCGTGAAGACCTGACCTTGCTTTTCTCTCTGGTGTGGATTCAGGGCAGGAAGAGTGAAAGAGCAGCACCTGAATGCTACAGGTCATGAATAACTCCACTCATTCATCGAAATCTATGCAGAGGAAAAATGAAGGGAATATCAGCTTCCAGCAAATTCCCCGGCTTGACGATTGCCAAGGATCTCATGGTGCACCTTGCCAAGACACTGGGGTGTTCATGAAGCTCATGTCACATCACTAGTCACAAGGCATTGAATACAAAGCCTTTCCATCAGTTTGAATTTTGACAGCAGTATCTGTGCTCAGTCTCGTGTTAATTTCATTGGATTTAGTGGCTGCAACACAGCTAAAAATGTTTTCTTTTATTCTGGACCATTGTTTAATAGTCACATTTTTAACTCTTCTTCTAATCAGAGTGAATGTTTGCTGGAGGTCTTTAGGTGTGAAAGAGACAGCACAAGAGGGAGCAAGAGCGAAGGAGACGACCAAATTAAGTTTTTTTTCATAATGCACCACATTTAAAATGTTAATTTAAAGAGCTACAGGTCTTTTCAAGTCATGACCTAGAGCCATTTCTGCCCTTAACGCAGACACAGATGCATCTCAATTGTGAGGGTCTGTCTCTACTACAACACAAACTTTGGTCTGTGGCTGGTCTTTGGGGATCGTGCGGAAGTTCTACAAGGATCTGTAAAGTTTCAGCCCTTAGCTGGAGGACCCCTAAGGTGCCCAAGAACAGCAGAGCAGGAGAGAATTCTGGGAACAAATGAGCCGAGAAAGGAGAAAAATACAATGCCTATTCCATGGTACTGAGATTTTTTATATTCTGCTAAAAAATAAAAAAAAATAATAATAATAAAACCACCCCTGAGGGTCTTTGCATCGCAGTTCTGCCTCGCATAACCATGTAAAATCCTACCAGGAGCACACTGGAATGGAAAATGTTCTGATTCGTGTTCGAGGAAGGGAAGTCAATTTATTGGAAATGGAACACTATCTACATTCCGAATAAGAAGGTTTTTTTTTTATTTGGTGTTCACTCAGGAAACTTCCTGTCAGCTTCACTACATTAAACAGAGGCTGGTGAAACAGGAATAAAACTTTTGCACGGCACCGCAGTAAGTCAATATAACACAGAGACAGCAGATCACCTTGCTGATGAGGCACATGACTTACAGGTGATAATCGGAATGCGTGACAACACAGAGACCGGAAACATCATGGGCTAAAGCTCCTATCATCACAGTCACTAGAGCTTATCTGAGTGAAAAGCTATAGTTATCAGCACTGCTATATATATTCCAAGACAGATGAGCTGCTCAGTTCAGTGTGTAGTGTGCTAGACTGGATTGCAATCAGCACAGAAGAGTGTAGTTCTGGAGCAGGAGAAGACATCAGTATTCTTATATGGGATGTGCGCAGTTGATAGAGTGCAGTAAAATACATCAGAACCTCTGTACTATATGTGTGTTAAAAGGGTTGGCTTGTCTAGTTTAATGTTCAGAGTGACATTTAGCACTGTAAAGCTGCAATCCAAAGAAGGTGATTTTGTCACTCAGATATTTTAAAGCCCTGTTTATTGATAATTACTGTATTCTTGTTGTCCACCCGGTTTCACTCTGAGCCTTGTTTTCAGCCCTCTCCTTGGAGCTACACGAAATCCCTGATCAGAGACAGGCAGAGCAGGTTCTCTTTGAGGCTCAACAGAGGTAAAGATGCATCACGGCCGCTCTGCTCTCCTGCCTGTGTTATCAGCTGCCTGCAGGATGCCCTGAGTGTGGCGCAGCCCGGAGCACCGCTAATCCCACATCTTGCCACTTTTGTATGGCTCACCAGCCCTGATAACAATCACAATACAAACTCTCCACCAACTAACAATGCGTGCCTTTTTCATTTAATATTGTAACCGTTATTCTTATTTATTTATTACATCGGCAGCTGCTGTCTACACAGGACACGGGATGAGCAATATCACGCTTCTTTTAGCCATCGTACACAGCAAGAAGAGAGGGACCTCTCAGCAAAAATAAAAGAAAATACCATCTCAAAACTAAAAACAAGCACAATGTTTCTGCTCACTCGTCTCTCCGACAGCACATAGGATTATGCAAAAGAAGTTTGGGGGGTTAGAATAGAAAAATATCTAGCTGATTTCCAGTTTTATAAATACAAGACCATAGGGGTGGGCTGAAGTCATCATCCATCCGGAATACATTTGACAATCAAAGAAGTTAGGATCTGAGATGGAGCTGACTGGCTGTAAAGATCTGCCAGAACCCAGAGTGGATTCAGCTGATGTGAAACAAGCTGACACCTCTCTAACTGGTGCAGAGCAGGCTGGCTCTGTCAAAGCCCATTAAGGGTGCATTATGTGGCTTCAGGTGTCTTGCCTTTGGCACAAGGAGTACAGCCACAGCCAGTATTCGCTACAGAGGAGGAGACGCTACGCAGGAGCATCAGATGCAGAAAGAACTGGGAAGGCTCTGTCAGTCGCCTTACTGAGTACAACCAAAAAGGAAGAAACAAAAATGTTTGCTCTGATTACTCCCTAACGGAGGCAGAGCAAGGACACATGACATGGGTTAATTCCACAGTAGCCTGACATATAGACTCCTGCTGGGCTACAGAGAGCAGGTGCAGGTGGTACAGTACATGCACTCAGACCCTGGATTCACTCTGTCTCTCTGTGGGAGCCAAACAGCCCAGCTGAAATGAGAACCTTTATATGCAAAAGGGGTGATTCTCTGAAAGGGGAGTTCTGGAGCCGCTCAGCTAGCTGTGACAGTCACGGCTCCACGCGGGGTCGTGCCCCCCGCCGCCCGTTCCCCCACACCTGGGGCGCGAACCCAGGTCTCTGGTGTAACGCAACAGGATACCAACCGCTTGAGCTAAAGGAGACCTCCCTCAGCTCAGGCAGCTGAGAACCCTGCTACACGCAGTGAGGGCGCTGACATCACCACACTAGCTCTGCTACATAGCCAGGAGATCTAAGTCACCATAACAGGCAATCTCATTACACATGCATGCTTTGAACTGCACTCAAAATGGCTATTAGGTTCTGCATTGTAGCCACGAGGAGCACACCCACTAGCATTTAAACTTATTTGTTCATATCCATCCCTGTCAGGAGTAGACAGGAAGACTACTATAGCCTCTCCCTCCTGGGTTGCCGATCCAGAGCAAAGGGAGCTGTGATAACATGAAGGGGGTTAAGCAGGGAAGGAACCTGTTGCAGCCTCTCTCTGTGCATTAACAGAGCAGGGCCTGACAAATAATTCTACCAGCATGTTATCACAGGGCCTGGAAACACCTGGGTCAGAATGAAAAAGAACCCACTAATTAGAAAACCTACAACAAAAGAGGAGTAAGTGCATCTTCCCATGAGTAAGCTTTGGGTGTGAGTCACAATCAGAGCTGTAGCCCAGAATGAAGTGCTTCATATTAATATGCGCAATGTAGAACTCACAGCGTAATATGCTTCATTTGATTTGTCCTTTTTTTTTGCAGAAATGCTGATTTTAATTCATTCACATGAAAACCTATTTTTACTCCATCTTGCAGGCCGTCCTACATATTGTGCATTCAGAGCACATGTTGTATGCAAGCACTCTCTCCCTCCAGGCACTTCACATCACACGCAACTCTAAGCCAAAGACATCAAAGCTGGGGAAGGATTGTCTCTCCTGAGAGCTCACTCTACACTTTCCTATTTGACTCCTAACTCCAATTTATTCAAAATCACTATTCTGCAAAAAAGCAGGAGTGCCTGACACTTTCACCAAGTCTAATTGTTGATCAAGAAGGCTTTTCAGAGGCCAGTGTTTCCGATCAACAAACACATATTGGCATAAGTGAATTTCTTTTTTTTACACGCACACTTAACACGCCCTGACGTGCAACACAAACAGACCCCACCTCTGCAGGCTCATGAATATACTGTACATGCAAAGGCACTCGCACTCACCCAATAGGTTATATCAGCAACCAGAAGTTAATGGAGCATATTCAATTAAAGAAGCAAGTGTGGTAAGTTTCTGAGACTGCCTGGTGATTGCTGTTAATAAGATACAGTGTCAGGCCTTGCAAGCTCTTTCACCTGCAAACTGATCGCAGACACACAACCTGCATTACCCCCCCACATTAATGAAAACCTAACTCTACCAGCCATGTTACTAGAAAAGCATCCAGAGTCAATCGACGACTTTCTCATTTTTCACCCAGTGGCCTGTCGACACAGCCTCTATTTCTACCCACCACTCTTCCGCTGGGGAGAAGGTGATGAAACCCGAAGGAACGCCTCGAACATTCCGCTTACAATCCAGCTAAGGAGCTGACGGGTCTGTCAATAAGACCCTTAACAGTGGAGTAGAAACCGTGTATTCCCTCCCAGACGTGTCATAAACTCGGCCTGCGATATTGAATTGAGGTAATGTCGATATTACTGTGAAGGGGAGAAGACAGAACAAACACCTCGTCCTTGTGCCGTGGTCTAAAGACTAAAGTGAACCCTGACAGCCATCTTAACGATTGGATTTAAACTATGTGGATGTAAAGAAAAATAGATTAATAGATATGAATGTTCAGATAATTATATTTTAATTTTTCCACATTCTAATCCCACATCATATCCCACACCACAATGAAGAATTCATGAATGCAAAAATATGGATGTCAAGAGCAACAGCCAAGAGACTCGCTACTCAGGGACATCATTAGAATCTCCTGATCCTGCCTGACAATTCCAGCATTGACTCAGTCCCATTCCATATGCTCCATACGGACACACACTAACAATGCAGGACAGTGCCGTGCAGTGCGGTTTACTGATGCATTATCTGATGTTCTCACAGGGAGATGTGGACAAGCTCTCACCAAACGGAAAATGAAGCAACGGAGCACAACACATCTGAGTGTCCCCTTCGTTCTTTCGCGGGGGGTGGGGGGGTGGGCGCTGGAGGACTTTCACCAGCTCGCTGCTCCAGCTGCCTACTGGCAGCTCAAATCTAGACAGAAATTTGTAATCATCGGTATTGATCCACAGCATACAAAAGAAGACTGATGCCTCTAGGTGAGAGATGCATTTGGTTGTAAATCTTAGGAACAACCTAGCTTATTTTTTTTAAATTGTTCATGCCAGTCATATAGAACACAATCTTCTGCAAACAAAACACCAGGAATGAAAGTAGTTTTAGGCAGAAGTCACTGACATGAAGACATTTGTTCTTTAAAATTTAGGATTGTCAAATATAAAATGGCTTGGGATATTTTGAGGTACATTCCTTGCATGTACAGTATACAGCAGCTGCCCCCTCCCCTAAAGGATCCAAAACTGGAGTGGATCTGTTTGAAACATCACTAACGTACAGTACCCACCCGTGTGTTGCACAGCAGCCAAACTATACAGGACATCTGACAGAGTAGCACAAATTGTTTCACCAGAGTAAAATTTGTCCAGGTCATGGGGATTAACTCTTTCTAAAAGTGTAATGTGGTCCTTAACATTCAAGAATTCAGGATCTTGGTGAACACCTTATTCGAACCTCCAACAGCACTGTGCTCCTTTGTGAACATATTGCAGCACTGGTTAACAAAGTTAGCAAGGCTCTAGTTCACTAAGAGCTCTTACAATACATCAGAGACCTGTTTTTCCTTAGAAACCCAAGTCCATCCTTGTAGACTTGTAGATTTCTGGCTACAAGATGGAAGCACTACTGCTATCTAACATATTGCAAATGTAACAGCGCATAGCAGAAGAGTTAGAGCCAAGTGGAGGAGCAGCACATGTCTCACTGACATCATTGCAAGCCTTTGGGTGTCCATCAGATCCCAAGAGATCCAGTGAAATCTGAAAGATGCCTGAAGGGATAACCCCGACCCCATCCCTAACCCTTTCAACTGGAAATAACAGTCCCAGTCGCACTGACTTGTTCTGGTGGCCGCTCAAGTTCATAGGATACCTCTTTGACCTTTTACAGCAACTATCAACTGAATAACATTTCAACCATAAAGAAGAACCATCAAAGGCTCCAGGCCCACAGGGCGTAGAGAGTGCAGCTCCATATCCCTCACTTCTGTAAGAGATCTCAGTTTAATTTCATTGCTACAGAACCAAATGCAAGAGCTCCATCTAAGTCCCCACATATTTACTCCTGTCTGTAAAGAAAGAAAAAAGCTGGGCATCACAATAGCCAGACAATATCAATGCAATGGAACTGTGACTGATGAATTGATCAACTGTATTATTGAAGCTGCGGAGGCTGGGATTTACAATCTCTTATTTTCGGAATTCCATACTGTTCACTGAGGGACCGACCCCAGCAGGAAAGACCTTTAAAGCTTTAACGAGGGGGTTTAGAAAAACTGGGTAATTAATACTGAAAGACTCTTCCAGTGCCTGCCACAGGGGTCCACTCCAGGGATGGATTCTGTACTTCAGTGAGTGGGTGTCAGCCCAGTTGGGGTTTATACTCTGAAGAACTGTGGGCTCATTATTAGTTATGTAATACAAATAAAACTTTCCTTTATTATTTGTATATGAGTCATGAAGGGCTATAAATACATAATGGAGGACCTTTGAGGAGGCCTTCAGAATGGTTGATTATGACACTCCACATACAGTGTATATAAAAATAGGCACATCATAAAACCCGTTGCATATTCAAACGGCATAATGAAAACTGCACACTGTGGAGCAACAAAAAATTGGTACACCAACAAGAAATGCAGCAATGGGGATCATGTGCTCACGGATAGCACCAATGGACCCCGAACAGCTTCATGCTGCGCTCCATCTACCATGCAAGTCATCATGGAAACATGGTTTTATCATAATGTATAAAATAATATTATGGTATTATACTGTATACTGTATATACAAAATACTGATCAAGGTCTAATTTCTCCATGTACTGTAGCACATTTGACTCAGCAGTTATTTAAACAGGCCAGCCAACTTAGATGTCCTCAACTTCCATAACAGTTCTGTGTGGAAACTGTTCCATTAGTCAGATTTGTCTCCAGGGCCTTGTGCACGTTTACTAGTTTATTCTTTGATGGTGGTACAGTAGTTTCCTGTTCCATTCTATATACTGCTTAGCTCACATGAGCATCATGTGTAATGTGTGAATGTCTAATAATGAATATAGCACATTCTGCAATAAAATGCAAAAAAAAGCATTCATGGATTAAACGGGCTCTCCAAAATTGAAAATAAAAACTCATGGTTTAGATAGCAGAAGTTACTTAAGGAGGTATTACCCTTTCCAGAAGTAGCTTCCACTTTCGTATCAGTAAAAAGTGATGAAAACTAGAATTTGTTCATTCAGTTATGGTGTTTTTTTACAGAAAGTCAGTGGAATTCAAGCAAACTGAGTGGTACGTAAGCTGGGAAGTGGCAGCACTAATTGTTTGTGAAACTCTCCACCTAATGCATAACACTGAACGCCAGCAGCACATTCTTAAACTTAAGTGGAAGTTATTAATTGTGAAAAGTATTTAATTGCATTTGTTCCATTACTATAATGTGCCTTTTCCTGATAAATGCACAGGGGACAGCCACCCCAGGCCCCTACTAACTCATTGTTTATCCTCTGCTCCACTAATCAGTGCCACAGAGTAACCTAGTAATTGAGCTAGTAATTCTGCTTTTCCTCCCTCTCCATTGTTGTCTTGTAATTTAATTTATTTTATATACGTTTTCATTGATTTGTACACTCGTTTGACACAAGCATCATTTTACACAATTCTATGTTCAATAACTCAGCCACATTTGAAGACTAATAAGTCTACAATTTCACATTTTATTTTAGACTCACGGTATAATTAACATCCTAATTCAAAACACTTTCCAAAAACAAAATGAAAAACACGTGTGCTACAAAGTGCAAACATGCAGTTTTCCCAGGTTTATGCTGATAGAAATATCACCCTTCTGTTGGAGGGTATGCATCAGGACTTATATCACCAGATACAGCTGTGGTGATGTCGGCTCCTTTTTTTGCAAAATATCGTGCCGCATGCAGCCAGTGCAAGACCTTCACACAGTCTGCACAGGTTCAGGCTACAACAGCTTTCATAATCGTTAATGGCCACAGCGCCAAATGACAGAATCATTATTTAACAATGGACCATATTATTCAACCTAATTGGGCAGTGCGGTAGTGCAGTGGTCAGCATTGCTGCCTTGCAGCACTGGGGCCCTGGGTTCAATTCCCATGTGTTTTTATCTGTGTAGAGTTTGAATGTTCTCCCTGAGCTCGCTTGGGTTTTTCTCTGGGTGCTCCGGTTTCCTCCCACAGTCCAAAGACAGTTCACTGGCTAGTGGGAAAATTGGACTTGACATGAGTGTGTGTGTCTCTGTGTTTGTGTCTGTTTGCCCAACGATGGAGGGCATCCTGTCCAAGGTATATCCTGCCGTGCACCCACTGTTTTTAATTGGATAAAGGTGTTAGAAAATGGATGGATAGATATAACAATATAAGGTTTAGCCTTAGAGCTGGTATTAGGTTTTGGGGTTGTTAATCCTGAGAATGAAAAGGACCTATTATGTTTTCTGAAAAAAACAGACATATACTGCATTCAAACAAAGCAAGACCCACATCAGCTTCATACTTGATAGTGGACTCTGTGCAACACTACACTGCAGAGCTCTCTGCTGAGTGCAATGAATGGGGGTGATAAATTCTTGAAAAAGACATACCCCAGTGCCGAAGAAGATAAAGAATGCAACAAAAGAGCCACACAGGGATAGTGAACACTGGGGATAAGTGTATTGTGAATAACTGTGAGACTGCTGCTTCCACAGCGCCCAGGGCCAGTGGCAATTAGCTTGCTCACAGTCAGGAGTGACAGAGCCCAGGGGAACTGAGTGTCCTGACAGTCGCAGTGACAGCTGGGCCTGTCAGCTCATTCTGAGTGAGAACTTACACTGACGCTAACTGTCACAGGACGACACCCTGCTGCTCAAAGCCCAGCTCCATCTGCAGCCAATCTCAATGTGCCCTACCATTTTTGTTTCACTGAAAACAGAAACGAAAGGCAAACCCTCTCTCCTCTCTTCATTTATTCATCCCAGACTGGTTAAGTAGCACAAGTTGCTCACTGCACATACTGTAGCAGTCCTGGGAGGCTCAAACATTCTTAAATAGAATGAAAGGCAAACTCACTGTTTTGTGCTCTCTTATTTTTTAAATGAGCCATTTTGCAACCCCACCCCCAGCCACACTGGTCTTTCTACTTGAACACTGCTTGCATTCGGTTGTTTGTTTTAATGTCATATTCTCAAGTAGTCAAATGCTAAAAAAACATGCTAGCTTGAGGGTACAATTTATTTTTACAATACAGAATCCAAATGCTTCAAATAAACTGTGGAGGACACGTGCAAGTATTTTTTTAGCTTTTGTAACATTGTCATTTCACATTTTATATGCTTTGCGGGCCCTCATACAAAATCAAGCAATCAGTGGTATTTTTATTTTATCCTACAAAAATACCCCACATCAGTGAAGCCTCTAGTGTTCAACATTAAAAGATTGCAGAAGCTTTCAAATTCAGTTAAAAAAGCTTGTTAATGTATGGTTATCATATACATTATCTCTTAGACTTCAATATTTATGCCATCAACTGAAAACTGCTGCCTTAAAAACTATTTTGCACTTTGCTACTAACAGTGAACAAAACCTGAGAATACAGGAATGTTTGTACTCTTACTTTCCTTTCTCCCCACTCTTGGTAAACTAGTTTTGTTCACTGCTCCCCACAAATTGCTAACAAGGAAATTCAAAGTCTCTGTAGCTCTTCTCAGATTTAACTGGTAATTACAGTAAGTCTGTCAATGTGATTTTAACTCACTCTTGGAAATAAAAGAACATCTCATGTTGCCCTAGACTACAGACAAGAGCTGTTTCTACAGGCTTATGTCGTCCCCAACTAGACTTTCAGTGTTTTTGTGTGGTGAATTTCAACACCAGTCTGATCACTATGATGTGATGAGCTGGGCTGGTCTATACTCAGCACTGCGTAGGGATGGTCCTATCAAAAGAGATCTCCTGGGTTCATTTGCCCCAATTCAATACACAACAGAGAAATCTTAATTAAAATTAAAATTAAGTATTAAAAGACCACTGCCCTAGAAGCAGTCCAGTCACTGGACTCAATATGTCAGTGAACTCTTTTTTCAAAGCTTTCGCACAACAGATTGTAAAGAAGCAGTTGTCTGCAGCAGGCCACAGTGTCTGATAGAACTAAAAGCACACAGTTTTGAGTGAGTGGCTCAATGGAAGTCTGTCCTGTTTAAAAATCACTTGCAATAACCACATAAACAAAGCCTGACACACATCTTTTACAAGGTCACAGAGACAGCAAGTCTCAAGCAACGACAAACCTATTACAAATCCATGAGGACCAGCTTAAAAATGATCTCACAAAATCCCTACTACAAACTATGCAATCCTATAACATCATATATTAAACCCCAGAAGGAGAAGAAAGTCACCTTCTACCCCTCCTTCAACAATTACTTTACCTACAGATCCTTAGCAGGCTAATCTTCATGGCTCATCATATTCTTGAGCTCAGCTATGACAGACAAACAGAGCCTCTATTTTCCACAAACCAAGCTGCATAGCCTGCAATTACAAACACATGTAAAACATGTAAAAGAAAAAAATCAAATAAAACCTTCTAATCCCTCTGCTCCCGGTTTCATTCCAAATAGATTAGGTCAGTGTTACCAGCTATTGCTTTCTATAATTTGGACAAGTTAAGCAAGACAGAAAAAACAGTCAACAAGTGTGAGGATAATACAGCTGTCCCCAATACCCTGTTGCAGGATTGCTTAGTACTGTTAATAACATTTTGGATCTGAAAGCACTTTACATCTATGTGGTAATCCACCACTGAAGTGCAGTACCCACCTGGATGATGTGTGCCAGGCGATCTGCACCAGTGCCCTCACTCCACAGCACATCAGGTGGAGAAGTGAGGAACTACTTTATTGATTGAATTAAGGGGGGGGGTTAAGATTATGAAAGGCCATAATGGCATTGTCAAGCTATCTTGTTCTATACAGGAAAACAAAAGGAAACACCAAAATTTTCCATCAAACTAAACACCAAAGTATGGAAAGTAAGAATGGCTTTCCTGAAAGGAAGAACAAGAAAAACAAACATTTTCAGCTGATGCTATTTCTCTAGGTATGTTCGGTTTACTGTTCCCAAACATTCCCTTAACCCTATGCAAAATCCTGAACCACTAAAGTCAATAACAGGGCACTTTTCTGCATACTCTCCTTCCACCATACACAGGATAATTAAATCAATTGGTATGGATCTGCAGATAAAGCCACAGAACAAACAGGCATAGAAAACAATATGTCCATGCCGGTCAGTGACAGGGTGATTAGAAAGAGCTCCTGGGGGGCTTTTGTCTAAGTGAGCAGGACTTTCTAAAGGAACTTCATCCTCCCTTTGTTCTGCATGCTAATACACAGAAGAATGTATGTTAGTTCAGCTCTGGAGATAACCTGCCTGCCAACTCAAACACATGGAATCCGAGGAGCCTCTCTGGCCTGTGTCATTTACGTGAGAACAGACCTGTACTGTAGCTGCAAAGGGCAGCCGGTCCCAAGTATTTTAGATTTTATTCACATTTCACTTTGACTTTCTGCACGGTTTAAACGTGTTCATCAACCCACTCGACTGCATGCCGGGAGTAGCATAGGGTGTGCTGCAATGATGTGCATGCTTCTTATACCCAATATGTGAATCTGCAGCAACAGATATGACTCAGGTCACATTATTAAAAACAAAAAACAAAAATCATGTTTTATGTTTAATGTTTAATCTGAAATGTGCAGTCTCCTCATCCTGGCAGGAGCTGGTGATGCTGAAATGTGGAGCTCTTCTTCAGCCAGTTTTTGTTTTACAGCATGTCCAACAAACCTGAAAAAGGAATCTAGCCCCCCTGCAAGCAATTCCCACACGAACAGTTGTCTATCTCACGTGTACAAACTGAGCGAACAACACAACACTTGATTATACATTTCATTCATTCATTTTTTATTGTTCTCATATGTGACTTTTCCAAAGTTCCGCTGTTCTGAACATGCCCCACTGTGCTGCAGCAGACTGGTTCAGAATTAAGGCTTTAGGACAATGTCATTTAGGAATCTGTGATCTTATGTAATTTGTCGCAATAATAATTTCTTATTGCACAAGTTTCCTGTCTAGCTTTGCATACAGCATTATCCACATCACTTTCTAACTGAGAATATACATTCGCCAGCAGTGAAACTCATGACCTGCATCACTTAAGCATATTGTTGAGAGACAGCAGATAGGAATGCAGGTTTATAGACAGAAATAGATTGGAAACTTTGCAATTGATTTTTTTTATTATTCGTTTCCTTACTGTACCACAGGACGCATAGAATAGAGTCTATGCAGCATGACAAAACCAAGATAATTGTAGAATATAGTCGACAGAGTGATTCCGAAATTTTTCTTGCAGCTGTATTTAAGGATGAGGGATTTCAGTGTCATCAAAAAGTTCATTGCTCAAGTTGTAGTGGATGAAAAAGATAAAAATATAATCTGGGCAGTGCTGAAAGCAAGGCTGATTCTGCATAGAACCCAACAGAACTTCATATCAAAATGAGTGGTCAACATATGACTTTTTATACTTTCTTGGAGAGACAGCCACCTCTCATTTTGGTGGCTTTCGGAAGCCATAGGCTTTCGGATTTCATAGGCTTCCGAAGCTTTCGGAAGCCTATGAAATAGTTTTTAGGCTTCCACTGAAATCCTGCCAGTGCCCTTGAACAACACTGTAACATGATTACAGTGCCTCTTGCTACAAGTAAAAGTGATAGTATCAGAAACAATTTCATCATAAGAAACATCTTAGATGGTATATAACAGCTAGAAGGTCTTTTCTTCACTCTCACAATTATGTCTCTGAAATATAATCGGAGATTACACTGAAATTGCCCATTTGTTTTTTTTTTCTTTGTACCGTTTGCATGTGTGAAATTGAAAACTAGATTGATGCACACTGCTAATCTTTTATTACACACATAGAATATATACACACAATGCATGCGTGTGTCAAAAATCTTCACATCATTCTGGTATTATCTTATACACAGGGTAATATAAAACTAAGGTCATAGCTGTAGTGATCTTTCTAGAAGACAGGGTGTTAATAGGCAGATAAGCAAGGAAGTACAGCCTAGATATTACCCTGTGGGATCAAACGCTAGCCAGACAGCTATTCATCTACATTCTACAGCCCTGATGTCACAGAACCAGCAGCTTTAGTTAGGAGTGCATCAGAGGCAGTTCACATTAAAATGACTCGATCTTAAAAGCAAAGCCAGCTTTTCACCAGTAGTCACATAACCAGAGCTGGCTATACAGCAAGAGAGGCACCAAAGCCTCACAGGTAGGCAATGAAGTGGGGAGCACAGCTACCTTAACCATGGGGATAAACCCCAGGGGTACAACTAACAGAAGCCAATTTAACCTCTCCTCCACATCTTGGGGAGGTGGGCAGAAACCAGAGAACAAGGCCAAACCCTAAACAACGAAAGGGAAAGCAACCATGCAGACTCCACACAGATGGTCGCCTGGTGTTGTAATCTAACCCGGGACCCTGCAGATGCTGCTTCAGTAAAACACGTTTATTTACACACACGTAGTACATTTTCAGGTCTAGTTTAATAACTTCTTAAACGTACATGCTTTGTACTGATAATCCAATTAACATTTATTACTGCAAATAATAAATGCTCTGTAATCTTGAAGAAAAGCATGCAAACAAATAGCTGTAGTAATAACAGCAAGTGAGTGAGTTCTGGGGTATGGGTCAAAATAACAGTTTGAGTATACAAATTTGTGTTACAAATTAGACTAATGAATGAAGGCACCCATCCTCTAGACAAGCACTCTGTAAGGTGTGTACACTCATCTTCATCAGCATTCCAGGGGAAATCGTCTCTGATTTCGACCATCTAAGGATTCCAGGACTCATGATGGGTTGTCTCCCCCAGAGGCCCACAAGGCAGGTTTACAGCCTTGAGCTCCAACCGAACCCCGGTTATCTCAGCGAGAATGAGAGTGTGCACAGGTAGTACAACATTTGTGAAGATTAAATCTGAGAAAATATCTGTGTCAAGATAGTAACGCCAAGAAATGTTTCGTGCCTCCATTCACCGGGAGTCAAGGATGATGTCCTCACAAGAACAGAAATACAAACTTGAAGTTGTGTGGGTTAGAGATCTCACACAAGTACAGTTTCTGCACAAAGTGTACGCCGACCTCAAAAGTCTGGCCGTGTCTGCCCTGCTCCATTTCATGCTTTGTGTTTTGTCAAAGCGACATTACCTCTAAGTCTGTGACAATTTGCAATGAGCCCACTTACTGCAGAGTCCAGTCGGGCTAAAAAAAGCAGATGTGCTCATCTCAGGTGCATGTTTGTGTCTGTACTGTATGTATTCGTTTTCCCCCCCTTAATGTGTGTGTTACCCTGCAGATCCACACAGCTCCTTGAAATAAATTGTTACAAGCAGGTGATGACAAAACAAACACTATGTTGTTGCTCTTGGGCTGCAGTCACACTCAAGCAGGCCATTAAAGCAAAGAAAAACAAACTCAAGCTTCTCCTGTCATCGGGGTTCCTTTAACTGCCTCTGTGGAGCAAATAACTTCACACAAGCATCTGCTATAAGGGATCATTAAGCTTGCAAATAAATTACACAGACAAGAGGAAAACAAAGGAGCTCACAGACACCAAGCATATGATGTGGGTGAGAGCATGACGGGGTCTGTGGGAGAAACTCAGAGAGAGTCTAAGAAAAGAGTCGAGAGAATCAGACATCAGCCTGCAGCTGCAGAACAAGGAACGAACTGCACCAGAAATAAAAGGAAAAGAAAGTTGAAGAATACTGAAGGAAGACAAATATGGGAGGATAGGTCAATGAAAATCAGAGGAAAAAGTATCCAGAACAGGTGGAAGAACATTTGATTCCTACATTGCATAATAAGAAAAGAAAATGGATGTGTGCTTCACGAGGTACTACATAATATTGCATTAACATGGCTGCATTTCTTAATACACAAAGATTAATAAACACAAAACACAAGATGCCAGAAGCCCTTCACCTTTTGCCTTTTAGAGAAGCATGTTAGGATTAGAAGTATCATTCGCCACAATTGATCTTGGCCAAAGCCCCTCTGCCTCCCCATCAGCCTGCTCTGTAAACAGATAAATCCCTGGATCAATGCAACTCATTGTACTTGAATTATTGACTACAGGCTCTCTGGCCATGCATCCCAGGCCCTGCTTTAAACTGGAAAAAACAAACCCGGAATCAAACAGAGGGGGGAGGCGCCAGTGTGAAAAATCTACTTTTCAATAATGGGTTTAGGGAGAGAAGAAGAAAGTAAGATGGAAAAAACAAGCCATGTCATTGATCGGTGTAGGGGTAATCTTTCTGTGTGTAAACTAATGACATTTCAGGGGTGGTAAAGACTGGATGAGATCAATTCATTTGTACTGGAATGCCTTTGTTCTACGCTAATCCTTAACTATCTATAAGTAATTAACCTTGCAGAGAATTAAAAAAAAAGAAAGGAAAAAGAGTCAAGTTGCGTGTGTCACCAGAGTACTGGCAAATGCAGGCTAATAGACTGGGCCAAGAAAAGTCAACGACACCCCAGTCAGAGCAATAGAGAGAGTCTGTCTATTTTTAAGATGTTAAAAAATGAAGTGTGCCTTTTTAATTAGGACATTCACCTGCAGGAATAAAATACTTTGGTAACAAAGGTTAAAAACAAAAAGAAGCATCTGATATGTTTATCCACTCTTGTCTGGAATGACAGAGTATCCTAAGTCACAGTCTGAAGAAAGCTGTAATTTCAATCCACAAACGGCAATGAGCACCAGGCCTTCAATCCACACGACACTGAGCCCTCTACAGACAGATGGAGTTCACGCTTTGTCTGATTTCCAGGAGAAATTGAGCTTTTTTCTATTACAGTAAGTGTGGTTTGTCTTATTTTGACATGGGTGTTAATGGTCCCTCTCTCTAGTGCCGGCTGCTTCATATAACACCCTCTGGCAGTTATGATACAGGACAGAACAAACTCCATCTGAAGCACAGATATCTTTCCAGGCACAAGAGACACAGTTGTCTCAGCTCTCTGCTCACAAGCACAGAGCACTCAGGTGTCTCTACTGGGGAGTACTGGGGAGGCTATGACCAGGCCAGTCCTGAAACCCTTTTGAGTGCCTAAACACAAATAAAACCCCTTGTTTTTAACTATTACTACAGACTGTGGAAGAAATAGGCATGACACTCCTCAACTGCATGCTTTAAAAATGGCCTGATTGAACACAGCACAATAAATCTGTTTAGAGGCTACAGTTAGACAATGTCTGAACAGCATTTGCATTTCATTTTGTCACTGATGTCTTGCAAACTACCACAGACTTTTGTTATTAGGCAAAACCATGTTAGACACACAGGTATTTACTCTGAAATGGAAGACAAATTTGGAATGAGCTCTCAAACAGCCTCAGGGCTCGAGTCCGACAGCTCCACAAGTCCCTCTCTTACTCAATCACACAGAGCTCCACTGCACACCGAGACAGCAGGAGAGTCGTGTCGCATTTTCTTCTGGAAATTAGACGCGAGTCAAAAAGGAGAAAAAAAAGGCGGATTGTTGGCTGAAACTCCTTTTCTTACTTTGTATTGGACTTAAGAACGAACAAGATACTAAAGTGTTCTGTTCTCATCTCATGTCCTACATCACCTCTCTCCTGCTTTGTGCAGATGGAAAAGAGCAGATGTAAGAGGAGCACATGTCTAACACTGTTCAAGCCATGATACTGCAGGTCACACTGCAGAGGACTGTAGGCTCAGCTTAGATGGGGTATATGGCATTTTTAGATTTAAAATTAAGATCCTGCCTACTTACAGAAATATTCAGAAGAGCAGGGGTGTCCAGAGTAAACCTCAGTGTCCTTAATGAGACCTTCATTCTAGCTCAGGTTCAGGCTCTCTAATCTGCTTAATTATAATAGCTGACCTGCTGAAGTACTTTCTCACTTGCTCATGAAGAATGGCTGCCCTGCACCACCCAAGTGGTTTCTGCACTTCACTGAAAGATAAAGTGACTCCTTCCCTAGATTTAAAGTACACTGGGAATCCTCTGCATGACAGATGATAAACAAAATGCAGGGAATTATTTTTATTACAACAAAACATTGCACTTTCTCCTCTTTCCAGGTGCCACTGCTACAGGGCGAGCCAAGCTCATCCTTAGCAATTCAAAACTACAACACCGGCTGCAATCCACCATTTGAGTGCAGCCACTTCTGGAGTAACTGCCACAGTCTGCTCCATCCCAGGTTGGGACCCACGCTTTGGGGACCACAGGACCAAACTGTAATCCAAAGCCACCTGGGAAGCCAGTCACTTCCATGTTGTTATTATTCACAAATAACATTCTCCATTCATCCATCCATTTTCTAACTGCTTTATCCAAAGCAGAGTCACAGAGCCTATCCTACCATTTTGTAACTTATACTATATTCAGCGAAGGACTTACCGACAAACTCAGAGAGGAAGACAACGAAGAAGGGGGTGACCAGGTCATTTATGCCCTGCACGTAGCCACTGGCCGGGTGGCGAATGGCCCAGATGAACAGGATCCGCTCAAAGACCTGCAACAGGGCAGAGGGGCATCAGCATGGGTGCGGTTACAGTGTGGCCACAGGAAATGAAGCACAGCAGTCCTGACAGAGACTAGCACTGCACCTGGATTCACCTGCAGGTGCAACAGGGGCGTTTTTTTGAAGTAGAGTTATCTTAAATGCCATTAATTCACTAGTCCTGAATTTTAAGTTATGAACGCAATAAGCCAACACTTTGTTTTTTTTCCCCCACTCATAGCATTTTGTCTTTAAAAAATAGTGACAATGTCATCAAGTGTGTCTGTTACATGAAGGTGCACACAAATGTAGACACCTGCTCTGCTGTGTGCATCCTAAAAACGACATTCTTCCACGTCCAATCAGAGACCGCTGTCCAACTGCTGGACTGCTGTGGGGTGGTATGTTTCAGGTAAACCCACATACCTACTGTGACAGCAGTAAGATGACAAAATGTGTGTTCGGTCAGCAATTGTGGTGATGAAGCAATCACTGCAGCAATACAACCTATGATCACGTCTGCAGGAATCTGTAACCTTGATATCACTGTCGTCCACTTTTCTCTCTGACATGGCTTTGTGCCAATTTGTAGAGGACCTGCTTTATACCAGCCCTGAATAACATCATCCTTACTTACTGACAGTTTTCAGTGCCTGACCAAATACATGACCAAGGTGGCAGAAGACTATAGATCAACTATAGCTGTTATATAAAATTGCTTCATTGGTATTTGTTGCTTTTCATTGCATGTATTGCTTCATTCAGTGGAGTTACATAACACCATCATAACTTGTCAACTTAAAAAACACGTATCATGAATTATATCCATTTGTGCAAATGACATTATGGTTTCTCAATTACTCATAATGGCTCATAATCAGACACAGCTTCAGCCAAAAGCTAAGAGTAGAACTCCAGGTATAAAAACAAGAGGTGAAATTGATGGAAGACCCTAAGAGTGACCTGAGAACTGACAAGGGCTTTCTGCAACTCAGTAACAGTAAGTTAAAGTGAATTTATATTTTGGTTTTATGCATGTTGTGATCTTGCGTAGTGTTTATGAAAGAGTTATGGCAGTGTAATGTAACCCTATTCAAGTAAACTAACAAAAATTAATAAAGAAATGTTACATTCATCTAATTAAACAGGCAATAGGAACAGCTAAGTCAGAGAGCATGGGGCAAAATGATAGGATAGACAACTGTACACTGCAACAACTCTAAAAATGAATGTGTTGTTACTACATCTTTACAATATCCCTTGTCTGCCCCCAGTAGAAATGGCTCAAACCTGCAGAAATGTTGCAATCTGTTATTCTCAAGTTCCTGTGGCAGCAGCGTCATGAACTGCAAGCTATACATCTCACACTGTACTGTATATACATAGTTTTTAACACTGAAAAATCTCCCATCTATCAACAAATGGGTAGATTGAAAGAGGCAAAGAAGGAATGAAAGAAAAAGAAAAAATGAAATTCAATGTTGTAAGTGGTGGTAAATGATTGTAATTACTCTGCCATCCTGTGAGGAGGGAGAAGAGGAGTGAGTAATGGAATCTGTCGTTTGGGGAACAAGTGGTAGCACTGAATCTGTTATTGTGGAACATGGCTAATTAGACGATTAATCCCAAACCTTGATGGAATAAAGCATGACACAAAACTAAGTGCGTATACCATCAAACGCCCAGCAGGTAATTAGAGTATTCACTTGCCTCTCTGTGGTCCAGTTTTAACTAATAGCCATGTCCAGGAACACTGAGCAGTGATGCCTCTTTGAATGGGCTCATTAGCCTGTGCTAAATTAGACTGCAGGTAATGAGAATCTTAAACACCTGCCCGGCTTCAGTGCAACATCCAACATTCAAACACAAATGACAATAACTGCATCAGCAACACCACAGTCCTGTTCAGTGGGCTATTGATCAAGGCAGATGATTCTCAAGGCACCAAACTAAAACAACAGCAAAGACAGAAAAAGAACAAAGAGAAATAAATAAGAAAGAAAAAAGAAATTCTCTGCCAAGGAAATGGTTATCTCAGCATCGCCCACAGGAGCTGAGTCCAGGGAATATAAGATCAGTAACACAGAGACATCACGCAGGGAGACGTCAAGCCTGCAGGAAAATGTGCACTGCTGGGATGAGCATCTCAATGCTACACACGCACTGGGACTCCTGGCTTTCATTGCAATTTAACTCTAAATTACTTAATTGAACTAATTAATTACATAATTGAACCAATTTAGAGCTCATGTGTGGTTGTAGTGCTTCCCTGGGTACTTGTTTGAAAACAGAAGAGCAGGAGAGTCTTCCGAGAAGCTGTGTAGGCTGCTCTTTGGAAATGACTCACAGAGCGATGGGACACCGTTTCCAATTCAAGGCACTGAAGTTAAAATATGCTTTGTAGCTTTCACACATCAGTGTGCAAAGAAGATTTCAATTTCCCCAGTGCTGACTGGTGATGTGGAGTAACTATTCTTACGACAGGTCTCCGAGCTAAGCAGAGCAAGACTTTGCTCATGGCCTCCGGAAACCAGCACACCAGTCTATTGTCACTACCCATCAGCACTAGCCCAGCCAGTAACTGATGATGGGATATATCAAACATTCCTCTCCCACAGCCATGAGCACTTCAACAACTGTGAGAACCAAGAGGGAATAAAAGCACAGATAAGATTCGTTACGCCTTTCTGAAATATCAAACACAGCTGAGGGCCTTGGGCAGCATTATGATGCTGAATCTCGTCTGAATAATCCTTTTCAAACACCTTTTCAACTTTCATATGCAGATGCTAGTTCAGCATGTGATGGCAGAACAGGAACACTGCAAGTAATCAATATTTCTCATAATCCCACTGCTCCTCTGCTTGAGCTCCTCACTGATGCCATTGTCGACACAACTACCAACACTGACCAAAAGCTTTTCTGTCAATGACACAGAGAAGATGGAAAGAAAGTGTTTTAATTACTGTCCCACACATCTTTCTGTCAAGATGAATCTGATTTTACTGCCAAAGACACGGAGCATAAATGTCAAGGGGGGAGAAAGAGTAACCCGTTTCTATTTGCCTTTGACAGTTTTCTGCAAAATGCTGTGAGAGCTCCTTGCATTATCATTCAGAGTCTTGTCAACACAAGGTCTCTCCAGTTCACCTAGGAGTTCTTAAACCTCTTTCCAGAGCAGATGGGAGAGCCAATGTTTGGACAAGATTTTTGACAGGCGTGACGGAACTACAAAGGGCGCTAAGGGGGAAATAATAAGATATCAAAACAACACTTTCCTTGTCAATCAGAATGATGCTCTCTGTTAATCAGGCACAGGAAAAGCCAGAACTTTTTTCAATGGACGAGGGGGCACCATGATGTAATTTTTTGGAATTCCCACACCTGTTACCCCTTTGCAGTTCAAGATGTGGAGTTTTGTCAGAAAGGTGTCTGCAAAGTACAGTCCAGCAAAGTACAGTAAAGCTGTCTGCTGGGAATGGTCCTTCTCTCCAGAGTGGCCCAGCAAGGACAGGGCAGTCCAGGCCAGCCATGGAGAAAAATGACACAGACCGACCCACGAGCCCCACATCACTCTGATAGAGACATGCAGTCATCACACAGACCTGTCCACAGCGTCTGTGCACTGGACACAAAACAGTATATAACCACAATTATTTCATTAGTCACTGTTTTCACATATGCTTCTATAAATGAGCACCCACAAAAAGAATGATCAATTTTTCCAACAGTACTCCTGTGTCCTTGGGAAGTCCAGCAGAGTGAACAAGTCTTTGGTCTTAAAACTGGTGTGTTGTGGATTCAAGTCTCCATTGCAGACACTGGTGTTGGACCTTGAGTGAGGTGCTGCACCCCAGTCACCCCAGTCCATCCAGAGGTATAAGTGGGAACCAGCATTGTTGGGGGGTAATTTCTGTAATGGATTGGCATTCTGACACAGGGAACTGTCCCCTTCTCTCTTAATGAAAGGAGACTTTTGTCTCTTTTACAATGTCCTTATTATTATTTATTTTTTTCAAAATAAGAAATAAGTAATACTACTACTTTTTCTCAAAAGCATAACTGTCAAAATTGATTAGATCCCCTGTCTCTCTGGTGTGGATAACAGCACAAAGCCTTTTCCTATAATGTTTAATAAGATTGGAGAACACATCTTCTCTTGGCCCATTCCTCTATGCAGACATTTTTCAGATCCTTGATGTCGTTAGTCTACACGTACGGACTGCTCTCTTCAATTCAGACATCAGATTTTCAAATGGGTTTAAGTCCTGAGACTGAGATGGCCATTGTCTTCAGTCAATTATTTCTTTGTTGATTATGAGGCGTGTTTAGAGTCATTGTCATGTTGGAAGGTTCACCTGCGACCAGGTTGCAGCCTTCTGGCAAAGGCAACCAGGTTTTTCACCACAATATCCTGATGCTTAGTACATTGAGCTTAACAAGTGCCCCAGAGCCAGTGGCAGCAAACCAGCCCCACTACCTCAACATATTTCACAGTGGGTACAAGGTTCTTTTCTTTGGATGCATCCCTCTCCGATTCCATATGTGCTGGTGGTGTGAGAGTTCAATTTTCTTCACATCTGAGTGTAGCACCTGTTTCCAATTAAACTCATCTGGCAAACTCCAGCCAATTCAGTTTCTTGTTGTCAGTAAGGGCTTTCTTCTGGCAACTCTTCCAAATAGCCTGTTAGCATGGATGTAATGTCTAACTGATGATTAGAAAACTTGGTGACACCAAGTGACTCCAACTGGGACCTTGGATTGTTTTTTGCCTCACTGTGTGTGGAGACAAGATAGACCTGCATCCTCTTCCTAGTAGGTTAACTACCGTTTCGGTCATTTTGAACTTGTTGATTATTGCCCTTATAGTGCTAAGTGGGATATTTAATATTTTTGTATCATTACCTGAAAAATGACTACCATTTGTCACTTTTATTTTCCTTTCCCCATAGTAATGGATGACAAAGGTTTTTCTCGTGTGTTTTACCTTTTTTATACCCTGGTGAAACAGGAAGTCCAAAAAAGGTTCTTGAGTTGTATTTAAATAAGCAGAATTGAATTGCTGATTGCATTGTCTTTAAAATACATAGGGAACCAGTAATTTTGACACCTCTATTTTGGAGAAAAAATAGAATTACTAATTTTAAAACATGTTTTGAACTGACTATTATAATAAAAGCCTGTCATTTTCCTATTTTGGGGGCATACAATAAAGCTCATTATCTGTGCTATTTATTTTATACAGCTTTTTTGTTCATCTTAATCAAGGGTGCCAATAATTATTGAGCTTACAGCAGATGAAAAAGAGCAAAAATATCAATAATAAACTGTATGTAACAGAGATCCCTAAATAATGCTTTGTTTTACTCCCTTGAGATGCAGCTGTTCTATTTGTCCACAAAATAGAGGTTGTGCAATGAGTCTTGCACCCTCTATTCAATCTGTATGCTGGGCTTTTCTGCTTCTGATCTAGCAGTAGGGTGTTGGGGGGATGATTTTACATTCAAACATCCTTACACTGTACTATGTTACTTCAATCTTCAGCATTGTGATTCTGATTTTTACAGGTTTCTGTTATCCATTTCTACAGAGAACCCTTTATCTGTGCCTAATGCTTAAACCCAGCAGAGGCAACTAATAACAGATGTAGAGGTGGCCTTGCTCGTTGACGTGAACACCATCAAAGTGATGTTTATGTAATATAAGGGCAACATGGTTTGCAGCTGAAATCTCAGCTGTTCAACTAAAGCAAATCACAGCCATGGCAACTTGTCAAAGGTTCTGGAGCCAACTCTGTTCAGATAGATATGCTAAAAAAAACATAGCATAAAACTTATGGGTATAGCTACATAACCACTGAACCATCTCACTAATTACCCACGTCAAGATTAAACCTTGCTGCATAAGACAGGAATGCAAATACTGCTTTCTCTTTCTAACACACGTTTCTAACACAAGTAACTCAGAACATTTCCCATTTCCATTTACATTGTGATTCTGTGCTTTTACCCTGGTTTTATTATCTGCTATTCATTTTACCATGTAAACTTGAATACATGAAACTACAAGAACGCCATGGTCTCACATAACAGATGTTAGAAGCGATTATCAGCATAATATGGTAAATGGAGGAGTGTGGGAATGCACAGTATGATGAAAGCAAGGTCAAGTACAGTAAAAATAGAAAGCCTTGATAAAAGTTAAACAAATACTAATTAAAGCATGGTAAGTTTAATAGGACTAATACGTGTGACAGGTGAGTTCACCACGTGAGAACGTTTTTATCAGTATCATCTTTTTGATAATATACACTATGTTGCCATTCTTTCCCAGACAAAGTGCTCAACTCCAGAAGGACACTAATAATCATTCTAGTAAAAGACTAGATGTGTGAATGCCAGGCGAGAGGGAAAAAAAAACATGTAACCATTAAGCTGTCCAAAGTTTATTTTGGACAACTGCTCTCTCCTAGGCAGAGGTCAAGGAATTAAGCACAATGTAGACTTTCACAAAAGCAGGACATTTCTTTGCTTTTCCCTTTTCAGAAAAACCTGATACTAACGCCTAAAAAAAAACAACCGCTGTGAGTCTAAAGGTTAATGCTCAAGGTAAAAATGGCATTTGAATTTCAGCAGGAGAAGAAAATTACAGCTTCAATAGTAATTGCAGTTGTAAAGTACACGGAAAGCAGTTTCTGTATTGAAATGCTAGCAGCTTAGTGGAGCCCATTGTGCAAAAATGAAAGCAAAACCAAATGCTTTGGGAGAACATGGGGAAGCAGGTGAGCTTATTAATTATATCCCAGATTAATTGTATGGATATCATTTACTGAAATACCTGTTCCCACCTATTGAAGAGAACGTCCTGTGTTTGTAACAGAAGGGTGCAATTGCCTATAATGTTATTAGAGGAATAGCCTAGGCTCAGTTAAATTGGCTTTTCTACTCGGCTGAACAAGTATTTCACAGGAACACTTTGCACTTAGCAGGCGGGTGCCGATCATGTTTACCATACAAGTTCTCCTCCTTGCAGACATACCCAAGGCCGTTTTAACAGGATTAAATGGCTCAGCTCACACAGCAGTTACCCTGCAAAATGAGTTAAGAAGAAGCCAGGAGAGAGAGCCACACCAGTGTCTTTTGACAAAAGCATGCTTAACCGCTGTTTGTGTAAACTGTCATTCCCAGGGTTTAACCTCAGAATTAATATGTAGCAGCACACCATTTTTTGTTGTCTGTCTTAAGAGTTTTATCTTAAAGCTTGCGGGAGTAAGGTTTACTGCCGAAAGTCAGAAGAGAACGGAGACAAGATCACGGTAACCGTTGTAGGGAAGTGTCTGGAATAAACAAGGTGCTACAAAAACACAGCTGGGGGGGTCCAAGTGCCTCAGTCAACAAGGCTCATGCAGACGTCACACTGGAGCTCCAGACCAGTGGCTTATACCTAGGCAATGTCACTGGCTGTGATCAGGGGTACCCTGGCAGTGGCGCACTGCTAACATCACAGAGGTGAGTCAGGCTCACAGTCTATCCTCATCCTCACACACCACTGTGACCCCATGAGCTTCCTGGGCTCTGCAAGCTTGTGGTGCTTTCGATCAGAACTGCATCTTCCATGCCTAGATGCTGCTGCTGTCTATACCTATTGGGAATGACTTCTTTGTTTAAATAACCTCAAAAGGGTCATTCGAGCACAACATCTCACTGGCAGGAGCATGCTAGTGCACATGAAACTCACGGAGCTAATCTGAACCATGGTGCTAAGTACAGGATTGGACTTGTAGGGCTGCAGCCTTTCAGATTCACCCCATGTCACACTTTGAGATCCTTCCTTCTTGCACAGAACTGACAAAGTTCTTCCCTAGCAGGCTTCCATCCCTTCCATCGTCTATGCTACCCAAACCTTCACAGTTTTTCTGCTCTCCAACACCTGAACTTGCTACCTTGCAATCAGCTCTGGTCATCTCTCTGGCCCTTGTTCTAGAAAACAGGGGTAAATTGTGGACTTCATGTACACTGTTCTTTCTTTGACCTTTTTTTCACCCTGCAAGCAGCAAAGTTAACATCTAGTGAAGAGCGAACCAGCTCTTGGTGATAAAACACTGCAGGCCTGGCAACCAGGTGTCACCAGCAGCAAGGGCTCCTGTCCCAGGGGAGGATGAGCTCTTCAGCAAGACGTCGCATGTTCAAGCCTTAGTCATGCCGCCAGCAAACTGCTAACAATCACGTGTCTCAGCCTTGCCTGTTCCCTCTCAGGGTTTCCAGCAGAACAGCGATGGCTCGACCCCACCAACAGGCACCCACACTCCTGTGCAGCGCTGCAGAGCTGGTAGTGTGCCAGAGACCAATACCGCCACAGGTAGGAGGAGCCAGTCCGCCCTTCCTCCTTCTGTGTGGGAGCAGGCGCTGCTGTGGTTAGCCCAGCCATCTGGCTATAGCACGGCTGGCTATTCCAAACTGGACAGGTTAATAAAATACTTGTTGACTCAAATAAAGAAACACTGAAAGCTTACTGAATTTGGCAAGACAAGAAAACCAAACCTGACATGGCATCCCACTGCGAGGCCCTGACACCTTATCAAAATTCTCAACTTATCTCTTGATGTCTGTACTTTAAAGGACAGCCTGAACAAGCAGCTTTAGCAACTAAGCCTCTTGAAAGACCTGTGCTTCAGCATCTTTTGGAAACATACGTTCAGATGATCAGTTACTCAACACCTCAAAAAAACTGATCTTTTCTCGTTTGAAAACACTCCGCCCTTCTGCCTTCTGTCCTCTGACTCTTCTGGTTTTTGTTCCAACTGAGCGTTTTACTGGCTAATTGATTTCAGTTTTCTATTTAAAGCACACTTCTAACCTTGCTTTCAAGCTCTGAAAAGGTTGAATGGGATCTGAATTGGTATCAGCCATGAGTTTCAGAACTGACTTCATTCAGGCTTTGATGCCTGAAATGTGACCAACATGACCTCTGCAAAATGCCTGATACAGTCACTGTCACCTGCATTTGTTCAGCATCAACTGATCACCTATTAACAGCTGTTTACAGAGAAATGAGTGTTATCAAATTAATAAGAGTTTGTTTAAAGCTCTGTGTTGAAAACCGTGCCCTTGGAGTCAGGGACTTTTTGAAAACCGGCACTGACTGGAGTCTGACTAACCTCAAGTCTACACAAGCAAACAGATAAAGCCATGAATTAGCCCCAGTGATTGCCAGCTCAGTTGGAATGAAAATCAACACAGTGGTCTCCAAGGACTGGGTATGGGAACAACTGCTGTAATGGACACGACTCCTCAAAACCCTCGGCTTCAGGTCAGTTTTGTGTGACTTTATGAAGTCAGACTGGTAAAATACAAACACTTCCTTCACCAGGTGCTGGCCGTTACTAATTCTTTTCATTTTCTCTCTGGGAAATTGCATTTCCAATGGAAATAGCTGAATGTGTATTTCTGAAAGTTCACTCGCACCCTGAAGCCACTGATGAAGAGATTGGATCAAGCTGTATGAGACCGAAACATAACAACAATACTAGAACAAAAATAATGATAATAAATCTGAATGCAGACATTATTTCAATTTATATTATTCTTGAGCACCTCAAAAAAAAATTGAAAACACAGTCAAGACTGATAAGAACCAATGAACAATTCAGAACACCTCTCTCCTCTGGGGATGGGACAACTGCAATGTTCTGCAGTTTGTTTGACAAAATCTCCTATCTGCGAATTGGATCGCAGTTTGAAGGCAATGGAAGAAATCTCTGATAAATAATAATGATGGTAGCGTCCCCAAGGACAACAAAACCGCAACAATATTTTTTTTAAATATATGTGCTTTGATAAAAAAAAGTATTGTACCTTTTGATATTTTTCTTTCTATAAAACATAAAGCCTTTAGCCAGAAAGATGAGATGGTTTAAGACTGGAAAAAAGGAGCGTCACCCTTGAGTGTTGTGATGGTGTTCTCAGACCATGTTCTGTTTGAGAGGGCACTTTAATCTTTCATTTCCTGCCTGATCCCAGCCAGACCTCCACCTCCTCAGCTAGACTGGGGCTCGTCTCACGCGGGCTCTGCTCCCCCTCCGCTCTTTGCACCCCAAGACCTTCTGTAAGAGCACTTTTATAAACCTCACACATCCCTTTCCCAAGGTGGCTGACCTAACTTTGAGTGAGCAGCCTGGGGGTGCCAGGTCAAATCCACACTGACTCTGCAGAGCTACAGCGATCTTTCTCTGAGACTACTAAATAATTTAGCTCTTTACAAGCATCAGCAAATCAGTTAAATATAAACCCCTGCAATATTTACACTGTATTCTTTATACATGTATATGTTGAATTTTCCGTTTTGCTTAAAGTTTGTTCCAGCAAAGTGTTTAATTTTGTTTTCCTTTTTAAGAATCCCACAATGCCTGTCCAGCTGGGTTCCTTATGGGATTCTGTGCATTTTTAATGGCAGACCCAGGAATGGGAAGCGTTTTGTTATTTCACTTCATTTAATACAGGATGAAGCTGAAGTTGAATTTTTAATCTCCTATGCATATTATATAAACCTTCAAAATTGAGCTAGAAGCCTAACGTTCACCATGATTATTGTAACAGTACATTAAAATTTAATGTAATTTTCCAAAGTTCAAGGTAAATTGAATTATCTGATTTTGCATATCCCCTATCTTTGCAAGAAAAAAAATGTAATGCATGGTCTTGAATAGCTATGAAAATGTTCAAACAGCTGTCTCCTGCACTTTCACCCAGCACCACGGCACTCTCTCTTGTTAAATGACTTCAGATGAAACAATCTGACAGGTTTAGGTTTCTCAGACTATTACATTGACCCATAGGGCCACATTTACAGCTCAGTACAGCAGCAGATATTATACTACCAAATGTATAGGGAGAAAACAATTTACTACAATCCGAGAACCTTTAGTTATACTGACTACTCTACATGATTCACTCATAGAGAATTCCATCAATTTCTGTGTGGGTGTGTGATGCCGGAGTGCGTTTAATGCTTTGCCCTGCCAGAACACTTCAGACGCATTTCACATTCAGGAGAACTGCAGTCAGCCATCAATCCTTTTCCCTCTAGCATAATTCGGACACCTGGTCTTGGTATCACTGAGAGAGTTAAGACCCTCTTTACAGATAGGCATGTTTGGAATTCTTAGATATGGAAATATCTTTATTTTAGAATACGATTAATAATCACGGCAGTGTTGTTGCCTTTTGTAATATTTTATTGGCATTATTACAGCAGAAGAATATGCTTTTTTTCCCCGCTTAGACAACTCTATTTCGAATGCACACAACCATAAACAGCAGATAATTTAAACCATGAACAGTGAGTGATGTGCTAATGCAAGGGAGTGCACACAGCAACAGCTATGCGACTCCTCCTGCTGTGAAAATGTCAATAAGTGAATAGCTCCTGAAAAGTCAAAGTTACATAGGTTCTATTGGGCAGGCTATCCCTTACTTCTGAGCAATGGAAGCTTCGAGTTATCAATTATTGCCTAAATTGAAAATGTTTAATTACCCACAGTGTTCAGTTCTAATCCTTAACTACTGTCCCCAAATCAGCTGAGCAATATTTCAATGAACTTTAATTGTATTTGATTAAAAATGCCTGTGGCCACAGTGAATTTAATCAAACACAGCAGAAAGACGTGAGGTGACCCATTTCACAGGTGGAAATAATTTTACAGGCATCTTAAACCTGTTAATTGAAAGCAGTTTGAGGGTTTAATGCGCCATGTCTCAGATTCATTACTGATGGAAATGCTATTATTTCTGTGGGTATTTCAGGTGAAACAGAAAAAATGAGGTGCCAAGGTAGTAGATTAAGGATTAATCAGATGCTACCAGCCCCATAATGAAATTGGGGTTATTAATAAGTTCCAAATTATATAAAAAATATTTCAAGTTAAAAAAATTACTCCTCCTTATGAGGAATATGTTCCCGAACTGTCTGTGGGTCACAGAAATCCTGTACTCTGGGACAAATCTCTCCTAAACCTTATACTGGATCTACCATTGGTATGTCTAATACACCACGTAAATCAATAGACATATACTAAATAACCCAAAAATGTGACAGAAAATAAACCTCATGCTGCCAAGTTTTCCATTATAAAAAGGAATATTACAAAAATTACCTAAAGTATGTACCTTTACAGTTACTGAGCACAGGGATCTTCAGGAAGAGGTGATGAAGAGGGACAGATGCCATAGACAATGGGGACAAAAACATTTGTGTGCAAATTCTGAATTGAGCCTTGGTGTAAGAAGCTCAGGGTCTCTGAGAGTGCATGGGAAGATTCAGGCCTGAGAATGTATGAGAAGTTTCAGGGCTCTATCTGAGAGTGCTCTAGATAGAAGGTTTGCGAATGCCTCTCAAAAGCCAGGTTTGGTCAAACACAGCGAGTATGTGAACCCGCAGGTGAGGAGGAAGACGTTTAACGACAATGACAGATTCTTCTACCGCACTGATGTTATTCTACCTGCATTTCTGTTAACACTTTGTATGATTAAGTTTAATGTCTACGTTTAAGTACTGCATTTCCTTTATGCATTCAAACATTTGTGTAGATTAGACCATGATTTTCTTTATTCTGTTTTTATTTACTCTGTCGTTCTCTCTTCCCATGCAGCTTTTATTGTAATCAGGGCTGGGGTGTCAGAGGCACAGCAACTGACCTCCAGCAAGGAGCACACTGTCAAGGACAATGAACACACTGTTTGGCTGCCTATTTGGACTCTCAGCAGCAACAAAAAATGTATAGATTTGACCATCTCTATTTGTGACCAACACTAATCCCAACGAACGTCACAGCATCACCCCCATCTGAATTCACTGTGCTGCAACAAACATTACTGGCCGTAAAGTCTTCATATTGCTCAGTGTCCAGTTAGCAGGTACATCCTGGCTGAGGAGACAGTTGATATCCAATCATGTTTGTAAAGACATTACTTATTAAAATAACTTAAAATACACTGCAAACAAAACACTGAGCATAAAATGGAGTAGGCAAAAACATCTGCATCTGAAAGTGTCACCTCGTTGAAGTTTGATATGTACACCTAAGTGATGCTGATGGGTTGCAGGAATCACAGGCTATTTCACAGCTTTTTCTGGGGGGGGGGGGGGGCATGTGTGCTCATTTTAAAATGGCAGACCTCTGTGATCTTGGAATCTAAGGAATGGGTCCACACACTCACCTCCTGAACGGACGCCTGTTGGAAGAGCGGGATCAATGGGTTTGTTCTGGGAATGTCAATGTGAATCTGCAATGAAACAAAAAGGAGGTACTGTGAAATTCAGCACATGTGGAGCAAGATAAGAGGTTGCAAAAGGAAACAGCTGAAAGCGACTTTACTTTGAGTATTGAGGAGGGAGAATCCACTGCAAGGGGAACCCCAAAGCTCAAATGGGCTCCCCAAAACCTCTTTAAAAATGTTGCATGATGATAATGTGGTTAAACATTAATGACGTTTAAAAAAAAATGATGGCAAATAAAAGAGCTCTATCTTCAGAAGCTGAACTCAAGCTTTCTTTCCATGCAGCCGATTAAGACAATTCAAAAAGAATGGGCCTCTCCCAGTCAGTATGATGGACAGTAGCTCTAAAATTCTTCTCGGTGGACCAGATTATAGCTATGCCATGATATTGTCATCTAGTGATTAGCTTGCCTCTGAATTTGAACTGGTGGTATATGGAGGAAAGACTATGCTTAATTCCTTGCTGTTGTGCTTTCCCCTTTGTTCAAGAAGCAACAGAAGAGAAAACTGTTGGGCCAATAAGGAAGAAAATAAACACTGATGCTCTTTTCAACAAGCTCAGGGAAGCCTGATGTGTTTAACTCTGAGCGCTGCTGTAGAGGCATTAGAAATGGGCATCTAGGGGAGAAAGGCAGAGCTGTCCTTTGCTTCTTTGGTAATTACTTCTGGAGCCGTGAATGGCGGCACTAATTTCAATAAGCACGGTGTGGCTTTCCATCAATGCTCGAAATATCAATGGAAATAACAATCGCTTTAGCTCGTCTTCCATCCCTCCCCCCGGTCCATCTGCACTCAGACGCTCCCATTATAAACCAGGAATCAAGAGCTGCCTGATGGGAGGGCGACTGTTTAAACATCTCCTAGGCGGCATATTCATCAAAATGAACATCACTCCCAGAAAAACAGCTTTCTGGAATATTAGCTGCCCGTTTCAGACAAAGGGCCCATTATGATAAAGCTGAAATGCTACATAAATAAACTTGATAGCTATTCTGTAAGTTATTTGACAAAGGAAAGGGGGAGTTGCAATACTTATCGAACACCAACCCTGCACCATTAACTTGAGATTTACAGGCTGTGAGGGAATCGATTTTGCTCAGAATCATTAATGAGATGCTGTAAAATATGTTTTCTTCCCTTTTTCATTTGGGTTTAGGATATATAATCACACAAGCGGCACAGCATCTTTTTGCTTTGTTTGTTTTGTTTTTTTTGCTGCTAAACACATTTTCTTCTGCAGTGACAAAAGAGATACTTTGCAGAGGATCTAGTGCATGTTTTGGATCGTCTTTTAATTATGTTCCATTTTCACCTGTATATAAAAAATCATGCCGAGAGCCGAAACACTGGGCTTTAATTAATTTGTATTTCACAGAGGGAGAACAACAGAGAGATTGTATGGAGCACTAAGGACAGCATTACAGAAAGAAACACGTAAGAAATACATTACTGAGGCTGAGTTCAGTCTCTTTACACCATGTATCTGACACCAGCTCTGTAGAGTTCACATTCAAACAGCCTCCTGGAATATTTATAAACTATTTCAAACCCTTGGTGGGCAATAAATATTTAAAGCTTCCAGGTAAAGAAAGCAGATCTTTCAAAACTGAGTTCTCAGGTGTAGCTGAAAACAGATTTAAGGTACCATCTCCTTATTCCCTACAAAGACATTAGATGGAAGTTTTTCTGGAAAAAGCAAGAGAGGTGTTTTTAGTGTGAACTGTCCAGAGGGAAAGAGGAGAAGATGAATTTAGATGAGTGACCTCACCTGCTGACAAGGAGCCAAATGAATGCCAAACACCAAGCCCCTGTCCTGTCTGAAAACACTGTGACAAATATACAATGCTTTTCATCCACACAGGAAAAGCACAGCAAACAGTTGTGACTGTGGAATAGGGCAGAGATACAGAGAAAGCAGGAGGAGAGAAAATAAATGCATGGATTTGACTCAAAGGATACTGACCACGAAATAATTGACAGCTAGGAGAAAGGACAGTGAACATAAAATGTATGCATTGCCCATCTCTGCAGCTGTTTGTTTCTTTGGGGAAGGGGTGATGGAGAACCTACTGTAAGATAAGTAATATAGTTAATTGTTAAAAATTCCAAAGCTTAATAAAAAGATGTGGTCTGAAACAGAGACAATTCCCTAAACAGGCATGGGTTATGCAAAGAAATGTCACGTCACACTGTGGATGGTGAGAATCGGGGGTCATTCAAGAACGATCTTCATGACGTTCTTAAGAACATAGGAAAGGCTACACAGCAAAAGAGGCCATCTATCCAATTTGACTGCTGATCTCATCTAGCTGTTTCTTAAAGGACACTAGGGTACTGTCTTCAGCAACGCAGCCGCATAACTTGTTCCAGACACCCACAACCTTTTGTCTAAAGACGTGCTTCCTCCTCTCAGTTTTAATTGTACTTCCATCTGGTTTCCGAATATGTCCTTTGGTTCATGTTTCACTATTGGCTCTGAAGAAGTCTACTGCGATTACTTACTCGGTGCCTTTGAACACTTATATCAGAATACCCTTCTTAGTTTTCTCTATTCAAGACTATAAAGGTTCAGTTCCTTAAGCCTGTCGGTATAGGACATTCCTCTAAGTCCTACAATGTATCAAATTTCTCTTCTCTGGATTGATTCCAAAGCAGCAATATCTCCTCTATAATGTGATGACCAAAACTGTTCACAGTATTTTAAATTAGGCCTTATGAGAGGCTTATTAACTAGCTACTTATTGCTTAGAACTGGATGCTCAAAATCTGTCAAATGGCCTCATTGCATCTGTATATTTTATGATGTTCTTTAATACCTCTAGTCCAAATTTCACTCACTAATAATGGTCATATCCTATCTAATATGCCTTTTCTGTGAATGTCCTACAGAAGATTGACTTAGGTTCCTACAGACCTAAGAGGCTTAACGCGGTCCTGAATTTACAACATTCAATGGGGGATATGATGTCTATATAAGCAGGTCTGTCAATATTAATAAAAACCTTTGTGTTGCACAGATGCAGGGAGAAGAGCCAGAATATCCCCCTTATTGACAATTATATGCCAATTTCTGCAAAGCCTACTGTAGCTGCCTGAGCACTTAAGAGTCTGTGTGCCAGGTTATTTATGAGACAACCTGGACTTTGACCAGCACTAGCTCAATGGCAGACACAGTGATTTCACAAGCCATTTAATAACATCTATGAACATCTTTTGTGCAGTGAAGGACTGCTACTACTTGTGGTTAAGTGGTTTCAGTCACTCATACCCAAAAACAATGTGGCCCATGAATTATTAACCACGAAGATCTGCTTATAGGCCCAGGTGTGTTACTGCTCTGCCAAAAAACACCTGAGCCTGCAATTATCCAAAAGGCCACTCAGAAAGTTTTTAACCATTTTTAGTGTGCTTTCCTCCTGAGCTCCTCACTACAAACAATCACATGACAATCCAATGATCCAAGAATTTCCTGGGACACCTCAACCAGTCGCAGACACCTCTGCTCAAGTGGAGACATTCAACCCAATCAATAATCCTTTTATTCTTGTATTTCTCCATCCACTTTTCAGGCAACACTAATCAATGGTCCTGGTCTGTGCATTAGCTCCAGCTCCAGTGAAAACCTCTGCATTACACCTTCCCCAGCAGCACTGCCATGCTGCACAAATGGGGCAGGAGGGAAAGGGGGGACACCACAAACACACATGGAACCAGAGATGTCATATATCAATGGCATTGTTCATAACCGGTTCGGCTCATATCTGACTGGCGACTTGTTGTTTTCCTTGGTCCTCATAAATCTCCCATGGCCCCAGTCAATCACGGTGTACCTCAGGGTTCAGTCTTGGGCCCACTACTTTTTATTATTTATATGCTTCCTCTTGGCTAAATTATACACAAACATGATCTTCAGTTTCACCATTATGCAGATGATACTCAGGTTTACATTACAACTTCTTCCTCAGATCTCATATCTTTGTCACTTATCACTTTTATCTGTGTAACATCGAGCTCTATTTGACATTAAATTCCTTTAACCTAAATAGTGACCAAACAGAAATCTCACTGTTGGGTAGCAAATGTCAGCTGGAAAAGATGGAGAGCTTCACTGTAATCATGGATGGCTTCCACATTCATACTGTATGTCTACCGTAGTCAGGAATCTGGGAGTCCCTCTTGATCCTCTCTTGTCTTTTGAGCCCCAAGAGGAAAAAGTAAGACTCAGTCATCTTTTTTCACCTTAGAAATATTGCCAATTTCTATCAATGTCCAATGCTGAGTTCTTGATTCACGCATTTATAACATCTAGGCATGATTTCTGCAATTCTTTACTCTATGGGCTCCCCAACTCTCTTCTCCGTAATTTACAAAATGTCCTAAACTCTGCAGCTAGGTTTCTAACTCCCACCAGACCATGGCAACCTATCACTCCTACACTTAAATCTCCTTATTGGTGACTTGTAAAATCACATATTCAGTAAAAGATGTTGTTACTAACTTTTAAGGCTTTAAATAATCTGGCTCCATCATACATCTCTGAACTTCATGTTTGTACTCCCTGCTATAGGCTACATTCAGTTGAGGCTGGTCCTTTGCTTGATGTAACTTGGTGTAAATCTTGGACTTTTGGAGTTTTTTCTGTAACCTCCGACTCTTATAGAAACAAATTCTTTCACTCTCTTCAAATTTAAACTCAAAACTCACCTTTTTACTAGGGCCTATGTTTGACGCACTACAGTTTATCCGGTATGTTCTTGTTTAGTATTTTTTGTTTTTGTCTTTTCCTTTATCACTATGTACAGCATCCTCATCGTCATCAGCATCCACCACAGAGTGGCATATTTCCATCTGTGGACAGAGGATTCGGAACATCTTGTGGTCCTCGATCTCATCCAGAAGAGGATGTCTGTCCTCTAAGAATTGTCTGTCCTTCCTGCCATGTGAAATTACAGTGAAGATTTTCATGGAGGCTTAATTGCTGCACAAACCAAGCCGATTTGTACATGAGCATCTTTATAAAAAGCAGCACCCTGTTTCCTCTAGTCACTATGGTGCAGAATCGTGCATCACAATCAGCCATTTCTCAGGCTCGCTCATGGGCAAAGACACTCTCAAGTTCAGATATGGGTCAGCTGGAATTAAGAGATGCTTAAAATGTTTCTGCCCTTCAAAAAGGTAAAGCTACAGAGTCAGCTACCGAGACTCACTGATCCATAAGGATCCAGTTTATTAATCTGTAGCTCTACCTCCCACGTACTGTACAGTATTTGAAAATACTACCACCTGAATCAGTCCACAGGCGTTGATGATATTTACGCTCTTAAACAGGAACTCCACAAGTCCATTCCTTGCGGGCAACCATTCACTAGATCTCCCGAACTCATCAACAGCACAAGACTGAACAGAAGAGTGTTACAGTAGCTTGGTTATGGTTTTGCTGGATAGAAGTGAAGCAGCTCGTGATTCAAGGTCCACTCAAAGCGCTTTACAGGTAACAGGCACTGCCTTCTACCGACACCAGTTGGTAGCCACGAAGTCATTTGATTGATAGGGATTATAAGGAGGACATGATTGGTAAAGGGCAAAGGGAAATTTGAAAGAATCCTTTAAAAACAAAGAATGTATAATACTAATGCAGTCAAACGAATTATGTCACCTGGGAATGTAGACAGAAAGACTAATTTTGGCTAAAGGAGCAAAAGCTACTGAAATACTTTTGACTGTTTTTACATTTTTACAGAAGCTACAGAAATGTTTTCTGAAATTACAGTGTTTGTAATCTGTACAGCAAACAGAATTTAACATTTGTGTCATCCTGCCTTTTAACATAACATCACTTTATTAGCCCTATACAATTTCTTGCATTAGGAATTCGTCTTTTCACATACCCCAGCTTGCTCTCCATGAGACACATAGACATTCAGACAGGGAGAGAGCCTGTCGTCAGAGCGCAGGGTCAGCTATTGTACAGCCCCACTGGAGCAGTTGGGGTTAAGGGTCTTGGCTGCGGGATTTGAACCGGCAACCTTCCAGCCACAGATCCTTAGCCACGGAACCACCGCTCTACCCATTAGATGCTGACATCAGTACACTTGGAATTTCCTGTCATGTGTTAGAATATGGAATATTAGATCACGTTACTGTGTATCACTAAATTTAGTCTTTGTGTAGTACAGACATAGCCCCTTCAAACCTCTCGATTGGCCTCTCTTTCCGTCCCCTGCTCCCGCCTCTCACTCTTCCTCCCTCCCAGCTTCTGTTCTCCCGCTACATTACCTTTGCCTACTGCCTTGTCTCTCTCACACCTGAAGAAGGCTCCACGCCCAAAACGTTGTGTTCTTTTTTTCAGCATGGAATAAACCTATTACTTGTTCCTTTGCAGCCTACGCATGCTGACGCAGCTACCCTCCTGAATAAATACAAATTGATTGGGAAGGGCCAAATAGACTGAGGATGTGTAAAACTATTATTGTAATGAGTCCATTGGAAACGTACTATAGCGCTCAGTGTTTTCAAAGCAGAAAGAAGTGTCCCAGATCTGAAGATACCAAGTCATCCTTTACATTTCAAACCTCTTTAATAAGCAGAAAGAGAAAACTCCTCAAATACAAATTTAATCACTTCTCATAAAATATGCCCATGTTTCTTGATTACGTGTTTAAACAAATAATCACTTGTAATGTAAAAAGAGATTTTGTTATGAAGATTTATGTTCCCAATGGAATGGAGTTCAACCTTTATCACTTGTGCAGGAATATGTCGTTATGTTCCCTCTTACTGACACTGTGAATGGAAAGTAATACAGAGCTTACAAACAAGGAACAAGCCACATTTTCACATCTGATAAATGATTAAAGATTTTGTCATGCTTTAACACAAACTCCTGCCACGGTCATCAAGAAATCCACAACCAGTGTTATTTTAAATCAGAACACTTCCTGCTTTGTGTCATCACTAATATACTCTAACTTAATAATTCTTCAGTAGCGTAGAGACCCACAGCAGAACTAAGTGATTGTGTGCATTAATGCACGCTTTGAACCCAGGCTGAGGTAGTATCTGTAATATCATTCAATCTGAACTCATCTACCACACATAAAGAGATCTAAATCTCTTTCTACATTCCTTTGCCCTAAACTGAATATCTCAAACAGAAAAAGAGATTCCTATAATCTATCAAATGACTTCAAAGGATAAGGTACTCCTCTTTTCAAAGAAATTGGATGAGAACTGTCTGCATTTGTAGCAGATAGCAGGGGTCTCTGTCCCTGGTTCTAGGGACCAGCAATTCTTTTAGGTCACCATTAAACCACCATATTCCTAAAGATCTGAAACAATTTCATTGTGACCAGATAAGACAGCGATTTGTTAATTTAGATAGAGATCATTTGGGACTATAAATTGAGTACTCTTTGGCCCTTAAGGACCAGTGTGTATTCAACTGAACAAACTACTTAAAATGAACAAATAGCTTCATTCATCAATAACATACAGATGTTGTCAGTCTTTAGAAATAGATGATCTTAAGGTTAGAGACACCAGCTTTAGTAAATAAAGTAATCTATGTCTGTACGACACAAAAACTAAATTTAGTGATACACAGTAACGTGATCTAATATTCCACATTCTAACACATGACAGGAAATTCCAAGTGTACTGATGTCAGCATCTAATGGGCGGAGCGGTGGATCTGTGACTAAGGATCTGTGGCTGGAAGGTTGTCGGTTCAAATCCCGCAGCCAAGACCCTTAACCCCAACTGCTCCAAGGGCGCTGTACAATAGCTGACCCTGCGCTCTGACCCCAGGCTCTCTCCCTGTCTGTATGTCTATGTGTCTCATGGAGAGCAAGCTGGGGTATGTGAAAAGACAAATTCCTAATGCAACAAATTGTATAGGGCTAATGGGGTCTCCTTTAAAACAACCACCAGAAAAGACCAGGCTGCAGCACTAACACAGCCTTAAAAAGTTTTTTTTTTATCATTTGTATATTTGTTCATGTCTCTGGTTTACCTCCCAAAAGGAGGAGAACGTACCCGCAACAAAAATGTACTACCAGCAGACATAAGTATCTGCTAAGAAAAGTTATTTCTATAGTTCATTAGGCATACAAAAAATCTATTTTTCAAATTAATTTACTATAAATAAAACTTTACTGAAAACTCACTCTTCTTCTGCCCATCAATTGCTACAGTATTTAACAGACAAAGTGCTGGTCAGTGCAGCTCTGAACCACACAACGCCTTTTCTGCTGTTTCAGTCTACAGGTATGTCAATATCTATCACTAAATTTGCTTTTCTACAAAAGTAAGCTGCAACAAGAACAGACTTTTTCTATTGGAGGTTTAAGTCCATTTTCTGAGAAAAAAACACTTTTCCATCAGTCTTTCTCTCCCTCACAACCACTAACCTGGCACCAGCCTACCATGCAGGTGTTCTAACAGCTTTTTTATGGTGTGGGTGCACCCAACGTCTGGATGGGCAGGAGTCAATCTGCGCGAGGTGGTCAAAGGGCAAGTCTCATGGAGGAACACAGAAAAAGCTGAAGCAAAGTGTTGATGTGAGACATTGGCTATGTGTCTTTATGTAGATGTTCTGAAACAATTACAGAATAAACAGTGTGGACAGCAAAGTCTGTCACATTATGATTAATCAAAAACTACTTATTTATTCCTTTAAAGCATCCTAGTCATACAGGCTTAATATACTGTATTTTTAAGCAACTGTCCATCAACATTACCCTTTCTGCAGTGGCAGACAGGGAAATTGGAGTGTGCTTACTTAAGAGACTTACAGTACACATCTCTGTACTGGAGTGTAGACTGTTTTTATCATCAGAATCATGAAATCATTGAACTGCTCCGCATTCAGAGGAAGTACTGTACTATGAAAGAATGCAGGCTTCTTTTAGTTTTTTCTCCACTTGCCAACCTTCTACATTCCTCAGATCACTGGGCAGTGCAGGGGCAGGGTGTGAAGGACACTGTCACACAGCACAAAATCCCTCCACCCTTCGATCCATTTTCTAACCATTTTATTCAATTTAGGGTCGCAGGGGAGCCAGAGCCCATCCCAGCAAGGAGTGGCTGCAAAGCAGGGTACACCCTGAATAGGACATCAGTTCATCCCAGAGAAGACAGAGAGAGAGAGAGAGACACACACACACACACACACACACACACACACACACACACGTCTATTTTCCCAGAAACCAGTTAACCTACCAGTGTGTTTTGGGACTGTGGGAGGAAACTAGAGCACCTAGAAGAAACCCACAGGAACACAGAGAACATATGATGCCCACACAGATAGCATCCCAAGGATAGAACATGGACCCCAACACTGCAAGGTAGCAGTGCTAACTACTGTGCCACCATGCTGCCCCACAGCATAAAATGTCAAAGCTAAATATCCGTCTCTTTAGGAATGAGGAGAAATTCCCAGCTCCCTGATTTAACATTGACAGATGGGAACATGACAGAGAAGAGGAACAGAGGCAAGGCAAACGAGGCTCCACCTGAGAAAACCCCAATTCTGAGATTTAATTGCCTGCCATGCCAAGAGCCACCAATTTGAAAACAGCCTGGGATGAGAAGAAAAGGGCAATTTACAAAAGCAATTCTCCAAGCAGAAGACTCTCTTCTTCAGATTACTTGCAAATGTTATCTTAACCTTTTTATCAATCATAACCTGCAGCTCCGAGCAACATTTCTTGTTTGCAGTAAAACATTGTAAATCAGTACCGTTCCTCTGTCATAAAGCCTGGATATGAAATTATGTGTTTTAATAATTGAAGAACTACACATTGAAACAACAGCAATTCCAAAGCGAACATCAACAAGGGAGCTGTGCACTGCGATTAGACGTGTGCCTAACATTAGTTACAGGGCAGACAGCCTAAGCTAATGGCTAATATTTAACATGTGCAATTAAAATTCAACTTGTACAAATTTTTATAACATATGAGCTCATGCTTTATTTATGGGGTCTGCAGGAGTTCTCAGTAAAACGTTCAAGAAAAGGCCATGGGAAATGTTTAAAGGCAGTCGATGTTTGCAGGATTATGTGCCACACATTAAACAATATCTCAGGGGAGGAAAAAAAAGGATGGGAAGAGTTTGTTTTGCTGGTTAGTTAGAGGAATAGTTTTATACATCAAGGCATGAATGTTAAGTCACTTCTCCCTAGAGGGCAAAAGGGCATTCTGTTTATTCCAAGAGATGGGCAAGGCTATGCCACAATGTCTGAATTGCCAACTATTAACCCTTCTTCTGGAGACCCTAATTCTTAAACTGTTGAGGTCATGACTACAACCCTCGAAGGAGAGATATAACCAACCCACACACTTTCAGTTCTTCTGCTTCTCTTATCACTGCCAGCAAAAATGCAGGGTTAAGACATCGAAAAGAAGACCAACACACCTCTCTCTAATAGCCAGGGCATTTTTCGGAAAAATTACTAAATTCTTACCTTTGCTAAATGACATGGAATTTCCTAAATGGCTTTCTACATGTGATTATCCGCGTCAATACCTAAAAAATTATTAAAAATAAATTTGGGGAAGTCAATATTAAATCCCAGAAAGCCAGCACTTCACTCCTCCATTTTCTCCCTAACCTGTCCAGTGATCATGACGGCAGTAATCCAGCACAAGAATCGTGCTGACACATAAGTAGGACTTAAATTATTCCAAAAATTTCAGAAGTCTGATGTGCAAAGTGGCATATAAAAGATACAATGAACGAGATTTATGAATGCAACGTAAAGCTTAATGATTTATTATTCATGTTATCATCTATTTTCACTTTATGCTCACAGAAGCCGACACTCAGTAAAATGTGCACCATCCCACGAAAAATCCCATTCACAGCTGGATAGTGGCGAAGCCCGGATTAGAAGCAGCCACCTCTGAACTAGAGAGCCCAACCTGAGTCCTTGAGCAGGGCCTTCACAAGCTGAGATGCCCCCCATGGACACATAAATTTGTAACTTCCCATGTCTCACTAATGTGAAACAGAGCAGTTTGTGGGCCTGACTAGCACTCAAAACCAAGATGAATGTCCTTCATAAGGCTGACGCACCCTGTGCTTCTCTGAAAAGGGAGGGCCATGCAGGAATATTTATTTCCACCATGAAACATGACATTTCTAGAGCTCCCATGTGTCTCATCCAGAAAAGGACCTAATGAGTGTGCCAGCTGAACCTTATAATACAATTTGAGCTGGGCCAGGATTACCCAGGCAGCAGCGCACTATTGGGATAGTTATATGATGTGCACTTAGGGGACCTCAATCAGGCAGATTGTCCACAGCTTGCCTCACAACAGTGCCCCTGGCACTTACTGGGCTCCTGGAGAGAGAGAGGCACCACTCCTCCAAATGCAGCTCACCTGTATGGCCCTACGGGTCTGACAGTGTGTCTGAGGACAAATGGCTGAGTGGGAGAACTGGGAGAAGTGGGAACAGGGTGGCTTAAAGCAGAAAACCAATCTGAGATTCCTGCAACGCTTCTTGGCGGCATATTTCAGAGTATAATCAAGAACTTGAACTGCCTGACTTGCAAGTGCCGGCACTATCAATGAAAAGGTCTCGAAACAATGTATGGAACTGTACTGACTGAAGGCCTGCAGTTTGAGGAGAAACGCTGAGAGTGAAACAGTAAGTTACTGAACAGGAAGGGAGTTCAGGGAAAGAGGGGGGAACACTCCTGGGACCGTACCTGTCTGTAGGTGTCTCGGTGGTGCTCATCATTCCTGGAGTCATAATACTGCTGGATGAAGCCAAAATATTCCTCTCGCTTTCGGCGCAGGACTAGTTCTCTCCTCTCCATATTTGCAGGCAGATAACCCTGTGAGGAAATTGAATATTTCAGGCATTAAGGTTAATACTCCAAGCCTATGGCCTTCTGCTCCCAAGGATGTTTACAGTAAACACAGTGTATAATCAGTTATTCTCCCACCCCTCCTCCCCTATCGCACACTGTAATGCATTACAAAGTCTGGGCACAGGCAGCCAAAGGCACTTACAGAATTAATCCGTTATTGAAAAGTAATCCCAAAATCACTGGAATTGACATCAAACAGCCGTGCCAACGTAAACGCAGCTCAGACACCAGCAGGCAGACGTAATCTCACAAAGAACTCACACCGGCTCACAAAGGTAGAAGGAATTTCAGATTTTACTATGTTCCTGGGTTTTTTTTGTCCCTCCATTTTGAAATAAAGAGCAAAATGCGTCAATGACTGATTGGCTAACTGATCAAATGAATGAGTGAATGGATACATTTCGCAAGAGTCCCTTGCAAGTACATGGAGATATGCAAAGAGGAATTTTTTTGCCTTCTAGTGGGACTGGAGTGCACAGATAAGAAACAGCCCGTTTGTTAACATTAACATTTTGATGATTTTTTAAAGTAATTCTATTTTCAATCTGTTGTGCTGGCAAAAGAACACACACATACTGTATTTATACACACATTATATGAAAAAGCATTACATCCCCAAAAGAATATTTTTTGAATCTATATAGTGAAGTGCACATGGGGCTTAGAGACTTTCCACTAAAAAGATTCATCTTGAGTTTAGTTTTTAACTGACACAAAAAACTGCATATGTGAAAACATATGCTTTTTATGTATATATGCTTATGTTAGAGCGCAAACTTGAAAATACATCTATTTCATACTGGTTTCATTATCCACATGGATCATTTAGTAAGCTTTGCACATACAAAATACACATTGAGTAAAATATATTCTTCTGACTTATTCGCAAAGAAGGGATGGTACAGTACACGGAACTAACAAATCGCTAATCACGCCCGGACATGTCTGACAATGCGTTTGGGTCTTAGCCAATGTATTATTGGTATGAATATTCATTAGCTTTTCAGCTAATCACAATGCCACAGGACACAGAACTGCCTAATGGCTTCTTATTAGACCTTTTTGCACATATAAGGCAAAGTTAGTATGCTAACATGATTAGGCAGATAATTAACATTAGTATCCACAATAAATTGTTACTGCTGCTCTAAATTCCAAGTTAATTCAAAGAATGTCTTAGCTACTTGATATCAGCACTGTATCTCCATATCCCTCTTGTGAAATTACTGTAAATAGACTTTGCTGTTGGTGGTTTTTCTATTTTAAATGGATTGCACGCATGGCGCATTAAGGTCATTGAGAAAACTAGATGATCAATAAATTGCCTATTTAGATAACTCCACAAAAATTTCAAGTAAAGCACACTCCAAATCAAAGCTGGTGTATTAGATCTGTGAGCTGGTATGAGCAGCCGGTCCTTGCAGTGACAGCAGAGGTGTCACAGACACGCCTCTCTCCGCACAGGACCAAACATCAGAAACATTACCTTATTTTGCCATTAGATGCAAGATTCCGGGTTCAGCTGGAGTTCTGACCTGCACAGAGTTGGAAAGACCAGAAGGGAGCATCCCCACTCCAAAACACTGCCTGGAGTGCAATGAGTGCAATGAGTTCTTCACTCGTCATGGGGCAAGAAAGTGACTTTATGGTCAAACCATTTGCCATTAGCTTTTATTAAAGACTTGTATTAAATGCTGAAATGAACCATCAAGAAGTCACTTTATTCACCCCCACCCCACCCACCACAAACAGAAAATAAATGAACTAACATAAAAGAGACTCTTGACACGTCAGCTACTCCGAGATCCCCACCCCGTGGAAGATCAATGGGTTCTAGATAAACATTAGTCCCTGTTGACGCTACAGCTAGCTGGCACAGTTGTACCTCACAGCTCAGGGGTCCTTGGTGTTAAGTGAAACAGCCTTGGCATGTGCTCTGCATGTTTGTGTGGATTTGCACCAGATTCTCAGTGTTCCTTCCCCCCTACCTATGACAAGACTAGCTGCTTGAAAAGTGTCCTGCTGGGTATATATCCCCATAAGGGAGGCAGCTGGGCTCCCCACCTCACTGCATGCCCATGAGCACAGGGTCTTAGGTGATTCTCTTCCCTACTGCCAGGTCTCCTGGACTACAATGACGGGTAGATAAATGATATGAAGTCCAACCACTCTGTCACAGCTCCTCCAGTCCAGAAGAGTACACATCCGTATCCTATACACAAGCTAATTCTTAAATAGTTACGTTTTAACACTTTCCAAATTGTTTTACCAATGACCAGTTCGGAATAAAGGTTTTAATTTTGGGCACTAATAAAAAAAAAACACTTTGTATTGCGCAATGATTGTTTTACCATTTTCTAGAGAAACGTTATGCTAATTAAGCTCCTGCTTTCTTGCTCAGTGGGTCTTACCCTGTGATCTCCCAGATTAATTTTTACAGGCTTCCATTTTCATCACTTTAACGAGCGTGTGGAGTGGCCCTCCTAATTAGCAAACCCATTATCAGCACTGGAAAATCAGGGTTTTAATGTGCTTTAAAGGAATGGTGTGCTTGGTTGGTGGGCTGAAATTCTGAGGCTCGAACCTGCTTAAATTTGTGGCGAAACCCCAGCCATGAATCTCCTTCCCCCGTTGGTTATTTAGCTATTTCAAAACCTGGACAGGAGGTTGGGAGACTGGCATGAACTGGATGGTTGTCTTCTCAAACTAAGGGAAAAGCAATTGCCAATCCAAACAAATAGACCCTCTTCACCAACACCAGCTCTGTGAAGCACTTCAGTTTCTCTGACAGGGCTTTGATGGAAGATAACGACTCTCACGCTGACAAAGATCTGACCGTTTAGGCTCCGCCGCGAGCCCTGGCGATTAATCAGGGCCCTGTCCTGACAGCTGCATGTCTACAGCTGCAGATTAAAAAGAAAGCCCAACTCTAACAAAGTATTGATCTCCCGGCAAGTGCCCGAATAGCTAATCTATAACACTTTTAATTAACAAAAAAAAAAGATACGAATAAAGGATACAAAAGATTCCAATATCCTGATCTGCCTTTTCCTTAGCGCTTGTCAGAAATTTACAGATGGGGAGGACAGAAATCAGAAGGGAGGGGGTGTCTTTGCAGAGGTGTCTGAAATCCCTATAGATCTCCCTTCAACACAGGAATACCAGAGGCCTTTAACCCTTATGAGTGTTGAATAAGAGGAACATGAACCAACTGGCCTTGGTTAAATCAAGTATGAGAAAAGATACTACAGGCACCTCAAATGTTTCTGCTTTAATAGACAAGCTTTCAGACAGAAATTCCTGTCGAACTGTTCTCTTTTGCTAATAATGGAATGGAAATGGAATGGAATTACAAAATGTTACCTCATTTTATTCTTCAAAAGACAATATAAAAAAGTAATTAGAAGTTTACACAAGGGGATGGCTAGGAGGCACAGTGGTTAGCACTGCCGCCTTGTAGTGCTGGGGCCCTGCGTTCAGTTCTGGACCAGAGTTCGCAGCAAAATAGATTCTCTCCTACACACAAGGCACTTGCTGCTAAGCTGTTCTACAGTTATGTCTGAATTTGTGTAACTAGCTTTCCCTGATATTTATCAACAATTTGAAAACAGATGCTCAAAAAGCCACCCATTTGTGCCTGTTAGTGAGGCAAAGCCTTTTTGACTTCATTCCAGACTTCGCAAATCAAATTAAAGAAATACAGTACGCCTGTTCTTCGTACTCACTGCGCAAAACTGTGCAGCTGGACCTCCTAATTACGCATTACCCCACGCAACGCACCAATCAACGCAACAGCTCCTGAAGCACAAATGGTTTCCTTGTGACATTTTTACATTCTAACAACTGGTTTATTCCTCTCAGCCACTGCGCATCTTGGACTAGCCCCAAAACAACACTCTGCCTGTCCTAACTCCAGACTTATGTTTCCTGGAATATAAGTATAGCATCAGAGAGCATTAATACTCAAGATGAATCAATTTTCTTGTATTCTTTAGAGGCCTAATTTACTAAGCAAGCTCTTTTGCAGTGGTTTATTGTTTGATTCCACTTTTTATTTTCAAAAGGCTTGAGTTATTAACTAGAAAAAAATGGCTGATTCCTTCAAAACACTTGCTCTCCAACTCATCTTTCAATACTCTGTGCAAAGATTTTTTTTGTTTTTTTCCCCCTTGACAGGAGTTTTGATGCAATAAATTAAGCAAACTGTTCTCTCATATATCAAACTGCTTTGTCCATTTATCAGCTTTTTTGAGGTTGTTCCAAGGCTTTAGAAAGTTAAGGAAAATACAGATATTTCTGCTTCTTGTTTTGCTCAATCAATTATACAGACTTGACAGCCTCACTGCTGTTGGGTTCAGAACTCTCTCTCTCTTTTATCAGAGAAACACAGGGTGCATGATTGCAGTTCTTGTACACTGTATGTGCACGCTTCAGTAAGTACAATAAAAAATGACAAAGAAAACAGCAACTGTACTGAATAAAACATTTACCTAATGTATTAATTACAGGTGGTTGTTCAAACAGCACTCTCCCAAAATGGAATCCAGTTTATGAATTGCTTTCCAAAGCAAAACCCATCCTGTGTTTATTGTTTGCAAATGCTTGCTTTAATTATTCCAGTAGTGGAAAACTCTTACAAGTGTGAGCATGGTTGGAAAGTCAAGAGGATTAATTAAATAAAGTCTGCGTGCCCACCCCCACACATGCACACACACTTTCCTCAAGAACTGCAGGTATGTCCCCATGAATTTTATCTATATATGAATGCATAATCCCGTCTGTGTGCCTGCAAGAGGTTGAATGCAATTTGAATTTGTCTGACCAGCTGAAAAGAGTATTAAAGGAGCCACAGCACCATTCAGATTTTTCTCCACACCTTCAGATCAGTGACTGGGCTGCAAGGCTCAACCAACTCTCCAAACAAGCACCTTGACTCTGAAAAGCCCTAATTAGCACGTTATTTTAAACTGATTTGGAATGGGAGCACTCCATTTTTGAATTGCCATCATTGGAGGAAAATAGCCCTGCTCCACTCTTTTAGCGACTGAACAAATTAATTAAATAAATGAGTGAGCAGAGGAAATATCTTCCTCTCCAGAGAGAAACAGAAGGTCAGAGTCAAAGTGAAATATTCCGATTGAAATTAAGATGCTCTGGCACAGATCCCAGGTACTGAATTAAGTCACAAAATCAGGTCTCTAGCCAAAGGCAATCGCTATACATAGCCTGTGCATGTACATTATCAGAAGAAGCTTCACTTTCTGGAGTGTCTCCAGCATTCTTGAGGGGGGTGGAGGGACATCAGATTAGTTTATAAATACAGTTCAGTGGATCAGCCACTTTGCGAATAGTATTTAAAATAAATGAGAGAAGTCAGAGTGCATCTGTTGGACTTCACTTAATCCCTATATGCATATATACAGTATAATAAGAAACACCATTCAGGGTTACAATGTTTTCGAAAGCAAGAGGTCACCACAAATAATGGGAATAAGAAAAATAATATATATTAGTGTGTTTATTACACACACATTTTATATAATAATAATAATAAACTTTATTTTATATAGCACCTTTAAAGGTGGCTTCTCAAAGCGCTTTACAGGATGACAATAACAATAAATAAGAAGACTACAACAATAAATAAGAAAATTTCACAAGACAGGACACAATTATAATTACAACAATACAACAATAACAATAGAGGAGACCGTGGAAGATGGTATTAAGAAGAGCAGAGGGGTGAAGAATGGAACCAGTTAAGTAAAGGCTTTTCTGAAAAGGAGGGTTTTGAGTCTGGATTTGAAGGAGTTTAGAGAAGGTGACTCTCTAATATCCTTGGGCAAAGAGTTCCAGAGCTTGGGGGCATAGCAGGAGAAGGCCCTGTTGCCCATACATTGTAGACGGGCTTGGGGGACAGTAAGGAGGGCAGAATTTGAAGAGCGGAGGTTGCGAGGTGGGGAGTAGGGCGATAAAAGTTCAGACAGGTATTGAGGTGCCAAGCCATGTAAAGCCTTGTAGGTGAGCATGAGGATTTTAAAGTCTACCTGGAATTTGACCGGAAGCCAGTGCAAGGACTCCAGGATAGGAGTAATGTGAACACTTGCACTAGACCTGGTCAGGATTCTGGCTGCTGAATTTTGGACATACTGCAGCTTGTTCAGAGTAGATTTAGATTTAGATACCCCAGGAAGTATATAAGCGGAAGTTATTAAAAACACACCAAATTCTATGGGGTACAATACTCCTTTTTCATGCCTGTTAGTACATGTTCATTTGCCGACAATATACAATACAAAAAACTAAGAAAGGTTTCAAACAAGAGGCCCATTCCATCTAGTCCATTTGGGAGTTAGAAATTAATTGATTTTAGGATCTGATGCAGTCATTTTTTGAAAGAAGCCAGGGTTTTAGATGCAACTACATGGCTGGGCAGTTTGTGTTAGTCTCCCGCATTAAAGAGACAGGCAAAACAAGCAATAGATGCCAGGCCTTTCTGCAGTTACCATGACTTCTACACATACATTTATATAAATGAAACTGTCAAATTACACGAAACAATTGAAAATATCAACGTCTCTCCCAAATGCCCCCATCATTTTATCTCATGCTTCTACTTCCTTTTAATTTTTATTCTTACACAGAAGGAAATGACATCTTATGAACGTGCATGCTCACACCGAGCAGAGCACATGATGAATATTAAAATCCGCCAATTATACAAAAGGGAGACAAATTAGCATTATGTTCTGCTTAAGGGGTGAGAAGTGTTTTTTCCTACCTACCTGAGGATTGTGTTCTGCTTTAAATCCTGCAGGGAACAGACAACTAATTGATGATCAGAGGACACTAATCACAACATCCCTTCCCCAGACAAGAGCAGAACCCGTGGGGAATAGAGTAATGCAGGAAATGTTTGCGCAGAAGAGCACGCAGGAGAGCGGTCACTAAAGCACAGACCCTGTCATGCAAAGTTTCGGTTGTGATCGTCTAATCCAGAGCTACAGGTTTTCAATTCTGCAGAAAGAGAAAGGAAACCTGAACCACGGCGACACACAAATACTGCGCCATATTCATCAAAAATTTACCACCACAATTTAAACACCTGCGTTTTCTTTTCCTCCTCTGTAAGAAAACAATGTGTTTGTGAAGTGTCACATAAATCTTTCAGAATGCTCATTTAAGGGTCCCTCAAGGCACTTTAAACATTTCTTTCCGATTTTGTAACTTTCAGATTTATTTAGAATTCAATGCAGTGTTTTTTTTTTTTATATACAACCCTGAGAGACGCAGGGGACACAAAAAAATAAGATATTTATGACGGGACTCAAACTTTTTGTTTCGCTTCAGGCTGCTCATGTTCTATTTCAGTAAGACTTCACTGATTCAGGACACATTTTCAATCTCTTCCTCCACCCACCCCAGGCACCCCCTCCCCCTCAGACCAGCACTATAGGCTGCAGTCTCTCAGCTCTTCCAGCATTCTCCCTGCACCATACCCTGTATTGACTAAACGTCTGGCAGAGAGGTGTTAGGGAGCAGAGCCTTGACTGCTGTACCTCTCAGCATCGCATAATCCAGCCCTATGCTTCAGATGCCCAATGACAAGGAGACTAGGAAGAAATACAGGAGAACCGAAACTGATGGATAGCTTTAGAGTTAAGTGGATTGACCGTACAAGGTAATACATCATTCCTCAATTTATACTTTTAACTAACCTGTAGCCAGAGCTTTATTTATCTATTGAACTCCAAGAACACATACAATAGTAAGGTACAGGCAAGAGAGAGTAGTAGTCCAGTGTTCTTAATCAGAAAGGGTTTGACCCTCTGGACAGGAGTGCAGAGAGTCAAGTCCAGCACAGACGTCTCAAGAAAAAACAACTGTTTAACAGGTGATCAAATTTAGTAATTTGGCATTATATCAATGAAGCTCCAGGAAGGAGCTGAGTCAGCAGGTGTTGGCTGCAAAAAAGAACAAGTAAAGGCTGAAACTTTCTGGCGATAGAGCCTTCCTTCCTTTCAGACCTCAAACATAAAAGTCTCAGCAAGATAAGTTATAAAAACAGGGCAGGACAGTAACTTGCAGTGATGTTGTCCTGTAGGCTGACAGGTGAATAGTATGAGGGAAAACTATCTCAGTTCACCCCTACACAGTTCACCATAAAAAACATACAAACGTTAGAAGTTGGAGGCCACTCAGCTCATTTTGCGTGTTCGGTTACGAGCAACTTAATGATCTAAGAACTTCTTTGTATTTTTTAACAGATCTCACAGTGTAGCTCTGTCCTGTTAAAAGAAGATCTTGTTCATGGTGCCTTCAGACTCCCCACTGAGGAGGTGGAAATACTCCCCGTACACATGCATTCGAACCATTTCAGTTTATTTTATTACACACCCACCAAACGTGGAATAACTCATGTACAAGCTCCTGTACCACACGCAAGAGAACATCATGTATAGAAAAGCTCCTCCAACACGACCACCCGCAGTGCCACTAGTTCTTGGGCACACAGGAAGCTCCACAGTTCCTGACAGGAAATTCAACACCGATTGGAGAAGTAGCACATCTCTCGGTGACATTACTGCAAACCTGCAAGAGTCTATCAAATTACAAGGGCCGCCGTCGTGCTGGAAAGCCCTTGCAAACTAATGTTATCTCCACCCCTGCAGCACTCCGCCACCACCTGGGGAATCCCTGGCACAGCTGGCAGATGAGCCAGGCTCATGCCTTCTCTAAGTGGCGTGAGGCACTTGAGAGCCACTCCTGGTTTCACACACTGCAGTTTCTTTTACAAAAACCAAACCCAGACAGAGGATAGATGAATACACATTAGAGCAAATACATACAGTATATTACACCAGGAACATGAAACTGGGGATTTCAGAAAATCTCTGAACATTAAACAAGGGACTTCTTGTATTTTCTGAAATATATTGGGATTTTGTGAATTCACAGGTTTTCCCATTTGTACTGTAACATTTACACACTAACACATTCAAATTGTCAGTATTCAATCAACCCCTCGTCACTAAGGGGCTTAGCTTTATTATTTTGTAAACAATTGCTTTAACCTTGTAAAATAAATCTATGGAACTTAATAATAACAGCGCACACTAGGAATACAAAGTCAGCATCTGCATGATCTCTGTCATCTCTAAATCAATAAGAAGGCCGTGTTCATTCTCTAAAGACATAGACAACAGGGGACCCTGCATCACCCAGACTGGCTTGTTCTGTGGTTGAACCTGTATATCACTGGTTTCTTTACTGTCATAGTACTGTACTTCCTCCAGCGAGCGCAGGGTCTTTTTGTCATATTTCCAAAAGCAAAAGTCTGCATTCCTGTTTACTGCTTAAGGTACTGTAGATCCAAAATAAATTTCAGCTCAATAAAATGTACGGCTACTATTATTTTATGACAGAGAACTACATTAAAGAATGGACCATTACTGATTACTGATCAACTTCATGTTTCCACAACTCCACTCCAATTAGCGCTCGGCTATACAAGATTTATTGGCACTTATCTGTTCCTTCATTGTATTATATTTATGCTGATATACTGTAAGTCTGGAATTTTATCTATTTTGTTAAACGCAATACTGTATTGATTTATGCAGCTGGATAAGATTTACCACCCAGGATGAAGACGTCTGCTAAGCAAGCAAATGCATACTAATGATGACAGTGTTTTCTGCTTTATACAAACCATTTGGATCTGCAGCTCACAGAACCTGAAGTGGCATCAAACTGCTTGGAAATGGGAGTCTCATTTCTATTCATGCACTGCTTGCTGTTCACTATACTAGATAAGAGAACACTGAAAATATAAGAGAAAGGCCAGATTAGGGCAGGTCAAGTGATTGGACACTTGCAGCACTGGGTCTCGCAAAAGCTTAGCCAGTTGATGCTGATGGCAGCGTTCGGAAAAACACTGATCTACATGCATATGCATGCGCGCGCTCACACAGACACACACTTTCTGATCCAGCTCAGTTGCTAGGCTCTAATTATGTTTCCACTGCCGCCCATGAGTTAATCAGCACGAAGAGATTTCCTCCTCCTGAAGCAACTCCTAGAAAACATTAACAAATCTTCCTATCAATACATATTTATTTAGAAATATTAAAGAAGCCATCTACATCCCATTCTGCCAGAGATGAAGACAGAGAGTAGGCGTGGGTATGCATGTGTCAGACGTCCACGGTGGCGCTGCCTGCATCTATTAGAGCAGAAAAGCCCAGCAGCCTGCCATATAATGAGGACTGAGCTGGCAGTTATTGCACTTCTTGTTTGCAGATACTGGGAACAAAATGAGGCCGGAGTCTGCGTTAAAGTCAACTGTAACCTTTTATTACTTTAAAATCGGGAACGTGTCAAAGAGAAGAACTTCTAAGTGTAGCTCTAGGCCATCTGCAAAGAGATGGCTCCCCAGGTGCTTTCTTTATTACCGTTCAGCATCCCATTAGGTTCGGCAAAATGTTAGAGTGCATAATTTATGCAAGTCTCTTTAATTGCATTGTTCAGTTCTTCTTAAGTATGTGTTCCTTTTTCTCATTACGATTCAGTATGAAATGCCCAAGGGGGGAGGGAGGAGTGGGGTGTGCATTTAAACTTCTTTTTATATCCAGTATTTCACTGCAAAAAGGAGTGTGGGGGGGAGGGGGGGGATTTTCTCTATTACAGGTGCTATTTCTCAGGCAGCCTGGCAGGCATAGACACTTTACAAAGAGTAAAACCAAATCTTCATACAATTAGCTTGGTGTTCCACACTGTAAGACTGGAGTGTGCCTTAATCAGAAGGGCTAGAAATGGGACATTAAATGTGAACTGCTTCTAGAAACACTGATGAGATTTGCAGAGCTGGCTCTTTCAATGCAGCACAGTTCTCTCATCTCACTTCTGTTCCACTTGTTTAATTGAAACCATTAGTCCTCCGTACCTGGCTGTCCGGTAAGCTATCCCTGTGGTGTGAATAACAAATCCAGGAGGGGAACTGCCTCCCGTTAGGACCAGGACTGAACTGGAATTCCAGCATTTTTTTCTGGAGCTCATTAATCTCCAGCAGATCAGGCAGGAGCTGTCACTGAGCTCTGGCTTAATGAAACCCATCTGAAGTGTAGGAGCATTCTTGAGTGTGGCTTTCAATGTCCGCCTGCTGCGTGGGAGGATAATGCCGGGAGGAATTTATCACCAGGGCGGACTGTCTCGCAGCCCCGTGTGCGCGGGCGATGCTAACTTCAGCTTCAAGTCCAGATCTGACTTTAGGCCACCTTCATCTAACACGGATACAGCTGCCACTGCACTGTCTCATCCCTGCTAATATTTCCGTAGCCTGAAGCTATGCATGTTGGGGAAAGAAAAAAAGGGCAGCCCCACCTCTCACAGCCTCGAGCTATCATGCTGCAGAGTTTAGCACAGACAAACAGCTTTTTAATCACACAGCAAAGCCTGTGACAAGATAATGAGAACCTCTCCTTCTTGCTCCTTGTTTCTCCTGCAGGAACATTGTCTGCTTCACTGTCCTCCTCATCACCAGCAGCACCTGTGCACATGACCAGAGTAAAGGGCAAAGAGGTAGGCCTCTCGCACATTCATTTCATAGCCATATCAGAACAGAAACTGAGAAAAAACAGACCATAGACTAGCTTATAAGACAGCTATACACAAGACCGTTTATTATAACAGTCCTTGCACTAGGAACAGGTGGGAAACTGAGAAACAGTTTATATGATGGAAAACCACTCTTCCAATTGTACCAGACGGGCTTCCATAGTATGAATATGCTTTTACAGTGTTTACTCATTACATAAGACAGGTTCAGCTGAGATTAGTTTTCAGAATATAAATCACACTTTACTGGCGCACACTCGGTTTTACTAATCACCTTTTCGGAATCAGAGTGATAAAGCTGAGTGGTATACAAGCAGGTGACTCTCTTACACTGCAACAGAGGTGGAGCCAAATGCATTTAATCAAGATACTGAAGACCTGTAAAATAAAAGTCTAGGTTAAACGCAGCTCTGACATGATAAGAGACAAGCTAAACCACGCATCTGAACTGCAACAACGTGCTCCTTCCACAAGAGAGGAGGTTAAATATTCAGATTAACTTGCGCTGTTCTTCAAAAAGATTTTTTCTTTGGCTTCAGGACAAAGAATTCCCAAACTGCGGGTCTTTATTGATGCGGTGACCTGGGGAATGGCATGTTCTGAAGTAGGAGGGGAGGGCACATGTATCGAGAGCGATCAAAGACAACGTTCAGGCGCTGTGCAACACTAAGATAAGACACTTCCCCTGCATTATTTATTGAGCCTGATGCTAATTAGCATTTCCAAGCAACTTGGGAGCAAAGGAAAATCACTGAAAGGGAGAAATGCAATCACACAATGTCAAGATGAATGACGGTTGTCGGGAGCATACCTTTGCTTGCGATGCAGGACTTGAGAACGGAAAGGTTTGTAGCACAAGTGGAGACTGTTGCTCATAACGTAAGACTGCTAATGGAATACCACTCTGCACACAGAGCGGACATTAATCTTCAAACACGTGCTCACCAACCAAACGGGAATACTGTGCAGATGTCATGGTTGCTTGGCACAGAGTTTCTAGCACAGTTAAAACGCATCCTGCCAAACTAGCGCTGTCACTTACAGAGACATCTAACCAACTAAAGCAAAAATCATCTACCACCTATAAAAAGCGGAAAGCAAACTGTAGATTAAAAAACAGCTTAATTCATATCCCAACCACCAATAACGGACATACCTGTGTAGTTTGGTCTGACTTGCTGTAGGGTTTCACAATGAGAAACACGAGAAGAACAAATATTCAGAACATTATACTGGACACACATAGTAGATATGTTAACAAAACAAGGCACAAATATGTCTGGACTGTTGTCATCAGCTGTTTCAACAGAAAGAAAAAAGACGACAAAACGTTTAGTTTCAGACTGAGTTTCTACAGGACGCGCAACTCGTGGGAATTAATTAAAGAATTTCAGTGGGTAGTTTTCAAGGCAGCACGACAAAGGAAGCAGGACACTGTTAAGCTGGCTTTAAGATCCTTAATGATCTAAGGACTTGACAAGTTAGAGGACCAAGCCATTTCACTCCTTTAATTACTCATTTATGCCTGGTATTTATTATACACTCTCTCTGCTACACTATTTTTTAGTGTATATATTATGTAAAGTGCCTTGAGGGTAATCTGCACTGAAAGGCGCTATAGCGGAATAAAACTGACTGATGAATTCTATGTATATTGGATACATGCGTTCATGACAGAACATCCAGCTGTGTAAACACAAGCTGGATAGCGGAATCCCCAGAGGAAACAAAGACAACAAGGATCTCTGCATCTCAGGACCACAGAGTGCAGCAAAATGAGACATGACGAACACTTTATTTTAATCAAACAACATCCTGCTCTACACAGGAACACACGGTGTAAATAGGCAATGAAGGCCGGGGATCAATACCTCTGCTTTTAGAAAGTCATTTTCTGAAATGGCAGCGCTACATCTTGCTGCATCTTACAGAGTGCTACTGGTAGCAGCATGTATTTACATCTCTGGTATAATACCTTAATTAAGTATTACACAAGCAGCTGCCTCGTCGTGCTGTGGGAGCACAGAGCTGCAGTTCAGTGTCCTTGCCATGGGGGCTCTTTCTTTTACAGTCCAGGCCGTCCCACTGAAATTGGTCATGCGTATCGGGGGCTGTCTCTGGGAGCAGTTTCCCCAATATGTCAGAGTCAACCCGTCTTTGCAGCCAAGATTTCATCTTTTACTATTCAAAAGACACAAAGTTAAACAAGCTCACGGCAGAGGCAGAGAGGCCTTCATTAGTCACCCTTTTTCTCACCTTGTTCCTGTTGGAGAACCATGGATCTATTTCATCTTGTGCTTTTTGTTAACCTCAGATAGCAGGTCAACCGTAAGCTTGAAACCTGTTATCTTATGCGAATAGTTCTATACCTGATTGTTATGTGAAATATGTTGAGGCCAGCGTGTAGAAATTAGATATTGCAAAATACCACACCAGAAAATAAAGCTGTAGGAAAAATGGATTTCTGACCATATGTGTCACAAAATTGGAAAAGGTTAGAAGAGTAAAACACTTTGGGAACTGATCAAAATAACAGTCTCATTACAATATATAAATGCTTACCTATATTCCAATTAAACTGTCAGATATCACTATATTATAATAGTTCTTCAAGTAACCATATATGCAGTGCTAAACACAGCAACAATACCAACAATATGTATAACATTGAAACTCTTCTGTTTAAACTACTGTAATTGTTCCAGGCGCACCAGGAGTCAGAAGCCACAGGTTAATATTCCTGAAGCTCTGTCTTGAGACAACTATTGTTTGCAACCAGAAACTTTCATTGACAGACAGGCATAAACAGAGAGCAGAGAGATCCCAAAATCAAGCTGTGCACGGTTCTATAATACAGGTCAGCCGTACTAAAAGGGCACATGAGAACCCCAGAGAAAGAGCTGGTGACAGGCAGGCTGTCAATGGCAACATGTGTGACAATGTGAGAATACTTGGAATGATCAAACACAGCAGACCCTGTAAGCATGACAGACTAATATCAATGAGCTGGTAATTATGAACCTTAATTAGAAGCTGAAGAAACCCTACCTTAAGGATATGTTTATTGGCAAGGAGTTATTATGCAGCAGGCAGCATTTTAAAGCCCCTTGCCAAGCAGCATTCAAACACTCAAAAAACAAAACAAAAATGAATAAACCCTCTAGTACTTTAGGCACAGATACTGGCAGGGAGAATAATAAATAGTCTGAGCTTTGGGAGGGGGGACCTTGATTGTCAGGCTCAGCCACTACACCGTTGCAGTGATTCATCTTGTAGAAATGCATATGCAACTGCCGGCGTGCTGAACAGAACCCAGCCAAAATAAAATGAGCAGCTCTGACCTGGACAGTCAGTGGTACAAGTGGAAAGTGCCAAACAAAAACCATGAAGGGTCTGTGCAGAGGCTGACATTCTGCATCATAGAGAGGGAAGCGGTCGGCACAATGGTGAGCATTGCTGCCTTGCAGCACAGGGCCCCCCGGGTTAAATTCCAGACCTGAGGTGCTATCTATGTGGAGTTTGCCTGTTCTCCCTGTGTTCACATGGGTTTCCTCCAGATGCTCCAGTGTCATACTGGTAGGTTAACTGGCTTCTAGGAAAACTGGCCCTGGTGTGACTGCATGAGTATTTGTGCATCTCCTTGAACTGGAATAAGCAGTTAGAATATAACAATAATAATAACAACAACAACAACAACATCACTTTGATGGATGGAGAGTGGAGTGTCACTCTGTGGTGTCATGCTTGAAAACACTTACCGACAGCAGTCTCCAGGTGATGGGCCGCACCTCCCTGGGAATCCCTGACCAGCTGTGCTTCCTCAGCTCCTCTGCAGACAGAACACATCAGGCAACCGGGTCAATTAACATTCTCTGCTTCAACACACTGATGTAGAGGGAACCACAGTGCTGACATGTAAAGTGCGCTGCCATTGAAGCTTGTAGGCCTGGTGAAGGGCCACTTCCTTTCCATCGTACCGGCAGGCGAGTCAGCTCTCCCAGCTGCCCCACACCCTTAGTTCTAGAACAGCAGTGCATTGCGGCAAGCAGAGGGTAGCAACAGAAAAGGCAGATGACAGAGGACAGAGGACAGAGGCTGACCGATCTTCAGTTCTGTCCTCAACCGAATGGAGAGCATCTCTAATACTATTCAAAGTGACATGCCCACACAGCGCGTTACTGAACCTGAATGCCCACACAGGTTGTGTTTTCTGCGTGACTGCCTTTTCTGACACGGCAAAGAAAACTGTGATGTCTCTGCGCACAAAAATATCAGAAGTCTGTAATTTTTGCAGCTTCATCTAGATTCATCAAAGGAGGGAAAAGAATGAGAAACGGGACACTGTATGATAATCGGAGATTGTCCTGCTGTGCATCAAAAGAAAATATTGCACTCGGAACACACAGTGGAGCACAGAGTTTTACCACCGACGGCAAAACATTCCTCTGCACCAGATCTGAGTGCCTGTTTACGATCCCAGCTCAAATGATATCATGCGCTAACTGAAAAATAAATACTTCCACAACTTCTGAGTAAGGGGTTCTGAGTCCTGCACGAACACTGCAGGAGAAGCAGCTTGCACAGCACACTTCCCAGCTCAGCACATTAATACTTCATCTGGGGGACGATGCCGTACTTGTATGGGAAAAGCAGGCAGCTCCAAACAACCAGCACACCTGACCAGTGATGCATAATCAAACAGCTCCAAGTTTTAAACTTTCAACCAGGCAGCGGAGAATGCCCTTTTCACAGTTGCCAATATCTGAACTCTCAATTGCTTACATACTGTACTTCACAGGAAGTGCATTTAAAACTGAGATCAGGTGCTGGACCTAACAAGCTAACCTGCCATACTGTTGAACCTCATGCTTTAGTTTCTTACATTCATAAAGACAAATGTGTGCACTGTAAAAAGGTAGCAATATTGAAATGAATACAAATATAGTTTCCTCTTCAAATGACACATAAATGTCATTACGGTTAATGGCAATTTTAAAAATGCTGCAATCTCCCAAGGTTTCTCATTGATGACTGGATCATACAGTCAAGGTAATTTAGGCATCTTCAGCCACTTGGCCAAAACATCACCAGCCTGTCATATACAGTACTCACATGCAGAATATGAAGGTGCTCATTTAACTTCTATGCATTGTTATTCTGAACAAATAACAGAAGAATCACCATAACAAACAGCATTTATAAAGGTATTAAGTGTGACTGCATCCAAAGATGCAAATTCAAGCAGTACAGTCTGCTCAGTGTCCTGCATTGGACAGAGCACTCTGGTGCAGAAAAAGCTGCAACAACAGTGACGAATCATCCTGGCAGGAGTGATTTTCCCAGTACTAACGAACGCAATGAACACTTTACATGAAGGCATATCACTGATTATCATTGCATCACTAATCAAACAGTACAGGTGCACTTTTTTGCATAATATAAAAAAAACACTAATCTGCGTCAATGAAAGCTTTATGATGAAAACTTTTTGGATGCTAGTTGATTTTTTAATTTCCATTTAAGGACACACATTTAAAAGTAAAGTAACAGTGAGATCCATTAAACTTCTATTAGAGTGGAAGACTGTTTAAATGCATCGTTTTGCCTCTCCCTCTAGTGTAAGGTGCTGGAATGCAGACACAGAGCAGCTCAGGGGGCTGTCAAGGACGGCACCCCTGTAGCTCCTTCTTTCTCCAGCTTTCTCTTCATCTGCATGAGGAATAATCGTGGAAGGCGAGGAAAGACTTCAGCTGAAACTGCAGGGCGATGGTGGGAGGGTCCCCAGGTACCGAAGATTTCTGTGATCTCTGCTGCTGCCCATGTGAAGACAGCAGAAAGGACACAGCCACTGAGCTGTGCTACGACACACCCTTAGAAGCTTACATCCATTTCCAACAGGCAGGCACAGCGCCGACTGACAAAATGAGAGACTGCTCGCTGACAACAAGAGGGGGTTAATTTAAAGACAACAAAGGCCAAGTATTAAAAATTCACTACTTTTTAGGAGCAGTCAGAAACCCCTGCTTGGGATAATGCAAAGTAATGCTGGTTAATCTGACAGGTGACTGTAAAAGGATGTCAATAATCAGAGCTGTCAATGCCAAAAACAAACCACAGAAGGGATTCTTAACACAATGGTCCAAGCATGCATTCCTTTACTACTCGTGTTCACATAACCTTCAGTATTTCATAATCATAATTTCATCATCGTTATTATTGTCCTTGTGATGGATCTGTAATTATTATCTCCATCATGAAATTATTATTAGCAGCAGAAATCCTATTATTTTTAAGCACACTAAAACAGCATTTTTTATAAAGCAGTAGCCTCAGTAGGAGCTTAGCGTTATTCTAATTATTTTTAGCAATGGTAGTGGTATTACAACAGTATCACTAAGTGACGACAAGATGCAGGGGAGCTGTGCCTTTTCTGCAGCTCTTCTATACTTGCCAGCCAGCTCCCCCTGCTGTCCTCCTCAGAGAAGTGCACGTCACTCCTGTGTCCTGCTGAAGGTGAAGAGTGGACAGTAGGGCATGAGCACAGCCAGCTGTTTGCTGGTTGTTGAGGTATATCCTTGAGCTGGTTTGCACTATTTTTCATTCCTCCAGAGCAGTGGCCTTAGCAGGTTTACTTGGAGATGCAAAAGCCTCAGAAAAAGACCACGGCTTCGCAGACGCTGCTTCAGCTACTATTGCGGCAGAATCACTTACAACAGGGCTTCAGGTTAAACACCTCAGCCAAGCAATACAGCACAAAGGGTTTGGGCTCAGAGTGACGCACAAAGAGCATGTTTAAACTTTACCCTAACCTGGGTTTGTATGTTATGTCTGTGTGCTTCACTGCTTCTTTGTATTAGTAGATCCTGTGTCTCAGTGGGTTAGCTATGCTGTATGTACAGCAGAGCAAATTACCAGGCCTCCATGTTTAGATATAACATACTTCAGACATATCTGGATTTTCTGCAGTCCCCATGAGATCCAATTTTCACTTTTTTACGACGCTAATCAGTGCAATCAAGCCATTTTCCTAACAACTAGGCAGACTTCACTCTTCTCTCCTGTAAGAATATCTAGCATAACAAATGCGAAAAGATATTAAACAGGGTCTGGAGACTGTCTGACAAAGCCTGCTAGAGGGATCTTAATTTAAATGACAGATTGTTATACTAAACTCTTTGGTACGAAGAATTCTTCTCTGGTGCTAATAACTCCTTCCAACTCTCAGGAAAAGTCTGGATACTGTACATCTAGTATTTCTTGGCAGACATTAACAAATGCATTGAAAATTAGAGAACCAGATCTTACCAATGATTAAGCATGTCTTTAAACAGGGTGCATTTAGGCAAGAAGGCCCCTGACAATTCTGGATGGATTGAGACCCCAGTTCGCATGTTCCTCAAAGAACAGAGACCACAAAGGCTGGCTAAGCACATTGTTGGACACGAGGACAACAAGCACTACAAGATTTCCATTTAATGCAGGCACCGGAAGCATACACACTACGAGATGGGAAACACTGAGCATGAGGAAGCTATTTAAAAAAACATTATTTAGATCTACACAGATGTGGAAACCATAAATAAGGCAGTTATGATCTACAACTGAAATGGACAGTAACTTAAGTAATTTTGGCCAATGTTGCAAAACTGAAGTTGCACAATGGAGCTAATAACACCTCATTTAGAATACTGTCCAAAACATGTCTGCTATGGACCAAGGCTTAAGGGAGTATCCTACTCTGACAAGCTTAATTAACTTAACTTTGTTTTAGTCTTCAGCAAAGAAGACCACAAAGACTAATTTAAGTATTAAATATCCTCAAAGGCTTTGATGGGGCTTGCTGCTGGAAACTCAAATCTTAAAAAAACAATGATAAATTCCCATTTGGGTAGGTATATAATAAAAATAAATGACAACTCCAAATTTAGAAAAAAAAGGCCTTTTTGCAGTATGGAAACACATTACTGTAAAAGTCCATAATACAGATTTCATCTAAGTTCTCCACTGGAATCCAGTCATTCATACCTAAAGGGCCGATTCTCTCAGGATGGTAAGAATTTAATCAGCAAGGGCATCAAAATTTAAAATCACGGACAAAATTCAGCGAAGATTTGTGGACACAAAATGGAAAGGCTTAATAAAAAGAAAGTTATAAATGTACGATTAAATATAGATTACCCTAATTCGGATTACGGAAATTTGGTTAAATTCCTTAAAACTGTTTTTACTTATTACTTTAACAACAATCTGTGTTTAAAATCATAGCTCTGTTCTCTGGCCTTTCCAAGTCACTCCACGGTATGTCAAAGAATACATGTACCTTGGGTATCATTCAAGTTATGTGAAAAGATTTGCCGACTCAAATCGTTTTAGTGAACGGGCCTGGTGATTAGAGAGCTATCACCTGAACTGCGGTGCGCAGGGTCCCTCCCTCTCCATCGACACACAGTCATTTCACAGGCACTCTGGCTTTGCTGCCGCCCAGCTTCCCAACCTTAAAGGCAGGCGGGCATTGGGATCTCGGGCTGACAGCAGACTCGGGCCCCGCTGCCTGACCCGCCCGCCACTGCGGAGCGGCGGAGGACAGCGGTAATTGGGGCCGCCGCTTCAAATCGGAGCGCTCCCGCAGCGGCTGGAACACCAGTGCGAGACGGCGGGCGACAACTCCCCTGAGGGCTGCGGGGAGGGGGAAAGGCACATGTGGCATTTTGCAATTAATGAAAACTCATAAAAGAGCGAAGGGGAAGGGAAGGACCTGTCAAAACTCAGGGACTGTGCCGTCTTGAAATCTCTGACAATGCAGAGCTCCTGCACCGGGATCCCATAAACGAGCTTTGGTTCATTCTCAAGCATCAAAAATGTAACGACAGCACTGCTTTTCATTTGTAGTATTTACTTGCAGCATCTACTCTGGCCCTAGCACTTTATTACAGAAAAGGTGTTTTGAGTCAGAAATGGTAAAACTCTTCTTCACCATATTTAAGTATTCAAGACCCCTGTCATTACTGACTTGCATCCTCAGTATGGTACACTGCAGTATATTCCAACGAAAAAACAGAAAAGATGAACATTGAATTACAACCGCAAAACAGTGTAAAAGATTCTCTTTGCTAAATCACATCCACAGTGCGTTACATCAGGGGCTCCAGAATGACGTATAAACTGTTTCATTCAGGACTGGTGTGAAGTTTGAACTGTCACTCAAGGACTACACAGGTTTTTTTCTGAGTGCTCCTGTTTCCTCCCACTTTCAAAAGACCAAGACTGTGATCACGGACAATAAAGGTTAATTGGAGACTCTAAATTGTCTCCATGAGCTCTGTCTGTGTGTGTGTGTGTGTGTGTGTGTTTTTTTCCCTGTTGGTGGACTGATCCCCACAAGGGTGTAGTTCCACCTTGTGCCCTTTGCTTCTGGGATTATCTCCAAGATGCCATGACCTAAGCAGCTTTATGATAATGTATACATTGGACCATAAATTACTCTCATACAGTATGTGAAAACCCGCTAGAGTATAGGACATTTATAAAAACCTTTACAGGTTCAGAAATACAAAACACTATTATAGATCACTATCACTACTGAAACTCAATAAAGTACAGTAAACCACCACCTTAACAAAATTACAAAGCTGCATATTACCAACATATATATCGGTAATCAATTCCAACTTCACCTCAGTGCATGACAGAGTACACTTACAGAGTACAGCTGTAGTGAAAGGTAAGGCTACAAAAATGTGTCATTGACTGAGATTAATGAGTCAGAATTACAATACAGCAGCAAAGAAGTTATAAAGTGCAAGATACCTGTAGTTAATGAATCAAAAGTACAACACAGCACATATCTGTAGCTGTTTACTAACAATATGAGTAAAATTAACACCTTCCTAAATCACTATTTTGCCCAACAGTCCAAGCTATACATCACATAACGATGTTACTTAACTGTGTGGTGTTTGGTATTTTTTGCTGGTGCAACAGTTATCTTCTAACTTGGCCCTTTTTAGGCATGAGAAATATTTTTGTTGAGAAATTATAAAGAATGTATACGTATACAAGGATATGCCATCAAAATAATCTCAGAAATATTATAATAAAAGTCAGGCATCCGATAAGATAAATATTGAGAGTGCAAGCTGAAATCAATTATTTGAAAAGAGTAAACACTTCTGTTCAAAGCCTGGAATGCGTGTTTTTCAAGCACATCTGTTAGTTGGTGTCGGCCAGACTGCTCGAAGGCGTGGAAGCTGCTGATCTGGTTTGGATCCATCTTGTAATGCAGGGTGTTAGTTAGAGATTTTATTAACAGACGCAACAGCTAAATAGCTTGCAAGTATAGCTAATTTTTTTAAGCAATAGATTGAGTGACTGGAGTGGCAGTTTTTGACAAAGGACAGACATCTTAGAGGAGAGGCAATGTCTGTGGGATCTGTAGGAGGGCAATGAGGGAACTCACCCCAGAGCATTCTGAACTTGAAATTTTTTCGATTGTGTTTTATTGGGTCAACTTACAGAAGCAGTGCTGAGGGGCTGGGTGAAAAATGAGAAGAGTTCAGCGCTGGAGAGATTAAATGATCATAACCAAAGCCGGGTCGGCATTAGGAAAAAGCCAGAATCCAGGCTGAAAGCACTTCAACAGCAGTCAAATCCTGAGTTAACAGGTAGGAGGGCCCGAACTGGTATCCTTAACTCTGGTCTGCAAGCACTGTCTTCCAACCGGGCTTGGGGGACTCTATAAATCACCCTTAAGACATAAGCAAAAGGGTTAGAATGGTCCAGTCAAGCAAATAATGAGTTCAGTTAAATCAGTTAGATGTAATGAAAGCCAGAGGACCGTGTGTCCCTCAAGGACCAGTTTTAAGAGCCCACGGTTACCGATGGAGGCTGCAATCAGAGAAAATTGTTGGAAAGTGACAAGATTTCCCCCCCTTCCCCCCACACACACGATGCTGGAACAGTAATTGCAAATCAAAGAGATGAAGCATGGAAAGGCACTGCAGAAATCTGAGCTGCTGTCTTCCGACACTTACCCAGGTCAGTGTTCGGGCTGGCCAGCAGCTGCCTGAACTTCTCCAGCCGGCTCTTCTCGCGCACAGTCATGGGAGGAGCCCCCGAGGCGTTCTGGTCGGAGATGCGGGCGATGAGGGGAATGATGGGCCGCAAAGGCAGGGACTGCTGTTTGTGGAGTGTGTTCCGGACTGGAGGGCCTTCTGGAAGACAAAAGTAAAGGCCACGGTCAGACAAACAGTTCGCATGCAGTGTCCAAAGTGCGTTGCTTTTTCATTATTTTGTGATGACATTCTTCACCCCTGATTCTCAAATCCTTTCAGTCCACCAAATTCACAACACATTTGAACATACTACAATATTCCACATAAAAGTACTTATCTGCTGTGTTTGTACTCAATGTCTAGATATATACCTCAATTGCTCAATGAATACAAATCCTAGCAGTTTTCCATGATGTGTATTCAGTATATTTCATTGTCTTTTATCCATTTTCAATTATTTTCTGCTTGACAAGGAAAGGGACTGCCAGTGTGTGAACAGGCCTGCTCCTGACAGCGGAGGAAGAGCGAGGCATCCCAGAGGACTCTGGGTAGACATGAGGACTCCCGTCACACTACAGGTAAATGAAAGACGAGAGGAAGAACTTCTCAAGACAAACACTGACCTTCAAATGTTGCGTTAAACAAAGAAATCTGAAGAGAACATTACAAATTCTGTGAGTGTTTTTTTTTCTCTGTACTGGCAGATGAAAGAAGAAAAAAGGACAGGAAACCCGAGAGTCAAAAATAACTCAGAAAAAGTCTATATATTTTTAAGTGGAATGGCTGCCTAGAGAATCTTTACTTATTTAGTGCTGGGAAGCACGCTCACATGTCAATTTCTTCACTCGTTGCAAATTTTAAAAAATTATGCTATATATCAATGCTTCAAAGGGGAAATACATTTTTAATGGACAAGTACTGAATGCTGGCATTAATATGGAGAAGACAGAGGCTGGTCTTTTGCAAGTCCTTACCAGCCTGTGATGATATGGCTACTGTATGCTCAGTTAAAAAAATGTTTTTCAGTCAATAAACTCAGTTCTGTCTTTATTTTTCCAGCTACATATGTCCTTTTTAAACCATAATGAATGCTTTTTAATCATTCAAAGAAGCATAACCACCAGATCTCATCGGAACTGGGATGCTAAGCAAGGCTGGGCATGGTCACTACAGGGATGAGTGAGCCCTAATGAAAACCATCTTACTGCTGTACACCAGGTGTCGGTACACCAGGTGCTGCTCTTCCCTCCGGACCAGAATTTCCAAACCAATACTCCAGTGTGGTGGTCTGGAAACACTCTGCTTTAGGAGGGCGCTTCTTCAGGTGAGATGTAAACCCAAGGTCATGACTGCTTCAGGCCACTGGCAATGATTGTAACAGAAGGCATTGACCCAAGTGTCCTGGCTGTATTCAGCTTCAGGCTTGCTCAGCCTAGCAGACCTACATTTCACCCTTAATTCAAATGGAGAAACAGACTCTCCCCTTCTCCACCTGCTACTTCAAATGGAAACTGCAACCTGACAGGCACACTTCTACAATGGCATCTGTAAGCTGACAATATCCCATGCAGGGCTAGGGGTGGGGGTACCTGGCATTAAACATCTGCTGCTGCTCCAAGGGGCAGCAGAGGTAGTGCCACCCCCTCCCTTCTGCTCCACTGCCCCTTTGCCACCTTTCACCAGTCTTCCTGTCAGAGCCATCTGCCTGTGTCCGGCCTCCAGACCTCCAGCTAGAGCCAACAGCAAACCCTCTCCACAAGCCACAGCAAGAACACATGGCCTCTAAAGACTGCCAAGCACACAGCCTTCCTTTACAGGACAGCCCAGTGCCCCTTGAAAGTAGAGGTGCTACCTGTAGTTCTTTGGGTCCAATATTAATATTCACTGTCATGCAATATAAAAATGCTTCATATACTTTTCAGCTGGAAGCAACATGAAAGAACACATGTGTATGAAAAGAACTGACGCATATAAGCAACCACACACTAAGCCTTGATGCCTCTTCCTCAGCATGGAATTGCAATTTTCTGATTGTTTAATTATACAATTAAAAAAAGAAATTGGCACAAAGAAGAATGTTGCTGTAGTGACCCGATGTGACCACTACATTTCAGGGTGAATGGCGAGATTCCAGATTCCTGCTAAAAGGTTTTACAGAAAAATGTTGCCTCATTGAAGGAAGCCCATCACCTTTAGTTGTATAATGACAATACAAAATACTGATGCTGGTATTTCACTCCTTTTTTCTGCAAGTAACCTGGAGATGCAAGGGCATGAAGTCAGGACATAAAACTCACTGTATCGACCAAACGCAAGAGTTATTCCCCAAACCACTGGGGCCAGGCTGCAGCCCTCACACTGCTGGCTGTGGCTCCCTACATGGCTGCCAACCACAAGTCACTGGCACATTCTTTTCAGCTGCTTCTTATTAGAATAAAGCTAAAACCACTCATTAATTACTTAATTAGTAACTGTATCCCTGCAGGTCGTCATTAAAGAAACACCCAGGCAGGCAGAGGAAGACAATGCTCTTCAGTAAGTGATGTGTGGTGAGCGTTCTGGCGCACTATGGCTGCCGTCGCATCATCCAGGTGGATGCTGCACATTGGTGGTGGTGGAGGGGAGTCCCCATTACCTGTAAAGCGCTTTGAGTGGAGTGTCCAGAAAAGAGCTATATAAGTGCAAGCAATTATTATAATTATTAATTCAGCACGTTTCTCCAACTTCCAACAGGTGGAAGCCATTCTGCCTCTTTGTGTGCACTGCATTTCGAATGAATCAAGCAGGCCTTGCATTCACTCGGGCATTGTTCTATGCCGGTTTGAATCCAGGAAAGATTTGCAATGCAGGCCAATTAACACAGAGAGAAAACATTTGCTGCATCAAAGCAAACACACTGTCGTGTGATAATATGCAAAGTCGCACATAATGACATGCAAAAGCTACAAAGGACTGAAACAAAAGCTAAGAAAAAAAAACTTTTGCAACTGACAGGTAGTTTTTATTTCTCATCTCTTTCATCTTCACCCACCTCTTGTTTCACTCCTTGTCTTCCTGTCCCTCCAGACTTCCTGCCCTTTGCTCTTTGGTTTTTCTTCTTACCTTTCTGCTGTCCACGGTTAGTTTTGGTTGTATACATAAAAGATCTATTCTTCCAGCTGTGCTTTCATTTAAACACTGAAAACCAACAAGGCACTAAGTCTGCACCCTGTAGCCAATGAGATACACAGTTCAGTCTGTTTCCTAGTTCCCTTGTAAGTCTCCACTGATAAAGAAATTAACTAGAAAGAAAATAAACCAACCTGCTCTTGACCACAAGTGACCTAACTGACCAGCATGGCGGTATTATGACTGATTCCTGGTTGGTCTGGCCTCAAGAGAGATAAAGGGGTGTCTTACTTGTCCTAATCTGATCTGAATCAAAAATAATTACTTGATCCGTTCACTACTTCTTCTCCAAGTCTTCCAACAACTGAGGAGTTACAGATACTAGAAAACCTGTAGGACTGGACTTGGTCACTAATGCGGTATAAAACCTGAAAAGCCCAGTGTATCATAAAGACCTGAAAAGAGTTTAAACATGGAGGTTTATTAGGAAAGGCGCTATATATTAAAGAGCTACCATAAAACGGCTTTGTACCAGACAGGCATGTGGAGAGCAGCAATCTGTCCAATCCCCCTCTCACAAAAACACTAACAGATATAAAACATCCAGGAATCCTTATACTGTCAGAGAGCCAAACTGAGGGCATAAATCACCGTCTGCAGTCTGATGCTACATATTACTAGTCCTGCACACATCAGAATAAACAAAGCCACCTTCCATGAAATTTAGACGGTAGTGGGGTGCTGGAGGGGGGGGTAAATAAATAAAAATGGATAAATAGAAGTGACCCAGATTCTGGAGAAAGTGGAGCTGTGAACCCCCCAATGGGACAGGACCATCCCAGAAGCAATTTATATCTGCTCACTGGCTGCTGAGTGGCAGAGTCTAGCTTTGCCTAAAATTACCCACTATCCCAGGGAGCGCGCCCTTGTAATTGCTTCAGTCCGGCATTAAATATGATAGATACAGCAATGATCCTGTTAGCATTGGACCCCAATCATTCATCCCTCTGTCCACAGAGCACAGATGAGGGCTACCTGTAATAAAAAACCCAGGCCTTCCTTCATCTCCAAGAAGCATCAGAGAATTGAGAATGTATCGAAATTCACCACCCCCCCAAATAAAATCAATCCCTACTGTGGCCTCAGTGACATATTGCCGAACGCAATCATTTTAAAGAGTTTGTGTGTGGGGGGGGGAGAGAGCGGTCTCTCACAGATTAAATGAAAAAAAACAACATGAGTAAATAAACAAGGAATAAACTTGTTAGCTAAACACCTGCTATTAAAAAAAACACTAATCAAATTAAAGTTAGGGCTGACCCCCTGGGGAGCAGGAGCTTGCAGCTTGGTCAACGTGACGCATGTCTGGTGGGTTCTGGGAACTCCACTGCTGGCACCATTGCCTGTGTGGCCCTCACCAACGCAGAGATCAGCACCACCCTGTGGCAAAGACACACCTGCCCCTTGTGGCACAACACAGCATGTGGCACAACCCTCCAGACCTCCCAGTCCCACTCACTGGTAGAGCCTCGCCAAGTAAAATAATATTACTGCAGCCCACAACATAAACACAGTTCAGCTATCAGTTTCTAAGTAAGGCACTCACAGCAGCGGTACTCAATAAGAAGGAAGTGATATTCCCCTCCAGTGATTTGGCCAGCCAGCCAGTGGGATTCATTGGTGATTTTCTTCTTCCTTGTTTTCAAGAAGGCCAATTTCTCCCTTGCAGGACATGCTGACATATCTACACACATGGGAAAGTGTGCCCATAAGACACTCAACAAAATTCTACATCTTAATGCCAAGCTCTACCAAGAAAAAGCACTCTTTTCCTCACCCCCTCTCTCTCTAAAGTTTCTTATCACACATTGGAGGGTATCTATCCAACAACACCACCCCCTCTCCTGGGCCAAGCTGCAGAAAAAAACAATAGTGCTATCTGGGCTGAGGGACTGTGGTTTAAGCACAAGCACAGGCATTCATTCCAAGGGGAAGCACAAAAAAAAAATCAACCTGAAATCAACCCAAAGACCCATAAAAAGCTACACTAAGGTTTGGGATTTCACAGCATATTTTTTTCTCCTTTTAATTGTTCTTTTCATGAGAGATCACCTGTCAAATCACTGTGCGAAGCTGGCAGCAATTTGATGGCCGAAACCCAGTGGACTGAGTTGTGCAGCACAGTCAGGCACTATGTTGATGTGCTGTATTCCACCGAGATAAAAAGCAGGGTCACTCGGAGATAAAGGAAGTGGAGAGCGAGAGTGTTTTTTTTTTTCTTTTTTCTTCCCCAAGCTCACTCATTAGAGCACACTGTGCTCCACACGCACCAGGGAGTTACTGCACAGTCCTGTTTGATCATGTATATGTCTAACCTGTTTCGCCACTATCTCACACGGGAGCTCAGCCTGACATTATAGCCACTGGGAGACGAGGGCAATTCACAGTAGTGTAGCTGAGAAACAAGCCCGGGAGGAGAGAGGCCCCAATTAAAGACCACAGTGGAAAAAAATACTCAACGAGAAACTAGAAACCAACTGGCCCGCTTTAAATTGTCTGCAATACAACTCCAGTCATGTTCTGTGACAAACAGGCTTCCTGTTAGGAGTGCTAATTTCTAAAATAGAACTGCTGAAACGTTTAACCTTGCAGAACTAATTAGTCAATTAAATATGATCCACCAATTACAATGCAAATGATACAATATTTACGTATCCTTAATATCCAGTTATCTGTAAATGTCTATCTTCCTCAGCTATGGGAACAACTGAAAATAAACATGCCACTTAAAAAGAATAAAAAAACTTCTGTAAGCTAAATTAGTGTTATTAAGAAGCAAAAAAATGATGAGAACACATCTGTAGAATACAAAAATCACACCGCTGTAGAATAACAATAAAAATGAGCATGGTTTGGTTTTCAATTTAAATATAGAAGGATATATTAGGATATGATATAGGATAGGATATATAGTATCACTAAGCTGAGTATTTTGAGTTTTTCACAGTTTAGCTCTACAGAGTTTCTCTTTAGTTCAGAATCTATCAAGGTGGAACAGTGTTTCACCCTCCCTCCTGGCCTCCTTCCTCTCCTCTACAGTTCACTTTCAACCCCCTCCTCTCCCTCTGACCTGTGGCTGTGCTGAGCTGGGCCTCGCTCTGTGACTTCACCACTCTGCCATTGCTCTGGTAACAGTCCGTCTTCAGCTTCTCCCGCCCCCAGCCATGGAACTGCGGGGCTGGATTGGTCGCCGTCACGGCTACCTTGGAACTGATGTGGGCGGAGGGCGGGGGAGGGGGCGGGAGAGAAGGAAGTGTAGGGCCACCTAAAAAGTCATCATCCTCATCATCTCCAATGTCCCAGGCGTCGCTGGTGCTCCGGGCAAACTCGTGAAAACTGGAGGCCTTCTTGGATTTGATGGACAGTGCGTTAGTCTTGGGGCCATCTTTTAAAAACCTGCGAGGAGACAGAGAGAGCTGGTTAAGAAGCGCTGGCATGCAGCAACCATTAAAAAGCACTGGGTGAAGGAGCCACTTACAGCAATGCCTGATTGTGGTATGACCTGAAGATGAAAAAAGGAGAAAAGAAAAGTAATTGGGGGCAGCACAGTATTGCAGCTGTAAGCATCGCTCCCTCGCAGTGCTGGGGTTCTATGTTAAATTCTGGGAACTATACGTGCAGAGTTTGCATGTGTGTGTGTTTGTTCACGTGGGTTTCCTCCAGGAGCTCCAGTTTCCTCCCTTCCACAGTCCAAAAACACACTGGTGAGGCTTCTGGGATTACTGACCCTGGTGAGAGTGTGTGTGTCTGTGTCTGTGTGTGCCCTGCAATGGACTGGCATCCCGTCAGGAATCAGGAATGAGGGTGTACCTGGACACACATTCATTGCCAGGATAGGCCCCTGCTCCCCCACAGCCCTGGAAGAAGCAGTTAATGCAGAAAATGAATGGTGAGGAAAGTAATTGATCTCATTAGCATGGAGAAAAAATGGGAATTCCAATTCCAACTACTTTGTGTTTTAGAAACACTGATACAATTTTCTGTGGTACTAACATTTCAGTAGACTAAACATTAAAATGTAGTCATTTCATATGTTTGCTTAATTCTGGACTCCTTAGATTTGATGTACAAAAACATATTTTCCAGTACACAGTTCCTTGTATACAAGGTCCAGTGGCGCACCTTTCATTGATGAACACTCTCTCTCATCCCTGCATGTCTTCGTTTTGAAGTCAGAGTTTGGTCCGTGTGGCTTTTTATCTCCAATCAGAATTGGATAGCAGAACAGGCGTTACCAAAACACATCAAGCGGAATTGGGGAACAGCACTGGAATGAGCAAGACTTTCTTGGCAGCCAGGAGTGAATCAAAACAGGATGTGAAAAGACCTTGGCATGGCTCAGGCTTTATGATAATGATGATAATAAATACATTTAAAAGAAGCATCTCCTTCCACACTGTTACATCAAAGGGGTTAAAACAAGAGCAGCCCAGCTCATAACACATCCTGTGTACAAAGCTTCAAACAATCTTCAGGTAACAAGAGACTAAAGGCAGGTATGGATATCATAGGGAAAAGATCTATAGGTAATGCAATACACACAAAATGAAACACATATATATGCATGCACACACATACACACATATGCCCATAATGTAATCAGACTGAAGCACAGTTTAAAGAGAATTAAAACCACCTGACATGATTCCATTATCTTACAACCACACAGACAAATGGGCAGTCAAGACATTTGTAGTTACTGCATGTCCAGTAATCCAGCAAATGGCAAATTTCACTGCTAATTTACAACAGTATCACCAGAAAACACTTAAAGCTGGCAAAACAAGGATCCAGGGGGACGCCAGACCAACAATATATTGTGTTTGTCGGTGCTAATCAGATTTGAAATAGGCTACCTATGAAATAATTCAGCTGAGAAGGAACACCTAAAGGTTAATTCCACTTTGAAAAGTGGGGAAAAAACAATGTTTCAGCTGTAAAGAAGCCTTAATCTGTCACCTAACACCTCCAGAAGGCTTAACCAGCTGAACTGTTGTCATCACTAAGAAAATACCTCCTAGGAGATATGCATCTGCTTTCCTGAACGCAGCCATTTTTATTCATTCCCAGGAGAATCAAAGATCACACAACGCATTTTCAAAAAACACAGCTCAACCTTCAGGTAAGCACAAACATCAGTGACAATGTTCAGAAAGTTCTTTAAAGTCCTCTCAAACACTTAGTGCCCCACTAAATGAAGTGATTAGCTTCATTTGGGATTTAAAAATGCTTTGCGAGTGCTCTGCACCACTGAGTGAAGAATTCAGACGCCCACTGACTTTTTCGTCACCAATAGTGTATCCTGGGCCTTGGTTCCCAATCCTGATCCTGGGGAACTCCCATCCCTTCTGGGTTTTTTCCCCCAACAAGTCCTTAATCGCAGACTAATTGGCTTCTATTTTCTAATCAAGGCAGTCAATTACGTTTTCGCTGATTGGGATATCCACTCTGCATATTTGCCTGACCATTACAAACGCCCCGGTATACAAGACATGAGACTTGGATGAGAATTCAGAACTCCATCAACATTAAGGTAACATATAAACATAAAATTATTTGTGTCCCCCTTAAATTACAACACTGCTCTACTGCCCTCTCAGCTCAGAATTCCCACAGCAACTGTTCTCAGTACTCAAGTACATTATTTTGCTTTTAATATTAGTATATTCCCAATGTGAGCAGGTGTCCAGTGCAATACCAGTCTGAATCTGGTGGTGACCGAGTACTTGAAGCTTGAAAACAAATATTGTTTACAGCCTCAGTCGTTCAAACACTAATTTTCAACCATCTTCCAGCCCAATTTCATGCCATTTTGAATGTCTCATTTTGTGGCTCACTGTCCTGGAGTGCATGAAAGCTTCCATTCTCCAACAAATAGCCCCTCACCAAAGACTTGATCATGCTATAAAAAAAAAATTTTTAAAGGGCGGAGCGGTGGCTCTGTGGCTGGAAGGTTGCTGGTTCAAATCCTGTGGCCGGCAGAGGAATCCTACTCAGTTGGGCCCCTAAGTAAGGCCCTTAACCCCAATGGCTGACCCTGCGCTCTAACCCCAAGCTTCTCTCCCTGTCTGTGTGTCTGTGCCTCTGTGCACAATGAAAAGCAAGCTGGGGTATGCGAAAAGACGAAATCGTAATGAAAGAAATTGTATATGGCTAATAAAGTGATCTTATTTCTCTCTCTCAACCCTGAAATCTGGCTCTTCTTCTGGCTCAATAATGTGCAGTGCTGCCACCTAATGGCTCACCTCGCATTTATTTTTACTTTAGACAAAGCGCATATACTGCGTGTTGATGTACACAGCAATTTCATGTTAGTGCACAAATGAATCTGCCGTGGCTCAGCTCGGTTTCATCCCTGTGGGTGCTTAAGCCAAGGAGCACCTCTGGGGGGGTCTGATATTAAATCAAGGCTAAGAAGGCATCACATCTGCAGCAGGGTTTTTCATCTCTGTGATAGGTCAGCTCAGCAGCTAAGGACAAACTGCCTTTTGGAGCCGACAGCTCTCATTCCTAGAGCACATCAGATGAACAGTTTTAAATACAGAATAGAAAATGAGTCCAGGGGAGCAATGCCCCCAGTTCGCCTCAGCTCTGAAACCACCTTTTCTTTTCAAAAAGAAAAACAGTATCTATGGTTTCAGCTTTCCTTCGTTTTACATGTGCGGGAGCATGTATATACCCTACATACACATGCAGAACCCCAAAATCAATCTGTCCCTGAAGTACAGTATGTAATCTGAAAACAAAAGGGCTTTTATTCCAGAGCAGAACTGTTTATTGTTTGTGTACAGAAAACAAAGAAAAAAAAACATTTTCATCAACCAACCAGACAGGGTTACAAGCAAGGTGAATAAAACATGTACACTTTTTGCACATGAAATTCTCATTTGGCACCTGTTTTATGCAGAGGAAAGTTAAGCAGAAACCCCTTTAGCACCCAGGCTGCCAGACCTTTCAGTCCCTTGACAGTGATGAAAGGGTGCAGTTACAATGGTGAAGGAATTTTTCACTTCTCCACGCGATCTGCTGTCTAGCGTGTCACCCTGCTAGCTGTTCACTGAATGTAAAGTGCTCTGGGATCTTTTTGGGTGAGAAGTGCTAGAGAAATGCAAGGATTTACCATAATTATACAAACCAGAGGACACAAGTAACTACATGAAAGTGCATTTAAAACACCTTTTAAGAACCAAAGAGTTGTGAGAGTATGTAACACCAGCCTGGCTTTTTTTCCCCCCAAGAAATCGCTAGATTAGTTCCCTGGATCAATGAGCCACTAACTACTGAGCAAGCTACCATTTGCCTTCACTCAGTCGTAACTCTTCTTATATTCCAATTATTATTAATGAAGAGGGCTGGGGAAATTGTGAAGCATCAGAAAAATACATTTTTAATCTGCCCAGGAGCAGGCCAGGTGTACATTCACAGAAGAACACGTGCAGAGCCCCATCGTCCTTCAGCACAGCTGAGCTGGCGAAGACACTCGGCCAAAACTCTGGCCTGATTTATGTCCAGCTCTGCACACGCATAGCTGTGCTTCACTCTAGAGCACGGCGCTTAAAACTGGGAGGGACCTTGCAAAATGACTCTTCAGAAGACATCCCACACGTGCTCATTAGCAGAACAGGAGCTAATTAATCTTCATTGGCCACACGTTGTCCTGCGTCTATTCCCTGAGATAAAGCCTGTCCCCGAGCAGGTTCTGAAATCAATTACCCCTCTCCTCACTGCATTCTGCTGCCTTTAGAATGTGATGCTCCATTGATTCCACACAACTTTTGCTCCAGCCCTTATAATCACCGCAATTAACTCCTGTTCAATGGCATTACGATCTCAGTGAAGCCTGCGGACTCAGAGAGCATTGCAGGTTTACGCAGGAAACAACACATGCTGGTCTGCTTTTCAATGGGGGCAAGACAATTGAGTGTAACTTCGTAAGTTTCGAGATGCAAAATGCATCCCTGCCTGCACATAGGATATATAAAAGTCTTGTAGAGTACATGATCATCTGCATCTGGCCCTACATGACGCTCTAGGTCAGACTGCCAGCCACTGTTATGTTTGTGTCTGTTCCATATTATGAATGGTGTTTTGTCATAGTTTACCCATCACAGATATCTCAAAGACTCTCATTTTATTAAGACAGAGTGCTATGCACATTAAAAGAACATCACAAAGATTTTTGACCTTTCACTTTGTAACTTTCGGAAAAGTTGTAACACTTGGCGTTTTACTGTATTTTAATGCCAGCGTACAGATAAATAAATAAAACCGTTTTTCCAGTCCAGTCTGCATTTACCCAAGACCACATCCCCACAGTTCCCTGCACAACTGACTGCCATGCTCAGCCATATGACACCCACACACAACTTCCTCTCAAACTATCTAAAACTCCAGCCTGTCATCAGCTAGCATTTTCCCTTCTGTTGAAATTCAGATCAATGTTCAATGCCTTTGAATCTATATTCAAAGGCAAATAGTTGCAACCTCATTACCATACAGTTTCATGGGAGGAAGTTTGTCGCCAGTGAAATGAGAATCTTTCTGACCTTTCTCAGCACATAGAAGGTTCATGATGATAAGCTGAGACAGTTCTGACACAAGATGGTGCCCCTCCCTACTGTCCTGTACTGCTTCTGCACTGAGCAAGCATGCACTCTTTTTGTTAAGGTCTCAACTCCAATGACCCTTTTCTGCAAGATTAAAAACCACCTGATGCAATGCAGCAAAATAATAATAACACTACTAAATCCATGAAGAGAAATTGCATCCTTTCTAAAAAGACTTCTTATTCTTGAATCTGCTATACACAATAGTATACTCCTAAAAAAGATGCAGATTAACAATCTCGTGAGATTTAAGCTTGAGTCTTCTAGATATTATTGCATACTCATCCTATAATTACCTTGTACACACAGAGCATAATAATAAATAACTATATAGTGATGGCTGGGTCTAAACAAGATTCATTCCCATGAAGTAGCTTCTTGCTCTTAAAAGATGTTTGTTGTAGGACATGTATAAATGTCCACTTCACTTCTCAAAGTTAGCAGATGAGCCCTAATAAAAGGAAAAAAGCAGACCATGGCTGTTAACTAAACTCAACATTGGCAACCTTGGACAGCTGTTTCACCATAAGCATAATTCTGAAAGGGGTTCCTTGTACAACAGAAAGAGAGACATCCGCATGCTATGAACATGGTGCAAACTCACTGAAATAAAACTGTAATGAAAAAAACACCAACAGGATTTTGAAACCATGCACCCCTGAGTGGCTGAACATCACCAGATGCACATGCAAACAAAATGTATTAATATCATACACATCTCTGATATAGCACACTTACGTTTTATGTATTCTTGGATCAAGAGGAGGGTGCTGAGCTCCATAAACAGGCTGTATACTGCAGGAGAAACAAGGCAATAGGCAGTGAGCACAGTTGTGCACATGGGAAAAAAAAACTACCAGATTTTACATTCATGGTCAACACTGCACTTTAACTTCAACAGTCCAAGAGCAGATGGTATTGTAACTGTGGGCTGTTGTTAGGCTGGACAGAAATAATTGGTCTCAATTAAACCAGAATGAAACGGATCTTTTATGCACACATCGAACATGTCCACACACCAAGAACCAGAAACAAAAAAGCTGCTAGGTGTGATGGCTAGCTCTTAAAAACTGCAAGGAAAACAGTAAATGGATCTTAAAATATAATCTCCTGCCTTGTAAGAACATAAAACATTAGTGTTTCAAACAAGAGAAAGCCATTTGATTAATTCTGATCGCTTGATTGCTGATAACTAATTAACACATCATACCTGCAGGCGACTGTGCTGCTCTGTATGGCAGTCACTACTAAGCACTGGTGTGATAACACTCTTCACCTTTAGAATTATCTAACACTTTAGTGTCTTCTGCATATCTTCATGGTTTAAATTAATGCCCTTGCCACTGAGGATGACAGACTGGGACTGGGATTATCGATGACCCTGTGACATAATGTTATCCCTAATCATTCCGATAGCAGCAAAGCATAAAAACCTGAAAAAAAGCCTACTGTAATAAAAACCCATGGGAAAATGAACTTATATTTGTGCGAGCAGGTTAAATCCATGTAATCTATAAAACATACGACACAGTAAACCTTTTAATTCTGCCAAATGGAAGGGATAATGTGTGGGCTATGAGCATATGTGCAGCACTGACATCTCCTGAAGCCCTGCCTTTTACGAGTCTGTGTGAACTAAGCCCAGCAGCACAGTGCTCCAGAAAGCTCCTGCTGTGGAGCGCAGTACTGTATAGTGAGGGATTCCTACAGGAGAAATGGCATCAGTGCCACTACTAACCTCTATTACTTTCAAATACAAAAGATCTGCCCTAACCACAGCACACAGCCCACAGGAACTGATCAACTGCTCTCGCCCTCATAGGCAGATTCTGCCCTTTTCTTTTCCCATCACTTCCTCCTTCAGTCGCCCCCTAGCAGGACCACAGATAAATCAAAGTCGTGATCCTCCGTGTCCCCCTCCGGGACCCCTTCCAGATAAAAGGGCCCCCTTAAGGGGGAACCTGTGCAATTTCTAGAGGAGTCTCTCCTTAGCAAGAAACACACATGACCTTTTTGGGGGGCTGTTCACCTTATCCAGACTAGGATTCCTGACTGACAGTCCACAGACTATGAAGGTAGATGGAAAGCCTTCTTCCACACTGACCGTCAATATAGGTGCACCTCGGCTGTGTGCTTAGCCTCCTGCTGTTTTCCTTGTTTACTTACAACTTAACTGAATTGATTCTCTTTTCCTGTTCTTTTTCAAACCTACAGTGTATGTTCTTATCCCATTCCTTCCAATGATAAACCAGGCATGCAAACATACATTAGCATTAGTGTTCTCTCATTTTATCTCTCCCCGTTTTTCCCCACTCTTCCTCTCTTGCAAACTATATCAGCACCTCAGAAATCTGAACAACAACAAGAAAGGTCAAAAACAACTTGAGATCGTACTTCTGTGTTTAGTAGTTTCTTGAACAAAGCCAAGGTATTAGTTTTGACATAGATGGGTGGATAACTTGTTCCATACTCCTGCAACCCTTTGCATAAAGACATGCCTCCAGCTCTTGGTTTTAAAAACACTTCCTCATAAATAACAATGCTGCACAATTCAACTATTAGCACCTCATATATTAAAATAGCTTATTAACTAACATTGCACATAAGAAAGCAGAGTTAAACTCTAGTGGGTTAAATTAAGGACATAATGTTCCAAGACTTATGTTTGCCAACTCTTCATTTGAAAAAAAAGATAAAAAATGTTAGAGAATACAAAAAATAAAATTAAACATCACAAACAGTCCTTTTACTTTATGCCATGGGTCTAATTATTCTCAGGCTTTTCAAAGCAAACCCCTTCACTAATCTCAGCATTTTTATAACCCACTTCTAACAGAAACACTAGAAAGAATTCTACTAAGAGTATATTTTGTTCTAATTAAACTTTACTTAAAGTAACTCATCAAAAGCAGACATTAGAGGCCATGTATTAATAAGTGATGAGCTGAGACTCAGCAGAAAGAGACGGTGGAGAGGCTATACAGGCAAAAGCAGCTTCTGTGGAAAACTCCAGGGACAGAAGACAAAGGTGATACATTCAGACAGGGCATTATCCAAGAGAGAGGACAATAATGATAATACTGAGGGGCACATTGCCCTGCAGAGTCCCCTGTCTCCAGAAATGAGGAAGTGGATGATGCAGGTTAAACCCCAGGAGACACTTTAATAGCTCAAGGGGAGACACTTAAGAATGAAAACATTTTTCAACTCCAGTTTTGAACCAACTGAGAGAAGAAGTGAACGTGCTGGGCTGTCTTAAGTCCTTTAAACACAACTACTTAAAGTTTTTAGAAGTGAGTTTCAGAAAGAATTTTTATTTTTCTGCCCTGATTCAACAACAGAAGGTGAAATTCTCCTCACTCCGGTTTTCCATCTCCTTGGCTGCCGCTATATCGTACCTCTGCCAGCACCATGCCAGGTCTGTGCGGCTGCCCAGGGCAACACAGCTGTGAGCACCTGCAGGGGACAGAGGCTGACAATCAGACTAACCCTGCCCTGGCAATAAGGGCCCTTCTGAAGACTCCAGAACACCCTGCTGCAGAGTCTAAGGCTCCAGACAGAACAGAACTACACTAAAACTCACTAGAAGGATTAAAAACTGACATGAGTCTCTACATCGCCTCTCTGTATTAGGCCTACCTGTTACGCAATGATACTTCCATTTCAAAACATTCCTACATTTGAATAGGACTGTAAAATAGAACACAAAAAAGGGGATGGGTGTGAACGATCCCAGTCCTCATTTGCCAAGCAAATCCATGCCTTTCCTTCCTTCCCATGATGTGCAGAGTAGCCTGCTAAATGCACATTTTTTACTGCTATTCCTCACGTTTATGTGATAAAGCTCCCCAGTCATCGTCATTCTAAACCCGGCCAGAAATCACCATGCAAGGAATGCATGCAATACAACTTCCCTGTATTCATAGAATTTAATAATCTCAGGAGCAATGGTTCCCAAGATTAGCTAATGCATTGTTCTTTCATCAATATACCGTATTAGTTGCTTTGACCAGTCAGAAGCAGTGTTCATTTTTTTCCTGTCTCAAAGATTTTAAGACAGTAGTTCTGATGGGCTGGTACTCTGCAAGAGCTGGCAGTGTGTCTTATAACTACGCAATGCTCTTATCGACAAAGTCCCCCGGGAGACAAGCAGGCTTAAACTACTCCTAATCTCCCCGAGACACTGAGGGAGTCTGGCACATCTCTGCTGTGAACAAATTGTGCCTGTTCTCCCCCCACCAGCTAACCGACTGCGACTTGATAGCTTTCTCCTCCCTGCATGGAACATCACACCACATCAGTCCCTCCTCTGTTTCTCATTTGTGCTGCAAGGCTGCAGCTGCAGTTCGCATTCAAAGATCACAGAGTCACGGGCTCAGTTTACTCCATTCAAGCCCTGCCTCCGACAGACACCAGAGGGGCTCTTTCCTTTAACAGTCATAAATATCCCACTGGAACGCCAACATCCGCCAAGCTTGTCAAAAGCACAGACAAAAAACAAACAAATACATACATCCAAACTCTGTTTGTTAACAAGGATAAGCAAAAGCAAATGAAAAAAACTCTCTAGTGATAAAATATTTAAAAGTTCCATTGATCTTGATTGCCCCACGCTGCAGAGCAGAGATGCCTCCTCAAATAAACCAATATGCATAAATGCACAAAAAAGCAAACATGTACTTCTATTAAAGAGGCATGAGAAATTAGGCGTAATGTACAAAATCAGCATAATTGGAAGTGGCAGATTCTTTTTTTCTACAGTGATACAAGAGACAATCGCCCAAGGGAATCAACACAGAATGAAAGAGCAGCAAAAACGTCTCTCAGCTGTTCACCAGACTGGTTCTCTTCTGGGACACTTCTGCACTTAGACGCTGCAGTCTGGATCAGCACCTGTAATGAAAAACTGTCTGAAGCTGCAAGGGGATATCGAAGACCACTCCTGGATATTCTGTAGCTCAGTCATTTTTCACCAGACAACTCCAAGCAAATATGATCCACATCAGAACTGACTGAGAAACAAAAAGAGCACTGCTCTCATTTGGTAGCAGTGTTATGGGACATCCCAGCAGCACAGATCAATAGCACTAGAAGACTTGAAATGTGTACATCATGCGTCTCTGGAAGCTCAAGCGGCACAAATGTTCAAACTTTTAATGCTTACTAAAACGTTTTTCAGTTTTAATCTTCAGATAACGTCTTTCTGGACTCCTCCCAGACAGGAGGAGACTGGCTAAAGTGCAATTCTTGAGCTTCCCTAAAATCTCCAGATTTACCAGGGATGAATCATCTCCAAATAAATGAGCCAGGCACTTTTTCCCCCTCAGAAAGAAAAAACGTGAACACTGTGATCGGGGGGAAAAAAAGGCAATGGTTAGTCCTTTTCTTTGCAAACCAGATATTGCCCATCAGTCCTTCCTCACCATACACATCTCTTCCTGGCCTGTATTCATCATTACAGAAACATTACATTCCGACACAATTACCTTTTTTTCCTCATAACAAAGGCCAAAACAAAGCAAGCCGCAGTTCATCTTAGTTCTTGAGCAACAAGATGGGAATAAAACCCATCACTCAGCAGTTTGAACTGTACCAGATTTTATAAGATGCAGACTCTTGTACATAAGCCAACACCAGACGCTGGATATTTCACGCTTGTCCACTTATTTGGAGTAAGTGCATAAATGGACATGTGGTTCCTTATTTTTGCTGTGGCCAATGTGATGGAAAAGTTCCCAATCCATAGCAAATGAATAATATGGGCTATTTGCCCACAGGAAAAACCAGACTATTGGTATTAAGAAAACAAACACATACTTATTTGTTGCTCCTATTCCGCTAATGAAACAAGCAAAAATAAAATATCTACAAGACAGTTATTTCCAGCCCTTGCATTGAACTGCACAGTGGGAGGCAGAGGGAACAGGTGACCAAGTGTGATATTTCCTGAAAGGTCACAAAAGGAAAGAATATTTCAGGGCGCCAGCCTTGCACCTGTCTGCAGAAAGATGTTTCTGCTCCTGTATCGCACACATCTCTGATATAGATGGCCCAAACGTGATCAGCTGGCTGTATTCTGACACTCTGATCACTGACAGCTACTTCAGAAAGATAAGCCATGCCAGAATGCACTGGGAGGCTCTGTGTTTGCAAACAATGATAAAGAATTGAGAAGGCCTAAACGGAGCCAGGGCTTCAGTGAATGTAGTGCCTCACTGTGCGGCAACGCTAAGAATGTAAATGTAGCGACTTAAAACTAAAAATTGGCATTAAAAAAATAAGTACACTTGGAAACCAGGCCTCCACAAAAATAACAGGCAACATGGCTGCAATAGATGCTCCATCCACTCAAAAAGGAAAGACCTGATGGGACCATTGACAGCTCCAGCACACAGCCTCCACATACTAGAGCACAGAATCTAAACCGCTGGCCCCCTCTTCAGCTTCTGACACGTCAGACAGCAAAAGGCCTATGCAGAGCAAACTCCACCGCAGCACAGGAAGTGTGTATTCGACAGAAGACACAATTGCCAAAGATAAACGCAGGAGGGAAACTGGGGGAAACTGTGAAAGCAGAGAACCTGTGCAGCAGACTCTTTGGTAAAACAAGAGTGGATTTCTATCAGGGTGTAAAATCCTGTTGCACCTAATACTGGACAGAGGGCAGTGGCCCAGCTGTGCACATTACCCTGCAGATCAATTGCATACTAATGCAATTTCATTTTTCTTTTACCTTATTCACTACAGCACAACAGTATTCTATTCTTATATAGTACAGTGAAGGCAAAATGTCCAAATCGACTATTTCATGACTATAACAGGTTTTTCTATTTAATAGTTATGTTATTCAAACTAATCAGGTCAAAAGAAATCCTTACATTTTTGTTATACAGAATTTTTATTTCATTGACTACAGCAAACGTCCAAAGTACAGTATCACAGGTGTGCATAAAGAATTCATTTTTTCTCTCGCCAGGTGAATCACTCTTTCCCTTCTCCCACACAGTTCGGTTTAATTTTAACGTTCTTCAATTTGAAGAGTTAATGAGAGGCTCACGTTCAATCCCAGTCCAGAAAAACGCAAGTGAAATAAGCAAATCAATCTACAAGCATCGAAGCATAAAGCACAAATAAAAGTCTGAAATGTTTTTCAGTGTCAGTCTTCTTTGAAATCCGTTGCTGCCTCTGGGCTCATTTTTGTTGAGCAATGAGCGTTTGAAGTTACAGCACAATACACAACAGCTCCTACACGAGTTATATACAGTATATAGTGAAAGGAAGAAATGACTTTATTCAGAATCCCTCTGCACTTCTGTTTACTATTATTAAATATGAATATTTTTCAAACGGAAAAACTTAGTTTAACCGCAGCGTGGCTTTGCTTGGTGGTAAAACATGAATTGCATATAGAAACGAAACTGAACCTTACCAGCAACCCCTAGTATGCAACAGTTAAAACAGATAAGCATTTGCACGTATATCAATTAAATAAGTTGAAAATATAAATTCAGTAACCTATTACCAGTACATTTCTTGATATAATTAACAAAAAATAAATTTAGAAATACCGGGTGTATTTTATGTTTACAAAAAATGAAAACATGACATATGCTAGACAGCTGTTCTTTGGCAGAATTAAACCTGTAATAACAATATTCATTGTTACGTTTTTGTTTTTTCATGCTTTTATTTAAAAATAACTTCAATTGTTTTGTGGGTTTTCTGAAACATAATCACATTTCATTGCCAGAGCAAGATGATATTTATCAATGTTCACCTGGTGTTCCAAAGGTGAAGTTCACGAAGTGGTTTCCTCTTAACCTTTAATCTAAAAGCTAAGATGCATTCTATTATTACTAGAACTATTACGTTTATTTTTTACAGACAGAGTTTTCCTTGTGTTGTGGCCAGCAATGTCAGTGATGCACAGTATCAGAGAAACCTACCTCCCCGGAACCTTGGTGTTCCTCTTCCAAAACTGGATTTTGTTATCGGTTGTCATGCTCTGAGAAATCCCCGATTCTTTTCAAGCAAACACTGGATCCAAATTCTTAAGAGCGCTGATAAAAAAAATGAAAAGTTGTTGAAAACTCAAAGTGAAAATACTGTTGGAGTTATTATTTTATATTAGCAGAAAACAGAAAATACAGCACTGGGAGTCGCCATCTTGGAGTGTTGTAAAGAGCTGGCTCCTGATTGGTGGAAGTGGAGGCAGGTGTCAGGAGGGGACCAATCATAGGTGTGGTTTCCGCTGGCTAGGGAGGGGTTTGCTGAGGATTGACGTCGGTATCGTTCCCCCACAGGTGCCGTCAGCTTTAACAGGTGAGTTCTGACGTCAGATTGTGAGTCGGATTGTGATTTTTCCTTTTGTCCTATGAACCGTTCATTTTTATTGCCTTTAAACCTGTTGAGCTTTACATAGAAAGTAACTGAGCTTCGTTTAAAAGTCGTAAAAGAACAGTGTTCTACCAATTTAGTTTTTTCCTAAAATATTTGAATATTTATACCATTACAAATGGACTGAATATATTGATACTGAATTAAATGAAATGTAGAGAGAGATTTTTGTATTTCTTACTATTGCACATATTCAAGAATGGCCTGTGGTTTTACAATTCCTTCTAGAATTTGGTTCTAAATCTGGGATTACAGGACTTCTGCATGCTTCCCAGCCAGAGAGATCATTGGCAAACACTGCACTGGATCCCTGGGTAATGTCCACCATGAGTGAGGATTATCTCCTGCAGTTCTCCATCAAATCACCCTCTTCCTGGGTATTCTGGAAATCCCCCTAGCAGCCATGTCTGGCTTCGTTTTTTTCCTGACCATCCCACCCAACAGATTCCTCAGACATGGTATGGAGTCTCTGTCCTGCTTGTTTTCTGGTTCTCAGGAAGGATGATCCCCTCTGCCCGGTGCAGGGCTGCAGGAACCTGTACACCAGGCGGAAGGAGCTGAGCCTCTGCTACTGGACTGTGTATCAGTAACCCTAGTGCAGGAGTGTCAAGTTCAGTTTCTAATTAAATAAATTCTCTTAATTAGGCATATAATCTTTTATATCTTTTGCAGTTACCTAAAACATGAACTTCACTAAAAAGCATGACCTATAAAACACATTCCTGCCTGTTTAGCAGTATAAACAATTATACTGTTAATTAAATAATTAGACAAGCTAGATGTGAAACACAAGCCAGAAAAACTTGGCCCCCCAGGAACTGAGTTGGATGTCCTTAACGTAGTCAGTCAAAAGCAGGGATTCCTTTATATGCTTAAATTTGAAGGGTGCGTACCTCCATGTTCCTGGGTCAGGTGGTGTGGCATTGTATGACTGGATGATTTTGTTATCCACAGTCAGCTGAGACAAGGCTCTTGCCCAGGAGCTAATTAATGTCTGCATTTCTTTTCAGGCACCAGGGCTATAATGGCCTGGCATCCCAGAGATAGGGAGATTGATATTGCTTAGCCTTAGCCCTACCATTCTCAGTCACCCATTTGGAATGAAGACGAAAACCCTGAATCTTCAGAATGCAAGGCATGCGTGGGCATGTGTCTGCAGTGTTAGTAGCCCAACCAGGGAACAATAAAACCAGACTGTATTAATGGAAAAAAAAAAACATTGTCTTCTCAGCACACCTGAGTCAAACAGCAAGTGTGACACCTCTGCCCATCAGGGGGCTGCTGTCTAGCAGTCACCAATAATTCCAGTGGGTGTTCAAGGGAACAAAATGAATGCTGGCTGATTTTTCTGATGACAGCTATTACCCACTGAAAGTGGTTCTCATACGGCACAACTGCCCCTGCTGACTCGTATTAGCACAGCCATGGCAAGCTGCTGTAAAGAGGGCGACAGATAAAGTTTGTGCTATTTAGGAGTGTTAACAAGAGCCAGGTTTTCTGGCTGCGGTCCAGGCTTCGAAGGGTTGGAGGGGGTCACTTCATTTCCCCGAGAGATAAAGCATATCAGCCATTTGCAGTTATTGCTTCTAAATTATTCATTTTCTGCATGAAACAAAGGTTGGGCCTTGGTGAGCCGTGATCAGAGAACTGTTGCATACTGTCTTATGGACTAGCCTGCATGCGAACTGGATTCATAAAACAGCAGTTAATCAGAGCTTGCACACTGGCATTCTCTCTTGGTCCTATTTTTTTTGTCCTATTTGAGAACATTTCGAGACGTATTTGTTAGTTTCACATTGGCCCTAAACATAAATTAGTGCACAAAGCACACATAACTGTATTTTAATTAGAGAAAAACTGGGAAAGTAATAGAATTATAACAGTAAAATCCATCCATCCATTTTCTAAACGGCTTTATCCAGTACAAGGTTGCAGGAGAGCTGAAGCTTAACAAGGCAAGCAACCACAGTGATTAGCACAGTAGTTAGTATTGCTGCATCATAATGCTGGGGCCCTGGGTCCAATTTCTGGGGTGCTCTCTGCATGGTCTCATGGAATTTGTATGTTCCACACACTTTTCTCCTTGTGTTCGCATGGGTTTTCCTCCAAAAGCTCCAGTTTCCTCCCACAGTCCAAAGAGAATAATTGGCTTCTTGAAAAATTAGACCTGGTGTGAGTGTTTTTGTATCTGTGTTTGTATGAGCCTTAGCCCAATTAGGGTGTGTCCTGCCTTAGGTGTGCCCATTGTCCACAGCCCTGTATTGAACAAAGCAATTAGAAAATGCACGGATATACAATATCTTTTAAATATTTTATATCTGTCTAACAAAATTGCAATACATTAAATTGGTTTGCTCTTGTAGCCCTTTTAAATAAATAACAAAAATAAAATAGTGGATGGTGTAGCTGTATTTAGATATTGTCGTGAGATATAAAAATGTATATATACTGTATATCTCAATTAATACCAAAGTGACATCAAAATGTGGCTCCTAAAATGAACACCACACACCAGAATGAGCAGAAAGACCAAATGAGGTTTACTGAAGCTACAAAAGATGTGCTTCATTCCAGCTGAATAAAATACATTGTGCATTCATGTGAATGATATTTTAAAACAGTTCATGGTAGTGTTTTCAAATACAACTGCCACCAGCTCTAAGCAAAACCCACTTTGAGAAGCTGAGGAGAGAGGAGGCTCTGTGAGTCACTAATAATACTCACTGCCACAGATCGGAGTTATATTTGAATAGTAGTCGGGGTTCCCAGGTGGTTTAACCAGAAAAGGAGTTTGATCAGAGCGCAGGTTGAGCATCATGGTTACCCGATCATACCTGGGCTGTGTCGTCAGCTGCCGGTGGCTGGGATTCCCCAGCAAGTGGGACGTAGTTGGCATGGCACTGCTAAAGCTGAGCGATCTCAGAGCTCGTCAGCCTGTGACACAGCAGCCGCCTGCTGGACGTGGCAAACCCTCGTGAGCTGTGAGTGACAGACACATCCATCCTAACATCGGTGCCAACCTAACTCTGCAATAAGAAAACCGGGGGGGTTGCAACATGGCAATGCATGAGGATGCGTTTGGCAGGTGGGCGTGTTGGGAGGGGTTAGGCAGGGGTTTCATGCATATTCTGTAAAAATGCTGCTCTTGTCTTCAAGCACAGCAATCTCAAGCCGCAAGACTGGATCCAGGGCCAGGTACACCGCGGGGTAGCAGACTAGAGCAAACAAGCCCATGAAGCACATTTCAAAGGTAGACGTCAGCAAACAGGCAAGTCCACAAAGCACAAATAAAGATACCGAAGGAGATCCGAAGGCAAACTGGGGAGAAGGCAAAAATCGAGCACAAGCAAAAGGCCGAAGAGAAATCCAAGAAGCAAAGTCGAAACACAGGCATGATTGACAGACAAAGCAGCACACTAGAAAAAGGCTGAGACCAGCTGAGAACGCACTAAGACTGAGCGCAAGGGCAGGTCTCAAATAGCCAGGTATTAAGAATGTTCAGGTGGGACTGAACTCTAGTCATATATCATTGTCACGGCAATGGCCTGATTGACAGGTCTGTCGTTGGTTGTGGTGTTTGTCAGTGCAGTTAGCACTACTACAGCACGAGAGGACATGACACGTTCAGGCCAACATCCTGCCTGCCTGCACGGTATAGGCGATGCAGCGGTAATCGAGTTTACTACCACTGCAGATTCCAACCTTGGGAAAGTATAATTGATACAGACACAAACAAACTCTAAAACCCTTCTACACGAGCTCTCCCCGGCTGTCTCCAGCTTGAGATGAACAAGATGAACTCATCCTCGCCTCTCACCTTGCGTCCCCTCTGCTGCACTGCTCCCAGGACGGTCTTCCTGCTTCCACAAACACAGCCCTTTCTACAGCACACTGCCATCTTTATCCTTGAAGAAAAATGGCTAGGGGACGCATTTTATTCAATTAGAACAGCAGTGAATCTGTTAAACCTGCATAAAGAAAAAGCTAAAACCGATTAAGAAGAGAAACTATAGGAGGGGAGGGAGGAGGGCTGGTTTCCAACCTGTGGCTTTGGGACGGAGGGGGGTGAAGAAAAAGGGAAGTGTCTTTCTGAGTTACCTTACTGTTTCGTATTGTTTCTTTCTCTAAGAGAAGCTGAACCCCAAAACAAGAAGAGAAGCAACAATCTACTTTGTCTACAGGTACTTTGTCCTCTTCTTCTGTAGGTGTGCAAGATAACAGCTCTATGTATCAGCATCTGCATCAGGCCCTGCATGGTGCACAAGGGGATGCTGCCATATCTGGATGTACTGCTGTCTGCTTCATTTTGATCTTGGTGCTGCCTCTCATAATTATTTTTCTATTACACCTTGGCTAGAGAGCTGAAAAAGCTGAAAAACCCATGATCCATTTTTCAGCTAAGCAGGTGCTCTGTAAACGAGACTAATCAGAGGTGAAGATCCCAGGGTTGCTGGTAATTTAACATCTTCCCAATAGGGGCTTCTCCACGGGTGGCAGGTTGACTTCTCAGCTGGGTCAGACCTCAATGCAGCTCCCGTATAGAGCCACCTGCTGTGTCCACCTGCTTCTATACTGTTCTCACAGGACATCATCCTGTTATATATCCTACTGTTTATGCCATTAGGAGCATGAGATAGGGGTGGTTAAGATGAGATATAGACAATGTGTGACAACATAATCCAGTAGTGACTGGACAGAGGCTTGCAGCAGAAGATTCCAAAAGCAGGACACATGTCAAGACTTGCAGATGGCAGCCCCCTTGGAGTATAGGAGATTTGAGTACCATGGAATCTCTGGACCTTCAAAACAGACTGTGAGCAACACAAAATAAGAAAGAATGGAAGAATTAGTATGTCTATATTCTCAGATAACCATCTGTTCACCATTATCCTGAGCCCAGTTATTAAAGGTTATCCAGACTGGTTACTCTTCATGCACAGCCCTGCGTGCCTTGACTGTGTGATCTCAAGCCATAGGGCACCCTGAGACCCAGCATGCTTTGCATTCTGTTTCCCAACACAAGCAAGACTCTTGAACTCAGCAGAGAAACTGGTCTCAGGGTGCCCTATGGCTTGAGATCACTTGGCTTGGCTTTCCAGACTTACTGTATGGTTTGCAGTCTGCAGAGCTGTGTTCGTAAGATCTACTGACGTAAGAAAACAGAAACAGCAGATTCTTTCTGTGGCACTCTACAGGCCTGTCAGATGCTGTTGTATTATCTCAAATGGTACAGGGGTTTAACTGTAAAGTTTTGTTTACGTTGAATGTGTTAACTCAAAATGTAACAAAAATACACTGAACTGAACTTTCGTTCAGTGTTTTATGTGGTGAAAGAAGTTCCAGAAGCTACAAAGGTAGCTTTTTTCTCCTCACTATTCCTAAAGAGGCTGATATGTAGAATATCTGTGTGATTTTCCTTATAGAGGTACCTGAAGTGCAGTATAAGTGTGTAAAGCACTAATATTGTTTTTATGCACAAGAGCTTCAGGTTTGCCTCAAACATCTGCCAGTCTCCTAATATTCTGGGATTTTATAACTCCTAGCTCTTTTTGTAATACGCTGATTTGTGACTAGTTTGACCTCTGTAGAGTATGACCAGAAATCTACTATTCTACAGGTTTACTTGACCTTGCCTTTTGGAAGTTAATGGCTCATATCAGAGTCAGCTTTTTGCGTGATCTGAATAATCTCTAAAAATGATACCCAAAACATTGTGTCAACCTCCAAAACCCATACTGTATTCTTTTAAAAACACTCATTCATAGAAAACGTATATCCTCCATTTGTTACTCAACCAAAGGGGATATCCTTGGAAGGGGATGAATACATTTGCAAGGCTCTGTGGGTATTATCTTTTGGTTCTTTTATTGGGGGTGTACTTGCTTTCACAGCCCCACTGAGGGCTCTCCTACCCTTTCGTGTTTTAGTTTCATTATTACGTGCACCTGCCCCCTGTTTGCAGATGAATATTTAAGTGTGGCGTTTCTGTGGCTCTTGACTCAGCATCTGGCAGCCCGCCTACCAGTGGGTCCAGGATAGGCTTCAGAACGGGGTCCTGACCATCTGGGTCCGGGGCTTTGAGCGCCTGGCCTCGTTATCCGTTTAACCTTTGTGTTCCTGATCGAGTTCCCCCTTCCAGGGGATTTTAATCGTCCTTGTCTTGGATGGACCACCCAGTTTTGGATTATGGACTGTGCCCCGATTTCCCCTTTTGGACTGTGTTGGACTTGTTCGCCTGCGCCACGCCCCAAGAGCACCGGATCACAGTCGTCACGCCCCCCTTATCTGTCATCCTGTCCTGTTCCTGCCGCGTTTCTCCTGCTGTCCTACTCCTGTCACTTCCGGATTATACCGTCTGTGTAGGGTCCTAAACAATGCATTCGGGAGTCAGAACCGGCTCCCGTTACAACTGGGGCATCAAGGCCTCTGCCTGCACCTCATCTCCCCTCTTCACATTTCAGCACAGCAGAAAAAGACTATGATTACTTTTGCACCAAATGTTCACTACCAGCTCATTTCCTTTGTCAGGGTGGCCTTCCTCTGTTTAAACGCCGTTATAATTGCGCCTATTTACCGCCGCGCAGCACAATCCGACTCCTTCACTTTAAATTTTCCAAAATGTTTCCAGTGAGGAGGCTATAATTAGCTTTCCCTTGCATTCTATCTCACGCCGCCTCCAATATCCATCCCCCGGCCCCCACCGATAAATCTCCCTCCTGTGCCGGTAATTAAGGTGTTGGGATTCAACACAGCGCCTTCAATTAATCACCCTCCGTCTAATACATTTCATCAGCGCTCTCTGCACACTCCACACAGTCCCCACCCCGCCCCCGCCTCTTTGCTCCCTAAGGTGGGAGGAGAGGGAGCTCCAGCCTGAGCACTGGCTGGGCACAGCTGAGCACGAGCAGGCCGAGAGGCGGCCTCCCCTGGGGAGTGCAGCCACTCCTCCCCCAGAGAGCTGGAGAAACAGCTGTGCCACAACGCATCCTGTCTGGTTATTCTCCATGCCTGCGGTTCATGCCATTACATAGGACAATAATCGACAGGGCAGGCTCCAACATATTTGGTTTTCTCCCACCTGGGCAACATGGAGAGCCTGCAGCACCTTCATGGAGGACTTCGTAGCAGCTGACATTTTGGGTAGCTGATGCACGAAACATTCTGCGCATAAACGTCATACAGTAAACTCTGGGGTCCTCAGTCCTGGTTTTGGGGCACCGGTGCGTCCACAGGAATTTTCTGGGTCTCTTTGAAGCAGCAACACCTGGTTCAAGTAAGCCCAAAAATGAACTGATTTGGGTCGTTAAGAGCCCAGCTGGACTGAAACCTGCAGACACAAGGACACTCTGTATGAAATAAAATAGGTGAAAACACCCTCATTGCTCTGGAGACTAACATACACATGCTGAGAATTATTGCACGTTCTCCTCTCAGATTTTTTTTTCAGTCAGTAGATCTAAAATACAAGTATGTGAAATGAAAATTAAATACCAGTGCAAACTTCTTCTGATTTTATTTCCTAAATAAAAATGTATTATGCGTCAGGAAGAAAAAGTAAGATGCTGCAGAGTGTAGCAGGTTTATAATGAGACTCCCCACCATCAGAAGAAATGGAAAAGCTGGAAATCCGATTCAGTTAATGAATCAGTACACACATTGTTATGATCTTCATTAAACAACAAGAGCGTTCAAAATTTTCATAAGTACAAAATTGATTTTTGAATAATTAGTATTCCTTTCGTCATCTAAGGATGTTTCTGGATAATAGAGGTTGACAGGATAGAAAACAAAATGCAGCATACACACCTTTATCATGTCACAAAGTGGAATATACCAGTTTTGCCATACAAATTTCACATCCTTGGTATAAATACCAGGATATGGATAAATCATCCTTATGCATCAGGCCCTGCCAGATATACAACCTAAGCTGGCCAAGGTGGCACATACTGCTGTGTATGTGCCTACTTCATTTCATGCTAAGTATTGTGACTCAGTTGTGTTACCTGTGTCAAGTTTGCTCTTTTCAACATAAGTGTTTCTGACATCATGTCAGCGCCATACTAATGGAAAAAGGGATCTTGCCTCGGGTAACTGTAGGGCCTCGTATATGAGAAGATTCTCTGGGCAAAAAACAGGAAGATTGTAATGTTTAATCACCAGGTCTTCCACACGAAAGAGAAGTAAAGATGGGCTCTGGAATCAATCGAACCTGCGAAGACCCTTGCGGAGACTGTAAAGGCCACAGTGGCTCAGATCTGGGCAGTGCCACTAGCTGACTGAGAGTTCTCAAGGGATGGCAACTGCCTGCCCACCAGCTGTTGCAGATAAGTGGAATTGAGGTCAGTAAGCGCTTCCTTGTTGTCTGTGTAGTATGCAGTGACCGGTGGGTTTGCAGTGTTATCAGTAAGAGCTACCCTACTCCTGCACCTGAATGTGTAGCCATGATGTTGATTCTGTGCTCTTCTGTCACGACACAAAAAGCATCTGACCTGACAGGGGACTTTCCAAAGGACGGTGTGTGTATTTTGTCTATTTACCCAGTGCTTCTATGAAGGATATGGCAATTAGCAATTGAAAACAACTTGTGATTCTAAATTTAAAACCACCGTCGAAGAGTGCTTTCAGTTTCTATTTCTCCCCAGTGATGACGTCCCTCATGTCTGGCATTGGTTCGTCTGTAGGATTCTGTCATCTTTCACAATTTTGAAAACGTGCATCTTGAATTCACGGGCACCTGGAAATTCTTACAGCTATCAAGGCCCCAGGGAAAGTAAAGTAAAAAAAGTACCAGCAGTCTGTGAAAGTGAGCCCACATTTATTCTGTGTGCCATGTGGAGACTGCATTTGCGGGGCATTTGGGACTGACAGGGCAATATGGCTCTTTACTGCCTGTCACTCAGTGCAGGGTTTAAGAGAAACAGCAACATTCCTACAAAGGAGAAAGCAGCTGCCACATCCCTTTGCTCGTTTTATCCAGCTTTTCAGAGGAAAAGGGTTTTGGTCTCTTCGTTTTGAGGACGGAAAAAGCCTTAATGCCTGTCTGATGGCCCCTTGATTCATTGCATTATACAAGCCAACATACTGAATTCCCTTTCCAGAGGTCTAGAGACTGCGACCGCTGTCATGTTGCATAGCATCCCTCTGCAGTATGACCTAGGATGCATCTCAAATACAGGAGTTCCTTAATCTTCAGTCAGAAAAAAAACAGGCCTAGAGCGCCCCCTGGAGGCTAATTCTCAATGAGAGCGCCAACAGCTCTAACAGAACACCTTCCTTCCCACAGAAATGCGGCAGTCTCACGTCACATTGATGTGCCTGGACGTTCTTCAGGTCATTTGAGAAACTGGAGAGGTTGACACAAGGACAAGTGTAACTCTGTGTAATTGTTACAGTTATTTTGCACTACGCACTTCTGAGAAAAACGACAAAATTCTATTTTTATATTGCTCCCCTTTTCTGATTTTAAATCAACTTGCCTCACCTCCAAGACCTTTCGCCCAATGTAACAGGTCTCACAGAAACTGAGACGTTTTAAGTGACATAACCAAACGTGTCTGATCTCTGCTGAGTAAAGCACATCCAGTACAACACTGTGTAAAGAACAGAGTGGATTTCTCTTGTTTGTAAAGCTAATGTTTGCCAATATGTTTCGTGAACTAAAACACTATACTGTACTGCACTGCAGTTGTTATCGGAACTTCATTTGCATAGCCTATTGTAAAAGCACTCCTCCAGCATCTATTTGATTTTGGAGGTTAGTATGTTTTGTCTTATTTTGTATACGTTTTTGAAATGTTAATTATCTTATTGTCCTTTCCATATATATATATTGCTATTCTTTAGTATTAAACCTTCATTAAAAGGGCACAGGTAATGGAAGACTCTCCATTCTCTTACAGCTGTAGAGAGAAGTATGACACCAAATCTGAATTTAATGAACACGCTGGAACACCATACAGTAACTACATCAAAATTGCAAAGAGTAACTTCAGTATTCTGTATATAGTAATTTAGTATTTGTATCTTCAAATGAAGAAAAGTAGTTCAAACTCAAAAACTGTCAAGCACTGGCAACAGGAGAAAATTAACTAATTTGCAGATAATTACATATAACTCTGCCGTTTTGCAGAAATTTGCAAAGAATTACACGTGCAAAACATTTGTCTAATTGCTTTTTGTGCCTTGCTCATACAGCTGGAATAACTGTTTCTGGAACAGCATCTGTTGAGAAATGAGTTCTGCTGTGACCTGTGGGCTTAAGTAGCCCTTTGCCTCTGCCACCAGGCCGATCGAGTAGATCTGTGCATTACTGTGCTGTACTGAACTTTGCTCTGCATTTAACCTTGAAAATCAAAGAGCTCTGTAACTCAGAACATACAGGTTCCCTCAGGCCTCAGCTCTGTATAGGAGCATATGATAGGTTATAAACAAGACAGGTTATAAATGAGGAAACAATTTGACCCAACCAGCCCAAGGGCTATGTTAAGAGAAACACTGTATTAACAATGTAAAATGACGCAGAAGCTGCTTAAATATCACGTACGTTGGTTGTGAAAACAATTCAAACCACTAACTACCAAGAGGGACGGGTGGTCATAATATTTGCCTTTGTTTCTAACCCTTCTTACGTTTCTCGAGTAGTGGCATGGAGAGGTTTAAAAAATCTTTAAGGCTCAAAGCTGTGACTTGGTCTCTGCAGTGTAAGTCTGGTTGCTAGGCTAGAGCACGTCTGCGGGTCTCCAGATAGCCGCACAAACGCAAAGTCATCTCTCCTGGCGACATTCTGCTTTTTGATCGTCCGCGGCAGTACTGCTTGCACCTGAAAGCACTGCCGGTATGTCGCTGTGGACAGACGTGCGAGACAGGCCAGCACACAGCTGGCTGGCAGGATAATTGGTAGCCGAGGGGTTTTATCAACGGTGGCACATCTGGTCTGCCGAGACGGCCTGCGGCCGCCCGCTGACTCACTCCCCCGCTGAGCACGTCCTCCTGCCACAGCAAATCGGAGCTTAATTTATGGAGAGTCCCTGCCTTTCCCGAGCTGTCATCTCACGGCCCCGACCAGACTGCACCCCTCTGGCACGCCTCCGTCGGGGCCCGTCAGAGGAGCCTGGCAAAACTGGAGGACACGGTGTGGGCCACACTCATAAAACATTGACCACCATGCCAAGATCCACCTGCTTTTCTTTTCCTTGGTGGAGGACGGCTCTCACTGCATCTTCCCTGCTACACCCGCCACACTGGCTGAGAAAGAAGGGTTACAGTTACCAAGCACAGTTTTAAAGCACTGTTGCTTTATAAAGTTTAGTCAACCGCTCAATTTCCTTTTACACTGGTAGAACTGGGTTTGTGAAGGTAAGGCACTTAACATAAAGGCGTCTGCTTTTTAAGTAACAAAATGAATCTCGTTGATTGTTCATTGTGTAGATCTGCAACAGGACTCACCAGCTTATACAGATCTAGCATTTCTTGCCTTAAGTGTTGTTAAGCTGACATTCCTTAGGTGTCAGGTGCATAGCACGCTCACAAGATTTTCTTAAATAGTCAAAAGTAGTGCTAGCCAAGCTATTGATTTGAAGTTTTTCTTTCTAAACTCTGTAAGAAGTGATTGATAATAGATGTATAAACGTATTGCAGTAACTATATTCAATTTCTTTTCTTTCACTCACTTTGTAGTTTTTCTCTATCAAATGATAAAATATATTGTTCAAGTTGCATGTCCTTACATAAACATAATACACATAAAAATGTACAATTGGCACGCTTACTGTATCTATTTTTAACCACTTGGATATTTTGTTCTGCTGTTGCTGCTCAGCAAAAAACTGAAAGTCTTTTAGACGGCTCCAGGGAGATGTGTGAGAAATGCCAGGAATACCTGGGGGCTAAATTTCTGAAAGGAGCAGATTTCACTGCAAGCTCCCCTCCGTGCTCCTTTGGCAGGAAGCTTAAATCTTCTGCAAGATCATCTTCCTGCTGCTTTTTTAATACTACACACAGGCTTATCTTCCAGTCTAGTGTTCATACTGAACAGAAAATCAAATCAAGCAATAACTAAATATTAAACGGCATGTACCTAGTTTGAAGTAATTCAAGTAGGTAGCTGCATCAGCATGCGTAGGCTGCCAAGGAACAAGTAAAGGTTTATTCCATGCTGAAAAGAGAAGAAAAGAACATTTCGGCTGTGGAGCCTTCTTCAGGTGTGAAGGTGGGGTTGATTTCTCACCCGAAGAAGGCTCCACAGCCGAAACGTTGTTTCTTTTCTTCTCTGTTCTTATGTACATAGCCGGTACACTGGTTCATTTCAGCAGTTGCTGGTTTAATAAAGTGAAAGCCAAAAGAATGTGCAAGGACCCCTTACGTTAGGTTAGGGTCTGCACTTCTTGAGATTTTTGTTTATCTTATTGTGTTTTTCTTTCAATTGCAAATTTCCACACTGGGGAAGCTTTGGAGTAGTGGTGAGGGGCCTGGGCTTCTAATGGTTTGGGGTTGAGGGTTCAAATCCCAGGTCTATACAGTGGTACCCCTGAATCCTCAAACTGCCCTGTTAAATTACCCAGATGCATAAAGGGCTACAAACAAAATGCTTTGGATTAAATGAATCAGTAATAGCACTGTATTCTGCAGTTGACTGTGTCGCCCTTCAAGACAGTATACCGCCTGGAAATACCCAAGCCTTTAACTCATTAACCTTTAGCTACAGTGCCTTGCAAACCGAAAGACCCCAAAAAAATAAACCACAAGAACAACTGAAACCAATCCATCAGCCAAGAAATACAGAACAGCGATAACAAATCTATTTAGATTAGAACATTTATTTCTCAAGAGAGAAAATATAGCTTCAGACAATCAGGTTATAGTAGGTAAAATCTGCATTATGTACAAGCGTAGAATCTCTCTCATAGCCATCTTATAAACAGATCTAGAAAGCGAATAAAGACTTTCTACAATAAATACAACATTCTGTGCTTAACAGCGGACTTACAGCAACATTTCAGCCCGTTGGCCACAGCTTGAGGAAATTACAAATCATAAAATGTAATAAAAGTGTTTTAAAACTTTGATATTATTACAACGTTATACATAGGTCACAAAGTCCACTGCTTCTTTTAAATTATTTTTTCCCCATTTTAAATAACTGAACTATTTACTTTCAATTGTCAACTGTTTTCCTTAAATAAATTATTTTGTGTATTAAAACACAAAGAAAATATATATATATTTATATATAACCATTAACACCACAGAGAAGCTAAATGAACTTTGAAGCCAGCCAATAATTTATAACAGTATCTTACAATTATTTACATCATTTTTCTTCCCCGTAGTGCCCTCGGTTAACTCAATACAAATGCAAAAAATAAAATATAAGGGTATGATATACATTTATATATGTAAGGTGTGCGTATTTAATGTACAAGAAGTGGTTTCATAAAATATTAAAAAGTAAAAAGCTATCGTAAGAAAATGGCAGTGATCCTTTTATTTTTGTAACTTTTTGCTTTTTTTATAAATATGAAAAAAATGAATTTGCCAAAAAAAAAACATAGTGAATTTTGTCATCCTCATTAAACAGTTTTCCGTTGTTCTGAAGTTTTGGTTGTCCTTGTTTTAGGACCCGGCTCTTCTGTGCTTTTCCAACAGCACCAAGACTCTGCTGTCTTTCTCCTCTCTCCTCAGCGTACCCTCCTGGCCTTCGTGAGAGTCAAACTATTCTGGCCGATGAGAAAGACAAGGCTGAGCGTCTAACCCCTCTACCCAAACACTCACCTCTTTACTCCCTGTCCAAGCAGCTGGACAAAGCCACGCCCCTCGCCCCTCGCCCCTCCCCCTGTCCAGCACTAGCTGGGCGAATGGCTGCTTTCTCCCCACAGTCTACAGGTAGCTGGAGGTGACAAAGCCGTGGTCGCCCCTGACTCGGCTCAGGTGGATCATGGCCCGGTCGTAGGCCACCTGGACAGACTTGCGGATGCTCGTCTTGCGCCCCTCCATCATGCGCAGCTTGTCCACCGTGTCGTCCACCCCCAGGGGCTGCACCTTGTCACGCGGAAGCCACTGCCTGCAGCCAATGACAAAACAAAGAGGCCGAGTCAACAGAGGAGCCCGAGCTCGTCCTTACCCGAGCCCGGCCCACAAGAGTCCGAGCCCGCCCGAGCCTTTGCACACAGGAGCCAGAGGCCGCCCGAGCCCACGCTCTCCCCGCACACTGGAGCCCGTCCTCTCCCCGCACACTGGAGCCCTTCCTCTCCCCGCACACTGGAGCCCTTCCTCTCCCCCCACACTGGAGCCCTTCCTCTCCCCGCACACTGGAGCCCTTCCTCTCCCCCCACACTGGAGCCCGTCCTCTCCCCGCACACTGGAGCCCTTCCTCTCCCCCCACACTGGAGCCCTTCCTCTCCCCCCACACTGGAGCCCGTCCGCTCCCCGCACACTGGAGCCCGTCCTCTCCCCGCACACTGGAGCCTCAGCCCTTCCTCTCCCCGCACACTGGAGCCCTTCCTCTCCCCGCACACTGGAGCCTCAGCCCTTCCTCTCCCCGCACACTGGAGCCCTTCCTCTCCCCGCACACTGGAGCCTCAGCCCTTCCTCTCCCCCCACACTGGAGCCCTTCCTCTCCCCCCACACTGGAGCCCTTCCTCTCCCCGCACACTGGAGCCCTTCCTCTCCCCCCACACTGGAGCCCTTCCTCTCCCCGCACACTGGAGCCCTTCCTCTCCCCGCACACTGGAGCCCTTCCTCTCCCCGCACACTGGAGCCCGTCCTCTCCCCGCACACTGGAGCCTCAGCCCGTCCTCTCCCCGCACACTGGAGCCCTTCCTCTCCCCGCACACTGGAGCCCTTCCTCTCCCCCCACACTGGAGCCCTTCCTCTCCCCGCACACTGGAGCCCTTCCTCTCCCCGCACACTGGAGCCCTTCCTCTCCCCGCACACTGGAGCCTCAGCCCTTCCTCTCCCTGCACACTGGAGCCCTTCCTCTCCCCGCACACTGGAGCCCTTCCTCTCCCCGCACACTGGAGCCCTTCCTCTCCCCGCACACTGGAGCCCTTCCTCTCCCCGCACACTGGAGCCTCAGCCCTTCCTCTCCCTGCACACTGGAGCCCTTCCTCTCCCCGCACACTGGAGCCCTTCCTCTCCCCGCACACTGGAGCCCTTCCTCTCCCCGCACACTGGAGCCTCAGCCCTTCCTCTCCCTGCACACTGGAGCCCTTCCTCTCCCCGCACACTGGAGCCCTTCCTCTCCCCGCACACTGGAGCCCTTCCTCTCCCCCCACACTGGAGCCCTTCCTCTCCCCCCACACTGGAGCCCTTCCTCTCCCCGCACACTGGAGCCCTTCCTCTCCCCGCACACTGGAGCCCGTCCTCTCCCCGCACACTGGAGCCCTTCCTCTCCCTGCACACTGGAGCCTGAGCCCTTCCTCTCCCCGCACACTGGAGCCTCAGCCCTTCCTCTCCCCGCACACTGGAGCCCTTCCTCTCCCCGCACACTGGAGCCCTTCCTCTCCCCGCACACTGGAGCCCTTCCTCTCCCCGCACACTGGAGCCTCAGCCCTTCCTCTCCCCGCACACTGGAGCCCTTCCTCTCCCCCCACACTGGAGCCCTTCCTCTCCCCGCACACTGGAGCCCTTCCTCTCCCCGCACACTGGAGCCCGTCCTCTCCCCGCACACTGGAGCCCGTCCTCTCCCCGCACACTGGAGCCCTTCCTCTCCCCCCACACTGGAGCCCGTCCTCTCCCTGCACACTGGTGCCTCAGCCCTTCCTCTCCCCGCACACAGGAGCCCGTCCTCTCCCCGCACACTGGTGCCTCAGCCCTTCCTCTCCCTGCACACTGGTGCCTCAGCCCTTCCTCTCCCTGCACACTGGAGCCTGAGCCCTTCCTCTCCCCGCACACTGGAGCCTGAGCCCTTCCTCTCCCCGCACACTGGAGCCCGTCCTCTCCCCGCACACTGGAGCCCGAGCCCACTGGCTGAAGTAATCAAGTAGTCCAGTGGTTCTCAAACTATGGAGCGCCGCCAGCTGGTACGCCGTATGACCCTGGAACTTTGTTGTGTCCACTGAAAAATTGGGACGGGTTTTCGTATTTTCTATTTTAATTAGTTTGTGTCGAATACGAAGCCTACAATACAATACAGCTAATACTTGAGTGGACACAAGAGCTACTATGTAATTCTATACCATTGCATAGGAATTCGTGCTACGGACGTAAGTGACCAATTGTATTTAAAAAAAGTTATCTCCAGCAAATAGGGAGGTAGGAGAATGTGCGTGATTTTGGAACAATGCCAATGTTCTGAGCACAGGAAAGCATAGAAATGCGTACTATGAACGCTGGCAATTTTGTGAGCACAGGAAAGCGTGATAGATAACTGAAAAATATTTAAGAAGTGTTCAAGGTTAATTTGAGAAAAATACGCCAAGTGTCTCTGTGAAATAAAAACGTATTTTAACTTCTGAGACGGACTCCTGAAACGGAAACAGGGAAAAATGCAAGCTTGCGGATTGCTTATGCAGGTAAGCCCCACGCTATTTTTGAAGCACTTTGTTTACCGTTGGCTGACGTATTGTGTGGAGAAAAAGCTGCTAAACAGCTCGACCTGCTGCCCCCTATGAAAGACAGTCACTCACAGAATAATTGATATGGCGGATGATATTAAAACTACGCTGATAGCGCGTGTTAAGATGAGCAGATACTTTTCACAGCAATTAGATGAGTGTGTAGATGTTGTTGATTTGGCCCATTTGCTCGTTCACGTTACATACGGGTTCAAGGGTGCGTCCCATGGTAAGCCGCTACCAACAGGAACTACAGGAGAGCACCGAGCCCGTCCTCGCACGGCACACCGGAGCCCCACACTATTTCAGCTTTATCAAAGAGAATGGCATCGACTGGATAAAATGCGTCAGAGTTTGTACAGACGGTGCTAGACCGATGACAAGCCGACACAGCGGTGTAGGTGTACGAGTTAGAGAGGTTGCTCCAGATATGAAGTGGACGCGCTGCAGCATCCACCGCGAGACCGTCAAGAGAATGCCTGAGGATTTAAAATCTGTTAGACTCTGTTGTGAATTGTATCAAGGCTCGACCGATGAATTTGGTCGACTAAACAAGCTCACCCCTCTCACTCAAATGGTGCTTTTTTATTGTTTTTTAATTGTTGTTGTTCCTGTTGTCATTCTGTAGTGCTTTGAGAAGCCACCTTTAAAGGCGTTATATCAAATAAAGTTTATTATTATAATATTTATTATATGCGTGTGCGAGTGTGTGCGCACGCACGCTCATGTTGGTCATTGAGATTTTCTGGGGGTCCTATGAAAAGATGACTTGTAAGTGATACTTGGATGCTTTGGTTTGATCACGGATGGTACTTCGTCCAAAAAGTTTGAGAACCACTGAAGTTGTCTAAATAAGGTTTCATGCAGCCCTGATACTAGAAAAAGACTTTGCATGTTGCATGCTTTTTCATATGATAAAAGCATTCTATTGTACTTCTAAGTGCCTTGTAAATGTCTTTTTGTAATTCTGCAGTTCTTTTAAAGAACTGTGATAAACTATTTCAGGATACGATACTGAAAGGCTTGGAAACTGCTGATATATTTTGCAAAAGAGAAAACACTGTCTGTCAAAGCCAGCTGTGAATCTAACAGCCAACTAGCTCTTTCAACATCTGTCGAGAAAACAGGCTTCAAAGTGGCTTCATTAGCACAAATGCCTTGCATCGTTAAGCAACGCAAAGACGATTATATTCAAACAGTGTTGGTTTTTCTTGTCGTTCTCCCCCTCGCTCAGACACACACACACAAACACCTCCTCCACATCACAGCTGTTCTAGTGGCGAGAAGGGAGGGTGAGGGTTAGAAACGGCCCTGAGGATGGCTGGAGACCAGAACCAGAGACCAGGCAAGCTCTTTACAGGGCTCCACTACAGAGCCACATTCTCCTACGCAGAAATCCTCCTAAAAGAATGCTGGATGCTGGAGGTTTGGTGGCTCTGTAGCTAAGGATCTGCGCCTGGTGCTGGAAGGTTGCCGGTTCGTATTCCGCGGCCGGCAGAGGAATCCTCTGTGCGTCTCATGGAGTGCAAGCTGGGGTACGCGAAAAAGCACACGAAAACAGCACACGGGAATACAGACTCTCAAGTCTACCCATTAGTAATGACATTTAAAAAAAAACCAATTGCCAACTTTTTTTGTAATAACAGATTCTCATTACAAATTTGATGCTTTTATCCAAAGTAACTCTTGTTTTCACTGGGTTTCGAACCCTCAACCTTCCAGTGCCCGAGCACTGTGCCGCACTGCTGCCGGATTACAGTCTCACGAGGTCACGCCCTCTCTAGGCAGTAGAGGCTGAACCGACACGCACCCTCGGCCAGCCCCCGCGCACACTCACCAGGTCCTCTTGTTGTCGAAGAAGAGGACGAGGAAGAGCTTCTCCCCGGCCTCCTCCTGCCGCTGTGCTCCCAGCCTCAACACGTCCAGCGGCGGCACAGGGATGGGCACGCCGTTGTGCAGCAGGCCCTCGCGCGGCATGTCGGGGTCGATGATCTGTGCCAACACACGGACACAGTCGGCAGGAGCACGCGCACACGGACAGGCATGGGGACCCAGACGCGCAGATGGCAGCACGTGCACGGCGGGCACTGACGCACACTCACCAGGGCAGGGTAGGAGGGGTATCCCCGGCACTTGGCCCACACCAGATCCAGGGGTTCCAGCTCCGCGCTGCTCTCGAACGGCATCAGTAGACTCCTGCCTGTGGCCAAGACACACATCATCACTGCCCTGCCTGTTCCATCGGTACAGCACAGCCCCGTTCCTGTGCATCGTGGGAAGCCCTCTCCCACATCACTAACCGACTCCAACGCACGAGCCGAGCCTTCCTGGCTACCTTTTCAGGGACCAGCAGCAAGCTTTCAATCTACCAGCTGCTGCATTACAGTTGGCCATCACCCTGACCGTGAATCTTGGGATGTCACGGACATGTCATTGTGTGAATCACAGGAGGGTCCCGGACAGCACGAACGCTGGGATGAGGGGCAGCTCTCATGCTCTGTACATCCCTCTTGCTGCCCTGCCCCTCGCTCTCACCTGCGCCAGTGTAGTCCGAGTCTCCGTTCACGCCTTCCAGGAAGGGGACCCGGGAGAGAGCAGGTTTTCCTCGGCTGCGTTTGGGCGGGGACACGGCGCTGCTGGGTGGACACAGAGAGGAGAAACACGGGTGGAGACAGTTAGACCAAATTTCATCCAAACATCTGGGGAGCAGTAACTGTGTAGTTAAAACCGTAGAATTCCAACTTTAAAAGGATACAGTGTGTAACTTAATTTACAGAACAGTTTTGGTCATGTTACCAAAAGAAACATATTACTCTGGAATTTGTCTAAAGACCTTTTGAACCTTTTTTAACAGGCAACACAACCAGGGGCCCCCATTCAGTATTGACAATATAGCCCCAGTGGAGTACAGGTCCAACAGCAAAACACAAACCAGAAGGCACAAGGGGGAACCGGAAGGAAGCACATTTAAACCTTATTTGTGGTAAGGGGGTTGGCCCAGATACCACACTGTCCTCGTTCATACAGGAAAAACTCCAATTTAAAAAAACGCAAACTGGAGGCAAGCACCTACAATAAAACACTTAATTTATTCTTTCACATCTGGTACAAAGAAACTCTTCTATTTCTCCAAAACCCTGAGAATATTTTCTGGCCATCATGCACAGGATTAGCATATTTTAAAGATTAAGATGACATTGTGTTGACAAGAGAAGAACGTGCTGCAGTATGAAGTACTTTATTTTACTGTCAGGCATTAATTATGCAAGAAACGATATAGGTTCCAATACTTGTTTGTTGAATTTTTAAATCCCCTCAGTACGGCTATTAGATCGGCTGTGAATTTGTACCTTTTCCTCCTCTGGTCAACTTGTGGTCCCTTCTCTAGATCCAAAGTCACTAACGAGTTTTGATCTTTTACTTGAAACGTATTTACGAATGTTTATTCAAGGTAAACTTGCCTTTACGGTGCTTCACGCCATTTTTGTCACACGTGCCTTTGGTTTCTCAGTGCCTTCCCACGTCTCAGCCAAGATCACCTAAGCCGAGACAGTCCCTCACTGTTCTGTCGTACACTAAGCCTTGGCCACTAAACAATTCACTACAGGACATTTCAAAAGATGGCACGGTGATGCAGGTAGCACTGCTGCCTCACAACACTGGGGCCCCGAGTTCAATTCCAGACTGGGGCGTTTGTACGCTCTCCTTGTGTTCATGCGAATTTTCTCCAGGTGCTCTGGTTTCCTCCCACAGTTCTAAAACATACTGGGAGGTTGGGAAATTCGGCCCTGCGTGTCAGTGTGTGCATGTCTACGTTTGTGTCAGTGTCTCTGTCCTGCAGATCTGGCGTCCTGTCCAGGGTGTACCCTGCCTTGTGCCCGTTGCTTGCTGGGATAGGCTCCAGCTCCCCCACCTCCCTGAATCGGATGAAACGGTTAGAAAATGGATGGATGGATGGATGGATGGATGGATGGATGGATGGATGGATGGGTGTTTAAAAGGACGAGACAGCGCTGTCAGGACAGATCTCTCTGTGCTCTGTGCCACCCTAGATGGTCACGCACCTCTCTCTGTTGATGGGCGCAGTGCCAGCCTGCAGGGATCCACACTCCGAGTCGGAGCCGCTCTCACCATGCTTTCCAAAGCCGTTCGTCAGCCCTGGTGGACAGAGTCGGGACATAAGAATGTCACAAACATACACACGGGCGCAATGCATCGCTCTCTTTGAAAACACAGCTGTGTAACAAGCACCGGTCATGGGCAGCGTCTCTACTTCTGGACATGTACCCACCCCTCCGGCATGCCAGGCTGGCTCACGGTAACGAAAGTACACGGTTTGGACACATTTCACTTCAAAAGGGATTGTCTGCCTCCTTCTGGAAATATCCAAGATTTTTGAGCACCCTTGGCTTATTCTGGGAGAAAGTGGTTACAGTGAGCAGGAGAGCAGATGAAAGTTGTTGGATCCTGTACTGAAACACAAGATACTCAAGACATCTCTGTTCTCAAGTGCTGCCAGTAAATAGACATGCATACAGTGACCTCTAGTGGAGACCTCTGGGATTGCAGGCCCAGCCCATCTGTAAATCTATCCACAGGTGCGCAGTGAAAAATGCATTTTCTATATAATGCATACAATATACAATACGACATTTAGAGTTGAGCAGAATTTATTAAACTGTGCAGGGCAGTAATTCCATCAGGAGGCTGGCAGCAGTGACGTGCAAGTCTGCTGTTCTTCCACTCAGCTAGAGAAATATTAGGACTCCCAGCACCATCACAAATACCTGATCTGATGAAGCCTGCACAGTAAGTGGAAATCATTCTAATTACTTAAGAAACGATCAGAGCTTTAAGATGTGACAAGGGGGGGGATTAAAATGTTCGTTATCATTCTGGAGCTGCAAATGTATTAATATTGCACACAAGCAGTGAGGCTTTTTAATTGCTTTTATCCATTTTGTTTTCTGGATGTGCCAATGAAAGAAAATGCTGTTAAACACTGAAAGCTAATTTTAGACTTATGTTATCAGCTGTGGTTCTTAAACTTATCATTTTATATCCACCATAATATGGATTTCCAATTACATCGCACAAGGAGAAAGACCATACGCATTCTACCCCACCCACCCATCAGAGCCATTAATCTTAACCCTCTATGAGCTCCATAGCACCCAAGCAGAAGTGTGCTGGAAGAGTGGCCCAATATCAGGTAACCTGTCATCCAGGCGGCAGGAGGACACAGTCTGCAGTGAAAAGCGCACCGTCCAAGTGACAGTATTTTCTCCCACACAGCAAGACTGAGCGCATCAAGTGGAGCACAGACAGCTGTCAAGGCTTCGCACCCAGCAGGACACAGCAAGCTAAGATTCCCCTGTCTGGCCAAAGCCTGCAGCACCTGCACACAAGTACGCCGCTAACCAGGGAGCCCCTGCAGGTCAGCCAGATCCAGAGCCAAGGCCGAAACTAAGCAATGTGCCGAGTCCTTAACAGAGAACAATGTTACCGAGGGACCCACCAAGTGGAATGATCCAGGAAATTAGGACACAGCCTGCAGCGTGCCCTCACGTCTACCAGAGAAGATGTTACAAACGCGGCTGTATCCACTACCAACGTTGAGCTGGGGTCCTTACCTCCCTCGGGGGCGGGCCGCGGCGATTTCTCCCCCTCGCTGTCGGAGCTCCCGCTGAGGCTGCAGGGCCGCCGGCGAGGGGTGCGCTCGGAGGGGCTGAGGGATGGCGACGGGGCGTCGGAGGCAGGAGTGGGAGTGAGGGGCGTGCTGTGCATCTCCTCCCCACCGTTCCGCAGGGGGCTGTCGGCCCCTTTGGGAATCTTGGCGCCGTTCTTGGCTTTTTTGAAGAGGACGGAGGTGCGGCGGCCGACGGCGGGCGCGGAGGGGCTGGGCAGGTCCGGGGGGACCCCGAGGCTGAGCCCGTTCAGGCCGCTGTCGCTGAGCAGCCGCTGGATGCCCCCGGCGGGGCCGCCCCCTGTCCGCCTGCTGGTTGGCACGTCGCTGTCCGACTTCAGGCGCTTGTGCGGACGGCCCGGGGTCCTGATCTCGCTGCCCACGGGTCGCAGTGTGGGGGGGTCCTGGGGGGCGTCACTGTCAGTCGGGGAGGGGGCAGGGCCAGTGGGCTCTAGCGTTGGAGGAGGGGTGGACTTCGAGGATTCTATGAGCAGAAAAAAAAAACAGGCTCACCATGGCTGCTAAGTTTCTTTTTCATTCATTTTTAAAATCACTTTGTTTAGGATATTTATTTTAGATAAATCTGGCGGTGCCAATTGAGGCTTTACAGCCCACGGCGGTCGACCCCGCATCCACATGGAAGGAGTGAGGAAGTTCAGGCAGGCCTCTCTGAGCCGCCCACACATCGAGCGATTCCTCTTAACGTGCTGCACGCAGGGGGACAGGAGGACCCACGCCGAACGGAGGAGTGGGAACATCACAGGAGGCTGCCGTTTCGCTGGGCAAGGAAGACCTGACCAAATCGCAAGCCTACACTTACAGACGCCCCCCCAGAGTCACAGAGCTCAACCAACAATCAGAGCCAGCAGTTTGCCCTTGTGAGCCACGCACAAGGCAACTACCTTTTTCCGGAAGATATCACAGCACACTTGACCAGAACACTGGGGAATTAGGAATGCAAGTCTCAGGAATTCAAGACATGAGACACCATAAAATGGTAACCACAAGAGAAAAAGGAAATCATAAGCCATCAAAACATCCGAAGAGGACATAACAGGAAATGCTCCACTGTCTACTGCTGCCAGAAAGGAAAAATATCACACTGTACCAATAAACCAGAAAGCATCTGGTCAGACCAGGCAGTACCTAAAAGCCATGTTAATAAACACGAAGGTCTTCAGTTTTTATGATGGTTGATTTTGTCTAGCAACTCCCAGTTACGGAAAGTCATGAACAGATGAAGAGTTACATCAGGGGTACCTGTGGGAAGTATTCCACTTTTATTCTTATTAAACAAATTAATTAATACATTCATTAAAAAAATAAACTTCAATGAAAAAAATGTCCTCTTGCCCCACGTACAGAGTTTTGTCAGGCGTGGGATAGTCACAAGATTTAGTTCTCTTTTCTAAAAGCTAACAAGCAAGTCCACCAGAACTGGTGCTCCACAGTGGGGCTGGGCGGACTGTACCTTTCTCCGGAGTCGGGGGGGGGCTGCCCACGCGCTCGCCCGGCGCCTCCCTGTCCTCCCCTTCCTCGGGGGCAGGCTTGGCGTGGTCCCCGTTCAGCAGGAGCCGCTGCTGCTGGCCCAGCTTGTAGCGGATGCTGTTGATCTCGCGGCGCAGCAGGCGGATCCGGCGCGTGCGGGCCCCGCTGGACCGCATGCTGGTCACCATGTCCAGCTTGTCCAGCAGCTCCTTCAGCTGGTCCTCGGCCGACATGTGCAGGCGGTTCTCTGGGAGCAGGATGTTGTCCACTACAGTGCGGACAGGGAGGCGGAGGAGAGGAAAGTGTGAGAACACTGCAGCCGTGGCAACAAGATACTATTAGTGTGTGGATAACTTTCCTAATACAATTACAGGAAACCCGCGCTTTAATGGACTTCGAATTTAACAGGCAAAATCTGGTCAACCGTTTCTTTCAAAAAGGACGTACATGACATTGAATCGCCATGCACGTGAAACTGTTTCAAAGGCACTGGTTTTGGCGATTATGCAAACATCACAGTATAGTGAATAAAAAGCACCTATGGTGAATCTTCAAGTGCTCCCACTGAAGAAATTTATAACAATCCAAGATAAAGGCTCCGATTATCCCAAAGGTACAATGCTGATGAGGCTGGTCTCTTCCGGCATTTTCTCCCAGAAATGGACACAAGCATCCGTGTCTACGCCAGGACAATAAACCAGCGAGGAAACGATCTCGGCAGAAATTTGTGCAAATGCTACAGGCTTACACAGATTGACACCCGTTGTCAAGTTAGTTACAGGGACTGAGGGTCCTCAAGGATACAACAAACAAGCTTCCAGTAATCCATTGCCATTCCAAACAAGCTTGGTTTACTTCTGACAGGACTTGTTTCTCATATACAAGTGTGATTTGAGCTTGAAATTTCTCATTGGTAATTTAATGGACAGCCAGCTATACTGGGCACCCCTTTCCCCCCCATTAGTCTGGTAAAGTGAGGGTATACTGTATATAACATCCAGCTGAGGAAGGTAAGACGCACTGTGGAATATTACAATTCAACAATGTAAAAACAGTGCAAGACGGAGTAGTTACAGCAAATCTTGCAGAGGCGTCAGAAGGCGTCAGAGAAGGTGCAGTCCTGAGCTCCCAGGCAGCTAATTCTGCTCAGGGTACAACACAAATGGCAGGAGAGCAAAGAGAGGAAACAAACAAGCACGTGGCAGAAGAGAAGGAGAAATGTGGGGGACTGGAGGCAGGAGGGGCAGGTAAGAATCAGGTATGAATATAGATGGACAGCCAGCGAAGAGCACGAAGAACAGATGTAGATTACAGGTCAGGGGGCTCCAGATGAGCTGGAGGGGGTTGGGTACAGATGCGAGGATCATGCAGTGGGTTAAAACACATCAGGTTTGCACGGTTCCAGCCCAGCACGGCAAGAGGATTTCGAATTTAAAACACGATTTTTTCAGGAATCACGCGCTCCTTATGTACTACACGATTGTGGACACGATCCAAACACTTCAATAAAAACAGCACAGATGTTAGTGCTCTAAGGTCTATTGTACGTTAGCATTTTATACAAGACGTAATGACAAAGACGCCTAGGACTGGTCTTGCCAGCGGTGGCCCTTGGCACGCACATGCAGTCTGACTTGTGCAGCCTGAGGTGGATGGAGTAAACGAGAGGTAAAGGAAGCCTGCTGCAAGCACGGGGACAGAGCTCTCACCATCCTCCCAGGAGCAGCGGTAGAAGTCCTGCGTCTTGGGCGAGTCGGGCAGGTGCATGCCGGTCTCGGAGTCGAAGCCGATGCTCTGGGCCTGACGCTGCGTGTGCCGCAGGATGGCGCCCCCCAGGTCGCGCAGGCGCACCGCGGCCCGGTGGAACACGGTGTCTTTGGCGTTATACTTCAGGCAGTTGCTCACCATGAGGTTGAAGTCGCCCTCGAAGTCGGCCAGGCTGCAGTAGCCGTGAGCCTCCACTTTGGAGCGCATGGTGGAGAAGTCCATGGGCTGGGAAATGAACTCCAGATAGTCCGGAACCTGCAGCGCAACGCAGGAAGAGAGGGATGCCGATGAGAGAAGGACAGAAGGAGCACGTGACAGAGGAAGCCTGCCAGAAGGAAAGGCAGGAGACAGGGCAGGCCAGAGGAGAAGGCAAGAGAGAGAGGGAAAGCAAAAAAAGGGGATTGAGGAGAGAAAGACAAGAAAATGGGGAGGAAGAAAGATGGAAATAAATAAAACTTGGGAAGAAAATAAGACCCCGCAGGAGGGGAAGACAGGTGCAGTGGCCACACCTCTTACCTCTTTGAGGTTGACGGGTTCAGCAAAAATCTGCGCGGCGTCCTTCTCCTGCAGCTGGTCCAGTGTGGAGCGCAGGAGAACCAGGAACGGAGTCAGCTGGAGCTCCATCGCAGCCTGGTGCACCTTCACCTGGACAAGCAGGGGGAGGGAGAGGGGTGTTTGAGGGGAGTGGAAATGCCGACACTTTCAGAGAAGAGGACCCAACACCTCACCAACGTCAGAAAATTATAAAACAGTGCCACTTATTGTAACCCACAGAATACCTGTTTGTCGAATGACCCATTTGTTCATTCTTCCTCTACCTCTTTCACCTCGTTCTCTTCATTCACCAAGCCCCCAGCCCTCTTTCTCCTCCACCAAATTGTCCTCTCACTCCTTTCCCTCTCCGTGCCCTGTGCCCGCCCCCGAGTACCTGCTCCCTCTTCAGCTTCTCCCTCTTGCGGATCAGCTCCACCAGCAGCCTGGCCCTCTCCAGGTCATGTCTCAGTTTCTGCCAGTACTTCAGCTCCTCCTTCACTGCGCTCACCTTCTCGTCCGACTCCGTCTGAGCAGCGCCGCGACACACACAACACAAGAACAACACCAAATTACTGCGCCTGTCGCATCAAGGTGAGGCCAACGCTTTGTTTTAGGAGTTGCAAGTCACAATTTGCAAACATACAATAAGAAGCCATTAACACTACTTTACAAATGTGCGGGTTTACTGACAAACCACAATATGTTGTTAAGTGTTAGTAGAGGCTGCTTACTACTGGCAAAGATTCTGAAAATAAGTGTTTTTTCCTAAAATTATTTTCTTGTCTTAAGGCTGCTACCACTGCAGGGAAAAAAAACACCTCAATTGAATTTCAAGGACTTGTCCTGCTGCTTAGTTAGGCTGAAGATGATGCCCCTGTGTGTGTACACATCTCTCTGACACCCTGGGCCCTCAACTTCTCAACCCATGAGCCCACACTGGCCCAAAGACCCCCTAAACCCTAACCTCACTGAAGCCCCAAAGAACCACTTACCCCGGCCCCCTTAACACTCCCCAACCCCACTTACCCCTCCCATAACCTCACTGAAGCCCCTGCCCTAGAGACACCCTTGCCCCTTCCCTAACCTCACTGAAGCACTTGTCCTAGAAACCCCCTTACCCCTTTAAACTAACTGAAGCCCCAGAGGCCTCTATGCCCCTACCCTAACCTCACCGAAGCCCCACAAGACCCCCCTACAGGACGTGGACAAGCAGGCAGAGGGAGTGCGACGCCACCTCCACCCCTTTCAGAGAAGCCACGGAGCCTGACCTGCTCGGCACCCCTCTGGGCTTGCAGGTGTGAGTGCAGTCGGCGGATCAGGGGCACCCCGTTCCTGGACTGGCGCTTCAGCAGCCAGTAATTGTGGAGCCGCTGCATGAACTGGTTCTTCCTCTGGACCGGGACCCCCGTGCAGATCTTATTCAACCTTTGGAGAGAGACAGGGGGCCAGGGTGAACAGAGCAACACCGACAGGCGCTTCAACACGCCATTCGGACCCGACCCCGCCTGAACCCTCAAAATAAAACTGGAGAGAATCCGCGCCGAATTTCAGCACAACACAGAACAGGAATCTCACAAGAAAGTTCTGAAAAGTGCTTATTTTAATAAAGGGGTGCAAAGCCAATCACAGAGATCGAAGTATAAAAAGATTTTCCAGCTGGTTTATATCCTTCAGGACAACCTGTCATCACCCCCACCCTCCACACACTCACTGATGCAAAATTCAAAACTGTCAGTACTTGAATTAATTATGGAAGCAAATAAAATTTGAATATATCATGCAAATTTCAGAGTGGTAGCAAGTGTGTCAAAATGAATTGACATAAAAAATCATATTTTAAAAACCCCAACTATATTAACATCCTACAGCTGTCAACCACCAAAAAGTACCACCTTAAGATATACAGACATTGACCCCATTAAAGCTTTTAAATATGGCTCCTGGGCAGCAGTTCTTACATGACACGGGTATAGAAATGAAAGGTTTCCTAATGAAGGCCAAGAACAGCAGACAGCCCCATTTCATGTTTCTCCAGTCCTGGAAATACTTTGGCTATATATTTGGCTCAGATATTTCAGATTTAAATATTTATATGTGCAAGTGTATGAATAAAGGAAGGTTTAACTCATTCCGCTGATCATAAAGTCCCTCATCCTGTCTGGTCTGGATCCTTTCTCTGCACTGCGCTTGCTGCTGCTGCTGGTCTGTGAAGACTCAGAGCCAGCATTTTGTTGTGACAAGGGTAGACTGAGCACAACTGGGTCTCCTCATCACTAGTGGTTTGAATGTAGTTCCTGGTGCCTTGGGGATAGGGAGACAGAGCAGTAACAAATTCAAACCTGAGGAAGTGAAAGCGAAGCCGGGGAGCTCACCTGTGGGAGGGGATCTGCGGTACCATCACCATGGGCACGGTGGAGCGCCGAGACACCACCTCCAGACTCTTCCTCACCTTCCTCTTCAGCTTCGAGCCCTTCTTCGCCCCGCGCTTGTGCTGCTGGGTCAAAGAGGAAGCGCGCCCCCGTCCCGCCCCTCGGTCCCGAGCCCTCTCCTCGTCCACCTCCTCCCCCTCCCCGATCTCGCCCAGGTGGGAGTTGCAGCCCCCCACCAGCCGGCTGCTCTTCCGGGTGGCGCCCGGCGGCGAGTGGGCCTCGCAGAAGGCCGTCTTCTTCACCGAGAAGGTGGTGCCGTTCACGTTGGTCTCCCGCACGGGGTCGATCTTCATGAAGAGCCCCGCGCGCTGGGCGCAGGTGACGTGGAAGGCCGTGTAGCAGTTGGCCTTGTGGCACTGGATGGAGGCGCCCTGCCCCTTCTGCTTGCAGATGTAGCAGGTCAGCTTCCAGCGGGCCGGGGGGATGTTTTCCACCCCTTCCACGGGCTCCAGGAACACTGTGTTGGCGAAGCAGACCTCTGGGATCCAGATGGCACACACCACATGGGCCCAGCGCCCATCGCTGGTTTGTTTGAAGGCGCCTCCCTTGTTGGGGCACAGAACACAGTCCACAGGGCGGGAGGGCGACTGCAGGCAGCAGCGGCACAGCCACTGGCCTTCTGGGATGTAGGGCACGCCGTAGCACTCCTGGTGCACGGCCAGGTTGCAGATGTCGCAGAAGAGGATGACGTTGCTGTTGAGGCACTCGTCGTCCAGGCAGACGCAGCAGAAGGCGTCCTCGTCGATGGCCGACTGCGAGGGGCCCTGGCTTCGGCTCTCCAGGAAGGACTCCTTCTCCAGCCGGTCCATCAGCAGCTCGAAGGCGTCGGGCGAGACCGAGGCCTGCCCGTCCGACACCCGCTTCTCGTTGACCATCTCCAGCCAGGCGAAGTCCTCCTCGTCCATGTCGTACTCGGCCTCGGCGTCCAGCTCCTCGGCGGACTTCTCCATGTAGCGGTAGTAGGCGGCCGGGAGGGGCGGGGCCTCGGAGGGCGCGTAGGAGTCCAGGATGCGGAAGGTGGGCTTGGGGAGAGCGTGATGCGGCGTGTGGGAGTTGGGGTGATGGTGGTATGGAGGGTGCTGGTTGTGCTGCCCTCCTCCTACGTGTGAGGAGGAGGAGGAGGAATGCTTGGCGGTGTCCTTCTTCTTCCCTTTGGTGGCAGGGGGCTTCCTGCCAGGCTTGGAGCTGGGGAACAGGGGCTGCTCGCTGTTCTCCTTGTTGCTGTTGCACTCGGCGATGTCCTGCGCCGTCATCTCGTCCTCGGTGATGACCGTGAGCGGGTCGAAGATGCTGATGCGGTGCAGCCGGCCATCCAGGTCCACCTCCACCATCTTCTGCGCCTGGGCGTAGGTCAGCGTCTCCCGCGCCGGCGACACCTTGAGGCTGTAGGGGGAGGGCGAGCGCGGGCCCAGGCCGCCGCCCACTGCTGCCGCCGCCACCCCCCCAGCCTGGCGCCCCCGCCTCCGCGGCTTCCTCATCTGCCCCCCGCACTACCTCCCTGACGCCAGGGGAGAGACCGAGAGAAGAAGACAGAGAAAACTGGGGGTCAGCTTATATGGCAACAGACTTTGTTTTGAACGATTTGGAAGTGGTTGCTAATTTCCTATCCCAACGTGGCAACTGATCACAATGACTCAACAGGCTCCACAATCACCTGCTGATGAACAAAACTACATCAAAACTCATTTACATTTCAAACTCTTTACTGCTAGCAGGACACTGCAGAGCTTCCAGGACATGGAGACATGCCATATTAAAACAAGCACTCCCAAATACTCTTGCCAGTGGTTCGTCTTCTGGCTTTTGCGCCAGCCAGATCTTTACAACAGGCTAATTTGTTTTCAGTTTTCTATGTGGGGCTTATTTTTAAATTTGCTTTCACGTCTTCAAATGTCGAATGGAACTTGCATTAGTCCTGTACCTGCTTCTTAAAATGAAGACCCCCCTCTAGTTTTCAAAGGAAAACACCTTCAGGGAGTACTTGGCAACTGTCATTTCCACCTTGGTCTGTTCATCATAAATTGATCACCTATTCACAGCTTTATAATCATCAATTAAAGTAATAAGTAATAGGTTCATTCCATGCTGAAAAGAGAAGAGAGAAAGCACAACGTTTCGGCTGTGAAGCCTTCTTCAGGTGTCAATTAAAGTAAGCAATTAACACCGATTATTTAAAGCTGCTGGGATTCAAGTCAGGTGGGCAAACCTGCAAATTCCCACTTCTCCCAGAACAGTTCACTGGGAAATCTTGAGACTTCTTGTCTCAAGGCAGAGCCTCTTCGGCCACCTGTAAAAACATTAGGAATGGACACGTTTGTCTGTAGCAGTACGGTGCCTCTGTTCCTGCAACTATAACTTCACCACAGCTGCAGAAAAGATCTTTAAACATCAAGACAGGCTTTTGATTTAATAAATTCACCTTTGTGTTCCTTGAGCTCTAGTACAGTTTACAGAGGCTGCTCTTGCCTGGTCTTGCTGATGTGCCACATAAGACCTGCTGGTCTACGGCTCTCCAGTTTGTGGCTCCAGTCGTAGGCCACCCCTGTGCTTGGCTTTTTAAAGGCAGAACATCAATTCTGATGAGATGTTATTTCACAAGAAAGGAGTGTTACGTTTGCTGGGTCCTTGCTCCATACTCTTCAGCTGGCCTAGTTTTCTGCTGGAGGGCAGAGGGAAGGCTGTGGGATTAATTACCTTTCCAGTGTTAGATGCTTCAGTGCACAAAAACAGTTACAAACGAGAGGAGACACTTTGGCACATTCAGTACTCAATATCGAACCGATCCAAGGAACCTAGAAGCCAAGTTGTTTCTAGGAGGAAGCCAGGGTATCAGCTTCTACAACATAGCCAGGTGCCTTGTTCCACACTGCCAGACTCGTTGCATAAAGAAACAACTTCGATACTGCCTTCTATATATATATATTCAATATAGTAGTATGTATATCACTATCATTCCCCATATAGTGTTTTCTGGGTCATATCCATGCAAAGAGGATATTCGTTATAGATCACTTCTCCTTTGCACTGAAATGCTGCATTTAAGAGGTAAACTGGACCTCTGTATTTGACGCGCTTGTAGTGGGTTACAGGGAAATATATGCAGCACTGAAGGAGTCTCAAATCCCATTGGTCATGTTAAGAGAATACAGCTAACTCCATGCCAAAATCAAATGTGAAAATCAAGTGTGAAAAATTCACCAGTAAAAATCTTTTCACCATTGTTTTTTTATGATTATAAATGTGTTAACAATTGACCCTAAGGGGGCCACAAAGACTTCCAAACAACTCCAACCCAGCAATCAATTCCTTAGTGCAGTCAGAACCACCTTTTTCTCCACAGGTCACACACAGCTGCTGGCTAGAACAAACCTGTAGGACCTGTGGCACCAGCTCTGCCATCCGTGGCTCTCCTGACCCATCCTCTCCATCAGTCCAGCACTCTCTCAGGAGATATGACAGCTGGCTCCATAACGCACTGCCATTTTACATACTGCCGTTCACAGCAGAGAGGACCATCTTCAATATAAAAGCACAATTCACAAGGGGAACTTGCTGGATACTAACACTAGGCAAATCATGTCAGAGGCAAGTCTGCACAGATACATTCAGCAACTAACACAAACACAGACGTAACATGCAAACATGCAACATCGAAATATCGCTACACTACGCCCAATGCTATCACTAACTGGGGCTGAAAAGCTCTGTAATGCTCTACTAACTGGGGTATCTAAATCTACATTGAACAAACTGAAGAATGTCCAAAATTCGGCAGCCAGACTCCTGACCAGGTCTAGTGCAAGTGTTCTTCACGTCCTTGCACTGGTTTCCTGTCAAATTCCGCGTGGAATTTACAATCCTCATGCTCACCTATAATGCTCTGCATGGCTTAGCACCTCAAGAACCTGTCTGAACTATTGTCGCCCTACTCCCCACCTCGCAACCTTCGCTCTTCTAATTCTGGTTTCCTAACTGTCCCCCAAGCCTGTCTACATTGTATGGGTGACAGGGCCTTCTCCTGTTACGCCCCCCCAAGCTCTGAAACTCTCTCCACAAGGATATCCGAGATTCACCTTCGCTAAACTCCTTCAAATCCAGACTCAAAACCTTCTTCTTTAGAAGAGCCTTTACTTAACTGGTTCCATTCCTTACCCCTCTGCTCCTACTATACTTAGTACCACCATCGACCCTCTCCTCTCTGTATTGTAATTGTGTTTTATCTTGCATGTTCTTTTTATTTATTGTTGTTGACATTCTGTAAAGTGCTTTGAGAAGCCACCTTTAAAGGTGCTATATAAAATAGTTTATTATTACTTTAGATCAACGGCACATACCAAACTATAAGTGCCTATAAGTGTCAGGGCCAGCCTATGAAGGCAATAATCAGGAATGTGACTTGATCTATATTTTTATGAGAAATATCACACTGTTTTGCAGTTATCGGTCGGAACACCTTTGAGTCACAGTGATAGCCGAATCCACTAAACGTTTCCTCGCGCTTTGCACTCACAACTTTGTCTTTGTTCAGAAAATAATTAAAGCTCTGCGGCGGTACATAATCCTTTTAGGGTCTTGCTTTAAAAAGCCCATTTTAAAAGCACTCCCTGAATTGGCGGCCATAATGTTTCGTAAAAACGTAAATAGACCATAAATACGGCGAGACCCAACCCAAAAGACAACCATTCCTCCTTCGATTTAAATGCTCCCGCCTCGCTGCGCAGGCGTCGTGACGCGTGGAGGCGGAAGTGATCTTGCACCGAGCACACACACAGCTGGCTCACACGTGACTTGACGGCGCGGTGTTAGAGCTCCTGTCCTCTTTGCGCATCGGGGGATAAATTCAATACTCCCCCTCAAAATAATCCCGGTCACCTGTTCAGCCAGCTACTCAATGAGAGCATCACTCCCCTCCTGTGTCCTTATCTAGAAAGCCACTCATTTTACTTTGTCAAACTGTCCCCCACCACCAAGAAGAAAACAAGTCGAGGCTCCCTCTTTCTTGCCTATGGCATTGGAGCGGCGAGTTTAATCAAATACGGACAAGAAAGTGAAAAATTCAATTTATAAAGGATCAAAACCGGATCAACGGGTAGAGTTTACTGGTCTTAAATTCAACCTAAACACGCAAATGCCCCTTCAGCTGTGATCGCGGCAAAACTTTTGCAAAATGACATGTTTTTATTTTCGCTTGTTGGGGGCGGGCCTATGCAAATCAAGCTCCTCATCTCTCCACACACCCGCACAGCTCGCAAACTACTGCCACAACACGCGATCTCTCTCTGACAACGCTGCTGAGAGCTGACATAACGGTTTATTCGCTCATGCCGATATACCCTTCTTTCTTTGCTTGTGTTTTTCGGGGAGATTTTTCTGGAAGGAATCCCCTACACTTAACCACCAAGAACACCCCAGACCCACTTTTCATAAGTGAGCTTCCGCTCGGCCAATCAGAGTCTCCTGCCGCCCTCACAGGGTCTTCAAGAAGCCAATCAGCCATTAGCAGAGGCGGTCCTAACCGCCATAGTTTGGTTGGCTGTGTTTTATTTCCAGAAGGAGAGAAGATGGCAGCCATCTTCCCCGCTAAACTGTAGTGCTGATCGAAATATTTCTCTTTACAACACGACGCTACAACAAGCAGGCCCAAACACAATGTCGGTTAATAAGCGCCTTTCCTCTCCTGCCATATCCCCTCAAGATCACATTAAAACTCTCCTTCAGTATTATGTTATTGCCCGTTTTCTTTGACCGGGGGGGCAGTTAAGAATCTCCATTAATTTTCTGAGTAAAAAACCGTCTACACCCCTGCTTAAAAACAACCTCGCCGCAGCGCAAAAAATAAGAAAAAATCGACTTTAAACATTTACCTTGTTTTTCAAAAGGCAACTCGACAGCAAGAGCAGCTAAAAAACAGCCAAGGAGAGCGGAGCCGTCGCTCTGGGTGCTTCGGCCGAAAAAGCCGGCAAATTTCGGTGTGCAAACGTCCTTTTCCCAGCTTCAACCCTCCATCATGGCCACGACTGAACGTTTTCCAGTAGAATTAAGGGAGAACAGGCAAGTGTAGTGCCAAGGTTTATTTGAGAGAAACACGAGAAGGTAGATACCCTGGTCTGGCTACGAAAGGATTTTTTCCCCAGCGATAGCTAAGGGAAAGCGGCGCTTTCAATCAAGATAGCGAGAACACGCCCCTTTAAAAGAAGCGAGCTGCCGAAGCTGGTTGTTTGACAAACATGGAAACCCCGTGGTAGTGTACGATATTACTGTGTCTCCCTCCGACACAAACATCGCCACACACACTCCGGTCCCGTGTGTTGGAGCACAACGCCAACACACACGACCAGTACGTAGACCTTCCCCTTCATACGCGCCATGCCAGTTACTCCGGGCTCATCCCGGGTACAGCGCTGCACAGTGCGTGCGGCGGACTTGTTGGAGCTGCACAGGAAAAGCAGGCAAGCCGGGCGCTCTCTTTACTATGCGGCAGCGGCTACCCCCGCCTGTAGAAAAATACATGTGCATGGCGTGGTTTCTGTGCAAGCCCACTCCTCGCACCGCGTTCGACTGAATTCCTTCACCCTGCCTCTCTTTGTTGACAAAGTGAGATTGAATGTGCGTATCGCAGTGATGGTCATAATAACGTACTATTGATTTGATAACCATTATGCTTTTAGTCCGTCTGTAGAAGCTAATGGTAGCCTACTGCATGTCTTTAGGAGTAGGACCTAGTGTTCACTGGAATGCTTCTTCAGTCTCTTTTTCAAGATATTACGGATTCATTGACTGTATTTAAAATAAGTACAAGAGGTGTCTTTTCCACTCACTCTAATGAATCCCGGGTCTTTCCCAGTGTCAGTAACGGAAAAAAAAAGTTTTCCGAGTGAAAAACACGAGCTAAAATGCAAGAAAAACAGGGTAACGCTATCGTTTTCCATGACCTTGCCCTTGTGGCATTCCCCCCAGAAGCGAAGCACACGTGTACATCGAGTGTTGCACAGCATTTTTTTAAGTGAAGACTTCAGTCTTCTTTAAAATTTAAGCAAGAGGTTTATACCAATGATTCTAACTCTTGTCGACTGTTTTTTACGATCCAGACGATTTCTTAATCATAGAAATGGTCATTGCTTTTCGTTTTCTAAACGGACTTTAAAAAGTTGCTGTCAGCTGTCCAAGTTTATGGAGTGCTTGTAATTTATATCGACTCTGTGCCAGTTCCTGAGTTTCAGAACTGCCCTCATTCAAGTGCGTAAACCACAATAAAATTAGGTTCAACAAATTGAGGAGCGTCTGCTTGTAAATCTGTATGCAGAGGTTGCTGGAAGCGATATCTTGAGGTGAGGGTATATTCCCCTCTCAAGAACGAGGTCTTGGGTTTAAGCACTGGGATTTGTATAGCTCAGCTCAACAAAAACAAATCAGCCGACACAGGGCCATCCAGTACCATTGTAGGGAACCACTGGTATGACTGATCTTGTGATGGTGTCTTGCTTGTTACAATGTGGTGCTCAGCTCTGCATGTTTTGCTACAGTTCAGTCTCTCAGGGGTGGGTGGAGTTGAAACTACACACCAAACACCCCTTCCCCCCATGCGCATATCTAGGTCCCACTTTACCTCCCCCAAGACACACACAGTTACATTAAAAGCTTCCCAAAACATTTTAGTGCCATTTAAAATAAAAAATGAATGAAAAAGGGATACAAAATGAATGTGTGGTAAACTGCCTAGGACTGTGAAATTACCCTCTGAAAGTGTTTTCCATTTCTTCACAGGGAACAGAAATCCAGGTGTAAGCAGTGTAGTGACAAATGTTTTTAGGAACGACCCCTCCTCCCCCCCACGAGTGTCCCCAAGTGTTGCAACACCTACACAGCTGCCCACTTCTGTCACCAGCCAGGATGATCCTCCGTTAACCCTCACATCCCTGAGCTACCTTGTAAATTGACCTTTAGTCTTGCAAATATTTTATGACACTGATTCAATCCATCTATTTTCCAACTACTTTATTATCCAATTCAGGGTCGCAGGGGAGCTGGAGTCCATCCCGGCAAGCATAAGGCACAAGGTACACCCTAGATAGTGCGCCAGTCTGTATCGCAGGGCGCACAAACATTCATTCACACTCACACCAGGGCCCAACGTTCATTTACACTGTCTTGGACGAGAACAGTGCTCAGCTACCAGTGCATCCCGCTGGGGCCAGAACCGACCAGATTGGAACAAGGGACACAGTACTTAAGATCAGATAAGATCACTTTATTGGCCATATACAATTTTTTGCATTAGGAATTTGTCTTTTTGCATACCCCAGCTTGCTCTCCATGAGACACACAGGCAGACAGATGGAGGGAGAGAGAAGCTTGGGGTCAGAGCACAGGGTCAGCCATTTATACAGCGCCCCTGGAGCAGTTGGGGTTAAGGGCCTTACTCAGGGGCCCAACAGAGTAGGATTCCTCTGCTGGCCATGGGATTTGAACCGGCAACCTTCCAGCCACAGGCACAGATCCTTAACCACAGTCCCAATTCTCCTTGCTTTAACTACTGGTGTCCCTAATAAAACAAGGACTGTGGAACACGAGGAACACTCTCATCCAGCACAACACACAGAGTGGGGAGCGAGGGAGCTGGAGGAGAGGATCCCTGTGAAGGATTTGCAGGAGAATGAAGCAACAAAGTGTTAGAGCCTTGGAGGAACTCTTTTTATTGTGCAAATCCAGCCCCAGCAACCACTTGCACAGATTGAAAAAAGGACAATCACCCTTCTTAGAACGTGAGTAGTCTTTGTGGTTTGGTAGAATGTACAAATTGCAGGAGTGATGTGTATCATGCAATTAAAGTTTATTTTGTTAAAAAAAAGTCTTTGGACTGTGGGAGGAAACCGAAGTACCCAGAGAAAACACATGCCAACAAGGGGAGAACATACAAACTTCACACAAACAGCACCCCAGGAATTGAACCCAGGGCCCCAGGCTTCAAGGCAACATTGCTAACCCCTGTACTACTGATTCCCCCAACCAAAAAAATAAAATAAAAGCAGCATTACACATTTTCTCTCCAAATCCTTTTGCTTCAGTTCTGCTTAATGGGCACTTTCAAGCAGAAAAGTTATCAGCATGTGGGCTTGTGTTGCCCTTCCCTTCCCATTCTGCAACAGCAACAACCCTCATTTATCCTGACAAGGCTTCACTTTGCACTGTGGGCAAGCTGTGTGCCAGCTACTGCAGCCAGAGCCGTCGCAATTGAAGGACAGTCAAATCCCAGTCAGCCCAGGAAAATCAGGCTCCATATCTCTTATCAGCTGATGCCGTGAGAGATGACCTTTTCACAAAACAAAAAGGCCTTGTGAACTCGCAACTCAGAACGCCGACAGTATCTAAAAAAAAAATATTTCAATATTTTGCCTCTAATGACTGAAGCAGACCTTGCTGTAAATGTCTTAGTTGTGCTTGACAGAATTGTTCTGACAAGACAATGCAAAAGTAAATATCAAGGACATTATGAGCAGAAACCGCTTATAGAAGCAGTTCTTTTAATTTTTTTACTGTGAATCATTTTATTGTTGTTACCGAGTTTCTGAGTACATTGTACGATTACCACTTTGTGAAGGAAACAAGGGTGCATCCTGAAAACTCTTTAATGGCAAGGGGTATTAAAAATGAAAAAGACTGTCCGATAACAATTATGAGATCTCAGGATACTGGCGAGTTTCATGGATCTTGAAGTATAGCTCAGGAATTTTAATATTAAATTAAGAGTGCATTTATTTAAAATAATGCTGTAAAAATGTTTTGCTTCTTTTTCCCCAGTCATTGGTGGGAGGATTTTCAAAAGAAGCATTTTATTCAACACATCCTTCCATTATTGGTTCTGTGTGAACTGGGGACATGTGTAAATCTCGACCTAATCAACAGAATAACTTAGTTTAGGATAATTTATAATAGGACACTATTGACACAATATATCATCACGGTCTTTTAGTTAAAAATGTTAAATTCAGCTTTTACATTTAAATTAAACGCTTCCACAAACTTGAACCAATTTTTTGTTGGCAAAGATAAGTCACAGGTTATTACATTAAAAATATAAACACATCAAAGTAATAAAACAAAGACAGTAAACACCAGAGTGTGGCAACATTTCACTTTAAGGACCTTAATTTGCACATATTCAATATCTCTTTATTTTACAAGGAGTAGAATAAAAAAAAACATAACACATTTAAAAAATGTACACAAACAATTAATCCAGACACCATTTGAGTTGATGCTGAATAAGCTTTACATAAGGCAATCTCAGCCCTCCATGAGATACAGAAACGCTGTGCTCTACAAAGGGTGCTTTTGAGAGTCCGAGGGATGATCTTGGTATTTTTCAACAAGCACAGGTTATCTTCTTTTTTACTGTTCAGTGTTGAATTAACCCTGCTTTAACCCCTGCTTGTTACTTTGCAGCCTGCACACTGATGCTTCTTCCGACTCTAACCTCTTCAGTACTGTAGGCTCTGGCCTGGACTGGTCAACCACTGGTCCTCCTACCATTCCTATCAGAGGAGCATGTGAAAGAATAATTCTTATCTCAAGAATAATTCTAAGATCGCCCTTTCTTCTTGTGAGCGGTTCTCTGACTCCACGACTGTGAATGTGTTTAGCTCTGCGGATTAAAATCGGCCAGCCTGGTGAACTGCTCCTGTAAGACTGAGCTTCTGAGTTGACTCAGCATGCCATAACTGTAACGTCTCATGAAACCCTCTAACGTTCTCATCCTTTTTTTTATTGGCTGTTCACCCAGTGTAATAAATTCATTTAGATAACTTATCCTGCCCAGCCAGGACTCAACCCATGAAACTCCTGTCCTGGCAATAGATAGGCTTTCCATTAGCACAGAGACATTTCTCATAAACATGGGTTTTATTTAGCACCTTTATCTGTCTGCTTCGACCTGCCTGAGCACAGTCAGCACTTCCAAAGACACCTTAAGTTTCCCATTGTCTCACAAAATGAGCGAATTTCAACCACCCTCAAGAGCATCTGCATCAGGCCTCACACTACGTACTATGCGCTTGAAAGGATAAGGGTTTATCCCTTATAGTTATACTATATATAAAGTTAATAATAGCTTTATGTTTTTTTGTTAACCCTTAGATGTTTTCTGGTTGACATTTTTTAACCAAAATAACAAACAATGCTGTACATAAAGGATGTGTTCTCAGATAGTTGAAATAGAAAAGAAGTACATTGCTCACTCAAAAATACAAGCACCTTGTTAAACTTAAATTCAGATAAAAAACATTTGACTACATATTTAAAAGTCCTGTACATTTAAGGATTTTCCAATGTGTTCAAAGGTTTTTGAAAAGTAATTAATAAAAATCCACCTAAAATAAAAAAGACACTACAAGATGATCAAAATAAAAGATGTTTTAAAGCTCCCCCCTGAGCTTTCCCCATTAACTGGACTACATCAATAAATGAAGCCTCAAACATGATCACCTGTGTGTCTCTGTGTGGCTGGAGTGACAGTAAACAATCCTTTCAGCTAATCTCCACAGAGAACTCTAAGATGTCCCAGAATCTTTCCCTGGGAACATTCAATGAAGACTTGAAAAAACACCCTCAGATCAATATGCTACAAGTAATCAAAATGGAAAAACAGCCTCATCTAGCATCTAACCATCCATCTGTTCTTATGCTGGCTCTACGGCACACTGAGCGTATTCTGCATGACTGTGGTAGGGTGATCATCTCTAAGACCTTCAGTGAAATAAGGCTTAAGAGGCTCTTCTCTCCCCTAGAGCCCCAGCAGGCATGTCTGTGTGTGTTGTCGAGTAGGTGTGTCTGCATATATGTGTGAGTCCGCATTTCTCCCTCCCACGTCAATGTGACATCGTCAGTGTGCTCCGCCTCTTGGAGTCTCGCCGTGGAAACGGGACAAAGCTCTTTACTTCCTTGAAGGACAGCCCTGGGGGAGGAAGGAAGGAGAAGACAAATAATTAGGCAAATCTTGGGTAAAAAATCCAGCAGTGTCAGAGCAAACACTAGATTTATCCACCGGGTGGCACTGTACATGAGAAAAATAGCTTGGCAAACTCATATTGGCGACTTCCTTCTCAGCAAACACGAAAGATGTAATAGCACTGAATTTATTAACCATAATACTCTGAGTTACTGTAGCCATGATCCTCACCAGGACAAGAGGACTAGACAGACTGATTATTAGTGTAATAATAGAAGGTGGAGAGTCAATGTATTGGCTCACGTTTCCACTCATTGACCGGTAAGGTGGCGTTGTCATGCGTGTCATCGTAAGGCTTGGCCTCAATGTCATCCTCGGGGTCCCGTAAGCTGTCAAAATACGGGTGAGCCAGGGCCTGGGCCGCAGTCAGTCGCCGGTCGCAGTCCAGAACCAGCATCTTTTCCAGCAGGTCCACCGCTGGCAAGAAAGAAAGCCTTAGTCTCAGCACACACACACAGAAACACAAACCTCCAGCTCTGTGTAAGTTGTTAAAAGGTCCAGCCCTGCAGGGCTGTTTGACTGGTAACACAGGAAGAAATGTAACTGCCCTATGACCCCTCCCCCCCTTACCCCCCCATTCCAGTTAACCACAGTTTCACTTTTTAATTAGCAGCTCAAAGCTGCTGAACACAGCGCACAGAACCTGTTACCATGGAGACCAGCTGCACAAGGACACTGCCTGTAACTGCAGAGACCAGACTCTCACTGCGCTACCCAAGTGGGAAGAGGTGGGACGTGTGTTGAGGGTGGGAGGGGGTCTGACTGCTCACTAATAAAAGCACATGAACATACTCACACACACCAATGCACATAACTCACCTACAGTACACATGTACAGGGCCATTTTACAGTAGCAAAATGCTTTAATATTACAGAAAAATGCTCAGAACCTGTACCGGCAATGTGTATGTTACCTATTGAAATTATTTGGTATAATGATACTAGCAATGGGTAGTATTATTTCACAGGGAGTATTAACAGCTGTATTAGCTACACCAGTAAGAGCTATTGCAGTATAATCTATACCATATTGCCTGATGCACTACTAGTTATAGCAATTCTTGCTATGGCTGTATGAATAAAGGTTGCACGGGTGTAGAAATTAATAGCAGTATAGATGTCGGTTGTAGAAAGTAACAGTAGTATCAGTGACGGGTGTACAGGGTAGCAGCAGTATCAGTGACGGGTGTACAGGGTAACAGCAGTATCAGTGACGGGTGTATAAGGTAACAGCAGTATCAGTGACGGGTGTACAGGGTAACAGCAGTATCAGTGACGGGTGTATAGGGTAACAGCAGTATCAGTGACGGGTGTACAGGGTAACAGCAGTATCAGTGACGGGTGTACAGGGTAACAGCAGTATCAGTGACGGGTGTATAAGGTAACAGCAGTATCAGTGACGGGTGTACAGGGTAACAGCAGTATCAGTGACGGGTGTACAGGGTAATAGCAGTATCAGTGACGGGTGTATAGGGTAACAGCAGTATCAGTGACGGGTGTACAGGGTAACAGCAGTATCGGTGACGGGTGTACAGGGTAACAGCAGTATCGGTGACGGGTGTACAGGGTAACAGCAGTATCGGTGACGGGTGTATAGGGTAACAGCAGTATCAGTGACGGGTGTATAAGGTAACAGCAGTATCAGTGACGGGTGTATAGGGTAACAGCAGTATCAGTGACGGGTGTACAGGGTAACAGCAGTATCAGTGACGGGTGTATAAGGTAACAGCAGTATCAGTGACGGGTGTACAGGGTAACAGCAGTATCAGTGACGGGTGTACAGGGTAACAGCAGTATCAGTGACGGGTGTATAGGGTAACAGCAGTATCAGTGACGGGTGTACAGGGTAGCAGCAGTATCACAATGGGTGTATAAGGTAGAGGCAGTAAATGGGGTTCCAACTGTGGCAAGACTGGAAGTGGATGTATGAGCCGTGGGAGCACACAGACTCACCAGCTGGACTGGCTCGGGGGAACAGCAGGGAGAAGTCCTTCCTGGGGAAATGTGGGAGAGACCGCACATAGTTCTTCGCCTGGATGTCACCACACAGAGTGAAGAAAGAAAGGAGAAGCAATTGAATGATCTCGGCAAACATAACAAGCATAACAAGCAAGCTATTAACAACAACTTCTCAAATAATAACAAATTTCCAAATTAGGACTATCTTGAATGTTGCTTATAAATATACTGAGGTATTAGCAGGGATTGGTTACCACCACATTATTATGACACAGTTAACCTATTATGAGCTTTAAATATTTTACAACCTTTACTTTTAAAGTATTTACTTTAAAGTATTACGTTAAAACAGTTAATTACCTTAAAAAACACAATTAGAAGCTACTCAAGCTTCATTTAGAAAGGGGTGCATCATCTTAAAAGTATAATCTGATTACTTTATTCCCAACCCAACCCCCACTGACTCCAAACCAGAGAACCCCCACTGACTCCAGATCAGCAGAACCCCCACTGACTCCAGATCAGCAGAACCCCCACTGATGCCAGACCAGAGAATCCCACTGAGTCCGGACCAGCAGAACCCCCACTGAGTCCGGACCAGCAGAACCCCAGCAGCTATATCACCCTGCAACCCAAACTGGCAAGCCACTGAAGCTAACAGATGTGAGCCTGGTCAGTACCTGGATGGGACACCTCCTGGGAAAGCCAACGTTGCTGCTGACAGTGGTGTCAGTGGAACCAGTAGCGAGTGCTCACCTAGCTGCCTGTGTGGGTCCTAATGCCCCAGTATAGTGACAGGGGCACTATCCTAGCACCATCAACCATCTATCCATGGGATAGCAACAGGAAAACTGGAAGGATGGAGGATGCTATGCCATGGAAGAACCTGCTAGTCTCTGAAACATGAATCCCCGAGACTAGCGCAGAGCCCTGCCACATTCAAGTGATCACCTCCAACTCTAGGGATTTTTCTATCGTGGTCTACTTGTGCTCTCTTACTATAACTAAGAAAAAAGCAAATAGGTTTTCAAATGAGAAGAGGCCATTTGGCTCATTTGTGCATCTGCCAGTTTACTAATCTACAATGTTAACTGTCATGCCTGGACTGGGAGCCATTGCCAAGGGTGAGCAGCTCATTCACACGGGGACCAGTCGCGAAAGAACAAGGTTGGGCTTCCTCACAATTAGACCAACTGTCTATCAATTAGGCAGCCAATCCACCGGTCAGTCATCTAATCGAGCGGGCTATTTAAGGCTGAACTCTCCACTAGATCGGTGCTCTGACACTGAGCTCTTACTGCTGTAAGGCTACTGCTTATGCACTCCTAAAAACACAACTTTCTTCACTATCACTATCGAGCAAGCATCGATCCAGCAGAAACATGTCTCTACCTGGAAAACCTCTAGCCAGCACTCTCCATCAACCCTGCTGCCTCCTTTCAGGCAGCTCCTCTCTCGCTGGTCTCCCTGCCCTCTTCTCAATAGACAGTCCTCATCCTCCCAAACTGTTGGCTTCACTCACTACTTAACCTCAGAATGTATGCTCATCCCTCTGCTCCCTACTCACTGCTTCACTACCATCTCACCTCTCTGGGATCTCCTGGAAAATCCCCAGAATCTCGTGCTTTGTGATCTTGCTGCAGGCCTACGCCAATCTTAGTCATATTATACTGGGTACAGAGATGGAGAATAAAGAGAGATCAAAAGGGTGCAGTCAGACTGGATATGACAGAGGTCTTTACCTCCTGACTTTCCAGTTTCTGAATGAACTCAGGACCTGGCACACCTGTGACCTTCATAATCTGGGTGAGCTGGTCCATGTCTGACGAATTAGAGGTCAAGGGTGAAAGCGCACAGAGTAGGACAGGGACATGAGAGTAATTCTTAAAGGTTAAATGGACAAAAATGGAAAGATCAAGTAAAATTCACATTAGAAAAGGGGAAAACTAGGTAGTGGGTCTCTTACCACAGACCCCCCCCCCAGATCGAAATAAAGAGAATAAAAAGGATACAGTCTTTCCCCTTAAAGAGCGTCCTGCCGTTTATCATCTCAGCCATGATGCAGCCCACAGACCAGATATCCACTGTGGGAAAGGTGAACAAAGAAAGAACACTCAGTGAGAAAAAGGATGGCAAATCATTGTGGGGCAAAACTCAAGACCTGCTCCTGGGTCTATACCATCAAGAACACAGAACTCATTCCCCAGCACATTTTTGTCAAAATAGAATTACTTTAACATGTGTCAAACTTTACACTGAACATTCTTTCCTTAAAAATGCTATTTTAATCATTTTAATATTGTTAACATCATTTTTGCTAGTTACAATAATGTTCAGCATGCATGACACCATTATCTTCAGACTGTGACATAAAGATACACAGATGAATGTAAATGACCTCAGTTTTGGTGCACACTTGGGCAGTACTAAACTAAAGCTGAGACATGCAACAGTCTACTACTGGACAACACCTCAGACAGTGGAGGCAGGCATCCTTATCCCTACAACCTACTGTATATCTTATTGATCCAAAATCAGTAGGTTTTTAGATGGATTTTGGTGATTGACTAAGGGTCTGGCTTAAAGCGAGACTGCAACTCTATTTTTATATTTCAAGGTTAGAAAGAATCAGCATTGATGCATGGATTTCAAACCACCATAAAAGTGAAATGGACACAGTAACTTGTAAAATCACCTAAAAGACAAAATTTCCAGATATGCTCAGCACCATATTGTGCGATTCAGACTTCCAGTGACGTGTTGCAGCCTTATTACAGTTAACATGCAGGCTTGTGAATACATCTCTTTTAATCCGAAAGAAATATTTCTTTTTGATTTCAAGACAGTTATGCCGACAAATACTACTTACTTGCAGATCACTTTGGAAAATGTCTGCGGTCAAATGTCAGCTGCAGAGCCTGTACTTACTCGCTTGTGCATCGCATTCCCCGACATTAGGGTGACTAGTGAGCAGGAAGGGCTGCATCACGTCACAGTTCCTGGGAACTTGAATGCACGTTTGTGACAACATGGCGACTGTCCAGTGCTTTCACAAACATCACGATTTTGTGCTTAATTTAAAATTTGTAAAATTTTTCTATGACGTCAATTTATTTTGTTGCTGAGATTTAATAACTGCCAGAGAAACTATGACTGCAGTTCCCCTTCCAACCCATTCTCCTCCAGGGGAAAAACAGCAGAACCCTTTCCCTGAATCTGCCTTCAAGACTGGGCTCAAGGGTTATTGGCAGCTGTGTTTTACTCCCCACTTTTCAGTGAGAATTAAGGTGCTATAGCTGCAGATTGAAAAGACCGCCTCAGTGTTATGGTATTGGGAAGCTGTACATTTTCACAGCCAGACTATTCAAAACCAGAAAAAGTCTCAATCCAAGTATCATAAGTGTCTGCGTTAAAACATCACTGCAGCTATGCGTAGGAAACAGATGAAGCCTAAATCAAACGCAAATCTGATTCCTAAGAACACACATCAGGTTTTGTGCTGGAACAGAATTGAGATCTTACTTCTTACAGGCTGTCCAGTCCTGTGTTTGGGCTGCCCTACTCTAGACATGTTTTAAGGTTTATGATTTTGCAGCCTCTAAGCATTTCAGATTCCAACTGGTTAACAGGCTGCACTTTTGTACTTCTTTATTTAAAAGATTTAGTCACTTCAGAACAAAATTTCATCACAATGAAGACTTGGGTTGTACTTATTTATACAGCAATCAGAATGAAATATCCCACTCAATTATACAACGGTAAAAGAAAGGATTTGAACCCTCAACCCTCCGGTAGGAGGCTCAAAGCCTGAGGCTCTGCTGCTTTGCTGGACTAAGTGAAATGATATAGTTCCTTGCCAGTCTGAGTGTAGTGCATCCAGTTGAGAATAACCTCGGGCGCCCGGTACCACCGTGTCACCACATAGCCAGTCATCTCAGGCTCCGCATGCCGGGCCAGCCCAAAGTCCAGGATCTTCAGGACAGGAAGAGAGAAAGGTGGTGAGGCCAGGGGATCAAACCAATGAAACACACAGAACATGGTGCAATGACACAGAGCAGGACACAGAGAGGGCGACAGTGGGGGAGAATGGAAGAAAGGGATGGGCAAACGAGAGAGGAGAAAAGAGGAAACTTCAAAAGAAAAGATAAGGAGAGGGAATAACAAAAGAGAATACTGGGAGAATTGTAAAAGGACTTAATCACAACAAACAGCTTTGAGCAAAGCTGACAGAAATCCACCAGCAGATCACAAGAAGGAGACTCAAAGTCAAAGCCTACCCACTTAAGGTATCATGTCAAAAGTTCAATAAACTCACTGAAAGTAGGTTTTTATTATTGGCACGACATAACCCAACGGCAGTCTCAGCATTCTGAGATTGAGCATCAGTTCATCTCTGTGATGGACACTCACAGCTAATTCCAAAAACCTGAGCCACGATAATAAAAACCAGGAGAGAATGTAACAGCCAGGAGTTGTGTCTCCTCTTCTCTCCCATCTATGTGACATTTTGGCAACTAAAATTACAGTGAACTAGTTTCTTTTGAATTTTATAACTTATGATCATGAATTAGAGCAAACAAAATGAAAACCAGAGCAAAACGATTTTCCAGCCACAGATGTTTTTGTAAACCTCACTAAACATACCAGAGCTTTGTGGAGAGTTTTTCAGTGGACTTCAGTGGATCTCTGCGTTGGTTTGAACAGCAGCATTAGCTAATGGGCCCGCTGTTCTCTAGCTCTTTAATCAAGACCCTACAGGCTGTACCTATTGGACAGTGAACTGTAACCAGGAATTCTTTATTTGATTTACACTATGCAATGCAGCAGTAGAAACAAAAACTACCTTCAGTTCACAATCTTGATTAACAGCCAAGTTGCCTGGTTTCAGGTCCTAGGAGAAAAAAAAGAGAGTAAGAGGTTAGGGGATTAGGGTTTAATATTTGGTGCCCATTTCACTGGTCTCGTTCTGGAAAAGCTTCGTCAAACCTGGTACAGCCTCAGCATATCAATAAAGGTATTTCTGAATCTGAGTTTCAGAGACACAAAGGGAGGGAGAGACCTGTGAAGCAACCTTCACTTGTTGTCCACGAAGGTTTTGTTAAGGAAAACCATCCACAGCCCATGTCCTCAGGTGTCAGCCGATACATAAGTTCTCCAGAATCACTTCCTACTGAGGGTTACAACCCTGAAGACCTAACCACCTCATTGCAATGTACTTCACTAGAACCAGTTCTGGGCTATAGGCTATTTCTATCTGAAAGTACTGCACTGTAACTAGCTGGTAATGTACTGCTCTGTGCGTGGTCTGATTAATGACTGTGCTCCAGAATTTTTTTATTAAGGCAGGCTGGAGAAACTAAGAGTACAGTGACCCAGCTAACCTGTAAACAAAACAAGAAAAAAAAACTCTGCATGAGTGCGACACCCTGTCGGACTCTGGCATCGAGCAGCGATTATGCAGGGAAGACACGATGGCCTTGCAATGTGCTGCTGGCAAACAAGGACAGAGCCTCCACCCCTAAACTCCCCCTCTTCCTCTCCCGGCAGGATTCGAGGTCACTCTGCCACAGCCAGCTCACCAGTGGCTTCTCGCACACTGGGACACCCCCTTCAGCCTTGGGGAGGCAGGCGTGGTCCAAGTTCCAGCTGTCTGGCGACTCAGGACGGCTCTGGCCAAAGCACATGCAACCAGACAGCGCTGTCCTGTCCTACACTTCACACACAGAGCCCTTCCAGACTAGCTTTCATCCTCCCACCCCAGAATCCTCACCACTGGAAGTGGGAGCCACCCCACGTTAGAAACAGGAAATAAGAGCACAAGAAGAAGAGATACTGTTGGGAACAAAGGAACGAGACAGTATCATGGAGAAGATGCAGATGGAATTTGTATTATACAGAGAGAATTCCTGAAGACCACAAAGGTTAATATGCAGTTGGAAGACAAGAAGAACAGCACGTATTTTTTCTGTTTGTATAGAATGAACCATCTAGGGGATTGTATTGTTATTCTTGAATCTGTTTAATGTTCTGTTTCAGGTTAAGGAGCATGATTTCAGTTGGAATGTAATTTAATTAAGGGGGTGCAGCTCATAACTAAACTGGCTCAGATCCCTCTTCAGTATAACACATTGACAAAAATGTTATGGATAGTTTGCTGTTAATCATGTCTGAGATCTGCTTACACGTAATCTTACTGAACTACAAGTAATCTTACTGAACTGCTTTCATATTTAACTGAACCAACCCAACACTGTCCCAGGACAGCAGTGGTTAAAGATCAAAAGGAAGCAACAAAACGTCCTGGTCTGAAGCCCTCAGTATCAGGAGAATACATTCTTGGCCTAAAGGAACATGGTCTAAGTAGGGAGACATTCACTCACACCTGTTCGGGGCACACTTTATAGAACGGTCCTCTCCCATCCCCCCTGTCTGCAATTAGGTTTTATTGGGGGGTTGACCCCAAGATACAACCATAAACCCAGTCCCTCCCAACTGAAGGAGACTTAATTTTATATCTAACATCACTTAAGTCATTTTAAACATACAGTATAAACCAGAAACTGCATCTAACAAGGTGAAATGAACTGAAATCTGAAGGCCTATTACAGGAAAGAGTCAGGTGGGACACCTACCTGTCTGTGTTCACAATATACAGTATGTCCTGATCTGACTCAACACCACTATTTTAGGGAGGCTGACTGGGCTGACTTTTACAACAGTGAAATGAGCCCAGGGACGGACGCAGTCACCTCACTAGAGGCATTATCATCAGGAAGTCGAGTGCACTGCCTCAGAACAGGAGGCACTTCTGTATATAACGTGTGGAGGTTGTAGCACAAGCAGCATGAAAACTCAGGGTGTGGCTGAATCACTGGGGGTAATTAAACAATTTCTTAACACTAAAACCACCAGGGAACTGAGATGTGCTGAAAGAGCTTTGTCTCTTTTGTTATCTTTTCTTTTGGATGATCTCACTCTGAGTACACCGCTCACAGCCAGAAACACAGCCAGTAGCGGTAACTGCAAACAGGTTCCAGCAAGTCCTGCCTGAAGCGCTGTCTGTCGTACAGGAACATAATAGTCAGGAGTTCACCAAAGCGCTTTTCTTCCACAGCAGAGAGAACCTGTCACCAAAACCCAGACTCTTCTTTAATCTTTCATGCCTGGACACAGCCTAGGTATGGAGGAGGGCACAGTGTGAGGAAAGTACAGAATGATCTGGATACAGAATAGAAAGCCAAATCTAATCTCACTCAGGAAAATAAAAGGCCAGTTTACAAAATGGCTGACAACCAAAGATTCTACAGGATAGTTCTAGGAGAAATAGCGCAAGACTGTGACAGTCACTGATCTGCCAGCTGATTTATAGCTGGCCTGTAACTTTTAGCAGTCATCTCTGCAGCAAGAATGTCACTCCTCCAACTGTAAAACATCCTTTCTTACACCCCCCAGCCCTGGGGGGTATGTGTAGCAGAGTCAAACACAGGCATCTAGGAATCAAAACCAATTATTTAAACACACAAAAAAAGTATGTGGAATACAATAGGGTTCGCTCCTTTTCAATCTTTCAGTTCTGCATGTGTAGAAATCAGCTTAACAAAATCAGTTCCTCGTGTTGCTCATTTAAACATGCTTATCCAACCATACTTAATTCATATTTTGTTTCCCACTGAACGATAGGAGCATCACCACAGGTAGATTAAGAATTTCTTTTTGTTTACCAATGTTATTTTCTTAAAAAGACTACAGAAAACTATCTTTCTCCTGATTTGAATAATGTGTCAGTTTGTGCCGAACATACACAGGAGCCGTAGGATTCTGCACATTTAAAATGGAAAAAAACACACAGTAATTTTGTCTCTTCTGATATATTCAACAAATGTAGCCTATTTTTCCTGATTCAATTTCCTACCAGTGATTAGGTTGTCTCTTCCTACCATACTGCAGGTTCTATAACCATTCAAGAATAAAATGTTCTTTTGCTCTAGATATTCATTTCAGTGCCTGGATGGTCAGCCTGTTCAGATGATAAAATAAAAAATAATTCACCTACCCTGTGAATAATCCCAGCTGAATGAATGTACTGTGGGAAAAAAAAGGTAAGAAATAGGATGATTCATTTACAGGAACAAGGTGTAATAAAAAACAAGCCAAGAACAATTTCTACAGAAGTTGTTTTTACCCAGAATGGTTTTACACAGAAATGTAAGTTTTGTCTCATTACTTTTTTGAACAACACAGGGCATGTTTCAGGGTATTCAGTTTTTTCTTTTTCTTTATTCAAGATGTAAAAACATTCTAAAAAACATATATTTAACACTGCAGCTCTTTACGCAAAGAGAAAAGAGCTTTTAGCAAAGTGTTGCCAGTGCCTAGAACAGGCTATGAAGCCAAATAGTTCAAGCTGATACCCTTGTTTCCTTAAAAAAACAGCTGGGTGAAATCTCTTAGCTTAATCAACAAATAGAAACATCTCAGACCAGTGAGTTGTATTTCATGACCTTAAGTTCTTACAACACAATCAGATTATCTAAAAAAAAAGAACTTTGATTAATACCAGTATACCAGATTAATACCAGACTATTGGGGGTTAGAGCTTTAATGCCAAGAATGACGTGACTTGGGGAGATCAGATAAACTTGGCTTCAGGCTGAAATAAAATTGCAGGCTCCTCTTAGAGAACGTCTATTTGAAACTGACTCACCTACCTTTAACCCACTGAGCATCTGGTAGACCAGAAACTGGATCCTGTCCTCAGACAGCAGGCCCTTCACCTTGGACAGGTCAGTGTACATGTATGGCATCACCAAGTAGCTTCAAAGCAAACAAAAACAGCGACAAGAACAATCAACAAGATTCACATACATTAAAAAAAAGAAGAAATAGCTGTCATCTCCAGCCATCACAGGCCACAAGGTCCTGTGATTCTCTTTCCATATAAACTTTCAAAATGCATAGTCAATTCATCTCTTTCCCCAGGTCTGAATTGGGCAATGATCTAAACAGACAACTCCTGATTTGCAACACAAATTTCACATTTCCAACAGACTGTTTTTTTCTAGATAATTTTCATTCACCCAACCACTCACATTACTGCAATATTCCCTATACCCCATTCTTATAAGCTTCCAAGAGACAGCAAACAGTAAAACATACAAGTCATGGAAATCTTCCAAAGAGGCGGCAGGAGTGAACACATCTAGGAGTCCGATCACCTGGAACACAGAGGAAAAGGAGGGGCTGTTTAACAAAGAGGCGAAGCCTTCATTTTAAAGCCTTAAACAGATTTTAAGCAGGATTTGTTCCATGAGTCTAGGTCAGTCCCCCAGATTGAATCTGACTGACTCTGGCAGTGGACTGCTTTTGAATACAGCACATCACAAAGGCTACAGAAAGAAAAAAAAGAATCTAAGTCCTAAAGGCCAAACAGAGCAATGCCTAGTGTGCGAGACTGAGCAAATGCACATAAGAGAGACTTCGGAGGTGTAGATTTCTGATGCAGTTAACGTGCAAATTTAAAAAATATACAGAGAAATTCCCCCAGCCTGAAACTATCAGCTGGCATTTTATTTTTGTGGTTTCTCTGGCATATTGACAGGACCCCACCACCACTACAGCAGGGAAAGGATTCTCCAGGTTTTTCCCCACAGTTGTTCCATGCCTGACATTATACATTTACCATTCATTGTTTACTTGACATCCTTCCTGAGCACAAAATACGGCATTTTAATGTAAGGGTGTATGTTGCCTTGCTTATCTTAGCATTTTAAACTACCTGAAATTCACCTCTTCAAGAGCCAAAAAGAAGTGTCTCTCCCACAACAACTAAACTATTCATCCAACACCCAGTAAACATCTATACAGGCATTATCAGTGAGAGCAACCCTGCGCCTATCACAGAAACACATAACAGGGAGCATAATTGGAACCACACCCAGGACTGGACACCAGTCCATCACAGGGTGGACAAGAACAATTTAGAGATGCCAATTAACTAAACAGGTGGGAGGAACCAGGAGCACCCAAAAACATCCATCTGAATACCCCTTCAGGACCAGCGGGGTAATAGCTCCAATCACCATGCCTAAAAAAAAGCAATTAGCAATTATCTTTAAAATACTACAGCAGAGGAAGTCTAATTATCATCATTTTGGACGTCAGCACTAGGCCATGCTACACAATGCTTCAGCTTATGTGTCTGCTCCATTTTGTGCTTGGCATTATGCTCCAGCTTGTAAAGGCAGCTCATGGGTCGGAAATGACAGACTGCCTGACTCACGTTCTCATGTTTCATGTGTTTGAGCAATCGCAGCTCCCTGTAGGCTCTCTTGGCAAAGATCTCCGACTGGAAGGGCCGATGGAGCTTCTTAATGGCCACCTTCTCCTTGGTTTTCTCATTGATGGCTGAGCTGAAGGCGAGAGGGAAGAGTCTGTCATGGGGCAGCAGGGCAGAACAAATCACGCTGGGCCCTGATGAGGGTCTAAGAGCAAGCAGGAACAAGACAAACCAGACTGCTGGAAGGTACTGCCAGCACAAGCAAGTTCAGACCACAAGCTTATCTTTTTCAAATTGCTCAGAGTGTGGCTAGGAAAGCTATGGCCTGTAACAATATAGTGTGGTTTAACACTGGACTATACAGTACAGCAATTCCTCAGCTTTTGTTTAGCTGTTCCAATTGCTTAAGGCTATTTCAGAGAACAACAAAAAAAAACATCTAATTCAGCTGATGTTGCTTTTCTTTGCAGGCTCAAAGGTTTTCAAGAGTATGGTGTTCAAGCATGCCCTGTAGGAGAATTTCGACCCAAGTAGTTTAACCTTATGTTAAAGACAAGCTCTTGTCAGCTGATTCTGACAGTGATGATTCCTCCCAGTGGCTGGTGACACAGAGACATATTTTGTAAGCTGTGTGTTTTAAAGAGAAGGAAGATACTACATTCTACTTTTTAGGTCATTTTTCACCTGTCTCTGTCTCTGTATTTCCCAGGCTTTTGAATTCGTCATTGATTTGAAGTCATTTATAGGGGTTCTGAAGACGTCCAATCTGGGAAAGTGCTTGTTCAGAGTAAAGGCTGAGTCTTACAGCTCAGGCATCACTGGTGTGACTCTGGGCTCTGCAGTTAGCCAGACATAGCCGGAAATTCCCCGGATGACATATGCACAACTTGATGAGCGCAACCAGAGTTGGATGAGCCAGAGATTGCCTTGTCCTGCTGTGCGGACAGCACCTCTGTGATGTGCTGAGTACCTGTGAGTCTGCAATGCTGTCAGTGAGAGCAGTGTCCCTCCTCCAGCTTGATGCTGACTCTGCTCTGTAAGGCACCCTGGGACTCACAACCGTGAAATGGGGAGATGGCTCTACTGGGCTCAAGTTTGGAAGGAAAACACTTAAGACCCCATAGCAGAGAATAGTGGAATTAAAAAAGTAAGGGTGAGAAAGTTTAACAATGTTATTTCTGAAACACTGAATGCCCAAAATTATGTATCTGATACATTTTTCTAATGAGATAAAACATAGCTATAGTATGTCTAAAAGGCTGGTTAATAACAGTGACCTGCACATACTCCCAGCCTCTGAAACTCCACACTGTTACTCTATATCAAAGGATGTTCTTTAAACTTCTGGCACAGCTGGACTCCCAAAAACATTGTGGAATCTCTACCACATGTGGCTCTGAGCTGTTTTTTCTCTCTTGCTGTTTTAAACCGATTTCCTGTGATTCATACTAAACTCAATCAAACCATCGCTTTCAGCTAATGTGGCTGATTTTCCAGTTTTCCAGGACATGGCCTCACAGCGGTTGGATTTCATCTATGCAACAAAATCAAAACAGCACAAGCGCCAAAGAGCTCCAATGTGTTTTCACAATCCTGTTTAGCCAGGGGAAGGATTTAAAGCTAAACACACTAGGCTCTGGTGTTTATGTCTTCTGACAAACAAGAACAGAGAACAGCCTAACTTAAACAGGAGTGCGGTATTTCACACTGAATTCCTAGAGCAGCCGGCACATTGCTATGTAGTTTATTTTACCTGTTTCAGGCACTACATCAGTTAACTGCACACCCATGCTGGAAGATCCTTATATATGTTTGTATTAGATCATAAGAAAGGTTGTAGATTAAAGGTGTCCTTTCAGTCCATCTAGCTTGTTTGCTAATTAGTAAGTTAATTGACCCAAGGATCTCATCCAGCTGATTCTTGAAAGAAGGCAGGTGCAGTAACATAGCTGGGCATCGTGTTCCAATCTCACACAACACCACACACTCTAGTATTATTTATTCTCATCAGAAAAACAACAAAAAAAGACCCTTTGAGGCAATTTCTCATTATGGGCAATGGCCTATAAAATACTGGCAAAACTGAGCACTTTTGTACAGAACTAAACTTCCCTCCTTCCCTCCCTTGCATCATGCCCTTATGGTCCGCAAGTAGAACAGGCCACGAAGGATTCTTACAACATGTCTAAATAAAACAGTGCCTGTGTGAGAGCTCAGAAAGAGCAGCAATTCATTCCACTAAATTACACTCATGTCATTTCTTATTCTACGATACAAACCAGGGGCAGAAAACATTACGCACATCAGCATACACTGACATGACGTAGGTAGCCCACACTGCCAACTGTTCTGTTCACTAAATCAGGCAGCAGTGTAGTTAAACTAAGTTCATTTGAGAGACCATAAGAGTTGAGAGTTTACTCCACCCTCACTCATCTGAACAAGAGGACATGGAGATTGATGATACTCTGTGAACACGTTCTTCTGCAGCTCTACAGAACACACTGTCCAAATCCATTCAAGACTCTCCCACCGTCCCCTGAACGCTTGATGCTCTTTCTGCCGGCTCTTTTCACATGCAGTGTAGTCTTCATCTTGACTTTGCCACTTCAGTGTGCTATATATTTTTTTTCTTTCAGTTTGTTTTTCCTTTGGTGGTGTCCGGTTTGTCCGGGCCATTCTACAGCACTCTGAGTCTCTGGAAAAGTGGTCACAGATCAAACCGGAAGATTGCTAATAATGAGGTGATGGAGAGCACTGCTGGAGATTGGGGGGTCAACGCTTCTATACCATAAGACAGACAATGAAGCACCAGACTGCACCACTGTGTTCCTCTCAACACACCATAACAACACTATGGCGTCATATCTGCACAAACATCTAATTAAATATTGCAAAATGAAAGCCTCTCTCATTCAAAAACAAACTCATTTTACAGAACCAGATCAAGCCTTGTGTTCTCGAACAGATTTTCCCCCTGGAAAGACTGTTCCTTGTAATATCTTCATTCTTGTCGGGGTAACTTATTTTGAGCAACAGGGTTTCGTTTTGGTTATCATCCTTAGCTTAACTACCACGAGCGGCATTCAACTTCTTCGTGTATTCATTCATGCATTAAATGTAATCTTTTAATTTAACGACATTGTCAGTTTACCTCGGTGGAGAAGAACATCTAATTTAAAGCGATGACCCGGAGAGTAACCCAAAGAAACGTCGCAGCTTTTAATAAAACTATTCTGAATTAATCTAAAGTATCTTTGAAGGAGATACGTGTATCTGAGGGAATCTTGGTAATAATACTTTTTTTCTAGGTGCATCTTCTGTGTGAAATTGGACTGTAATGCACTATGTGGTGAGAGGGGCTTCAATGTACAATGCACACAGCTACAAAATGCTAACTACACGAGTGAACTATATTTAAAATTGTGTCTGCTAACCGTTAAAAGCAAACAAAGGGGGTGATGGTTTCAGTTCGTGTAATCACACAAAAAATGAATCATACAGTAATTTTACGATACCATTTACATTTACTCAACGAGATTCGTTAAAACAGGCGACTTGGTTTTCATGCAGCTTTTGCAAGCTAACAGACGTAGATTTCTGCATGTTTATGTGCACGTTTCAGCTTGATACGAAGTGCGTGGGATGAATAGTTTGAATTTGATTGAGAAGCAAAGGCACGATCAGAAACTAGGCCCACTATATGAGGAGCTGAATGCTGCCAAGAGCGACTGTGCATCGCTGTACTGTACCACTAACTTCAAATACTGCGACCTTGTAGTCAATTTTAATCAAACAGCTCAGTTCGTGCTTAAATAATAGATGCATTTTTACACAGGAAATGTAAATCGGAGTAAATATTTGTCCAGATCGCAGATCCCCGTCGACTGTGTGGCTACAGCAATAAGATTCGCACACTTCAAGGCAAATCCAAGTTAACAGTTCGCTGCACTTTTCACTGCCTTAGAAGTTCCCGATATTGTAATGCTATTTTATGTTTATGTGGGAAAGTTTAAGGGTACATAACGATAATATCAATAACACTAAAATGAGACTATGTAAGCAGCTGAAACTTGAGTACATGAGCTGCGATTAATTTTAAGAGCAACTCACCACACCGTGCCGTACGCGCCCGTCCCAATCTGCTTGAGCGAGACGTATTTCTCAGACACTTCCCAGACCGTTTTGTTTATCTCTTCCCTGCGGAACGCTTCCTTCTTGGAGTTCATAGTCCCCCCTAGTTGAATTTGCAAGAGCACAGTTTCCCCCGACACTCGGAGAGAGCCGTGAAGACAACAGAACCGCTGCAAACACCTCCCCCTCACCACCCCACAGCTACTCCACCTTCGCTCAAGCACAGCACTACCACAGCAAAAGCGAAACGGCTGACGTCACACCCTCCCACTCGCACCTGAGCTAGAAAATAAAAAACCAACAGCGCCCAGACAAGCTGGCAAGTAGTTCGTTTCTGCCGACGCCCCCCTTAACTTTAAATGAAAGTGCGGATGTATACGCTATTCTGCGAGGTGCAAGAGAAGGTTAATAAACTGAACACAAGGCTGGTAGGAAACATGGTTAATTATAAAAAAAAGCTCCAATTCATAACTGGATGCCTTCAACAGATGCATTACTCTAGTGTTGCAGAGCATTCGACTTTCCCGTATACAAGAAAAAAGAGGGGGAAGGAAATCCTATTTGTATTACAAAGACATTGTCTCACTTAGAATGTCAAATATCTATTGCATGGATGTTGAGCAGAGAATTTAGGGAGTGTTTGTACTGAAGCACTGCAGACATTTCACTTTGTCTGGTGAGCCCCAGTGCCTGTGCACAACTTCTGCCCCTCTCCAATTTAATTAAGAGGCGATTCCCCATCACAGAGCAGCTTCATCTTGTCTACATGCAGGGGTGCCTTGGAGTGTTCACATTAGGCAGGAGTGGGGGAAGCGATGCATTTTAAATGCAACAAGCAAGAATGTGCCATAAAGACTTCTGCTCCAGTTTGTGGTGGCCCACACTCAATGAGGTACTGCTGTGGGGCGGCATCTTAAAATGCAAGAGGTCCTTCCACCTAAGCAAGTGGTGGGTGCATGGCCACATTTAGACTGCAAGACCATGGCAGTTTGGACAGAAGAATGAAGTAAGTGAGGGTCTGTAGAGAAGAGGCAGGATGCACCTCTACTTGTGCGCATTGTTTTAATCCAGGAAGATACCAAGTCTCCATATGCAAGAAGTGTGACCAAACCAGACATCATGTTCTCTTTTTATTTGCATATCAATTTACAGAATGTTGGCCAACAGGAACCCTTCTGGAGGGCCAGGCTGTAGTAGACTGCTCCTCAAAAAGCTAGAAGAGGGAAAAAAAGTCAGATTTAGAGATCTACCTCTTCCTCCCAACCCCCCTTCCAAAAAAAAAACTTGCCTATGTTGTCATCCTTGATTTGATTAAACTCTTCCTCTACGATCAGGCCAGGCCTCTCTTCATCCATGCTCCACGGGTTCTCTCCGGCATCATTCTGTAGTCCCACATCTTCCCAGACACCAGGCTCCTGCTTTGACTCCAGGTGGCCCCACTCCTCTCCCCCAGGAATGGTTAGAGGTGCTGTTGTGGTCAGCCGACCACCTTCATCTCCCCGCAGGTCAAGGGTGAGCACATCACTGGTTACCAGGCTCCTGGGGCCTGAAAGGGAGATGGAGGAGGACGACTTCAAGAGGCCAGGAGTCCTGCTACCTCAGGGATCTCCGCAAGGTGCAGTTTGAATTAAGCCAGGCTATGCAGACATGTTGAAGCCAATACCCAACTGACAAGCCTGTAACCACCCCCCATCCCCAAGAAGAAAATTCCTGCCCGTACCCAGATCAACAGACCTGAAGCAAGACCAAGTAGGTTAGATCTGGGTTACCTTAAATCTGTAGATTGCCTATTACTTGGACAAGCTGAGGTATCCTGATCCTAGGACACTCACCTGCATGCGAGCCCCCAACACACACCGAGTCACAGCACTTGCAAACTTCATGGTTCCCATAAAGTTCTTCCCACCTGAAGCAGGACAACAGGAGTTAACATGGGGCCTCAGAACCCACCCACACTAGGCAGAACAGAGGTTACCTTCCAGCCTCCCTATTATAGGTACAAGCCTTGGTGCCAGGTGTGACTTCAGCTTTTGCCACAACCATGGTGCAGTGCATGTACAGCTCTGTCTCCATATGCTCCTGAAAGACACCGTTACCAGGTAGTCTGAATCCATCCATGGACATAAAGAAAGCCTTGTTCAGATGGAGCAGGTTCTACCTTGGACAGCTTTTTCTGGAACACGAAGGCATCAATGGTGAACCTGAGGACATCTTTCCTCTCGTGTGGAATAAACCTGGACTGACAGCCATCAGACTTGCTATCAACCATACACCTGATGTCAAGAGGAGCAGCCAATGTTAGCCACCAGTGATCCCACACCTACTTACAAAAGTCAATTGCACCTCTTCGCACACTTACCCAAAGTTATCAATCACAGTAAACCGAGGGTGCGAATGGTGGTTTGGGGTTACAGTTGCATAGCAGGATTGAATGAAGAGCCTCTGTCCACTAGTGGCAAAATAAGCCGTAGCCTGGAAGTTCATGGGCTGGCCCAGGTAGTACTTATCCTTTGGAGTGATTCTGTTCCAGACAGCTATTAAAAGATGAAACAAAACTGTTAGGGATCACAGTTACAAGGAAACTTGTAAATGTGGGGAGGAGTTTACAGTACCATTGGTGGTAGCAAGAACAAAATTATGCTTGTTCTTAAGGTCCTTGAAGAATGTTTGTCTCGGGGCTTGTACAGGAACATAACCAATCTTGTAGGAGTAGTAGAATCTGCAAGAAGCCATATGGGAAAACCAGAGGTCAGAAGAACCCTACACTAGCACGAGAGCAGCTGAAATAAGGCTGAAAGATGGCACCTGTTATAGCGGCACTGGATGGGTACAGTGAAGGGAATGGCTCGGATAACAGGACCCTGGGGCACAGATGGGGTATACCGCAGTGTGTTCGAGTACACCAGCTGGCCACGAATGACCTGGCGAGAGAATTTCCCCCACACTGAGGTCCCGCTTAGACTTGCGTTTGCCACCAGGAAAGCGACGAGTAATCAATCTGCTAGTTGTTCAGAGGCCATTACACATTTGCCACAGCGAATACCGGACCCGCTCCGAGCGCGGAGCAGACTTACCGACCACTCGCTTCCGCATTCGTGGAGGCTGTATTTGAAATAGAAGTACCCGCGTGTAGTTTTGCTGACTTTGCAGTTCCCCAGGGTCAACTCCGACGGCTTGCAGGCGAAACCGTGCACACTTCGAGGGATTCTCACATAGATCTCGCTGTAGCCACACAGCACCAGCACCCCCGAGCGCCTGTCGGGTCTTGCGGGTTTCGGTTTTCGCCAGTATACGTGAGGAAGGAGGATTTTCCTGACGTGCTGCGGCAGGGGCCGTCTATCAGTGGAAGGCTTGAACGTCTCCTTGACCACCGCGGGAAACTGAACGTCTCTGGACATTGGAAGGCTATAGTACTTGCGAAGCAAGAGCCTGCTTGCATTTCCCGCGTCGGGTCGGACACGGCGGTATTTCTCCGGTTCGTCGCGCGGCCATTGCAAGTCAGACCGGTCCTGCTCTTCCAGGGTGTCCCAGCCGCCTGTCTCGGCAGGGATCAATACGGGTAATAACCCGGCGTAAAAGCAGAAAACAAAGAAACACCGCCCCATTTCAGCGGGAACCCAAACGAAAATATACCTGTAAATTCCTAATCAAACTCCACTAAGCCTGAAAGATGTTATGTGCAGGAGCGGCTGGTTGTTTTTATAGTGCCACTAGCAATTAGCACCAGCCACGTGGTAACGATTCAATTTTAATTCGCACAGCGTTCAAATCAATTAACTACCGATTGACAGATTGATCTCTGTAATTGTTAGCTGCCTTTGTGTGCTGGGGGGAGTGTGGACGCCTAGCAGATGTAATAGACTTGGACCATTTCACCATCTAAGACATTTGACTGAATTCCGAGTGATAATAGAATCAGCCATACAGCGCCAAGGCAAATTAAACCTTAAAATATTGTTTAATTGTTGTTTTCATCACATTCATTTTGATAAAGCGAAAAGCATTTTTTCTGTGTAGCTAGCTTTGGTAATCGTCTATTGTAAATCTGAATTAAGGGGCTTCCTAAAAGTTAAAAGTTTTCCGACGAAAGGAAAGCACAATATTTATTAGGATAGATAACCCAGGCGCCTATGTCTGTGGTCATTCCAGAACCGAACCTTCTGATAAATCTAAGTGCCAAATTGAGGTTTAATTGCTTAATTAATCCCGGTGATGTAGTTAATTAAGATGTCCCTGGACGGAGACAAAACAGAATTTGAACATTACCCTGAAACTGAGAGCTAAGCCTTCACCGAATTGCTGCTTAATTTTTGCCCGACAACGCAAAGGTCTTCTACGACTTGGGAAAGTAATTTTGTACTTTCCGTTTAACTCGATCATTTGCAGCTAGTTTTTCTTTAATGTTGTAAACGGCAGCTTTTAAATAAGAATGGCTGCCAATGACGGGTGTATTCAAAGAAAAATTGGAAACACGTTGTAAATGCTTTTTATTTATTTATTTAATTCAAATAAGCCTATGGCCAGGCCTCGCCCGGTAATTAGCAGCAATATAAATTAATTTAAGTTTTAGAGTAACTTAATAAACCTGTTCTGTTGCTATGCGGCTGCATTCGGGACTAGGTGACAACACTGGGCACGTCGTGCTCTATTGTTCTCCGTTCTATGGTTTCTAAAGTAAGATCGCTTTCATCCATTTGAGGATAGATAATAAAGACAAGAAAATATTTGAAAACAACAAGTGTTAAAAAATTATGCTTTGTTTACAAAACTGTTACAAAAATGAAATTTCTGACGCGAATACCTTAGTAGTTCTTTACAATTTATGTGTTAATATGTAGATTGAAAAGCGCCTAAGAGAACAGGCCAAAATCAGATTTTGGTTGCCAGAGCTTTATGACTAAATTTATGGTATTCTTGGGTAAATACCTTCTTTCAAAAGTCATGTGTGTCATGAAGCTCAGCAGGTGTGATCCTGGCCAGTACCTGGATGGGAGACTTCTTGGGAAAGCTAAGGTTGCTGCTGGAAGAGGTGTTAGTGGGGCCAATAGGGTCCAACTGGAGTCCTAATGCCTCAGTATAGTGATGGGGACACAATCCTGAAAAAAAGCACCGTCCTTCGAATGAGATGTGAAACCGAGGTCCTGAGTCTCCATGGTCATTAAAAATCCCAGGGAATTTCTTGAAAACTGTAGGGATATAACCCCAGTGCCCTGGCCAAATTTCTCCCTGGCCTTTACCAATCATGGCTTCCTAATAATCCTTATCTTTGGCCTCACTGATAGCAGCTGATGTGTACTGGCTACATATTCAAGGTGGGGCTACGTATTGGTGGTGGTGGAGTCGAATCCCTATGACTTGTAATTTGTAGAGTGTCAAAAGAGCTTTATAAAGTATAAGGATGATTATTATGTGTTATAACCTTCTCTGAGGCGTTGTAAATCGCTTCTGTGCTGGATAGCTCTTAAGAGTGTTGTGTGTTTCTGAGAAGTATCCACCAGGTGGCGCACAATAGTCACGGGAACTTGGCAGGGAAGCGCATGGGACTAACATTTACAATAGGGAAATGGACATCCCGCACTGCAGTTTCCACCAATTGAAGTGTTACTGTAATACAGTCGGTTGGATTTTTTATTGCTAAGGTCTCCAAACGAGGCTAAAATAACAAATGATTTCAGATAGCATTGCAGCACCCAACATCACAAACACCAGCAATACAGTATATTCCTGAATGATTGACCCTTCCTTTCTGGAACTCTGCACTTTGATGAAAAAACTTTCCCCCACGTACGGTTCAAGAATATTTTACATGAAGGCTATTTTATAAATCTCACGACCCGTCAAATTATCAAATATTAGACTTAATCACAGGCACCATCTATAAAACAGACCACACAAACACGTAACTGCTTTTATTTTGTTTCCTTTGTGTTTTTAATTTCAGAAAATCTTCGGGTCAACCACATTTATGTTAAAAACTTTATAGAGTCCACTTTCTTTGAAAATAAATTAATTTGTCACAAATGTAAAATAAAAGCCGTCGTGACTTTTTATTATTCACAATCAAGGCTCTTGAAGCGTAAGCTTGTAAACTGTCCGCAACTGCAGCGTTTCTTTACCGAGTCCGGTGGTGTTCTCATGTCGACTAGATGTTGATGTTGAAAGGAACATGATGCAGGTTCCTTTGGTCAGTTATATATCGCCATTAAGCCATATCACTCTGCAACTCACAACTGGCAGCCCACTGAAGCTAAGCAGGTGTGAGCCTGGTCAGGACCTGGATGGGAGACCTCCTGAGAAAAACTAAGGGTGCTGCTGGAAGAGGTGTTTATGGAGCCAGCAGGGGGCGCTCACCCAGTGGCCCATGTGGGTCCTAATGCCCCAGTGTAGTGACGGGGACTATACTGTAAACAGGTGCCATCTTTCGGATGAGATGTAAAAAATCCCGATGTGATCGTTAAAAATCCCAGGGCGTTTCTCGAAAAGAGTAAGGGTGTTACCCTGGCATCCTGGCCAAATTTCCCATTGGCCCTTACCAATCACGGTCTCCTAACTATGACTTGACTTGGCTTCATTACTCTGCTCTCCTCCCCACTGAGAGCTGATGTGTTGTGAGCGTTCTGGCGCACTATGGCTGCTGTCGCATCATCCAGGTTGATGCTGCGCATCGGTGGTGGTGGAGGGGAGTCCCCATTACCTGTAAAGCGCTTTGAGTGGAGTGTCCAGAAAAACGCCATATAAGTGTAGGCAATTATTATTATATTACAGCTTCCCCAGGCAGCTCAGTGAAGAGACTGCCGACATCTTGGCTCCATGGGTGTGTCATGACTGGCTGCCTCTCCACCACAGTCCAGGCCACTGTCCCAGTGTTTCAGTTCACCTTAATCTTGCTAATTTATAAGACAATCTAAAACGTACTTCTCGTTTTCAACGAAGACCAGTCTCGCAAAAAACTGAAGACCACAATAGAGGTCTTTTCTAGTTTATCTACATAGAACATAATATACCAGCTAACATCAAGTGAAAGCTATTCAATTAATCTTAATTGAATGTTAGAAACTTTTGTTTCCTGAGGGATTGCAGGCATTTAGCTTAAAAATGTATGTAATTGACAAATATATTACAATTAATTTGAACTGTTTGACCGAGCTCTTAAATCTGACTGACAGCAACTATCACACTGAGTTCTGCTAAATGTTTTAAGTGGAAAAACAACTCACAACTACTACAATCAAGTTGTTAGTGCATGCCTGGTTTCAAATGGGTAATTCGGCTCAGATGGAGTGGAACCCGGGAGGTGTGTGGTCTTCAGGAGCCAAATTGGGAATTTCTTCATGGGATCAACCCCCCTCATTATCTTTTCCATCAATGACTGACGGGTTCAATTTCCCTCAAGCCAGTTGGTTCCCAGTCCTGGTGAACTGCTCACCTGCCAGTTTTCATTCCAGCTCACCTTAATTAGATAAATCAAGCCTTACAAGATCAAAGACATTGTTTCAATTTGATATCTGCATTGTTTCTAGTCACAAGTTTGGTATTTTATTTCATTTTCAAAATACAATAGTTAAAAGCACCAATACGTTCAAGAGTTGGTACAGTACAGATTAATCCTATTATTGAAGTCAATGAAGTAAATGCAGGGTTTGATTGCATCAGTGAGGGCTTGGTTGAAACAAAAAGCAACAGGTGTGTGCATCACCAAGCCAAGGACTGGGAACTACTGGCTCAAGTAGTGCATGGAAAGCATGCTTTCTAGACCTGGAATGACTACAACCGCTCTTCTCTTGAGCTCTCCAAAATAAAAAAAAACAATTGCAGTAATGTATGTATTGTAGCAAGGCGGACAAGAACTGCCTAACATCACAAATGAAGTCATCCCTAGTGCATTGCATAACTTTACTGCTTTTTTATTTTTATTCAACACTTATTGCTTCAAGAGCAGGGCAATTTTCATGTTGGAAAGCATAAAAGTTATAAAAAAATGAGAAAGACAACAGATTGAAAAATAATAGCCTTTATTTTTAAACAGTGGTACGTTATGGTTACTCTACCGTGGTTTCACAGTTCAATATGGTGAATTGTTTAAGTACACAAAATAATGCGAGTCTTTACTTCTGTACAGTGGAGGTCTATCCCTTCCTCAGAACAAACAAAAACTACATATTGAACTCCAGAGCTTGTTGGCGCACCAGGATATAAATATCTGAATCTAACGTTCTCACCTTTTTAATTATGAATTTACAATTTGTGGTTTCAACATTGCCCTTCAAATTCCTGAAAACACACACACATACACGCACACACAAACGGGCACACACTGAAAGACATGCCTGTTACAGATATTGCTTTTATGAGATCAAGTAATACTATATCATGAAAACACAGTAATAAGTTTTTTTTAAAAGAAAAAAAATGCTATTATTGATATATTTATGTACATCCTGAATTATTTTATATTTATAAAACATGTTCTGGGCTGAGTTTTGCTGGTTTGGGCATGTTTTGTGGTGGTGAAGGAGAAGCACCTTAATCCTCACTAAGCTCGGGCCCCAGTCCAAACAAGAGTGGGTCACATGAGCATTACACCAGGAACAAAGGTTATCCCACTATTTTAACACGACTGCTAAAAATCTGAACTCCCAGAATTCAGTACCAAGTTAATGCAATTAACAGGTCTTCAGTACTGTATGGCCACAGCATCTGCAAGATTTATACGTCTCTTTAAAACAGAAGCACCGAAAGTTTTGGAAGATGTTGTTGAGCTGATCCAATAATGAGCTCATCAAGAACTCAGGTGGACGTACAGACAAATCAGCATTTTAGGCCCAGAGTTGGATCATTCTGCTTTACATCAAGCATCTTCACAATCTCTCTTTAAGGGACAGAGGTCTGCCCCCATAATCTCCTCCTGTCTTCATTCCAACTGAGACCTGAATAGCTTAACTGAACCAAGCCTTTGCTTAATTAGGAGGAGCTGACAAACTTAACTAAAGCGCAGCTGTGCAATTTACTGGAGTGAATTATCATGCATATAAAAAGGTAACCCAGTCCCCCACCCAGGATTCACACCCTCAACCTTCTATTTTCATCACTATAGTCCTAAGAGTTTACTCCACCTTGTGAGATCTGGATGCTTTCTTGATCTCTGCTTGTCATCCATTGAAGGCAAGGGGAATGACTCCACTTTTCTCCGCAGCTCTCGCATTGCTAACGATTCAGAACGAGCTAGAGAGCCCGCTGGACTGCACGGCCTGGTCCCCCGAGGGGAGAGCACCTCTGAGCGGGACGGTGCTGTAGTGCAGTGGGTACCGGCCCTCTGGAGCCCTTGCACCGGGGGGAAGCAGGGAGCTGGAAGAGAGCTTCTGGATGACCAGGGCATGCACCTTTCCTCCCACGGCGGCTCACTGCCCGTGCGAACGGAAAGACACGACTGACAGCAACAAGAGGCCGTCAAGCTGAGAGCTCTGGGAACAATAACCTCCTCCCCACGCGCTTAAAATAACCTCCCCGAGCGAACGTCTAGCACAGGCTAGGACAACAGCTCTTCAGGCTGGCGGCTTTAACGTTCACGCAGATTTCTCAACTTCAATCCCGGCAAAAGAAGGGATTGAAGGGAAACAATCAGGAGGAAGGGCACCTCCGCCCAACCAGGGGAGATTCCTCACCACTAAGGCCAGGCTGTTGTTCAGTAAGCCAGAACCAAATCCCCAAAAAACTACTTGTTTCAGCATAACTGTAGTTTTTCAAACTGCCAATCATACCAGGTGTAAAATGGGAAAAAAAAGATGAAAGCTAAGATGCTTCTCCTCAGGCCTTGTGCACAGGTCAGTATGCGATGCAATGTACATTAAGACAAACTAACAGAGTGCTTGCAGAAGCCTGAAGGGGGCGGGGGGATTACATGCCTAAAACTCATAGTGGAAAGCTACAATAAATAAGGTACTGTGACAAACTGAATTGGTAAGTTATCAAAGGCTTCTCTTTAACACAAGGTCACACCAAAAACAGAAGGTAAAACAAAAATAATAACGAAGAAACATGACCACCCTGCCACCTACACTGGAGCTGGTACCAAGTCTTGGCCATGAAAGTCCCACCTGCCGGTGACCAGGCTGTCCAAAGCTATCGCCACTCCAGCTGCTGTTCAACGGGCTTCAGGTGAACTCGAAATGACCCAGCAGCTTAAAGAGGAGGGCCTGTGCCTAATGGCTCAGCTGGGTAACTCGTTAGTTCACTCAAGCAATTAAGAGTAGGGATGGGAGACCAAAGCAGGCAGGGCTCTGGGGCACAACCACTGAGATTCAACCAAGAAAAGTTGCCTCTCAGTCTTCCCTACTCACCTGTGCCGCTCTCAGGCAGTGCAGGCACGCCATCCCCCCTCCTCTCTCGGGAGTCCTCCGCTCCAGTTACTGGAGGAAGGGGAAACCCCAGGCTATAACAATGCCGTCTTTTAACAACCTTCCTTATTCACCGATGCAATGCAAAAACAAAGGCAGAGGGGGTACATTTTATAACAAGGGACAAGTTAAACACAGGCAAAAGCCTTTGCGCTAGCCTTGGTTGAGAGGTGGAAAATTGGCACAATGAACTAATAACCATTCAAGCTATGTATCGCATTGTATTCAATAAAACAAGACAAAGCATCCTGGGAGCCCCTTATAATGACAGAAATAAGCACGCACCAAAAAACCGAGGTTCTTCTCCTCAAAGAAGAGCTGACAGGCGAGCTCTGGTAACAGCAGAATCGGTCAGGAGAAGCCCGTTTCTGTCAAGGCACCGCTGTGTCACTGAAGGTCACGGTCTGGAATCAGCGCTATGGCTTGAAACAGGAAAACTTTGCTGAATTCCATCGGTGACTCGCCATTGCAGAGCGACTGCCGACAGCACAGTGCTCACCCGTGTTGCATAAAGATCTCCCTGCGTACAAAATGAGCCTTTCCTTTCATTTAAAACGAGGAACACCAGCTCCGGGCAGTAAGCTGATCAATGCACACTGTCAACTTGCACAGCCTCATGGGAAACCACTGCTGTATACCGCACTGGCTCACAGGTCTGCGCCTGTTAATTGAACAATTCTCAGCAGCAGAAATGGACAAGTCATGCAACAGATACAAACTGTCGGGAGCTTTTTTTTCTCCTCCCGTTTTCTTTAGAAATACTAAATTTCTCCCAACTCTAAAAAAGACTACCTTATTATTAAGTCTGCATTATAAATGGCATGTCTGCTTTTAAACTATAGCTTTAAAAACAGGCAATCCGGCAACTGCTTTTCCTTTTCCTTTAACTGATTATATAAAGGGAAGTCTTGGACTCAGTTCTGAGACCTATCCAGAGTGTTTCCACACAACACAATACTGCAAGCAGGAGAGAAAATAAAACAGTTAAAAGTACAAAAAGAATCGCCTTTGCCCCTTTGCAACCCCCAAGGGGAACCCAGCACTGAGCTATAACAGGCACTTGAATGACGGTGGTTTCAGAAAGTCCGGAGAGCAGCCAGGCGCTAACGGACTGGATGTCCCCCTAAAGCCTCATGACTCCATTTCGTCACCATCGAAGACCGGCGGCTCGAAGCTGATCACCTCTTCATAGGTCAGGCCTGGGGGAGACAGAAGATAGCACCCCAGTGAGCCCATCTCTACTACAGGGGCACAGTCGCCCTTCTGGAGACAGCATTCTCTAGACGGCCGTTTCGCCTTCAGACTGCGCAGCAAACAGAACAGGAAATTGGATCACCGGTTAACCTCCTGGAGGCTGTTTTTCTCTGCAGGAAGGTTGGCAATATTTTAAGACGTCTTTGATTTCGCAGCTTGAACACGACTGCCACCAGTGACTCTGCAGTACATCAGTAGAAGTGTGAGCCTCACCACCCCTGCTTAAGCTGTGCACAACTCCACTCACTTTTCCCAATGAGCTAGTTACTACTCCTCTGTTCTGTAAGGACGTCTAGATGCACTATACTGTCAATCTCATTCTGCAATTAGACACGTTTGCAAGATTTTACAATGCACTTAGTTTTCTGTTGTTTTCCATTCTTTGTAACATGCGTTTCTCAAAGCCTCTGTGATATTACCATGCTTTATCACCTTGATCAACTTTTACAGCAGTATGCCACAGTAAATCATTATAAGAAAACCTTTAGTTAAGTATTTAATTACCATGTTCACACCAATACCCGAAAGTACTGCAGAAAACATGAAGAGAAAGTGATCTATTCCGAGATAAAGCTGATAGCCTACCGAGTGGCTCAACCACCGGAATGCATGCTGAACTCTGAAGTTACTGAGATTCGAGCCTGGATCATGTGACCAGCATAACCCAGACAGCAGTGCTCAGCCAGCTGTGTGCAGGAACAGGACTGGAGTAAGGATGACAACGTGGAAATTAGTCGGCCAGGGCAACACAGCAACCCCCTGTGGCCTTCCAGGCACTTGCAGGCATGTGGTGATGTCAGCAAGCACATGCCTCTCCTCCAGTCAGTGCTGAACCTCCTGTATGAGGCTGTGATTTCAGCAATGTGTTAAAAGACAAGAGGCTCGAAGGTGGGTGGATCCAAGAAGTCTGCCTACACTTCCTCAGTCTCTAGGGTGCAAAGTCTTGGGACTCATAGCTGCAAACAGCAAATTGGGTTTGCAAATAATTGGCGAGTCTAAATTAGAAGAACAAGCAGTCTGAGCACAGGCGGAAAAATTCTGCGTTAATGCCCCAACAGGGGAACAGTGGAGAGGGACAGATGAGTGAGAGATACTCACGTTTCCACTCCTCGATCTCCAGCTCCCGGCTCTCAAAGCTCTGGTCGTAGGGTTCGGCTTCAGGCTCGTCGTCTGGGTCGTGGTACTGAGCAAAGTAAGGGTGGGCCAGCGCCTCTGCTGCGGTGATCCGCTTGTCTGTGTCCAGAACCAGCATCTTCTCTAGCAGGTCCACCGCTGAGAGAGAAGAAAACAGTGCAGCCTTGAGAAACTCATGCTCCCAGTGAACAGCACACACCTCCAAGCTCAATTTGGGCATTTCTGCACAGAGCAAGCAACACTCACGCATGCTTCATAAGAAGTGGTGCGCAACCTGTTGATCCACATGAAACTGTAACAGGAAAGCAGTTCATCCTCTAGGCCAGCAGAGTGTAGTGGAGGAACCTCTAGCTCCAATTGAAAAATGAATAGGAAATATTTCTATTATAAATTTGATTCTACGTTCAAGCACACCATTGGTGCCGTGCAGCTCCAGTCTGCTGGCAGTTAGGTTTGGAGCAGCTATCTCCTGCCGAAAGCACAGGCAAGTTGGTTAGACACATTCGACAGAGTCAGATTAGGACAAACGCCCGGCCAGAGTCACGCTAGTGTTACAAGAAGAACCAGTGTAACTCAGCACTGAGTGATCTTGTACCCTGCTGCTGGAAACTTCGCATTTTTGGATTTTCCACTTGCAGGAGTGGAAAAACTGTTGCCAATACCTGTGAAGCATTCATGACTCAAGAAGGTTGGCTGTGTCTTTCCATGTTCTTGTCATTAATATGAAGATCAAAATAAATACATGCACTTGGGCAGGGCTGTTCCCCCCCAAAGAATCTAAAGATTTAAATTGAGAGGGAAAGAAGACAATCATAAGTAATTAAAACTTTAAAAAAATGCATCCATCAAAATTCGATCGCAGTAGAATTCTACAACTACTGTATGTAACAAAAATGTGAGAATGTTCCAGTAACATCTGCCACCAATTAAGTGGGAACCACATAGAAGCTTGTAGTTTGTTTGTTTTTTTCACTTTCAATGCCTGTTTTTAAGGATTCGTAGCAATTCATGTTGACACTTTTAACATTCCAAACACCGGGCTTTGTTTTTGATGAAATGACATGCGTTTAGTATTTTTCTATCCTGAAAAATATCACTGTTCAACTGGAAAACCCATCTCTCTACTATCAAAAACATGGCCCACTGCCCAAGAAGCAAACGATGAGTTGTCTTTGCATATCAGAATACATCCAGGCTGCAGTCACACAGGCTGGTTGGTATCGGCAAAGCTTTCACCCAAGTCACCCGATTCCTTACAGGAACCAGCCCCTCTCCGCCCCTGTCCTTACCCAGAGGGTTGGCTCCGATGAAAACGTCAGCAAAGTTCCTCTTTGGCATATGTGGCAAGGAGTTGATGTAGTTCCTCGCCTGTCAGAAAAGTTCAACAAAACTCAGATGTGGGGCAAAAACCTTTAAAACAAAAACACTTTCTCCAGAATCATTCAGTATCAGTAAATGTCACCCAAACCCTGCTCACAGTGTTCAAGTCAGGAAAACGTGTGATTTTAAGCAATCATCTCTGCATTTAAAGCAAGGTGCGTTCACATTTGAAAAATTTCAGCGTGCAATTCTGCAGTCACAATCCTATCAGACACAGCACGGTCACTCTTTAATCACCACAAATTGTAATGCTGAGGCATTCGTAAATTAAAGCCCTCCCACTGACAGAAAGTCATTCAAATACTGGCAAAGAGACTAGTTTTAAACAGGGGTGCAGTGCCCGTTGTTCTGCTGTGCAATTTCAGCATGATGTGAGACCACAGTGTCCTGGGTAGAGACTGACCCAGATAGAAGAGAGAGAGGGGGAGCAGCTAGAGAGGAGAAAGGCAGAGCATGTTGCCAGAATGGAGATCGCCGATGCGAAGGGTGGGTCGTCAGGAGAAATCATTTTTCTTCACTTCAGTTTTTCCAGAGGGAAAGCCAGTTCAATGAAACTAGACAATCTCTCCACCTTTAACTGGGAGTTGCCTCAGGACAAGTTCTTCGCCTGCTTATTTAGCATTAGTAATGAGCTATTTCTTCACCCTTGGGGAAATGTGCCTTTGACATCTGCCCTAGCTATTGTTCAGCTGTGCTGTTGCATGTTGGAACCGATGTAAACTTGTACTGCTCAAGTTCCAAATGTATTTTGAAAACCAACCTACTTTCCTGAATTCCTCCTAAACTGAAATGCATCTTAAAACTAACATGTTAAAAATGACTTTTCCTAAAACATGTTTGCGCAGTGGTTGTTCTATTAATAACATTTTCCTCATTTATGCAACTTTGAAATGGAAAATTTGAAATGAAGTGTAAAGGAACTTGCATTTAATGGCAATTTTAAAGTTAAAATAGATTAAATCAGCAAATTAGATTTCTGGGTAACCGTGCTATGCAAATCATGGCATTGCAAGATCCAATCAAAATGTGGGTGCATCTCCTGCAGTGCTATAATTTGCCTGTATTGTGCAACAATACCTTCATCCGTTAAATACTCACACAAACAATGGAGCATCTCATGTTTAACCACTGCCAGCACATCAACGAGGTGAGATGGTGAAGATTAAGTGCTGCTCACTGCTCCTTGTAAACATGCCAGTGCGAGTTTGCAAACATGCCGTCGAGGTTTTCTGTGTTGCCTGGCTAGTCAAAAACCCCGAACGCCAGCAGTCCCAAAATGCCCTGGAACCCGTCCAGCCAAAGAAACAGCTCTGTTCTGTTCTCATTTCTCTGAATGGCACAGGAACCCTCAGTGTACGCCAAAGTCTCCAGCACAGAAGATTTAGAATGTGCATTCACACATCTGAAGGACAGCCCGGCCCATGTTCAGCAAACAAAACCAGAACCGCTCCCTTTTTACCAAGGCCATCTAGTCGCTGGGGTTTAAAAAAATAAAGGCAGGCTCTGGGCTTATCTGTACAACAAACGCATGAAGTGTGAAGTGTGAACTCAGCCGCTGTTTTGCTCCCCAAGACTAGTTCTACAGCAGCAGTACAAGAGTCTTTTGTGTCCCTTCCCAGCAAGGCCGCAGTGCCAGCCTGCCCCGTGTGCCTGGTGTGTGGTAACGTGGTGCATCTCTCTCGGGGAGGAGGGACTGGCTCACCTCATGACTTGGCATCCTGCTTATTAGAGAGGCAGGAGGGGTTCCTGTCAGCCGCATTATCTGTTGAAGCTGGTTTATATCTTTAAAACCCAGGTCAAGGGGGTTGTCGGCAAACACACAAGTTAAAACAAAACGCAGAACGATTTCGCTTTCACTCCCCCACCCCTCCACGGTCACCACGATGGGGTGAGGTCCTATATAAAAGGGGGTATCAACCACTCTCAAGACAATGGGGGTGGGGAAAGAGAGAGGGGGCAGAAAGGAGGAGGAAAAAGCTCAGACCATGCAGGGTTAGAATAGCAAGTGTTAGGAGGAGACATGCGTTAACGGAGAGCAAGGTGCAGAAGAGAAAAAACAAACGTGAATGAATTTATTCTTCGGGGAAAAAAGTCTGAAGAGATCACTGCCGAATACGTTGAAGTAGTAATGGCAAGAAACACCAGTGCGATTTTTAGTTTTATTCCCACTCCCCTGCTGGCTTTGCAGATCAGGGGTCTTCTCGATTCTGTTACTATCTATACAACCAATAAAAACGCACAGACGCCGCTAGACATGCTACATAGGCACACAGACTGATAAGATGATCAATGAATCAAATAAGTAGTATTAAATCACCAGGCCTTTCACTACATGAGAAAAACAATGCAGGCAAAAGTGACAAAAACACAAAAAAAAACTCACAGACTCTGAAGATATTTTCATCAAGAGCTCTGGCCCTGGTGTCCCGACGAGCATCATAATTAGCTTCAACTGATCAATATCTATCACACCAACATAAAGGAAAACGCAGGGGGAGTGGCTCCGGGGGTGTGGCAGAACCAATACTGGGATGAAGACAGGCGTGAGGCGCACACGGTGAAGCAGATTGGACTGGTGCATTCACGTTATTCTTACTGATGCGGTTGCCCTTTAATCAAATCGTATCTTTATGCAACTGTGTCAGGCTTTAAAACAAAAACACTCATGCTGTCCCACTACCACAAACGCCAAGCTGTCACTGGCGAGTGCTGCAGAGAAAGTCTGTGGAGAAGAACACAAAGAAGGCTTAGCTGAAGCTTGTTTCTCACCTCCCCCCCAAAAAAAATCACTTTGCAAACTAAAAAGAAAATCTACATTTGGGTTAAACGTCAAAGGTGGCAGTTAAGGAAGCAGTAAACAAAGCCAAAAAAGCTAAAATGCCGACAAGAAAGCACTGCAATGGATCCCTGCCCACCATCGCCTGCAGAGATACTAGACTATGGTTTGGCTTCCCATAGCTCTCCTTTCCCTTGGCTTCAGTTTCCCTTAGCTCTCCTTTCCCTTGGCTTCAGTTTCCCTTAGCTCTCCTTTCCCTTGGCCTCAGCTTCCCTTACTCGCGCTCTGGGAGTCTGATATCGGCACGTGCTTGCTGTGTAAAGAATAAACTACAAACTCCGAGGTGTCTTCCTTCAACGCAGGACAAGGTGTTTGGAATCCCTGAATGCATGAAGCGGGAGAGATACTGGGAGCCTTTGGGAAAAACTAGACAAGACTGCCGAAAGAACTGGCGACAGTACTCTGATGACGGGGACAGCTTGGGTGAACAACTTCCCCGCACAGGGAAGACGGACAAGCCGAATGTACATAAGACACAACAGCCGCTCTTTTTTAAAAAAATGCATCTGTCATGAAGAAGCCACATTGTGTCGTGTCTGCTTTTGCGAGTTTAATTTAGACCACATGTACTACTGTGGAAATGCAAAGCTGACATCAGCACACAGTGGGGGAAAAAAAAACATTTTAAATAAAAATTCTTCTACAGAGTGATTTTATTTTAACTGTGCACAGCTGCTGCTACCATCAGAAAGTCGCTTGAGAATCAAGAATTCTAGACTCTACATTTAAATGTCTAAAAAAAGTTGCTCAATACATGCCTTTTCACACACACTAAAAGCCACCTAACATTAAAAACAGCTCGAACGAACATCTTGGCATGCTGAACGCTCAGTTCAGTTTTTCATTCATATTTCAAGCCTTTGAGAAAGAAAAAATAATTATGGGAGATGTGAGAGCGGTTAGGCACAGTGGGTGTTAGAGGCGGGTCAGGAAGCAGGATTAGTGCCACACAGAGGTGAAAGGTGAGAGGTGAGAGGTGAGAGAGCAGGCAGGCCCATGTGATTGTACTGGCATCTTCACTCCTGGCTGCAGGCAGCACAAGCTGTGCCTCCGGTGTGCCCAGGCACAGCTACAGCACAAAACACAGGGGCACAGCGATCCAGGAGTTCACACAACCATGCATGGCACCACCAAACAAAATCAACAAAACACCACACAGAGGTGTGCACCCAGATCACAGCTGAGGAGGTGAAAGCACTACCTGGCCTGGGAGGTTCGCTGACTAACCTTGTTCCTGTGCATTTCCTGTGTGGTTGATTTTTTAACTTTTAGAATAGCCAATGACTTTTTTATATGGAATCTATTCAGATTTTGTGATGGTGTGTTCAAATCGGGGATCATAGGAGTGACTCCTGTGCCAGCAATGGCAGGAAGAGGAATTGCAGAAAGAAAGGCTCGGAGCTGCCCACTGGATGAGCTGTCTTCTGACACTACGAGCTCTGTAGGGACCTACAGGAGGTTTGGCACCATCCAGAGATGGGGCAAACACCTTACATCTCAAGGCCCCAGTGTTGTTTTTGAAAGAACAGCTCTTGATTTATTTCCTAGTTACAGGACCACTCCTGACAAACGCAGCAGCTTCTTGCTGGACTGCACTTTACCATTGAATAAAGAATGAACCTGCCTCGTGATCTCAGCTGGGGAACGTAACATGTGGGGTCCCGTAGCAGACAGGTGTCCTCGAGAAGTGAGTGGCGCAGCCACTGCAGGGCAATTGCAATTGCTGTCCTCGCTCCCAGGCTGTGATCCGAGCTACTCAACCCAAAATCATAAGTCTGGGAGAAACATCCCATCATTTCACCCCAAAAGAACACTTAACAGGATCCTTTCTGGTTGTATTTGCACATTTCCCGATTCCCCAAATCATAACACTGTCATTTTGCTCATCAACACATTAAATTAAGCTGCTTCTTTTAATCTTAAAAACACCAAAGCAATCGCTGATGTAGAGGGAACTCTTTACCTGAAGTATGAACCCCTGACACCACATCCCAGCAGAAAGATTCCATTTGAACAGTTTAAACCTGCTGTTTTTAAATTAACAACTATAGTATGTACACAAATTGCTTACAAACACTAGTTATGCCGCTTTCAGGTACAGCCTGTGGGGAAAACGCACATCAAAAAAACAATAAACCATCTATTTCAGGTTTACATTGACAACTTGCAGAGAATTTACTATATTTTACATTACAGGCTGTAAGCCAAGAGGGGCTGCTCCCTCCCAAGATCATCCTGGCATGTTCAGTTCAGCCTGAGTTCACAAGGGCACATAGGCAGGTCAGAGCTTCTTCAACACCCTCCTTCAGAGCTCTTCAGTAAGGTACAAAAACACACGGCACAAGGCATCAGCCTCTGAAAGCAGGCCTGGGGGACAGTTTGCAGACTCAACATGTAGTGTAGTCCGCACAGTGGCACACCACACGCCTAACAGGCTACAGGGAGCAGTCAGAACAGCGCTTAGGTTTGGGTTTCAATGGAGGTGACCCACCTGCCAAACAGAAGGCAATGAATTAAGCACCTTAACCTGCACAATTCATATTAACCAGCAGGCCATACTGCAAAACTGCTCCTCTTGTTTGCGCACTGAACTAGCTGTGCCACAGACCGTTCCTACAAAAGGTGGTCAGGGTGGGTGGCGAGAGAACAATTCGGTTCAGCTTGCGTGACGGTTTTCATGCTGGGAGGTGGCATACTGTCCCAGAAACAGAAGCCCAGGACAAGCCCAAGAAGAGCTGCTTTTCATCAGGAGCACATTCGAGAGGCCCCGTCTGTAAGGCCCGAGGCACTGACCTGGGCCAATACAACAAGAAAAAAACTCAACGACATGAAGGAATAGCTTTTAAAGCCTTGAGGTACTGATATATGATTGAAAGGATACGATCTGTGCCAGGAAACAATGTCCTTCCAGTCAGCAACTCAGCCATTATGCATCCCACAGACCAAATGTCCACTGCAAGAGAAGAACACACACAGTGGACACAAATCTTAAATCACGGCTGAGCCAATCCAATCCCATGGTGATGCCACCTGGAGCCCAGCTGATTTCGAGGTGGAAAGTTTGCAGTGCCACACAGCGCCTGCTCTAAACCAGAAGTGTCAACTGTGACAACCACACAGAAGAAACTCCCTGGGTTGACTAGATTAGATTTTCAAATTGCACTTGTCAGTCATAGTCTGTGAAGGACATTATACCCTCCCGGCTCCACTTACTGGACTTTGAGGTGAGCCTGTATGGGGAAGTAGAATAGAGCACTGCTCTGCAAATCTGAGGGCCCAATTCAACATCAACTTTTTAAATTAGAACCAATGACATTCAGCTTAATCAGTCAATGAGGTGTTGCCAGCCTTTAATAACAAGGTAATGTTTGGAAGGAGACTCGGGAAGGGATAACTAGATGTGTAGTGTATTACTTTGAAAAGGCTTATTTTGTAAGCCGCTCTGATTAAAAGCGGGCAGGCTCCTGCTCGACTCCTCGGGTGCCTGCCCCCTGTGGATGCGTCTGTGTGAGCCCCACCTGTCATGTTGTAGTGCATCCAGTTGAGCATGATCTCGGGAGCCCTGTACCAGCGCGTCGCCACGTAGCCCGTCATCTCGTCGTCTGTGTGGCGGGCCAGCCCGAAGTCCAGGATCTGGTGGGGGGGGGGGGGGGGGCGACAGACAGAAAGCCCAGTCGTTCAGGCTGCGCGATTCCACAAAGAAAAGGCAACTTCCTGTTCTTTTCTGACCAGCAGCACGTTCTCGCTCCAAAGGCCCGGTCTGGAAACAGACACGGTCACAGCGCCAATGCCTGGGCTCCAGATCCTACACCCACACGCTCCCCATCTACCTTCACGGCGTCCCCCTGCCTTAGCCAGATTGGGAAAACGCAGGACTACGAGCGTCACTCTGGTTGCCGGCAGAAAGGAAGTAGCTTCAAACACAACCGCTGCGCTCTCACCTTCAGCTCACAGTCCTCGTTGACCGCTAGGTTGCTGGGTTTCAGATCCTGCGGAGGAAAGCAAAGCGCACGTCATGTCTGTGCAAAGCAGCACTGATTTTTCCGCCCCACCTCCCCCCACCCAAAATAAACAGTATCTTTAGGCCTTCCACACACAGGGAGGAAATGAGCTCCACTTTGTGTGTTTGTAAATGGGGTTAAAGCTCCTTCCATGGCCTGAGCTCAGTACCAGTGCAGGTAACAGGGCGGCATGCAAGAGTCAGGGCCGTGCCCGTTGGCTTAATTACCTGGGACAATATTGACAGAGGGAGGACTGGCAGAGGTACCGAGCCGACAGCCAGGGCAAGCCGGTCCAAGCCACTCTGTCCCTTCCACAGGAATCGAATGCCAATTAAATCACATCATGCAGATGGCAAAAAAAAAAAAACACCACCAGCTTGGCTAGCCAAGACAACAGCCAGCCCTGATGGGGGAGAGGGGGAGGAAGGCCTAAAATTAAAAAAAAACTGTTTGCTTATAGATAAGAAGGTGGTTTTGAAATTGCCTCTCATCTCCACTGGAGTAATTACCAGGTTTAAAAAAAAAAAAGCTGTAAGTGCTTTCATAATGTGCACATGGCTACTGTAAAACTGAAAAGTAAGACACTTACTCTGTGAATGATATCCGCTGAATGGATGTACTAAAAGAGAAAAAATAAAATGGGCAAGTTGTGCATCAAAAAGACAGGAGCGTCTTTCAACTGCAGAGTCCAGAGAGCATTAACCGTGATGACTCAAAGGGCAGACTTTTTCCTGCATTACACATTTTAATATATTTCTGCAGTGAGCCTGTTCTTAAAATTCTCTCTGTTGTGATGCCAAGCACGGTACAGCACTGACATACCACACTGCTGCTCCAGGCAGATAGCCCCCAGAGGGCTGCCAGGGCAGAAACAGTGCTGCTTCTGCAGAGCTCCCTCTGTGGTTAAAGATCACATCATTAAAATATAATTTGCGTTTGCTACCATATGATTATAATAATGGACTGCATGATCCCATTCTCATGCACGTATCCCACTCACCAGAGAGTGAAATGATAAAACCTAGTTATATTTTTGCACAAACTGTGGACAGTTTTGGACTGGCCCTACAACAACTTCAGCTAAGGTCCGGCAAGGTGCTGTACCTGCCTGAAGTATGAACCCCATCATATCTGAAATCTGCTTATTGACTGGGTGGTCAGTCTCTATGGCTTGCAGATTCAACTATTCAAAATCAAACTGGAAAGTATGTGAAAGTGCATTCCTTCAAGACACAACTGGATGAGTAACTAATAATTCTAATAATAGCAACTAATAATAACTATCAAACTATATGGGCTGAAAGGCTTCCTGTCATTGGCAACTGCTTCTGTCCTTCCTGTATGTATCAGGAGTCTGTACCTTCAGGCCACGCAGAATCTGGTAGATGAGGAACTGCACATGGTCGTCTGTGAGCTTCTGACACTTGACGATGTTGTTGAGGTCGGCACCCATCAGGTGAGTCACCAGGTACCTTCAATGACAAACACAGAGTTCAAGAACCAGCACTAAATCTCTGCTCATTTACTTTCGATGTTTTCTGAAATAACAGATGTCTGACAAACAATACAATGAAGTGGACTGTAAACACAAGAGGATAATTAACGCCTTGCATTTATGGTACACGTTTCCCAGAGTGCTTTGCGTATGGAAGAGGACCCACTTCATCGACCTCCATTATTTCAAGGGAAGGATTAACCTTCTTGGTCTGGGTGAATTCCATATACAGGACTTCAATAGATCAAGTAGCGCAGCCAGACACAAATTTCATAGACAAAAAAGGAGAAAAGTACACCATGTCAGCCCCAATGTACTACAGCATATTCCAATACATTATGCACAACAAACTGGTACTCTCTGAACTGAGCTGCCGGCCTCTTGCTTTATTTCCTGTCCTTTCCAACTGCCCTTCAAAGCTTTGATGAGCATTCTTGATTTAACAGATAAGATCACTTTAATGGCCATATACAATTTCTTGCATTAGGAATTCATCTTTTCGCATACCCCAGCTTACTCTCCATGAGACACACAGACGGGGAGAGAAGCTTGGGGTCAGAGCGCAGGGTCAGCCACCTATACGGCTGCTCAGGGGCCCAACAGAATGGGATTCCTCCACCGGCTGCAGGATACCAGCTAGCAACCGTCCAGCCACAGTCGCAGATCCTCAGCCACAGAGCCACCCACTGCCATATAGTAATTGACTATTAGACGAATTACTTCACCAAACACTCACTAACTAGCTCAGAGCGGTTAGCAATACTCTGCACTTTTCTGAAAATGGAAGATTTCCGTTTCCTTCCTTTAAGCCCTTCCTTCTTCAACAATCTGAAGCCCCAGTTTACAATGAACAGCCCCCTTTTCTGTATTTTAAGCTGCACCTTTTCTGAAGTTGTTTTCCCCAAGACAAAACGATTCCTGCCTTCCTTCTTCTCTCTGGTCTTAATTCTCCGACACACGTTTGAGTTTAGTACAAGTATAACCGTAGGTGATGTACATTGAGAGTCTTGTAATCAAGAGTGGCATGCAGGAGTGCTTTACTGTATTTGTGCATCAGGTCTGTAGACAAGAATTTCTTCCCAACTGCATCAGGGCTGTTGCTTTTCCTCGCTTGTGTGCTTCAATTTGAAAACAAAACGCTAAAAGGTCAAATATTTTCCCAGCTAAGTATCCACCAAAGTCAACAATTTTATTACAACCGCGGTTACCAATCAGCACTTATTTTATAGAACAGATGTTCCTGTCTGACGCTACATTTATTGCTAAACATCCCGAACAACATCAACAAAACAGAAATGGAAATTAAAAAAATAATGTGCTTGCTTTAAAAAAAATGAATTTGGTTTAAACTGAGATTCAACATTAATTGTTGAAGCTCTTTGGTCAGCTCTGCACATTTCTTATATTGAGAAACCATATAGAGAACAGAGGCTCTCTGAAGTCACTGTTAATTTCTTTTGATCGTATCAGCAAAAGCATCGCTTCAAAGCAAGCAGTTTTGCAAAGGTAAAGACTATTTATGCCTACAAAAACTGGAAGAGAAACACTTTCATTTACCCATTTCCATCTGGGAGTAAAGACTTCCAGGAACAGAGTGGTTTCTCAACTCAGCCCAACCTTTGTCTCTCATGCCTGTTCCCACTCCATTAACAGCACCTATCAGTGTCCCCATCGCAGAAGGAATGCCATTAGGTACACAATGTACACCTATACACTGAACAGCTGTGACTGCTCGCAACTGAAGCCTTGTGAAACAACTCATTACTTGGTCATTTGTCTTCCCCAGAAAAAAAAAAACAACTTTGCAAAAGTAGAAAAACTGTGATCTACATACAACAACAAAAACATGCCTAGCTGTTGCACTGAAAGAGGCCAGGAAGTAATATCACCTTGCACACACAATATTAGATTTGTGGTTCTATCTTAAAGGGCACAAGCTAGCAAGGTTTACTGTAACAAATGACCAGACTGCTGCATAGTGTGCTTGAAGCAGTCGGACTTTCCTGTTCCTAAATAGTATAGCTCTAAATACCCTCTGTCCCAGCATCCCCCGGGTGGGGTCCAGAGGTCTCCGAGAAATTTAGATATATTCTTAGCTGTCGTTTCCGGACAGTTCCCACAACGGCACAGACTCCACGACAGGCCTGGCTTGTCCTCCACCTTCACAATTCTCCCTTCACTCCAGTTAGCTGAGCTGCAGCCGAGTAGTCAGCACACAGAAACCACACCACTAGCACCTCCTGTAACTTAAATGACACCCTACTGATCAGTAGCTCCCTAGGCCTGAACACTATGGTTTCAGATTCCTTCTGTGCACACAGCTGTCTTCCTGCTTTGACCTCAGATGCCCTAATATTGTGTTGCATTAGTCTGAGACAGCAGGACACTCAGTTTCTATTCTCCCCCTTAGGGCCCAGGGCAACAGTTCAAGGGGAGAGCAAAGCAGAGGGCAAATCAAGGCAGTCTGAAAACAAGTGCTGCTTTTCTTAACCCATTAATGGCTGACCTCCACCGGTAGAAGGAGAAGAAGTCTCTTTCTCCCCCACTACAAGTTCACTAATGGGAGTCCACGAAGTGAATGTAGGCTGACCACAGCAGACATGGCCAAGTCCGACTCTTTGAAAAACCGCTTCACCTGGTAAAACATAAGTGATATCCTGATTTCAGAAACAAGCTAGGAACAATCATACGTCACTTCACACCGCCCGTACGTGTAACTCTGGCTCACAGCACGAGCTCTACAGCACAGGGGTGTCACGGGATCAAGCCCAGGCTGCATCATTAATCACACGCGACAGGGATTCCCAAATGGCGCAGGGCTGGCCACTTCCTCCAGTTGGAGAAAGCTCTCCTTTAAGGCACTGCCGAGAATGCTACCGGTCACATGACGAATGGCTTGCACACTGAGTAAGCCAAGGCCAATAGTAAACGATCATACCATACTGTGAAGGTACAAAAGAGCTGTGGGAGTCTGTAACAAGCTATGCAGCCATGTTGCTGTATCAAAGACCCTGGCTTCCTTCAACAAACTAGATCCTTGGACAGATTAACTACCGAACAGACTAAAAACAAATGGCCTCTCGTTTGTGGATGTGCTTTAAAAACAGATTAATAATTTCACAGTGTTACTCTTTATCCAAGTAAACGTATTTTGGCACCTAACTGGAGGTCAGCATCAATCGTTGCAGGTTCAGAATGCTGCCAACTGGGTGAGTTTGTTTCCATGGAGACCGTAGAAGAATGGATGCAGTTTTCCTGTGTAGGTGCAGCTCCTCGTCCACACTGCGGACACCCACACGTGCTTTACACTGCTAGCATCCCGAGACTGAAGCGGCACAGAAACAAAATCAACCAGCCTGCCGCAGGGAATAACGCTGAGCATCTCCCTAACAGCAGAATCATTCTTGCACCACTCCTGCAAACAAGATACAAACAAGGCCCCAACAAAAGAAAATTAAAAAGTTATCTGCAGAAGTCACTTAACTGAAAGCCTTACAATGTACAGGTGAGGTGCGAGACACTTTCCTGAGGAGTTTAGGGTGGAGATTAAATTTCTAGGCTTACCTTGCCCCTATAAATATATACAATATACAGAGCCCTAGCCAAGACACACGCAAGAAACCTTTGAGACTGTTCGGCTTTATCGCTCCCCGCTGCAGTGTTATCACAAGCCTTCTGTGTGAGCATCTAGCTCAGGCCCTGCAGGAAGCACAAAGCTGGGTTGCCAAAAACTGCAGCGATGGTGCCTTCTCCCTTTTCTGCTTGGTGCTGCATGCCAGATTCATTACCTGTGCCTGTTTTATAACAACAGAAGGGTTCTATTGAACAGTTTTAACCAGGGGCTAACGAAAGTCCTGGCGCTTATGTCCACAGTCCCACAGTCCTGCCGAAAGGCGTCCGTGGCGAAGGTCCCAAGTGTGCGAGCATCGTGCAGTCTGCCTCAGAGTGGGCGGCACTGAAACCTGAGTCATCTCTACTGCTGCATGACCGCGATTAGAGCTTCCTGTTAACACTAACACAGAACACGGCACGCTCGGCCACAAGCAAGGAGACCAGAAGAAAAACAACAACCACACAACTTTCCTGTCTCCACTCCAGTGCCCGAGCGCACGCACATGCTCAACAGGCAATGCTGGATATAACTTTCAAACACAAAATCTGCACTGCACAGCCTGGCATGATGCGCAAACCACTCGCACCTGGAGACGTCCAAGTGAATGAGGAGACTTCTAGAGTTTCACATGGAAATCAGGACCAGAATATAAAATAAATGAGTATCGGGTCCAGGTTCACAAACTGGGCCCATCAGGCTCAACAGTGACTGGAGTCCAGACACCCAGAGCTCAGGAAAAGCAGGCAATTAGGAATAAGGTCACTGCTGAAGCTAGTCCCTGGGACAATATATGAGATCACAAGAATTCTGACCTCAAAACTCCTAACCATCAACCCTCTTAAATTTCCTTAAGTTCAACACTCAACTTGAAGTTCACAGAGTGCACCTGAACCCTCGTAGAGGGAAGCACTTGAAGCTGGTTCTGAGTCCCCTGTAGGCACCTCCTCACACACTGCAGGTGCCACTGATAGTGGTCATGTTCTCCTCTCGTTTGTGCATTATCCTCAAGAGGGATCATCCCTGTCCACCTGTACTGTTACTAGGGGCCGGTCCCCTGGGCCTGGGCCTCCGACATCAGCAGGAACAGATCTGGCTGGGTGGTCTGACTGCTCCACATCCCCTCTCCTGGCGTCACGGCCTCCTGGCCTGTCTTGAGATCACCGATGGGAGGATTGCGACTGTGGGAATCAATGGTGCCAGTGGGGGCTGGCAGAGGCTTGGAGTGCTGCTGCTGGCACAACCAAACCTTGCTGCAAGGGGGCTCTGCTGTAGCTTCAACCGCAATTAGTTTAGAGTTTTGCTGTTGCTCCTCAAAGTCAGGCTGAACCTACTCTTGTCGTCACTACAGGTAGCCCAATTTACAAAAGGTGCATCACGCTATTTAAAATGGAGCTAGAAAACTGAAACCCTCAACATTTAATTTAAAAACAGATCCATATTTTCTTATAAAAACACTCAAATCAAGATAAAGAATGAAGGGGCGTTGGTGGACTAGGAAGGGGCCCTGCTTGTAAGTAAAGGGATGTTAACCTCCGTCTCCTGGCTCAATTCCACTCTGGGCTTGTACCATCTTGCCTCCCGAAATTTCTCCCTTCATTTTATCTGCTGGTACATAAATACAGCCACGCCTGCACTTCAGGGGTGGATGAAGTGGATCCCCTCCTGTAAGTAAAGCTATTATTTACCTATTATTTCTTACCGTTATCGTGCATGGAACTGGAAGGCAAAGGACAAAACAGGTCCCAGGAAAAGGTAAGAACTGTGAAGGCAGCTGTTACAAGAGGGCACGTCTAAAGATAACTGGGCTGAGGCAAACCAACTGCGTGTCAAGACCACAAGAAAACATAGGGCCACAGCAGAGGCGACCAAGCTCGACGTCTGTGCAAGCCATCGTGAACACAGACAGTGACCACACTGAACCAATAGAGGATCTCCTGAAGAGCCCACGTCACTTTTCAAGCACCTTGTGCAGGAAATGGCATACCTGCTACCAACTCCACATTTTCTAAAAGAAGAATGAGTAGAAAAGCAACTCTCGCAGTCTGGCACGTTCGGACTTACACATCATTGAACTCCTCCAGGCTCGTTGCAGGAGTGAAAACATCCAGGAGCCCAATCACCTGAAAGACAGAGAGACACAGTAAGATCTCGAGTACAGCACATAGTGCACCAAGATCTAAAGTGTAGAAGGTCAAGCAATTTTGGATTAATAGAAAACTTCCAGCCAAGTACATTGTTTCTGCACATGGACTATAAACAACAAACACTGTATACTACACTTTTTCCTTCTGTACAGGAGAGACGTGCAGTAAAGAAACAAGTTATCCAAATTCAAATGCAAGAAAATGCAAGCACTGAATTGTTAGCTGAAGCAGAAAGCATAGTTTAATTTAATTTCTCCAGGGTACTGCTTTCCTGAAAGGTGAATTAATGCTTTTTCGTACAATGGCATCTTCTGCTCTACTACATTTTAAATTGCACTGCTGGTCAAAAGAAAATGTCTTATCAGTCCTGACGCTGGTGTTTCTGCATGGAATTAAAAGGAAACAGTGCCAGAAGTCTGACATTTTTCAGGAGTTCCCTGAAAAACAGACAGAGACACTTAAGAGAAACAAAGAATCTGACAGAAATGTAAGTGGGGTACCTTTCAGAAACCACCACTTAATGCGGTTATTCTTTGTCCTGTGTGAATCAGGCTTTATGAGACCACGTGTTATCTTTATAGTGGTTTGCAGGCTTGACATAACTACAAGACCTCAGTGTGTGGTCTTGGTCCAATGCTGTTCTAAGTAGGTTCTTCCTCCAACTGTATTTCACTAAGCAGGACAGAAAATCTGGGTTAAGCCCTCTAAAACACTATGCCAACAAACTTGTAAACCCAATGTGGACAAGCACTTAAGTAACTTAATTTTAGGAAACATTACAGCACTGTTTAAAGGCACTTCTCTCTAAAACAAAAGTTACAAACAAGAGTTGGTTATATGAGCCTTCTTGCTTATCTGCTTACTGTTTGCTTATGGATTTGTAGATTTCACACTGCCATTTAAAGGATCCATGGCTATCAACATGCAAGTGAACAGTTTACTCAAGACCCCCACAACCCTTTGTGTAAAGAAATTCCCCATTACTTGTTTTCCTTCAAACAAAAGTAGAAAATAAAAGTTGAACAATGAGCACTTACTAAATTTTAAACTATTCTTTACTGTGCAGAATCCTTCAAAGCAAGACACTTCATGAGACACACAATTTGGAGACTGTAACTGCCTTGCAACAATTACTCTAATTACCAGAAAAGTTTATAAGCTGATGACTTGCGTTTATCGATAACCGAAACTCTCAGTATTTATTAAACCTCCTCACGTAAACTGTTCCAAAACAAGCAAAGGATCATGATACACACTCTTAAATCTCTGAAGAATCTCTGTAACACTTCTAAACGCTTGGTGAACATGACCTTTTGTGTTCGCATATTTCTTAATGCTCAGAAGAAAGGGAAATTAGCTCAACTTGTGGCTTCTGAACATCCTTTAATTTCAGATGCGTAGGTGGGCATTCTTGAAGGCAATTTGTTTTAATTACTTGACAGAGGGCACAACTGAATGATATATAATTTGAAACTTTAGCAACTCAACTGGGCATGGATCTTCAGAAGGCATTTTCTTTGTTTTCAGGTTGTGGTGTCCTGTTTCAAGACCTCTCTTCTCAAAATTGTAAAAAAATTAAGAGCTTTTTAGGCAAAACAAATTACACAGCCTGGCAACGGGATTAAACAAACTAAAATAAATTCAATACAAAGGCCCACTATTTTGAGAGTTGTTTAAATAAATGATGTTTGGGATAAAGACTGCCTTCAATGTGTACTTATTTGCTAGTGTCCAAACATCTGCATTGCTATTGAATCTCTGGCTCCAGCTCAACGTAGGGTGTTTGACAACAAGAAATGCAATGCTGAGAGTGGCTGACACAGCACTCCATAAAGCCTTCCTCTTCTGCTCCAGACAGCTCAGTCTTGCATTGGGGCGATAAACATCTATCAGTTGTGCTGTTGTACGTTAAGCAGCCGTCAAGCCTGCTCGTGACTCAACAACAACATTCGGTTTCGCAGCGCTGTCACTGTTCAAAGACGAGCTTTCAGGTGTGCAGGAGGCACCCTATTTTCAACACTACCTTAACAAAAAACAAAAGATTTTTCTAGACCACGAGTGTAATATAAAAGCGTGAAATAAAATAATTTTTTTAGGTATTTTTAACAATTATTTTGCAGACTAAACTGAACAGCGTTCAAGGTTTCTCAAGTTTTCATTTATTTTTTTACAAGTTGATAAAGCAAAAAAGCATATATACCGGTAGACGAATAAAAAAGACTTATAAGATGCTTGTTATTCAAAGTGGCTTAGACACGAGTCAATGGCTGCGGCTGTAGATACAATCACAATAAGGAGGCCGCAGGAAGCTTGTTGCTCTTTACAAGTTCACATTTTCAGTCAGTGGCAGAGTCAAAGCTTCAATCAGGTTTACAGCCTTTGACCCCTGTATCCCATCAGCCTCAGGCAGCACAGCTCTCCAGTTTTCAAGACCTGACGAGTACGCAAAATCCTCTAAGGCACTGGCAAAGTCCAGCGGACTTCTTCAGAATCAAAAGTGAAACACAAACCAGAGAACACAAGAGTGAACAATGTGAAAAGTGCACTTAAAACTAAAACAGGAGGTGCGTCTTTACATAAAGGGCTGTGGGAGTCTGGAACAAGCGACGCAGGCAATGTTGACGGGGATACTCTAGCTTCCTACTAGAAACAACTGGGTGGTTGGATTCTGCTCACTGGAATGGCCGAATGGCCTCCTCTAGTATGTAACCTGTCTGGTGTTCGGGAGAGGGGTGTTGGCAGGTGACCGGCACCGAGCTGCCCGGGGGGTTCTCCTCGAGCAGGACTCACGTTCTCGTGCTTCATGTGCTTGAGCAGCCGCAACTCCCGGTATGTCCTCTTGGCGTGAATGATGGACTGGAAAGGCCTGGACAGCTTCTTCACGGCCACCCGCAGGCCCGACTTCACATCGACGGCTGAGCTGCAGGGAAAAGGAAGGCACACCGACAACGTTATGTCATGATCAGAGAGAGGACCTCGCAGCTCTGCGTGCCGCGTTCTGAATCCCTTCCATTTCCCCAAGGGGCTCTTCTTCCTGTATTCACTACAGAGCAGCAGCACGGTCTTCAATTACAACGGACGCACTGGGTGGACTTCCCACAACGGGTCAATTCTTCTTGTCAGGAGCCATCAGAAATTTCTCCTGACATGAGACCGAGAAGCAGAAACATTTATTCCACTTCAATTGCCAAATTCCAGTAAACCGCTTTCCTAAAAATAGGCATCTCCCTAAAGACAAAGAATCTTTCTTGTAAGAATCCCTGCGTGCGCTTTTTTGGCCTTTCAAATACATTCAGTTGCACAACTTCAGCACAAACTGTTCCTGTCCTGACAAAAATAACATATTAAAAAAAAAAAAGGCGAAAGGCAAAGCTGTTCTGAAGTTTCCATAGCAGCCTGGCTGGTTTGTCATGGTAGGGTTTGAGCTCCGGCGACGGACAGGCTGGGGGAGGCTGGGAGAAAAACGCGGACCCCACAGCACCAAATCTGGGGCACAGTCTCCCGCAAGAAACACAGACCCAAACGCGTGCTCCTCACCAACTTTCACACAGGGCTGTACAACTGGAAAACAGAATCCCAGTACACTTCAATAAAAATCAGCCACAGCATGCAAGTGTCACGGGCCTCCTGTTTACACAAAGACGTCTCTTACTCAGACCTGGGTGCAGCAACAGACCACTGCAGGAGAGTGAGACACATTGGGAACAATCTGCTCAGCACAGGTTTTACAAAGGACAAAGTGGTGTGACGGCCCACACCCCATTTTTCCACTTGGCCTTGAAAGGTCATGATAAAATCTTGAATGCCGTGACCCACGCAATGACATCTGCCAAGATACTGAAAGCAGAGAGAAAGCTGCAAGGCAGGTAATGACAAAAAGGTTAAAATCCATGACCATATGCTTTCAACAATATACATTACTGACTGAAATTTAAGGTGGCCTTGTATTTTAGGGGCATTTCCAAAAAGGAAAAGTTCATAAAATAAAAAATATACATACAGTAAACAAAAGCATTTTTGTTACCGTAATAGTTTCAGCCTGGAATGTGGGAGACTCTCTTGGCAGCGACACCTCAGGTGAGCTTGACCACCTGATACCGCAACAGGGTCAAAGGTCGCAGTGGGTGAACCCAGGAGGATTGACGATGCGACCTTTGGCTGTCTCATGGATGGGCGTTTGGTAAATACACCAGAAGGCACGTTTGCCAACAAGCAGTCTCGTCCCAGGTTGGAAGCCTCCTCAATGTGGAAAAACGACTAAGTCTTATAAGAAGTCAGCTGTCACGACTAGCAAAGAGTTGTGGAGCCAAATACACCCATCTCTCGATTCACATACGCAATTCGCTCCTCGAAAACAGTTGCTAACATGAAATATTGGAAAGCGTCTATTTCCACGACTTTTCCTGTCGAAACGTATGATTTGTTCCTGACGTCTAGAACATAATCCATAGCCGTTAACTGCCAAGGCAAGAACACTATTGCTTGTGATGATTCCTGTATTCCCCCTAGTACAGACAGATAAAGTGTGCAAGCACTGCTGGAACACAGACACAGCGAGGAAGCGTTTTGCTGGATGTCCTGCTGGGAGAATGGCATCCTGGTTCAGCTATAAAGGACATGTCTTTGCTGTAACAGAAATTGCTCCAAGTGTGAAAAACAGATATAGAAATGTGTACAGTTGTCGCTGTACCAAAACAGGTGAACCGGGCGTTAGTAAATCAAGGGCTGGCTGAGGAAATGGGACAAGTGGTATGCGTCAGATCTTACCCCAAACACCACAGAAAGAAGCAGACACAGACTTCAGCTAATCCTTTAAATGTTCCGCTGTTGCTCGCCATTTCAAAATGAGAGAGAGGGGGGCTGGACTCTGGTTGCCACTGCCGTATTCGTCTGGGGCACGAGAACTTTATTTTCGCAGTTTCTGAGTGGAGAACCTGGAGGTGCTTCTCTCAGTGATACAACACGATTCTCCACACCCTGGAAGGCAGTGCACTGTGCCCTGTTGCTCCAACGACATGGAATGATCTGCCAGCCCTTATCAGATATTACAAGTCAGTCAGCACTTTCAAATCCTGTCTTAACGGTCAACATTCATTTATGTACAGCCTCTGTCAGATTTCTTGTTTCCAGTCCATTGAGATGTCACGAAAGGTGAGATATAAAAAATTATCTTACATAAAAGTTATACTTTCAAACCTCTTCTGTTTACAAGCGCATTCTATGACGTTTCTGACAAGCACACATCACAATGACGTGCAAATAACTTCTGGGCTGTGTACTTACCGATTCTCTGTTTAATCTATTCCCATCGCTTCATGATCATTTAATTGAACAGGAAATTAAAACTCTAAAGAAATAAACCTTGTGTCCCTGCTGATCCTGGCTCCAATGGGTTATTAACAGTGTTGCTTTGCTGCGGTGCCATAATCCAAGCAGGTAAACAGATCCAGGCAGGCAAACAGATGCGCTCACACCACAAAGACCTGTCACACCAGAGTGAGCGATCCTGACACAGACAATACACGCACCGGGCAAAGTATCAGGAACCTGCAGCAAATAATCTTAACTACAGATGTGCTGTGCCTCTGCACAGGCCAACAAGGTGAGAGGAGTTTGTGACTAAAACGGCCATCTCCTAAGAAAGTCAGAAGAAGACGCACACAAGATGGACTTCCCACAGAGCCCTGAAGTACAACAGCGTTACAGAGGGTTTTATAGTCCTGGACAAAATTTCCCATTGGCCCTTACCAATCATGGCCTCCTAATAATCCCCATCTATGAACTGGCTTCATTACTCTGTTCTCCTCCCCACTGATAGCTGATGTGTGGTGAGCGTACTGGTGCACTATGGCTGCCGTCGCATCATGTACGTGGATGTAGTGGTGGAGGGGAATCACCATTACCTGTAAAGCACTTTGAGTGGAGTGTCCAGAAAAGCACTATATAAGTGTAAGCTGGGGGTCCTAACAGTCTGGCCTGTCAGTCCGTATATGCAACACAAACACCAAGCACATGAGAGGAGATACAAACCCTGCAGCACCTGGCAGTTTGCCAAGCCTGACACACTCCCGCAAGGGGTTCAAGCTGTAATGAGCTCAGCCAGTGTTGCTTAACTCCTTCAGACCCAGCACTCCAGTCATGATGACTGCATGCAACTCTGCAACTGATCCCTGAACCCAGCTCCCAGCCAGACAAAAGAACAAGTGAAATGAGTTCATATCCAAGTGCACCAGCTCTCATTAACTTCTCTGGCTCTCCCGATGAACAGCCAGATCTCATCTCAGCAACAAAAGTAACGGTTGCCACATGCAAAGTCAAAAGGCCAGCTGGTGTTCTTTTTTTAGGGAACGTTCTTTTTAGGCTGCCATTTGTTTCCATGAATGAGTGCAAAGCGATGCTCCCAAATCACAAGGCTCCCAATTCCAAGCTACAAAAGGTGACAGAAAGTGTATTCTAAAAACTGCCTGTGGGGGATAAGGAGCAACTGAAGGAGGGCTACTTGTCCTGCTAGGTGTCGTCATCTTTAGAGCTCCATGCATTCTGATTTGTTACCTACACACAGCTCTCTGGCACAAGCAACCGATACAGAAGGAGCTGTACACGGAGAGCTACAACAATCAGTATTTAAGTTCCAGTTATCCTGGCTGAACAAATTCTGCTGATTCCATTATTCTAAAGGCAATAACATCATGAATTGTGTGTTCTGACTTTGAAATTTGCTTGTAAAAATCCTAACGTGTGGAAAGACAACAATAATAAATAATAATAATAATAATAATAATAATAATAATAATAATAATAATTGCTTACACTTACATAGCGCTTTTCTGGACACTCCACTCAAAGCGCTTTACAGGTAACGGGGACTCCCCTCCACCACCAATGTGCAGCCCCACCTGGATGATGCGACGGCACCCATAGTGCGCCAGGAAGCTCACCACACACCAGCTATCAGTGGGGAGGAGAGCAGAGTAATGTAGCCGATTCATAGAGGGGGATTATTAGGAGGCCATGATTGGTAAGGGCCAATGGGAAATGTGGCCATGACACAGGGGTTACACCCCTACTCTTTTCGAGAAACGCCCTGGGATTTTTAATGACCACAGAGAGTCAGGACATCAGTTTTACGTCTCATCCAAAGGAGAGAGCCCATTTACAGTATAGTGTCCCCGTCACTATACTGGGGCATTAGGACCCACACAGAGTTTTAATCCCACTAAAACCTCTTCCAGCAGCAACCTTAGTTTTTCCCAGGAGGTCTCCCATCCATGTACTGACCAGGCTCACACCTGCTTAGCTTCAGTGGGTTGCCAGTTGTGAGTTGCAGTGATATGGATGCTGGCATAAAATTGTAAAATTGTACTCATTTTCTTTTAGATGTGAACCTAACTTCAGTTACTAGAAATCAGAAGCTGGCTTTTTCCTTTCCTGTGGCTGTCGTCTTTTGCACTTAACAGCCACTGAACGCCAAGCTTGGAAGGCTGAATTAAAATGATATGCAAGCAGTATTCAGGAAGATCCCTACCAGCTAAATGGTGGTAAAAAAAAAAATCTGCAGAAAAATATTTCCTCAGCAGAAAAAAAAAGATCATATTCAGCACACTTGCACAATGGAACTTTTTTAGAGGCTATTTAACTGCAGAGACTGAAGTTCTGCTTTCTCTTTATTTCGTTCCACCTCGCCAACCTCATAAACAAGTACCATAAATCTCTGCCTCAATCCCAGTTTTCATTTTCATCGGCTTCCTCTTCAGTTAGAAACGATAAGCAGCGAGGAAACCGAAACGTCCATAACTTTTTTCCCCAAACTTACAAAACCCAAAAATACCAACTGAAGGCTTAAAACTGACATTGAATTGAGCAGTGCGTGAGCTGCAGCATATTTGCCACACCCAAACCCAGCAGCCTAAGATTATGAAATCCTGAAAATTCCAATATTAGTCACCTATAGCAGGAACTACATGAGGAATTAACCTTTGGACTCTATTATCTGTGCTCAGCGACTCTCTGGCTCTGAAGCGTACAGAGTACTTTTCTCAATATCTTGTTATAGAGGGCAGAGTTGGATACAAACATCTGGAAAACAAAACACGCCGTTCTTTTAACTTTGTATTTGTTTTCTGGAGACTTTCTTAGAGACGGGACATTGCTCTTCAAAGCATATTAGGGTGAGGTTTTCTACATCAAGCTAGCTCAGAGCTCAGATTTCTGCAGAACATATCGAAGATGAACACAAGATTTTTCAGAGACACACACCGAAACAGAAAAAGACTTAAAAGAGAGCTATTGGCTAAAGAATGTTCCTGGAAGGAGCCTGTGTCTGCACATGCACCTGCACAGTGGATCAGCCTCACCTGGAATTTGCGGGAGAGTTTCTGCAGCCAATCACCTGGAACTGGTGTCGAGTCACAAGAGGCCTCCAGTTTAGCTCACTGTCATCGCTGTGCAAAAGCAATCAATCTTGGTCTAAACTCCCCTTCGCAGGAAACGAGGAATATTTCGAGAAAGTCTACTTGCTTGCTCCAGAGGCACCAACAAGTTTGTCGACAAAAGCACTGAAGGCGTCCCAGGAAAAGCTTGTCCGAATGCAAATGGAGTGGATGTTACAGTCAAATGACTGCAATTACCAAGTTCCATTTCCTGTCACCACAAACCAGTTGGGCATCACCAAGCTCTATCTACTTCCGTGTTGCACAGCAGAATATGGCTTTAAAACATAATAACAATAACAACAACATCACTGTATTAACCCTATACAATTTCTTGCATTAGGAAGTTGTCTTTTCGCATACCCCAGCTTGCTCTCCATGAGACACACAGACACACAGATAGAGAGAGAGCCTGGGGTCAGAGCGCAGGGTCTGCCATTGTACAGCGCCCCTGGAGCAGTTGGAGTTAAGGGCCTTGCTCAGGGGCCCAATAGAGTAGGATTCCTCTGCTGGCTGTGGGATTTGAACCGGCAACCTTCCAGCCACAGGCACAGATCCTTAGCCACAGAGCCACCGGTCCACCCCCACATGAACTGTTCTTGAAACAGTGAAAGCTGTGCGTTAATTAGCACTTAACATCCCTGCATGGCTAGACAGTGTAGCAACATCCCTTGCTACACTGTCTACCAAACACAACAGTATTGGTATCCTGTCCCGATACAATGTTCCACACTTAGTTTGTATTTGCAGTGAATCACTGTTTGGCGAGCTGTACTTGCTTCACGATGATCGGGTCAAGTGAACAAGACGAGACAAATACGATGCTGATCAAGTGAACTAATCCACTGCAGGGTGCCAGGGTCTGCTACTGTAGATATCTAAGTGTTCCGGCAAAACCTTTGAAATTCTGTATGTTTGACATACCGGGCGGTAATCATGCCCCACCTTGAGAACATTCATGGTTACAGGGCAACAGGAAGAGCCTGCTAAAAAAAGGGCAGAGCACTCACTGTTGGCTCCCATTATTACAAACAAGTAAAAAAACACAAAACATTCTTGATGGCATGCCAAACAAGCAGCTTGATTCCAGACTGCCAGGAGATCATAATTCTCTCGCTCCGGCATTGTTTCAAAAGGCCCAGTTTTTGCAGAGTGGGGCAGAAACTCTTAGTGGCCAAAGCAAGGCAGGAAGGACAAGGCCAGTAGTTCCTAAGCCAGAAAGAGCTGCAGAGATCACAGCAGTCCGAAACAATCTTCTGAAAACAGGCAACATTTCCAATGGCCCCTTGCTCTGAACAGTCTGCTCATAAACCCTTGCCTCACATCCTCAATGCCGCCTTCAGCAGCTCAAGTAGAAATTTAAAAGCTTAGGGTCTGAGCATGCATTAGATTCAAAACACCGACATTTCAAGAACAGACGATTCGCTGGAAAAACTCCCATCTCTGCACATCCCCAGAGCCCTGTGACATCAGGAACATTCCTGGAGGAACAGTTTGGATCACAGGGGCAGATGATCCGAGCCCATCTTTCCAACCACGAGGAGCTCCGCGCCTTCCAGGACAGGCTGCTGTTAAAAGTCCCAAAACGCCTTCCCGGGACATGACAAGCTGAAATCCTCTCCCGCTCTCAGAACACAAACTGAACCGCCTGGGCAAAAATAAACAGGCCCTTCCTTTCCCCACTCTTCATCTCCAGCCTTGTTTGTGTTTACATAGAATAACCTAATTTATGGAAAAACCAGGAAGGAAAACTTTGGGGAAAACACATTTAGTTTCAAACCTGACTGATCTATGCTTCAGATATTATGAGGTCCACAAAATCTGCTACGTGAAAGTACAATAACATTCATGCTCAGTGCCGAGAATGTATAGGTTTGAACATCCGAATTCTTTCAGGAGCTCTGAACTGCCCTCCCTCCAGAGGAGGCTCAGAGCTGAACCCTCTCCCAGGAGCACTACGATTGAGCTCCCCTGGCAAGACTTCATCAAGCTATGCTTGAGCAACGCTGTGCCAATACAAGCAATAAAACACTCCGCCTTCTAGAGAATGGAAGGATTTCATTTACAATCTCTCAGAACTCGGCAGCTAAAGGAAAACTTGATGGCGTTGGGGTGGGAAGGCAATGGGCTAATGCCCCAGGGCGTTAAAAACAAGGTTGCAAGTTTTCTTCTGTTCAAAAGTTTATTTATGAAATGCAACAGTTAAAAGTTGTTCCAACGTGTTTAAGAGCTCAAAACAATCACACAGCTCTAATTTATCCTACTATTAAATCAATTAAAGGTTCAATTGTCTAACAGCGCTCAGCTGGAACACAAACTGGCAGGCACGTGGGCCCTCTAGCACCAAAACTCGAAACCCATGGACTACGCTAATGATGAACAGTATTATATATAATCTGCATCATTCTCCCAAATGGCTTTATATGTCATGTGGGATGTGATCATATTTCTGTTTTATTTTTATTAAGGATTTTTTTTCTCCAAGGTGTCAAAAATGTAAACTGATAACTTGCTCAAATCTGTTTTTTTGGTACTGAGTAGCACAAACACTAATTCATAAAGAGGTGTTTAACAATTTTTCCATCAGCTATGCATCACCCTTGTAACCTTCAGAGCCTTGCATAACACAGGGCTTTCCTGCAGCATTTTATGATACCGATTATATGATACACCATTTTCTGTAAATCATGCAGCTTGTTCTTATATCCCATGTTTCTGACGACTTAACAGAAGGGCAGAAATAAGCATTCAGACCCTGTGTATTCAATCTGATTCACTACGACATCCAACTGCTTCATTCTAAAATGAATGGGTATTCACTAAACCTAGAAGAGGCATCATTACCGCAAAAGGATCATTTAACGAATTATTAAACTTAATGACAAAGATTAACGTGGCAGATGGGTTTCAATTTCACCTTGCCAAATGCACATGCTAAATCCTATACTAAAAAAAATGATGCATGGTTTCAGGAACAGTAAATCATGACTGAGTCAAATACACAGTGCTGCTTTTAATGCACTGACTGCTTATGTGAAATAAAGCATGACTAACCACGTTGCTTAGCAGTGCATTATGAAGGCAATTTTTTCTATGCACAATACAAATGAAGCTTTAATAGAAAGCAATTTAGTGGAAGCTACATGGTCACAAACACTGATATAATCAGGATCAGCCCCAAGGCCTGAGCATACTCAATTTATTAACAGAGATTGATAAAGCTGTATGATTTAAATGTTCTTTCATTTGTCTTCCAACACAAAACAGAAGGGAAAAGGATATACTATCAGAAAGCACTTTGCCTTCTTTGAGGCTTTATTTATCACATACAGTAACTGATTGATTGGCAGTAATAATGCATCAATAGGAACTAAATGGAATACCTCCAGATCAAGGAGCCCGTGCTCTGATATTTAGAGATTCTACTAGCATAACCATGCTACTAAGATCAATGGATTTGACAATAATAGGTTTGGTTTTAACATGGGGGGTAGGTTTGGTGATGGAAGAATATATAAGCTTTTTGCTGGATCGGATGTTAAAACAGGCATTGCCAAGAGAAACTAAAACATCCAACCCCTAAAAGTAACAAGCCCTCTCCTGCCCTGAACAGAAATGAACGTTGCCAACAAGTGTCTGCAGATCCCCAGATTACGTAAGCTTTCCAGTATGTGAAGATTCTCTTTCTGTTCCTTGCCCAGGAAATGAAGGAAGTGCTCAGAAAGCTGTGATCAGAGAGTGTGCACTTCCCCTTCAAAGGCAGAACACTCGTCTCCTTACAAACCTTCAAGGTACGTTCACAGCTCAGCTTTTTGACCATTCCAAAACGGCCACCCCAGTGCAGTTAATTATTCTCCCATTCAGTTCAATAGTTTTTCTTTCTGTGTTCAGCTGCCTCTATCGACTTCAGCATGACTTGCAAATCTGCAACTGTGTCAGCTGTGGATCTCCGTCACCGTCACCCCGACTGCCACACCCCTGAGTGGGATCCCACGTTACTGCGAGTTTCGCTGCAGCTCTCCAGCCCACCAGAAGCCTGCGTTTTCATTTCGCTGTTATTTTCAGGTACTGACAGTTCAGGAGCACAGAGGTCTCTTAGGCAGTTGTCAGCCTCTCTTGCACAATGCTCTGGCCATGGGTCACTCGAGAATGAAGAACTGAGCAGTTTGTCCTTTTTTTGTTAGGGGAAATGAGCAAGTATGGCAGAAATACAGCGGGAGGAAAACAGACCTAGACATCTGTGGCAGAAATAGCACGTGACTGAAAAAAAACACCAAACAATTGAATGCACAGCATCAGTCCCATGGAAAGCTTTTATGCTCCTGATTTCCACAAGCAGGTAGATGCCTTTCCCAGCTGGAGTGCTGCAACCTCACATTTTTGCAAAAAAAATGTCAAGGAAGTATCGCCAGTAACAGCTGCCTTTTGCAAAGGGCAAAAAATCAACTTAATTTGTTATTCTTTCCATATCTGATCTTTAAACTTCCTACTGTGGTGTAAAAATTGGTGAAAACAGAGCAAAAGTGTGTGTGTTGAGGGGACAGATGAAAGATTTTGCCTTGCAGAGAACGAAGAGCTCAGTACAGAAGTAGCTGTTACACAGATGTAGCCTATTACTTCCTTCCTGGGTGTCTTTTAGCATTCATTCAAATCCTTCTTTGAAACATCTCCAGTGGATGCTTGCTGGCCACAATACGCCCGCACCCTGCCGGACTGTCGTGCAGCACTGCCCAGGGGTGCCAGCCGCCCTCAGCCACGCTCTCTCAACGTCCAGTCAGGCTGGGCCTGCCGCTCGGCAAATGGTTTCCTGTAAACCTGTTACGCCATCAAAACGGATAAGCTCCAAATAAATGCAATTCGCTTCCACACACCTCCCGCACATAGCAGCACAGAATGTCACAAAGCCAGGTTTGTCCCCCACCCTCATTGGACACACAAAGCAACAAGTGAATTGTACTATTATTGGTACATGTGTTGACCCTCCTTAGGCCTGTTTAAGAAAAACAGGTGCAGTCGTGCTGCTTGGTACAGAAACTAGTTCTTTAATGTACCGTAAGCAATGGCCTTAAGCTACCAACTGCCTGGTTTTGAAATGACAGCAGGACTGGGGGGGGGGGGGGGGGGGGGGGGATTTCTTGCAAATCACATGAATCAAAGACTGCTCCTCTAGGGGTTCTCCTGACCCCAAGCACAGATTCTCCCACAGTGCTTTGAGACTTTCCTCGAACAAGCCCAGCTCTGCTTAACCTTGTGCGAAGGGCTGAGGCTAAAAAAACCTCAACGATAGCACCTGCTGTGAGCTCTCTGGTGGCACCAGCTGGGGTTCTCCGCTGCGTTGCTTCCACACACAGTGCCTGGCACGGGCTAGAAAACTCCCACGGTTCCACACAATATAGCCCTCGCATCCATCAGCACTGAAGCACGAGCTTCCTTGCTAGGAAAACCTGCAGCAGCTCAAACTACTATGCAACAGGAGCCTTACCAGTTTCTGTGCAGATATTGGCCATGTCCCTTCTTCAGCATTGCTTAAAACAGGGCAGAGTTCAAGCGACAGAAGATACACTTTTAGTCACTAGCTGAGATAAGGTCTTCACTGCAGCAGTTTAGGACTGCGTCCACTTTGACAGAGCCCAGGATCGGAACAAGGCTCTCTGCTGACGCAAGACAGCCTTTGAGAAAACGGAGACGAATGGAAGCGAAGACCACCAACAGGAATGCTGCTGGTTTTATTCTGCTACAGAAAAGGGACAGCTAAGTCATGTGAACAGCAGAAAGGACACAAGTGAGAAATAGGCCAGTCGGGTCCTCTGGCCCATATGGTGGTGCTTGGCTAACTGCACTAAGAATCTCATCCAGCAGTTTCTTGAAAGAAGCCAGAGTATCGGCTTCACCCACGTGGCTGGGTAGCTTGTTCCACACCGCCACATTCCCACAAGCTTCACAAACATAAATCCTGCTCGGTCTCCTCAGGCTGCCACACAGCTGCTAACACTACCACGAGGAATGCGTGCACTCCTATTCTCTCACTTGCGTCAAGGCACACTTTGCATGTCATTGCAGCGGGACCCACAGCACACCGTCCTCTCAGTGAAGGCTGGGAACAGCAGGAGAGAGAAAGAATTCGAGGTGCCCCTTCTCACACACAAGCAAGGAGGTATGCGCGCCTCAGCTGGCAGATCCCTTTCCCGGGGAAACCAAAGATAAAACGATGCTTTCCATCACTCCACGGCAAACTAACTGGCGCGACATCTGCAATTCATTTCGGAAAGGAGACGAGGTCTTGCGCTGTACGTGACGCGCCGAGCAGTCAGCCGGATGGTTCCAACTAATCCTCCAGCCGGTGACTCATACCAGCAGGCAATTCCGAGGCGACTTCATTATGCAGTCTTACCTCAACCGACGACTGCTGCATACAATACGATCAGGCTACAGAAAATAAAAGCACATGGAGGCTCAGGAGAGGAAACACTGAAGAATGGAGAGGGACAAACGCTTGAAAATTCCTCAGGCATCTGTCAGGCTCTGAACTGTACGCGCACGCCGAGTCATAATATACAAGTCAAAGGCTATGTCGAGGTTTTGGTCATGTGTACACGGTCAATATGTCTTATGCAATGGCCGAGGTAAACCTCACAGTATAATTCAAAACATGGGCGGTGCGGTTGAGGAATTCGCGAACTTGACGTTTCATTCCCGGAGAGCGACGTTAACCCAGACTTAGGAAATGAGTTTCGACGCAGTAAAAAAAAAAAGAAGTTGATCGTGTTCCTTTGCCAAGAAAGATGATGAAACCGTCATGTCTACTTGAAAGTATTAGAAAAGGCACTGAACAGAACCAACGATGCGCAGTGTCACGATGTTTTTTTATAACAACACTGCCTTGAAGCCCCCTCTACATTATAAACCGATTACTCCTAATATGTTGCGTAAAAACATGAAACTACATTTGTGCACTTCAGTGAGAGGCGCATCCTGTTCTTGACAGAATCGCAATGCTAATACTGCTATCTGTAAACAACAGTCATTCTCAAGTGAATGAGAAGAAACCCCGTCGCGTTACTTTTCCAGCTGAGCTGATGCTTTCCGTTACCCAGCCCTGGGAAAGATATGAAAATATCTGGCAACAGAAAGCGGCCTGTCGCTGGGGGTCATGTGCGAGTCACATTTCAGCCCCCAACACGACACAGCTTATCACTCCCGGGTGGTTGGTTTTGTTTGTCCATGATAAAGCGTCTCTTCGGGTCAGTAGACGGGTGCAAATCGTTCTGTACTGAAAGATTAACTAGGGACTGCAACTGCAACAATAAATGACGGGGCTTCAACAAAAAGTCTCCAGAAAGCAATCGTGCTCAACTCAACGTTCTGCAATTGCACCACGACATACAAAGGGCTACTTCTGTCCTGCGCAACAAAATAAAAATAAAAACGATCCGACACAGATACAATCTAGTCAAAAGAAAATACTCCAGACAAGCCCCATTCAACCACTAGGGAGTTACAATTGAGAAACCCTATGCAAAACACTTAAGATTTGGCAGAACTGCAAAAGGCGCGTCAGTGCTTCCCGGAAACTGCATTTTTTTAAACAAAAAGTTTAACGAAACTGGGGATTTGAAGGAGAGCACAGGAAATTCACAACGGGTTATGAGAAAACTCTGACCAGGCGCAGGTTAAAATAAAAAGTGAGACGTGCGATTCACGGATCTCGTGTAAATAACACACGCCATTCAAAGGGATGGGGAGCAACACAGTTGCACACCGAGCCCCCAGAAACAACGGGCTGCGAAAAAAAAAAGTGCAGAAATCTTTCACTGGGTCAGGGTCCTGAACCTATTTTGCGTAACTCGCGAAACCACGATCTCTCCATGCAGAGAAGGGCCTGCCTGCCTGCCTGTGATTCGTTGCTTTGATTGAGCAAGAATGTACCATCAGGCCTGCAATAAGCGATGCCAAACATAACGCAATGAGTTGTGCAAATACACTACGCTTGAAACACATTAAAACGCAATAATAACACGAAGTGATAAAAGTAAGTAATTTACCACACTGATCCGTAAGCCCCAGAGCCGACTGGGCTAAGACTTTGGTACCGTTCCGGGACCTCCCATATCGTCTTGTTCAGCTCCTGTCGGTAGAAAGTGGGTCTTTCTTTCTGCGACATTCCTGCAGAACAGCCAGTCCCGCTGCACCACGCAGTCAATCAAGTTAACTTCTCCTTCCCCCACTTAAATCAAAAGATGTAAGTTGAAGTAAAAATCTAAAAAAAAAAACAACGTCAACCCAGGAATTAAAGGAGCGCACCGGGTTGAGCTCGAATATAAAGGACAAGCAAACAAAACTCTGGTTGCAAATGCAAATTTGAGCCCGCTGCAATGTTGAAACGATTTGCCCTCTACACTTTCTCTTTTTTTTTTCCCCCTTCAGTCCTCAAGTTTGAGTGGAGTAAAGACCCGTCCGCCGTGGGCTTTCTCTCAGTCTCCTCCTGCAGTGGCGCGCTCCCGTCACTACCCACAGCTCGGCCCAGACACGCAAGTCTCGCGTCTCGCGCGAGGAGGCCGAGCCGGCGTAGGGGTGCTCAAGATGAGGGCTTCACGCTTTGAAACAAACAAAAAAAAAAGCGAAAAACGTACTTAATCCCGGAATTTCCCCGCTACACAGAAAAAAAACAACGATGCTGATGTAGTTATTCGCTTTTGTTTTCGGTGCTTGTTTTAAGCTTCCAATTCTTTTTTAGGTACAGCCAAGTTTCCGACACGAATACCTTCCAGAAAGATCGAGTTGCCAGCCTCTCTCTGCTCGACTACATTTTCTGCGAGGTCAAAGCATGTAGTTTTGTCCTATTGTCATTACTATAGGAAAACAGAACGCGAGTACAAAAACTAAAATACCTTCAGATTTCCCCGTGCTTGTGGAAAATTAATCCATACGAATTTACTTTTGACTCATCGTATTGCACAGCATTGATTTAAAGTAGTGGAGAAACCGAAGCCGGGAGTCCACATTTGCTTGTTTTCCAGATCTATAAAAAGTGTGTTCCAGAACGATTACTAAGAAAGGAAAATTGCAGTGTTACCCCCTTTGTTTTCCGTTAGTCTGTCTAGAGCAGAATTATTCTTAACATTTTTAGGAAAACACGGAGAACGATTTAAATTACATGTTTACAGCCACCGGGGATTGAAGCTGGGGCTCATTCCCTGACGTCAGTTTTAAACTGTGAAGGGGGTTGCAAGTTCAAAAAGGCTCAAGAAACACCAAAGCTCGCAGTTAAGCTTGAGTTGGATGGAGGACAGACTGCAACACTTCATGTGTCTTTTCAGTGGGCTGCTAAAATACTCACTTGAGATCTTGGTTCACTCTTTCCCAGCAGCCATATCACCCTGCAAGCCCCAACTGGTAAACCAGTGACGGTATGCAGGTGTGAGCATGGTCAGTACCTGGATGGGGGATCTCCTGGGAAAACTAAGGTTGCTGCTGGAACTGGTGCTAATGGGACCAGTAGGGGGCGCCCACCCTGTGGTCTCAGTGGGTCCTAATGCCCCAGTATAGTGATTGGGACACTACTGTAATATAGGTGCTGTCCTTCACCGTCCTATATGAGACATAAAACCAGGGTCTCGTCTCTTTGTGGTAAGTAAAAATCCCAGGGTGTTTCTTGAAAAGAGTAGGGGTGTTACCCCAGTGTCCTGGCCAAAGTCCCCCCTCGCCTTTACCAATCATGGACTCCTAATAATACCCATCTATGAATTGCTTTCTTGCTGATAGCTGATGTGTGGTGAGTGTACTGGTGCACTTTGACTGCCGTTGCATCATCCAGGTGGGGCTACACATTGGTGGTGGTGAAGGGGAGTCCCCATTACATCGAAGAGCTTTAAATTGAGTTTGCAGAAGAGTGCTATATAAGTGTAAGGAATTATTATTCCTTCTTCATCGGTGTCATCCTGCTGGCCATGAATGTAATTTAACTGTCAGTTGTATTTAATTTTAATTCCAAAGTTTCCATTTGTAACTACAATCAATGTTAAACATTTTGAACAGTGTAAATACCCATGGAAAGGGTGTGAACTAATAAGCACTGGCCCATAATAAAATAGTAATAATAATACAGTAATGATTCCAGTTAATATTGGGAGGAGGTCGAAAATTCCTTTCTCATTCTTCAGACTTCACAGATGTTTCCTATGGGATGATCGTTACACGCACAGCCCGTGGGATAAGATCGTGTTAATTTATTTGTTCAAAAAAACATTCCTCCCGACGCACAAAGGATGTGTGCGTCCCACAACGGAAAGGAAGGAAATGGACAACCTGGGAAATTAAAAAAGACGACGACTTCGGTTCACCTGAAGACTTCAGTGAAGCCGTTCGGGGCGCAACTTCGCCCAGCTTTGTGAGAGACAGAAGCACGCCCGCCAGTTACAGATTCACCGGAGGTCCGGGGGACATTCCGAACATGCCTTGAAATGTACTGATGGAAGAAAAAAATGATGTTTTGGCTTCGTATTTTGAGCGTGTTATTAAATATTACTCAGGGGTGGTTCGGCACAGCGAAATTGCAAGTCTGCCGCAATTTGAAAGCTTTTTTCTGTTTGCTCATTTTACTTTAGTTCACTACGTTTCTCCACATTTTTATCATGCTTGATCAAATCTCTCTGTTTTAACTTGTTTTCTTCAGTATGAGCTCACAGTGTTTTCTTCCTTTCACTTTTTTCCCATACGCGTATTTCCTAAGGAATCTTATAAATGACACGAAAAGGTTAACGCAACTATACGAGTGGTGGTTGGCACTTTTCGTTGCACGTTTATGAGGAACATAATGATAGTGGAAATGGAATTCAGTAACCGGATGCAAACAGTCGAGTGAAGTTGCAGCTAGACAGCACAGCCCGAAATCCGCCAGTTTGTAAATAATCTTGTTTGCTGAAGAGTTCTTTTACCGCCACTTGAAGAATGAAATTAATTGTGATGAGAACGTCAAAACCTATGACATGTATATCACACAACAGGGAACGGTCTCCGAAACTTTTGATGAGACATCTGATTCTCCGTCTCATCGTCTGGGATTACACGTCCTGCAAATTCCTGTTATGTTAAAAGTGACGTCTTCGAATACCTGGAGAATCAGGAGTACAGTATGTTAAAGCTAATACTCACAACAACAATAGAGTCTACTGCCATCTGCTGACGAGACATTACACTCTTCCCAATTCTGACAATATCTGATTCAATTCACGCTTTATTATCCTCTGGGGAAAATTTGTTTTAGGGCACAGTACAATACAACAAGGAAGACAAACGTTTTACTAACAGAAAAGAATACAATAGTGTTACAGGAGATAAGATAAATCATTTACCTTGTTTCAAAGAGATATTGTATCGGGGATAAAATATTTCCTGCTACAGTATTAATTTTCCTCAGTACTATTAAGATGGCTTTTGCAGGTAAACTGGCAGTTAAAGTGTCACCTACCATGTGAAATAACTGATTTACTTTGATGTTTTCTTATCCGTTTAAAAGTATAATATGCCGGCAAATGTAGCACTGTGGTGAAACGCATCAGAGCTAGTTTAAACGTTACAGAAACACAAATATGTGTTGTGCCTGAATGGATACTTCATTCTTGAAGTGCAACAGACACATACTCCATAATGCTCTTGGCCTTCTTTACAACCTGTTTTTTTTTTATTTCCCTCAATTATTTTGCTACTTATTTTCACTAATTTTACAAATCTGTTACAAGTTACAGATGGTGCCAAACCAACAAGACCGACAGCATATCTTTCATAAAGCAGATTACAGTATGAAAGGCATTCTTGGGGTATCACCACATGGAGAAACATCTAATTCTTCATCATCTCTAACAGGCAATCAAGTGCAATAAATATCATACTGACAGTATATGTACAACCAGACCCATATTAAAGTCTGGAAATGCAACATGTCATCAGTTCCAATACATCCAAAGGCTGAGACTATGAATTGGAAGGGTAGACTCCTAATTTGTTTCTACAGGGAAGTGCATTTAAAACTGAGAACTTCTTTACACAGTGCTTAGTGGGAGTGTGGAACATACTTATTTTAACAAACAGTGGGTAAAAAAGCTTTTAAAAAACATAATGGACCGAATGTGCTGAGTAGCTACTGCTCATTTGTTAACATTTTTATGTTATTTAAGGTTAAATTATGTTTAACTTTTTTATTTACGTACTGTACCAGCATGGAAGGGGTTATTTCAGTAAGACAGAAGAAAAGAGCAGCTCATAGATATTTAAATTTGTCTACGCCCAGTTCACTATCTTTCAGTCCTGTGAACAGCAAGCTAGCACATTCAAATATGATTCTCATGGAGTAGATACATAAACCAGGCAAATAAAAGACAGTATTGAAGTTTTCGTATCAGGGAGTGATCAGCACCTGGTGGTGTTGCTGGATGGCCACGACTCAGAGGTCAAGCCCAGGGGTAGCCAGACCCTTAACTGTCTAGCTGGACACAGGCTGAGCTAAGCTGAAATACATTTAAGAACTGCCCTCAGTCCTCTCCCCATCTGATTCTATGCCTCTTAATCTCCCAGTCCTAGCAGTACTGCCCATCACCATCATGATGCTAGAAAAGAAGAGATCTGGTTTTCCACTGTGGACAAGTCACGCTCTCCATGTTAAATTCATTTGATGTGGGGGATTTTAACCTTGTTACTGTATTACATATGGACTGTGGAGGCTCCATTGTTCCAGGAGTAATTAACACACCTATTCTAGAAGCCTCACTTGCCTAGAAAGCAAGTCACAGAGGTACTTCAGTTCTTTAATACTTTTCAATGGACACTGAGAGCTACAGACTGGTCAACAAAAAGGAAAAAAAAACACGAAATCGCTGAAAAATACCCTGGCGCCTGTACCTTTCAGACATTTCCGGGACGTTTTCCTGAAAAACTGGTTCTAAGCCTCTTTCAATTCTAATTTCCTTACTTTCCCTGGTTGTGCAGAGGTGCCTTCCACAGGTTCCACACGCTCTGTGTATTTTTCTCAAATCAGAACAGGTCTTAAATATTTTTCTGTTATCACGCTTTCGTGTGCTCACAAGATTACCTGCATTCGTAGCACGTATTTCTATGCATTCCTGTGTTTACAACGTTGGCATTGTTGCAAAATCACGCACATTCTCCTTTCTCCCTATTTGCTGGAGATACAGTAGCTTTTTTAAAATACAATTGGTCACTTGCATCCATAGCATGCATTCCTATAGAGTGGCATAGAATTACAGAGTGTCTCTTGTGTCCACTGAAGTATTAGCGCACAATGTATCGTAGCACGTAGGCTGCGTATTCGACACGTATTAAAATAGAAAATATGAAAACCCGTCCCAATTTTTCAACGCACATGACACAGTTCCAGGGTCATTTGGCGTACCACCTGGCGGCACTCCACGTACTACTGCCGGTATGCGTACCACAGTTTGAGAACCACTTCTGTAGCAGAACTGTGTCTTCTTCTTTTACTGAGGCAGACAAATCTTTTTGACTAATAGTTTTTGACTAATTTCCTGAATGACGGCTTTAATTTCTAGATATGCCTGATGTTTACGTTCAGAAGGGATGAAGGCAAAGAGATCCCCTTACCCAGGTGTTTATCTTTCGTCCTTTAGATGTTACCTGCATACTTTTATCTCCAAGTAGGTGGCTGCGTCAGCATGCGTAGGCTGCAAAGGAACATTTAAAGCATGGTTTATTCCATGCTGAAAAGAGAAGAAAGGAAACACAAAAAGAAGGCTCCACGGCCAAAACGTAGTGTTTCCTTTCTTCTCTTTTCAGCATGGAATAAACCTATTACATGTTACTTTTATCTCCAGTCATGCAGTGCTTTCATCCACAGTTGTGCAGTTTGAGGGGCTCCAACCCTCTTTGAGGTCGTTAAAAGAGGGTGCTTGTTGTTTTTCTGTTGTAGCTGCCCGAGGAGCATTGCACTCCTCCTGCGTGAAAACAGGCGCCTGACGCTCGGTCTGCTGAACTGCCCAGCCGGAGCAACGGCCTTCCGGCAGGGAGCGCGCCCAGCAGCGCTGTCAGTTCAGCGAAGAGTCCTGCGTGTTCCAGCTCGCAGCCCCACAGACCGTCGCGGCTCGCATCGCCTGCAGGTCCGCTCTTTAGCAAATACTAAAGCACTGGCAGAGGGGTAACAGCTTTTACTTATACACATGCCAGCCTAGGCAAACAATTAGGCCTTTAATCGGATCGTCCTTTTCTGGGAATGTTTTTAAAAATGCCCGTGCTGTTCATAACCCTTGCTTTCAGCAATCGTTCAAGGGAAAAACCTGCACAGTCTCTTTTTCAAAATCTCTTCAATATGGTATTTACAAGCATGGGTAAGTAATGTGTAGATCATCAACCCCTCTAAACCTCGCATGGAGCACCTTTGATCAGGTACAGTCATAAATGCACTGGGAGAAGACTAAACACACAATTCTTTCCTTATAAAATGCTACAAAAAACAGCTGTGATTCCCTTTTCCCCAGCTGCTGTAAAACTACCGACTGGAAAAACTTACATGTTGTTTCCGGCTAAAGAAAACATCTGAGTTCTGAAAGCTTTATTTAAACGTAATTACAACATAACAACGACATGCTTTTAAAACAGTCTAGACAGGAACAAGTGTCATAGCGCTAAGAAGGTAAGATGCTGTTTTATTATCGTTGTTTCTCGTATAGGGAACTCATGATTTTGTAAGCGAGTTTTTTTTTCTTCAGTTGCTGTCTTCGAGGCTGCCGGAAGTCTTCTTCGCGTTGGGGTCCACGCAGATTCCAAAATTGCTGTTGGTGATTGATCCGCCGATGTTGAAGTTCACGTCACACTTCAGCCCGCTTTCACACGTGCACCGGTAGTAGGTTCCGTACAAGGACTGTGAAAGAAATTCCCGAGTGCCCTTGTAATTAAAACTCCTTTACGTTTTAATGAATACATTTAATATTTAGCTTAAATGTTAAAATAATTTAGGAGTAAAACTCTAAGCCCGGTGATGCATGCTTTCTAAGGTTTAATTAAAGAGGTGGTTTAACTAACCTCTCTTTGCCAGCAGGCATATCACCCTGCAACTCACAACTGGAACCCATTAAAGCTAAGCAGCTGTGAGCCTGGTCAGTACCTGGATGGGAGACCTCCTAGGAAAAACTAAGGTTGCTGCTGGAAGAGGTGTTAGTGGGGCCAGCAGGGGGCGCTCACCCTGCAGTCCATATGGGTCCTAATGCCCCAGTATAGTGACGGGGACACTATACTGTAAACAGGCGCTGTCCTTCGGATGAGACGAAAACCGAGATCCTGCCTCTCTGTGGTCATTAAAAATCCCAGGGCGTTTCTCGAAAAGACCAGGGGTTTAACCCTAGTGTCCTGCCCAGGTGGGGCTGCACATTGGTAGTGGTAGAGGGGAGTCCCCATTACCTGTAGCTTTGAGTGGAGTGTCCAGAAAAAGTGCTATATAAGTGTAAGCAATTATTATTAATATCTGAAACTTCTCCATGCTTTGCCCACCTAAATAGTGTTATTTAATACCAGCCACTGGGTGGCAGTGTTGTCTGTAACACGTGGTTTTCGCACCTCCGCTGAAGATATTGCTGCTTTGGATAAAATTATTGTGGGGGTGGGAGATTTTTTAAGATCCTTAGTTATTTTAACGATGCAGTTTGATGAACTTTACATATTTTGCTACCAACAGCAGAAATGCTGCTATAACATCAACCTCATAATGATTATCAGCACAGATTTCATTGCTAGCTCTAGTACCTCTCTCTGCTGGTGATATTTAAAATACCAACAGAATAAACCCAAGTAGCAAAGCGATCACATATTCAAGTGACCCAATTTTCCTAATACTAATGGCTCCTGATCAAACACTGCGTTTTACAGCCTTTTGATTGCGCAATGTGAGATTTACTTTAGCTGACTCACATGAAGTATTTAACTGCCCTTAACATGAGGCAGAACCAATTACAGAGTACTGCTGCTCTTATCTCCTGGTAACACCTATCAAACCTGCTCTGTGTGTTTTTCATCGCCTCTAACAGGACTGCAGGTTATCTACTGGGACAGCAGATAGAAGCTCAGCTGCTTGGCTGTCTCTTGTTTCACACGGCTCACTGTGAGAGGAGTGTTGATTAGTGGCACCTCTTCTTAACGGAGCTGGAGTGGCACACTGCTTTCTCCTCACCTCAGCCCTAATTTGGAGCTAAAGAGTTGTGGCAAAAAAAAGTTTTGCGGCATCCATAGCAAAGTGAGAGACAGAAGGAAAGTTAAAGATGAATACAGACCCTCTGCTTCAGGCAGCTGGTTGGGTATTATTGCTATTATTTTTAATCCGGTCATGCATTTCCTAACAAACTTTATCCAATATAGGGCTGCAGGGAAGCCAGACCCTGTCCCAGCAAGCAACGGGCACCCAGACGCATGCAAATCAGGTCATTGCAAATTTCCCCAGAAGCTAATTATCCTACCAGGTTGTCTTCGGACTGTGGGGGGAAAACCCACTGGAACACGGAGCGAATATACAAACAGATATCACCCCAGGTCCAGAACTGATCCCTGGCCCCCAGCTATGTGAGGCAACAGTGCTAACTCCTGCTCCACCGTGCTGTCCTGTTTTAATCCCAACCTCTTGAAGATGTTTTGGAATGTGCATTTGAGAATAGACCATGCTGTTTTTCTTATGTGTATTTTGTTCTTAACGTTTTGCCACCTGTCCGGCCCCATGGTAATGGTGGTACTGCCCCAGCGAAGGCGGTTCTGTAAGTGGGACCTACCTTTGGGGAGCACTCATCGTTCTCAGCCGCCCGGGGGGCACAGCGCGCCAGACTCAGCCCGTCACGGCGGTGACAGCAGGAGCTCTTGCACTGCATGCTGATGAAGCACAGCTCGTTATTGTCCTGGGGCAGGAACACAGCCACAGGTATGCAGAGGGGAAGGGAGAGAGAGGACAGAGACACGCTGTTAATGCCAAATCAAAGCCCCCAAAACTCCATCAGCTGTCCCATTAGCCCCGAAGTATTAGCAAACGCTGAGAAGAAATGCCAGCTTGTTTTAAAGAGAAGTTGTATGAAAGCTGAAAGCTGCAAGAAAATGAGGAGCAAATCAAATTTTAAAGACAATCTAATAATATTTTTGCACCAGGTTTGTGATCAGCCCCTTTCCCTGTGGGGGTGCTGCCAGTGCCACTGATAGCACACACACGCCAATCAGCAGCAGGGTCCTCATCCTGGCTCTCCGATACACTCTTCTGCGCTGGCACCCAGGGCCCAGCGGCACTGTCTTATATAGCCTCACTGCACCCTATTACACAACATCACTCCCTTATCACAAGAACTCCCCCTTCACAGAGGAAACAGAACAGCACTCCAGACAGTACAGCTCACACCAGCCGCACCTGCTCCAGTCTCACAGCAAGAACGCACCTGTTTCACTGGTTAGGAAAGTCACAGTGCATGTGTCTCAGTGCGTTCACCAGTTCCTAGATTTTTTGCCTGAACTACCTCCTTTCGCCGTAGTGTAAAAGTCCCAACCTGTACTAACCTTTGTATGTTTTTCAACCCCAACCACAGAGGACACTTGTTTTAGAAAGTGGCCCTTGAAAAATGCTTGTTTTTCTTCACAATTGTATTTGCTATGGGCATATAATATTTAACCGCAGGGATAGGAAAGACTCCTGTTTGGAGAAACACTTCCCACAAACAACATTTTTTTTTGCCTTAAGGAAAACAGATCCATTCCATATCATCTGCTTCCTGACCTGCAGTATTAATACTGCACACCAGTACTTTTTGCTAGTGGACGAGTAGAAAGCACTCTTTGCACTGGAGAAGAATTTCCAAACCAATTTCCAACAAGGTAACAGGGAACATTGTATAGCAGAGAGTGTCATCCTTTGAGTGACGTTTTAGAGGTCTTGATTAAAATAATCATCAAAGATCCCTCTTTGTGAGAATAGGAGATTTAACCCCAGTGTTCTGACTAAGCCCGTCTACAGGCCCACACACTGAGGCTTCCCTACACGTCCCCCTTCATTCAGACAGCAAAGCACTTCTCCACCTGATCTACTGTGCTGGTGCACAATGGTTAGCAGCTGTCACCAGTGTGGTTGCTCCATTCCAGTTTTAAAAGTGATATACAGATGTTATTCTTATTATTAATAGTGTGCACTCATTAATTTCAGAATTAGAAGGCAGTGCACAAGATCATTCTTTCTTCCAAAAATATACTTGTATCAATGAGATGTTACAATATAGAACATGTAATTTATTGCATTACTTGGGATAATTAGGAATTTTTCTAAATTCATTGGAAATCCTGCAGTGCTGAATGTTTCTTTTATGTGATGGTGAATGAATAGCTAAGCTAAAAGCACTTACTAAGCTAAGCATGTTCACCATCACTTGCAGTGTTTCCTAGAAGAATGAGATCATATTCAGTGGTAATTATAATTCATAGGTATGGTTACCATTGATTATGTATTTTTTGTAAAGGAGTCCGTTAACTCTGATAGGATTCTAGTACATTTCTAAAGTCAGATACCACCACCACGGCAGACAGACGGACACAGTATTAACTGTGACTGTATCTGTTCATGTCCATTTAATACACTACTTACCTGTTCATACACGTGTAAGTCTGTGCTTACAACACACTAGATTGATAGGCTTCCTTTTCACCGAGAATGTACTGTCTACAGTGTGCACACGTGTCTGGAAAGATGCGAAGACAGCCAGTTCCTGGCCTTGCCCAAACGTTCGAGTACAAGCGCCACGTCACGAAGACGTCAGCAGCCCGGGGAAAGAGCTGTCCGCGGTGCTGAATCCCTGGGCAGCTCGTTGACAGGAGCCGAGAGGAGGGGCAGAGCCGCAAGAGTAACAGCACGCCAGCAACAGATGGCCTCCGGTATTACCAAAGTGGATAAGGCGGCGTGCATAGCCTGCTTCTGTCAGCTTCGAGTAAAAGGAAGTAGCGTCTTCGGTGTCTATGCATAGGCACTGTGCAAACTGTTGTCGGAACGATGAAATGAAGAACGGACAGTCGGGTTGGAATAAAAGGCTATTTTTTTTACTGTTCTTGAAGACCCGCAAGACTAATGAGAGAGAGAGGGAAACAAAAGAGTGACGGATCAAACAAGCAGAGCCAAGATAATTCAAATCTTGCACCGATCTGCCGTAATAAAATCTGCCTTCACCTTCTTGCATTTGTAGCGTACAGACCGGCGGGTGGGTAGCTCAGGGACTCGACACCACAGAAGAAGAAATAGCGAGTCACTCTCGACCACCTGGGCGCGCTGTGTTCGCTTTTGTGAAGGGGTTGGGGGAGTTAATTGTGCGTACTTGTGTGTATTTCTTTCTTGTCTCCAACTGTGTCTGAGCCCCCGCTTCCCCAAGGTGCCGAGATGGAGAAAATGCTACCTGCCCAAGAAGCTGCCAAAATCTACCACACTAACTATGTCAGGAACTCTCGGGCGATCGGAGTGCTGTGGGCGATCTTCACGATCTGCTTTGCCATTATCACTGTGGTCTGTTTCATCCAGCCCTACTGGATTGGGGACAGCGTGAACACACCACAAGCAGGGTACTTCGGGCTGTTCCATTACTGCATCGGCAACGCCCTAACATCCGAGCTCACCTGCAAGGGGAGCGCTCTGGACTTCGGCTCCATCCCGTCGGGGGCTTTCAAGACAGCAATGTTCTTCGTAGGGATCTCGATGCTGCTGATCGTGGGCTGCATCGTCTGCTTCTCCCTCTTCTTCTTCTGCAACGCCGCGACAGTGTATAAGATATGCGCCTGGATGCAGCTCGCATCAGGTAAGTAACTTTGCGTCTTTCAGCCTTACGACGACCCCAACGGCACATGCGGAATTGAAACGATTCTTAATTCGCATTCGAAAGTTCAGCCTGAGGTTTCTCAGAAACGCGTTGGGAGAGTGCTGTCGTAATTTGAGACGATGGCAGAGGTTAAATAAATTATTCGCTCATTTATAATGCATCCTTATCTTGAACTTCGTTTTAAGTTCCAGAAGTTACCCGAGTAAATGTGTTCCAAAACACTGAAAAACGTTCTCACTGTGGCTGATGCGTTTTGTTTTTAGTCACTCATATAATAATGTTCTAAAAGTACACGTTGTAGACAGACACTGCGCACAGAACAGCGTTCTTAATTCTCCTTTATTGCAGTGCGTCGTGCTTCTTCCCAGAACACTTTAATACTCGTGTCATCAATATGCTTGTGCATTTCAACAGCACAGAGATGACTAGCAGGATCAGACAACAGCGAGAACAGCATCCGAGTCTTACATGAGGTCCTGCAGGGCCCAACACGGGAACCAGAAAACTAGGGACGATCAGAGCGCATTCCCAACAACATTGGGAAATACGGTTTGATAAGCAAGAGGCCACTATTATTTTATAAAGGTAATTCACCACTAACAAAATTTGTACACTTTGAAAACTCAAACCTCACCATCTCACGTCTTGACTAATATTCAACTAACAAAATGCTGAAAACTAACATATGTTACTATGCTCTATCATATTAAAATGATTTGCCTTGTTAGAGACCATTTCTGTGGGGCACAACACAAAGCACAAAATGGAGCACACACACTGGTTATATGCTATTTTTTCCTTTGAACCGTATATAGAGCATTCGAGCGGGTTGATATTTAGGGGTCACTGAATTATTTGTAAAAATAAACAGTTGCGCAATGGTATATGCAATTTTCTCTTTAGGATGTCAAAACATGTAACGTGTCTGCACACTAGTTTCTCCACTTAGAACACTTAACTGTTTGATTTGGCATATTCAAAAGCATTATTTTCTTCAGAATAAGATTATCTTGTTTATGGATGACCATGTGTGTACCTTTCAAGCTTGTATTTGCCACACTGTTCAGTTTGGGTTCCATTCAGTCTGCAATCCACACACACCAAGCCTAATCTTCTCACACCTCTAAAAGCAGCTTGCTCTCTTAACTGCCAGGTCAAAGAGTTCAGCATTATGACACTGAAAATATGCACGAGTGAACGATAAAAATGTAGGTAGTAGGCACAGTATATCGATATGATACAAGCGTAAAACACATGCACACACACTGACTGTTCTATGTCCACTGCCCACAAAAGCAATCCACTGTGTAACAGCATTTTTATAGCAAGACCATGGTCAAATTCTCCTCTATGTGCACTTCATGGCTTGTATTTTAAATTATTTATCAACTGACTATGCCTTTGTAAATCTTCTTAGCTATACAAGGATACACTGTCTTTATTAATATTCCACTTCAAAGCACAGAAGACATCATCAAAGCTCCCAATTAGCTGTACTGTTTTTTGGTCTGCTTTGTTCCAAAACTGAGAATTAATTACACTTCCCCCTCTGTTAGACAAAAAAGAGAGATATGAAAGAAGCCTAAAAACGCAGGCTGCATGAGAACTGTTGTTAGCAAAAATGAGGGGTAGGCACACAAAGACTGTTGTACACTGGAGTTCGGGAAGATGGGTGTAGATACAGACGCAGATAGATTGGGAAACAATTGTTTTGGGAAAAATGATTTCATCTGCAGCTCTGGGATATATGCCCATTAGCTCGGTTGGTAGCGCATGAGATTCACAATCTCAGGATAGTGGGCTTGTGTCCCACGTCGGGTGCCAGATCCTCCATGTTGGAGTTTGGGCACAAGGCTAACAACCCTGTCCTGAAAAAAACAATTGGAAAAAACAGGATGTTGCTGCCCCTACATGCTGAAAGGCATAACAGACAAACACCCATCAATCTGGGATATATTACATCTTTTAAATATTGAGAACTGTGAGCCTTAGATGTTTCTATCTTAAGAATGGTTACAAAGGACCAAAATGACTGTTTGATCCATCTAGCTCTTTTGGTTTTTTAGTAGTTTATTTATGAAGGGGTACCATCCTGATGTTTTCTGAAAGAAGCCAGGGTATCAGCTTCAACAGCATAGCTGGGCAGGTTATTCTATATACTTACAACTCTTTGTGTAAAGATAGTTGTACACAGTTTAAATGTACTTGAGTAGTCTCCACTCATGTCGTCCGATTCCTGTTTGAATGATGATTTTGAAGAAATACACTGCCAATAAATAATAATAATAATAATAATTGCTTACACTTATATAGCGCTTTTCTGGACACTCCACTCAAAGCGCTTTACAGGTAATGGGGACTCCCCTCCACCACCACCAATGTGCAGCATCCAAGATTCTGAATCAGCTGCCCTCAGAGTCTTCTCAGGTATGAGACAAAAAATGTTCAGCTATTCTGGCCTGGCAGAGCAGGCCATTCCTACAAGCACTGTAATGTATCTAGTTACTCTTCTCTGGACTGATTCCAGTGCTGTACTATGCTTTATTGTTACATGGTGACCAAAATTGTACCCAATATTGTAAATGACATTTTACTAGTACATTACACAATTTGAACTTAACACCCTTTGATTTAAATTCTGTGCTTTTAACTTTACATCCTTCCATTCTGTTTGCCTATTTTATTGCTTTGCCACATAATTTAGAAAATGAATATAATGTTCTCAAATAGCCTCTTGAAATTCTCATATGCAAGTACAGTATATATTAGACTGAGCTACCAAGACTTAAATATTTGATGGCCTTATAGAGTTTTTACTGTGCTAATTCAGGTTTAACATACATAAATTGTTCTAAAAGCACAGTGAAAGATAAAAAAGGATAAGGGGATAAGAAAGCACCACGGTGGTTAGATGTTTTGACAAGAATAAAGTCATAAAATAAGTATGGAGTGCAGTGAAAAGACCAAGTACATTCAGTGCAGTACTGTACACTCACACACGTACAGAAACAGCACACCAATACTCAAGCACCGAACTGCATTGCACTGATCAAAATCTAACCTGTGTGCCTAGCATTGACAGCCAGCTGCAGCAAACCTTTGGGAATGTGAAGGTGGCCATAGTGTTAATTAGGTCCCGAAATGTGTCACCTGGCTGTCTGGAAGAGTGTGCTGAGACATCCAGGAACTGGTCTCTGGGCACGCCTGGGTGTAATCGCTGGTTACGAGGTTTTAATTAAAGGCGATGAGCTGCTCCATTAAAGTGCTGTGAGAAATTCATGGTCCATGATGGGAAACAGAAGGGTTTCAGTTCAAAGGTATTGGGCTGAAAGTTCACAATTTGTAAAGATTTTAGAAAGAAATTATTCACCTATGGTGGGATGTGTGAACCCTTTTTAAGGATAATCTTGAGGGAGATGTACTGTACCTGTAAAAGGAATATCTGCACGTATATACATTTTTATATTTTGTGGTTGTTTTAAGTGCCGGTCACAATGTTATCCTAAGAGGTTGAGTTTAAACTCCCAGTGTGGTGACTTAAGGGGTTTTATAAAAAATCTTTTTATAGGGTGAAAAGATGTAGTGCAGATGGAGCAGTTGGGACTCTGACGGTGATATTTTTCATTCTCATACCTGACATACCCTGTGTGGCTGTGATTTCAATACCTGTAAGAACAGCTGTGAACATACAGTACTGTATTTTGTATAGTTCACACAACACACAAAAATGCTTTAAGTGCAAATGTCCTTATGGGACCAATATGTGTGTGATCATGTAAAATCTCATCTGACAACATCCATATTTGAAGGTAGGCTATAGTCCTTTCAAAGAAATTATTAATAAAGGCGGACTTGTGTCAGGCCCAGGGTGTAGTTCGGCCTTGAAACCTCTTCTTTCTTATGCTATCTTCACCAATTCAGAGAGATGGAAATTTCGTTTCGTTTTTAACACTTGTCATAGAAAAGACAATCCATAAAAAGTGTTCAAAGACTTCTTCGCATTCGGACACTACATGTAACAATAGTCACAGTGGAACATGCAAGATGATATCCTCTAGGGAGGCCTAATTTAATGGACTTCAGAATCCTCCTCACTCCACACACTGCTCTAACAACACAAAGAGAAACTGTGTCAGAAAGCTAACTCCTCTGAGAGCCTAACTCTGCAGAAGGAAGACACCATTTTCCGCTTTGAATTGCTCAATTAATTATTTAACCTCGGAGCTTATCATGGAGATGACAGCCTTCTTACTAGACCATCCCACTGTTACCTAATGCCTTTGGAAGGAATTGTAAGTTCTAACTTCTAAGAATTTCAGAAGACAATGTTGAGCCTCTGTGACTATTATTCTGCACATCTCAGTTGGTAAAAGCCTGCAGAATGATTATAGACAAATAATATATAAGAATGTCAGCAGCAGATTTAAGATTAAATGGATTATCTACATCTAGATCGCACAAATTCATTCTTTTAGAACCATGCTTTTCCAATTATTCTGAAATTAAACAATAATTCAAAGCTCTGGTGTGAGCATAATAGCACTGTAATTAAGTTTATAGTAAGTGAAGGCCCCAATTATAATTCCAGGTAAAGAATTAACATTACGCACTGTGCAAAGTAATTCCACAGTGGAAACCTTGCTCAGTTTATGTGATGTCTTGGTCAGAATCATAATAGAAATAGGATGTCTGACAGTGCAGACAGCTCTGTGTGAATGGGTTTCAGATGGTGAATGAGAATTGTCTCTCTGGGAGGTTTGCCACCTGTTAATTAACACTAAATGCCTTCCCAAGTGGCTAATCGTCCTGTCATAATGCCTAAAAGCAATTTAATACTTTTAAAAGCACATATGGCAAATAATTACATTCTCAGAAGACTTCATCTGAAAATGTAGATGCCTCTATGGAAATCTAATGGAACTTGTAAAATTTACAGATGGTGAATGAAAGAACCTTTTATTTCAAGCTCAGCTACAAGTGGGTGGGGTCTATAGGGAAAAATATATAACAATCAATACAATAATCAATGCCCTGGATGGTAACTGTGGTGAAAAACTCTGCTTTTAAAACTTTGTTCTGTATTTAACATGTTTCTGGCACCTGAGGAGTAAGAATGGAGGATTATCCTCTCTCTCTTCATATTTACATACTCACCTAACCTCTCTCTTTCTCTAAAAGCTCCCTGTTTGCATATATAAAGTTAGTTCGCCGATTCAAACAGCTGTCATTAAAACGTCTCGCTGAGGGACAGCGATATTTTCTGCAAATTCAAATGAGACCCTGTGGGGATATGTTACTCCTTCACAGCCACAGTATACGCCATTAAGGAAATATTGACTCTAGCTAGTTAGTCTGTGATGGCTAACATGTATTGTCTGGTTTCTGGATTCCAGTAACATTAGAGGCCTCTGGTGTGCCCTATTGTCACACTGTCATTTATACACACACCAAATGTGCAGATCACTGGTTACAGATGTGACCAGTTTTGAATAGACAAAATGCCTAACTTTGTAAGATAAGATAACTTTATTGTCCATATACAATTTCTTGTATGAGGAATTTGTCTTTTTGCATACCCCAGCTTGCTCTCCATGAGACACACAGACAGGGAGAGAAGCTTGGGGTCAGAGCGCAGGGTCAGCCATTGTACAGTGCCCCTGGAGCAGCTGGGGCCTTGCTCAGGGACCCAACAGAGTAGGATTCCTCTGCCGGCCGCAGGATACGAACTGGCAACCTTCCAGCCACAGGCACAGATCCTTAGCCACAGAGCCACTGTTTGGAGGAAAAGTGTTTTATTTAAAATAAAATCCTAGTTCCTTTGAAACTGGTTACTTTTGTAAACATTTGGAACAAGATGGCACTATTAATTCCATGACTGAACACTAGATATGTTTATCACAGGAGTGTTCCAGGACTATTTTTCTTTTCTATTCATTGCCACCGGTGCTTGTGACCAACCTCTTACAGTGAGAGCAAGGAGTGTATTCACCTTCCCTATAAAACAAGATCATGCACAAATAAAAGCCCCTTGAAGTTGGACATTCTTCAATGAATTCCAATCTCTTCTTGCAGGGGTGTCCAACCCTAAACCTGGTCCAGGTTTTCTAAGTCTCTTCAAAGTTACTGTCTTACAGAAATCCCACCTGAATTATGCAACAGCAGCCAGAGTACACCAGTATGCTCACCACACATCAGCCATCGGTGGGAAGGAGAACATGGTAATGAAGCCAGTTCATAGATGGGGATTATTAGGCCATTAGAGTTAGGACCTGTTTTACATCTTATCCAAAGGACAACGCCTTTTTACAGCATACTGTCCCCATCACTATACTATAGCACTAGGACTCACACAGACTGCAGGGTGAGCACCCCCCTACTGGTTCCACTAACACCTCCTCCAGCAGCAACCTTAGTTTTTCCCAAGAGTTCTCCCATTCAGGTATTGACCAGGCTCACACATGCTTAGCTTCAGTGGGTGCCAGTTGTGAGTTACAGGGTGATATGGCTGCTGGCAAAAGGTAAAGTAGTAACACCTGAACCCAGAGGAGCTGTTACATGTGTCCAGTTAAGCCATTAACAATGTTTAACTTGTTAACAGTTGAGTTAGAATGAAAAACTGCACACACTGGACCTCCAGGACCAAATCTGGACACAGCTGGCATGAATATTCATTTCTTTTCACATAGCAATAAACCAGTTGCACGTTCCTTTTGCGCAGCAGTGTTTAACAGCCAGCCTTATCGAGTGAAAAGAGACTTGAAATAAAGCGTCTTAATCTGTGGGAAGCCAGTCACCTGTCTGTTGCAGCGGAGATGTTTTCATTAAAAAGCTGTGTCAACAGGAGTGGCGTAGCCGGGGGGTTGGGGGGGAGACTTTGTTTTTATTGCAACAACACAAGAGTATCTGGGAGGGAACTGTTAGCCAGCTGCGCTCTTCCCACAGTTCCCTGCTCCGCGCGTCCAACTACAATCCGTTAATGACCAGGGAGACTGAGCGGCCAACGGAGCAACAGCTTAGAAACCTAAGTGGGACTCTGCCCTCTCAGGCCCCTCTAATTACAGAGAAGATCAGCAGCGCTAGAAGCGGTTGCCTGGCAACCACAGCCTTCAGTGAGACGGGGTTTTGCATAGTTTCGCTGTGCTGGAACGAGATGAAACCCATCCCTTATGCACCCGGGAGTTTCCTCTGTCGGCCTCTGGAAGCGCAGGGAATAACTCCAGAACAAACCCGAGAAGTCGACTGGTTCCCAATTTGAATTTTAGCTAGAAGGTTCAGATTTAAGTTGTTTGTATGCAATTGAATGTGGGTCCACATTCATATAGATTTTATTTGTAATTGCCTTGTTTGCTAAAACGCATTTTCACCAGAGTGTATGAACATAAACATCCTTTTCCTACTTCTATTCGCTCTGATCCTGTTACTGCCCAGCTAGGTTTTACGTACAACACAGTACAAAGGCTTGCCATATAAAAATAGAAACCTTGGCACAGATCAAGACGCAGCTGACACGTCATCAGACATAAAACGGAACACATTCAAACACTGCTGACTTCTTAGCAGCTTTCCTCGTGCACCACAAAGTGCTTAACAAGATTTATACAAGTGGAAGTGATTCCGGAAATCCTTTCCGAGTTGACATTTGCTGTACGTTTGGGAACTTCTAATATCATAGGGTGCTGTACAATTTCCTCAAAAACAGACTCCAAACACCAGCATATATCAACACGTCTACTTAAATCCCCTAAGCGAGGTTAAATGACGTTAAGGAAGCAGCTGACAAAACGAAATCTGGATGTCATGTTTTTTTAATTACCCATTAAGATCAAAACAGTGCGTCTTTAAGAGTGTTGCCCGGGAAAAGTCGGCGTGAGATTTAGTGTCTGGGGTTTCCGTGGGCAGCCCTGCTGTGAGGAACTAATGATACCCGTGCTTCTGGAGCAAACCCATCCGCAGAACAGGACGACACGTCTGTTCGCTGCTCCGCACTGGCTCGGAGAGGGGATTCGAGCGAGCGCGGTGCGTGTTAAAAAAAAAACCGCTTCACCAGTCTCGAATGAAAGCGGTCCCCAGCGAACGGCTTGGTTTGTAGCTGAAATGTAAAACGTTAACCAGCTGGATTATCGTGCCGGCTAATTCAGTTAAAAAGATATAAGTGTCCATCAGGATAATTGCTCCCAATTTCCACGCCGGGGGAATCACGCGGTGTGCATAATAGAACAACAAATTGCCATTATGAAAAGCCTGGAGCTTTCTAGTCAAATAAGTAGCAGTTGTTAATAATGACTTGCCATCGAATGGCTAATATACTTGAAAATCACTGCGGCCCCCAACTTGGTGAATTAGCAGCGCTGCCGCCATTTGAGTAAATAACTGTTCTCCGGGATAAAACTTGGATATCAGGCAAAGGTGGTGAGGAGTTGCGAGTTGTCATGGAAACAAATCGTGTTTCTCCTCGAGGCTTGTCAAAGATGTCCATATATTTTTTTTCACTTTAAAATTTGGAAAAAAAGTGAACACTCATCACGGATAGTTCTCGTTATGAGGAGCGCGCAAGCGCACAGCAGCAAGACAGGAATTAGTAAATGACGACGCAAACGCTTTTTTCATTTTCAGCTCTCCTCTTAAAAGAAGTTTCGGCATCTCCTCGAAATGCTTTAATTATCTTATGTTCCTGGGGATACAGGGTTATGTTACAAACCTGTTGGGTTTAGACAACGAAGGAAAGAGTAGAAGAAATAAGAATACAGTAACGTATTCAGAGGAAGTGGGGAAAAGCGCAGACAGCAAGAAGTTATCATTATGTTTTCTTCAGGTTGGTCTGGGTGTAGGAAGTTAATTACTTTCGTGATCTTGTGGTGCTGAAATTGAGATACATCAGCTAATGGGTCTTACTGAACGCATCACCGCGCACCGTGGTATCTCCTTTGTAAACTGACCTTCTGTGTGCAATTCAACTTCATCTGAAAGGCAACATAATACTTCCAAACAATTTAGATTAATGTCACTGAATCGCGCTGCGCATTAAAGGTTTTCCCATACGAGGTTCTGAAGAGAAGGGCAGTTTATCAAGGTGTAAAAATAAAGATGGCGAGTTTAGTAAGGAGTATTTTTAAGAAAGTGACAGCAAAGTGGTAATAAAAAGGCACTTGCGACTTGAGGTATTCCACCGCGAATTGTATGCAGCGTCAGTCGCTGTGGATTTGCCCCACAAATTGAGTAAGGGGGACGCCACAGTAATACGGTATGCAAGGAAGACTCGAATGCACACTAACCGAAGGGTTGTGCTTGCCTCCGTATGTCCCCAGCAGCTGGGCTGGTGATGGGCTGCATGATCTACCCGGACGGCTGGGACTCGGCCGAAGTGAAGCGGATGTGCGGCGACAAGACGGACAAGTACACCCTGGGCGCCTGCACCGTGCGCTGGGCCTACATCCTGGCCATTATCGCCATCCTGGACGCCCTCATCCTCTCCTTCTTGGCCTTCGTGCTGGGCAACCGACAGGACAGCCTGCTCCCGGAAGACTTCCAGGTGGAGAGCAAAGGTAAGACGAGTCCCCGGGGAAGGCGTTGTCACAGTGCTGCGGTGTGCCGGGGCTGGGAGCCCGAGTGCTCTATGCTGGCCGGAAGCTACAGTCTGTCCCTATCCACGCTGAGCTGCACCGCTTGTAATGCACAGACTTCAAGCTCTGATTTAGATTGAAGATGAAGTCTCGCTACGCAAGGCAAACATTTTCAACAAAGTAATTACAAAGCCAGGGCACTACGAAAGCAAGAGAAAAACACCCAAGAGCAAATTCACATCGTATGGCCAAGCCATCCCCGGTGACACGGCGATCGAGACGGACAAGATTGACGCCACGTTGGCGTCAGTCCGTCATCTTCATTAGCTCAACGCAGCAGTGTCTCGGAGATTACGGGCATGTTCCTAATGAGACTGTATGCTAACTTCAAAAGACTGCCGCTATAAAAATAAATCACAGTAAAAAAAAAAAGAATAAAGAGGATGAAATGAAAGCGGCCAGGACCTTGAAGTGACGCAAGTTTAATTATTGAACTCGGGCTAGTGTTCCCTCGGCAATGAAAAATGTAAGAGCAGGAAAGGGAATGGGTGGAAAGTACAGTCAAGCCGGGTAATTACTCCCTGCCAGGTCATGTGGAAATACGTGGCCTTAGAAATAAAAGCGGTCATTACCGTGCGCTTGTTTCTTCCCGTCAGCTATAGAGGGAGCTGTAAGATTAAGATATAAAGTAAACAATAGAGGAGAGTTCCACTCGAGCCCCGCAGGCATGGTAGTTGCGGTGAACCAGGCAAGAACCCCCAGAGGTGAAAACTATGTGCATTTGTACATAAACCCCAACCAGGTGTTGTCAGCATAATTTAAATAAATTCAGCTCATTACATGAAAAAGATCAAACTACGGCGGAATGGACGCTATTCTTAAACCTGTAAATATGTCTACAAAACTGGCACGTAAGAACATTTAAAAATGTTAAATATTATTCGAGGTTCCAGTGATTGCTGCCCTTGGTTACCATTTACTGTACTTATTCAGTATCAGTAGGAGTACATGGTGTAGCCAGGAAAAGACGCCCTCTAGTGGCCACTGCAATCCCATCACTAAGAACACGAAGGCAGCGAGAGCTCAGGCTGGCTCTTTTGTCCATCTGTTCATCTACGAACTGCTTTTCCCAGTTCAGGGCTGTGGGGGAGCTGGAGCTTATCTCGGCAAGAAAGGGGTGCAAGGTGGGGTACCCCCTTGGATGGGATGCACACGCCAGAGCCAGTTTTCCCAGTCGACATCTAACAGCACCCCAGGTGTGGCGCTCAACCCAGGGCCCCAGCACTGCGAGGCAGGAATGCTTACCACTGCATCACCCCGCCTCTCAGCCCATTTATCATTACTGTAAATCTAGTGTCATTACACTAAGTTAACCCATTTAATGGGCTGCACCGATTCTTGGAATCCAAATCCCCCGGCTGTTATAAATGTACCCAGTGGTGTACAATAGCAATCGCACAGTGAACTGTGTAACAATGACATCATGGTAAAAAATAAAGATGTATGATGAAGCACAGCAAATTGTGTGGAACCATGACGATGTAAGTATGCTGCATAAACAAGGTAACACCACAGGGCAAACTGCAATGATACAGTGCACATTTACTGCAATAACGTTTCCTAAAGGCCTTGCCCAGAGATTAGCTCAGCTAAGCAGTTATGTTACTTGGGGAGTGTTTTTCTAATATACAGTAGTAAAGTAATTTCAAGTATTTAATCCTCATCGTGTCCAGCAGTTAAAATTCAGTTCTACGCCCAGTCTGTCTCATGACATAGAGCGACAACACTACAGGAAAATGGTACCTCTGGTATAGAAATCTCTTTGTTGGTGGAACAGGTGTGACTTCACCAGAAGAACAGCAAAAAGAAATCAGTCAGAACTGACATTAGGTGGTGGATATGAACAGAGGTCACTAGACAACAGTACATGTACTGTACATCAGGTTCTTTACTAACTGCTTATTGTTACAGAAAATGTAAGATTAAATGTCTTTTTAAAATTATTTACAGCTATTAAAGATTATACTAATTCATTTTTTTTTTTTACAGAGGGAGGGCACGCTTAAGTTTGGAAAGCTCTGCGACTTTGTAGCACTTGTCTCCAGCAATATGACCCTGAATCTTGGGCTCAGCTGCAGGGTGCAAATCTTTGAACTGTTTTTATTCACTGCAGGGTGAAAGGTTGTTTTTCATTTTAAGGGTAATTTTAGTTACAAGAACAAAGACCCCAAAACCCCCTCAAAAAAGGTCAGTTTAGAAGATAAATACATTTTTCAAGATCACCAAGACAGCGCAGTGACTGGAGGATTCGTAATTCCTGGAGACTGCATCAAAGCATCCTGGGAGTATTTCACAAAACTGCTTTTATGGCTAAGAAGGTCCCAGAATAGGGTGATCTGACAACCGGAATGAACCCTTTAAAAATTCAAAAGACTCCACCTTGCTGCACACTTCCACACAGAGACAGAAGGGGGGAACAGGGCAATAGCTCTGAACTTCAACCTCAAAACTTCCCATCTAAAAGCAAGACATGAAAACTGCAGTTGTCACCTTCAGAATTTGCTGTTGTGAAGAAAAAATAATGGACAAGATCCTGAAAACATTCAACGTGTTTATACTTGGAACCTCTTTATTTAATGTGAAGGGGTCAGTGGAAATGATAAAAGGTTTGGTTTTGTGCCTGCCTGGGTGCCCGGGCTACAGGGAGAGTCCACCACCTATACATAGCAGGAACTTAATCAGAACTTCTAAACCAGTGTTCAGTTGTGTGAGCGGGGATGCTGAAGGAGGCGTCATCCTTCAGATGGAATCTTAAACTGAGGTCCTGACTCCTTGATCATGAACAATTCCTAAAACACCCTTTATAAGAGTAGTGGTGTTAACTTACTCAATTCCCTTCTGGGCTTGTACTGTCTGGCCTTTGTAAAGCTTCTTCTTAATTTAGCCGGTGAAGTAATTTTTCACTTCTCCCCTTGATGTGCGGTGGAGTGGGGCAACTGTAGCAGAACAAGAGCCACATGTGCCCCAGGTGGGTACTGTAACTTAGTGGTTCCTCTCCTAACCCACTTAAATTTCTAGTGTGTAAACACTGTGATTATAAGGCTTATACTGTAGCTCGGGAGTCTTTAGTTCCAGTTCTGGTGTGTGCTGGTTTTCTAAGCCTCTTCAAAACACATCTAGAACTGGAAAACATTGTTTAATTAGTTCAATCAAACAAATTACAAGATAATGTAAGCCCTTGAGAATGGATTAGGAGTGAAAATCTGGGCTGAGACTGGAATTCCAATTGAGGAGAATAGATGCTCCTTATTATTTTAGAATATTTATCCACAGTTTTTAAACATTTTAGTAGACTCAGTTTCTGTTAGTCCTTGCATTATTAAAATGACTGTGTGTTACTAATTTGACTTTTCCAGCTGTGATATTGTTATATTGATCCTCTAATCCCAACCAATAGTCTATTTTCAGTAAAGGCTCAGATGCAATAACACACTTGAGATCAGGAAATATGTATATTTTCTCCAGTCAAGCAAACCAAACTATTCAAACAGGTTGAGGCTTGAGGTTGTGGGTTCAAGGCTGCTAACTGTGAGCAGATCTGCCAAGCAGCAGTTGTCAACAGCTGGATGTGACCGAGCTACAGCATCTTTGTACGACTGGGCCTGCGACTTCAGGCTCACTCTGAACACCCCTGCTTGAGGGAAACAAAGCTGTTTGCCTGCACCTGTCAAGATGCACAAAACTGGCTCCATATTGAAGAGGCCATTGGGTCCTTAGAATGCAAATGTCCAGCAAATGTGCTAACCACTGCCTTTACTGGCCATCCTTGGCATGAAATAGTACAGACTATTATGATTTGATCCACAGAAAATTTAGAATATATTACATTTGTGCATAATTTACTGGAAATTGTGTAAAATACCATGTCCCACATTGTACAACTTAAGGTTAGCACTGCCAGATGTTACAAACGAGTAGTAGACACTTGTACTTGTATTGTAGACTCATAACATTGATCATATTTGCTTACCTTTGTAAATTAATCATTAACATTAAATTTAATAAACACTTTTCAAAATTGCAGCCTTTGATGCCGAAGCCCACTCAACACTTGACCTAGATCAGGCTGCTCACTATTCCTACACAGCATCATAAAAAAAGGATCAAACCCTTGTTATACTTAAATGTTCACGCTGGTTTGATTAAACTGTATAAACACAAAGCTACAATCTCACGTGTTACATCATTAAAATTCAGTTGCTCTCCAAGTTTTAAGTTACCGGTAATCCTGCCAATGAAAGAACCCCTGGCATTCAGCTGTTACTCACCAGGTCTGCCATAGGACTGACTGAACTTCATCCGTTGCGCTTAATGTCTGGACTGGGACACGGAAACCAGGTGCTCTCCATGTGGAAAAAATAAACCAATGCCATTTCAGGTAACATGACGAAAACCATAACTGTATACACGCTCACTGCAGAAACATGCTGCACTCTGGACTTTGCTTATTCGGAGGGAAACGCAACGCCTCCATATCTGAAAAATAAAGTCGCACGAACCTTTGAAACAAAAATGAAATTGAGGCAAGTATGTTTGTCGTCTTCACTCCCTTCTTTAGTGTCTAAACTGTTCCTTACTTGCTTTCCCAGAAGTCAAACATTTTTAAGTAGCAGCCTTTTTTTGCAATGATCAAACAAGAGCTCCAAAAATGACAGCAGCACTCTGGGTTCCTGGATCCAGATACCACGAGCTCCAGAGTGGAAACTGCTCACTGGGGTCAGTGCCGTCAGTGGTACGGCTCCGTCTCACACCTGTCACTCCTTGAGCGGGCAGCAGAGATCGCAGTGCATTACAAAGCAAATGGCTCGATGGGAAGTCCCCTCTGGGAAGAGGATTCGTTGCCGTGGGACAACTCATACAGCCACACCTGGCAGTTTCAAACGGGCTGTGTACAAACACAACTGCAGATTACGCAAAAGTACATTTCTAAAGACAAACTGAGGCAAAGTAAACAGAACACTAAAGCTCCAGACTCAGCCAGCTTTTCATCTCAAAATCCTCTTTATTATTTGGGAATAAAGGAAAAGTAATTTCTATCATTTAGATTAGCAGTGAACAATCAAACGCATGAAGAGAGACCGAGCGCGCTGCTGCAGACGAAAAGATGTGCACACTGAAAAGGCTGTCAAGTGCAGACGTCTTCGCCAGAGGAACAAGAAAGAGCTCCATTGAGATTCATAGCATGATCACAACCTGCTCCTTGTTTCTTTTTCTCAGTTTTCCTTTCATTCTGACACCTACCGAACTGTAAGCAACTGCATCGGTGTGAAGAAATCTTCAAAAGCAACTAGACAGGTAGCTGACAGATCCACAAGGCATTTTCAGATTAAAACAAACCACTATCCAGCTAAATATTTTAGCTAATACATACCAAATGTGGAATTTCTTACTGTACATGGCTGTAATATACAGAACAAGGCCAACTCTTTGGTACGAGTATATATATGTATACATCTCTATACATTTTCACTTTTTTTTACTTTGTCTCATCGATTCTGACAGGCGCCCGCTTAAATACGATCACTTTTTCCCCACAGCAAAACAGAACATACTCAGTCAACAATGTTTTATACTCGCACCCAGGCAATACAATGAAACACAGAAACGTCACAGGAATAAAAGATCTTGACAGATTTAAATGTGGTTCTTTATCAGGAGCCTATGTACTGCAGGACAGAGGACAGTCAATGAACGGGCTGTCAATATCACCCAAGATATTTCCAAAGACGAACAATGTGGAACCTGTGCTGAGGGGGACTTGATGTTTGTGAAGGATCTGAAGCTGCTTCCAGATGGAGACACTTTCCAGAACAACTAGCTTTCAGAGAGGCACTGAGAAGCAGTAGCCGCACGCAAGAGTCTTTGGCTACTGACAAAAAATCTGGTCATCCCTCTTTTCCAGAGGTGGGAGATAACATGCCACCCAACCCAAAACTGACCCAAAAGTAACTGCTAATTTTCTTCAGCACAGCTGCAAAAGTATTTAAGACAAAACAAACAAACAGAACAAAATTATTTGGGGGAAATCACATCACCCCACAGCCCTCCTCCAAGATAAAACAATGGTTTAAAAAATCTTGCAATAGTGTTCTTAAATACCTTTTACTTGTGCAGCAGCAACAACGACCCCACACACCCCAGTAGTCCGGTGAACCAACCAGACAATATACAAAACGTATGGAATTCATATTACAAAGATATTAAGAGAGATCCTTTCAATGTGGAACTGGAAGGTTTTGAGTAAACTGGATGTGTCCTCCTTTCCCCTCTCCCCATTCGTTTGGGCCCACAAGATCAGAAAACGAGCACGGAGGCCTTCAAGCAGGAGACCTGACCAAATCCGCAAATCCTTCTGACACTACGCTATTTCAGCGGAAAGGAAATCTAATGGAAAAAAAAGTCAAGTAACATCCAGTAAGTAAAATAAAAAAAGAAATAAATAGGTGGTAAATCAGCTAGATTGGACCGCGGTTTCTCCTCCTGTGCCGTCTCCAGCATGCTCCGGGCCTGGACAGCGGCGCCAGGTGCTGCGCGGGGTCGAGTCCTGTCGCTCGGGGCGCCTGGTCTGAAGGGGCCTGTGGTGAGGTGCGGATGGTGGTGGGGGCGGAGGTGGGGGCGTGGGACGGCGCGCCCCGTCAGGGGCTGAGCCAGGCGTGGCGCAGGCACTCTGCCGCTGTGGCCCTCTTCTCCGGGATGAGGTCCAGCATGGGCAGCAGGAAGTCCGCGAAGCTCTGCGCCTCCTCGCGGGGCCACTCGTACTTCTCCACCAGCACCTCCAGCAGGCCCCAGGGCTTCAGTTTGGTGATGTGTCGCAGGTCCCCTGCAGGGCCACAGCACAGGTGTGGGCAGTCAGGAGGGGGCAGGGGAGAGCAGGGAGGCTCAGCCAGAGAGGCAGAACTACAGAAACTCAGCCTCGCCTGTCAGCACTAGGCTACTGAAAGCCACAGGAACAATATGCAGAGCTGGAAGCTGTGCACGTTAACAGTCAGCAGAATAGCAGTTCATCTGAACTACCAAACGACCTGCTATGAGACAGCGGTGCTCTAAACACTGATTTTGACCAAAATATTTAGTTTATCAACTCTCTGCACAGAGAATGAAAAATGTCAGATTTTTTATCAGTTGTGCTCCCCCCAGTAAAAAAATCTATTTGCCTCAGATATGAAGTAAGAGGGATTATGATCTACACAGTAACAATTTCACAATAAAAAAGACAGCAACTGTGAGCTTCTAAGGTTTCCAGAGTGTCAGGAAATCTTCCATTCAATCTTCAGAGCTACTGCAACAGTTTTAAGAACAGAGACATCTGACTCATCAAAGTTTTGTTTAGAGCTACATCTTCAGCTGTAAAACTGCAGGGATCAAATTAATCCCGGGTTGCACCACACACAATAATGATGATTTCCATGTTTTTTTTAGTCCTAGCAATAATAAACTATACTGCATGAACGTCTACCAAGTCTACCAAGATTTAAACAGGTTTTTAATCTGAAGTTTAGAAGTCAAATTACATTTTCATCTTGGCAAAACTACCAAAAAAAACCTTAAACTCTTTACCTTTCTTGGTGAAAAACTCCTTGGAGTATTTGCCAGCAGCAATGAGCTTGCGTGGTACTTTCCCGAGCAATTCAATGATCAACGCAATGTGATCTGTACGTTAAAGACACCCAGAGAAAGGGGAGGGCAGGGGAGGTGGGCGACAGGAGAGGAGAAAAGACAAGACAGACAACAATTTCATCAACACAACAAAGCCAGGAGAAACAGCACCGCCCTGCTGGCCAGGCCAGCAGCAGAGAGACACGAAGAGCTGGCTGAGAGAGCAGGACATGGCAGCTGCCTGCTGGAGGCAGGATCTGACCCCAAATGGGTATAAAAAATGCTTTTTTCACTTCCATTACTAAGGCCAAATTGTAAAGCACATTCAATTCAGGGGTGTCACCTCATGAAACTTCGTGAAGTTATAGGATTGGGTGACTCCCCCTCCCCTCCATAATGTTCGTTCTACTTTCAGAAATGCACAGGGGGAGGATGTGAAATTAGACCTATGTCACCACATTCTGTTTGTGGATTCATGTGGGCTGACAAAATGCAATAATGTTCAGTGTCAAGCCAGGTGCTGCTGCACTGAGCTCTATGAAATCTGTATGAGATCAGATTCCAGGGGCGGCAGCCCAGCACACCAGAGAACAAACCTCCAGCACTCCTCCTCGTTTTCAATTCCCAAATGAGACAGACCTGGTGGACAACATTTATCAATTCATCGTATGACATGGGAGGAACCCCACCATGAGAGTATAATCCCAGCACCTTTTCTATTCATAGGCTGGAGAGGTTGATCTACTTTCTATTTTCTCTTACTTTAATTCTCTTCTCCTCTCTACAATCTATTTCTGTCTCCTTTCCATCCTACATGTGATGCAGCCCAAAATCAGATAATCTGCTGAAAAAAAGGCATGTATTAGTTCCTTGCACCAAATGTACAGAACAGCACCACACTTCTATAAACAGTCCTTATGTTCTGTGGGCCCAAGATTGGACAGACTACAGATTTTGCCTACAGGGAAGTGGTATTTCAGAAGTGCCCTGGGTGTGTGTGTGTGGGGGGGGGAGGGGTGGCCTCTTTACTGCAGGTCTTCAAGCACTCCCATGTGCTGCTGGGAGCGAACCTTCAGCTCCAGTGTGTGCGGCTCTTCTTAAGGCCCAGCTTGTGTCAATCTCTGCTGCCTGCTGTCTCAATGCCAGGTCGGGGCTTGGCAATAGGCACCAGTACTGTACCTCTACGCGTGAAGTATTCCTGTGAGTATTTCCCACACAGAGCAAGGTGTCTGGGGATTTTGCCCATGAGTTCTATAATGAGAGCGAGGTGGTCTGGAGAATGGAGGGGTCAGAGAGATGGAGAGAGAGAAATATAGGCAAAGCACTGAAGTGAGTGAAAGATTGATGTACCAGCAGTATCTGAAATCCTTAATCAATCAAAATAATCCTTAATCTGAAGACTGAATACAAGCCCCTAGACGACTACAGTCTAGCTCTGAAGTCTTATTACTTGCATCCATGTTGAGCTGACTAAAAACCAAACTGTGTTTCCAGAAAGGACACATTCAAAGCAAGTTAGGCTACAACAAAGCCTCGCAGCTAAGGAAATGGAAACCTGTCCATCTGATTTGGGTGTTTTCTGAAAACCTTTTGCTTTTGAAAAAATAAAATCCCCCGTCTCGCAATAATGCTTTCTTAACCTACAATCCTGGAAGTCATAAGGCCCTGTGAAGCACAAAACTAATAATAAAAGCTGCAGGATCCAAACCCCAAAAGAAAAATGAATACTGAAAGGTTAGCAGCAAACCTTAGGGAAAATAATTAGAAAAGCACACCAAAGTTACTTGGGCTCATGCACTTTTAAATGGCACCTTGCCTGGTTAGTAACCCAGGTGAATAAATCAGACTGTATCCAACTGTTACTGGAGCAAAACTAGTCAATCCACACAAGCACAGCTCATACTGGATGGTGTGCATTGGCGGTGTTGTGCAACCCAGAGCTTTTGCTCTTTCACGCCAGGACCTCTGAAGCTTCTCTATGATTGAGACAAATCAGATGTGGGGCTCAGGTGGCAGAGAGTTGAAAGCACCATGGCATTCTGGAAGCTATAATTTCATCTCCATTCGCAGCACAACCCTAACCTTTACAAATACAACTGCTGCAGTCATAGTAATCTGCAGCCTGAAATATCATTGGGTACTTTTACCGAACTTTCTCTTTATTATATGGCCAGTTTGCACAATCCTATAAGTGGAGACTAACAGAATTTGTTTAAAACTGTCTAGGTTAAGAGAAGCTTCCAGAAGTGTGACTGTTTTTTTGGTCAAGGTGCTATTAATCACACTTCTAGTCCCTGAATAAGAATAGCGTCAAAACTGACAAGCTCAAGTAATAGCAGTTATCATTCTGAAATAACCAAGTTGCTTTGCACACCTTGACACAAACTCCAACATTAATGTATCTGGTACTGTAATAATTCCAAGAGTGTGCAATTGGATGACAGTCCTCTGGCATGCACTTTTAAAAGGGCCTAATTAGCACAAATGGACAGCTTGGGTCAGGTCCAGAGTCATAAGCTTATCAAGCCAGGCTTCCAGTGGCGACGGGCTGAGATAAGGATCTCATTTTATCAGAGGGAGGGATAAAATGTCTGTTTAGTCTATCCTGAGTTAAAGAAGAAGCAGGTCAGCTAAAAAGCAGCCATGATGGAGAAATAGAACGGGTACAGTTGCTTTAGAGCAATAGCACGAAGTAAAGAGGGGGTTGATGTTTTAGTTCTACTCAAATACAAAAATATGCATAACCTGTGAACTCCTGTACTTACAAGAGACCTATGAGAGAAAGCCTAGATTTCCCCGCTAGACAACAGACCCCACAGGGAGGAGGGAACTCTGTGAGCTTCAGGTCGATTCAACCCTTATAAAAACAGCCAGCTCTGAGAAAGGCCACACAGCAGGTCGAGCAGGAAAGCAGCTGGGATCAGTGAAACATGGCTGGAAAAGTGAAGGAAGGCTGGGGGAGGTGTGTGAAGACAGTGTAGTTTCAGTGGAGCTGTAGAGAGATTTGTTTGCTGTTTAAGGAAATGAATTATCCAAGGTTGGGGAAATACACACAGGAACAGAGAGTGTGAAATACTGGGTAAATGTTACTGTACATGACATTCGAATGGAGCAGTACACCACAGAAACACAGGCCTCAGTGTTGTCATCAAATATTAACAGCTCAGAGAGGTAATGAAGTAGGGCCAAGCTTTCCCGTAGATTAATATTTATCAAGTTCAAATATACATATGGAATAGTGAAGGGAAGCATTTACATAACTAGGGTGGAAAGACAGTTTTCCCACAGAGTCAGAATCCAGGTCTTCGTCTGATGCACTGTTTGTAAAGCCTGTGTATCGGTGATCTAGTACAACAAGCTCCACGTTTTAAAAACATACTAAAGAACACAGACTGCCCCAAAAGGGACACTTTTGAGTCTATATTTATCAATTTCAAATCTGAATAAGGACTGACAGTCTGTATTTTACTTTATTTTCTACCCCACCAGCTTAAGCCTTCTGTCCACTGAAGCAAGAGTAAAATATCACATTCTTTAAAATCGCTCATGACCCACACTCAAAGACCTTGGAAACGTCCACAGTCTTGGTTGTCTCTGCAATACTTTAAATTCAGCTGGAGCAAACCAAGTGGACTGCCCAACATGAGACTTGCAGAAGGCATTTTTGACATTTGGCACAATATCGATACCTCCCAGGCTAACTGTAGTCCTCTTTTGAGTTGATAAGATTACAAAGACCTCCAAGACAGCCTTTCAATACTGCTTTAAGCAAAACAGAACTTAAGTTCAGCTTCCATACACTAGAGAAGGTGCGTAACAGGCAGAGGCCCTCCCTACCTTCATCTCTTGAGTAATCTTCTCCAGAATGTGGTTCAAACAAGTAATCACCCGTCGCCAGTTCAAATGCCTGAAACGATACAAGACCCACACACCCCCCAATCAGTGTACCACAGCCACAACCCTTGACCATCAATCAATATGACGAGCCATCAATTTCCCTTCGGGATCAATAAAGTCTTATCTATCTATCTTGACCCCAACATTTTACAGTGTGCCAATATGACAAGTGTCATGGTTTCGGGGTATGGGGTCAGAGGATGCTTGGGTCAACCTCAAACCCACCCACATGCCTGACCTACTGCGTGCAGCCCCAGCTGGACCACTGGTCACAGGTGGATAATGATGGATCCAAACCTGCAACATATTCTCTCTGTGACAGAGGAAAGCCTTTTCCAGGAAGGGCAACTCTGGAGCCTCTTACTTTAGCTGATACTTTCATTTGATCTGGAACTTTCATTTTAAGTTCAAGCTCCAGTTTATTGTCATTAAGGTATATGGTATAACGAAATGCTATTTAGCTAGCTCTCAGACGATAAGTAGAACAAAAAAAAACAATACAACTGTATGATAAAAGAAAGACAGAGACAACAGGCTGTTCAAAACAACAACAGATGTGCAAAAACATGCATCAACAGAATGAAATAAAGGATAGAAAATTATGGGGAGTGAGCTTTTTCACCTGTAAGGTAGAGGTAGATTTCAATGTGTGTTTGAGTTTTTGGTAAGAAAGAAGGCACGGTGTTAAGTGAAAGTACTCAAAGTTAATCAAGTAAGGCAGAAATTCTACACCTTTCTTCTGGTCCTCTTATCAATCATTAAAAAAAAAATTTAGATACTTGATGTCTTTATAAAGATTTGGAGACATGCATTGAATAGAGAAACAGCGCATTGAATCTTCACCTTTTCATGCTTACTGTTAATCAGTGTTTGGGGAGAAGGGAGTTGCTTTTTGATCTGCTGGACAGGTTGGGCTTGGTAAAGATTGTCCATATAGGTTATGTATTAGGAAAAGATCACAGTTACTAAACCCAAACAAAGAAACCAAACCGATTAGGGTAATTCCTGAGTGATGGTCTGTTGGAAGTACTGCAGTCTATTGCCTTGTCAACACTCCATGACTGATCTTGAAAACCACACTTGGAAACACATGTCCACAGTGGAGTACTAGATCCATCTAGTGGCTTACTTTGTGCAAAGTAGGATCATGCGAAGGCTGCAGTTCACATTGGTGCAAAGATGTTGAGATTGAGTACAATGGTGTATGTACGTTCATCATTACAGCCCTGCAAATATCGAGTCAATTTAAAAGGAAGATGTAGGACTAATAGGCCTATTTCAGGAAAAACAAGACCACTTGAGAAACTAGGAATACAATTGCAAAATCCCACATCAGCAATTTCACTGATCCATTTACTGGTGACGGGCATGACTGCCATCTGACCACCCTGCTTCTCAAAGCCCCACCACTTAGGCCTTCAAATTGTGAACAGAAAGAGAAGCTGAATTCATAAGAGATGACCATCAATATTTTCACATATTGGTAACAAACCAAGTGTACAATATGGTATAAGCAGCACTTGGAAATGTAAGAGTATACACTCAAGGATCCCAGCTGGACTCAGTCTGTCTCTCCAGGCCATCTAATGCCTGGTTCTTTACCTTAATACAGTTTTAAATCTGGTCATGAACCACAATTGACGCCTTCAGACCAGTTCTAAGACCATTTTGAGACTTAAAAGTGTAAAGGCCTAGTGTGGACAGGACCTACAATACACAGTGCAAGGCACCAGCAGTTTAGCTCTGGCTCTTACCATGCATGCTGTACTCCAAATGTCCGCAGGAGTGCTGTACCCAGCCCCGATCAGCACCTCCAGCGATCGATACTGTCTCGTCTGGATATCTTCTGTGAAATGCTTGTGCTAGTATAAGGAAAAAAGAGATTAAAAAGCCTTTAAGCAACTACAGCTGTGATTCACTGACTCAGGGGTATTTCAGGATCAGAAAGAGAAAGTTGACTAAAAGCAAGACAGCATTTCCTATTCTCTGTTAGACTGTCTGCAACAGAAACAGGTGAGGGGGGGAGTCCCACTAAGTCAGAGAAGGCCTACAATCACAGGGTGGGGGAATGAACAAGTAGAACGCATCAAAATCTGAGCTTAAAAAGCCATTCCGTAAGAGAACACAAAAAGGACAGCATGCAGTGCAATCTAAGGTGCTCAAAGACAATAATTCACTTACAAGAAAAAACATTTAAGCTGTGCTGTGTGACCATGGCACAGTCCTAACTGGAGGGCACACCAGTTCCTACTCACCACCCAGCAGGCGTTCCCCAAGTCAGCGATCTTCACTTTCATCTTGTCGGCGTTCAGGGGCTCTAGGGGATTCACCAGGAGATTGCCTGCTGCTATCTTGGCTGCAACATTTCAGTAAAATGAAAAAAAAACAAACTACTCAGCTTGGTTTTTAAAATAAAACATACAGAGCAGCAGGAGTAGAAAACCACTCAACTCTAAACATGGTTTGATTCGCTCCTTCTGGTTTGATTGAGGACGACTGCTCAAAAGCAGGAAGACCATCTCCATTACTCTTCCAGAAAGGATTGCTGCACTGCGGTGGTCTGACAGCCAGTTTACAGGAGGTACATTTCACACAGAATGGCAGTCCTTTTATTACCACTACTGACTGTTAAAGGTAAATTTGAATAAAAATTGAATGCACACAAACTGCGCACAAATGTATGACTCAATCACACTTTGAAAACCAATGTACCTGAACTCTAATACCCCAATACAAGAAAGGCCCGATATGAGAGGTCATTTACAACAACAGCCCGGAGACCTATTTATAAAGCAGGGCATTTAATGACACACTTAGAGTAAAGCATCTTGCTCAACAGCAGAGACGTTTATCCTGCATGTCACAGGGAGTGTGGGAAAAAACTGAAGAACCAACAAAACCTACATAAAAGTGGGGAGACCGTGCAAGCTCCACACAGACTGGATCCCTGGAGTTGGGATGCAGTTGTGCTAGCCAGTGTACCACTTTGTTAACCCCATTGTGTTTCCCCACATTTAGCAAAAAGCAAACAGGTGCTTAAGTAAGGCTAGTTAAGTAAGCAGAGGGGGGAAATGATGAAAAACGAAACATATCCAACCCGATTTCTCTTGGGAACGAAAAGGTTGTGGAACTGACCGTTCCTCAGGTTGTTCTCTATTCTGATCTGGCTGTCGGGGCTGTCTTGCGCTCGGCCCATGTCCTCCTGCGGCCCCCTGCCGGCTCGCCCGTCAGGCTGCAAGCTACAGGCCTCAGCCTGAGGCTCGCCTCTAACGCAAGGTCCATTGCCATCGGGGCCCGCAGCCTCCTCGCCCTGCGCCGTGCCGTTGCATGACTGGTAAGCGGAGTTCAGGAGCAGCATCTGGTTCTGAGGGTACAGGTCCCTGGGCACACAGTCGTTGGCGTTGTGGTGGTCTTCCTCCTTCCTCATGGTTCTCCTCTCTTCGTCTTCCTCCTCCGTGGTGAGGCCCTCTCGAACGTGTCCGTTACAGTTTAGCTCCATCCCGTCTCTCTGCCCCAGAATGACCTCCTGGTGTCTGTCCTGTCTGCCGTTGCCCTCTGCATGGCACATAATCAGATGTGGGTGACCATCAGATGCAAAACAAGGGTTTTTATTGTTGAAAATCTATGTACTTTGTCTAACTGGGCTGAACTGGCCCCCTCTTTGTTCTCGCACAACTACAAGCTACATTCAAACCGTCACATTTGTAAAAAGAATGATCCAGACAGACCAGATCCTTTCTTCCATCACTTAGCCAAAGGTGAACTTAAACCACATGACTGACAAAATAAAGCTAAGGTCACTCTGCTGCTCAAAGACCTTTTCCTAATTAAAAAAAATCAATAAAGAAAAAGTGTCCTGTGCTGCAAGACACAAACACTCAAGTTATCTTTACAATGGGAAGTCAGCAGCAGATTGTTTTATCTCCTTTAGGTTTTGTGACCTGAAGATTCATATAAAAAAGTTTTTTTATAACAGTCATAACAGCAGAACAGCATTTAGTTAGCAGCTACATCACCCTGCAACTCACAAACTGGTAAACCACCGAAGGTCAGCAGGTGTGAGTCTGGCCAGTACCTGGACAGGAGACCTCCTGGGAAAACTAAGGTTGCTGCTGGAAGAGGTGTTAGTGGGACCAGCAGGGGGCGCTCATCCTGCAGTCTTTCAGGGTCTTTATGCCCATTATAGAGATGGGGACACTGTACTATTGTCATTTCGATGAGATGTAAAACTGAGGCCCTGACTCTCTGTGGTCATTAAAAATCCCAGGACATTTCTCTTAAAGACCCTGGGGTCTTAGCCAAATTTCCAATTGGCCGTTACCAATCATGGCCTCCTAATAATCCCCATCTATGAATTGGCTTCATTACTCTGCTCTCCTCCCCACTAATAGCTGATGAGTGGTGAGCGCACTGGCGCACTATGGCCGCCGTCACATCATCCAGGTGGGGGGCTACACATTGGTGGTGGTAGAGGGGATCCTCAAGTTCTTTGAGTGGAGTGTCCAGAGAACTGCTATATAAGTGTAAGAATATTATCTTGACATGCCAATTTACTCAAGACAAACCATAAAGTAGAGATGTATATCGAATATAGTAGAATTTCCACTACAGGCTAAGGGGTACTACTGGAGACCAAGCAGCAAGTAAAAACTGAAACAGATCTAAATGCCGCTCAACTGGAGTCTCATCTATAACCCTCCATGACGCAGACCAGCCCGGCCACTCCAGTCACATGACCTCACCAGCTTCCTGCTCGTCTGCCATGTCCTGCAATGTGGCTTCTTTGAGAGGCACGCAAACGGGAGCCTCAGGGGTGTCCGGCTCCTGGCCTTCCTCCTCCTCGTCCTCCTCACCCCCCTCGGGGCCACGCTCCAGCTCCTCCAGCTCCATGATGCGGCGCTCCAGCAGCTCTGCCTGGCGCTTCTGCTTCTTCTTCAGCTTCTTCTTCTTGTTCTTGGACATTTTCACCATCTTAAGGGGGACAGGCAGGTGGGGTCAGACCAGAGCAGACGCACACCACAGAAGGGGAGCCCAGCTCCTATCCTGGTAGGCCCCAGTGTCTGCAGGTTTTCACCACAGCTCAGCTCTTAGCTGTCTAATGTCTCCGATAAAAATCTTTCCCCAGTTCTTGCAGGTGTATGTAAATAATGAGGAGCTCTGGGACTGGATTAGTGCACCCCTGCGCTACGGCCACACCCCTCTCAAGAAACACACACCCCTATACAATATACAAGAGGTCTGCAGAGCACAACAACGCCCAGTATCCACTGCATGGGCAGCAGGTATTTAAAAACAGAGGGAATGTTAAAAAAATCTTACCGGTTTTGGCTGTGGGGCTGTGCTCACTGTGAAGAGAGATAGCAGAGGTCAGTCTCAATTCCTGTGTAAACTAAAACCCTCAGCAGGTTTTAGGCAGCAGTGCTGACTAAAAATGGAAGTGAGCAATGGTGGTGATCAGAAGAACCAACATGCAGGTGTGTATAACGGCTTCACATATGGCCTGTGCCATTTCTGTATCTTAAGTGCTAAAGCTTGTCTTAAAACTGTGAAGGAGCGCTAATCAAGCAGAGCAACAGCTTTTTTTTTAAGCCCATGAGCAGGATGTGCTTCTATTATTAAAATTCTAAAAACAATTAGGTAGAATGCTTACATTAATTATGACAGCTTTTTGCTTAAGAGCTGCTTTGAGGTAGAAACTGTAGATGTTTACAGATGTTCAAAAAGGAGCAAACCCAACAAGCAGCAATGCAGGTCAAACAAAAAAAACCCAGAATACCTAGTCTCAGTGAATACAGCAGGGGTTTATATGTAAAAAGGAAAGTGGAACATTATGGAAACAGACAAAAACTATAAAAGAAATCAACTGGGTACTATTTAGCATATGGTAAATTAATAAAATGGTGAAAGATCACAAGGTAAAATTGAATCGTGGGAGCCTATGACTTGCACTTCCAGAAATCTAATAAATTCATATCCAACGTGAGGTGGAGCCACTGATCAGTAATCACTCATTTCTACCGGAGCATACGCTGATATTCCGCTACAATCATGTCAGGATGACAGCTTTCGTGAACCTCTTTCCAATCTGAGAGATTACATAAATAGATCAGACGGAGAAATAAACACTGCAGAAAAAAAACTACAAGTGAAGAGGTGTGTTGGTTGCAAAGGAATAAGCAAAATTTCATTCCACACTGAAAAGCAGAAGAAACGCCATGCTTGATTGCTGCCGACGAAGACCCTGCAGCTGAAACGTTGCTGTTCTTCTTTCACCGTGTTTCAGTGTGGAATGAACTTTTGCAGAACAGAACGACACACGTTCTCAGAACGGATCAAGAAGATCAAGGATCGATCCCATCTCCTCACTTCACAAGGGCCACACTGCCACAGGCCACCAGCCAGGGCTTACCTGCAGAGCCGGAGGGGGGGGGCGCCCCAGCTTTCTGCCACTCCGTGGCCTCAGCGGCCAGGCGCCGCACATAGGGCTCATTCACACACATTAGGATATTCTCCGGCTTGATGTCCGTGTGAATGATCTTACACTTGGTGTGCAGGTAATCCAGGCCTTGAAGAACCTACAAGAGAACACATGGAAATCAAAGACTCTTCAAACAAAACTGAACATAAATTGAGGGGTAAAAAAACACGTGGTTCAGGGAACCAGAAAATGGGGGGAAAAGCATTAAGGTACTTAGAACACCCAAAACAAATTTTAAACATAAAAGGTCACTGCTGTTACACTTTTAGAAAGCTTTGTAAAATGGAAGAACAGAAGTGCAATATTGGTTTTAACATTTGTTTTAATTGCTTTCCATTTTCTGGAAGCAAAACTTTATTACATGGTCACTTCCCAATAGCTACTGTCTGGCTCATTTGCAAGGGATGTTTGTATAAGGGACCCATGTGATCTCGGCTGTCCCTGGGTACCTGTCTGATGATGCTCTTGACACAGGGCAGGGGCAGGCCCTGGTAGTTGGACTTGATGATCCACTTGAGAAGGTGGTGCCCCAGGACTTCAAACACCATGCACACATCTTAGAAGAAAACGGGTCAAGGACCGAGAACACAGGACAATCTGGGTAGTGCCCCCATCCACACAGATAGCCTCAAAATGAAGTCTTTCAGGAGTTTAAACAATGCTTTTACTTACGACAAAACATTAAATAACAGAAGAACTGGACAATAAGGACTGCAGCAGCAAACCCAATATATAAGGCTGCTGATTTTACACATTACTAGACTCTAGATGAAGTAAGCTCCTGGACATGTTCAGCACTATTGCTTGTGTCCAAAGTAGACACAGAGGATTGGAGGAACCTGTCTGCCCTTCCACTTTCTCCTCCCACCTCATGTGGGTACAGACATTACTACTGTGAGCCCAGGTGAAACAAAATCTAAATTGGGTAGAAAAAAGTAAAAGGCAATACTACATGTACTGACATAACAGGTTCAAATATACAGTACCAGTATATTTACTGAGAAACAGCCACAGAGTAATAGGGGCAAGAAAGCTAAACTTAGAAATAGAATAAGAAATAAGAATAGTTACACTCAGAAATAAACAAGAGGGTCATCTCTATGGGATGAAGATTCCAAGAGAATTTCAACATTTATTTATAAAAAGTGGGTACAATTTAGCATATGGTAAATAAATAAAAGGGTGAAAGATCATAAGGTAAAATTGAATCATGGGACCTGCAATTCCAAAAGTCAATTGGATATGGGAATAAGATTCCAAGAGCATTTCAAAATGTATTTAGAAAAAGTAGGTCTTGTTTAACTTACTAGAGATCTTTGGACATGAGCGAACAAAACGTGATAACATGCATTTACATTTTTAGAAGACAAATATAAAGTTCTTCAAAGACTGTAAATTGTGGTTACAGGGTATTCAAGTTAATGCATGCACTAGGAAGAAACAATGCTTAATGGACAGGACATGGGTTCAGACAAGGGTGGACTGCTGAAATTGGAGTAATTAGTGGTGTACCACAGGGATCTGAATTAGGACCATTTCTCTTCCCAATTTATATCAATGATCTAAATTATGGTATAGCTAGTAAACAAGTCTGCTTCACATATCACACTAAACTGGGAGAATTAACAAAACTGTAGAAGGTACAAAAGAAAATCAAAAAGGTTTGGATCAAATTCAAGTCTAGCGAGCAAATTACCTGGCAGGTGACATTTAATGTAAAGGAACAAGTAAAGGTTTATTCCATGCTGAAAAGAGACAACGTTTTGGCTGTGGAGCTTTCTTCGGATGTCACACGCTTCATTGTCTCTGTTTTCTTCTATTTTCAGCATGGAATAAAACCTTTACGTGTTCCTTTGCAGTCTATGCATGCTGACGCAGCTACCTACTTGAACTACTTCAGACGTTTAATGAAGAGTTAAATTAAGGTAACAAAAAATGATAACACTGAGCTTAAAGAGGCTACTATTGAGAGATATTTATGTTTATATCATCAGTGGTAAAATAACAAGAAAGGCAAACTGTTCTAGGAATAAAAGGTTAGAGTATAATTCAAGTCAAGGGATGTTAAAATTATACAATCCACAATAAAGATCTTGTTTTGAACAATGAGCACTTTTTTGTTGTAAACCAAAAATTAATCATTTTGAAGACAATGCATTAAATAGTATATTCAAAACTGAAACCGGGATGCACTCCTTCACTTAACGGTTTATGGAAATATGGAGCAAACATCTCAACCATGTTGTTGAAACCAATACCCTAGCTTCTTTTAAGAACCAAATCTATTCCAGCAATGGCATTTGATCAAATTGTTACTAAAGAAATGACACAGATGAGCCGATTGGGCCCCTTTCATTTGGTTGTGCTGAGATGGCTGCTCGCACACTGTGCCCCACAAAGACCACATTCCAGGCTGGTAAACAAGAGCTGCTGCTGCAGAGGGCACCAGGACCCAGAAAGGATACGGGTCCCATTCACACCACAGATCTTAAAGTCATCCAGCAGCTGGACGACCATCTCTCTGTTGGGATCATTGGGGTCAGTGTTTCTAACCTGTCACAAAGACAAAAACAGAAGGCAATCGATTAAATTTAAAGCACAGCTCCCACCCCAGGCCAACCTAAAAAAACTAGCAGGCATGCTGAAAAGCTGGATCTCACCTTGAAGCAGTACTGCTAATCTACAAGCCCCTACCAGCTACTCCATCCAGATTTTCCAAATTGTTACGAATGGGCTTGGTGCCTCAAACATTTTTGACATGCTGCATCCTTGCAATTAATAACCATTCTGTTCCCTGTTTAAAGGTACGGCTAGCACAGAAACTTGGCCGAGCCTCTGGACTTCGAAACAACAGTTTAAGTCCACGCTGCACACACTGCTATTGTACCGTGAAGGAGGTTCTTCACCCCAGATGCATTCGCCCACCCAGCTGCATAAGTAAAGACCAGGTTTGCTAGGAGGTAGTCACTGTGATGGACCAGCATGCTGTTAGGGCAGAGGGAAGCCCATGCTCTCAGTCCACTTAATGCTACTGTAACCAGGATGTAAATGTAACTGTGTGAAATTACAGTAGTAATTAGTAACTAGTAAGTAGTAACTATAACAAAGATTACCTTCAAAACCATTTACCAGGCTTTGGTAGACCTCGGATGACCAGATCATTAAATGCAAGATACAAAAATGTGTATGTATGGCCAAATCTTAACTTCATGTGCAACAGGATTTTTTTTTTTAGGAGCAGGCAGGACATTACTAGGTCTAGTTAGCCCTGCCCCTTTAAAGACACATACAGTGACAAAAGAGAGACAACCACTCACAGATCTGAGCAGCTTGATCTCGTCCAGGGCCGTCTCGGTGTAGTGCTCTGCACTCTTGACAACCTTCATGGCGACGAACCGTTTCCCCCTGTGAGCACACAAGCACAGCTGAGGACAGGGCCTGGGCAGTCTGCACTATTCCAGCCACCTCCACACTACATGGAATTCAGCTGCAGGATCCCGATGTTGGATGAGTGGACTTCAACTCCCTCCATTCTCCGAAAACTGCCCCACATCCCACCCGACCAGCCAATGAACACTAAATTTTGTTGCATGTATCCTTATCACCGGTAGCTGCACTACCATTAGCTACTATACAACATTAGTATCAGTCAACAAAGGCACACGTCTTATGTAGTAAGAGTCAGAGTCCAAGGCTGGAACCCCTGATGAACTCAAATCTGATATTAAGCAGCAGGTGCTGACTTTGACAGTCAGCCCCGTAGAAAACAGGTTGGGAAACCTTTACAACTGCTGTGATTAACAGTTCCACCCCTTGGAAAGGCAACTCTCTTTGTACAGAATGTTAGAACATTTGCTTTATTTTCACCCCCCTTTTCCTCTTCATCCAGATGAATGAAAAGGAAATGTAAGATAAGATAAAATAAGATAACTTTATTAGCCATATACAGTATCTTGCATTAGGAATTTGTCTTCTTCACATACCCCAGCTTGCTCTCCATGAGACACACACACACAGACAGAGAGAAGCTGGGGGTCAGAGTGCAGGGTCAGCCATTGCACAGTGGCCCTGGAGCAGTTGGGGTTAAGGGTCTTGCTCAGGGGCCCAACGGAGTAGGATTCCGCTGCCGGCCACAGGATTTGAACTGGCAACCTTCCAGCCACAGGCGCAGATCCTTAGCCACAGTGCCATGAATACAAAGACAAGCGGCTACATCTGAGTAAGTCAGACGACACCTTTCTTTCCAAATAAGAACAACTGATCCCAACTGTGATACACGCCAGAGAAGATGCTCAGAGGATAGTGCTTACTGGATATCCCAAGCCAACCAGACAGTGGAGAAGTGCCCCCAGCCCAGCTTCCGAATGACATGATACCGCCCATTGAACAGGTCTCCAATCTTCACATGATGGTAGCCACCTGCGAATTGAGAAGAGGGAAGAGTTAAACTAAAATCATTTCATTACTCACCATTCATTTGCAAAAACAACAGAAGGGGGAAGGGAATTCTTAAACCTTCCTCGTAAACTTAGACTTTGGAAAAAAACGCAGTGGAGTATTCTGTTCTGAACACAAAATTAAAACGAGTCTAACCTTTTTAAACCTAGCTTATGTCATAAAATTGCACACCATGACAAAATGACAAAGCTATCTGAATTCTGTGTCTCTGTGGAAAATCGTTTACTCTGCATTGTCATGCTATAATCTGAGGGTGACCAATCCCTGTCCTGGAGAGCCACTGTTAATGCAGTATTTATTTCAAATCTGCTCTTTACAACTTGTTGCCTTAACTGGTACCGTCAATGTCCCACAGCTGTACAGATGCTATTGAAAGAAACCTGCAGACAGCATCCTTATAAGATCAGGATTACACACCCATACACAAGCAACAAAACATTTTTTTCCAAAAATATTCTTGTTTTATTATCAGCTTGCACAATGGCTCACAATACGGAAAACATCTGAATACTCTTATTTTGATGTAACCCAATACCAGGTTTCCAACAATTGTTTTCAGAACTGCTTATTGAGATTGATTTGAAATTTCACTGTGGTCAGTATTGTTGTTGAGTGTAATAGTAACAAGTATGCTCAGCACACACTAGCTATGTGTGTTAGGAGGAGAACAGAGTAATGAAGCCACAATAAGGATAATTAGGTGGCCATGATTAGTAAAGGCTGGGGAAAATTTGGCTGGACACCAGGTGACACCCCTACCCTTTTTGAGAATTGCTACCACCGAGTTAGGACCTTGGTATTACATCTCATCCAAAAATAGGACATACTTGCTTCTTAAGAATGCAAGAAAGGTTAGAAACAAGATGAGAACATCTGGCTGATCCGTAGCTGGTACAGTAGTGCAAAGGCAGCAACATGAATAAACACATGGAAGGTTTTTTTTTTGTGACCACATCTGAAAAAATGACAATTTTGACCTCCTACCAGTTTGTAAAATTATATAAGATTTTAACTGTATAGTACATTAACTACATTAAGCATTAAGAAATAAGAACACACACGCAGTGATCAGAAAACAAATCCAGATGACATGACTTTCTAAGGCTGTGATAATGATATACGGGACAGGATCTACAAGCCTGTGCTAAATAGTTCCCAATATGTAGCCACTGCCCTTCAAAGCAGGCTGCTATACATTTGAGCATGTGCCTTTTATATCAAGATCTAAATAGAGCTCAAGCTCTGCTGGAGCAGGGATTCCTAACCCTGCTCCTGGAAACCCTCACACACCTGCTGGCTTTCACTCCAGCCTGGCTTACTTACCTCATGGACGCCTTAGCTGAACTCACACGCTGCTTGACTCGAACTTCTGCACGTTTTTTTTTTCTCTACTCAAACGTTCAGGATTTTACAAAACTTAAGAAATATACAAAAAGTCAAGCATTTTCAAATGAATACGACTACTTCAACAACTGGGTTTCAATGGTGCAGCCAAGAGCTCGCTTGGAATAAAAACCAGCAGCTGTGGGGCCTCCGGGACCAGGATGGGGCACCCCTCTGTGCAGGAGCATGTGATTCAATGCTAGTGGTGGCAATACCTCTCGCTGAGGTTGTTTTAAGTACGCCCTCTCTATAGACCCTTCCTTAGACACCTCCCTTGACCAGCGCATGATGTAACTTTGCCCAGGTGGAGACCGTGAGGGGAGAGCTGGGGTCTGAGCCCTCACTCACCCTTGCAGTAGTCGTTCGGGTCCTCCTGCTCTTCGTCATCAGATCCCAGGATCTCCTCCTCCTGCTCGGGGTGCTGGGACTCTGACAGCTGGGAGGGACCCCTGGGGTGAGACTCCGGCCTGAGGAAAGATGACGACACGATGGAAGAGCAGAGCCAGGACCCAGAAGAACGTGCCAGCGGAGCGACTCCAGATATGACAAACCACAAGTGGTAACAGCTCCCTCTCTTGTGCAGGCGAAACACTCCACCTGCTGGTGCAGCCAGGCTCTCCTCTAATTAACCGTCTCTTCTAATCACTCCACTCAAGCAAGGCACTAATCTCACTCACACCTGACAACGGCACAGTATCAGAACCACACAGATATGGGACGGAAACAAATCTTTTTCTACAAAGGAGCACTGAGACTGAGAGCAGGGCGATTTCAACAGTCCTCCTCCCACCTCCCTAAACATCTGCCTTGGTGCATGCATTTCCCAGCCACACGAACCCGAGATGAGAGAACCGATTCCCCACAGCTTGGGACTGAACAGCTGGGAACGTCAGAGCTGCTTACAAAACACACTAAGTCGACACACAGGCACACAGCCAAAAATAGAGCAAGAAAGAGCCGATACTATTTTCCACCAGACTTCCATGTCTCTTTGTGGTAGCACTTCACAACGGAAGGCATTGGTGCCCCCACCAGAGACATCACACACATAAGTCATGTCCTCTCCCACTCAAAGCAGAGGTGCTATATGGGTCAGAGAGGGCTTTAAACTCGGCGACTGAGAGAACACTTTTCACTCTTTACTCCACTTAGATGAGTAAGAAGTGGGTCAGGGTAACGTCCTCATTTTCAAAGTTTAAGGAAGCAAGGTGAGTTCCTGCTCCTTTTTCCGGTGTTGTTAAATGATTCTTACTCAGGCGTCCCTGATGGACCGGGGAAACCTGCAGCTTGACCAGAGAGCTGGGTGTCCTTTCCGGATCTTACCATGAGGCAAGACAGAAAACAGAAAGCCTGTTGATCACATTCTCAGTGCTGCCTTGTAAAAATGATACCTCCTGCACAGCGACTTTCATCCAGAAGGATGTGAAAAGTCTTATAGGAAGAAACTCAAATTCGTCCTCCACCGAAGTAGAACAGTGCTAAGTGGCTGCCATTTTGAACCAGTTCACTGTGTTGCCAGTGAAGAACCCAGGAAGATCTTCACCAGGAGACTGGAGTTAGAACCTCTGCTCATACCGAGCGCTAGGAGACCTTTAACGTTTGCACTCAATCAAGCGATAGTATTATTTGAAGCACAGTGTACCTCTTAACTGTAGCTATAATATTCTTACATTTATATAGAGCTTTTCTGGAAACTCCGCTCAAAGCGCTTTACAGGTAGTGGGCACACCCCTCCACCACAACCAATGTGTAGCCCCCCACCTGGGTCAGGTAATGAAGATCAGCTGGAATGAAAGCCAACAATTATGTGGGCCTCCATTGAATCAGCCATTGTATGAAACCCAAAGGCTTCAGGGCTGTATTCCAAATAGGTTTTGTTTTTTACTAGGTCAACACAACCCTTATAGTAAATATTACGTGCTTTACTCAGTTCTAATGATGAGTTTCTAGAATATATCAACAGAGTTTGTCCGGTGGGTGGGGTAAGAGGGAAGGTGGCTTGGCTGCTTCTCAAGGTCACACACAGCAAGCTACTCACAGAGACTGGAACAAGGCAACACCCTGCCTAATTCTTCAAATCTACTTTGTGTCCTGTCCTGTCCTTCCGCTAAATTTCCCCCTGTGAATTCTTTTCACAAATGGAATGCTGGAATGTGCTAGTCTTTCCAAACATGGAGCGGCAAAACCACAGACGCACTCAGACATCAAGGAGAACCCTTTGACAAATTCTAAAAGATCGGCTATTTTTTTTAATTCACATCATTCTTGGAACACACAGAAGACCATTTGCAAGAATGGAGGACTGGATAGCTCTCTAAAACTTTAGCTAATTAAATATTAAAAGCAGAAAATAAATTCGTACTTGACTGCGGACAGCAGCAACAACAACACAAACATCATCCATTCTTCAGGCAGAGCACAGCCCCAGGCAGAAGAACATCTAATTTCCGAGATCGATGCCATCCATACTGAAAATCTTCAAACTGATGCATGCACGCACGCACACACATTCGGGTCAGTCAGGGAGAATATCACAAAAGGCTGGTTTCACACAAATCCAGTTTCTTCTTTTCCTTTAAAACGATTACAAACACCTACTTGATCACACTTTCCTGAAGCACAAATGGTTAGGAGTGTGCTTTGGAACAGAAACGGGAATTCGTTTTGGAAATTCACTTGTTTTCTCAGGATTTTGCAAAAACAAAAACAAACCGAACATTTACATCATACATCTGGGTATGTTTGAAAGTGGCAGTGCTTGTAATGATTTGTCTGTGTTTTTCTGACATTGCACAGTGCATTTTTATTTTGCATGTATTTGAAGATTTTAAAAAATCACATTTAGTCAGTGGAAAGAGAAAATATTGCACCTGTGTGTGATTTCTAAGGTTTCATGAGAATTGCAGTACCTGTTTCTAAAGTTTCATTAGAATTGCAACAACCTGTGTATAGACAGACATCGCTGTCTGTAGCGTTCGTGTAAATCTTGTACAACCTCTCTGGGAAATAGAACTTCCTGAGGTGACTCAACTGAACAGTCCATTTCCTGTTTGTAAAATAACCAAGTCCCTCCCTTGTTCATGCTGAAGTTCAGGAGAGGTGAACTCTTTCTGTTTACCAACCCAGACCACGGCAGTTTGTTTTATTACCCATTCAAGCTTGGGTAATGCAAGCTGGGCCGTGCACAACACTTTAGCAGCCAATAAATGTAGACTAAGAGTGAAAAGAGAAAAGGGGCCTAAGACTCTCGGAACATGGGGGACACTTCATTCTCCGATGGCTTCTTTCCTTGGGAAAAACAGATGGGGAGGTGCTGTAAAGGAAAGCTGGGGTGTTGGCTGGAAAATGCTGCAGTACGAGTCTGCCATACAGTGCAAAACCCTGCAAACACTCAGGCTGCAATCTTCAGGATTTACTGGCGGCAAGTTGTTTTATTGCTGTGCTGTGTGTAGCACTCAAAACCCTAGCAGAAAACAAATGACCTAAAGCAACCTAAACTGAACACCCGTGTCCCAGTGCCTCAGCAAAAACGAAAGTCTTGCAATGGTGTGCGTAGAAGCTCTTGGTTGCACCAGCCTGCGGCATTTATATCCTTCTGGTAAACAACTACGCTGTGATTCATGAGATCTGAGCAAGCTCTGCCGAACAGTCCCTATTTATGGAAAACACAGATTGCCAATACAATCAACCAGACAAAGTCAAAACTAATTACAGCAATTTGTTTCCAGAGATCAGCTTGCTCACTATGGCCACAGTCATGCCAGATCAGGAATCAGCCCCAGCTATACAGTACAGGGGAACAAGTGCCCGAGACCCCCTAGCTAGCCTGCAGCAGGGCAGAAGCCACGTTTGTTACAGAGCTTCTGGCAGGACAGATTAAAAGAGAGTGGGAGTATTTGTTTCCTTATCCAGCGCTTAACGTACAACCATATGGTTTACAGTGAAGTAACTGCCATATGCTGGTTTCAAATATAAAGAGCTTGTCATCATGCAAGACTATCCAATTATATAAGCAGTCTGCATGAGCTCACTGTTGATGATCACCTGGTAGCCATTTCATTACACTTTCTCAAATACAGTACATTCCTGAACTTCAGTATTCTGTTTATGCATCTTCTGTCAGATATAATTCTAGTACTGTTGGCTTGCCTGACTGATTAGTACCCCATCCCATTTTCCCCAACAGTACTGCCAATATACCATATTATAATCCAGGGGACTAACTGTACATAGTCTACTCCAGAGGTCAGTGGTTCTGGAGGCATGGTATGTCTGCAAGTTTTCAGTCCAGTTAGGACTGCACACAAACTGGATTTGAAGACATAGGCAGGGCGTTGCCGTGTTCCAGTCTCAGAAATTAGCTTGCCGTGTCTGATTCTGAGAAGCATCCAAGCCACCAATCATCTTATTGTCAGCTGAACTGGACCAGTCCTTCAGATTCTGCCAGCTCTTCAGGTGCTTCTGCGTTAAAGAGGCCCTCTAGGGAATCCTGATCTACCTAAAAATGTCTGTCCTCTAATGATCCTTCCTTGCTCAGGGGAAAGTGGTGCGCATCGAAAAAAGCATAAGCCGCCACACTAAATGCAAAATTAATTCAACGTAAGGCAAAACATATCTTGACACCACTGTGAGGGCTTCTAATGAGGTGAGCACAGACCCAGTAACTGAAATGTTTTAAAGCAGTCAAACTGCCATCCTACTGCGGATCCCTTCTCAAAGCAACAGTTAGTCTACTTTTTCTTTTGCATTCTAATTTTTCGTTTCCTATGGTTCCTACAGACTGTTCAGGCCATTGTTTTACTTGCCAAAGGCTGCCCTGAGCGGAGCGGAACAGAACCTTCAGGAAAACGAGGAGAACAGAGCAGTGCAGCAGCTGACTGATCAGCACAGCCCGCTTCTCAGCTGCAAGAAGGCTTCAGCTTGCACTGGAAGATTCCAAGTCGGCGCTGGGGTGAGGTTTCATCGTTACCCCAGATTGGCAGAGCAAACCCTCCCCCCCCAACACACACACAAAAAAGAGCTGTTCTCCCCAAGAGTGATGCAAATAGCACCGTGCATCTATATCACCACACATGGCTCTATTCAGACTGACTCCCCAAATACTGCCCCTGCCCTCTCCCCTCAACCAACAGGTGGCTCCTGGGCTCAGCTAGTTATGGTGCCATTGCCGGGATGCAAAATCAGCCCCCCTGAACTGACCTGGCATTCAAGACACCCCGCTTCTCGCGTGAATGTGGGGGCGATCTCACTTTCAGACCCTTTCACATGCCCTGTGCGGCAGGAGGAGAAAAAAAACAAGTCGCTCCAGCACAGTCATGACTGTCATTCATTCAAAATCGCTTCTTTTACTTAGATGCTGGTGAACATGTGGGGCTGGCGGTCACTGCTAACCGAATGTTTTTACATTTTATTTCAAATCGGAAAACCTTCAAACGATACGATCAACACCACCGCAATTCCTTCCTGCCCGTCGTCGATTCGGAGCTAATCAGCTTTTGAATGCCAAAACAACACAACCCTCCCCTTCCCCATTTCTGCCAGCAGGCTCTGTGATTGTGAACGTCTGGGAACCGACGACAACCTGCCTCTGCTTCTTCAACACACCTCAGCAGCCTCTACGGCACACCTGACCTGATGAGAAGGAAAAGAAAGCCAGCTGTCAAAAGACTCGCCGGCACAGCCACTGAGTGGGCCACCAGCAAGTAGGCGAGAGTTCACAGGAACACATACAAGAAGATGAGGGGGGGGGGGGGGGGGGAACTATGAGAGAGGAAATCAGAATCCAAATTTCCATTTCAATTAAAGGCTGCCCGTGCACCTGCTGTTCCAATCCCCTTTCCCTGCGCCGCCCACTCCCTCAGTCATCTCTCCGATTGCCCTGTCTGAAGCCCGGCACCCAAGCCCCTCAAAGCACAAGCTCGTCCTTTTTTGTGCGTTTTGTTTTGCCAGCTATCGCAAACTGCGCAGGATGCATGAATCACTTCATCAGAGTGCACAGAACGCCTCACCTCCCCTCGTACCCTCCCACCACCCTCCTGGCCCAAGATTTCAGTCCCTTTCTAATGCAAGTCTACTGCCAGCCTGCACAACAAACACCTGCCAGATAAACCGCATCTGCTCCAAAAGGCAGGTGAAATCAAGAGCTATCACAGGAAAAAGCGGGGAGACCGTCCCTGGGCACACAAAACACACGAAAAGGCAACTCCTAGAAAAAACACAAGCACACCCAGCACAACATAATATTAATAAACACGCAGTGTTACCCTGCGCACAGCTATTCACTACAGCACACAGATCCTGTCTGCTCCACACTCAGTTTTCAGTCCTGAAGGCTGGATTCAACAGCACAGGCAACAGGAGCAGGAGAAGGAGGAGAGCACTGGTGCTGAATCAGAAACAGTTTTCAAGGAAAAGCACACTCCTCGCACACAGAGACCGAGAGGGAAGGAGAGAGAGGGAGAGAGGAAGGGAGAGCAGCTAAGCTTCTTTCTCACTTTACCTGCAGGAAGCGCGAATACCCATTGCAGACAGCAGACCGGGAGAGAGCTCGCAGCTTTTGGATGAAGCCATCTAAGAGCATTTGGGGTACCAGCGCCCCTCCGGCAGCGCGAGAGGCTGGAGTGTTAGGAGCTGACGACGCTCTGACAGCCCTGACTGTCGTCAGACGAGAGAACAGCCCACCCCCCTCAGTGCTGAGCAGCCACTGGCTGGGGGAGCTCAGCACTGCATTGCAGGTAAAAGCTGAAGGGCTGGGGGGCTGCACAGCTCATTTCACAACAACGCAACATGTTTACACACGCTCACTCCAGCCGGAAGTGATGATAAAAAAGACCTTATCTGCGTCAAGCTCTTATTGGGATACAGTATGCATCTGCCCCTTTTCTTTGATTTCAATCATGTTCACGTACTGCAATTTTTCTCTGTTCTTTTGCCTATTTGTATTCAATTTGGATCATCCGTACCCTACTCTATGTCTTCAAGCCCCAAACTAGGTTCACTAAAGCCACAAGTAACTAATCCTCAAGCTTCTGGTCTTCCCAAAACTCCTTCTCCATTTTCACCCAAATCTGTGGCGCCTCTTCATCTTGAAGGTTGATTTTTAATCTTACCTATAATCTAGAGTAATATTCAGTTACATAATCAGTATCATTTAACAGATTTTCATGCAACAAAATATTAGTCTGTTAGGATGGTTCAAAGTTGTTTTTCAGCATTTTTCACAAATGTCAGTGTTCTTGTTTTCAGTAAAACAGTGGGAAAAGATATTCATATTTCAGTAATACATATAAAGACTGTGGTTGCTGTTCACTGATGCTCGCACCAGACATTGTGTACTGGGAATGATTTGACTCTGATTGGAGAAACAAAAAAGTGACTCTGCAAGCAGCACTTCCCGAATTAACGAAAAACTGTCTGTAAACATTAAGTAGTGCTTACAATGTAAAACACATTAATATACTAAAAATGTAAAATACATCAATATAAGCTTCTAACGACATGAAAACATTAGCATAATTCTTGTACAGACGAAAAACAAGAACATTGCTGGAAAGTGTGTGGTTATATAAATGCTGGGAATGCAGCCAGGTAATGGTGTATCAGAATATTTCTTTTAAGTGAGGGACAAATGACAACAAAGCCATTTTAACCAACAAAAGGGGAAAGTGGCAGGGAAGAAGGCCTACTCCATATCCTGCTTCCATGCTTTTGGCTAGAAAACGTCCCTATACTGCAGAGAGCAAGATAATGTCCCGATTGAAAAATCAGCATGGAAATATTGTTTTTTTTAAATAAACAACTCCTTTCTGTAGTACAATCTCTGTTCTAGCCAAGTTGCTTTAAAATTCAGCCTCTGTCACTTTGCACAGAAGCAACACAAACGCCCTTCACTGCGAGTGGGGGTTCAGCTCCTTCTTACCATTCTAAAGCCAGCACGTTTGCATTCCTCTGGACAAGAGCAGACTACAGGAGGAGGAGCAGACTTTTAATTAAAAAAGAATTGTTTTCTGTCGGTGCTTAGTTGTTTAGCTAGATGAAAGTGCAGTGCAGAGTTTTAATAGTGTTAAATTAAAAGGGCAGGCCTGAGGGGTGGTGGACTGATAACTGTGCTAGGAAGAGAAAGAATATGCACAATGTCACATGACAAAATTGCAAAAGAACAATATCAACCTACCAAAATAAGTTCTACAGTCTGTGCAGCACACACCCCACCCCCTTTAGAAGCGAACAATAATATGGTTCCAAGGGATAAAAGTCAGACCCTGACGCTAGCTTGCTAAGCTAATGATAATTACTATAAAAGACTGACAACAATTACACCCCTACAGTCACATGGTTTCTTGGATTCTCCGGAACAGCTGGACAACACACTAGATAAACATCTAATGGATTTTCTATTTGTACATCCCAAAAACTGCACTAACCGTTCATGATAATAACTAACATTGTAGTTCATAGAACACCCATCCCTAACAACCATCATGCGTGGAACAACCCTAATTTGTCCATCAAAATAATTAACCTCATTTTATTATACTTTGATGTGGCCCCATCCTTCTTCACTGTCAATAAGAATGTTCTTTCTAGTGGCCTTTCTGGTTTAAGAAAGTTTGGCTCAAGTGACACAACCATATGTCTCAAATTATCAAGATCAACTTTTCCTCCTGGAAATACTTGGCAAATTATGGCAGTGCAGCTGGAAGAGACAAGCAGGTGTGTCTGGTGCATGATTTAACCAGACAAAAAAGGGAAAGAAATAATTACATGACAATAAAAATGTTTTGAATGTATTTGGTGTTAATAAAGTATCACATCCTGTATCGTACTGTATGTCAAGAATAGCACTCCTGTTGTCATGTCTCTGTAGAAGAACAGTTGACTTCCTAAAAATACCTGCACATTGATGCACTATACAGGAAACAAGCATATTTACAACTAGAAAAAAACACAAAACACAATCAAAACCATCAAAAGCCAAAGATTCCAATAGGTAACTGGGAAATTAAAATAAAAACTCACAGCTTTTTCCTGGAAAGACTTCTATCCTTTGGGGCCATAGACAAATCTATAAGAAATTGATCTTTCAAAGCTACTTAGGGATCATTTGTCCAACACCCCAAAGTTTAATCATCATGCTCCAAGGGTTTATTTCTTTTTTAAAACTTGCTTCTCCAAAGATTGAGCTCAGATTAACAGATGTCACAGTGCTACCGTAGAGTCATCAGCGGATGTAAATATTTCCCACTAGATCTTGAATGACTAACCATGTCTACAAGGGATCTCGAACAAACTCTCAACTGACGCACTTCACAAACTCACATCGCCCCCATCCCGGGTGTTCAGAAGAGACACCATCAAAGACTTAAGTTCTGGCATTCTTCCGGGCAGCACAGGGAGGATCCCCAGTTCAGTCTAAAGACCTGGACTTGTTTCAGCCCAAGATTGACAGGGCATCAATTCAACAGCGCCATTGAATCAATTCCAAAGCCCTGACTGCAAATAGTTAGGGAACTGCTGAACTCCAGTATTGTTTTCATCATTTCATTCTCTGCCCTTTTAGATTTCTGCAACAGCTATTCTTATGGAATGTATATTCCACAAAGTTATATCTCCGTATAATGAAAATAATCTTTGCCATACTCATCAGAACTTTGGAAAATGGCAGATGTAAAGATCTTGTGGGCTTCAGAGATTTAGAGCCCCAAGTGTGAATGTCTTCTGCAGACCACTTCTAGAGCAGAAGAAAACTAACTGTATTCTCCCAAAACTGACCAAGAAGCATACAGCCACCCAGGAAAGTACTGGACGAATTTTTAACTTATCAGTTTAATTTTTACTGGAGAATTTAAAAAACAATACTCTTGGGCCTCCATTATTTTAACAATATTCCATCAGTCTTCAACATTAGCTCATTAATAATGAAACTGCTGTAAAGTCTTTTTTACCCAGAATCAACAGTCACAGTTAAATTCTGAAGGCTGGAAAACTAGGTGCCCTTACAAGATTAACTGTTTAACTGGATGTTTTTTTTTTCACCTAGACCAAATTGAACAAGGATACAGACTCTAAACAGAGCATGTTCTGTAAGGAGAAAATGAAACAATTCTAGTTAAAACTCAGAGCCAAAGGGCACATGGCTCTTTGCATGACTCCCAGACGGAACGCTGTACCTGCTGTCGCGCATGAGGTTAGTACTTAGCATCACACCTGCGCCCAATGCTGGGATACAGCTGTCTTCTCGTTATGGCTAATTATTTCAATGACTTTTTTTAATTTAACCAACGGGCTGAATGCAGCACTAAGACACCCATCGCAAGAGGGTCTGACAGTCATTCCCTCCTGTGTCTGCACATGATTAATGTGTAGACAATAAGAGCTGTATCGAAAGTGACATGAGAGAGAATTTTAAACCAAATGAAATCAACTGGCCTAACTATATTTCTTGAAAATGGCACACAAAGCAGAGTCGCAAGGGTGCGAAAAAATGACGGCCAAGTAAAACTACAGCAATGCATCAGTCTACCAATACATAGGATTGTCTGAACATAATCCCTGCATTAGGACACTGCATCCGAGCCAGAGATCCCCAATCCTGGCCCTGGGAACCCACACATCTGAGACTTTTCATTCAAGCTGAGCCTTTAATTTAACAGAAACCTTAACTGAATCAACAAACTGCTTGGGTTAGAAACTTTGTAAGTTTTTCTACTAAAGGATTGGAGTTTTTAAGATGTTTAATGCAATCGTTAAAGGGCAACATGTTACATGTATAGGATCTGGAAACAATTTAAGAATTCAAATGAAACCTATAAAGGTTCAATTATTTCAACCGAGTGCAGGCGGAACAGAAACCCACAGGTCTCCAGGACCAGGATGGGGTGATCAGAACACAGAGCTTGCATGCTCTCTGACTCAATGACTCTGTGTGCAACCATGAGCATTTTCACTGTTTTAGCTGGTGTCATATAGCATACAAATCAGCCGGCAGAATTTAATCTACTTCATTACTTAAGGTGTGTGCCAGTTGCTCAGCACCGTGATAACTGGCTCCACAAGCGCTGTGATTTTTGTTACACTTCTATAACATTAATTAAATCAATGCAATTACTTCTTTGGAACTCCATCGTCCTGGCTTTGCTTCAACCTTAAAAAAAAAAAAACAGGAAGCCAATCGTGTATACAATACAAGCTGGTTGTCCTGAGCTGTGTTGGCAACAAATGACATCAACACGGTAGTAGATTCACGGTACACTTCATTTTGTGCTGCACAATGAATCTTGCACACTGTCGTGTATCAGCCATCAAAGGTGAATCCATCTCTCTCAGGTCACCGGCGCAAGACGCTTAGTTTCTGAGGAACTGAGCAGTGCTGCACAAGAATGGCTGTGTACAAAGTCACTGACTGATGTCATGCCTCCGGATAGCAGCGTTTGTTTAGGAGTGTGAAAAGCACAGCAGAGGCTCGGTCTCAGCCAGAGAAGCCCAGGGGGCGATGGTCAGATGCAGAGAGACGCGGCTGTGCTGACGCCAATCACCCACACTCACCCCCCCTGCACCCCCAGGCGATAAGGAGCTCACGCTGGGAGCGCACCTCAGCCGCGCTCTGGGGGAGCAGGCTCAAGTACAGCAGCACACAGCACGCAAACCAAAAAGGGAGAGCTGGAGGGTCACTGCACAGGCCTTAAAAAGCACAACCGCAGAATGGGCCCCTCTTGACAACTCCTGCTGTGCTTTACAATCTTCCAGCACCGCAGCAGGACTGCTTCCGCAAGAGGCTTGTCACGCAAAGGGTGCAGGGGCTGAGCAAGCCATTTCAGGAGGGAAAGGCAAGAACAACCCTTCGCCATGACACCAGTAACTGTTAAAACCATCCCACTGCACCAGGCATCAGCACAGCTGTCTCACACTAGGAACCCCCTGGACACTACAGCTACAGAAAACACGAGCGATGCTCACAATACACTTCTTCTATTCGGCTTTGGTATGCATGCAGACAGCTGCAGCCCAGCACCATGGCTGTCCGGACAAGAAGTGCTTTCGGTCTATCTGGTTAATTTAGAGCAAAACTGGAACCTATTAAATAAGAGACTGTCTGCATTTAAACAACACCGCAGCTGTGAAGAGACACGTCTCCGGCATAACAACCAAGAACTCGCTTTTCAGATGAAAGAAGCCCAGTACTGGACCAAGTCAAATGCACAATCAAAGCAAGGAGAGGACAGAAGATTCAATTACACTGTCTGAAAGTCAAAATGCAGGCTTGGTTAATCAGGCATTAATCAAGGCACAGCGAGTAGGAGGAAGAGGGAGGAAGACTGCTCCCCGTTAACTGCCATCTCTAGGGGAAAATAACACTGAAGGGCTGCTCCACTTCAGGACAACATGCGCAGCAACACTGCTAGCAGAGGGAACAAAAATTAAATAAACCTGCTTATTAAAAAAAGAAAAATTCACATATCAGTAAATAAGCAGTGTCCTTTGGCAACAAAAAAAAAAACACAGCAGAGGGTGCTATACATACATTTAAAACTACAAACACTGCATGACTATAGCTGTAAATGCCAACTGCAGCTCTGCTCAGAAACCAGTGCCATTCTCGCCGAACCCCGCTCCCAGGCTGAACCCACTCTGTCGCTCGCTTGCCTTATTGAAAATGAATCAATCCAGCACTACACCTCCTGCCCACCGCCTGGCCCTCACTCACTTGCACCTCAAACCGCTGGCGAGCTTCACCACCGCCGAGTTCAGCGAGACGATCCAGTCTAGCAACCACATGCCAGCTCCGCACAGCACAGCCCCAGCGCTGGAGCGTGCACTCTCTCCTCCGAGCGCTGCTGTGCTGTGCCTTAAAAACTACAGAGGGAGGAGGGGAGAGAGAGGAAGGGAGGGGGGGGGGGTTATTAGATGAATAGTCCACGGGCTGGATCACTGGCAGGCAGTGGTGTCGTGGGACAGCAAGAAAGGTACGCAGGTGCAGGGTTAGAGCAGGGAAGCCAGCAAACACTTTCAAAAACAACATCTATATATATATCTATGCTCTCCTAATTTATGCGCACATCTCAGCAGGAACGCTTCTGTTTGTGTAGAGAGAGAGAGATCTGCAGATACAGCACACAGGTTCTGCTTACTCAATATCCCCAAAAGGCAAAACAATACTTTACAACCTCACCAGCGCTTCAGCAACAGCCTGAGCAAAGACGCTCTGGGGTACTGTGCCCAGCAATACATTTCAGGGGTGAGACGAAGGGAGGACTGGAGACAGGAGAGATCAAGCGGCATCAAATGCCATCTTCTATTAGGCCCCTTGGCCTGTGGGCAGGCTTATGTAACTCCCACAGGAGCAGTGCTCAGCCAAGCAGACAAAACGGAGAGCAAAAGAAATACACATTTCAGCTGGAATGAGGTCTATTTGGCTTGGGCTGAAGGGACGGCACTTATTATCAGTGCCCAGTGCAGAGACCCCGCAGCCTGCCCATAGCCCTACCCCCCTTATTCCCCACACGCAGAGAGCACGCTTTCGACCTCATCAGAACAGACACTCAAAGACTGCTAGCAATGCTCACTGGACCTGGAACACCGCGAGCCCTCTTGAACCTCGGAAAGCAGGGACGAGCTTGAGCCCCTGGGAATGATTCCTGCAGAGCAAAAACATTCCAGATTCCCTGCCACAAAAATAAATTTGGAGCATGACCTCCAAATGCAATGGGATTTAGCATTCTCTTCAAGCTACAAGCCTTTTATACTGCACCACACGCATGCATGAGGGATATTTTAAAATTTACAGAAGGTAAAGAGCAAGAACTAAGAAAAGGGTACCATTTTTTTTTTTACTGCTCCCACTTTATCCTCCTGTGACATTTACTTATGACCTCACGTGTTCCCAGGACGGACGTGTTTCTCAGCCCTGTCCAGGTAGAAGGGTTGCGATTGCCACACCTGCCGGAGCTCATGAGCACTGGCAAACCTGCAGCCAGAGAACGCCCACCTGCGCCCAGAGAGTGAAAAACAGGACGGGCGAGGACTTGCTGCAGCACGACCATACAAGACGCACAACGCTTGCGTAGCCGCGGCCACCGCGGACAGACCGCACCTCGGGCCTCGACCACCACCCTCCCGCCAGGGCCAGGTCTCGTGCCTTTCAAGCCCGCGATGCTGGAAAAACCCTGAAAAAGGGTCCCTGAGGTCAAAGGTTCGTCAACGAAATTTCAACAGCTTTGGGATTCATAATTCAACGGTGAAATTTGTCTTCCCATTTGTACAACAGCCAGCTGGCCATTATGTCCGTAGTTGTAGCTAGTGAGGGAACACACGCCCCTGATATTTGGGAGGTGCGCCATGCTTGTACACAGCAGGTTTCTAGGAAAAATCCTTCTTTGCCTCCAACAGAGATGGGAGGTTGGAAACTAGTTTAGATGCATTGTTGCTTCAGTTCTTGAGCTCCGCAGTCCAACATCAGCAGTGCTCTTCTTGACCTCTTTATATGCAAACTGGCCCAGTTAATTCAATAATGAAGTACAAATGGTAGCTCAGGTATAATGAAAGTGTGCAGGTACAGTGGCCCTCCAGGCCACGCGATGTGGACCCCTGATGTACAGTAACATTGGCATACATCAGACTTCCAAGGCTGTAAATAACCGGGCCCTGTCATGCTTCTCCGTACTCCCCCAGTAGGCTGCTTTCCATTCAGGCTGCTCCTTTGCTCACTGTGCCCTCCACTATACCACAGACTTTTCTCTCCCTGTCCTATTCTTATGAAATGCCCTATTCTTTGAGAGACAAATTCTTTGACTCTCTTTAAACCTTAACTTAAAACTCACCTTCTAGGAGCCTATATCTGATTACTTACAGTTTATCCTGCATGTTTTTGTTTCATTTTACTTACTTTCTGTTCTTTTTTTTCTCTTTATCACCATGTATAGCACCTTTGGGTTAGGAAAGGCACTTTACAAATAAAAGGTATTACATAAAGCACATACACAGGAATAATGTTACACAGGGACAGGCAAATAAATAAAAATATACTCTATGATCAAATGTGCTAAGCGCGTCTTTAGATCAAATCTTCCCCCCCAAAAAAAACAACCTAGAATACATGGTCTCAGCTCACTGAGTCCTTTACCAAGTTGTAGCACTAATGTAAAGCCCATGTGCAAAGTGTTCTCTGACAATCCAGTCTGTTCTGAACTTCATCTGGGCATGTATTTATCCCTCACAGCCAGTGAAACGGATGCTGTGTTTATAAGTCATGCAAGCGATTTGCTGTCCAGCTAGACAATAATGTAGCACAATACATTTGATTGGTGGTGATCTTGATCTCCCGGACAGTTAGAAAACAAATACCAGGACATAAAGCACGAGATGGACAGGTGGGATCAAAGATAACAGCGAGGAAGTGTTCTAAAATGTTCATAACATGATTTCAGCTTGAAATGGGTTTTCACATTTTGTATGGGAGCTTTACAGCTGAAAAGGGGCATTGAGTTTTCTGAAGAGCTGTATAGACCGACAGTCACTGAGGTGATTAGCACTAATGAATACGGAACAGCTGCAGCTGCAAGAACTGATATTGACTAGGGAGTCCCCAGGAGTAATAAACAAAAGACTGTCTCAACACTTGGTCACATATACCTGTGCCTTAAAGCTTTATTTTGCTTGTTGACCTCAGTCAATCAAAACAGCTTTGAATTATTTAGCATGGTATTTTCCAGTGGATTTTAAAATATAACTTATATATACTTTATAATTATAAAGTAATCCAAACAGCAGCAGTGTGGGACAGAGGAGAGGACTCTAGGCCAGGAGGGTTGAGACTTTATGCAGTAGACATATTTTAAGAAAAAGAAAATGAATAAATTGTAAGAGGGCAAACTCTTAATAGCCTATTTTTAACTCTTCTTTGCAAACTAAATCAGAACAGACTAATCGATTTCAGCTGCTCTAATAAACAGAACCCCAGAACGAGGCAAAACAGCTCAGCACCTATGGGAGCAACAATGTTTACCAAGGATTTGCAACTTTTTTTTTTCTTACAGGGCTAGTCCCGCCTTGGAGACAAACCTGAACATCGATTCAAATTTTTTAACCAATAAAAACAAGCCAGTTCACAGGACAGGAATGTCGGACAGCACCCCAGTTAATACATGAGCTAACATATTTCCACAATGTTACTTTATACGACCATCATCAATAATTAAGACTGTTTCTGCTGCCAGGCGGCCTGTCCCTATGTGTTCAGCCTCGATGCCACAGGCCTGAGCAAGCTCTCAGCAGCATGGGCTCAACTTACAGTGGCAAACGTACTATTCCAACTCATAGATGAAAAGGAGGGACAATTTGTGCCATAAGGAAAAAATGCTACATACAGCGAGGCTGGGTCTCGTCATAACCTGGTTATGAGCACCCAGCACTACACCAACACACGAGTCAAGCCTTTGCTAGCAAGGAGATAACTTTTTTTCCCTCCAACCCCTTCACAGACATAACTTTTTTTTTCACTTCCGTGCGCAACAAAAGTCGCTGGGGATGGTAGGCGTTAAAAGAGAGCGAGCAGGCACAGCTCAGCCACAATCTGAAACGCCTCTACTATTGTCTCTTGCAAAGCCACAGTGCTGAGCTGTGTGGAATCAGACGGCAGCCTTGCGCAGACTGAAAACATCTAAAAAGCTCACTGCAGTTACAACCCTCGTCATCCCAGAACCTCAGATATGGCACTGACAATGGTTCCCACAGTCCCTCGAGACCATGTCTAAGGCCACCCCAACAAGCACATTTATGGGACCTGAGAGACGTGTTTCTGGACTCAACACTTAGTGGCACGTCTCTACAACATGCTGCAAAAGCATGGATTTCAATTTCATCCCAATTGTCCTGGAATTTATGTTTAATACATTTTATCAAAGAATTAGAAACTGATTTGTAAGATCAAAGCTTTTGGTCAGAGAAATACCTAAAGCTCAAGCAAGGCAATTGTAGCTGCACATAAGAGTATATAATCCTAAATCTAAATTTGCACAGATCTACTAAGGCACTAAAACCAAGGCAATTCTCTGCAAAATCCCACATTATTCTGTACTGACTAGTCTAAAATGGGACTCACATATTCAGTTAAAACTGAATAAAGAGTAATCCAGAAAGGCTAAAAGAATAAGTTTTTCTTTCACAGATCTTTGTTTTCTAAATTGTAAATAGCTCCCATGTCAGTCTCAAGCAGGGAAAGTACATTTCATTTGTTGTTTTTTTAGCTTACAATACACTACACACACCAAAGACTGAAATAGTGTTTTACCCAGTAAAATGCAGATTGCATGCATTAAACAGGTGATCTTCTCAAGCTTCAAATAAAGGAAAAGAATCTACTCATAATCAATAAGCCACTATGGTAGTTTGTTTTGCAAAGTTATCTGTCCTCAAAACTGTAAACAGGCACTTCCTGGACTGACAAAGCCCCATGATCAGGAGCAAACACAAAACAGGGCTGTGAAACTAGATTAACGCCAAAAAAACACACACGAGTGGCTAGGACAAAAAACTAGATCATCTGTGGAGCAAAACTAATTCTGGGTATTTAAATTAAGAAGCCAATCTCCTTTATGTGAAACGGAAAAAAGGTTTAAATGAATTCAGGGACCTGCTCTCCCTAGTGTAGCACTTTTAAAAGTGCTCAAGTGGACCAGATCAACAGAAGGAAATGGAATAAGGAATACAGCAAAGTGCAAAAAAAATCCTGCCACTGCCATTAGACCTTTAGTACTTGCTGTTTTCATCACCGAGAGATTGGGCTATTGGGTGCTTAAGGGGGTAGCTCCAACACCAAATAATAAGGTGCAAATAAGCCCAACCTTTTTCTGTACAACATTCACCATTATCAAGTAGTCAAAATGACTCAAGAAGAACAGTAAGAGTGCTTATTACTAAATAAAAATAAGTTAAATAAAACCAAGACAGAACCTGCAGGAAAACTTATTTGAAAGCATTATATATATAAACTTGATCAAAACGCGTGCTGCCTAAATTAGCTCTATTTACATGCTCAACACACTCAGCCTCCCCGTTCTGGGAGACACAAGCCCAGTGTTCGCTAGTTGGAGTAGTTGCTCCCTCACAGCTGGCCCACAAGCATGCCAGCATCACCCATCCCCATGGCTACTAGATCAGCACCTCAGAATTCAATATCTGGACAAGTTTCATAGGCAATTACAGCACCTTGGGAACTGCATTCCCACCGTTACAAGCAGTCTGTTTAAATGAAAAAAGAACCTTTTGAAATGATTCAGTCAAGCAGGTTATTTGTTGGGGTTTTTTATCCAGAATGCCCATGCACATTTATAAAACAGGGCACTGTGGCAGTTACCACTACTGTCTTTCCAAATTTCATACTACAAAACACAGCTTTCAGAATGCCATGTAAAAAATCTGACCCAGCTACTTAAACGTATCTGCCTGCACTCCAACTCGAAGTAACGAACTGTATTTCTCCTATATAATTACGAAGGGGCAGGAACTATCACGATGAATAAAATGCCTTCGTATGTAGAAGTCAGTCTTAACGACAGCCACGTCCCACGCTTGTGAAACTCATGCGAAAGCTGCAATAGCAGGGCCAGAGTGCACAGGATGGAGAAGGGGGGGCTATTTCGGACAATTATACAACTCGAAACCTTATCTTTTCATTACTCGACACCTCAACCTGCCACAGCTGTAGGAAAACACGAACAGCCACCACAAAAAACGAGTCGTCTGTCTCAGTTATATAGGATAAAGCCTTGTTTTGCTTCATTTGTGTACCTGTAACAGCAAGCAAGCACAGCACATGCGCGCGTTGAAAGCACATTTGGGAGTAACCTATTAGAAAATAAACAACAATACAAATTTAAGATTATATGAAATGTCTCACGGCTCTTATCCTGACCTCAGCCTTTTTAAGCAAGTAAGACATTTTCAAAGTTTCCTAAATGGAGATGCACTACGAAGTTGTAGCTAAGTCGCGGTTTTATCGACAGCACGTCACGCTTCTGTCAAACGACGATGCCCAACACTGATGGGAAATAAACTGAGAATCATCGCTGTTTGGAGTAAAGTCGAAAATACAAGAAAAATACGATTTTAATCCGAACGCCAAACTGATAATGCAGTCTTGGATCAAATGCATCAATCGGGAGCAGTTCCAGGTCTTAAGGCAGCGCACATGTGTGAGCGGCCTAGTCACACCGCGCTCGATTAGACCGGCCAGCCGGGGACAGACGCGCACACTCCGGCCAACACGATACTCACTTCTTGTTGGATTTCTTCGCTTTGGTCCTTTTCTTCCTCGCCTGCAGCGCTAGGACTGTCAGCATGAGAAGTGTGGGGGAGAAAAAATTTAGAATTAGCTAAATTTACTTGGATAACCACTGATTTCGAGTTATTAGGAAACTTCCGTAATCAAAAGAGCTTTGTCTCATCAACAGGCACACGCAACATGGACAATTAGTTCTCGGTTTTTGCAGAAATATGCTTTCTTAATTTTATACACTGCGCTACTGTTATAACCTCCCTCCTCTCATTTCACACAAAAATAAAATATTAGAATCCAACTAGTAACAGAACAGTTTGCCATTGTTACTGCGAGCTATCCTGCCATTTGCGATAAAAAACTTTAAACGAACAAGAGACCTTTTGTCTTCACATATATTTTTTAAAGACTGTCACGACGGAGCAAGAAACAATAATCGTACGGTAACAATAATAACAATCGCACTTTATTGAAATTATGTACAAACGGGGAAATAATATTGGAAAATCAATTATTTTTGCCAAGCTATTAACAGACGATGCACAATGCCTGCGTTTTATAAGCAATCAGACAGAATGAACAAACTCTGCTATTTTTACATACATAACCTATTTACGGTAGCAATCCTAATCCTATTGCCTTCACACACAGACTGTATTGATATTTTTTCTTGCATTTAATCATTGATCGGATTACCTTTTCTCTCCATGTTGGACCGGCAACTCTGGGGATAGCCGCTGAGCTCCAGTTGGTCCTGCGCAGGCGCACTTCAGGAAACTTCCACAAACAAAACTTACTGTTAACCACACCCCTCCAGTCGTGACCCCGCCCCCTTCGCATTTGGCCACACCCCGCTCAACCTAGCATAGTGTTAGCAGTACAGTACTATTTTCTTCACCCATACATCAGACAGCGGCTCTTCCAGGATGAGGGTCACAACAACCCAGAGCTTATCTAGGAAAAGAGACGCCGGGCTAACCAGCGGGCACATAAACAAGCTCAATTTAGAGCCACCACGTAACCTAGGCAGCCCCGTCTTCGAGAGATGGAAAGAGACCCAAGAAACCCCACGGAGACAAGGGGAAGAACAAGCAGACACCGAAAGTTCAAGCGCGGCGGAGCAGTCGATTCCAGGATTGAGAAGAACTATGAGGTAGCAGCTCCTCTGTGCCATTCGACTTCAAGTAAATTAAAGCAACGTATGGAATATGCTTTGCATTTCACAACCATTTCACAAGCGGAAGCAATGTCTCAGATATGCCGCTCACATGCAGCTGAAATCCACAATTAAAGACATTCGAATCAAGGTGTAAGCCCTTCTGCCTTTTCCTGCTGATGAAGATGAAAGGGCGACTAGGGGATGTACTAAAGACTGAAATCTGCTAAGACGCAACGTCAGCATCTCAGCACCTCAAAATGTCTGTTACAGATACTTTCTTGTGCCCTGTCAAAGCCGATTACCGTCTTCATATGCATACAAAGCCTTAGCTGTGTATAGGTTTGTGGCTGAAATCACATAAACACTTCATATGTTTGTGTTCGGATCAATCGTTCATATACCGCCTGGCCCTGATTTTTCGAAAGGCTCCAAGATTAAAACTCCGGAGTCGTTGTGCTTTTTGTAGCGGTGGAATGGAGCAACTTCACTGAGCAATTGTGGTAGTTTTAGACGTGATGACGGTAGAAATATTACACTTCTAATAACTGAGAGCTTTTAGAAAAGACATTTCGATACCAGAACTTAAGGAAAATGCATAGGTTTAAGAGGAATGTCCATTTACATTCACATCGTAACTATTTATTTTAAATGTTACCGGCTCTAAAGAACAGAGGAATTTACTATTTGTAGCAAGTGGGCTATTTAGGCTTTTAAGAAAGTACCTGCGTTGGTCAGGCCCACTTTTTCTTATGCAACCAATATTAATAATGTAACGCATACGGCCATCAGGGTGTGTAAGAGCCGGCTTACCAGAGTGGTGACGTCGCCGCCCTTCCCTGTGATAGCAGGACTACAGCTACTGGGCTGTAGAGAGATCTCTCTTTAGTTCACCGGGCTGGGTCCACCCTGTTGAGTGACGCGGGAGTCCCGGGTTGCGGGGCCGACCTAATGCGGCAAGGGCGCCCTTCTTACGTAAGACGTAAGATTCTACACATAAGAAAAGCTAGACAAAGAGTTACCTTTAACTACAGTATAAGTAAACTTCAGTTTTTAGGTAGGTGCAGGCGAACATTAATTAAACATCCTTATAACGTCAGACGGGATCCTTTATGTAAGACTCGAACTTCAAGAGTTGCAAGTAAAACAACGAGAGGAGGGCGCATGTCGAGGTGTTATAGTGAAAACAAGTGTATACAATCTCAACACCATACCTACCACCAACCCAGACGCCAACAGGCCAATAACAAACTGTGAAATAGCCCGAGCGCGGATTCCCTAAGGTTATGGACGTGTTGAGGAAACACGTCTTTTGTATTGTTTTAGTGGTTAGAATATTAGAATATCATGTTATATCACATAAATTAGTGTACATCTGGTTTGAAGTTGCTGGACCGTCGTAACCTAACAGCACCAGGAGACGTTTAATTTACTCTTTCACTGTATTATCATTACTAGGAGATTAGAGACGATTTCTCAACGTATTGTTAGCCTTTAAGAGAATACGTTCTTTTATTTCCAAAATTATTTTGTTTTTGAAATTACTGTCTTTGCATTGTCGTAATTGTTGTAAGGGGCGGAGCTGTAGCTCTGTGGTTCGTATCCCGCGGCCAGCAGAGGAATCCTACTCCATTGGGCCCCTGAGCAAGGCCCTTAACCACAACTGCCCCAAGGGCGCCGCGTAAATGGCTGACCCTGCGCTCTGACCCCAAGCTTCTCTCCCTGGATGCGTGTCTCATACAGAGCAGGTTGGGGTATGCGAAAAGATAAATTCCTAATGCAAGCAATTGTATATGGCTAATAAAGTGATCTTATTAGCATTACTGTCATACATCAACAATGCACAGTGTGCAGCTTTGCTGTAATTTAGTTATCTATTAATGTTTCGCATCCCTTTTCAAACAAGACACAATTGGTTATGCCAGTTGTATTTAACTCCCTGAGACATCGTCATTTCAACGCTTTAACAACTCTTTATGTTCTTTTGCCTCCATCTAGCGGGCATTCTACAAACCTGCACTAAAAGCAGAGTAAAATAAAAATCTACTCTTTAATAGACAGATGAGATAGATAGGACTTAATTGATCCCAAGGGGAAATTGATGTGTTACAGCAGTCCAGCCCCAGACAAGCAAAAAAAAAAAACAGACATCGGAATATATGAAAAATTAAAATATGTACAGCAATACAAAATAAATAAATACATAGGTGTGTACAAAATATGCTCATAGTCACTCTTAAAAACAATAAAATATGTGCAAAATGTGCATAGGTATATACAGATTGAGTGTCCAAAACAAAGCACAATGCATTCATGCTTATTTCTTAAACATTTAGTTTTAAAGTACTATAAGCTGCTCATTTAGGTTTTGGTGCAGAGGTTTCCAAGCCACAGAAGGTATTTGCCTCCAGCGGTTATCAGTAATTGCTAACTGTACAGTGTTTTCACTTTCACCTTTAGTTTGCCAATTGCACTTGTAATGCACTTTATAAAGTGATAAAAAAAAGGTCTGGTAAAAGAGAAAAATGAATTGCAGGCACAGGCACAAAAGGATATTAGTAAGGTCAAGAGAGAGATAGGAATATTGTCTTATTATGTCTTTATGATGTAAGCTATATATTCACAATGACAACAGCAAGGAACAGTAAAGGGTGATGTTAAATGTCTCCATGATAGTAAAAGCAAACTTCTATATGATGTAATTTGCATTGAAGCTTTCTTGCTTTATGATGAATCATGAAGTGCAAGAAACGTGTTTGGTTTGTTAACACCGTGCCACTTAATCAGGGGATGTTATGTTAAAATTGTTCTATGTACTTGTAAGAACACATTTAGCATATTGTTTGGAACTTTGGATACCACTTTATAAAAAGATATTGCTGCTCTGTGGTCAGTCCAGACAACAGCAACCAGATACATTCCCAGGTTTAAAACAAAATTTATCTTTGTGAGGCCTGAATAAATGACTCTCTTAATCTTCAACAGAAATTACACCAATGGGGGCTGATTCACAATCAGAGGAGGCACCATTTACACAAAGAGTTGTGGGAGTCTGGAACAAGGCACCCAGTCACACAGTTTAAGATAATACCCTGAAAATGCCCTGGCTTCCTTGACTGGATGTAAGCTTTGTGTCAATTAGCTACTAACAATCAAATAAGGTAGATAGACTGAATGATTCTTCATGTGTATCCTTTGTAATTCAGTTCATTTGTTGGTTTACTATATCTACTAATGCTGGTTCTGCTGCTACAGTCAAGGGAAGTCATCAACCACCCTGGTCCTGGAAAAGTCTCGGTATTTCTCATTTTATGCGTATTTCAAGTCTAAAGCTTGTTTAAAACTTGATTAATTAAGTTAGTAATTGGTCCAATGAAATTATAATAAGTTGCCTGTATATCTCCAGGACCATTGCGGGAGACCCCTGACATAGGTTAATCTCTCTCCAGCGCCTCAAAGAGCGGGCTCAGTTATCTCTGCTGCTGGGATGACGAATCGTGTGTGTGAGGGTTCAGGTGGCAGAGTGTTACATGTTTTGTATTAAACTCCCATAAGGATAATATAAATTAACGGTCTTCACGTCAACAGAATAATACAGCGAACCCGGGGGAGCGCAGAACTCAATCAATAACGCCTCGCCTGTCCCATTGAACTGCGTTCATATTGAACTGTGTTCATTTGTTCATTTGATAAAGTCCCCCCAGACACGCGTAGCGGGATAAGGTGACAGTACCATCTGTTTCGACAAGAAGCTATTCTGCATAAAGAATGATGTGGTTACGAGGACACATTAAATAGATACAAAGTGTTTTCTTAAAAAAAACAGTAAAATATGCATGAAAAAGATCCCATCTTTTTATCTTCCATATTTTTCTAAGAAGATTCCATCTTCTTATATATTTTCAATACTAATATTACACCACAGTGTTTAAGCGTTGCCGAGCTATTTTGTAGCCTTCCGGAGGGCAAGCTTACAATAACTGCACATGTTATACAATGGCACATTTACTTGTATTAAGGAAATGTGACTTTGTAACGGGAAAAGAGTCTTTTTTCTTTCGGGTAACATAGATAACCATCGATGTAGTAGCAATAATTTGTTGATAATGGTAATGAATATCAGTATTAGCCCTCGAACTAGGACGGAGACTCGCTTCATTTGTGGATGAAATGGAGGTCTGGACTAGACTCCAGTGAGACGGAACATGTCTGCTTCGCAGAGAGAGCTCTCCGGCACCAAACTGTTGTCTCTCGAGAATTAAGAATATTGTGACGACGTGGACAGGAGAAAGCGCTAGCAGAGGTCTGTCAGACGGGGATACTTTTAACTGCATTTCGTACTTTCTGAGGTATCTAATATTCCATAGTGTCTGAGGGGTTTTAAAATAGCTCTTCCAAATGACAATATCGCATTTTCAATTGTCAGAGCGATCAGCTTCTTGGCTGGTTTAAATAATCGACTTACACCTTTAAAAACGTCCAAGTGATGATTCAGAATAAGCGTAGCGAGTTAGGATAAGTCAGATGTTGTTTTCTATCATGGCAAGGTTACATTTACAAGTAGGTCACAGTTTTCCTTGGTTGTTAAAAACAATGTATTCTAAACTTTCACTTCCCATCACTTGACAACAAGGCGTTGATTGTAAATGCCAAAAAAGGTGTCAGTGAGGCGCTGTAAAAATACGGACTTTATTTTTGCTGTAAGTTTGACTATGATAGTTTGCACATTTTGTAAAATGAGTAAAATGAGCTTGAGCATATGCTTGACAGGATAATGTGGTGTCAAGCACTTTCCGAAGATTTTCTTGTCAGACGTCTCTCTGATTCGAAAGGTGGAATCTTCTCCTGCTTTATATATTTTTAAACTAAAATATGGCTATTAAACTTCCTTTACATGTGTACCACTTGGGAGACACTTCGCTTGTTATATTTTATCTTGTTTTTGAGAGACATCGATCCAAAAAATAAAATGTTTTCCTTAAAGACTCCCTATTTTAAAGTGAAATAGTTCATAAAAGGATGCCTGTTACACAAATGTTCCCTAATTTTAGAATCGATATCTAAAAGTTAAGCGACCCACGTGTCAGGCTTCGTGCCACAGAGACCTGTTACGCCCACACTAGCGGCTCGGGGAGTGATAAATGCAGCCAGTCCCATTCACTACAGTTCGTTAACACCAGTCTTCCTGGCGATGCAGAGCGAGCATTCTGGCAAGTACTGGAGGAGCTGCGGTTTTGACAAAGGCAGAATTGTGCCGATTTGTTAAAGGGGCACTGCAGTGAATCTGAATCTAGCTCCCCCCCCATCAGATACCCCAAGGATCATCACGTCAGCACTGATTGCACTGGGGGCCTCACTCTTCACTCCCTCTTTAAAGTCTGAGAACGACATTTATTAAACCGATTAGCTAAATGTGACTTAACTCACATTATTGTGCCGCTGGAGACTAAATCGAGTCCAAGACCACACAAGCCTCTCTGCTTTTAATTAAGTCTTGAAAAGCCTGATATTGTAATGACCCTTTCGTTTTATCACTTCCCGTTTTGTTAACTGACTGACATTTATTGTTGTGCTGCATTTTATTATGCATATCTTCACCGAACACAAAGCTGTTGTTTTCTTTAATGGCCCAGCACTGCTAAATGCAGGCTCTTTTCCGCAGATTACAATAACGGCACACATAGATGGAGAGAGTCTAACCCGGGGCCATTCTCTAAAAAGCATGGCTTAATCAAAATCCAATCTTACTCTCTGCTGTGGAGAATCTGTCTAATAATACAGTTGATATAGGACAGAGGTGACTCCAAGGGACTATGGAGGACATCAGTCAGACCCAGAAGCGTCTGCTGTGCTCTTGAAATCTGGGGAACAGGCAAGCAGTCTGTTCTTACAGTATCTTTGAAAAACCAGCCTCAATAAGAGATGAGCTGTTTCACCAAGGCTGTTCTCCCCAGCATCCTTCTTTGGGCCCGTTTCCATGGAAACAAGGGGATGGCTGAATTTGTAAGAAGAGAAACAGGCTTCCTGAGGTAGGAGGGTTCACACGTGTCAGAGCTGACATCTGATGCGCTGTCTGCCTGTCTAACGTCTCTGCTTGTGCTCTTGTCTGCATTGTTTGGTCCCATTGTCACTCTGCTGCTTACAAATACCAGCTTGCTTATGTACTGCAAGGTGTCATTGTTCCCCTTTTTAACAATCAATACATATACAGGCGTGTCCAGTATTACTGCAGCTCATGGCATGCTCAGCTCTTAACTGATTACTGTAAACTCTCAGACTAACGGACTAATTGAGGGGAAGGGGTGTCATTTATTGCTGAATGTCTGTTAAATCAGGCAAAAAAGGCCCAGAGAAAAAAAATTATATATGCTTTCTGGATCTTTTCCTTTATATATTTAACAACTGCAATCAAGACAGTTGGTGAAAACTGGTCCTGTGCCTTATTTTATCAGACATACACAAGCTCTTTATTTCATGTATCATACATACTGTATACTGTGAAAAAAGTGTTAAAGCATACAAAGTACAAACAACACCCATCGTAAGCAACTGACCTCCCCCTTTTAAGGCACCATTGGTATTCTGGAACTCCTATGTAGTATTTATTTTTACCCTGTTTTGTTATTTGTGCCTCTCCCCGTTATGTCAGGTATTTCTGATTTTACAGACAAAATTCTCCCTTAGCAGATTTTGTTTGTTAAATCCAAACTCCGTAGAGGGAGAGTTTACTGCAATGACTTAATTAAAGCAGCTTTTTCCAGTCCTGAATGGACCTGCTGATCGAGACCTAAAGCATTAAAATAAAACCAAAACAAAAAAAAAGCTTAGACTAATGCTTTCTTTCATGGTTTGGAAATGGTTTCTCTAGCATTTGCTGTCACAAGAAATGAAACGAAGATAAATAACATTCATCATGAGCTTTTTAAAAGTTAATGACTATCCTGGCATGACCATAAGATTGTATGCAGTTTGATTCAGAAGCCAAATGCGGTATCAGTGTTTTGTGTATTAGAATTGTCATTGATTACAGACAGCAGTGATAAGACTGGCTTTTCTCATTTTCGATTTGCACAGGCTGGGCCTGTGTTTGCCTGCTCTGGTGGTCTCTGATTCTCTGAGCCCAAGGAGGTGTCCCAGTAAAAGGCCTGTGTTACTCAGCGGGATGTTGTTAAAAGCCACCTGACTGGACTGAAATGCCTTCCGGTATGCCACCCCCTCACCCTCAAGGAGTTCCAGCCTGTGATGCTGCACAGACGTGACCAATAAAAATGCCAGAGGGGCACAGGCATCCCCCTTCATGCCTGCATGCCCTTTTGGGCTCGTGCCTTGTTATATTGAAATCTAGGCCCTATAAAATCCAGGAACATATGTAACAACTGAAACTTAGTGTAGTGACATTCACACTAGGGAATTAGTAACCAGATGAAATCATAGTATTATATCTGAAGCTGTCATAAAGGATTTAACATACATCCTATTAATGATCAATCTACTACACATTTAGGTTTAATACAATGTGAATAAGGCTTCTATAGGTACACAGTGATGTTAATACCAACCCATTCACATTCTACAGAACCTCAGTTGGTGCTAAACTGATTATGAGAATTTGTTCAACCTTCATTTATACAACTTCATCTAAAGGATGACTAAAACAGCTTGTTTTTGCACTGTTTGTGTTTAAGGCCGAGGAATTTAAAACGATCATGTTGGATTGGAGCAATATTTTTATGCTCAAAATCTGATCCCAGTTTGCACTTTGGGGGCAACACAGATCTCTTCCAGACTGACTCCACACCGGCTGTGAGAGGTTTGTGGTCACACAGACAGCAGTGAAGGAGAGGTTAGAATGTGTGTGTGTGTGTGTGTGTGTGTGTGTGTGTGTGTGTGTGTGTGTGTGTGGAAGAGGGCGCTCAGTATCATCTGTGTGGTTTCTCCCAACCCGCCCCAAGGCCCCAGACTGAGGAGTCTGACCTAGATGAAGTCAGGACCAGCTGACTCTGAGGCTCTCAGATCTCACTCCGTCTCTGTTCAGTGGAGAGAGGGTTGAACAAAACAGCCCCCCACTCATCCCCCCCTTCCTCCTCCAACATGTGACACACACAGCGGTCACACAGCTCTCCTGGCAGTACGAGAGTGCCTTTGTCTGCCCCATGCATAAATCAGGGGAGACTCTCAGGAGTGTCCATCCAGCAGAGAGGAAGGAGGAGAAGAGTTTATTTACCACCTAATAAACCTAGGAAGATTAAGAGAGGCTTTGGAAAAGCCTGTTGGTAAGGGAGCCCCAGTCAAGAGAGACACATGAAAAAGCAGTGGCCGAGCTTCCACCTATTCATCAATTTTTGAAATCACCTATCAAGTACAGGGTTCTGGGGGGAGCCAGAGTGTATCCCAGCATGCATCGTGTGCAAGGCAGGGTACAGCCTGGATGGGACACCAGTCCACCGCAGGGCAGACTCACACAGACATACAAACTCACACCAGGGCCAGTTTTCCAGAAGCCAATTGACCTACCAGTGTACAGTATATCATCAACCTCTGGGAGGGAACTGGAGCACCAGGAGGCAAGCCATGCAAAGCCAGGGAGAACATACAGACTCCACACAGACAGCACCCCAGGAAGTGAAGCCAGGATCCTAGCACTGGACAGCTGCAATGCCAATCAGGCACGCCTTTTCAAATTTGTTTCTGAAGACGAACAAGGAAAAAAAAACAGCAATTGAAGCAAGATGTTCCAAAAACACTTTATAACCACCCCCTCCCCTTCACCACCTCCCACCCCAGCAGCAGTGAGTCACCTCTTCGCTGCTGATACACCTAATTGAAGGCAACACTACTTTTTGACATTACATCTCAGAGCAAAAACATCTCGTTCATCTTAGGATTTCAGTGGAAAACTGATTGGTAAGAGTATTTTTATTTTCGACATAAGAACAGTAACAATGGAGAGGAGGCCTTTCAGCCCATCTAGCCTAGTTGGTAATTAGTAGATGATTAATCCAAAGATCTCATCCAGCTGCATCTTGAAAGAAGCCAGGGTGTCAGCTTCAACCACATGAATGGGTAGCTTCTTCCCCACTCCCCCAGCTCTTCAGAGCTCATCTGTACAATACATAAGGTGACCATATGACTCTGCGCTTACCAGGATACATTGAGACAGGATGGGATTTTTAAAACTGGAATTACATTAACTTTTAAGAAGCTTCAAGGTTTACACCTTTACTAAAATGAGTAATGTACCCTAATTAACCCTCAGAGAATTAAAGGTTAATGGAAAAACGTGGTATACTTATATTGCGAACGTTTATGTGTAACACTTGTTTTCTTGCTGCTTTTCTGCCAGTTACTAATTTGGTTACAAATAGTGTTTACTATTTACAACTTTTAAGCCAATTTAATATTTACAAATATCAAGCCTAAACGACGATGACTTTCCCTAACCAATCAGTATAATTGAACACTTGTGTGCTCAGTCTGTTCGATGGCAGTCACTTGACCAACTTTCAGTGTAATCAGATTCCAGAGACTTTTTTAAATTAACAAGAAGCTGGGAAATGGCCTTTCAGAGGTTATGCCTTATATTTGTATGATAACTGCGCAGACACTACCCCACTCACTGCAACCTGATGTATTACAATTTTCTGAACAATTATTTCGTTGATTTTTTCAGAAACCGTCTTGAGCAAAATCAGAAGACACAGTAGTGCTCCAAGTAAAGTATGAGAAATATTGTTGTAAGCGAGCAGTTTACTGCAGTATAGAGCCGTGTGTACTGAAACATGTCATTTGTCAGTAACACAATCACACAGCGTTAGGATCAGGATTTTCACGTATCTGGAGTTATGCAACATTGCAGATTTACGCAGCAGGAGCTGCTTACTTATTATAGTTCAATACTTCAGAGAGGATTGAGGCTTATCCGTTTTACAGCAGAATATTAATCTGTCCAGGAATCTAGTGCGTGCATGAGAATGCGCGCCTCTGAGCTTCTCACAGGACATTGCAAAAATAACACTTTCAGCCTTTGCTGATGATACAAGAGAATTTAGGACATTTAAAGATGTTTTTCAGAGATAAGAGGGAGTGGCACTACCACAATAATGCTGTTTCATTATCTTACACTAAGACACTGAGTTTGCAGAAAGATGTTGGATTTCGACAGGAAGACTTAGGACTCTTTGGAATCCCAACTAAAGCGAACCAGCCTTACAACCACTGTACATAAAAACAGCCAAACATTACAACTTCGGAACTGTAGGCTTCATTTACCGCAGCGAAAAGCTGTTTTTCGTTGGCCTTCGACCCCGCGGGTGTTAAAACCCTGCCCTCCCGACCTTTTGTGGAGACCCTGGGAAACATCCCCCCCTTTATGACCGTTTAATGCGTCTCAGATGCTGTCGCTCATTAAAACTCGGTAGCTCCTGAATTGACATGGGGGGTGTCCATCCTGACCCCGACTCTTCTCCTCTCAGCACCTTCATGAACGGTGGGACCGTCAAAGGCCACGATTGGTTTGGGGTTTTGTCAAGGGGCGGGATCCTCAGGTTTGTATGGCTAAAGTGGCTGTCAATCGAGTGCAACACCGCCCCTTTATGCTTAGCAGCGTAGCAGTAATACTCGATGCCTGTGAGCGAGAGAGGTAGAATGAATGCTTTTGTGGCCGCTAGCTGATAAGTGCTGATGCATTTTAACAGGATGTAGCTGCGTGAGAGAGAAAAAAGACAGTCTCGTAACACAGCTACCAACAACATGACAGTTTCCACAGCTAGGGCCAAAAGGAAGACTTTTTTTTGCAGGCTGTATTATGGCTGTAATGATGCCCGCTTTTAACGCGACCGGTATTTGCTAATCTGCGCTGTTTTAAAAGCATCTCTAGAGTATTTTTTAAAATAAAACATACAGTGGCAGCCACTGTAATTAACAACATTAATCACAGAGATTAATTCTTGAAAGACGCAGGAATGGCGACTCAAAACGACTGCTGTGTGAAGGTCTCTTTAAGGTAAGACAGACGTGTGTTTCTGAATGGACGTTGTAAAATGACCCAGTGTGCTATAAAAACCTGTACAGCGCGGAATCGACCTTTGCAGTGGCATAATGCGGCTGTCGCCAATAATTGTGCCCTGGGTAATATCGTACAATAGTTTTATTTTATTACATTTCTAATATTAGCACTGGGTGGTACGAAGGCGCACTCTTTCCGCCTTTTCTCGCAATTTGACAGCTGCAAACACGCCGTGAGTCGGTTTATTCACAGCGATATAATATTGTATAGTAATCTAACGCAGTTTAACTCTTAATAGTCCCACTCCTTACTCTCATTGTTCTCAGCGGCACGATTTTTTTTGTGTTTAAACTTGCATCTTCATAGCTGCAGCACAGGTGCGGTAGGCGCCGATAGCTGCTCACAAATTTCTTTCTCCACCTTTCTATAACATCTCCTTACATTTTCTCCCTCCCGTTGGCAAAAAGAGAGAAGGAGTGTCATGCACGGATTGCTACACGGACACTTCTTTCTCTAGGGTGTAATCTCACTTCAGTATTTTTGCGTGTTCTCCATTTTAGTTCTTAAAAAAGATTGTTACAAAATATCAGGCGTTGCAGCATTTACCGTACGTGTCACACAAAGAGAGCTGCGTTTACGGCAAAGCACAGAAATGGAATATTTATCCTTTATTTAAAACAGGTGCAGGAATAGTCAATAAAAGTAGGCTGCTGTTGAATAGCAGGGGATATGTATTGTTGATGATAAATACAGGAACCGAACACAACGCTTTACGTTGTAAAGCGTATAGACCAATGTAGGGTATCATGAAAAATGTTATTGTCTTTCTGATTGGCATGTAAGAGTTATCAATAATGGCGGTTGTTCTGGTATTACTGTTTATTTTGTAATTGTAAGACAGTAATGGCAAAGCGGCGTTTTGTCTTTATCCCAGCGTGAGTCGGTATGTTGCGAATTGTTTTAAGGTGTCAGCAGTCAAATTGGGGTGGAGAATTAAACCCCTTTTTTAAAATTCGATAGGATAATTTAGCTGCTCTAGCCGCGTCTCCAGTTAGACTGTGATCTCGTAATTGCCTCGGTGCCTTCAGGTTAGACCCCTGTACTCTGCAGTGGAATATTAACTCTGAGACTGTGGACATTACTGAGTCCCGCCTTTGTCTGGAGTTGCAGTGCTAAAAATGGAGTGCACTATGCATTAACACGTATAAATGTATAAAAATCGATTGGTAACTGTTGCCAAGTCACAGCCACTTTATATTGGTTTCATTTTTAAAGCTCACCAAATTTAGATGTTCCTGAACTTGACGTTAGTGAATTGTAAGGTGAATTGGAGAAGGTTGTAGGCGTATTAAAATACGCTAAATAAATCTCTTGGTTCCTAAAACCATACAGTGCCGATAGATACTGTGCAGTAGGAAAGGTTGTCCTTTGAATGAGGTTTGCAAACCGAGGTCATTAAAGATCACGTCTTTTCGAAAGAGTAATGGTGTTAACCTCAGTGTTAAATTCTAGTGTAGGCTTGCACAGTCTGGCCTCCCTAAAGTTCTTCCTTGATTAAAATGGTGAGGTAATTTCTTCACCTGACTGCTTGTGCTCCTGATCTGCAGTGTAGCGGGGCTGCTGGCGCAGAATGGCAGGCAGGCGTCACCCAGGTGGGACAGTCTTCAAGTGGATCCATTCCTCTTTCAGCATTTTGGGGATCATTTTAAATGAACAGCGCTTTACAAATGCAACAATTATCTACAGTTACATTTGGTTAAATGGATCCCCCCCCTTGACCCCCACCCTCTCCCTCCCCCTCCCTCCTCCTACGCCCTGTTTAGACAGTTCCAGCTGAAAAACGCTCCTGTCTCAATTACTGACAGGATGTGAAATACACAACAGGCAGAACACTGATTGGGACACAAATCTGCAACCCATGGGCCTTTGGGAGTGAAGCCATTTTCATGGGAAATCCTAAGATATGGGATTTTGCAAAAAAAAAAAATTGCTTTCAGATTGAAAGGCTTTTGCCGCTGTCTACAGCCGATGAATCCTGTCCACAGTACAGTGTGTGATACTGCAAACCGACCGGGACGGCCACTTGTACCAGTATGCTCCTGTTTGTCTGCCCTCCTGCCTCCCTTTTCTCTCCTGCTGCCCTTTCTCTCTGTGGTACAAAATTCAGCGATGGCAACTCTGTATCCCATGAGCCCTTGGGGACCACAAGAATGTGAGCATTTGATGTTTTTAAAATTGATATTCTTGCTTGTCTAATTCAGTGTTGATTAATCTAAGCAAGCCTGCAGGGCTTTTCCTACATTAATGATGGACAGTCCAAGATTAATGGTAATCGGTGACCTTTGACCTCTTGTGCCTTCTTGTGCTGCTTCTCTTTGATAGCAGTTTAGCTTCCAAGGAGGGTTATGGAGTGGAGATGCAAAAGTGCCATTTGTTTGTTAATGACATTTATTTTCATTATGCGTTTGTGTTTTTGTGGGATGGAGTCGGGGCAGTGAATATTGTAGGTTAACGGGTGAATGTTTAATTTTCAGCTGCAAGAGCTGCGCTCAGACCCTGAGGGGCTGATTGGGAAACTGAGTGTGATGAGGGCTAACCTGACTGCAATGCGTTTAGACTGCCTTATAAACAGACAAAAAGGAATGAATACATTTGCCTGAAATAACTGCATATTTTAGACTGAGATAGTGGTGGTTATCTTTAGCCTGATTTGTGCTTTCTATTTTTTAATGTATGTTTCTGACATGAATCCCCTGAAGAGATGAGATAACAAGGATTTTGCTGCCTCTGTGGAAATTACAGTCGTTTACAGAGACTCGCAATGAAATGGCCTGGCCTGGTGCTATTTGCAGCTGGGGGTGCTTATTAACATTGAGGTATTTTACCTCCTAAAAAAAAGAACAGATCAAATGCTCGTGCAGTGGAAGAAGGTAAAAGTCAGATCTGAGCAGGACCCATGTCTAGAAATTAAGTGTCACTCGTGAGCTTCTTATTTTGCTTTTGTCAAAAATTGAAGACATCGCCTTGCAAGAGGATGAGAAAGATGACCCAGATTCTGGTTTCAGGATGAGAGGCATTCTAAAACTGATTTTGGTTGGGCTTACATGTGGGCACAAAGGGCATTGTGTGAAACTGCAGGAAGACGGAGTTTAAGTGATGTGATCTGGGAGGTAATTAGTTCAGCTGAGGCTTAAAACTGTCTGCGCAAGACTGCCTCAGGAATGCTCGGCTGACTGTGAGCCCTTCTCTGTCAGCCCGTCGTCTGTCCACGATTACAGGAAGTAGAGGTCAGGATGCCCACAATAGGGGTTCATGTGAAAACGTGAAACATGGAGAAACGAAAAATCTTACTGTGAATTTGTTACATAATTGTTCTTGGAATTATCCTAGAAATGTTGTGCCTAATGGATGTTGAATTATTGCCAGTCATTTGGCTGAGATACTGTTCGTTGAGTGCAAGTCCACAGCACCCATGGGGATAATGTGGAAGAAAAGCTAGGTGACTTTACAGTTTCAGTGACTTATTTGCTAATAATAGATATTGATTTTTAGCATTATGTAGTGGAATAATTTTTGTGGACCTTCTATATTGTGAATATATGAGAGCACCTGGAAGTTTTTTGACATTAGTGTCATGCGTGTGGAAATTAGAAGGTGCCCCTACTAGAGGTTATTGGCACTTTAAACATATAAAGTCCTTTGCAGCCGGGCGCTCGTGATCCCAACTCAACAGCTTTTTACCTTGTCTTTCCACCCTGATAGCCCTCTCAGATGAGGCTGAAACAGAGGGTGGATTGGCTCGTGGTGAATTGCAGGAGAAAAAATAAATCTTAGAGGCTCACCAGCTGTACTGATGGAGCAGTAAAGCAGTATATTCAGTGTTATTTCAACTGCGTATTGCTGTTTTCCTAAAACATTAAAAAGCTTGAGTTGACCCACGCGGTGGTGCTGGACCTGCTGTGAATCAAGCCGTGACCAAGCAGAAAGTCTCGTTTGGTTTCCTGCTCGGCGTGAGCTTGATGAGTCTCAGCTCCTAATGTCTTCCCCCTCTTGGTTTGCTGATGAGTTTGTTCTGGAGGGATTTTCGTGCCTCCAATCTGTGCGTTGCCACTCGATTGCTTCCTCTCGGCCACGTGGGCCGGGCGGCTCCTCCCAGCTGCCTCCTGCCGTCGCTGGGCGGGGCGCCGATGGCTCGAAGACTCTCCAGGAAGCGGCACTGGCAGGAAGGATGTGGACATGGCTCCTGTGTTGTTTTACGGCCCCTGCTCAGCCCTGCTTTTTGCTCAACTTTCCACTACGGCTTCTCACTGATGGTTGCTATGCCCATGTGCTGCGCTTAGTTGTCCAGTGTTTTTTTTTTTCTTTAACCTTTCCCTCATTTAGCGTTAAATGTAATCCGCGAAGGTGCGTTGTGTTGTGTGAGTGTGCAGATGCCTCCAAACAATGGCTCCAGTGCATGTTTGTGCAGGAAGAAGCAAATGACAACAGGGTGCAATGCCCCCATTGCAGACAGAAATACAGACGTTTCAGAAAGGATACAAGATGCACATTTGTACAAATGCTTGGATGTTATATGCATTTTCTGATTATTAAGCGCAGTTTTGCCTACAATCCCTGATTTCCCTTTAAATTCTGGCACTTACAGGGCCCCATTGCACATATTGGGCACCCCTGTATATACTGTATTTGTAGGAGAGTGCCTTCTGTATGTTCCTTTTTTATCATGCTTTTCCTTCGGAGAAAAGCATGCTCTGGCTTGTGAGCAGAGTTAGACTCCTGGCTGGTCTCTGAAGGTTGGTGGGGGGGAATTTGAACTGAAAAGAGCCAATTGACGCTGTCCGGTAAGCAAATCAATTCTCCGCTTGCTGCTGTTTTGGACGGAGATCAGATAAGGATAAAGGACCAGTTGTGCTTTAGAGAAAAAGAGGAAGAGATGGGGTGGGAGGAAGGGGGGGGGGGGTTGAGCAGGAAGTGTCCCCTTCTGTTTTAGTGTCAAAAGGCTGCTGTAGAAAATAAACATGAGCTCTCAGAGGGCCCAACAAAGACATGCATTTATTAACTATTAACATGTCGCCAAGGATTACGGGGTTGAAGGGCCTGCAGCTGCGTCCCTTTTAAAACGTGGAGGCAAAGGAGGTTGTTATCCAGAAACATCATCTAAAAGATGCAGAGCAAGAACCAGAGCCAGCACTGTTGCCCTAGCTACTGCTCTGACTTCAGGTGTCCTGGCAGCACAACAGTTATTCTGCATGGCACTCTTTCCACCCATCTCATAAAGACCTCTCTGTGGCTGTTGGATTGCTGTCTAAGGTCCTGAAGGCATGAAGTTTGGAAGCATCGTTTCCTTCAGCTTGTCAGCGTTAGATCTACTATTCTGACTCATTCTGGGGGTTAAAGGGAATTGGGATACTTGTGTTGGTCTTCTTAAAAAGAGTGAGGGTGTAGTTGTTTTTTAAAAAGACTCCATCCTAGGCTCCTTGTTCAGTGTTAGTGCAGACTGCCAGCAGGATGAACTTTGCATTAATTTCATCTGACTTTCACAGTCATTTCTTTCCTATGTTTAAGTCTAAAATGTGGTGCGGTTGTTTGTCTCCAACTTCCCAGCTGTATTCATGTTGGGGAACTAGTTATTGCATTTCATACTGTATGAAAGAAAGCGATCTTGTTCTATTTTTCTGATCTTTTCATCAGGTCTGATGATGGGTTTTGCTTGTAGGAAGCTAGAGGAAAAATGAATAAAAAGCTTTTAAAAGCCTGACCTCAAAGCACACATCCTTAGGAACATGAGGATGGCATTTAAAGTGTTAACGGGCCCTTTCTCACATTATTGAAAAGCAGCTTTGGATAAAACACACTCTGCAGAGAAATATAGTGCCTTAAGAAAATACTTTTTGTCTTTGTATGTTCGACTTCTCCCCCATCTCCCTTTTTTGCTCTCTCTGTCACCATCTTCTCACTGCTGTCAGAGTCTCACGTGAATAATGAATAAACCAGTCGTTCTGTTAAACTGATACAAAAGCTGTTCTGCTGTGTGTTTCATTAAGAGCTCATGCCGACTATGGGATAGAATGATAAATAATGATGGGCATCTCATTTATCTCATTTTATATATGGAAATATGAAGTCTGTTTGACAGCTTCAGGCATGTCGAGAATTCGTTTGCTGTCTCTTGCCTGTTAGGAGTGTAGCGGTTTGCATACAGTAGCCCAAGAAGGAGGCGGCTCCTTCTGTTAAGAGCTGCTTGAATGGAACTCCAGCTGGCAATTAAGCATCTTCTGTAGTAAGCGGATTAAGAGGTTGAAGTTGATGCATTGTCTCTAGTCTCCGAGAGGCAATAGTCAGTAGCACAATCCTACAGCCAAGGAATGGATTGTTAGACGTTTGCGGATTGCAAATTTGACAATAACAGCTCTCCCTGCTCTTGCTGGGATTCTTTCCCGGTCATTTGCGATCTCTGGGCATTCACAGCGCCACTTCATAAACAGTGGACAACTGCACCATGTGACTGCAGAGTCTTGCACTGTCTAGAATTCAGAGCGGGGATGGCATCCCTTCTGTGACTCCCTCAGCTCACTGTTACACAGAAACGCCCCAGGAAATTTCTGAACACAGAGAACAGAATAGGCGTTGGTGGTTTTACTGGGCAGGGGACCTTATTATTTCAGTCAGAACCCCCCCACCCCCCTTGAGGCTTCTATAACCTGCATGAGTGGGAATGCCTGTCCCTGTTAGTGCCTCATGCATGTTTGTTGCTTCCAGAAAACAATTCTGTCTGTGCAGAATCAATATATTATGCTTCTGGCTAAAAGGCACACATTAATAATGAATTTGTTTTCCATCTCTGCCACAACAGGAAGCTCACAAGTTTGCACAGGGGATTGTACAAAATAGTCATGAGGACTAAAAAAAAAATACATTCAAATAATTGGTGCCCTTTCTAACAAGGGCTGTTGTGTTTTGAAGAGTGGCACTTCGGGGGGACGAGAGGGATTTTATTAGCTCTCGAGCAGGGAGGGTGTTAGCAGCTCTGCGTCCGCACCACGTGACTCGTAAAATCGAGAGGACAAATGGGTAAAGCAGAGGCTGTAACGCGCATCGCTTGCTTGAGCGGAGGGCATCTCTGTTTTACCACTTCACAGTGCAGGGCCCCAGTTCAGGCAGTCCTGCAGAATGCTCATATTTTATCTTCTTGGTTTACAGCAGGACTGCCAGCCTCACTCTTGAAGCCCCCTTCTGGTTAGTCCTCGAGGCCGCCTGTAGACGTTTTCCCCACCCTTTGGAGTTACTGAGGGATTAATCAGGGAATTTGCTCAATTAAGAAATCGCTAGTCTTTGATGGCTGAAAGGTATTTTTAATTTTGGTCCCACCTGATTTTTCCTGAACAGCTCCTGGTTTTGTCTACAGCTCAGTAGATCTAAGTGTTTAGAACTTGCTGATTCTAAAGTCTTAGGGTCCCCAGGATGGGTTTTGAGATATTGTGGAGAAATTCTGCCGTTTTCGATGGGCCTTTATTTGAATGTACCTGGCTGTATCTGTACCTGCATGCTGCATTTTAAATGGTTGCAGTGGTGCTCAAAATCGGCTCCTCAGAGGCCACAGTGATCTTTTTTCCTGTTTCAGCCTGGAGATCTCTAGCTACTGAGTCGAGCTGCTGATCACTGTTCTGTTCCCAGGCATTTTGGCCTGGTGACGGAATAAATAGGCGTGCAAATCCTCTGGAGATCCAGTCCTCCCCCACTGGAACTTGGGTGCCCCTCAGCTATTGAAATATCTGGGTAAAGCACACTGTTCAGCTGAACTGGCGGTTCACTGATCTTCAACTCCGGCATTCAGCAGAATGGCGGCCCGGCTCAGATTTCCCAGCCTCACCTTGTCTGGGTCCTGCGGGAGAAAGAACACCTCGCAGAGGACACTGTAACCTTGTGTGTCGCGGGTTTCCTGTTCAGAGCTCTTGTTTCAAGAGATGCGGGGCTTCGCTGGCGTGGCGATTAATGACCTTCGTGTTCGTTTAGAACTTTGTTTCTGCAGTTTAACACTTGATTTTTCCATATTGAATTCGATGCGTTTCCGATAAAGGTGGTGGCGGGGGAGAAAAGAAGGTGCAATTGATGAAAATGTGCATTGTTTCTTTTCTCAGCATCAAGTTTAATATAGGGGGCAAACGTCAAACCTGAGTCACGATCTCTGATGCTTAGCTTGCGTAAGCCTCCTTTTCCTCTGCAAAAGAGCCCTTCCTTAGTTTATCTTTCCATAGGTTTGTAAATTCTAAGAGATATTCACTGTATACATACATTGATGTGAAAAAAAAGTACACCCCTTTCTGTGGTTTTACATATTAAGACATATCTGACCTTCATCTAGTCCTCACCCAATCCTAACAGCAGACAAAATCTACCCTCATGTGACAGATGACACACGCACATTTTACACTTCATTTATTAAACACAAAATCATCCAACATTCTGTAGCCTTGTGTGAAAAAGTAAGCACACCCTGTGATTCAGTAACCTGTGTTTTTTCACCTGTGAAGTTTTCAGTGAAGTAAAGAGGACATACTGGAAATCCAGTTTGTGTTAAAATTATTTTGTTCTTGACTTTTTGATCCGTCGAATGCCATGATGTGTGCAATCTCTGCAGGGGCTTTGTTTTTGTCATTGTGTTGTCTTGATCCCTGATATACTGACACAAACCCGGGGTTTAAATGGAGTGTGATTGTGGCTGAAAGGGGGGTCAGGTGGCCCCAGTGTTTCCCAGTGTTTCAGAATGGGGCTGGCTGTCTTGTTAGTCCCCTGGCTTTTCACAGCCGAGCTGAAAGGATGCCAGTGGGACTTGAGCTCTCTGACTGAGCTGCTGTGTGGGGGGTGTGAATGAACTCACTAGCTCCCCTATTCCTCTCAGCTCTTTGAGTCAGGGGAGCGCCATGCGTACACTTGCTTTTTGTACAAGGGCAGATACTGAAGCGATTGACTGTGGATGAAGTGGCACGTGTTGGGCCACGCTGGCGCCTAACTGATGCGGAGACGTGCCAGTGTGTGCAGGCGGAGGCATTTTTCTCATGTGGGACGCCCTTGTCTCAAAAAGGACTTCCCAGTGGATCACAGGATTGACAGGAGTCTCCCACCCTTGTCCTGGAGAAGCCCAGTCCAGTGGGTTTTGTAGGTCACTCTTAAGTCGTCACTTTCTAAGGACATGCAGCAATTGCTCTGTGTTGTTGAATTAAGTCATTCAGCGAACAGTAAATACTGACTTCTCTTCAGCCCTCGAGGATCAAATTCTCTTTGAATCTGTTCAATCTCTTAATTGAACAGATTATTTGTTTAATTACTCAGTGGCATATTGCTGTTGTCAATCTTTTACAAACCTAGTGACCTGTAACCTGTAAGATTAACAGGACTGGGGCTCTCCAGGACCAGGGTAGGAGATCCCTGAACCATTCCCCAGGGAACGGAACATTAAATAACTACTCCTGGTGCTATGAAGGTCTGTAAATGACCTATTATGTGCATCATAAAGTAGAGATTTTTGTACAGATATTTAATGTTAAAGACAGAGTTTTAGTGTTTGGCAATCCTATCCTTAATTGCATGACAGTTTTATTCCTTCTCATTGTGTTGGTCTGGAGAAGGGTTATTGAAGATATTAAGAGAGGCTTCTAGATTCCCCATTGTGAACTGTATCCGTGTAGCGTAGCTTAATGCCTGTTTCTGCCTGTAGAGGCTGTTTTACAGCTGTATAATGTCTTTAAACTACTGCAGTGAAATGAAAAAGAGCTGCTGCCTGCACTTACAAATCACGGGAATGGCACTCTGCAGGCACGCATGTGAAATGCAATTTCCCCCCACTATAATCAATTCAAATAATGTTTCCTCAGGTTTTCTGTTAGAACGTTTGCTGGAAAATTAGATTTACACCAGCAGTTCTTGCTATGGCTCTTGAATGAGTTGATTCCACCTGGGTAGAGATCTTTGTTTTGGTGATGTTGATTTTTTCTATTTTGGTTTCTAGGTTTTGTTCAAAGCTGCTCTTTTGTCTGTCCCCTGCCCACCGCTATATTAGTTGTCACCTCTGCATTGTGTGCAAATCTTCCTTTAGTTGTCTGCAATCACTAGAAACCCTATCCTCAACGGCCCCCCTGTCAGAATCGAGTTCTCAATGCCTGTGTGGGATTCTCGAGGGTCATTGTTGAGAATAGATGCTGAACTGATACTATAATGACAGTTCCAGCTGCATTGAGAACAGCGATGGTATTACGTCAGATCTGTCAAGTGCACCGAATGGCCAGGCTCGCCTCCATGCCTACATGGACTGCCTGCATGTTTCACTCAAGTCCTGCATGACCTGAGGCAGCAGGCACCGCAGCGGAGGGCAGAAGGTGTGCACTTGGGTGCAGTCAAACCTTTAATATACAGTAGGTCCTATCTCCAGGGTTGGTATGCAGACAGTGTGGTCAGGGGACCCTGATAGCTTCGGTGTCGAAACTGAAATGGAGTGGGTTGTATAAAGAAATTCTTGCATCATGGGTCACTCCAGGTGCATAGGCAATTCTGCAGGCTAATAATGTTATTATTCGATAAGATCAGAATTGAAGTAGGAAAGAGCCCACTAAGATCTTTTTGCTTGATTGTTTGCAGTCGACCTATCCAAGGATCTCATCGAGTTCTGTGTGGCCGCACAGGATCTGCTTCAACACTATGGCTTGGATTGTTTCAGACCCTGCACAGCACAGGCAGAATAGAGTGCCCGCTGCATCCGGCTTGTCCACATGGCTTAGTTTCCTCAAGGTCTGGTTACACTGGTGAATGACTTTGGAGTTATTGAGGGATTAATCAGAGAATTTGTTCAATTCAGAAATCGCTAGTCTTTGATGGCTGAAAGGTATTTTAATTTTGGCCCTGAGGTAGTGCTCTGGCCTTTGCCAGGACCGTTGCATGAAATCCTCCCACCCAAGTAGTCTCTTCTGTTCAAGACTAAAGAGATTTAGTTGCGTTATCCTATAATTGCAAATCATTACTTTTCAATGAGGAATTAACCGTGTTGCCTTAGAATTGTTTTCAGATTTGTTTAAGAATGGAATTATAATAGTGAGGATTCCAAAAGGCACAATTCTGGGCATCTGAGTACTTACTGCTCATCGAGACAAACTGACAAAGCAGGATTAGACGGACAGGAAATCTCAATATATAATTGTTTTATTTATAAATTCATTAGGGGAAGGTCACTCAACTTGCAGTCTTTACTTTATCTGTTTCATTTTGATACGTAAGCCAGCTCCTTACTTGTTATATTGATCCTGTTAATTATTAAGTAATTAAGGAGCTGGTAGACTCGTAGGTACAAGTCTAGTGGAGAGGAAGGAGCCGGACGCAAGTCGAGGAGTCCTGTATTGGAGTAATCCTGACCAGGGGGCGGGAGAAGGGATGGTAATGGAGGAACTCAGTGTTCCAGTTGGATAGATGGGAATGAAGTGACGCAGCAGGGATTCGTCTCGTGTAGCAGATGTGAGGCAGGATTTGGGCTGTGATGATCTGCCTTCTGTGTGCTTTGGCCTGGCTCTGGCGAGACTCGGATGAGGACCTGGCAGCAGGCTCTGGCAGCTCGGTACCCAGGTCGCTGGCAGAGTGCGTCGGAGATGAGAGAAAGGAAAGAAGAGTGGCAGGTGATCCGGCGATGTCCCTGTGCTCACCAGCTGTCCCTTTCGATCTAGAACTGCATCCCCACTTTATTGAGACGTCTTGTGCAGTTGGCTGACAGTTCAGTGGTAGGAAATTCTTCCAACCACAGATGCAGTAAAATGGGCAGAGAGACCAGTCAGACAGTTTTGCGTTGAGACAAGACAAGGGCTTGATTGAGTAGTTTTGTTCGTTACTTAATCTCTAGTACAGTGATTACAAGGCAGCCATTGGCCTTTACACATGCACACTTAAAATTTTGCCTGGGTAGCTTAAATGAGGAATTGCCAGATGACCATCCTTAATTTATATTGATTTTCCCAATAGTTAATTTCTTAATCCATACCCTGTTTTTGCCCACTGAGATGTTTTTGACTGCTCCTTAAGACCCATTGTATTCATGCTGACTTTACGTCCTCATTGCAGTTACAATGTCCTATTTTGACTGCATTGTAATTAAACATTAATGATCGCTCTAATGCACTGAGGCTGAAATAAAGTTAGTGGTGATTAGGAATGATTCCTAATGGAATTAAGTTCCTTTTGTTGGATCTGCATTTCTTCACTGTAATCAATATCTTAAAAAGCAGAACGAAGGGGTTCGCTCTAATTTCTTTAATGGGGTGCCCTTAGCTGTGCTGCATGGTATTTGCTACTTTTCTTCTCGGCTACTTCTCTGGAACAGCCTTACTGTACCATTATCGCTCACTGTCGAAAAGCAATCAATATGATCGTTAAAACATGCCACAGTCCTGGAGGATTGGAGGATATGGCCCTAACCTAAATGGTAAACAAAAGTCTGCTTTCATTAAGTCAGCCATCCCCTCCCCCCACCCTCTCAACAATTTCAGAAGAAGCCTTATCTCCACTGTCCACTCAGGTGGTAAAAGTTCTCCTTGTCCATGACATTCTGTAGGAGGCTTTCAATTAAAGACATGGCCCTGCTTAAAGTCTGAAGTTTATAAATCAGGCAGGAGTCTTTCTTTGCTGTTAATGTAAAGTCTTGTAATGTGACCTTAAGCTCGGACCATTCTGTCCTCCTCTGCCACAGCAGTTGATGCTCTTGGCTTGCTGTGCTCTGTGTTGAACACTTGTTAAGGCATTGCCTCGACACACAGAGCACACAGCCCTTTCAGTGGGCTTCAGAATCATCAGAGCTGTGAAGCTCCAAACTGGTCTGAACTGGGTTACTGTATCTCCGATTTAACAGGATACCATCAAATACCACCTGTGGTATATTATTAAAATAATGTAATTTAAGTCCTTCTGCAAAGGGAAGAAGGAACAGAAACAGTGTTTCTCTGCCTGTTCTGTCACTGATAGAAATCAATAGGCACGCCGGACGCAAGGCGTACAGTGTCAGACTAGGCTTTGAAGAGTGTGTGCATTCAAGTCATGCAGAAAACAGCTGAGCTACCCTTTAAATGATGAGCGATGAACAAAGAAGCGTATCAGGCTTCTTTTTATAATTGAGTTGGAGTAGGTAGCTGCGTCAGAATGTGTAGGCTGCAAGGGAACAGGTAGAGGTACTTTCCATGCTGTAGCGTAAAGAAACAACGTTCCATCTGACACTCAAAGAAGATTCCATAGCCAAAACTCCATGCTTTATTTCTTTTCCTTTCAGTATGGAATGGAGCTTTATAAAATGAACAGCTAATGAACTTTCCACCCATGACACCTGAGTGACATCACCAGACACCTGCGAGTGGGTTAACTCAAAGTGGCAGAGCATCACCAGGGGTAGGGCTGAGACCAGTGAGCCTGACCTCATACCCATGATGGGTGCACTGCTCCTCTCCTGGAGCAAACACTACTGTCAGGCACCATGGTGGGGGGTTTGCATAGCATCAGATGGCCCTGAAGGTAGGATTGTCAGAGGAGCAGCTTACCTGTTAGATTTTCTGCCCAACAACTGTGTTAGTTGTTACTGGAGAGCCAAGTCTTGAAACCGGCTTCTGATTTCTCATTCATTGAATACATAATAAAAATAATGACACGTCAAAAAAAGGTGTGCAGCAAATATACTCTTTAATGTAGAATTGTGTAATTTGTATGGGTAGTGGTGCTTTGTACCCTAAGCTTTTATATTTAAAACTGGTGCCTGCTAACTGGTTGATAAAAAAATCTTTAAAGTCATTTATCTCAAAGCTCACACCTGCCTAAAATGCATGCTGTTCCTGAAAGCCTGTAGCCTCTATTTGGTTCCAAGCATTGCTGCATTTCAATATTAATAATAATGAACTCCTTACACTTATATAGTGCTTTTCAGCTCCTTTCTGCCCTCCTCTATCATCAATGTGTAGCCCCCACCTGGATGATGCAATGGCAGCCAAAGTGCACCAGTACTCTCATCACACACCAGCCATCAGTGGGGAGAACAAAGTGATGAAGCCAGTTCATAGATGTGGATTTTTAGGAGGCCGTGACTTGTAAAGGAAAGGGTGAAATTTGGCCAGGACACTGGGGTAACACCCTTACTCTTTTGAAAAAACACCCTGGGTTTTTAATGACCACAGAGAGTCAGGTCCTTTGTTTTACATCTCATCTGAAGGACAGCATCTTTATTACAGCATAGTGTCCTCATTACTGTACTGCTCAGGGTATAGTGGACTGCATAGAAGGAGTGCAGGGTGATCGCTCCTTACTGGTCCCATTAACACCAATCCCAGCAGCAACCCTAGCTTTCCCAGGAACTTTCCCAGGTCCTGGCTAGGCTCAACCCTGCTTTTAGCTTCGGTGGGTTGCCCGTTGTGAGCTGCAGGATGATATAGCTGCCATTTTAGCCCTTTTAAAGTCATTGTTATCCCGCAAGTCATGAACTTGCAAGATCTGCCTGCGTTGTCACTCGCAATAAACCTGCCTGAGCTCTGCTGATTCTTCTAAAGCGTGGCTGAGCTCCAAATGCAAAGATCAATAGTAAGCACAGCCACCTCCACTCTTGGCTCCTCTCCCTTGGCAAGGTTTATAGCAGACAGTTTGTGATGGTTAAAAACATTATTGTATTCCCTGCAAGCATGTGCCAAGAAAAGGGTGATTGTTCCAAGGGAGGAGAGGGGAGGGGAAGATTGACCTGATTTTGATGAGCTTAGAGGCACTGAGCATGTTACAAATGTATGTCACCCCTTTGATCCCCAGACAGTGCCGAGTTCTCCTGCTCTGTATGTGCTCTGAGCCCAAGAGCCACTGCAGTCTAATCCTGACAGCAGTGGAGCTGCGCTGCACCCATCACAGGGGTTGTGCACATCTGTACACGAGATCCAGCCATTCAAACCATCTCCCTCTTTTCTGTAGGAAGGTGCTGCATGCTTCCCGTGCAAGAACACATTGCTGATATACCTCCTGAGGTCTGCCCAGTCGCATGCTTTTGAAGTGGCTATTGAGCCTTTAGAGTGTTTAAATGGTGCTCTTTTTTTGATGAAGCCTGACCTGTCATACTGCCTAGTGTTGGCTGGAAAGCGTGCACGTTAATGATATTGGCGACATTGTGTTTGAGTGGCTGCTGCCGGATCAGGTGCAGGTGTACTGGACAGCTGGTGTTCCGATTTGTTGCAAACGCTACTAATCCTAATCATGCTGCTCTCCTTCCTGTGGGTATCACTGTAATGTCATGGGCCACGACACTCCATAACGTCTTGGTTACTGACAGTGCTGGGTCTGCCTTACACTGGCATTAAGACATCGCTCAAGTCACAAGAGAGGGTTGTGCAATAATTTGGTGGCAAATTGACTGTTGAAGTTTACTGTGGAAAAGTGCATTTTTCACTTATTAAATGAAAGACGTTGACAACAGTCAATTCAAATTCGAGGTTTATAAAAAAAAAACATTGAGTATCGTCTTGCTTGACAATTTAAGTTCAAGTTTACGTTCCCTGCGCAGTAGAGCATCAGCCTGTGCAGACACTGTTTTAACCCTGATTACGCTTTGGATTCTGAGTCTGCACATTGGGCCCCGCCAAAATTCAGACTGCACGATTGAAGAGGACATCGGCCAGAGTCTGGCTTCCAAAGTCAGATGTGAATTGTGTGTCACTAAAAAAAAATAATTGTTGGCACATTCCAGGTGCACACTTTGAAAGGTTTTCCTTTGTGGGGATAGGGAAAATACTGCCTTTTTATTGAACGTTTGAATTATTGTAGCTAAATCATTATTCTGTGACGGTATCTCACTTATCCTTGAAAGATGAATAAAATGGATAATATCATACATTTAATAAAGCAATGTGGAAATTGGAACACATTGCATAAACCAATCATCAGTCAACTTAATAATCAGAATGTTAAATATGGGTATAGTCAAGAGAAGTGCAGAAAGACCTATCAGGACGCTGCCTTTAAATATTGTTGTACAACATCGTCCGCTTTAATTATTTTTATATCAAAGGAAGCATTCCTGCAATACATGCACACCTCTTGATATTCTTTTACACACGACCAAATTCAGGCAATGAAGGGTTAAAAGAAGAAACTATGAAAAAGGGGAACTGCCGAACTGTTTACGACACCTTAAAAATGTGTCCTGACAAAAAAAAACTACCGTTTCTTTAAAAAAAACATGAATACGGAAAAGTAGAAAATGAGTGTTGTTGAACAAGGGAGTGGATGTAGCTTGCTTTCTCGCAGCAAGCACGCAGTGAAATCGTGGTGCTTTGATAATGGGACGATAACTGGGAGCACAGAGCGACTTCGGGTCTAAATGAAAAAACAGCGCGACCACGGCCACACTGGGCCTGTGTCGTAGCCCAGAAAAAAAACAGGCTGCTGTCAAAGCGAATCCTTTCTTACCGGCGCAGAAGCAAACATTCCCCCTGCTGTGGCGTTACACCAAAGGCACAAAGCCTGATCTGTCACATGGTCTCCGAGCTTCGTTCTTCCGGTGTTTACCGAAGCCCCTGCGCGGCGGAAAAAGAAAAATAAGCAGTCAAAGGGTCTGCCTCTGTCGCTGTCCTGCCCACTGGGACAGGGCAGGAAACAGACTGGCAGACGAAGAAAGAATTGTGTGGGTTTGATCTATTGTTCTTGCTTTTGCCTTTTTTATTCTCTCCCGCTCAGTGAAGGGATGGTCGGCGTATGTGGCGCTGCGCAATCGTCCCGGTTGTACCAAGGCGCAGACCCAATGCAAACATTAATGTGCATGGATGAAATACAGTGAAGCACGTTGTAAGCAGAAGTGCGAGTTGGCTCGGTAGAAGAATCCCGCTAATACAAATTTCCCACTATTTCGGAAGACAAAATACATTGTACCATCCCCCCCAAACTCGGCTCTCAACACGCTGTGAAGTGTCTATGACGGGGCGAAAGCCATGTGAATCTGTAAGAGGCTTGGGGGAAGTTGGGGTTAATACTGGATGGAGTGAAGCGAGATTTGCTGCTAAAATTTATCAGCTCAATTCTGTGCTCGGCTCTCCTCCGGCGGTTTTCTAGAGACCGCCCACTTTCACCAGCAGAAGTCTTTTGTTTCTGTGTGTTAAATGACGTGAGAGGAATCAACAGCTCGATTGCTACAACAATGTTGCAAGGCGTTTATGACGGAAGAACTCCTTGTTCTTGAAAACAAAGCACTAGAATATAGAATGAAGGTGAATTTTGCAGATGTCCTCCCTCTCTGCTCCCTCTCAAAGTGTCCTGTGGCCCTCTTCCTTAGAAGGACATGTCCAGGTGGTTTTCTAGGACCATGGTGGTTTAGAGTGTTAACAGACGAGCATGCAAAGCTGATCTTCTGTATACAGGATGGAAATCATGCAAATACAGGAGGTGAAGCTGCTGGGAAAGACAGTAGTATATGGAAAATATTGTAGGCTTCTGTAATCAAAAGCCAAACAGGGAAACACTGTTCTCACCTATGATTAACTTCACTAAGCAGATAAGTGTCGGCAGGCTAGTTGAGACAAGTCATGCTCATCAACTGTGACTTGTTAGACCACCACTCCCACCCTTCCCCCTTGTTCTCTGAGGCAGTGGGCAGTGCCCAGGCCTTTTGAGAGAGAGAGGGTCATGCCACTTAGTGATCATTGTTTGAGAGAATCTTTGCCTTTGCTCTGGGATGTGCTGGAGCTTTACCAGCCACATTTGGCAAAAAAACCCAAGATAAAGAGCACAACAGTGCAGCATCTCCCATCATCAAGCACGTTCCTTCAAATACTACTGTTAAATGGCCTCCTGCTGCCCTGGTTTGTCTTTGGAGTCAATGGAGATCCCAGAGAAATGAATGTGTGCCTTGGTTTCTGATTCGTTTTAATGCAGGCAGATGTATATCTTTATTATCCAGAGGGTTGTGGCAGTATGGTCCAAGCTTTTCAGTCCTGCTGTTGGAGCTGTCAGTTTGGCGTCTTTCAAGAAGAGGCATGAACGATATCCTGGGATCAAAAGGGGTCTAACTATCCGAGGTGTCACTTGGGTCAAATGGCCTCCTCTCGTTTGTCAGCGTTTCTTACCCTCTGTAGCGCGGTCTGAAGGAAAGCCTGGATTTTTCCACTGGCTTTTCACACTTCTCTTCCTTGGCCATGGGGGTGGGAGACAGGGGGCGCCGTGGCTGGCCAGCTGTCCTGCAGTATTAGCCTCTTGGGGTGAGTAAGGGAGGGAGGAGAGATGAAGTGTCTGGGACCGTCTTGTGCTTTACGAGCCTGGGCCAACGTGGGCTGAAGAAAGTCTGTCAAGAGACACATAAAATGAACAGCCTTGCTTTGCTCAAGTACATACGCTTGTGTCCTGTTTTGCCATGTGAATACTCCATTGAAATGATAGAATCTGCCCTGATTTTTGGGCTCAGCTGGCTAGACGTATTGTGTAAAAATGAATTGATTCCTATTTTTCTCGCAGGCATTGTCAAATGAAAGGTCGACTTTCCTTTCGTTTTTTTCCACTGTGTTGCCATTTAGTCCCAAGGTTTAAAATGTGTTTCGTGACCCTCAGATCTTGAGTTATGTGCAGTCTTGGAGATGGCTGCCTGTTTTCCTAATGTGCCAACTGAAGGCTTGAATGCAAAACAGTCAGAGGAAGTGCCTTGCAGAGTCTGCTATCTCTTGGAGGGGAAATAGACTGAGTCTATTTCCTTTGCAGTTCCAGTGACCCAGTACATTGTTAGTTCAGATGTCAGCAGTCAGACTGAGTACGAAAAAAAATACTAGACATGCAGTAACTGTTTTGGTTAAAATGGATCTCCATTTAAATTTGTTCAAGAAGAGTCTGTTAGGACCAGCATTTCCTTTTAGCTTTTGGCTGACTATTTTATCAAAGGTGCTAAAAGTACTGCATACAAATACATGCATGACTTTTTCCAGAATGGAGAGGAGTGTGTCCATTTGCAGTGCTTTTTTCACATGTAGGAGGAATCTTGTTAAAAGGCCGTGACCTAGGTTAGAGGGAATCGGGAATCATCAAATTCAGTCTTGGTCCATTTGCCACGCTAAAGACTTTTGCGATAACGCAGGAACATCTTCTCTGCAAGATAAGATTCCACAAGTGAGATCCATTCAGGACAGTGTGTTGCAGGTTTCATTTGTGAAAGTTGATGTCATGTTGTTAAGTCACATTTTTGACCCTCGTCACTTGCCAGTTCTGTTTTTTGACAGCCCCTGCAGTGTAAGGAAATTGTTCAGTCGAGTTTGCACAAGAAAAAATCGCTTGCAGTTTCGATAGCAAAAAAGCCATGTGGAATGAGCTTGCGTTTCCTACCAAGAAATGAGAAGGCAATCTGTTTGAGTAAAAATGTTGCACTTTTGAATGTGTAGCCCATCCTCCCTCAGTAAGACCCAGTGTCGTGACCTGAGATGGATCAGAGCTGCCCAGCTTTCAGTGCGGTCAAGCCCCAGAGGAAGTCCAGTTTTTACTTCTATTTCAGTTTTCAGTGACAGGCAGGTGACAGTGCTGAGTGACGCCACAGGTCTCGAGGACATTACACCGGTCCAGGCCCTCTGTCGAGCAGCAGAGATTTAATCTCTGAGGTCTAGTTTCAAGCAAATGTAGCCCTTGGAGCCAGTCCCAGTTGAGATCTCCTCTTTAAATGTTGGCTTGTAATTGCCCAGCCTCACAACTAAACCATTGTCCTTTCCGCCAGCATGGGGATACAGCACGAGAGGAGACATTTCCATAAACAAGACTGTGTGACTGGGGCTGTTTCGGATTATTAGTTTGCATGTTTCTGTGGCTGGATGTGTTGCTATGGATATCTGCGTTTCCGACCTCTGACTGTAGTGAGCAGAGTTCTGGCAGCAAGAAGACAGGCATACGTTTCAAGACGATGATCCCCCAAATTAAAAAAAAAAGTTAGTTTAAAAGCACAGTGCCTCCTGGAGGCTCACGTGCTGTTTGTTTGTCTTCCGTCTCCATGTAAGGCACGAGAGCTCTGCCTCCTGACATTGTGTAGTCGACCCATGATGCACTGCGTCTGGTTGGTCTCACAGGCCCTTCAGGAGTGCCTTCAGGTTTTCTAGGTCTTGAGAGCTGGGAGAAGTTGGTAAATTGGTTCATTTAGCCCAATAATCTGTTGATTTCAGTCATTAAGAGCAGAAATGTAATGAAGTGCAGGAAACACAAATACTGCTAGGATTAAAATTGGGCCACCCTGCATTCCACCAGTCTACCTGGTCCTACTGTGCTAGTGACTTGTGCATGTTGTTCTTGTTTGTTGATTTGCTTAACTTGGTCACATGCATAAGCTACTAAATTTAATGTAGCAGAGGTCAGTAAGGGGCTAATTACAGCCTGTCTCTCTCAGAGGCTAATTTCCTCTGCTTTGAGAGTTTGTCTGTTCCCTGATAGCAGTTTTATCCCAATAGTAAGAGGTTGTCATAAGACAGACAGAGAAAGGAGGCCACAGTGTTTTTTTTATGCGCTTGCAGACGCTGAAGTTCCACTGATTACTAATAACTGTTAAGAGATGTGGTTTCCACTGGAGCGCGACCTCCTCAAGACGTCTGCGGTGAGAGGAGTGTGGGTAACAGTCCCCTGAACCTACTCATAGCCCACAGAGAAACGAAGACATTGGTGGAGGATGGTTTTTAATCATAGTGCATTATATGTTTCACTTGCATGTGAATTGAAATACTTTTTGCCGCCTCCTGCTTACAGCATCTTTACCAGGATAACAGTCTTAGCTTGTTCTGTTACTTGATATTGGCTCTACTGGTCTTGGATGTGAATGGAATTATGCATGCTTTTGGCGCTTCTGTGAAAACTAGTTACTATATGGTTTAGACAGCTGTGTACTTATTTCACTGGTAGGATGATTTGAAACCGTGGAGGTGAAAGGTGTAAGAGTGCTGCATGCAGCACTTGTCCCTCTACTGCGGTCTTTTTTAATGCTCCTTTTCATAGCTTGTCATTCCACATTCCCTCAAAGCTTTACAGTACTTCAGCAGTTCTATCCATGTCTTTTCGTTGTCTTACCTTAGTTATTTTCTCCTTCTTTAAGTGCTCTAATGTCCAAGGCATGCAGTAGTTGTCTTTCTTCAGCTAATCAATCCTATAGATTTGGTTGTGTAGCAGCTAGCAGTGATTTAAAAATAGCAGCTGAGCCTGCTGTCCCAGGAGCACAGTGAACTGAATGCAGATCAGCAGGCAGCAGTGGTACTGGAGAGATTGCTGGCAAAGATATCCGATTAGCTTTCTTTGGTGCTTTCAGGCTTTCTCAGAATCCCTGTGCTGATCTGTCACGATCAGATCCTAAAGCAGGACGCTTCAGTCCTGGGTCTGCTGAGCCGGGTGTGTTCACCAGTTTAACTTCCCTGAGCTCCACCTCCTCAGGCTCTTGTGCTTTAAAGAGACCTGAAAGCTATACCAGCCCAGACAGGGTCAGTGAAAGCCTTTCTAGGCTTTTTTAAAGGAATTGCAAATTATTCTTTTAGTGTTCTAACAAATTTGGAATCTTCCAGTTGCTAAGGATGTGGTAGGACTGGTGTCCGGAAGGGTGGGGGGCTGGGGTGCCTCAGTGTATGAACCTGAAGTGTAATACTCCAGCAATCACTCTGCGTGAAGAAATGCACTAGGAAAACCAGAAATTAAAAAAAAAATCTTGAGGAATATACACTAGGTATAAAAAGGTCCAAAAGTTCCAAAATAAATTCCCTCATACACTTGAGACACTTTTCATCGCCCTCCAATCTGGAGATGCTGGTTGTTAGTAGACTCTGTTTTCCCCTGACAAGCTCACTTCTCTGAGATGGCTGCCATCTCCCTGCTGCAGTGATGTGGCTCACCCAGGTAGCACCGTGGCGACACCCAGCCCAGATGGTGTTTGGTCAGCTGTGCATCAGCTGGGAGCCTCGAACCCGAGCCAGGGGTGTGGCTGCACTTCCCAAGCTTTTACATCGCAGTGGTGCCACACAATCAGAAAAGACTGCATTTCAAAAGTGTGAGGGCCTGTTCTGTGAAAGTAGCTCCCATTTCACATGATAATTCACATTACATATTTCTCATTGTATTTCTAAACTGTTCCAGTTTACACAGATCACTTAAGTTATTGGAGCTGTTTTTTAAAAGTAATTTGCTGTGCAGTGAAAAGTTTGGGTATATTAAGAATGTGCCGCGAGTTGAAAAAGATTAGAAAATGCTGCTGTAGATTAGAGAGTTTCTTGGGAGTATTTTATCTTTTATTAGCAGCAAAAAATGGAGAGCTCAGTTTTTTTCTAAGTATGGCTGTTACTCGGACAGAAGCTGCAGCAGTTCAAATGCAGTCAGGATGGTCACAGCCCCTCTGTGGATGTTTTCTGCAGGATCCGGCCACAGATGGCGAAGGAGAAGATTGAGGGCTGTCACGTCTGCACGCTGGTGACGCCTGGGGAGCCCCAGGTGCTGCTGGGAAAGGACAAGGCCTTCACCTACGATTTTGTATTCGACATGGATGCTCAGCAGCACCAGATCTACTCCAACTGTGTGCACAAGCTGATCGAGGGCTGCTTTGATGGCTACAATGCCACCGTCTTCGCTTACGGTCAGGTGAGTCCCTGCATCCTGTGTCTAACGAGTGCATATACATATGCTCCAAGAAATGTGTATATTAACAATATTGGAAATAATTATGCAAACAGGGAATATAATGCAAATCACACCCTATCGATAGCTTTTCTGTAAAAATGAAATGTAACCTAATACTGTAGCATGTCAATATTATAGTGTATGACTGTTTGTTGGGTAGACATCAGTAAGTGCACACTGTCTCATGGCCTAGATAAGTGTAAGCACTGATACCATTATAGAGTGTAAAAAATATCAAAAATCATTCCATCTTGGAAGAGCTGCAACAACTTGTGGGACATGAATTACCCAATTGATTTTTGATGTATTTATAGATAATGCTGTTTTTGAGTATCTTGTTCAATGTTAGCCATGTTTATTACATCTAAATGAAGAGGAACAGCTATAACCAAGAAATGTGTATAATCTTTACATGCAAGTGGTTTGTCAGTGGGCTACAAAGGTGCTGCCGACCCTCTGATTTCTTTTTGTTGTTGTTTAGGAAAGCTGACGGGAATGTGTCCCTTCAAAACTGGGACACATTTCAAATATGTGCATTTATGCACCCCTTCCTCCCCCACACACACACTTTACTTATTCCTCACTGAGCATAAAGGGGAACCGCAGCCTCAATTTCTCAGACAGGTTATTAAACCTCTATGACAAAATAAATTAAATGAGGGAATAGAACATTTTTATGAATTTCAAATTAAGCACAAATTTGTGAACTTTGTGAAAGTACTGTATGGTCACCATTGTTGTCATAATCCCCTGGTCTCATCAAGGGCCAGAACAATAGCTCATGCGAACTGCGATTCGTAAGCCTGCTTGCTGACAACTTTTGTTGCCTCTTTCTGAATTGCAGAATGTGGCGCTGCACATACCTGGAGATTTGCTCTATTTTGTGGTGTAAACTGCAGGTTTGACAAGTTACTGTGTACATTTTGCTGTCATTGTGGGTTGAAATGCACTCATCAATTCTGAATTTATTAATAACCCCAAATCTAAAAATAGTGTTGCAGTTTCCCTTTAAGGGTGTTTTTTTAGTTCCCCTTTGGCCATTTTTCACACTTCACGATCAACTGCCATGGTGTACAAGCAAACCTGCATCTTGAAGCTGAGATGACTCAAATCAGTCTTGACGCCAGGAGTGTGCAGGTCCACAGAGGCTCTTTACGACGTGAGAGCAGCGGCAGATAGCATAGTTCTGAGGGCAGCAAAACACCATAACAGGAGCAGAAGCACTTGGGGGAAAACAACTGAGATGATGGGGTGCACATACATTCTGCAGTCCCTCCTAGACCCATCAGCAGCTGACCTTTACAGCGGAACAGAGGACTAACGCTAAAGCACTGTGCCGACCTCAGTGCGCCTCTGTGCATTTAACCATGAACACTCAACCAGGGGGTTCCTAGGGATCGAGAAAGCACTTGAAAGAAGCTTTGATTCCTTGCTGTATGCCCAGCGAGGCAGTGTCTCCGCGCCCTAAAAGCAGTAACGAGTGAGAAGTTTTGATTCCTGTTTGACCTGGGCGTCCATGTTCTCTTCGCAGACGGGTTCTGGGAAGACGTACACTATGGGGACTGGGTTTGACTTGAGTGTCTCTGAAGAGGAGCAGGGCATTATTCCGAGGGCTGTCCGACACTTCTTCCAGGGCATCGAACAGCGCAGGAGGGAGGCCCAGGAGAGCAACACCCAGCCCCCGGAGTTCAAAGTCAGTGCCCAGTTCTTGGAGGTGAGGATCTCTTCTCTTCATCCCAGCAGAAACGATGTAATAACTGTGGGGTGCTGCAGAGCGACAGTGTGGCAGACTGGGAAGAAAGGGGCTGAGGGTTTTTTACATTCTTGGACATTAAAGGTTTCTTTATAAACTTCTTTTTTTTATGTACCGTGTTCCTGTTTTTCTACCCTTCCAAATGTGGGGGTTCACATTGCAGGTACTGCCCTCCCAACATACACTTGTGCTGTTTTTCATTCCACGAGTCTTGCTACACCTTAAAGGAGATGCCATTACCTGACTGACTAACCCTAACTGAATCAAGCCCATCCATCCTCCAGGGCCCCTGTGCCAATGATGGGCCTCCACTTGAGGATCCCCAAACCCCCATTTTAATGAGTGGCGTCAGGAGTAAAGGATTTGGGCTGCAAGAACCACATGCTAGCCCCTTCATGGTGTGCACCTAAAGACAGAAATTGTCTGCTGCTGTATTATAACTGCCTTTTCAGGGTGTGTGATCACCTCAAGACCATAATCGCAGATCTGATATCTACTCTGAAGAACAATAAATCTTAAAGAAAGGGATGGACAAGCTCCTGTTTTTTTACACTGTCCATCAAGGCAGTGTTATTAGCACAGGTGTGTGTTTACGTGTGTGTCTGAGCCTGGCATCTGAACTGCAATATCTGTCTGCAATGCCCTAGCTGTCTATTGGGCTACCACCCTCATTAATTTACTTAACTTCTGTTTCTGCAGAAATACAATCTGAAAAAATAGAATTAGGGGAAAAAACTAATTGTCCACTTAAGAGCCAGACTGCAGCACTCCAGGAGGAGCGTGTCCAGTAGGATTCACTTGAGACTGTTGGCATAAAGAGGGGAATAATTGAGTTTAATTTTGACAAGCTGGGCAGTCACTGCTTCGCAGTGCCCTCTGGGAGCAAACTAATATCTTCTTATTGTCGGCTGTTCACACTGGATGTGGTGTTCAGCCTACATCTGTGGAATTGATCAAACTCATTTACCTTGTCTCTCTGCCTTTAGTCTTACACCAACTATAACATTTCATGTACTGTCTTCTCGGATAAATGTCTAATTTAATTGCAGCACTGCAAGAAGGGTGGTTTTAGTTTCAGTGATGCTTATTGCTATTTGTAAGACCTTTACGCTCTTTAGACTATCAAATATCACATTCCAGGCATATGATCAGATTGTTACTGGGCATTTCATAACACTGCTGGATCCTGCATCTATCTTAGGGCCTCATGTTGTTCAGTAGCCTTAGATGGGTTATTTCTGACTGTGAGATTAGAAATTCTTCAGCCAAACTTGTAATAATTTTTCATTAAATGTTGTAAGATTAATATCAAGCCTTCAATTATTATGCTTCTGTGCATGTGCTCATTAGCTTTCAGTATGTCCGTATGTTGTTTGTTTGCACCCTATATTAGTTGCTTGTTAAATTTTAGGGTTTTTAGGTAGTAGATGGACAAAAAACCTTTATATTCTGTTTTTTGTCCACTGCTGTTACTCTTATTTTTCTCCAGGCATTGTCCATAGTATTATAACTGTTTGAGCTAGGATTATGGTAAAGCAGTTCAGGCTCCTTGCTGGTGATGAAAGGCGATGCAGACCTATGTGTTGTTGTAGTCATTCTCTGCAGTGAGTCTGCTTGTTTTTCCTGCTTTCAGCTGTACAACGAGGAGATACTGGACCTGTTTGACAGCACGCGTGATCTTGACGCTCGGGGCAGGAAGTCCAATATTAAAATCCACGAGGACAGCAATGGGGGAATCTACACCACGGGGGTCACTTCTCGGTTGGTCAGCTCAGAGGAAGAGGTGAGTAGGGAGGCAGTGCGACAGGTGATGTTCCCCTCTGGGGTCTTCTCTCCACTGACATCTTTGTCATCTTGTACCCGATGGGATATTCTTCTGCTGGTTCTCTTCAATCTGATTTCTTGTCTTCGGGCAAGACTCAAAGCTGCATTTAGGACTAATTTCCCCGTCTTTTTCTTCGTCCTATTCAGCTGCTGCAGTGCCTGAAGCTGGGAGCCTTATCCCGCACCACAGCCAGCACGCAGATGAACGCCCAGAGCTCCCGGTCGCATGCCATTTTCACAATCCACCTCTGCCAGATGAGGGTGTGCAAGCAGCCGGAGATGGTCAGTCATTTGCTCTGTGCCGCAAACCCCAAAAACGCAGACACCAACATGTCTATATACACTATATACAGTAGTTCATACGTAAGATCAAGGAATGTCCACCAGCTCTAAGAACTGTTAGTGTAGCTTGTTCCAGCCTCCCGTAACTGTAAAAGAGTGCCTCCTCTGTTTTATATGCACATCCATGTAGATTTAGTTTGTGTCCTAATGAATGTCACATGTATTGAGCATGGATGTGAAAATGTAAAGAATATGTATAACTGCATAGTAATTTCATTATTTACCCCAGACTAGGATTTTACTCTTTCGGTACACGTTTCGGTACTGTTAAGTACACTTAACTACTTAAGACGAAGCAAGTTGCTAAACTGTTCTTGTTTAAGCTGGGAATGAGTTTGATTGATCCAAAAAAACGAGGGGGGCTCTGTTTCAGGCAGAGCAACACTTATGTCTGAGAGGCATTTGCTTTCTTCTCCTGCTGTGATGTCGGTCTGATTTTCCGTGCTGGGGTGTTTTTCAGATGAACGGAGAGGTGAACGGTTTGTCCAATGGGCCCATCGCGCAGCCCGAGTACGAGACGCTGATGGCCAAGTTCCACTTTGTGGACCTGGCAGGATCTGAACGGCTGAAACGCACGGGCGCCACGGGCGAGCGTGCCAGGGAGGGCATCTCCATCAACTGTGGCCTGGTAGGACCCCCTTCCTCTGCCCTCCCCGATGAACTGTGTAGGAATAACACACCAGGGCAGGGAGTTAGAGGTCCTGATTCTGTGTCTGACTCTGTGCACCTGTGCCTTGCAGCTGGCCCTAGGTAACGTCATCAGCGCTCTCGGGGACCAGAGCAAGAAGGGAGGCCATGTGCCATACAGGGACTCCAAACTGACCAGGCTGCTGCAGGACTCCCTGGGAGGAAACAGGTACTGCACATTTAAGAAACACACAGGCTGTGGGGCCTCTTGGTTGCCATGACTGAGTGCAGGCTGAGCTCTAAGAATGTGGGTTCAGGTCTAGGAGCCTGGGGCTTGTTACTACCCGACTGTGACTGGGATTTGTTCAATTGGGTTTATGCCACCCGGGGTAGGGTGAGGAGCCATTGGGCAAGAACTCTCTTAGCAGCACAGTAACCCCTGCAGCCTGATAGGCACGAGAAACGTACGGTTGTGGGGGGAGGGGTCTGAGGGCTTCAGCGACCTGTTCTAGGTCGACCTGTGCTGTCTGTGAGGGTTGGGCCTCTCCTCCAGACACCGCTGAGCCTTCTCACTGGGTGTGTGTTGCCTGTCTCAGCCGCACTGTGATGATCGCCTGCGTGAGCCCCTCGGACCGGGACTTCATGGAGACACTCAACACTCTGAAGTACGCCAACCGCGCCAGGAACATCAAGAACAAGGTGGTGGTGAACCAGGACAAGACGAGCCAGCAGATAAGCGCCCTGCGGGCCGAGATCGCAAGGCTGCAGACAGAGATCATGGAGTACAAGACGGTGAGGGGTGAAACATTGCCATAGTGTTGGTGATAGTGTGCTTCTTATCATCTTCACTTATTGAATTTGCATGCTGCCTGTTTGCTCCCGTTAATGCTTTTAGTTTTTAATTTAAAAAACTTTTGATTTAAGTTAATGAACCTGTAATTGTTTAACTGTAATAATAATTAATAATTGCTTACACTTATATAGCGCTTTTCTGGCCACACCACACCACAGGTAATGGGGACTCCCCTACACCACCACCAATGTGTAGCATCCACCTGGCAGCCATAGTGCGCCAGAACGCTCACCACACATCAGCTCTCAGTTGGGAGGTGAGCAGAGTAATGAAGCCAATTCATAGATGGGGATTATTAGGAGGCCATGATTGGTAAGGGCCAATGGGGAAATTTGGCCAGGATGCCGGGGTTACACCCCTACTCTTTTCGAGAAACGCCCTGGGATTTTTAATGACCACAGGGAGTCAGGACCTCGGTTTTACGTCTCATCCGAAGGACGGCGCCCGTTTACAGTATAGTGTCCCCGTCACTATACTGGGGGCATTCGGACCCACACAGACCGCAGGGTGAGCGCCCCCTGCTGGCCCCACTAACATCTCTTCCAGCAGCAACCTTAGTTTTTCCCAGGAGGGCTCCCATCCATGTACTGACCAGGCTCACACCTGCTTAGCTTCAGTGGGTTTCCAGTTGTGAGTTGCAGGGTGATATGGCTGCTGGCTGTAGTGGTCTAACTGTAGTGGTGGAGAGGTGGTTAACTGTAGATTCGTGAAAAGTTTTTATTTTACATGTATACCTGGCTTTGTTTTTCAGTTAGGATGTTTCAAGTGATCACGAGTTAGTGAAGAATGCTGTGCATAAAAATATTAATATAAATTGCCTGTTCTTCCCTCCCCCCTGCACTTTAGGGGAAACGTGTGGTCGGAGAGGATGGGTCTGAGGGCTTCAGCGACCTGTTCCAGGAGAACTCCATGCTACAGAAGGAGAACGACACTCTACGGATGAGAGTAAAAGCCATGCAGGAGACCATTGATGCACTCAACAACCGCGTCACGCAGCTGCTCTCCAATGAGGTCAACCTCCTCTTGGCCAAGACTGGTGAGCGCCCCCTGCAGCCCAGTAAACCACATTACAACAATCTGAGCTGTTGCTGGTGTGCCGCTGTGGCTAATGTCCCTTGAAATCACTCCAGGCTCACCGAATTAGACTAGATGTGTTGCTCCTGTTCTCTGTGAAGACCCCAGTATACAAAACTTGAGTTTGTAATGTTTTTACCTCTTCAAAAAATCATTTTAATTCCTGTTCATAGCAAAACTTAACATTGAAATAACTCCTACCTTCAGGCGCTTTAAGAGATTCACAGTAGAATGGTCACGTCAAAACCTTTTCTTAATGATATATTCTGTGCATGACAATTACTGGTGTATCGTCTGATCCCTGTCCCTATATTCTGGAATAGTGTCGGATAGTAGTTGTGGCGCAGGCACACTAATTTTCCTTCACTTCCTTAAGAAAACAGACCAGGATCCTTTCATCACAAATCTGAAAGAGAAAAGGGTGCCCCAACAGGGGCAGTGGGAAAACACCTTTCTGCTAAATGGTGCTAAAAGTTTTATAAATTCACGAGCTGTCTCCTTTCGTCTTCAGGGGATGGAAATGAAGAGATTGGAGCCCTCATCCAGAATTACATCCGAGAGATCGAGGAGCTCAGGTAAGTCTGTTCTAAAAGATTTATTTGAGCTGTTATAATTCCTTATATTTTTTGGTGAGGGGGTAGAACTCACAAAATAGCACAAAAGTATCAGTCTCTACCTTGCCCTGTCACATGCGTGAAAGTAACTTACCCTGTGAAGTTCTATCGCTTTTGAAAAATCATGAAGAAGAGAAGGTGCCGGGTGCCCAGTTTGTTGAAAACCTGTTGTGAAAGGCAGCCATGTCCCACAGTGCCAGCTGATGGAGGCTCTCTCTGTCTCCGTGCGTCTCTCTCTGACAGGTCCAAGCTCCTGGAAAGCGAGGCCATGAACGAGTCTCTGCGCCGCAATGTGTCGCGCCTCTCGGCCCGCTCGCCCTACCCTTCCTCGCAGGGGGCCACCCCCGGCCTGCCCGCAGGCAGCTCGCCCTGCGTCTCCATGGAGACGGAAGTGTCCGATGTCATCCGCCGGGCGAAGCAGGACATCGAGAGGCTGAAGAAGAAAGAGCGAAAACAGAGGAGGAAGAGGTATGGAGCCCTGAACTGCAGTGGAAGATGTTAGGGAATTGGGGTCCCCAGACTCTCTACTGGGGTACCTCTTTGTCAAAACTGACAACCAATGAAATAACTTTACATACACCTTGACACAACCCAAACATCACTGTATCACCCCTGCAGAGTCCCAGATTTTCAGTTAATGACTTTTCCATGAGAGAGGACCGATGATAGATTTTCCTGTTTTTGGGGGGCTTTGTTGGTTGGCCTTTTAAGAACCTAATTACTGTTTCCAGTTTTGGTCACCAGAATATTTAACTGCCAAAAGCATTAGTGAAATACAGAATGACTCTCTTTCGAGTGGGGTTAAAAAGGAACCCTCTAAAATGTGTGCTTCTGTAAGCACAAATCTAAGCAGGGGAGTGTATGGTGAGTGTAAGTCTGCCAATTCAAACTTTAAGTTGGAATCATTATACCTGGCCTGATGTGCGAACAGCATCATAAGGGATGCAATCTGAGTTCACTAAATGTACAGGGCGTGTTCAATATCTTGAGCATTTTTCTGTGACAATATGATGGAGCACAGGCAGCCCATTAGAAAAACAAAGGAGTATCATTAAATTCTGAACTCAATGCACTGCTCCTGACTCGGCAATACATTTAGTCATTAACAGTTCCCAGACATCACCCCCTGTCTGATGTGTGAGTTTTATGATGAGGCGTAATGTCAGAGCGCATAAACCTGTCTCTGCTCCAAAAGATTAATAAGAATGACTGTACCCATCATGCTTTAAAAGTGCATTTGCGAGTCTGGCTTATGTGCAAATGGTGCACTGTAAATCTGCACCGTCCCTTAAAGTATCGTTGAAAGGTGGTAGATTACAGATCGTTTAAGTGTAATTAATTCTGCTGTTATTGCGAGAGGGCAACCTACCGAGTAGGGGGTGCTGGGAAATTAGCCTGCAGAAGCTTAGATTGTGCAAAATCACTTATACACTTAAACACCCTTCCAAAGTCAAACTTGCAAGCTCAGTACAGAATAGCACTGCAGTTAGTCAGGCAAGCTGATATAAAGTGTCATACTGCACTGATTTAAAGATCAGAAATGTTCCCTATGTTCTATAAGAAAATGAAGAGGAAGATGATAAAAATCAGAATATCTCCTACATAGGCAATGGGATAACAGTGCATGGGCTGTGTGTATTGTCTTTTTGTCTCTTATGATTTGAACAGCATGGAGACGGGCTGCTCCAAATGGGTATAACAGGGGTGGAATAGTATGGTAAACAAGCATTGACATTTGTGCACACTGTGCATTTGTGTTAACATTTACCTTGATTATTCTGTGGTAGTTTAGTGCCCACAAGTGCTGTGTCTGGTCAGTCAGTAAACCAGCCCTGTTCTGCTGTCCCCAGTCCAGAGAAGGAAGGGCTGAAGAAGAGAGCCAAGCTGCAGCCACAGGAAAACGGGGAGGTGGACTCAGATGACAACGACCTGGAGGTCAGTGCACTGGTGATGGAGACAAGGAGAATTTCATTCAGTTTTAATCCAGGCTAGAAGAACACAGTTGATTGATATTGCTTTGGGTGGCGGAAGTGAAGAGTGTGTGCGACTGTGGAGGCATCATTCGTGTGTGCTGTATCTGCCCCCCGCCAGGAGGAGCAGGAGGAGAGTGGCTGCGACGAGGAAGAGGAGGAAGAAGAGGGCCGGGAGGACGAAGAGTTTGAGAGCGAGGAGAGCCTGGAGGACTCAGATTCCGACTCTGACGAGAAAGGTCAGCCATGGGGGACGCCTACTGAGGGGGATGAAACAGAGGGAGTGGGGGGGGTGTCTGCTCCTTCTCCACCTTTGCTCATTAAATTCACAACTACCGTCACTGCAGTCGAATTTGCCCATTTTCGACATTCTCCAACATCTTCCCCTGCCTGGTGTTTTGGGATTTTAGATGTAATTGATCTATGCACTGAACACCTGGTCAGAAACGAAACCTGATGTTCTGATAAGCGTTATTATAGACATGCATTTAGTAAAATACACCCCATCTGTGAACCATGCAGGGTTGCTGTTGCCCTCCACACCTTCCTATGTTTAGCACTTAGTGATATAGGAACGACAGACTGTGTATTAGGTTCTGTTTTGTCCCAGCCTGCTGTGAACAAATGATTTAACCAAATATTCTCTCTCGTTGGGGTTTCAGCGAATTTCCAGGCGGATCTGGCAGAGCTGACCTGTGAGATCGAGATCAAGCAGAAGCTGATCGACGAGCTGGAGAACAGCCAGCGCCGCCTGCTGACACTGAAGCTGCAGTATGAGGAGAAGCTGATCCAGCTGCAGAACAAGATCCGCGACACCCAGCTGGAGAGAGACCGCGTCCTGCACAACCTGAGTAAGGGCCACGGGATAGGGACCAGGGTCCAGGACCATGTCGGAGAAACAGCATTGCAAGGGAAGGGCAAAAGAGAAGACGCATCCCATATATGAAAAAATAACACAGTCTGAGCTCCATGATCATAGCTTTAAGGCAGGGTTGTGACACTAATCGACTGTGACTGGGATTGCCCTAGCAGTAAGAGTGCTGACAAGTGTAGGGTGGAATTAGTTTGCCAGAGCTCTTGGGTCTTTGTGACCCCTGTGGCTTTCTAGGTGATTTCAGGCATGCGGTGCCGTTGGTGAGGGACGCATTCCTTTGATTGACAATAAACCTTGGTGCTGTGTTGCCTGTAACGTGTTCAGTTGACTTAAAGCAAGTTGGAGGAGTCTGCCTACACTTCCTCCTTTTCCCGTGTGCGGTTGCAGGGTTTGTAGCCCAGAGTTGAGATGTCAAAAACACTCCACTGGCAATTGCAGCAATTTTCATTTTTAGATACAAGAACTTAGTGTAAGGGATAGGGAAAGTACGCGTCTTGTTCACAGACAATCGTTTATGCAAATAAATAATGAATAATGCAAAGGTTAAGTTCCCAACACACTTTGTGGAGGCTACTGCATAGTGATTCAGCATGCAGCTCAGCTCCAGACGGCATCTGTTACTTACAGTTTGGTCTGGTGGGAAGCTCTGATTGGGACTCTAGTTGTAATTGCACGCCTCTGCCTTCCTTCTCTTGCAGTGTCTATGGAGAACTTCACAGAGGATAAGGCCAACAAGGTGAAGTCGGAGTATGAGAAGCGCCTGAAGGAGATGAACAGGGACCTACAGAAGCTGCAGGCCGCCCAGAAGGAGCACGCCCGGCTGCTGAAGAACCAGAGCCGCTACGAGCGCGAGCTGAAGAAGCTGCAGGGAGAGGTGGCCGAGATGAAAAAGGCCAAGGTGAGGGAGGCCAAGGCAGCAGCAGGTCATTCTCTCATACAGAAATGGGTATATGGCAGAGACCATTTTCCCATTGGAACTGTATCTGATTTGCCAGACTTGCAGTGTTATAATTGTACACGAGTCCCCTGCAGTCCAGAGCACACTACTTCAGCTGCCCCCTTCGAATTCCACCAATCCAAGAGGTGGTATTTTCCACTGAGATATTTTAGTTGGCTACTGCAAAGCTATAATCTGCCGTGTCCAAGTCGAAACAGGGAATACATAAGTCAGAGGTAATGTGTTTCAACTGTCCTTTTTTTGTTGGTATTTCTGTGCATAACCATAATGCATTCAGTCAAAGCCAGTACTCCAGGCCTGAAATGTGAGGGTGATTTAATGCGTGGGGGAAAAACAATTCCCTGGTACATTATCTGTGACTCAGCCCCCAGAAGCAAAAGCAGCTGTATCTCTTGAGAGCAGGAAAATTGTCCAGTCTTCCCACAGCACTTCCATCACTATCTGTGCAGATATCAGGTGTGGTGCTCAGTCACCAGATACAGCTCTTTCTTTTCTGCTCTATCTTGACTTGTTGCGGTTATTTTGATTGTATATTATTGAACTGTGGCATTGTGTAGTCAGGGTTGTCCTCCGCATGAAAAGCTTGCCCTGCCAGACTTGGAAGTGGTAGCATGTGTGGAGATGTCTGCCATGTTGATGGGTTATTCCACACGGTCCTCCACCCACAGGTGGCGCTGATGAAGCAGATGAAAGAGGAGCAGCAGAGGCGGCGGATGATCGAGGCCAAGAGGAACCGCGAGATTGCACAGCTGAAGAAAGAACAGCGCCGCCAGGAGGTGAGCTCTGATACTGAATATGCATCTCCCCAAAATGCATGGGGGTTATTGTCATTTCAGACAATATTAGTCCATGTAACCCCTTGACACTTTTTTCAGGCCACAATTTGGAGTTTTAACTGTTGGACCTTTCACCTAAGGTGGAGTGATGCTGCTTTACAGTAAGGAGCTAGAAATCGTTGCTCTGTCCTGATGTGTATCTTTTATACATTTATAGTATCAAATTCGGGCCCTGGAGTCACAGAAGAGGCAGCAGGAAATAGTGCTGAGGAGAAAAACGCAGGAGGTATGTTGGAACTACAGCTGACCTGTAGTATTCCATATTTTCTGTACTTGTTGTACTTCAAAAAGACAATTAGCAGCCATTGTGACTTAATAAATCCTAATGTAACAACTAGGGTGTAATACGTTCTTTATCGTTATTCACCATAACTAAATCATTTTTTAAACTAAATCATTTTTAGTATTATAATTTATAATATAATTACATTCATGTCCAGTCTGCTGAAAAGAATATTGTGTCTTTCAACTGTTAGTGAAATGCTCTGTCATATGTCAGACTTGCACACACATCGGTAAACTGCAGCCCAGAAATGCAAGTTAAACAGGCTCGGGGATTAGTGATTAGCATCACCTGTGAGCTCTGCTTGAGGGATTGACGAGGGAAAACAAAAGCTGTTGCTTGTAGTCTGGATTTGGTGTTTTCAGCAGGGAACTGTAAGGGGTCAGAGTTTTGAGGGATATCACATGACTTCAGGTAAACCCCGATAACACAGAGCTTGAGTGATCTCATAGCCCCGCCGTCCCCCTGTCCCTCGCTCAGGTGACGGCCCTGCGGCGCCTGGCCAAGCCCATGTCGGAGCGCGTGGCCGGGCGGGTCCCCCGGCGCCTCCAGCCCCTGGACTCGGGCGCGGAGCTGTCGGCCAGCACCACCTCCTCCGAGCCAGAGTCGGCCCGCTCCGTCTCCAGCATCGTGCGGCAGTGGAACAACAAGATCAATGGCTTCCTGGGCGAGAGCGAGCCGGCTGTCAATGGAGCACGCACGCCCAGGTCAGACGGCCAGCCCAGTGTGTGTATGTGCCTGCGGCTAATGTCTGTGTGCCTCCAGTTGCGTTATTATACCCACGGCAGTTTCTTTCCTTGCGTCTTGAGTTCAGTGCCCAGGTTTCCAGTGCCTGTATTGGGTGTACTAACAGTTAAGGACAATACTTAGTCACCAAGTCTGTAAATCAATGGTATTAATAAACAGAATTACTTGAAAATGTGAAAAGGAGCCATTTAAAGTAATTGCTTATAAAAAAGAATGAAGTTTGAGAAGTCTCGGCTTATTTACAAGAAAATATTTTGTGAAATGTGTGGGTGCTGGTGTCTTCCGTTGGAGTCGGAGGCTGTAGAGCTTGTGCCCTAGCAGCGATCCGGGTGGGGTGTGACCGATCGTTCTCTCCGCCTGTCGGCTCGCAGGAAGAAATTCCAGAGGAAGGGGGTGGCCGGCAGCTTCTCCAAGACGGCTCGTCAGAAGTGGCAGGCCCTGGAGCGCAGGATCATGGACATCGTCATGCAGAGGATGACCGTCATCAACATGGAGGCTGACATGGACCGCCTCATCAAGGTACCGGCCCTCTGGCGGCTGTCTGTCTCCTGGCTGGGAACGTCAATGTGCCCTTTCCTGCTTCTGCCCTGCATACATTCACCTCTAGGCGTCCCTGATCATGAAGCTGTTAGTCACATTAGCACCCATTTTTGAGGTTTTATACTTTTAAGTTATTATCTATTATCTATTATCTATTATCTATTATCATTATTATTATTATTATCCATTACACTTATATAGCACTCTTCTGGAAACTCCAGTCAAAGCGCTTTACAGGTAATGGGGACTCCCCTCCACCACCACCAATGTGTAGCCCCACCTGCATGATGTGACGGCAGCCATAGTGCGCCAGTACACTCACCACACACCAGCTCTCAGTGGGGAGGAGAACAGGGTGATGAAGCCAGTTTATAGTTGTAAGAAACATTAATATCTGCTGGACAGATTGGTACAGTGCATTAAGTATGCAAAAAGCTCATAATGATGAAATAAGTTAAAAGCTGGCTCGAGTCCTCCTGTGTGTGATCTTGCTGGAGTGCTCTTTGTATTGGGAATCTTCACTGTTATTGTCTGTTATTTTTACACAGAGATTGTCAAAATGGCTGTTTGGCACGATGCGATTGCAATTCTGAGAACCCGCCCTGGGTCCCGCTGACGTTGTTTCGTTCTTGGGCGCTTCCTCCTCCCTAGAAACGCGAGGAGCTGTCTGTCCAGCAGGAGGCGCTGCTGCGGAAGCGGGAGAGGCTGCTGAGCGACTCCCCGGAGGAGGAGGAGAGGCTGCTGCAGGAGATGAACGAGGAGATCGAGGTGCTCAACGCCAACGTCGACTACATCAATGACAGCTTGTCCGACTGCCAGGCCACCATCATGCAGATCGAGGAGACCAAGGCAAGGGCAGCGCTGGTTCCCCTGTAGCAGCCCGACTGCAGCTCTTCTCACAGTATGCATGAGCCCTGTCCTGCTTAACTGCTTAACTTCAGCAAGTGCACAGTCTCATTTCTTCTCTGTGGAGTCTTTATTAGTTTATTTGTTAGTTGCAAATCTGCCCTTTTTCTGGGGACAAAATATGAGCTAGCAGGCTCTTACTGTCTTATAGACTCGACTCTACATCTGGGTAAAGTGTAATGTCAGGAGAATCTTCCAGCATGCTTGTTTGAAAGACTCTGCAGGCTTTTTTTCATTCTGGTCTCTTAAAATGAAGAGGGAGACTTTGAAGGGAAAAAAAGTGGGAAATTTAGTAAAGCCAAAAATTTGCGGAGAGAATGTGCGGGCTGGGTGTCGGTTGACTTCTGTGGAGGTGCTGGGTTGAAGGTCACCAGGCGCCGTCTCAGTGCCGTGCTCTCCTACAGGATGAACTGGACTCTGTCGATACGTCCGTAGTCATCAGTTCCTGCTCCCTGGCTGAAGCCCGCCACCTGCTGGACCATTTTCTGAAGGCCTCAATTGACAAGGTGAGCAGACAGGAGACGCCGGGTATGTTCAGACTAGGACAGGCACTAGGATCCAGTGTTCATAGGTGTGCGATACATTCTGCAGTATAAAAGATACCGAATGTCTTTTGGAATGCTTCCCTTTAGCATCTCAAAAGGTGAGGAAATGTTTATTGGTGTAAATACAGTAAGGGCATATTCTTATAACTAGAGGAGAGAATTCCTAGGTGGCACTGCATGGCCAAGTACTGCCAGGACATAGTCCAAAATTATTTCAACTTTTCAGAAAAAATAATAAAATATGCACTTAGCTAAGGTTTTCCCCCTTGTGGTGTGTGCAGGGACTGCAGGTGGCTCAGAAGGAAGCCCAGATCCGGCTGCTGGAGGGGCAGCTGAGACAGACGGATGTGATTGGCTCATCTCACAACCACGTGATTCTGGATGCTCTCAGAGAGAAGGCTGAGTGCAACCCTGAGCTGCAGGCTCTCATTCACAACGTCCAGCAGGGTCCGTCTTCTCAACCCCTTCAGCTTGCTTTTCTGCTCTCTACCAGATCTCCTCTTCTACTCTTTTAATTCTCTTTTTCTACCCCTCCTCCACTCAAAAATGCTAGATGCAGTATGTATTTTGGAGCCTACTGATGCAGGCTATACTGTTATGCCTTTGTTTTAAGCTGATCTGGATACCAGGAGATTTGAGGAAGCAAGTCCAAGGCAACTTAGTTCAATACTTGATTGCTGTTACAATCAGTTGCATGGAATATGGTTTGATACAATTAAATACATCCAATACAAAAATACAACATGTGCTTTTAAATTCCTTGTGGGCACTCACGCCCAAGCAGTTTTGTCTGTGTATTACAGTGAAAGCCACTTGGAAACCCTGCAGAGCGATTTACTGCCAGTGAGACAGGAGTCTATCACCATCTAGTGGTCAGCTTTGAGAGTATGTGTGAGAGAAAGTAGACACTCAGGGAGTGTTTGTGTCTCTCCACAGAAAATGGCTATGCCAGTACCGATGAGGAAGTGTCAGAATTCAGCCAGGCGTCCGAGGGCAGGTGAGCAATAAGAGATTGTTTTAGGAAATCGGATGGTGATGTTTAAAATTCTTAAAGGGATCACCAAAGTGAAGTCAGACCTTCTCTTCAAACCCAGGGTGGAGACCAGGACTACAGAGTGTTAACAAAGATTTAGTGCCTTTACAAGGTTTTTTAATGTGTTCCTGTATAATGGACAGCACCTTTCTGACCAGGTGTCATTTAATGAGTGACCACCAGCACTTTCTCTGTTGTCTAAAGTGCAAAGAGTTAAATGGAAAGAACTGAATACAGCGTACAGAGATTGCTGTTTCTGTTTAATAGTATATTAATTTTTGAATTGAATTGACTTGACTGAATAAACATGGAGCTGATTCTTGATTCTCTAATCAAGAGTTCTCAGTATAGTTTTGAACTATATTTCGAATTTATTTGACATCATTCGCTCTCAAATTACCAACGTCTTTTAACTTTCTGATTAAATGTATGGAAGAGATTACCGATGTGTCATAGTCAGCCTTTTGGAACGGTCATGAAGGCTTCTGACATTCTTGAAAACAGTTTCTTTGTCAAGCAAGGGCTTGATTGGAAATAGCTCATCAACACAATATCCAGCGATGGCTCAGCTTCCATCCTGGGAAAGAGCTCTGGATTTTCCTCCCTGGTGCATCACTGTCTCACTGCTTCTCATACTGTCATGACTCTGGAAGATGTCAAGTAGTCAACTTTATTCCTGCCAGAGCCCTGAACCCATCAAACCATTATACAATTCTTTATGGTTGTTTTGTCTTGGTTTGAGGAAATGCAATGCAATCAAAATGCAATGTGTTATAAATACCTGTTTTTACATATTATATTGATATTATGTAAAAACGGTTTAGCATAAATTACGAGAATATAATGCTTTGCTGTAAGGGGTGCAGGACCTCTAAAAGGTTAAAAATCTGTGCTCTAGACTGCTGTTTCAGTAAAGTGTGTTTGGGGGTGTAGAGGTGGATTTTTGAGCCTTTCTCTTTTTCAGTTTCTCACAGTCATACCAAATGAAGGTTTCAGCCAGTCAAGATGACTTCAAGCAGAAGGTAAGTGCTTCAGGCCCTTCCAGTTTGAAGATGTTTGGCCTGTCTGGGCTCCCGTGGTATTTCTTTGTGATTCTTGTCTTGTTTTCTCACACCCTTATGAGGGTGCGCCGAATTAGTTGCCGCTGCTTCAGCTTTTCCATCAGGAAATTCCCACTTGATGTGATTGTTGTGTTCCTCCCTGTCTTGGCTTGGCTGTCCCTTCACTCCAGCAGTTTTCTCTGACCGCTGTCCCCCATACTCCGCAGGGGGAGCCCCGGCTCTCTGCCCAGATGAAGGCGGTGTCGGCGGAATACTTAGGCCCTTCCCTGGACATATCCACCAAGAACATCACCAAGTCCCTGGCCTCGCTGACCGAGATCCGGGAGAACGGCATGGGCTTCTCCCTCCGGGACCCCTACTATCGGGACAAGGTGTCGCGCACGATCAGCCTCCCCACTCGAGGAAATACCTTGTGAGTGAACAACCTGTCTGCACAGAGAAAGGCAGCTGTGGTATGGCAACAAGCACAGGACAGAGCACAAAACGGACCACCTCCAACACTTGACAATGTCTGCACATTGCAGGTGTATGAATATGTGTACTGTGTAAAGACTTGTGCTGTTGCAAGAGGATGGGGATGAGCTGCCATTGGAATTTTTCTCATATTGTGGTATACAAAAGCTATTTCATGCTCTTTAAGCAGGACTGTTTCAATCATTGACTTCTAATTCTACCAAAAGCTCTACAGAACAATACCACCCCCTCTCTCCCCCTGCGCTCTACATTGGGCCAGCAGTCTGTGTGATGTCCTGAGCTCACTGTCTTCTACCTGTGTGTCAGTCCCAGGCAGTCCAGGGGCTCTGACACGTCTCCGCTGATGCGAAGGAAGTCGTACGATCGTGGACAGCCCTACAGGTAACCGTCAAACCCCATCAGTCCCATCTGCTCTTTGTGAACAAAGTGTTCCATTCTCTCCCCTTGACACTCAGCGGTTAGTAGCATCTACACCCTGGGCTGCTCCAGATGTCAACACTCACTTCAAAATGTTTTCTTATGAGGTGGGGTGGAAACTAAGGGACTCTTAGATCCCACTCGGTTCCATTCATTTGCCAGCATTTTTCTTCTAGACAGAAGCACAGCTACAGTATATTATGCTTTACTGGTGCAAAAATACCCACAGTATGGACAGATGACTTCTTTCAGTCTAAAATGTTGTTCAGTTGTCTCTTCCTTTCACTGCTCATTCTTCTGTAATGTGGGAGTTCCCATTCCTTGTACCTGTTGGATTTTATATGTGGCAACACATTTATTCTTGAACAACTAATAGCAGCTGAACCAAATTGTTACTGTATATAAGCATTAATCATTGAATTACCCAGTTAATGCCATCTTCATGTCTGAAAGGCTCTTAACGTGCTTTCAATTCAGATAATTGTGAAGCCTTGGGAAGTGTTCATATTAAGCATTTTCCCTTCCATTTGGGCAAGATGTTCATTCAATTTTAAGTAAATTAGATGGCCTGGAATTTGCCCAGAGGGAATATTGGGCTCTAAGCATTTATGGATGTTTACCAATATAATTCTTCTTAGGATTATCTATCAGACACTCTTTAATTTTCTGGTATTTTGTACTACTTTTTCTGAGCACATATGTTTTAACTGTGCGTTTTAGACTCGCTGGGAGCAGAATCTTTTTTTTTTTTTTGCACGGACCATTAATGCTGTCAGACATGATTACATCAGTGTCTCGAGTTCCCAGACCTCCGGCTGATTATGACTCCTCAGCTTTTGCCTCCTCGAGGCTCCGCTCACTTCCTGCTCCTCCTCCTCCTCTGCTCCTCAGGCCTGCTGACGTGGGGTACACCCCTCCTTCCTCCCCACCTCTGAGACCCCGAAATGACCGCAATGTCTTCTCCCGCCTCACCAGTAACCAGAGCCAGGGCTCGGCGCTGGACAAGTGAGTTTGTGCGGCCTCCTCTCCCCGCTCCTGCTCTGACGCGCGCGCCTAGGAGTGCCCTTTGTGTGACGCGCAGTAAACCGCAGCGGTAGCCCATGCCAGTATGACTTCTGTCACCTTTGTTTTTCCAGGTACCAAAGCAGTGGGGGGGGGGGAATTGTTTTATTGCTGAAGCGACTTCCTAGCGAATGCAGGAATTGAAGTTATTTAAGCAGACTTGTCATGAAGGGCCCATGTCTCCAATCATTAGTTTGCCATGCTTGAGGCCATATCAATAGATCTCCTTAGAAGTGGATTTTTTTTAAATGCATTTGCTGACCATCCAGTCATGCATTTAATTTTTTTTTGGCTTTGCCTACTCGTTCATTCTTTTTCCTCCTTTCCCTCACTCACAGTTGCCTACCAGATGATGGAGTTTGGTGCTGTTTAAACGGGTGGGCCAGCAACATGTCTGGGTTTCTCTTGTCTCAGAGATGCTGGGGTTAGGAAGAGGCAGATGATCTAGTTGTGGGTGGAGAGTATTATACCAGCTACGTGACATGGTTACATTTAAGACAAAGTCTCTTCAATTTCACCCTTTTTTATTTTATTTAATTTACTTTTAAGTTTTCTTCCATCGCTCAGTTTTGCATTTATGAGGGTTTGCTACAGTGGGCACTGGATCTTGTTGAACAAAGGGTTCAGGAGCTTGCGGTTGTGATAAACAAGTTGGCGCTGCTAAGTTGATTAGGAACTGTTGGTTTGGTGTCTTGGTGTCTTTCTTGCATTGTAATTGTGGATTAACTGAAAGGGAACAAGAGTGTCTCTCTTCATATTTTCCCTTTTCTATCTTGACTTTTGTTTAAATAACCTAAAGGGGTTGGGTGTCTGTTAGATAAAATGCTTGTTGGAGACTCAGTTGTTGGGAACTTGGAATCTTTTTATTTGTTGTCCTTTAAGGTAAGTGGCAATAATATGGAGGCTAGTCAGTTCTGTGGCTAAGGTAATTGCTTTTAGCTTTTTGTATCTCACCTTGTACAAATTATTCACCACCTTGTGTTGTCTTCTTGAGGTGAGATGTGAAACCTGAGTTCCTATTGGAAGCGCACCTGTAGCAGTTCTTTTGATATGTTGTTTTTGTTCTCGTCTCTGTAAGCATTTTTAGATCAATGCTGGTTTATGATTTGTGTGTTAACACTGCATTTTATATTGAAAATTAATACTAAGCGACATGAGCAAGGGCAGTGATTTATCATATGAAGGTACAGTCACGTGGTGTTGTAGTCGAACAGGGATGTTAAATTAAAAACAAAATGCTTTCTCGTTCTTGCATGTTATTGGGAAGCATTTCTTCCTTCATGTGTTCATACTGTATGTCTGTCCATTGATTTCCCTGAGTAACCAAAATAAGTGCTTCGTCTCTTGGGTATGCCAAGGCAGAATCTTTATTCAAGACCCAGGAGATATAGTTTGCGTGTGTGATATAGCAACAGTTCATACCAATTTCAGATTCTTCTCTGCACTGTAACATTTTGGTTTTGCTCAGCTTAACATTATTGCACATAGAGACACGTCATGCCCTCTGTTCTAGACTGGAATGCAAAGATCATGTTTGAAAGACATCAAAGACCCAGCAGAGTGACATCCTGTAGATTTCTCTTATCTATGCAAATTTCCCGTTGGATCAAAGATTAGAGCTAGAAAAATTAAGGCGATGACTGAAATGTGGTTTGAATGTATTAAGAGTGTCACAGTCTTTTCTTATCTATTAATCAACCAGAAAAAGGCTATTCATTACCCTAATGTGACTTAAGACCGATTGCACTGTTGCATTTCCACTTGAACCAATCAAAAGTCAATATTGTTTCCCACAATACTGTACATGACTCATTATGGGGACTGTGTGTGATCATAATTTATTTTAAGGTACTAAGTTCAGCAGTACTGAATAGTCACTTTAATTTACATCAAGCATGCCTGCCATTAAATATTCTAAATTAGTCACTAAGCGGCGAAACACACAGCAGCAGTAATGGTGTCACCAAGGTCCCCAAGGAAGAAAAGGACATTATAAGTATTGTGGCAGCTGAATCAAAGTGATGGCTTTTGAACCATGAAATAGGTGTGCAAAAATTCCTAATTTGAAAACGGCTGCATGTGACTAATTCTCTTTTCATGCTTGATGAACGGAGGTTTTGACTGAATCTGTATAAGAGAAGGGTGCTCATATAAATTTCCTGTTGCCTTTTTATATGACAAAATCTCCAGGAATGTTTTGCAGAAGTTTCTGATGAATTCAGACTTGAATTCCCTGCTGCCAGTTACAGGAGGACTGTTGGAATACTCTTTTGCAAGGGGAACCACTTGTGCTCATGTGTTTCCTGCAATGATAATGGTCACTATTTGGACTCCAGATGTTATTAAATACGTTTATTTTTTTTCCCTATTTAAGCGTTTCTGGAGCAAATCGTACAATATCACAAAAGGTTTTGCAGCTCCTCCTGTGATTGGTCAGGGTGATCCACTGGTGACCTGTAATAACCTTCCTGATCTTGGCATACCTCCTTCCTGCTAACCCAACCCCTGTCTGCTTGCTTCCCAGACGCCTTTCCCTGTCCATCCTGTTTCCGATCTCCCCTAATCCTGCTGCTGTTCTGTCCCTAGGTCTGATGACAGCGACTCCTCTGTCTCGGAGGTGCTCAGGTATAGATCTCTCTCTGTCTGTCTCCAGTACTCCAGCCTGTGTTGTCAGCCTGCCCCTCGCTCTGGGTCTGAGCTGCTATATGCTGTCTGCATGCCTACCTGAGTGTTTCCCCTCCCCAGCTTCTTTCTCTTCTCTGAGTTCTCTTTTCTCCCCGTCTCAAATAATAACTGAATGAACCTTATAGTTTAAGAATCCTGGTCAGGTAGAGATCAACAATAGGATGCCACATTTAACAGAGAATGGTTTTAGGAGTAGCAGAAAGCATGACCTTCCTTTTTAAGCCAAAAAAAGAAAACATTTTATCCAAAACCACCCTGCATGAATTCCCCCCATGGACAAGTTGCAGATTTTTTTTCCCCATATGTTTTATCCAAAGTTTGTATCAAAATACGCTGGGACAGGCACGCTGATCCAAGTATCTGTTGTTTTAAAACAAATGCCATTTTTTTTTTCCCCCCAATGAAAAATAAACACACTGAAAAATAAAGTCAAGATTATTGTCCGGATTTGCAAAGAAAATTGAAGCTTGAAATTCGCAAGTGTTTTCGTTTAAGAAAAACTCTTAAACGAAAGAGTTTCTCCGGGAAGCCATTTTGTTTGCAGAAAAACTTTTTTAGATTATCAAGCACTAAGGCAGCCACTACTGGTTTCGTCTGCTGGCTCTTGCCTGTTGTAAAACGCACCAGCATCCCATGTTTGATTTTCAACTTCCTATCTTGTTGTGTTACAGATTGCACTGAAGTCCTAATGGACTTCATTACCTTTATTACCTGTATTAGGCGGCAGATGAGGCCATCAGTGGGACACATGCAGTTTGAGGATACAGAGGGAGGTTTCACTTTTGGAAAGAAGCATCTTCAGCACTGGTCCATTGGAGTCCTGGTCTGACAGGATGTCTGGGTTTCCTTAAGTGCTCATTGAAGGACTGTGCAAAGGATTGATGATTTAAAGAGAACAGACCAGGCTACTGGAATGTGGCCCTTGAAAAGCTATAGTGGAGTCACTTGATTTACTGTGGTTGAAAGATGCTCCCTTGTGACTAAAGACAATGTCTTTTATCCCACTCCTTGATGCTTCTTGTTCCGGAAGCATACAAATAAAAACACCCACTGCGTTGCAATTTGAGCCATTTCACACTGGCCCTTCTACTTAAGGCAGAAACCTGGGTGGAGGATATTTTATGTTTCTTTGCTTATTTTCAATTAATGTGGATAGACAAAATGCAGTTAAAATAAACTTGTGCAGTTAAAGAGGCACAAGTGAGAGGAATCTGTTAACGGTTCGTTCTGTCTCATTTTAGTCCCTCTTGATAGTACTTGGAACAAACCCCAATCCAGAAAGGAACAGCAGGGCTCCAGACTAAAAAAAATACTTGGCAGCCACTGGTTCCTAAAATGAAATATTTAGGTGCCAAACGACTTTTTTTAGTCGTCAAATTACAGATTCAAAATAGTTCGTCTGCAATGCACCCAATAAACATGGCACATGCGGTGTTGTTATCATACGTCTTTGATACATTCATTAGCAAGATTTGGGAGGCATATTTTGTGAACAGTAATTCCTCGCGTGCGGTCATGTAGACTGCATTAAATTTCATTTTCAGTTCTTGAAAGTCTTTGTCACAATCGCGAGACACACAGCCCGGGCTGAAGGTGTCGGCCTTCGGGCACACTTCGAAATTCCACAATCGCGAGCTTCAGTGTTCTATAATGTACGGAACTGATCTTATCAAATGCAGTATGCTTCTGACTCCCGTGTCTTTTTGTCGTTTCTTTTTTTAAATGGTTCATCCTTTGAAAAACTCAGTTTTCCCTTTTCTGACCGGTTTTAGAACATAAGTCACAATATATCATTTGTTTAACTTTATCATACCTAAGCCAAGCAAATTCCTGAAGCCACGAAGTTCTGAAACGTCGATCAGGCCTGTTGACGCATTAATCTTACTCTAAAATGTCCCAAGTCTGTTTTCAAACTGCGTTCATGTGGAACGCTTGCAGTAGCCTGTGTTCTAGTGCTTGGCTTCTTAGCTTGATACCTCTTAACCAAGTCACTGCCGTGTGCTGTGATGAAGGGACGGAAAGGCGTGCACTCTAAAAATGTAATTAAGTAACACCTCATTACTGTGTGAAATTTGATCACATATCGACACAAAATAACGGAGTTTTGGGGTCTGTCGCTAATGGCGACTAAATTTTAAATTATTGTCGCAAATTCTTTTTTTGTCGCATTTGTGAGCATTTCAGTCGCAGTCTGGAGCCCTGAACAGTTTAATGCAGATACGGATACCCAACCTTACACCAGTTTACTACTTTATTTTGTGTGAATTTCATTACTCAAGAGCACAACAGCAGTGTCTTGACTGAGATTTAAACCTACAACCTACTACTCAACAGTCCAGAACCTTAACCACTGTTTCACATTGCTGCCCTGCAGGCAATATGCGGGTTGAGGAAAGGGAAAACCCACTATAACAAAAAGGACAGGTGAGCACCCCAAATGCATGCACCCCAGTTCTCAGGGGGCAATAGTGCTGACCGCCATGTCACTACACCCCTGCAATCTGGAACAAAATTTGGCAGCTTATAAAGTCTGAACAGGATCAAACTGGTAAATATAGAGAGAAAGCAGAAAATCTTTTTGCAGTAACTGATGCAGTAGCATCAGATTTTCACCAGATGTCATAAGCATCACGTGAATCGCTTCTAAAACTCTTCTTTCTGCTTTAATGTGCCTCTTACATTAATTGGTGTGTTTTTCAGAATAATTAATTCATCCCCATCACTGCAGAAAACCTTCAGACCACTTTTTTTACAGCCTAAAAAATCCTTTTGTATTTACTGGAAAGATTCCCTTTGTTCAGCTGGTAACAATGACCATGTTAACATAGACAAAGTTTGTTTTTGTTTTTACAATGAAAAAGTTAATTTTTCTATATGCAAAAGGTCAGACGATAATAAATGAAGAACACAACGATTATAAATCATAATCATACCGTTATATTCCCTGTAGCCATAAGGCTCAATCCAGATGCCTCCTTGTACTTCATATTTCACAATCTAATGGAATTGCAATAGTGTTAGCTAAATTACTGAGCTCATGCATCTAGCCTTTCACATTTCTTGGACACATTTGTTCCAGTTTTGGTTTTTACTTTTTAATATGTGTCACATTGATTTCATTATCTGAAGATTGCTTCAAAGGAAAGAAATATAAAGGGTTTTTTATTGGCTTTTTTCCTGTACTTTGCCTCAGTAGGGAACATATGAACAGAGCAGTATCCCTCACCTTTTGTCCAGCATGACAAAATGAGAGAGTAGACAGTCTTTTTTGGTGTTTTGTTGAAAAAGCAGGTTTTTAATTGCACAATCAGTCATTTCGTGGGTTGTGAAGTAGGTAGGCATTGTCTATAAAGTTACCGTCCTTGCTCAGCGGGGTTTGCCATCACTGCAGTGCGGTAACAGAACGCTGCTTCATTTCTGCAACAGAATAAAAATGTAGCACTTGAACTATCTCCCAGGATGCTCTCCTGCTTAAAACCCGTCTCCTTCCAATCCGTTTAATTGCTGCCAGTGCTGTCATCCCAGAACTCCAGAAACATGCACATGGGAAAAAACCCAAGGAAAATTAGGAAAAAAGCATGCTGTTTTCCCTCCTAACTGTGGGGATCTTCAGTGGGAGAGCAGTCTGAGACCGACCAGGCTTGGGAACACCTCCGATTTTTGCCTTACATGGGGCAGACCATAGTCTGTATGAAGGTCTTTAAAACAGCATGATAAGGTTCATTCAGAACACTTCCCAATTTTTTTTCTTTAAGTTGCTTAGTGTAGTCCCTGTAACCCTGTAAAAGTTGAATCATCTCAGTTTTTTTCTTAGTTTTCCACATCCAGATTTAGGAGACCACCTTAGGCCAAGTCTGTGTGTTGGCACTGGAGATCTTGACTGAGCCCTGTAGTCGCACACACCTGGGAACGCCATGGACCACCATAGCGATCTGAACAAATATTGCATGTTGACGTTTTTTTCTGTACTGTCTCTTGTTTTAGCTCTGTGTGTCTTTACAAAGCTTTATCTATAGTCTGTGCTGTTCTGGGTTTGGCTGATGTGATTTTTTTTTTCCGGTTTGGCTTACTTGCATGTAGCTTTCCTCCATATTGTTTTGGGGAGCTTGGGGGTGTTGTATCTGAGTCTCCACAAAGCCATGGTGCCGATCTGCGGACTGTGGGTTGAACAGTCCACGTTCTATGGTTGTATTTTGACAGTACAGGAGCACACCTGCTGCGGGTAAGTCAGATTCCTGTGGGGCTTGTGGAACGCTAAATAAAGTCATTCTTCTGCTACATTTAAACTCTCTGTTAAGTTCTCTGTTTCCCTTGTTAGCATATTAAATACTTTAGGTTTCCTTTCCTGTGGTGTTCAGATGTTCTGACTGGTTTGTTGTATCCCTCTATAGACTGGGCATTTAATTTTTTTGCCTTGTGATTGATTATGTATTAACCTAAGGAATGTCCATGCTAATAATAGCTTGTCTTTGGTAAGAGCAATTGGAGCAAAAATTATTGGCATGACCACAGAGTGAATGATGGTAAGGAACAAGTGCTAGGAGACACACTGGGTTTTTAAGGACAAGGAAAGCCAAAGCACCAATTACAGCAAGATGGTCAAGATGTCAATAGAGAAGTTATGATCTTCTGTGCCTCACTGCTACACATTTAGCTTAGTAAGTAGATATTAAATGGTTTACGTTAAACACATTTAAAAACAATTAAAAACATTCTGGAACATGTTGAAAAATGTAGCAAGATTTGGCCTTTACAAACCGCTCCGAAGGCTGACTGCCCACACCCCGCAGGAGAGCCTACTTGAGAGTCCCAATGAGCATTGTCCATATTGCACCCTATCCCACTCCCCAGAAGCCTTGATGACTGATGGTGGGGACAGAGATCCCACGAATAACACCAATGTAACATTGGTGGTCAGTAATGGAAATTGATCTGCTGATTTCACGCTCATACAAACAATGAAGAAGCTCACTGTGCCAAAAGCCGGCCCTCCCTCCAAACATGAATGCACTTTGGGTGTCCTTAAGAGTGCTTTCCACTGTGAGATCTATTACAGAAAAAAAAAGAAGTATAGCAAAATGTGTATCCGTAATGAAATTGTTCAACAGGTTTGTTCTTGTTTCTGTATGCTGGAGATAATTTACATTGTGTGCTTGTAAGTTATCTCCTTAAATGTTCAAGGTTTGTCCATTTAATTAAAACTGTGACAGAACAGCCATTTTAGTTTTTCCTTACAGTTTTAAATCCTGTGCATATTGGAATGCTTTGGAAGATAAAGCTTGCACCTGTCTTGACCCTTGCTATGTCCTCATTTAGGGGGCTCTTGTTGCACAAGCCCAGACCGTTCCCTGCAGTATCCGTGGTGATTGTCAGTGTTTCAGAGCTAGACCAGTTTTGTCTTTCATCCTGTGCTCTGTTGAGTTCCCACGGCATGCTCTTCTGTCAGAGGAACCACTGTTCAGAGTGAAGGCAAAAAACCTTCAGCTGTTTCTGGGGTGGAAAATGAGTTATAATACCTAGGGAAAAGTGTCTGGCGAAACCTCATGGAGATCTGATATTCTAAATAAAAAGCATACACACATCATTTCAATGTCAAGCAGTCTTAGTTGATAGAATGTGTCCTGTACTGACTAGTATGACAATTTCTTTCCTTTAGAATCAGAGCTGTGGTTCACTTTCCCAGCTTCTCAGTTGTCTTTGTACAGTTCCCCAGCAGGGGGAGCCATAGGGACAGGAGTCAGACATGGGAGGCTGCATTTCTCCACAAGCATTCAATTTCTTTGTATGTCATTTTTAGCAGACAGAGGTGGTGGCAAAAGTCGCAGAAAGATCGGCAAAATAAGAGCAATAGGTTTTGCTTTGAGCTTTTGTTTTGGTGTTAGTCCCATGGCGAGCTTTGCAATTTGAAAAAAGGAAAAAAAAATCTTTAAAAACACACTTGTTTTACATTGTGTTATGTCAGAGCCTGAAGGCAAAATTACAGAACATTAATAAAACAACCCGCCGAAAAAAAACTAATCTCAGGCAGAGGTTTTGCACAGAGGAGGATATTTTTTTTTTTGTCGTCTATAAATACAGCATCTGAGATCAAGGATTATATGTAAATATCTTCGATCTTCCCTCTTGCATCTGTGTGTCACAGATTCTCCTTACGCGACACTTCTGAGCATTAAGTCCCGCACAACATTTTTTGCCGAGGCTGTTTGAAGTGCCTTTGGGGAGCTGGGTACTGAAGCTCTTTGGTGTTTAATTGGGAAGATCTCTCTTCCCATTAGGCAGACCCCGGCACAGGGATCTCGTCAAGTGAAACAACTCTGCCTGCCTGACTGTGCCTGTGTTTGAATATTTATCAGGGAAAAAACAGCCAGCCAGTCAGCCTCATTCTCTTCTCCAGCAGCTTTTATGCTGTGAAAAATTGCAGCACTTTGGTTTATATATTTATTTATTGCAGTTTTTAAAAAGTAGGACACACACACACACTTCCCATCCCCACACACACTCCTCTTACTTCCTTAGTCCCAGAAATAAGCAGAATATTTTTTGTGCCATTTTTTTAATGTTGGATTTTAACTTTTTTTAAATGTGTCCTATTGGAACTAAGTGTCAACGATGGAGATATTTGTCAGTCACTAAAATTGATATTATTGTGACTGTTGTAGAACTTGTGTGCTTTATTACTATAACGCTTATTTGTAAGTAGGTCTGACTCTCTTGAGCCCTTCAGTACATTGTTATAGATGTAAATGTGAGCCCTGGTGTTTAACCAAGTTACGCCAGTAGTGAAGATGGGCTGACTCTTCAATGGGGTGTGGACACAGCCTTGTTCCTTTGGCACAGCTGCAGACAGGCTGGCGATGAGCGCACGCCCATGCTGGGGTCTTATCGATTGATTGTGTGTATTTCTGACAGGGGAGTGATCAGCCCTGTGGGCGGGGTAAAGGGAGGCAGAACTGCACCCCTGCAGTGCGTCTCTGTGGCGGAGGGCCACTCCAAACCTGTGCTGTGTCTGGACGCCACAGACGAGCTCCTCTTCACTGGATCCAAAGGTACGGTATGGCCGCTCCGCTCACTCTTCAGTTAGGTGAGAGCTTTGGCCATTGTATATTATTATTTGCTTCACTGAGAAAGCCTTCTCCACGGAGATTTACATATTTAATTGAATCATCTGCACCAAGAGACTGAAATAAGAGAAATGCAGCAGTATGCACAGAGCAGACACTCACACAACAGCATCTGGTAAGTTGGTCTTATGCAGAGCATGCTGCAGACAATCGTGCACAAGTCTGGAGTTATTTTGATACGGCCAGCAGCCATATCACCCTGCAACTCACAACTGGCAGCCCACTGAAGCTAAGCAGGTGTGAGCCTGGTCAGTACCTGGATGGGAGACCTCCTGGGAAAAACTAAGGTTGCTGCTGGAAGAGGTGTTAGTGGCGCCAGCAGGGGGCGCTCACCCTGCGGTCCATCTGGGTCTTAATGCCCCACTATAGTGATGGGGACACTTTACTGTAAACAGGCGCCGTCCTTCGGATGAGACATAAAACTGAGGTCCTGACTCTCTGTGGTCATTAAAAATCCCAGGATGCTTCTCGAAAAGAGTAGGGGTGTAACCCCGGTGTCCTGGCCAAATTTCCAATTGGCCCTTACCAATCATGGCCTCCTAATAATCCCACTCTATGAATTGGCTACATTACTCTGCTCTCCTCCCCACTGATGGCTGATGTGTGGTGAGAGGACTAGAGCACTATGGCTGCCGTCGCATCATCCAGGTGGATGCTGCACATTGGTGGTGGAGGGGAGTCCCCATTACCTGTAAAGCGCTTTGAGTGGAGTGTCCAGAAAAGCGCTATATAAGTGTAAGCAATTATTATAATTATAATTATTTTATTTTTTTAAATTTAAAATGTAGCACTTCCAAAAACATTTTTTGAGTAGCACACCCACCCATTGCAATAGCCAGCTGTTTTTCACATTTCTGGTCACGACTACAAATCTTGCAGCCGCACACGGGAAAAGGAGGCAGTGTAGGCAGACCCCTCTGTCCTGCCCACCTTTAAGCCACTGGTCTTTTACCACATTGCAGTACCTCAGGATCAGTGCTCATGGGAGGAGAGGAGTGTCCCTCAGCGTTCATGCTGTGAGCTTGCAAGTATAGGGGGAATTCAGAGCCGAGACCCTGGCTGACCAATTCCACCTTGCCCTCGGAGGTGCTCAATTGTACACCACTGCTTGGGAAATCCTGTCACAGCTGGTTACTGACCCAGCCTGGGATCGTGAAGCTCAAGCTGTGCTCAGGCTTGAGCCTTTACTGATATGAAATTTATGCCATATGGATGAAAGCGTTTTTTGGCAAACCTTTCAGTTTGACTATGTTTTGAGGTAGTTATTTTATTAAAACATGACTCTGTGATTATAAAAGGATTTCATAAATATTAAATTTTTATCAGCGTATGTGATGTTTGTACCTTTAATTTATATTTTTAATTAGGTTGGCAAAATCTAATCTTAAACATATTCTGTAAGCTCGTATATGATTAGTCAAAAGTTTGAATGGCAAAACTAGCAAGACAAAATATGCACTGATGAAGCAAATGTCTATTAGCAGTGAACAATAATAAAAATGCTCGTAGAAAATAATAAAATTAACAGCTTGAGGGGCATCTTAATTTGAGCCTCTTTAAGAGCAGTTGGAAAATGTATCACTTGAGAGAAAAGAAATGGTTGAGAAAAATATGAGAGGAGACCATTTGGCCCATTAAGCCTGTTTGTCTGCTAGTAGAGAACTAATCCAAGAGTCTCATCCAGACCTGTCTTGAGAGAAGCCAGGGTATTGGCTTCTACAGCGTGGCTGGTTTAAGCCCACAGTCTTTTGTAGAAGAAATGCCCCCTGTTCTAAGTAGTTGTTCTGAGAACATAGTTTCCACCTGTGCGCACTGCTGAGTCTGAAGAAGTCTGCTGGCTTGCCTTTCACAATCCCCTAAGGCACTGTTGATAATTGGAAGAGGACCCTGTGCACTCTTCTCTGTTCAAGACTAAAAAGATTCCATTCTGTTCCATGTAGAACATTCACTTACGCTGCAGATCTTATCTGGCTGCTCTTTTCTGGACTGATTCTAGAACAGCAATGTTATTGTTGCAATATTGTGGCCAACATTTTACCTATATTCTGTAGAAGCTCTTATTAGTAGAGGGGAAAATGGAGAACTTCACTGAGAGGAGAAGAAGAGGATGAATAAGTTAAAACCATCCAGAGACACAGTAGAACATCGTATCTCCATCCTTTTGACCAAAAACCTTACAAGCTCTCTCCAGCTTAGCTACCTTTTGAGGTGGGTTTCCTTCCCCTTCTGTGGCTCCTGCTATAAATAAGTCTGGAATAAATTTGAAGTCAAGTGGAGATGGATATATGAAAGGTGACCTTCTGCCTTCAGTGCTTGATCAAGCAATATACCACAGTCCTGGTCACCGGGGATGGGGTTGTGACATTTTATTAACTTGGTCTTGAGCAGCTCTGGGTTTGCAGCCTGAACGAGCACCAACTGAATCATTCCCCACAGAGAGAACGTGAAGACTGATTAAAACTGAAAGGTCACTAACAGCTCCTGAAGAGACCTTTTTTCGTTTAGTGTTCTGCTTTTCGGGCCTGTCTGCTGTCAGTTTGGGAGGAGAAAAACAAGACTGCGACCACGGCAATTTCGTTTTTTTAACAATTGTTTCCAATTCCGTTGGTTATATTTACCCACCTGATTTGGGACTGCCAGCTGGTGTGTCTACACAGCTTCGAGCCCCACAGCCACACATGCGGAGAGTGAGCCGCTGTAAACGGACGCCTCCGATTTGTCCTTTATTCAGCCACCTGGCGCTATAGAATTTCTGAAAGGAAATAGAACCCCTGCTTGAACACATTGACTCCAAGCACCAAGTGAAAGGTACCTCTATTCCCAGTGGCTACAGTAAAGCAGACACAAGAGGAGTGTAAAGACTGCACTGTAAGAGTGGAAGTGTCATAATAGCGAGAGCCCTCATGAGCAGCTCTAGTCTTATAGTGCAGCATCTACACTACTCTTTTGGCTTCTTCACTGCAGATCGTTACCTTTCTGTTTACCACTGAACAATGTCTGGGTCAACAGGGAATGGTTCTGTGTGCAGGTATTCAGACAATTTCCCATGGTCAGACATTCACAGCAAGTCAGTGTTGAGGAATGAGTGACAGCCCTGTTGGTTTAGGATGAGGAGGGGAGCTGAATTACAATTCTCTTCTGCGTGTGTCGACAGTACCCCCGGCTGGACATGTCTGTAACGTGCTTCAGCACTGTAGATGGAGCTCAGTAATGACTTCTCTCCAATCTCTTTTTTTTTTTTTGCTCCCTGTGCGCTATAGACCGCACGTGTAAGATGTGGAACCTGGTGACAGGGCAGGAGATTGTCACCCTGAAGGGTCACCCCAACAACGTGGTGTCGGTAAAATACTGCAGCAGCTCCTGCTTGGTCTTCACCGTCTCTACCTCCTTCATCAAAGTGTGGGACATCCGTGACTCCGCGAAGTGTGTGCGCACCCTCACGTAAGGTTTTCCTCTCGCCTTATTCCCTTGCAGAGATATCCCTCAAGGAGTGACTGCTTAAATTCCCGCATGCTGCATGTTTTTCACTGGGATGAACGTGTCCCGTAGTTCAGAGGGAAACTTTGCGGTTGGATGCTGAAAATCAGTAGTCGCACATGTGTAGCGAGCGCAGCCGTCCATTTTCTCCTGAATCTGACCCACGTGCTGCACGGGAGGTTGATGGCATTTTGGTCATGATCCGGCCCTCTTATTTCGCCCCAACCCTCAGGTCCTCTGGTCAGGTTATCTCAGGGGATGCCTGTGCCGCCACCACAACCCGCACCATCACCACAGCGCAAGGGGAGTACCAGATCAACCAGATCGCTCTGAACCCCTCTGGCTCGGTGCTGTACGCCGCCGCTGGCAACACCGTGAGGACCTGGGATCTGAACAGGTGAGGGGGGGTTGGGGGGGCTTCCCGGCTGTCACCCACACTCTCCTGTCACGCCAGTCACGCAGTCTCAGATCCTTCACCGTGCCCCGATGAGACCTGCCACGCGCTTTTGTGCCAAAGCTGATGTCATCGCTGGCCCCTTATTACACATTCTTCATGCATTACCGTCAGTAAGAAGAAAACTCCTGAGGTGGTTTACTGATGCTTTTTGATGAGATTAAATTAAAATTCTGTTGGTTGGCTAAGAAAATCAAGTGGACGTGGAAGGCTCAGTTTTTTTTATAATAAATGATGGCTACCAGACCATCCCTGTGCCTGCCGCCTACTGTAACTCACCTCCTCACCCTGAGGAGGTCGCTGTGCCTCCCTGTGCTAAGTCACTTGGATGAGACAGGAAATTGGGGCCGCAGCAGGTCACTGTGTAGTAACTTAAAGTCCTTTGTAGCTAAAGTCATCTGTTAAATCACTTATTATGGGGTGGTGGAGATTTTTTTATATATATATGTCTGGGTCGTTAATTTGACCATTTAAGGGGGGCTTGTTGGACTCGGTTCTGGGAGGACCTTTTTTTCCAGCCTGAGCTCCATTACAGTCTGGGTCTAATTAATTAATTAACTGCCTTGGTGCAACTATTGTAACTTTGCTCCGAGGTGTTTTTTTTAAGTAACTGTTTTTGTAGTCAGCGTTTTGAGTAATGATGACTGTTGTTTGTAAAAGACCTTAAGGTACACTCTGTATATATTTAATTAAGAAAATTAGCGAAATAAATGATTGGTTAATAATTAACTAGCAGCTCGATCACCCTGCAAATCACAGCTGACAGCCCACTGAAGCTCAGCAGGTCTGATCTTGGATGGGAGACCTCCTGAGAAAGCTAAGGTTGCTGCTGGAAGAGGTGTTAGTGGGGCCAGCAGGATATGGTCACCCTGCAGTCTGTGTGGGTCCTAATGCCCCAGTATAGTGACGGGGACACTATACTGTAAAAGGAAAAAGTGCTATCCTTAAGATGTGACTGAAAACCAGACAAGTGCTATTTAAGAGTAAGAGATTATTATTATTTTTATTAATGGTTTTAATTCACGTCTCAGGTTGGAGGAAAACCCAACGGACACAAAGTTTGAATCCCCCGATTTAAAGAGTAAAGACACCAAGTCCGTTTGAATTCAGGTCTCTGTGTGGAAGTCCTCTTTTTATTTGAGGGTCCTTCTGTTTCCTCTGTATTCGGGTTTGGAATGACCTGCTGCATGCCCAGTGTTGGATTAACACACTCTGCGGTCCATGTTTTAGGATGCAGGCCATCGGGAAGCTGACTGGTCACATCGGCTCGGTGATGTGCCTCACTGTGGGTCAGTCCAGTGGCTGCAGGGACCAGGTCATCACTGGCTCCAAGGACCACTACGTCAAGGTACAGCACTGCCGTAACCCCAGGCCTCGGTCAGAGTACCTGCTTCTGTCCCGCTTCTGTGCCGTTTTCTCTGCTTGTTTCTCATCTGTGTGCAACAGCCTGAAGTTTGTAAATGTTTTGCTAATTATCACTTGGGCATCACTGTAACTCATCAATTATCCCAGTTAAGATCTTTGCAGTTTTATATTTACAACTGCAGGTGAACATGCAGTTGTACGTATGGCTGCCCTGTATCTGAAACAAGGCTATTCAGTCATTTATTTAATAAGTATGGCTTATTCAACGGTCCTCATTTTTTTCAGTGATGACTCCTCTTAAATGAGCATCTTCTCATTCACCCTGCCTGATGTCACAGGAAGATGTTCCATTAAGGTGATGTAAGAAAATGGGTGCTGATATTTGTCAATGGTGCTGCAGGTGTTTGACGTTGCTGAAGGTACGGTGGGAAATGTGGGTCCAGCCCATAACTTTGAGCCGCCGCACTATGATGGCATCGAATGTCTGGCCATCAACGGGGACATCCTGTTCAGTGGCTCCAGAGACAACGGCATCAAGAAGTGGGACCTCGAGCAGCAGGAGCTCATCCAGGTACAGTGGATGTACCGATCACTGACTGCGCAGTCAGCCATGTCCACACAGCGCCCCGCCTTTGTGCTTTTTCTCATGCCTGTTCCTCCCTTGTTGCTTCCCGCTGTCCTGGAAGTGTCAAAAAGACTTCATTTGCAGCAGGGTTATGTGCTGCAAACACTGTAGTGAAATAACATTACTTAACTACAGTATATAATGGGGAAACAGTGTACAGTACAGCATGGAACTCGCAGAATTTCATTGCCTCACAGGACCAATCTGCCTATAGCTTCCACTGAGCTGATGCGATTGCTGTGTCTATATCTATATATGTCTAGGTATGATATGGATTGTATCTATTTCTCTCACAGCACTGAGCTAATGGGACTACAGCGCCTATAGTTCCTACTGAGCTGACAGAACTGCGGTGCCTATAGCTCCCACTGAGCCCCCACAGTACAGCACCGAGCTAACGGTACCACAGTGCCTATACTGAATTTCTCACTGAGCTGATGGGACTGCAGTGTCTATACAGCAGCTCTTATATCACAGCTCTGATTTCACTCTATGCTACTGCCTTAACACATTCCAGGTCCAGAGCACAAGAAATGCAAAACTAAACTTAAGAGTGTTCTGGAAATGCCAAAGTACAATATTCTGAAGGATGTTTCTTTTTAGTTTATGTACCTGAATGAACACGCACATTATATATTTTAATATAAAAACAATAAACAGCTCTTTGCACTGTTTCATTTGCCATGGCGCCTGGGGATATGAAATGACTCAGACAGCTAATTTGATTTTTTGTCTTCTGAGCTGTTTGAAGGAAGAAAAGGATAAATAATAAGCACAGTCTGGTGCTGTCGATAGAGCTTGCACCAGCCCTCAAATGATTTCTGACATTTTGCCATTAATTGCCTTTTTCAGCTAAAATGCAACTGCTGTGCCTTTGTGGATGAGCATTCTGCCGGCAAACACTGGGGTTATAAGAACCCGAGCGTCAGCTTCACACATTGTGATGTTCATCAAGAAGAGAGCAAGCAATCACTCAATGATCACAAGGGGTGTCTGCTAGTCATTCAGAAGAGCAGGGGCTTATTTTAAAAGAAATTTCTGCAGAATTAGTGGAAGAAGTGCCATATGAAAGCTGGAAGGGTCATTCTTTTGCAAATCAGACCGGTGCAAGTTGGGACTTGTTAAGCAGGTTGCAGAGAGTGAATGCTGTATTGCTCAGAAAAAGAATTTGCTGTGTTGATGATATTTAATAATGAGAAGCACTTTGATGGACAGACGACATTAATTTCGATTTGTAGTTGATAGCTCATAACTCTGGGTTCTTATCAGTTTAATTCACTCCCCTGAAAATCCAGGCCAATTTCTAACTCGATGCTCATTGAAATTGTACAGTTATTGATGCTGCGGAGTGCTTTTTGTATTTTCACAATTCCTCATGTCTAGGTATGATATTTCAGCTAGCTGATTAATATTCTGAGTTAAATTGGCAGACTCTCACAATGGTAGGCATTGTGTGATTGAGTTAAGGAACATAAGACGCACTTCTTCCACTTCCCCGAGGCTAAATCATATCCATCCATCCATTTTTCTAAACATTTTATTCAGTACTGGGTTGTGGGGGCGCTGGAGCCGATCCCAGCAAGCAGCAGGCACAAGGCAGGATACACGCTGCGCGTCCCAGTCCATCACAGGGCAGACGTGCACACACTCACACCAGGGCCAGGTTTTCCTGAAGCCAATTAATTTACATGTATGTCTTTGGACTGTGGAAAAAAACCCACACAAACCTGGGGAGAACATACAAACTCCATGCAGATAGAGACCAGAAATTGAAGCCCTAAGGCCCCACATTGCTATGAGCCTGAAATGCTAACCACTGTGTCACTGGGCACCCCACAAAATATTTATTTTGTAAAGTGGAAAAAACTCTTGAAACATACAGCTCAGTCCCACACTGCATTGTGCCTTGTCACAAACAGTCCCGTTGGAAAGATGGAGTTGGACTGGGCTGCGAATGTTTCATATTATTTTAGATTCTTTTCCACACCCAAGCTTTTCAGACCTGGGACAAACATAGCGCTGTTATTTTTTGAAATAGTTTAAATGTTTCAGTATTTCTTCATAGTTAACATTATCATCACATATGAATGTTATTTCAGAATATTTAACTGTGAGCAAAAGCTTAAAAATAACAGTGAAAAAATATTCACCATCAACGGCAACAGGATGATCCTCTTGATAATCTGCAGTTCTTTTTCCACCTTTTAACTTGCTCTGAATTCATGATGATAAGGAGAGTTGAAGTACTGTTACAGTTTCACATCAGACCATAAGTGAGAATGTCAACATTTTATTTGTATCTGTCTCCCATTTGGAGGGGGCAGAGGTAATATGTTTGGAAGAGACTTATTTAATGGCTCTAATATACTGTAGGATTGTCTGAGCTATATTATTGCCCTGTATAGGAGAAAATGCTCCAGATTGCTTACAAGAAGTAGTCACCTTTCACACTTAGGAGGACTGAAGGCTTTCTGAAAAGATTAACTAGACACAGGGGCGTGTATGGCATGCTTCATGACCCATGATCTTAGCAACTCTTCAGTGGGTGGCAGAATGCAAATGGGGACATTGAAGTATTTTTTGAGAAGACAAGGTCACTTTAAGGTGTATGTCTATACAGTACATTCGTTTGCAAGCTTTGCATTTCTCTGACAAATGTGAGGAAGAAAAACGGGAAGGAGACTGGGAGGTGGTTTTTGATAGTTAATTTGCCAGTGTCTTGAGCTGATGGATTTCGAGACTTGGCACATGCTGGGGGCCCCTGCATTAGCTGTGCCCCCTGGGCATTTGAGCTGTGTGAAGGAGCCTGGTATCAGTGACATAAGGCCAGCCAGGGCAGTAATCATTCATGTCCATGCACCCAGGGCCAGATTTGTACAGCACAGCCCCTGCTGGGCCTGGTCTGAGCTTGTCCTAAATGGAAAAACACAAAATAATTGGAAACGCACCGATGCATTAATGCACTGGATACTGATAGTGAGCTCTTTCTTGCACTTACACTGCAGAATAGTCACTCACCTGTACCATCATACTGTACTTAAAGGGGAACCACAGTTCCAATTTCTCAGACCAGTTATTAAATCTCAATAATGAAACAAATTAATTGACGGTATAGAACATTTTAAAAATGTCAAATTAAGCACAAAATCATGAATTTTCTGAAAGTACTGGAAGTCGCCATGTTGTTACAAACACCTGGTCTTTCCACAGGCGAGAGTGAGAGTTCATGCCAATTGTGACTTGAAGTGAACCCTTCCTGCTCACTAGTTACTGTAAAAACTAATGTGTTGGAATGTACGAGCGAATTAGTGCAGGTTGTGCAGCAGACATTTCACTGCAGAAATGATCCAATGTGATCTGCATGTAGAGTTAACAAGAAGTATTTGTCAGCAAGACCGTCTCAAAGTTGAGAGTAATATCTCTATTGGATTAAAAGAGATGTACTCGCAAGCCAACTTGTTTACAATGTAATAAGGCTCTAACACGTCACCTGAAGATTGTTCTGAATTGCAGGATATGGGGAAACTGTTTTGTCATGTAAATGTGTGGTTTTACAAGTTACTCTGTACATTTTTCTTTTATTGTGGTTCGAAATTCACTCATCAATGCTGATTCTTTCTAGCCCTGAAATTAAAAAGTAGAGTTGCACTTCCCCTTTGTTTCTCCAAAGGCAGCTGATAAAAAGAAAAAAGGGTTTGATGTATTTTAAAGCAATGGGGCAATCAGCAGTTTTGATCTTTTGCACCTGTTGCCTGCCCTTCCACTTACAGTATATTGCTTTTGCACTCAAAACTATGGATTTGAACCCCCATCCCAGTGGTCTCACTCCAATTGCCCAAGCAAGAGCAGCTATGCCAGATTTATACCTGGTATTCCTGTTGGGAATTGGAGTGCCCTTCTTGCCCTTGAGGATCTAGGTCTGATTGGACACTGTGAGCACTGTTAAACTTTCCACCTCTGAACTCCTGAGTAACCTTTGAAAGAATGAAAGGCTCTTGGAAGAGGAGGAGAGTGATGACTGTGCTGCAGCCTCACTGTGTTCTGTGAGCCCCATTACGTACACAGTAGAGACCTGTTATTTTGTAATGAACTGACAAGCTTGAAAAACATGAGCACTTATGTGTAATGTGACTGGTTACTTCTTCAAGGTGGCAAGTATGTCAGTTCTTCGTAAAGGTCCCTCTTCTTTGTAAAGAGGAATCTCTCTGCTCCTGTCTCTTGGTGGTCTGTGTGTTGCAACACAAAGGAAGTCTGGGAGGATTGTTTTTTTTTGTGGATAAGACTTACCCCAGGGAATACGGAGCCTGGTAACCTTTCAATTTTAGTATACCTCTGCAATGTGCAAAGTAACAGAGCTCATTTGGCACACCTTTGCTTGTTTGCCTGCCAGTAGCTTATTGATTTGAGAAGCTCATCTGGCTGTTTCTTGAAGTCGTAGGGATCTCTGCTTAAAAGCATGACTAGCAGTATCTTCCAGACACCCACAATGTCTCCTTTTCATTTCTGAATGCCAACCCTTGTTTCACTAGCATACTGTATATGCAGTAGTTCCCTCTTTAAGAAGAGGTCCAGAAGAAGGATTTGTAATTACTTGTACATCTCCTTATAGTCTCCTTCAAGACTTAAAGAAATTCATTTTCTTTAATTTGCCTGTTTATGGTATTCTTTTAAGGCAAATGCCCTTTTTTGTAATATGGTGACCCTGAATTGAACATAATGCTACAGATGAGGTTGTTCTAATGCATGGTATGCTTTTAACATAACATTCCTTGGCTTGATTCCCTAATTGAAAATCTTCTCAAAGACTGTAGGTCCAATGGCTTTCATATTTAATGGGATGACTTGTATAATTCAAATGATTACTTCATTAAAGGGCTTAGATGGGATGTATACTGGAAGACCTGAGGGATTGAAGCTGAGGATTTTTTTTTTCTTTCCCCTAATGGGAGTTTTGCAGAATAATGTCAGTGCCCTGGTTTTGAACTAATGTGTGGTTGATTGTTGTCTTCCTTTTCCCAGCAAATCCCCAATGCCCACAAAGACTGGGTATGTGCCCTGGCCTATGTGCCTGGGAAGCCCATGCTGCTCAGTGGCTGCAGAGGAGGCATGCTCAAGGTCTGGAATGTGGACAACTTCACCCCCATTGGAGAGATCAAAGGTCACGACAGCCCCATCAACGCCATCTGCACCAACTCCAAACAGATCTTCACTGCATCCAGGTACTATGCGTGCTGGAGAGAGGGAGACAAACAAGCATGCGTAGGTGGTATAGCATATAGGAAAACACAGGTGGGAAGAGGGAGATAGAGGGTGTAGGGAGAGAGAGTGAGTTGCTGAGAAACAGGAGAGAAAAGATTGAGAAAAAAGGTGGGATACTTGGACTGAATGACATGGCTGTAGAGTCCCCCCAGATTAAAGATCATAACTGAGCATCAGTACTGAAATCGGTCAAGAAAGAAACAGGGAGGACAGCAGGGACACAGATAATAACCCTAGATAATGAGAAGGGGAATTTTACATGCAGAGATTTAATGCGTTAGACACTCTGCCACCTAAAAAGAGCACTGAAGTCGGAGCCAGATTTGCTCGTTTGGGATGGGCTGGAAGAGCAACGTACTGCACAAAGCTAATTGATGCAGGCAGGTTTCTGGCTACAGGGTTTGAGGTGGAACACGGCGACATTACTGCAGATCAGTGAATCACAATGAAGCTCATAAGAACTGTCACTCTCTGTACATCACAAAGACTTGCTCTGGACCTCATTGTTGTACAAAATCCGTGGGAGGAGAAAACGGGCAGATAGTTGAACATTAATAGAAGTCAATCCCTCTGATTCTTCAGCTAGAATTCTCCAGTTGCACTGAGACTTTGGTTCGGTAGAACTGTGTAGGAAATACTTTTTTAAGAATTAGCTCCTGAATTGTGTTCAAATGTTTAAACTCTCTGTATATGGGTGACTCAGACAGGGGACTAGTAATACTGTGAAATACATAACACAGGTGTCTCACTCAGAGACAATTCCTTTATCAGTATGGATGTATATGTTACAAGGTTCTTCTGAAGTTGCCCTGTCTGAAAACATGCATTTTGAAAACTGCACTGCAGTACAATCAAATTTATTACACTTACAATTGGCAGCACAGGGACATGTTTTTTTGAAAATCTGCACTAGAGGGCATTGACAACATCTATCCAGGAGATTAGATAAAAAGACTGCAGCATTGCCACTGCGTGGTCTCATCTCAGAAGCTAGGCAAGGATCTGGGCAGTACTGGGATGGGCGACCCCTCAGGAAAACCAGTTTACTGCTGTAAGTGCAGATGTGGAACCAGTAGGTGACCCTAAATTGGGAGTGCAAACCAACTCCCCAGTATGGTGATCAGGGATACTGAGCTACTGAAGGTGCTTTTCTTTTAGATGAGATGCCAAACTGTGGTCCTGAATACTTGGTCATTAACGCTCCCTTGGCACGGTTTGTAAGATGAAGGGTGTTAATCCCAGTGTCCTGAATAGATTCTTCTCTGGGCTGATGCATTGTGTCCTACATATCCCTCCCCCCTTAATTCAACAGGTGAAGCGAGGTTTTCTGCACCTGATCTGTGCTTTAGGATCCTTTAAAAATGAAGAGTGCAGATTATTTTTTGTTAATAACTGTTAGAAAGTCACCAGCACACATGCTAGCTTTCAGCACATGGTGCACAGCTGATTGATTCCCTTCTTGGGGTGTTGTGTCGTCTTTCGCTACAGACATTTGAGTGTCAGACCACTAATTTTATCAACACCCAGTGTTGCCACAAGTCTGGTGGAGGAGAATGATAAACAGCAGCAGTAGTGTGGCGTTGTCACCTCAGGCTGCCGCGTTTGCGCGCTCGAGCCTTCTTCCGTTTCTGCTGCGGGCTCGCTCCATGTGCGCGTGAGGAGGCCGTTCCGATTCTCTGGGTCTCCACTAACACGTCTGTCTTCTCTTCCCCGCATCCCGCCACCCCCCCTTTCTGTCTCACCTGCTTGGCCGGTGCCGCAGTGACTGCCGGGTGAAGCTGTGGAATTATGTTCCAGGCCTCACGCCCTGCCTGCCTCGCCGCGTCCTGGCCATCAAGGGTCGGGCCACTAGCCTGCCCTGAGCCTCTGCTAACCACCTCCTGCTATTCTACCGCCCTCCTCCGGTACAGTCCGTCTCTTTCTCTCTTTCTCTCTGCTCGTTTTTCTCCTTTTACTTTTCCTCTCTCCTCCCTTTCCCCTCCAGCCCCGTCTTCTCTAGTAACCCAGCTCAGCCCCAGTTTATACCAGTGACCACTGGGTAAAGCCCAGGTGTTTTCTGGTGAACCTCCTGCATGGTGTGAAACACTGATTTCAGAACTGTTTCGATTATTTGCAGTATAAACTCGCTTACTGGTAAAAGTGTAAGGTCTCCTGGGTAGATGGCTTTAGTATGTGACCCATGAGCTTAATACTTTTGTGAATGAAAACAAGGGGTAGTCTGATGGAATAATTGGCAGTGTGAGTGTTATAGTAAATATTCATGTTTTCCCTGGGAGAGTTTTTTAGCCACAGAAGTGTAGGAATCGATTAAATTGCAGCCTAGGATTACCTTGTGTGTAATATGGACTATTTGTTTGCGAACTGCCTAATTCCCCTCTGCCCCTGATTAGGTTTGATGTTTTTCTATACAGATTACTAAAAGTAAAAATATAAATGAGCTTTTTATAATCCTGCATGCCCAAATCCTTTAACTGGAACAGCATCATGAGGTTTGGTATGTGACTTGCAGTAGTTAAATTTTTAATGTGTAACAAAATGACATTGACTTGGAAAGTGTCAAGTCAGTTCTTTGCTGATGCTTGTCGTGAGTCGTGTTGTCGCAGGTTTCCGTTCTGGTGGCTGAAGTGGAGGTGGGCGGGGCCCTCTGGGTGTCGTGGTGAGGTGTTTGACTGACAGCTGTCTTTGTCTCTCTCTGTCTCCCCCTGTCTCTAGTGACATGTCGGTGAAGATCTGGCTGGCGAAGAAGGCTAGGGTGAGGTGATGTGGAGATCAGTGGGTCTCTGTGGAAGTTCTTGGGGTCTCATCTTTGGATCTGCAGCTGAGTGGCAAGGGGCAGGTCTCTCCTTGGCCTCCTGCGCTGCTTTGGGGTCGCAGTGCAGCCATCGGTTGGACGTTTCCTGAGCCTGACCAGCAGCCCATTGAATGATTCACAGCTCCATGTGGTCTCACCTGGTGGGCTCAGCTCTGGAATCAAAGGCCCCACTTCTGTCTTCATCACAAGGAATGTGGAGAGGGAGGAGCAGTGGGAGGGCGTCTGTGTAATGTCTTATCTCTTCATCTGACCGATCATCTCTTACTGAAACTGTTACTGTGGAGGAAAATTGCCTTTGCACTATTGCGTTGCAGCAAATACCTTACAGCGGCACTAGGTCGGAGCACAATGTTTCTGGAAATGAAACCGGGCAAACGGAGAAATTAAGGGGTTGGCTAAGGCAGTTTTTTTTATGCTTTTCTAACTCACAAGTGCCATCCTATTTTGACTCCTCTCGGGCAATAGAATGATGACACTGAAGAACTCGGTGGTCACCTTCATGCTATAGGGAGTAAATCCCAGAAGACTTCATCTGTAATGTCTGATGTAATGACCCGTGTCCTCTACAAGCCCCGTTAATGACTGGAAGTGCCTTTCCCTAGTTTGACATGGATATTGATGTAACACCTCCAGCCACAGCTGTTGCACTACTGCTGCTCTTCATTCTTCTGTTTTTGGAAGGGACAACCTCCCCTTTCCAGATTCGCACCATAGCAAAGCTTCTGGCCAGGGAAAGGCACATCTCAAACAGCTCGTCATGCTCCCAGCCCTGCCTCTGACAGACAGTCCCTCCCTTTTCCTCCCTGCCTGGAATTTTCCAGGGGTTTTTGAAGACCCTGACTGGGCAGCATAAACTTGAGGCAAGGTTGGTCTTTTGTTTTATCCTCTCTCCCGATCTGGGTTCACCCGTGTATTTTTGGACTTTGGATCTGTATTTGAAAGTCTGAATCCAGTTTTGGTACTGTAGCTGTGAAGGCCGGAGTCATGCCGTTGAATATTGAATGATCTCTCCTTCACCCAGGGTTGGGACAGAGGAAAACAGATTTAACCTACCTTTAATATCATCTTCTGACCGCTTTTGAGACATTGTAATGCACTAATGGAGCCAAGAAAGTCGGTGCGCTTCACGTGTGTTCTTGGGGACAAAAAGCACAAACGCGCACAAAACAAAATCGCCCTCCTTCCTGCTGACCAACTTTTTTTTCTGCACATTTTTTTTTGCTTTCTTGTCAAATTCATTTGTTAGCTACCTCAAGCAGAGAAAAAAGCCTAAGGTACTCCTAATACTTGACAGTTTAGTTAGTTGTTATACCATGTCTGATTTCAGGCTCTTTCTTGTCTCAGTCAGGATTAAGGACATTGAGCCTTTTCTTTATGGTTTTTCTCTCCTGACTAGTCTTGCTACTACAGCTTCTTCATTTCATTATATAACCAAGATGGAATCGGTAACAAAATCAAGCTTGCCCAGCTGAACTAACTCTGCTTTGCTATGAAGTGTGAGTTGTGCAAAAATAGCCAGTGATCACGTATCGGTTTGGGCTGCTTTTAATGTGCTGGTCGAGGTGAAACTTTGGACTGTTTTGCTGTTATCTTGTTGCCAAGCATTAAAGGTTTGTTTTTCCTGTTTTTCCAGCTTTGCATTTAAGGTCATTGAAGCAAGCCACTCAGTCATAGAACATTCGGGAAGAGTATGTTCTCTGGTCGAAAGCATCTGGAGGCAGGCATTCAGTGCTTCCTAGTGGGTAAAATTGCGACCCTAACCGTGCAAGGACCCAATGCTCTTTGTGTTCACTGAAAATGAATAGTTAAGTCATCGGGAGATACAAAACTAAAAACAGTCGGCGATGGACAGTTCAGACTTGGATATAAATAATATATTTGCTGGCATATCCTGCTGCACACAGCTTTTTCTCACAAATGGGACTGGTTCTTCGGAAATTGGGTTCTTTGAAGTTAAATCCCAGGATCAGGTTTTTGTTATAGGTTAATGTCCTCTGGCACATATCCTGACTTTGTATCCATATGTGGCCTAGCATAGGCTACAGGCAAATGTGCCAAAGACATATTTTTTGCTTCCTGAAACACACTATTCCAGAGGTACAGTTCAGGAAGTAATGTGGAGAATTAACCCTAGGGAACCTGGTTTTGGAGAAGTCTGAGAAAAACATATGCTTTGTGAAACAGTGTTGCAGAATGTGTGACCAAGGAATTGATTCACAGTCTAGACTGATGTCTATTTTATTCATTTAGAAACCATTTGATATAATACAAGGACATTATACTTCAGAAGTGTGTTTCCAGTTTGTTGATGGATGAGGATTTGGATGGCTTATTCTTGTGCTCAATTTAATGAAACATTTTTATGGCCGATGCAGCTGAGATGTTGTAGTTGTTCCTCAGCAGGTTTGTGCATTTTTGACATACAACTTGAAGAGTAGAACAAATGATTCTATTTCCCATTATCATGGGAAAAAAATAAAAATCAACTAAAATAGACATCTTATTTTGTAGGACCTTATAGAATTTTAAAGGGTACTTTAATGTTTTAATAAAGAGGTGTTTGTTTCATTGCCTGCTGTGAAGAGAAATTTGCAGGATTGTAGATGAAATTCTTTGGTTCTTTAATTGGATTGTATCTCAAACAAATTGTCAGTAGGTTATCGAGACACTTTTAACAGCTTCCTATTTCAATATTGCACTAATGTTTGCAATTGTTGGGGTGTATTTTGGGACTTTGGGTATTTGGAAAGTGTGACTGACCAGGCAAGGCAGAAACAGATCCTTGGTCATGCCTGATCCTTGGTGTGCCGATCTCTCATAGTTCCAGTGACTGGTTGGGCCAGGGATTGATTTAACAGACTTGTTACCAGGACAGTCTGTGCCCCAGCTCTGCCTCTGTCTCGGCACAATCTGAAACGGCGCTGCTTGCTCTCGGTGATGCGCAACATCTCGTCTCTGCGGGTTACTTTGAATGAAAGGCTGCTAAGTAACAGATTGATTTTGAACTAATTCTCATGGAGCTGCAGCCCCTGCCTTTTGACTTGTTGTTCAAAGTGACCAGAAATATGTGCGTCACTAGAAAATGCTTTTGTTTTTAACCCAGGAATCTACTTGATCTGGCTTGATAGCCATTTTTTTTCATCTGTTGATGAGGACGGTGTGTATTCAGCACTGCGCAGGTGTGCAATTTTAGGATTTTGGTCTTGATTGATTCCTTAAATCAGACTAAAGAATTGCTACTGGTGCTAAAATGACAGGAGCATCTGCTTTGCCAGATTCAAGGATGGATGGAATTTGCTCTCGGGACTGTCTTAAATGGGAAATCCCACGTCTGTTGCTTGTGCCTGAGATGCTGAGATACACTTTGACAGCAAAGCTTAGACAACTCATTTATCTCACTGTAAGAACTAGTTTAAGACAGTATCCTCCACAGGCAATGGCAGACAGATGCTAGAATGGGTTGAATAAGTGGTCTATAACCTAAATGCCTACTTTTATAGCCGTGCCAATAAAATACCTGTAGGTGCTTTAAAAATACAGCATTTGAAACACTTGAATTTTATTTTATTTAATTAGAATTCTTACTGTTTTTTAGCCTGTGATCCATTTGTACTGTAGAGGAAGCTAGCCAGAAGCTTTCTGAAAACAGCAAGTTTAAATGTAACCTAGCTATAAAATAAATCTATGTACATGTGTACTGTATTACTGTCAAATATGTATGTAATTGTTTATGTACCTGTTGTTTCTGAGCCAGAGGGAAGAGGATGGAGTTTTTCTGAATGACAGCAATGCTACTCACAATAAAGGGGAAAATAGTCCTGATAAAGGAGAAGCTAAAAGGCCTGAGAACACTTTCAGGTGATTGCCGTATCCCAGATTATTTTGCACATGAAAAAATACACGAATCTTGCTTTTGCCTGGGACGCAGTTAGCCTACACACTGCTGAAAATCCTGAAAACAACATCGGGATCCTAAGAAGATTTTTAACTGAGGCCATGCAAGGCCAAGTCCTCCAGGATGAATCTCATTCTGAGAAGATTGCACTAGGAGCTCCGGCAAAACCAACCAAAAACAGAATCAATATTGATCAAATAAATATTATCTAAATTGAAAATGTCAAATTAGGCTCAATATCATAGCCAACTGATTATAGCTGTCAAAACATGATTGTTTCTTCTGGGAAAAAGTTCCCATTTTATGTTTGTCAACAAAGGGCAGATTAATGTAGGGACACACTGTCACTGTAAACCGACCCCTTGATCTCTCTTGGGTATGATCCGACTGTTGCCGTCCCTCATTTCCACTATGAATACATAGTTCTAATTATCATTGCTTACACTTACTGTATATAGCGCTTTTCTGGACACTCCACTCAAAGCGCTTTACGGGTAATAGGGACTCCCCTCCACCACCACCAATGTGCAGCATCCATCTGCACATTGGTGGTAATGGAGGGGAGTCCCCATTACCTGTAATACATGGTCTCAGTGCATCTCAATGTTGGTACTGCTTTGTCTCCAGGTCACAGGAGCAATGTGGAATGATTGTGGCTTGCAGGGCTTGGGTGGATCACCCTGAAGTGTGCTGTAATCTGTTGCAGAGAAAGCCGGTTGAGGGAAGCTAGCTGAGGGAGAGGACAGCAGTGAGAGGGAGCCTCCATTGTTTAGAGGTCTCCCGATGTACTGGGGTCAGCCAGTGATTAGGTGGTTCAAGTAGAACCATCATTAGAAGGGTTGATGCATAATCAGGTGTTGTTGAAATCTGAGGTTGTACCCTCCAATAAGTCCTGCTTTTGATGTTTTTTTTTAACATAAAAAAACATGATAAATGCTGCTCAGCGGGAGTTTAGTGAGAAAGATGCTCCCTGCACTGCATGCACTCTGTGTTTACTGTACTGTAGTCAAGTAAAAGAGCCCCCCCAAAAAACATTTAAAGGGTTTAAGTGAAAATAAATGAAGCTGGGACAAACCTCATTAAACACCGTGTTTTAATGTTAATTAGACAAATGAATGTGACTCTTGTGCTTAGGTAACCCCTAAGCATAAGAAAAAACATGTTTGAGTGTAGATTTTTCTGGATTAGGTTTCCCTCCTGAACTTCAAAACCTCAGTTAGTTGCATTTCTTAACTTTGGTGTCTTATTTTTGTTTTACGTTTTCGATTTGCAGTGTTTTTATTCAGATCGCGACATGTTTGATTTTAATTTTGACTGGCTTCGGGGAGTAGCTGGGAGAGTTTCACACACAGGGGCGTGGCACCGATGGGTGGCGCTCCTGTGGAGCGCTTTGACAGTGTGAGGTGCAGCGCTGCGTGCCGAAAACCACGTTGGGCTCTCGAAGGCGAGGGGTGTTCTGTGAAACGGGCAGCTACAGCGCGGGCAGTGCCAAGGTTTGTTGGCCATGCTGGTGTTTTACAGTGGCAGTGAGGAGTTCCACTGCCCCAGTGCCATTTTGGAGAGTATATGTGCCATCCCAATCTCCCCCTCACCGCCCTCTTATCTCCTTGTAGGAAGAGTAGCATTTGCTGAGAAAACTAAGTGCTGTGCACTGGTTATGTCACATGGTCAATGGTGCCTTTTATAGCACAGAATTGTTTAAGGAATGTAAATGTTTGTATAGATTTTTTTTTTAGGAACCATGCGTGTGACCAAACTGTATGTAGCATATTTGGTCTGTAAATATTGTAAGAAAGTTTTATTTAAAAATAAAAAGTACTTCCTGTTTTTTTAAATGGTCATTGTCCCTGCTGTGAAATAAAAACTTCAAAAGAAATAGCGAATGGATTGGGTGTTCTTTTGTTTTAAAAAGAATAGGAAGGTTACTGTACTGATGCAATCTTTTGAGTTTCAGATGAGATATTTCTTATTTTAAGGTAGAATACCTTAAAATAAGCATGTTGTGCAGTCTGAGTGGGTTTGTCACTGGAACTGTATTGGCCTTCTTGCTGTGGAGCCCTTAAGCCTTTCAAAAGGTAAGTGTTTGCTGGGGAAGGTTTCGTTCCTGTCTTTCTACATTTGTCTGGTGTCTGACAGGCTCCGACTTTTTTGGAAGGGCACTGTAATTTATGTTCGCTCAATGTGACGTGTGCTGTTTATAGTGGATGCTTACAGAATTCCAGCCTTGGGTTTAGGCACAACAGAAGGCAGGCAATAAGGACTGTGGAAATCCCAATGGGCAAATATTGGAATTCTCCATTTATATGGGGAAAATGATTTGCAGTTCGAGACCAGGAAGCAATGAGTGTCAGCCCTGCTTCAACACTGTCCATTCTGCTTCTGAAGGCCTTTCACGAACTTGCACACTGCACACCTGTGATCTAACCTCTCTTCCTTGATAAAGTGAGGGTGGGGGGTGGGGGGTGGGGGGGTCACGTGCCAGTGAGCGTGACACTGTGAGCACATTGATTTTCGGGGACGGCAGCATTACTGAACTGTGAACCTTGCTCTCCTGTGCGATCTGTGAATCCGCTCACACACATCCAGCCACGTTTTCACACTAATCGCTTTTGTTTTCGCCCTGAGCAAAGCTCGTGAAAAAGGTGTGGAGCTGAGAGAATTGTCATATTACAAGACTCGGTGCCGGTGGTATTGCGCAGCTCTGTGATTTGTTTTGCTCAGATACCTTTAGAGTCTGCTTATTTTGTCATAGATCTCTTAAGTAGTGTGAGAATTAAACAATAGCTGTATTTTAATAGGCTGTTTTTGTCCCTGCAGCACTGGAAGTTCAGTAATATTCAATCTCTGTGATTTAAAGTGAACAAAAGTTTCCGACTTTGGCTCAACCATCTTTAGAAGAGCAGATTTTCTTGTTACTTGTGTTTCAAATATTCTTAATTTACTGAATGCTCCAGGATCACCATGGACTGCTGTTTTCTCTCTCTCATTTTTTCCAAAAGGCTACATTTAAGTACCAAGACCCAATTAGATAAGCCCTGAAAGTAATAAAAAAATGCTTAGAAATCTGACTTTCGGGAGATATGAAGAATGTTTTCCCTTTTCAATGACAATGTACAGAAAAAAAGTTATGGACCACATTATAAACTGCATGCTCAGTTATTTCCTGGAGAAAGCAGGCAGGAGTGTTCTGGCGTCTCTTTGAAAACCAGCAGTAATTCTCTGCATGGTGCAACTCACTGCCTTCTTCTGACGGTAATCTTAAAAGCAATGTAGCTTTTTTTACTTTCAAGCTGTTTTTGCCTACCTTTTCCTAGTTTTATTTTATTTATTTAATAATTTTTCCTTCACCTGTCTGTCAAAGCACTGTGATCTAAGTTACTCTACGCTGCATATGAATGCAGGGGTTGAGAAAATACCTTTATTCTTTCATACAGAAAGAAGAAACGAATAGGTAGCCCAGCACTTTTATAAATATTTAAAACAAACCTTTGTGTTCAAATTTTAAAAATCTACTCCCTGTGATGTAATGCACATTTATAGATATTGTGCACTTTTTGTCCTGCAGATTCCTGGCTTATTAAATGCATCCTCAGATCAGAAATTGTTAATTTTGCATACAGGTTTTCTCTTCCGATGATAGGAATAACTTCTGCTGGATCATCTTAGTCTGGCTCTGCATGAAACTTAAGACTGCACTGCAAGCTAAAGACAAAGGCAGCTTGTTTTTCAATAGCAGTCCTCTGTTCCTTTTCATTTCTGCTTTGGATGGTATTCTGCAAGCTGGGGAAAAAACCTACAAAGAACAGATTTTTTTATTTGCTTTTGCTATTTTCCACTGAGCTCCCTTTTCATTTACATTTTCTCTCATTACCTCTTCCTAGCAGTTTGTTTTCTGAACCTTCTATCTGTTCCACAGACTGTAAGCACACTAGCATTATGGTAACAGAGTCTGTGATGCAGCTGGAAGATGAATTGGTCAGCCGTTGAGCTGGATTGAGGTTCCTGATTTTATTTAGAAGTGGTGGAGTCCATATTCTGATCTTGCACCCCTGTCACTTCTCTGAACAGCGGGATGCCTGCTGTTCTTTACGTGTCTGAGCCTTTCATGCTTTTTAGTCCTGTTTGCATGCAGAATGCCTGACAGCCCCCCCCCTCACACACACCCTTCCACCCTAGAGACCGCAAGAACACAGCAGAACAACACTGTCGGGCTTGTTAGCTCCGTAATGGAGATTTATTGACTCGGATTAGAAGGGCTTTGCAGGAAAAGATAATATGAAGATAGCAGCAGGGATAGCAGGGGGGCTAGAGGAAAAAGCCCCAATCAAGAACCTCTTAAAAAATGACCACTCTCTCCTAAACACCAAAAGCATCTCAAGTCCAAAATCAGAAGCCTCCCAAATGGGTTAGTTATTGCTGAGATCAACAAAGAATTCCATTCTTTTAACTCCAATGTGAGCCACTGCTGCCTGGGGTCAAACACAAGAGCTACATTTCCTGGCAGCATTAAAGAAAGGTCAGCATGGGCACTGCGGGGATAACCGCACACAAAGCTTTGCCTCAGGCTGTGGAGTGGTGCTGGTGTCAGTCTATTTGTACTGGAGCTATTCCTGGTGGGCCGCTTTCACTCATAATTGGTACAAGATTGCCTCAGCTGTGCGGTACTGTGTGTTCAACAGCACAGCACAGGTCTCCCACGCTGTTTTCTGTCTGGTTGTGGTGTCCGTGAGGCGGCCCAGCCCTTGTGCTTTCAGAGTTTTAGATACAGGGACAAGACGCCACATTTTCGAGCTGGATTTGATTCAGGGTTATTCGCAGTCCTGAGTTTTGCCTCTGGTCCACTGCAATGCATCTCAGCTGACAACTAAAACAGAGATGAAAAATGATGTTCATGCATGTTTTCAATGATATAAAAGTCTTCCCATGCCCAAGAAAAGCACAGATATAGCAGAAGTTAACCAGTAGAGTCTCCCCGTGTGAGAACTGTGAAGAAAATCCTTCAGCTTCTTAGCATAGGTGTCAAGCAAGAAATCAGAGAGCAAGCAGGGAACCTAAAGTCTGTCAGCCATTGAGCAAGGAATGTTTTGTGCCTTAGAATATTTCAATTTTCCATCTCCTCTTTTACCAGGGCTTTTTGAATCTATTCTTGCAACATCGTACCTGTTAATCCTGTCAGTCTGTCTTTTTATTCTTCTTGGAAGATCCTTGGGGTTTCCTCACCTCACGCTCGGCCTTGTCGGGATTCTTCCAGGGCAGGAAGTTGTAAGAGACCAGGGCGGTTAGCAGGTAAGTGGCCATGCCAGTGTAGCCACCCAGTATCAGGCAGAGAGTCTGGCCGAAGACGAACAGACAGAATACATTGATGGAGGCGCTGTTGTCCAGCAACAGTTTGTTCTCTTGACTGGCTCGGAAAACTGCAAAAAAATAAATCAGAGCCACAGCTGGGTAAAAAGCCAATTCGGCCATGGTGTCTTAATCCACTTGGAGAGGAAGAGCTGACGTGCTTCTGCAGAGCAATCCGTCTCGGTCTGAGAGCGCGAGAGAGAGACTGGCCTCGACCTTTCATCTCCCAGGTAAAATATCGCCTGGTGTTTTTTTAACAAGGTGCAGAGTGTCACAGTCTTGATGGTGGCTTAGCTGCACACTGCTGAAAGCGAGCAACCTTTGGTCTTTACCTGCTGGTTGCAAGTACACTCCAGTGTGAAAAAGCAAATAAATGACGTATTCCTGATTCCATTTCCTTAGTTTTCTTAGAGTCTAGTATGGGGTGGCGGACGGGATGTATGATGGAGGGGGAGCCTGTCATTTGAGAGGGGAGGGGATTTTTCCTTTACTGGATTTTTGCTTTCTTAGAAAGACTGAACTGTGAGGACTGGTATGGGGCTTCTCACTTAAACTGGAGGAAGGTTACACCCTCAAGCTGTAAAGCATAACTTCTTGTAGTGAGTGGAGATTAAAACTCACAGATCACCTGTGCTTGTGAAGCCTCTCGTTTTCTAGCTATGAGCCTGTGAACTGCCCACGCTTCAGCCAGCTGTCACCTGTGGAGTCAGAACTGTGGAGGACAATTCTGGCAGCCCCTAACCCTTCTTACTGTATCTCGGGATCCCCGAAGACATCCCTCTCCCTTGTATACTTGCTGGATTCACTACTCCTGGCCTGTTACTACCCCCTCCTGAGGGAGTCCAGTGCACCCGTGCACAGTGGCCACTCTTGTGTGACCACTGCTCCTCCAGCTGGATTTAGCTGGGCCTTTTTTTTTACAGATATTAAAGTTTAATCTTTAATTCAAAGGTCCGGGTGGAATAGAAAAGCAGCTCTAACTATGTTAGCATAACCATATAATTAACGGTATTATACTTTGTAACTACCTGTACACCAGCTGGCTTAGCTCCTTTTAGATTCTATTTTTCAGGCGGTTCATAAATCTTAAGTCTCTGCATCCTGCAGGATTTTGGCTGAGCTACTGCAAAGCCCTTTTCAACCAACCATTTGGTGGCAATTGTGCAAACCCCAATGGCACCATTCTTTAGTGATGTGCCCTAGCAGGTCTGCATATCATCGATCATGAAGCTCCCTGAAGGCACGTCTGTGAATCTTCTGAAATGAAAAATAATTAAAAGTAACAGCAATATTTAAAACTCTAGTAACTGTCATGGCAAACTCTCTTGCTGTTGGTGTGTTTTTGAGGTCCGTCTCCTTTTCCAGACTGCTGGATGGGCTGTATGGTTGCATAGGCGAACTCTTCCCCTCTCTCTCAGCATGTGCTGCTTCACTGCGTGCCGTGCGCAGAGGGTCAAGTGCCAGGGGCACAGGGAGAGAGCATGTTGTGTCGCTTGGCAACAGTGGGTCAAGAAGGTTAAATGAAAGCCATATATCTTTCTTTTTTTTGTCAGGGGGACTGCCAAGCTTTATCTCTGCTCAAATCGGCGCTGTGCTTCAAATTTGAATGATTACAGCAGCCCACCAGCAGCCACAGGGCTTGTCGGAGATGATATGATGATATTAATTCGGGGTCCGTTAGGCCTTCGTACTCCTTGAATGAGGTGATGTTGACTCTGGTGGTGGTGGTTGCTCTAAGGTGCTGTCAGCTATGAGTGATTTAAATCCCTGGTGCAAATTGATTTCCAAAACCTTTTTTTTTTTACAACAAATGATACACCTTGCCTGAACGCAAAGTGTGGATAAACAACAAAAAAAATGAAGTCACTCTGCATCTGTGAGGATACTGTCTCGGGGGGCTTTCAGTGTGAGCACAAGTAAGACTGATCCAAAATCTCCTCTGTGCCACACACAAACCTCATGCGCAGCCTGTAGAGAAGGTCCTGTGTGTGTGCAGAATAATCACGTGTCTTGTAGTCAAGGACAGGACCAGGAACAATCAGGTGTGGCTGATTAAGCTGACGGTTTATGACGTGTTTACCTACTCAGACAGCTGTATTTTGAAAATCGTAGATGGCAGAGTGATGACACTTGGTACGCTTTTTGATGGAATCATGGGAAAACAGACAGAGGGTGTGGTCCACTTGGATAGCTGTGCATCATGCCTGCCTGGACAAAACTGGGGGGTCACACTGGACCAATGTAGAAAGACTATTCTGCACAGGGCTCGTTGTGAAATTGTCCTCCCGAAGCCCCAAATTTGTATGATTTGTTTGCACGTTTTTCAAGACACTCTGGTCTGAACAGGCCATTTATCCAAGTAAGTCCCCTCCACTTGAGCACAGGTCTTGATAGCATGCAGGCAGACAAAACCACTTTGACATTTTTACAGATGTATTTATTCTCTTAATGTGACACTTCCTCTCTGGACAGGGGGGTTGGCGTATTGCTCAAACTGTGCCTCTTGTCTTTCGAAAGAGGAGGGCACGCTGCGGTGGGAGAAAAACTTTGTGGAGGCAGTGCGATGTGTGAGGCGACACGTCTGTACCCACCAGTGCCTGCTCTCTTTGCTGAGCTGAATGGTGTGATGAAGAGGTGGGAAAAGCAGGGAAGAAATGGAATGTGGGAGGGCAGGAGAGAAGTGGGATTGATCAAGGATGTTACAATAAAAAAGCCACTCTCGCTTCCAAAGTGAAAAAGCAACTAAACTAATGCCAGCTGTATGCCAAAAACAACAGAAGGGAAGTCATTTTCAATGCTCAGAGGGCTTATGGTCTGATTTTAGTTTCTTTGCTAAGCAGGTTTTCCTGTTAGGAGAAATTTGGTAAGTCCTGCAATTGGGGAGGGTGGGAGTGTGTTACAGTTCTACTTTACTGTGGTAAAGATGTTGTATTGTAGAAGAGTGTGTCTGTGTGGGACCACTGTCTTTTACCAGATGTCTTGGTAAGTATTGTAAGCTTACTGGCTTTTTCCTTTCCAGTGAAACTGTGATGAATTTAGTGGTAATGATTTTTTAATGAAACCACTGTTCTGTTTTTCAACTGGATCTGTCTGAATTGTTTAGCAGTTTTGTACCTCGATTTTGTGCCTCAGAAGGAATATTAAGAGAGACTAATTAAGAGAGCTTTTGTCCAAAACAATTTACCCCTGAGCCCATTCAAGCCACTGGGTATTTTACTTTATTTGACATTCATACAGAATGGTATTTTAATCTATGGGAAGGGTACAACAGCTGGGATTTGAACCCACAGCCTTCCTGGTCATTCAGCGTCAGGGGGCTGTGATTGTTATGTTTTGTACTGCAGTAGGACTTTTTAATTTAAGAATGAGGAGCTGTGACCACTCACAGAGGTCATGAATATTCAGAAGGGATATTTCATGTCTTTTATAACAATGGCAGGGTGGTTAGTAAGTGAATGCTGGGTTTGAATCCTGGCTTGGGCATCTTCCTGTGGAGTTTGGATGTTCTCCCTGGGTTCTCATGGATTTTCCCCAAGGATCTCTGGTTCCCCCACCCCACCCCCTTCCAAAAGACATTCTGGGAAGGTTTATTGGTTGCTTTCACTTGCCTACTCCAGGAAGATGAGAAAAGGGAGACCTGCCTCATTGCTCCAGCCCATCAGGTGTGGTTCTGATTACCTCCATGATTCTTTCCTCCATGATGCACATTCTATCCACTGAAATAAGGATGTATTTGTCTGGACATCTTTCATTATTCTCATCTTATTTTAGGACTTTAGATACTGTACCTGTTGTCCATCTGGTTTGCAGAAGGCCTAGCTGTGATGGTTATAATACCACTAGAGGCTAACAGGAGAGGGCGCTGCAGAGCTGCATACAATTTTTGTGTGTTTCTCCATCCATCCATTTTCACTTATGCCATTCCACTCATCTCATTTGTTTTGGTGCTCATAAGATCTGGAAATCTCATCCAGCTGTTTCTTGGAAGAATTGGATTCAACAGCATGGCTGGGGAGCTTGTTCCAGACCTCCACAGCCCTTTAGGGAAAAAAAAAACTGCTTCTTATTCTCAGTTTAAGATGCACTACCAAGTAGTTTTCATTGATGTCCTCAAGAGTGCATTTGGTTGCTGTTTGTTTTTATGGAATCCAGAGCAGCAATCAGTGTTCTGCAATTTATCAAAAGCGTACATTATATTTCATATAAAATGCTAGTGTATTGTGCAGTTTCAACATAACATTTCTTGATTTAAATTTTACACTGCAACTATGTATTCTGATATTCTTTTTGCTTTATTTTTCACATGTTTTGATGAGAGCCATGACATCAGTGTATTTCTAAATAATAAGAACATACATAGCACCGGCATGCAGAGGAACTGTTAAAAACAGTTTATGATTTTACCTTCGTTACCTAGTTGCTCTTATTAATATAAAGTTGAAGCCTTTTTCTGTACTTAAGAAGCTGGGATTTTAAAGAGAGCTACAAACCCTGTTGGACAGTCCTGGGATGGTAACTTGTACCCAGCCCTCTTGTGTATATAAGCATTTTACAGGTCATGTTTGAGTTCAAGAGATTTTCATTTCAGTTTCAGCTCTTTTTAAATAATTTAGTAAAGGAAATTGTGCAGGTCCTGCAAAATCATGTGATCTGTGTGTTAAACTGAACCTACCAGATCATTTCTGGAGCACAGAAATTGCATTTCCTTAGCACTGGCTGCACGTTCGTATGAGTCAAATTAACCCAGCAAGTGTGCATATTACAGGCGGTAAAGGAGATCATTCTAATAATAATATAACTGAGTGCACAGTTGCTGCTGCTGTGTTCTCCTCCTCCTCACTCTTCCTCAGCGCATGCTTCTTCGAAAAGCCCTTTCTGAAACTTGGCAAAACCCAGCAAGCTTCTTCTTCTGCATCTGTTAGATTACAAAGTTTCTTCTTCAAAAGCTCCTCTTCACTTTTGGACAGGCTGCTCTTCCCAGGAATGTTTCCCTATGGGACTTGTAATGCAGGCCTCAACCATCTCTGCTAAATTACATCTCCCTTCCCTTGCAGCCTGTCATCCATCAGGCAGGGCTGAGTGATCGTACTCATCTGCGATTCTTCACACGATGTGGCAGTTTGCCTGTCCGCAAGCTCTGATTAGGTAGATATGAGATCTTAAGTGTTGGAGAGAGGTGTGGGATGATTATTACAGTAGTCCTGCTGATAACATTCTGATGGAATGGAGCTCTTGGCAACATTTGATTATGAAGAAGTGGCATCAGTCAGATTGTAGTTCTATTGTGCTTTGAAAAAGGAAATAACCAAACTTAGCCCTCCTTCATGTTGCCAAACAGAGGGGAAAAAAAGAACTGAGTGGATTGAATGTTGCAGAAAGATCAAAGCACTAGCAGAGAAATTTGAGCCGGAATGAATCTCACTTGTGAAACAGAAGCTGTTTGATTTTAAAATCTCCTCCATGCCAGCAGTACCTTCTCAGGATCTTGCCTTGCACGATAGTCCCCACAGAGATTTCAGCGCCTGAAAAATCTCTGCCTATTCACACCACAGCTCAATTAAGATCTTAATTTGCTTGACAAGACTTAGTGCTGATTTTTTTTTGTAGTTGAACACAATTATAAGAGTCTCGCAAACGTAATCCCTCCCACCAAATGCGTCAATTAGATATTTTAGTTAAGGAAACAGTCCTGTAAATGAAAAACTCTAGACCAGTAAACCTAACACTCATTCCCAGACAGCCATGCAGTCTCTTGAGTTTTTCCTTCTGCTCAAGCTCTGGATGACTCAATTGAATTACATATTGACTTGATTGGTCTTAACTAAACACGTGGAAACAGTTGTTAATTATTTAGGCATTCAAGTTCCCTATAAAACCTCCCTGTTTCTATGTCTACAAATGTCAGCCAACTCAGGTAAAGCAAACACAGGTCCTGTAGAGGTCTAGGGCTCTCTGGGTTACTTCACTGGACTAATTACTGTCTTAATTAGTCAAGGTGAATGTTATCCTTGTAAGTGAAAATACCTTTGGGGACCATTGGAATGTAATTGTGTATTTTAGAAATGTTTAGGAACAAATATCTGAATGCCCCTTTCCCTTAAGAACTATCCATTATCAGAAATTCACTTATTCCTGGCAAGGGTCACAACTAGGGACATGCCCCAAAAGCACAGGGAGCAAAGCAACACATGAAAACCTTCAGCCTCAGCACAATGTTAGGAAGATAGTTAGAAATGTGAAACATGCAAACTCCACACAGAAGGTGGCCAGGTTTGGAGTTGCACCCATGTCACTGCAGCTGTGAGACTCTAGTGCTGACCCACATACCACTGAGCTGCTCCTTCAAGGTTGAGAGTTGCTTAAACTAAACATATGGCTTTTTGATTTGTTCAGGAACAACAATATCGCATTCCTTAGGAATAGGCAGTTTGAGGTGACTTCCTCTTCTGCTCTTTAGCTGCTAAGACAGACACTGAAAGTTGAGTATATATTATCACTGTTATGCGTTACAACAGATTTTGATCTGTATGCAATTTATTTCTTTTGCTTCCTTATATCTTTTGTAAATCTTCAGCTAACATTAAAATTGCAATTGAAGAAGTAGCGTCCCGGCTGATTTTAATTACGCTTTTGCGTTATTTCCACAATGTGTTACTTCATATTTAATACATATAGACGTGGCAGTGTTGGTGACGTTTTTTCTAAAACGAGCATGACTATATCGAGTGTACTGTATGTCGGTATATTTACAAAGGCCCTGTGATCGGTAGGCGAAAGTGTCTCCACTTAACAGAAATAAGTGTGGTTTGAACCTAGCCCAGCTTAAAGCGTGGGAAGAATGGAAATATAGCAGTTCTTGATGCTCGAATAACCGACTAAATGCGATCTTTATACAAGATTAGTAAAAAAAATCCCGGGATTTATCATATGAATGCGATCTGGCTGCGAGCTGTCCAGCGAGGTGGTGCTGAAAGAGTCGCTGTTGCTTCTGGTTTGCTTTAACACATCGCAGGTTTTCCTTATTTTTGAACAGCTCTCCCCTGATTCTCCAGTTTTAACACTTAATACTTGGGCTTTAGCCCCAGATAAACTGCTAGAATAATTGTAGTCAGACACCACAACGGATTACACTGTATCCTACTCCCCCATCTTGCATTTGCGATAGAAAACAATCCCTGTCAATAACAGTTCTTTTTATTAAAAGATGCGGTTATTAAATTTCGAAGTAAAATGTTTAGTTATCTATATTTTACACAGATGAACAACAGGGCGGCTTCCCGCTGCTTACACAGTAGGTGAGCATGTTTTCTGGCAGGTTCGTAAGGAACACCTGTCTTGCCTTTGTCACTGCACACTGAAATGCTGTCAAAAAGAAAGAAAAAAGTAACAGAAATTCCAAGCTTGGGACGGCACCGGGAGGGCGCTTCCCTCCGCTGTACTCGATAAGCAGAATGGTTTATCAAATGTAAATTCACGTCAAGCACGGCTGGAACGGAAGAGAAGTTGGACCCCAAACAGATTGATTGTAAAGCGTGACAACAAGTGCACAGCTGTCCTAACTGGCGAGACTCCACAGCATTTAGCAGTATGCGCGAAAGGGCGGAGTTCCCCAGTTTTTAGTCCCTGGGCTGTTGGTTACTGGAAGAAAGCTCGCCTCGGAAGAAGACGGTGAAGTACTTGGCGCCGAGAGAGCGGGTTACTGATCCCACGCAGTAAACAGTTGCTCGCAGTCGACAAAGGCACAGTGCTCACTTCGTTTCTTGGGCGCCCCATATCATTTCACACGCCACCCAATTTTGACAAGGACCACAGCGGCTATTCTGGGGGGTGGGCTGGGGGTGCGTTATCTCTTTCTCTTTTTCGGTAAAGAAAGAAGGCTGACGTGCTTTTTTGTGACATTTTTGTGGACCTGGTTGTGGGAGTACTAGGGGACGAGGCTGTGCGAATCACGGAGCTGCCCTGAACCCCAGGCGCTCATGGAGGGAGACGTTATGGACAAACTGGGGGACATGGCTTCGATGAGTGAATTCGACCCCATTACGGGCAACATCCCCGCCACCAAAGTGGAGATCACGGTATCCTGTAGGTAAGTAGTGAGCGTAATCTTGTTTATTCCCTTACTAGGATTATCTTCCAGCTGTATGAATGGCACTTCATTCCTATTTAATTTTTACGCCTCAGCAGGCGACTGACTCTGATGCTATCGCATTCCTGCAGTCTGTATACTTTCTGCCTTCAAAAGACATTCAAGATCTTCTTTTTGCATCTTCTGTAACGAAGAAATATCTTATGTTCTCTCACCACTGTCCTGGTATGCATCGTAGTCTAGTACTAGACTTTTGTACATGTGCAATTGAATGCACTATACACGTATAAGGGTGAAGACTATAACTGTACAAATGTGTCATTAAATTGGCGAATAGGCATTTTGTATACTGTAGCTGCTTCTCCGCAACCTACACCCTTCTGTCTATACCTTAGTCAAAACGATGCAGGTTTCGAAGTTTGAACACAGCACCATGTGAAACAGAGCATCAACCGCTTGATTTTGGTTAAGAATATCTGCGATTCATCATTGTTCCTTTTCTTGTTACGTTGTTTTATTTCCTAATAGAAAATCTATAGACCAAAGCCACACAGAATGGATATTAGCTCTGCAAATGTGCACCTGGTGTTTTCAATGCCAGTTTCACAGGATTATCATTCGATTTGCCATCCTTTGGGTAGGTCCCCGGAAGACACTGATCTTACTGTATGTCTCATGCGCTTTGTTATTTAACACGTGGAGTATCAAAGTCAACAATCACATATTGCAACATCGCTCCGATTGCCTGTGTGTGTTTCATGGATTTACTTTATAAGATTAGAAGCGCTAGTATTGGGGACAATGTTCAACAGTCTGCGCATAAAATAGGTGGCTCGTTACACATCTATGGTCAGTAAGAAAAATTGCCAAAGAAATATAGAAATTCTTTTACAATTCGCGTGATATGTAATGTTATTTCTTATTGTTCCTTTGTTTTTGACCGTGAGTACAGCAGAGACTCGGAAGGGAATTCCTCACTAGTGGGCTGTGGAGAGCTTCGCAAGCAGTGGCTCAGCACACAGAGAAATGCCGTATAGAGTCTCGCACCTAGAGGGAGGCACAGACCTAGAGCGAGCAGGGCCGATTCGCTGTTTAAGTCTCTTCCTAAAAATCTCTTTTAGGAAGGAGCTGCTTCTTTCAATAGATGTTCAGTACATTCACAGAAAAGATGATGTTTGCGAGATTTCTTAACAAAATATTCTGTGCCATATGCTATGTTCTCTATGTATGCAGTAGAGCAGTCTAGTCAGACACCAGCTTTTGACAAGCCCTCCTAGAGTCATTGTTAATTGTCCCAGCCTTTGCATTCATGACCCAGTGGCTCCTTCAACACTGAAGGTCTACAATGAAAGGGTCAGCAGAGAATTAAATAAAGATCCAGGTTAGTGTAGTCATTTTTATAAAAAGCGCTGTGCTGTCGGTCTATTCTGTGTGTGAAGTCCATCCATGCTGAGTTTCTAATCATGGATTGATTGGCTTATTCAAAAAGGTATTCTTTGAAAGTTCAGGGAAGAGTGAATTAAATACATTTTTTTTTGACAGGACCATAGTCATCTCCCTTGCTTCCACCCATTAAAAATATGTTAACAGACCTGGCCAGACCTGACTGTAAAGCCACCCCAGTATTACAGTAGATTTCCTTTTACAAAATGTTGGAAAGATGCTACCAAGTCATATTCTTCTCTGTCTCTTCAGCTGTTTCCATGGATTCCTTCAAGAATTCGCTCTCCAAGATTCCCAGCTCAATAAGATACGCACAATCGGCTGATTAGGGAGGGATGAACAGCTTTGTTTCATCTATGTTGTTGTGCTCTTGCAGTATATTCATACAATAAGAGGATTAGCCGGGCTGTCCCAGTGACCCAGTCATTTTCACTAGGACAAATGTCAGCCAAGAGGAAGAGTAGTAGGAATTAAATAGAAAGTATTGTCAAGGCACCAACAGGTTACTAAAAACCTCTTGTGAAAGAGGTGCACTTTCAATCTGAGGTATTAGGACAAAGCTTCAAATAAAACATATCTTTTCACATAGAGTGAACCTGAATATTGGTTTGTAGATAGCTGCAATGTCCGGCTAAGGGTTGAAGAGTGGCGTGCCGGATTACTGTATCACATGAGAGCACCAGAGCAGCAGCTCCTCCTTGCACAGTTACCCGTTTATCAGAATATCCACCCAGCCAGGAGACGGAGAAACAGCAGCTTCATCCAGCCAATGTGTTTGCAGTGAGACCATTGAGCTGGGCTGTGATCCGTGTGAGGTTAGACAACTGGAATGGGCCGGGTGGTACCTGCTGCAACTCCAGGTGGTTGAGTGGCTCAGGAGGTACCATCCAGCAGGTACCACCTGGCCCATTCCTTGTCATTCCACGCACAGTAGGTACCACCCTCCCTCTTTTACATAGTCTGATCATAAAGAGATCGGGTGCTTTTTCTCTGAAAAAGGAACACTCTCAGGAGCACTTCTGCTGGGCTTCCATTTATTTAGCTGTTTATTTCAGACATAAAGCCTTGTATCAGTGCGAAGATTGTGGTGAATGGTGTTTTATTAGAAGCCTTGAAAGAAATCTAAGTCATATAGTGCCATCTTCCAGCAAATTATTCCCCATGGTCCTGAAATCAATGGGCTTGCTATTGATGTTTGACCCCAATCATCTCCAGAGGAAAAGGCTCATACAAACGTAAATTGCCTTCTATTAATTCCTTATTTCAAAGCAGCACCAGAAGCTCACTTAAATGACCGCCCTCCATTTTATTAACCTAAATTTCAGCAGTCTCACTTGTCAGACCACTTTCTTTCTATGAAACGTGGCAATTTATGAGATGAATGGCTCATTTTCATTTTTGTTCACAAGCTGAATAATTCTGTGTAAATGCAAAATGTATCTCCCAAAACACCACCCCAGCCATACCCAACACTCCCATCAGTCTGGGCAAAGAAACCTCTGTTTGTATTTATAATCTAATTTGTTAAGTTGTTTGCAAATTAGAAGATAATGCTGAACGTGTCAAGTAAGAAAGGACAAAAAGACAAAATGTCAAACGCTGTTCACATACATTTTAACATATTTATCTGTTTTTCCCCTTTGAAGGAACATCTTGACAATCAGATTTTCCATCTCACTTTGTTTTCCATTGCCTCCCATTGTTTTGTTTCTGCTAAGAATGAGTCTATCAGATGAAGAGTGAGGATTGTTCTGTTGTTGTTAGCTGTGACTGAATATCTGTGTGCCTGTCTCAACACATGTCCTTTACTAAGGCTAGTCAGGTAGATTGCTGAAGCAGGTGCAGTAATTTTTCTTATTGTTATCAATTTACTGGGGTCTGTCCTTGCTGTGTTGCTTGTATAAATACTGTAATTCTCCTACTGCCCCCCAACTCCTGTAACGCTGGTACATTGAGGGAATCTATTGTCTGCTGCTTGCCTTCATCTTTTTCTATTATTTGCTCCTGCCTCCTCACTGTTATGGAGGTCTCCTCCTTCACTGAATTTCTATAAAAAAAAATTCAATTCATCGCCTCCAGAAACACCCTGTCTTAGAAGATCAATTTTCTTGACAGTCTCAGCAGAGGAGGATGGAAATATATAAAAAAGAATGATTATTTTTAATTCACAGAGAAACAATAGCCATCTAGATTGTTAGGCACTGCTATCCTGCTCCAGCTCTCTTCCTTGCCTTTTTCACTTACTGTATGAAGTTCATGAGAATTGTGGAGGTGGGAGGCCAAGACAGTCGGATTGAATTTGAACCTGATGTGTGAATCCTGTGCTCAATATAGAGAAGCACGGATTTTAAAGTTCACTGCCTTGTTCATTCTGTTGCACTGCATAAACCAGTTTGTCTCCTTTTCTTTTTCTGTTTGAAAAAGCACTACTTGATAAAATTTAATAACTTGAACATCTGTCAGACCTCAGTAGAGCTGTGTGTGAAACCTATTACATGTTGGCATTTACTATCCTTTTTTTGTTGCCAGCCTATTACTAAAAACAAAGCATGAAGGTAGAGTCTGACAGAGCATGGGCAATGTTTCTGATTAGTTCTATAATGCACAGATGCATTTAGCTCGCATCTAAGAGTTGTGTTCCTGTAGATTATTCCCCGACTTTCACAGATTAAACTGTTGGACTGCCCTGCTGCCTGCACACTGATGTTACTTAACTAAGCCATATCACCCTGCAACTCACAACTGGCAGCCCACTGAAGCTAAGCAGGTGTGAGCCTGGTCAGTACCTGGATGGGAGACCTCCTGGGAAAAATTAAGGTTGCTGCTGGAAGAGGTGTTAGTGGGGCCAGCAGGGGGCACTCACCCTGCGGTCCATGTGGGTCCTAATGCCCCAGTATAGTGACGGGGACACTATACTGTAAACAGGTGCCGTCCTTCGGATGAGACGTAAAACCGAGGTCCTGACTCTCTGTGGTCATTAAAAATCCCAGGGCGTTTCTCGTAAAGTGTAGGGGTGTAACCCCGGCGTCCTGGCCAAATTTCCCATTGGCCCTTACCAATCATGGCCTCCTAATAATCCCCATCTATGAATAGGCTTCATTACTCTGCTCTCCTCCCCACTGATAGCTGATGTGTGGTGAGCGTTCTGGCGCACTATGGCTGCCGTTGCATCATCCAGTTTTGGAGGGGAGTCCCCATTACAAGGGTTTTGAGTGGAGTGTCCGGAAAAGCGCTATATAAATGTAAGCTATTATTATTATTATTATTATTATTAACCTGTGGTGACTGTCCGAAAAGAATCTCTGTCCATGGTCCTGAATTTCAATCTCTGCAGACCATCAGTCATCAGTGAAAATAGTGACTTGTGTATTTCCAGTGGTCAGAGCAATGAGGACCAGAGATCTCTCCCAGCCAATAGTCCACTGCCGAATAAGATTACACTGGCCTTTTCTGTACCAGAAAAGACAAATTAATCCCTAACCCAGGCTCACACATGCCCATAGCATTCAATGATAAGCAAGTCTTTCTACTTTCATCATTCAGCAATTCAGGTTTCTGCCTTCCACACTTTCCCTAGAATTATCAGTTCAGGTTTCACCTCTTTAGCCTGATTTTCACCTCTCTATACCCAGATTCACATTTTAATTCTTTCCTCTACCCTTTCCTTCTATTTCTGTTTTCTCTATCTTTACTTTACACACCTGAAAAGGCTTCTTTTAAATCTGTTAAGGCAGCTAAAGTAATAATTCACCTCTATGAGGTTGCTGCAGATTAAGAATGACTTTTATTATTTTCTCTTGAGCACTATGAGAGCCTGTGGAATGACCACAAAGCTGTGGAGCAAAACAAGGCTGCCTGTATACAAGATGTTGAGTGTGTTCCCAGCTGAAGCTAATTGCAATATAAAGTCTTGAATGAATTATTTTTTAATTAAACTCATTAGTGCTCTGTGCTTTTTGGAAAGCCAAATGCATCCCACACTCTGTGATTTCCTACAAAGTTAGGAAAATATGCCCTAAGCTAGCCTGTTCCAGTTGGGGTGAGCTGTGGATGACAGTCATGCTTGCTTGAATATCTTTTTCTGCACTCCTCTGATATTGGAGTAATAACATTCCAGACTGTGTGGCAGTGGTCTGGGCAGTGGATCCACAGACTTCTTTCTTGGCAGCAGCTAGTGTGTTTAATTAAAGTGCAGTGGGGCCTCAGAGGTAGACACAGTCTTGTCCTGTGAAGGTGGCAGTTTATAGAAATGCACGGGCCAGAAGGAAAAACCAATTATATCATGACCAGGACTCCAGTGCCTCCTTCGTTTGCTGTGAATGAATGATGCCTTTTCTCAGAAATGGCAGTGACAGCAGAATAGACTTCAATCTGGCAGACGGTGGAGGTATCTCCGCTCCAGATAAGATTCCATCCTCGTCACTCACAGATGAGCCCCTTCTGTCTGTATGACATGTAGAAGAAATCACTCTTTGCAACAGTTGCAAATATTTCTGGGAGACCACTTCTTTGAATGAAAAGGCACAAAGGTTTTTTCTGGTAGTGCCATACAGCACTTAAGGAAGCCTCAAGTGTCAGAACATGTTTCTTCCTTTTAAATATGAACATACAATTAACCTTATCTTCTTGTTTTGCACCCAAATACACTGATGTGGCACCCCAAGCATTAGTTTACTAACCTACACCCATAGTTTAATTCTGAATCATGTTATTCTATGAAACAGCTGGTATGATGCTAAATCAGCTCCGTGATGTTGGCCCCCCTACAAACAGCACAAATGATGAAACCCGCTGCAATCATTAATGCTGCATTTGTGCCGTTGAAAGTAGCGTTTTGTTTCCAAGATATGGCGCCTTGTTTTTTCAGGTAATCACGTGACTATCTACAAGGAAGTTTAGAGGTACCAACACAGTCAGTACTTTAATTACTGGATGTAATGGAAACAACGGGAGCAATTTGTTTTCTGAGACTGTCTGGTTGGGTTGCGTGGCTGTTTTACATTTCAATATACTCTGTGATGTCGGCACAATACAAAAACATCACGTTCATGACCACCAGATCTGTCAATTGTGATCTTTTAATCAGTTGACCCCAGCCTTTGCAATTGAACTGATTTGTGATCTGTTATCTGATGTCACAGTTCTGTACATTCAGAAGCACACCCTGTATTCAAGCTGAGACTTAGAAATCTGCAGATGCAAACAAAATATAGCCTTCATTTGTTTTTACATCAGTATTATTCATTGACTTTTATTTGTTTACTATGGAATACTAATGTAAGCACATGTATTTTATTAGGATAGTATTTCAAAGCTTTTGTTTTCTCCTTATGACTAAGTGGGTAATAGTGAAGGTTCCTTCAATAATTAACTAAACTCAGGGACTGTCTGCGCCAGCTATGGACTGAACAGCGAAATGTGACTCCTATTGGAAATCAAGCTTTCTATTGATTTACTGGATGTCAAATATCCATTCTTCTGAAATTCTCTGCAATACACAGGACGTTCCCAACACATACTGTATAACATTTTCAATATATTGATTCATGGGCTGTTTGATTGCATTGAAACCTGGCAGTGTCCATGGTATTTCAACTCCTGGGTGTGCTCTGAAGTAGTTAATATACACCATGTGAGTTTGCAGATGTCACACAAAAAATGGAGAAGGCCCCCCCACACACCCCCAAACACATCCCCACAGGCCTGGAATACTGTATAAATATACAACATAAATGAAAAAACTTTCACTGAGCTATATGGAATATGCATGAGGATTTTCTATCTGAGGAAAATCCATTTGGGGAAATTCCTATTGTGTCATTGATTGAAGCACTGGGGATGTGCTGAACAAAGCTTTATCACAAGATGCACAGAAAGGTTAACAAAAGCAAAAGTAAAATTTGAATTCTGTGACATGCCTGTGAAAAATCAATACGTTTCTTTCTTCTTCAGATGTTTTGTTCTATTTCTTTTTTTTAGTTCAGACAACTGCTGCACAATATGTTTTGGAAATTGATTCCCATACAATGAGGTTCCACAGGTTAAGACTCCAAGGATTAAATAAGCATTTTAACAGCGCAAAATAAAGCGCAAACATTTTTTTTTCTCATGTGAAGCCTTTCTTTTCCTTAAAAAAACGAATAGCATTAAAAGAAACAAAAACAGAGCAGAAGCTGTTCTTATGAAAATAAGAATACAGTAAATTATCAAACCACAGGAGACAATTCCAAGCAAATTGAAGATAAGACCTTGAAGAGCAACCAGAGATAAAGGACTTCTTTTTCTAGTAGTGCTTTGTCCTCTATCTGAGACAAATGGAGCTGAATTTGAAGTTTCTTGTTATGACTGAATGAAGTTGTGCAGCCAATGTTCAGCAAAAGTTCCTCAGGTATAAAGAACAAATAGGAATGTATTTGCAGACTTTGTTGTGCAAAGTAGAGTGACCAGTTGCAGACAGACTTGTGCTTTCTTTTGTTGTATCAGCTCCCAAGATCCAAAGGGTTAATTCTGAGCTCAAAGCAAAACAAGCGTCAGCTGCTGCACTCTGGCTTTTGGCTGTCTGGTGCCAGTGAGGGTGTGAATTTCAGCTCCGACACCGAGAAGAGTATGTCACACTGCACCTTTCCTGGGGAACACAGTTTCTCCGACAGCCAATTTGTGTTTTTTGTGTGACACTTTTACACAGAATGATTCACTTTGTAGAAAGAAAAACTGATGCTCTATTATATCTAATTACAGTAATTTAGCGGCAATTACTGTACTCTTCATTAAATCCCAGTCAGTCTGATAAGGGATCAGAATCCAGTCAATACTGTGCCAAGGGACCTCTCTTCTTTAAACATATCATTATCCCACTGTGGAAGAAAGGGGGAGAGACAAACAAAAAATGGAAAAGGATTAAAGATAATGCCTTTACGATTTCTGCACAGTGCTGTGTGCCTCGGGGGTCTCCTTCATGAAAGATTTAGAATGTAACTTTAGATTTAGAAGTCAAACAGGTTACCACAGTCCACTTCAGAGGATGATTAGTTCAATCAATAATGCAGGTCATGGAATGAATGGGACCTAGGGAACTCTCTGGCGAGGGGTCAGATGTCTCAGATCTTTTGATTTAATGATACTAATCTAATATCAAAGCTATTCCTCAATAAAAACATTACATTTCTAAGGCTTTTTTGTCATGGTTTTCCTATAACTGTAATAGGTGCCTGTAAGAATTATTGATTAGGGGCTCAGTACTCCTGAGCTATATCCAGCTGGGACATTACTGCTGTGTATTTGAGCAATATTCCTTGCCCAGACGGGCACCCGCAAACTACATCAATGGACACTATTTGTATCCGGTATATGTAATTATAGTTTTGAATAAGGGATTCATCTAAATAGCAATAATATTTCACTATGCTATACCAAGTTTCACCATTAAGTCTCTGTGTTTTACTACTCATTACAGTACTTTTACCATGATATGCAAAAGATGCATTATGTATATGTTGGCTATCCAATGTGTTTAAGGAGGGAAATGTTTGATTCTAGCCTCGCTTTACTTAGGAAAGTCTTTGTCTCATTTTCTGACTCAGTGCCTGAGGTGTTATGTTGTATGATTTTTTATAATTCTTGATGTCCAGATCGATAATTTATATAGTTATTCCATTTCATCTGAAGATTTGAAATGCTGGTTTAATGCAGGTGTCACCTGTCTTCATTCAGGAAAGCCACGGATCAGTAGGCTTAAGAGACCCCCCTTTAAATTGTCAGTTTGGTATTTCCCTCTTTGTCAGGCTGTTTTTTTAGTAAAGGAATTAATTGGTCCTTTGAAATAATAACATGAAATACCCTGCGGCCACTCATACTGCAGTCTACCATCCCTGATTTTATTGAACAAATTGCTTGTTATATTAATCAAAAAATGTTTGAAGGTTTTGGAAACTGATGACAGATAGCCACAGAATTTCTCAATCAGGATGGCCTGTCCCTGTTTTATCTTCTTTTTTTCTCATCTATCCATTTTTATGAATTTAGAGACTCTGGAAGTGAAGAGGTACTGGACGCTGCGAGGTCCAGCATGGGTTGTTGCAGTGTTTTCTCTAAGCAATCACCACCAGTTCTTGTTGATGCTAGAAACCTGTGAAGTGTTGTGGTGAGGAACAATACTGTGAACCGCAGCATATATTGCTCTGTGACACTCATCTCCTTCTCAGTGAGGTTGGTGCCAGTGCCTGTCCTTCCACGGGGAGAGATCCTCTGCACAGTCCAGCCATAGGCATCAGCTGCAGTCACGAGTGTGAGGAGTGGATTTCCGTTACACTTCTTAAATCCAGGGATTAGCCTCACAATCTGGGAAGAGTTGTGGACAAAGACTTCTGAAGTGCATGTGGAACCTCTCAAAAATAATGGGAGTTCTACTTTGGGCAGTTTTGGTAACAGTATCTGACCGTGTCACTGTTCCACACTTTACAAAGATTATAGGAGATTATTCATACCTATGTGTAATTGACTCAGTTGACATCCTCGTCCAAGACATCCTTCAAGGTTTACACTGAGAAAAATCATATGCATGGTAAACACTGTTGAGAATCCATGACTGTGAGGGTAGTTTTGATGAGCTGTGGCTATCTGGGATTTTAAAAGAGCACCTCTTTGGGTCAAACATGAAGTGGAGGGGCAGCTGCACTCATCCTTCACTGCAGAACTGTAGTCAGATGGCCACACAGAGAGTAGACCTTTGCAACACATGTGATGTGCCCTTATTTCAACACAATAATAGAGATTGTCAAAGATCAAATTAAAGACTATCAAAAGGCTATAATCCCTTCCATGCCTAGTCTCATTTACTGCGGGGATGATTGAAGATGCAGGTTTACTGCTGCAAACATCTGCAACTTAAGTTCATCACAGTCCTGTTACATTGCTCTTATTGAAGCAATGACAAGGCAGAGTATAATGGCCCACTGGTGTCTGCTGAATGTTGGGTCATTTTGCTATTAAACACCCATGTGGGGGTACAAAAATGCATCGCTCCATCTAACAAAATTGTAGGTTCGGTGAACAACATATACTATAGTCATGCCCGCATAAGCCAATGTGACCTGAACTGTAACCACATCACATTGCTTTGCTGATGCTTTCATGATGGTCAACACGAACTGAAGCAGGTTCAGTTCCACTGAATGTGACTGATGGGGTGAGACTGTTTTATGTAACAGCTAATGAAGCTGCAGAGGTCTGAGGTTTTGCATATTTTCCTCCATTTTCCATTTATCTTCTCTCTCCCTTCCATTCTGTTATTATTTTGCCAAAGTCAAAGGCAGATTATCCCAGTGTGGATTTTCTCTCTTCTTCTTTCAGTACTTCATCACTGCTTGGTGATGGGCCAGGATCTGGCCAGGTGTGTACAGCACTTGTGAAATTCTGTCATAGCTGTGCTGGAATATCTTAAGTTGGATCTGTCCCGCTTGTCCTCATTAATTCTCATATCTATCATGCCCACGGAAAATGGGGAAAAATCTGATCAAAATCAACATGCCCATTTTGTGATATTGGCATGAATACCATCTGAAAAGTGACTTCTTGGATGCATTGTGTGGGAAGCAGGTGAGAAAAGATTGGTGCTTTGTGCAGTTTTTTTTTACAATGGACACCATAATTTAGAGCAATAATAATTTGCCCCCTGCCTGTATTTCCTTGTCAAGCAGTGCCTTGTGTTCTGTAATGACCATGCAGATTTGCCAAAAGATGCAAACTGTATCCCAGAAGGCCAGAGATCAAAGATCTTCCAGACTGCAGGATTAACCTCTTTCACCTTCGATTCCTTCAGGGTCAGCTTTGCATTTTTACAGTGCTTCTGTCCTTTCTTCTCCTTAGGGCCTCTTTGACTGTTAGCGTTCCTACACGCTGCACTTGACAGATATCAGATTCCACGTGTCATGCCTGTGGTCTCAGGAGAGCACAGCTTGGCACACGGCTGTAGCCTCTTTAAGATTCAGTGAAGGTGTTTTGACACGCTCCACGCTGAGGTGGCAGGCTCACTCATCAGCAGACTCTGCACTCCACCGGCTCTCCAGGTTTGGTCAGTAGACCCTGGAGAAGATATTGACATTATGCCAGCAGCAATTACTTCTGCCTTTCCTTGAATTTCTAAGATATTGACATCTTAGTTCTCATGTTAGTTTTATTTTGTTTTCTTTGACTTTTGAGCTCCGAATGTTCTTTAAAAGAAAAAACGTTCAAGCTAAGCATTGGTATGACGATCGTGATGACCTGGCAAACTGAATGATTGATTTTGAATAGGAGAGGTTTTAGGTAACACTGTTTTATTGGAGTTTAACTATTAATCTGGCTTTTCACTGAGTGCAGCTTAGAAAAAATGGCTTATCTATAGAAACGCATTCTTATATAAACCGGTGGACATGTAGTAACTACATATCACCCTCCTCCGGCTGAGCTGCAGGCTTGAATGTAATGATCCCAGGAAAATCTCTGAATTTTGGAAATTGCTGCTCCACAGGTGTTGCAATTACAGTGCAGTTTCTGAACAAAAGACAACAGGTCAAAACTTCAGGAGTCATTAATAGGTCCTGAATTTAAAGAATTACCGGAGGAAATGACTCTCTTAATGAAGGCATGCACCACGTGAATCCCATGTTCCACCGAAGAGGCACGTCATGCCGGCAGTCTAATTGTCTTTCCTGTGCTGAGACAAATTACAGCCAATAGTTTCACTGTCCTAAAATAAATCCCCGTTCCCTGCGACTTCAGTCTGGTTGCTGCAGGCTGCTGATAACCAGAGAGCTGCTGTAAATTAAAAAAAATAGCAGTGCGTGGAAAATGGCTTTTTGATATTGTCCTGTTATGCGCTCGACTCCCTTCTGACAGAATTACTATCCCTTTCATACTCCCTTTGCGCCGCAGTTGGAGATTTCTCATTGGCGGTAATTTCAGAAATGGCATTCTTTTGTCTGATCGGATATCATGGGCGTTTAAGGGGCCGAGCTGGCATGGGGGTCAGGGAAGTGTCAGTGAAGATGCATAGCGATGGGGGGAGGTGGTGGAGGGGATGGATGATATTGCTGTTAATGGGAATTTAAAGACAAAGCCCCATTTAAGAGGGAGGCGGAAATTAAAATAAAACTTGCCTATTTACTGCGCCACAGGTATAATTCACTGCTGTTAGGCCTGATGTGATCTGTAATTGGCACCATCACAGGCTACTCAAAGAGATCTGTAATTCCTTTAGAATGCTTTTAAGCTTCCAAGTGAGGAATGGTGGTTGAGTTAATGTCCCAATCCTCCCATGAGCACAGTACCTAGACAGTAGCAGAAAATGGGACCAGTTCTCTGAGGTTTCTGCAGAACAATGTGATGTTTTGTTCAGAAATGAGGCAAAGCGTAACATGTAATGCTGCTCTGGAATACATTCAGAAAATAGGAACAAGATGCATTCCAGGGCAGGAAGGAAAGTCTGATACTGACAGGCTGAAGGAACTAACCTTTTCAGTCTTGAGCAGAGAAGACTACGAGGGAGCCTGACACAAGCATTCAAAATCCTCAAAGGTATCAATAAAGTCAGCCCAGTGGCAGTCTCTGGAATTAGCAGTGAAACATGAGCCAGGGCACACAACTGGAGACTACGTGTAAAAGCATGTGAAACACAACGGTTTTGAAACATTGTGAAATCTGTAAATAGTTGTTATTTTATGCTACTATTCGTATTTCATGAGTACATTTGGAGGGTTCTGTAAATGTGAATAAAAGATCCTCTTATTTTTATTTTTTGATAACTAAACTGTGATATTTTCTGACTGATATGCAACTCTAGGGTTATTCCAGTGCTGTAGGTACAATGTGGAGGTTGCATGCTTTTTCTCATGCTCACCTGGGGTTTTGCCAGATGCTCTGGTTCCCTTCTACCTGTAGGGTAGGTCACCTACATTAAACATTGTCTGTATAAGAGTTCAGTCCCTGTCTGGTCCTCAACAGGACAGGTGCTGGTCCCCCCATTTCATTACTCTGCCCCTTCAACACTACTCCTGGTCCCTTCACTGCCAAGAAGCAGGTACAAGGATTCATGAGTTAGAGAGTTATGGCTGTGTTTGTAAACACTCAGGAGGTGTCCTGTCCTTGGGACAAGGTTTTAGCTGGCTCACTGCATTTTCAAAAGTGATTTTCACATAAGCTAAGCAACTCAAACCAGTCTAGTTTGCAGGAACAGCCAATGCTTCATTAATATATGGTACAATGTGCCTACTGGAAACTGTTCTGGGATTTCAAGTGTAGTTAAGGTGCAATAATTCAATTCAGCTTGAAGCAAACTACTGCAACACCAGAGGGACAGGGCAAGTTATGCTGTGCATTAGGAACAAGGTCTAAGAGCTAATTAGAGCACAACTAATTCAATTAACCTGACACCTCAGGTGGATCTGAGGGCTCTATTCTTGCAGAATTGCGCTGAGTTCACACTGCACAGTCAAATCCGACTCACCAACAGGTTGCTTGTCTCAGTCGCATATAATTGCTCTTTAATAAAGCAAATTGTGCGTCTGTAGAGCTGTCAGCTGGAGGGATACACTGCTTCTGCAACAAAAGCATTCTGCCTTGGCTATTACTGTCACACAAAGAGCAGAACTCGATTATCTTTAGAGAACAAGACACTGTTCACTGGCTTGAATGCTTTTTTTACCAAATGTGGATAGGATAAAAAACGGCTAATTATAATCATTACAGTGAACGTAACATAGCAGAAAAAATTGATATGATATGCTGCATTTCTGCTTTGCTAAAAGTCGGATGGATGTGTGTGAAGGAACCTTAAATGTTAAAATTCACATGTTGGCCACTCTTGATGTATGTGATTACAGGCTTTCCCCAGAAAGGCATGAAATACAGACCAGATTCCATAGCTAACTCTGGTCTCAAGCCTTCTGTCTCTAGCAGAAAAGCCAGGTTAGGGTTTGTATCAGAAATACCAACCATCTGCAAGAATATCAGAGGTCCAGAGATACATTTTTGCAGTTTTAACATGTTTAGCCTGAGTGGCTCAATTAAAGAAAAGTGTTTGCTCGGAGCCCTTGAGTATAACACTAATCCACTGTGACTGAGTTTTTCCAGGTGGCACACCACTGGCTGTGCTGCTGGGGTTGGGCGAGGGTCAGCTGATCAGGGCTTCTAATGCACCAGCTGGCACCCAGTTAGCCATAGGAGGCTCTGGTTTGCAGAGACATCAGTGAGAGATGTGCTTTCTCCTTCTACAGCTGTGGAATTTGACATGACCAGTGGCTTTGAAGGTATCTAAGCATCACTTCAGCATGCCTCATGCTAGGGTTCCTCTGCCAGCCATGGGATTTGAACCAGTAACCTTCCAGTCACAGGCGCAGATCCTTAGCCACAGAGCCATCGCTCCATCCCCTAAGTATTAAAACTACCGTCATTTTCCCATTGAGTAGGAATTAAAACACCTGAAAGAAGTTAAATAATATTCTAAATATATATATACACCACACTGCTACTATTGACATGCAAGTGGGGGGAGTGGGGTGACCTATTACCTGACACCTTTAGCCAAGGCAACTTCCGTTCCAAATGATCAACGAACTGTAACACAACTGTAACTCTAAATGTACACATGAGAGTTACTGGTGAAAGATAAATTAATACAAGGTGGAAAATTGGCGGTATAAATCATGCAGTATGAAGTAGGTGGCAGAAGATGGCCAGAGATGGCGCAGTGCAGTTGTGTCTGAATGTGCAGAATAGATGGGGCTTGGAGGAGATCCCTTTTTCTTCTCACCTCTCTAGCTTTGCTGTGAGCTGGTGATAAACACGATTTTCACAAACATGAGATGAGCTCCCCACCCTGATGACCAGGGTCTCGGTGGAGAAGGGATGTCTTGGTGAGCATCGCCTTGGGGGGGAAAACAGAAGGCGCAGATGGAAATGCCCCTTGGGCTACCCATGAAAACCGATGCTAGAGGAAAGTCTGTGGGATACAGGTTTGTGAACTTCTGGAGATTCATCTTTGCATTTACTATGGCAGCTGTTTAGGTTGGTCTCATTCCACAGTAGCTTCTGGCTGTTGCCTGGTCTTGAATGTAATTTGCAGTTTATTTTTTCCTTCTTGGATATTTGCACTGCAAACGGCAAATGATGTCCAATAAGCTGTGAATTTAAGGGGAGATTTTCATTTGAGTGCACTAATATCAGCTTGCTAATTTGCTTATATCGCCATTTCTCTTTGTGAATGCACAGTTTATCCTGGTGGTGTTTTATACTGTATGGTATCCCTACACAATCAAGACATTTGAAAACCATTGATTAGTAGAATAATTAAGAAGTCAGTGGGAAGTGCTTCTATCACAGGAATTCATTTTGAGAATTACAGATAAGGCAGCATCTGATCTCTGTACAGATATCACAGGCTTCTTGTATTTGCGCCAAGAGATAAAAAACGAGAAGTCTTATCTACTTAAAGACCACCTCATTGTGTAATTTTATTGATCTTACTGATCTCTGAGCCTTTTGTAAGACTAAAATAAAGCTGAGTGAAGCATTTTGTAAAGACTGGTACCAAGCAAGTCTTCCTGTCTATTGCCATAGTGATTGATATATTTATGCTGTATCTGTGTAATAGGGATAGAAAGTCAGGTAAACATTCATAAAGGATGATTCATGAAATTGGAATGAACCAGGTTCTGAAATAGAACACAACTGTGGTTGATTTTTGACTGTATAATATAATGCATAATTATTTACATATAAAACATATATGTACTGTACACATACTGTGTATTTAATTAATATTGTAAATATAAGGATTATAAAAACAAAGCAACAAATTCTTAGACTTGTTTTTAATTTCTGCTAGAGAACAAATTGTTCATTTTGTGATCCTGTGACCAACAGAACTTCAACAAGTTCAGTAAGCAGAAATTAGTCTTACTGTGCTGTCTGGAGTGCTCTGTCAGGCTAATGAAGCAGATTAATCTGAAAATCTGAGAAGGTGTTGTAGTGACAGCAATGTAGTTTCAACATCATCTGTCATTTTTTTAAAGTGAAAATCAGGTGACGGGACACCTTAGCTCCTGGTGCCATGGCTCATATAAAGTGTTTCCTGACTCTAGAAACACTCCTGTCATCACTTTTGACTTGAATCTCTGCCATATACAGCGAGTGAACAGAGTGCACAAGAGGAAAGTCAAGTGAATAGCAGTATGCTCTTAATACGGTGGAGACTAAACTCTTTTTAAGGGTTCCCACTCTACTGACACTGCATCTATGTTCAGTGAATCTTAAGTCTGTGAACCAAAAAAGATTTTAAATCTTTCAAAGTCTAATGATCAGTCTTTATGATCAATACATCAGTTGGAATAAAAAAAAAAACCAGAAGAAACAGCACCAGGAATGAGAACTGTGATTTAAGATGCTGTTGTAGCAAATGAGTGAAACCATGGCAGCAGTGAAGATGGGTGCATTATGGAGGGAATTAAGACCCCTTGATATTAATATCCTGTCTGTAAGACAGGAGAGTAAGAGAGTGAGTGCTTTGTGTCATGTGGGACTATAATTGGATCGATTTGGATTGAACTTTGTCAGGACACACCGACAGGTAGAGAACTCAGACGTGTGTTGGAGACTCGACACTCTCCCTGCTCTCATTTACGAAAGACTGTCTTTGCATAAATAATTAATTGCCACACTGTTTGAAGTTACAGCTGCGAGGCGGCTTTTTACACTGCCTTCATTCTGCTCTTACTCTCTTGCCTTGAATGTGCTGTTTATCACCATAGTCCCGGGGGCAAAAACACCAGAGCTACAGTTAAGCTGGTTTTAACAATTTTAAGGTGTCAGTGAAAACAGAGACATTTAGAAAAAGATTTGTGTTTTGGTATCATTGGGAACATGTACCTACTTAGAAAGAAAGGGAGAACCTAAGAAGGTCGGGTGTGGTGAAGGATCCTAGTAGGTTGCATCATTTCAAAGCACAGATAGTGAAGAACAGTCTGTCTGATTGTATGGAGAATATATAGCATAGTACAGAATATCAGATGCAATCCAGAACAGTGTGTAGCATGGCAAAGATCCAGAATGTCAGAGAATGAGCTAGAATGATATACAGTATGGAGCGAGAGAGATGACACAGAGCATGAGTGGGTGAGGCACAACCTAGAAAAGGGAAGCAGAGGAGATGGCATCTAGAACGTTCTATGGACACCAGAGACAATCTAAAACTGCGTGTGAGATAGGACAGACTCGAGAGCGCTTCATGAAATGGGAGACTGTGTACAAGATATGATGATATGAAAGGTGCAATCTACAATGTTTCAGGAACAATCAGATTCTGTAAAGGATATACTGCACAGTATTGCTTCTTTTAATAGAATTACAAGGTCAGTTGAGTATCTACAGTAATACTTGAGGGTGTTGAAAACCTTTACCACAAGCTTCCAGGATGGCTTATTATAGCCAACCATTTGCATGGGAAGCCTGATGCATTTTGTTCCAAATGTGGGGATAAAAAAAACAACACTTAAAACAAATGGTTTAATGGAAACTGCTGATTATGATGCAAACACCTCCTCCTGTATTTAAGAGCTTTTCAAAGTGCTGACTAAATGCAATCCCTTGTAATTCGAAATAACAGCCCAGGGAAAGAAGCGCTCATTACCTGGGCGTTTGTCCTGTGTGCAGCTGTGGTGAGGGCGGTGATTACAGACATCTGCAGCCTCTGCTGCACAGGACCCCCGAGGGACAGTGTGTTCCCCAAGAGGGAGACGGACAGAGAAAGTGGAACTAAAAGGACAAAAAGAGACGCTGTTCAACTTGGATCTCATGTTTTATTCTATTTTTTTAGAAAAAATGCAGAATAACTGTAAGGTGGCCATATTGTGATGACTGCTCCCTTAGGCACAAGCTGGGTGGGTAGGTACTGTGGCTTCAGACCCCAGCAAAGCACAGAGAAACGTGCAGGTGTGATGGATTGTGGGAAACTGTAGTGAAGCTCAGTAATGTTATGAATGTTATTGCTGTGGTAAAACCAGGGGAAAATTAGTGTACATCACTAACGTGTTAAATGTGCGTGCAAAAACAGCCCTTATTCTGACTGAGCACTCTCGTGAGAATTGGGTTTCCTATTCACCTTCAAGACAGAGGGGCTGCCACTAATGTACACTAAGAGGAGGAGATTTGGCTAGGCTATTTATCAGGCATGGATAGATCTGTTGGTCATGATCTGTAACCTGAAGAGGGTCAGGGGGTGACAATGCTGTTGTACCCTTAAGCATGGTTCTTTACTCTCATTGCGCCAGTGCAATCTCCTGCACCTAACTGTATAAAAGGGTAATGCTACTGTATAACCAGCATCCAGTGCAGGGAAGAGTCATGCACTCTCAGTGCTCTTGGTGCTGCAGAAATCACTAGGCTTGAGCTCAGCCTTTACTGGTGATTTTTGATACAAAAATGAAACTCAGGCAGCTGTACGGTACAAACCTTTCTCTCACAAAGCTGGTTTTGTACAAATGTCTGGGTCTCACTTGCTACTGTTGAAGGAATTTTCCAATGCTTCCCCTTAGAAGACAGACAGGAGTCCGTCTCAAGTTAAAAAAAGTTTTTATTTCATGCGCATGGGAGTGAAACATATGCGTGGCATATTTTTCTCAAGGTAATTTAACTAGAACAGTCCATAAATATTTTTTTGTTATCTATCATGCTTCCATGTGCTTATAAGATTGGCGGTGTTCCAAAATCACACACATCTTTCTACCTCCCTATTTGCTAAAGATCACTTTTTTTAATACAATTGGTAACTTAAGTTAACACGCATTCCTATATAACGGTATAGAATTACATAGTAGCCCTAGTGTCCATCATTCTTCCAATCCTGTTCAAACCAGTTCTGAATGTCCACCTTAGAAAATATTGCATCTTCTGCAGGAAAAATGTGTACAAAGTTCACAGGGACCCTCTCAACACTACAAGTGCTAGATTAGCTCTGCTGTGTGACTGGCACTAGATCTTTGAGTGCAGAGGATAACCTGTCCTGGTTTAGATATCTCCAAATCTCAGTGGAGTGGTGTTGGTGAGGAAGAGGGATCCTAAGAAAACCTGCAAAGGAGCAAAAGTCAATGTCGAACCACGACATTCCATGCTTATTCCTCACTGCCAGGAATATTTAGGAACAAAATGTGACTTTTCAGGCGGGTGATTACTTTTAAAAAAAAAGTAAATACGTCAGCCATAATCCCTCAGAAAGAAAAGGAAAAAGTAAGAAACTTACAGATCAGTCAGACCTTTGCAGCTGCGTATCTGAGCTGTCTGTGTCTCTCTACAGAAATATGTTCTCAGCAGCATTCCGCCTTTTTTCTGGTAGTCTGGCTGCAGCCTTTAACTAACTTCCTCACAAAAAGGATCTAAATTAAACCTTAAATGTATCATATTCAGATGTAGGTTGCATAGTTGTGAAATATATCCCAGATCTTCTTGGGCAAAGTCCAATCTTACTTGCAACAGGTGGTATTCTATGTATGTGAGAGAAATAAAAATAGCCAAATGTTTTATGTTTACAAGTGAGCTAAGGTATTTTTTGCTTTGTTTTCAGTGTCACAGGATGCAACAAAAATACAATCCATTTTCCCTGACGTTTCTGTTTTTGGCATTTGACTAAACCCCTAGCAGATGATGGTTATCGATTATACTATTCACTCAGATAAAACAACAGCCAGAAAATGTTCCAGCATCCTCAGGACAGTCGATTATCGTTGAATCCCTGTTGTTTTTCCCTAACCTTTAGTGAAAGTCTCTCGGTGTGACGTGGAGTGTTTCGTTCTTCCACGAGGCCATTAATTCACAGCTGAACGGAGCTGGAGAGATCAAAGCTACCCAGTACAGGATTTGACATGCGGAGACTGGGGAGGAGATAGAGATCTAAAAAAAAACAATACTGTGTGGATTGATATGGTAAAATATTTATATTTTAACGGGAACATCCTTAGATAGGCCTCCTCTTGTTTTTCTGAGGAGAGGATGGTACTGTACATACCAAGCTAGGAGATGAAACGGAGAAAGGCAGATTCTACTGTATATAAATAGACTCTGAAATACATGACTTTGCCTGCATTAATTCACTGTTAATGCAAGCTAAAATTATACAGTACCTGTGTAGTACATTTGTAGAAAATAGTTCTATTTGTCTGTCTGCAAGTCTCCCTTTTGATCGGTCTGTCTATGGTTGGATTGTACTTCGATTATATTTTGGAATGCATAGAATTCCTCCTATTTATTCCACCAGTATTTAAAGATGCTCACATGTAATGTAGCTTGTAAACACAGCTGACATAGTAGATAAACAAATCTCACGAAAGCTTATATTGTGGAACGTCTTCTATTCCAGCTTCTGATTCCAATCCCTGCACATTACAGCACTGTAAAAATTTAAAGTAATATAATTCATTTATTGATGTATGTTGCAGGGTCATTTTTGATACCTTTAATTAACTAAAGTAGGCAATGTGGATTTTGAGGGATAATTAGGCAGAATTATGCTGGTTTGCTCTGCTCAGGAGAGACTAACTGCACCTCTTATTTCTATATTTATCTGAGCCAGAATCTCTCAATAACTGTAATTAATGTTTTTCTTAGTTTCCTTAACTGTTTCCTTCCTAGATGTCTCTAAAAAGTGAGATACTGCATTTCTCCCAGAGTGACAATTTCTGGTTGAAATGTGTTTAATGGGTTCTTATTGTACTTTACCCTTATGGTTACAAAATACAGGAGCTAATCAAGTTAAATGATTGCAATGGTCCTTAAATTGGAATTGTTGGCATGGTTTTTCCAGTTGACTTTTATAGAGTAACTTAATAGCTTCAAATGAAGAAAGAGATTTTTATTGTTACTTAGGTTCAGCAAGCCATTAATTTCTGATTAATTTCTGGATTTTTTTAAACACCCACAACTATGATATAGACTTTGCAAAGCATCTGTGCTGAATTGGATACAATGTACTCTATTTCTTGGAGAACACAGATTTTTCGTTCTATCACACAGTGAACCCACTGTTTTTCCTAATATTTCAGAAATTGAGACGAAAGTATTGCTAAAGCTCTAAAATAATTACTTTTAGTACAAAGTCTGTAATATTGCATGGATCTCACAGAGAGACCAATATGGTGTGGTAATTGTATACTTTTTTATGAACTGCCGACTCCTGTACAAATTGCACTGGAGAAATACAGTATGTTGTAAATATACAGTAGCTTCTGTGTGCACATTTGAAATACAAATCTTGGGGCTCATGAGTACATCACCCCTTGGTAGGTAGACCTCCATGGTCCAAGCGTTGTGTATCCTTTTTGCTAAATGAGAGCCGTTGGGATTCTCTGGGCGGTGGCACACAGTTGGCTGAGCACCTCTGGACGAAAGGCTAGGATTCGTTGTCCAGGACCCTCTCAACTGTCCACTCAGCAGTGACTCCTGCGACTCGTGTCAGAGGAGCACGCCTGCCCTTCCTCGTTCTGGCCAGGCAGCACAGAAGTAGTCGAGTCGAGACATTAAGAAAGAGTTTACTGGTTCCAGCCTGGGATGGTATAATACTGTGAAATAAGAAACTGGCATTACTCAGCACCTTGGATTTAGGTTAAAAAAAGGGCAGTTACCTAAGGATAGCTTGCTACTGTACACACTATGCAATGAGAATCTTCCCTTTTCCTCTATTTTGTGCATAAATGCTCCCTAAATCAGAAGTGACAACTGAAGAAATCTATTTGATTTCATGCTTTGAAATGTGACCCATTTCTGTGATTTCCAATCTTTTATGGTGACGCAGTAGTCTTGTGTGCTACAGTTTTCGGCACTTAGATATCCTGAGTGCACATTGAATGGGAAATGTCACTTCATTTTAATGTGATGTGCTACTATTTAGCATCTGTGTTTTTACTCTTCTTTTATACAGTTTTTTTTGGGCTTTCATTTGTGGGAGTATCACTAGTTTGTCTCCGTGCTGCATGCTGGACTCTCCAGTGCCCTAGAGATAAAAGTGAGAGATACAGGATTTGGTGACTACCTTGTACTCTGACCCACCTTTCCTGTGCTTATACAGTAGCTGGCAAGTGTAAGACGCAGGGAATGACGCAAGATGCCCAGAGGCACACCTGTAGGTTACTGAAAATCCGCGTTCCGCAGGAGAAAGATCATGGTGAAGGAGGGGAGGGGGCAGATTGTATCGGAGATGTCATGTCATCAGTCAGAGATTTGGAAAAGGTCAAGGCGCTATCACATTCACAGCTCTCTAACTATCTCTTCCTGAGTATGGTAGTGAAAACACTGATTGAAGAGGTCCTGCAGGCAACGCAAGAAGAAACAGACTCCTGTAACAGCTGTGGGCTACTTCCGCGCCTCAGTCAGAACGTTGTTCACACCACCCTGCAGTCAGCCTGACCGGCTGTTTTGCCTGAATTTGCATATTGACAGCAAAACAAGCAACTGTTAATTTTCAGAAGCGTCTGTGACATTAGACAGCAAGCAAAAGAGGCGGAGGTAGGAAGGAAATAATTACAGAGGTGCAAGGGAGCAGAAAAGCGGGTGCATCGAAGAGTCATAAGTAAATAGTTGTGCGTGCAACCAACAATCAGGCTAGTATTGTTTACTGAAACGCCAACAATGCACAGTAATGGTACTCCTTATCAAAATTCGCTTAACAGGAAGGATTGCGACGAGTTCTTCATTGCTGATGCCTGTGACATTTTCCAAATTGAAACCTGATTACTCACAGTTAGGAGCCCCATCTCATTAAAGGCCAGCAGCCTGTCTTGCTCTGTCTGAGCCTCTCTCTCTCCCCCAGCCAGCACTGATATTGGAAATAGCGGGGCATTAGCGTGCCACTACCACGATTCCTAGGCATCATTACCCTCAACCGGCCGAATGGTTTTCAAAGGCTGCAGGTGTCAAAAAAGCTGAAAAGAAAAGGGAAGTTCTAAGATCTTTGCCGAGCACGGTATTTGGACTGCGGGTGAGAGCAAATGGCTATTGCTAGAAAAGCAGGGAAGCTGTACAACCTGGCTTCTTGAAATTAAAAGTTGCCCAATCATCACCTGGCCAGTCTGCTCTCTCTTACCTATAGTACACATCCAAATGGAATTTCTCCCGTTTCAGCAGCGCCCTGGGACTGGACATTATGTATCATTGAGAGAACCTTTACAATTGAGAATCTAGAATGATTTGGCCAAACCCTCCCCGGGCACTCACAGTCACTCAGGGACTCTGCACAACCCACATCACCTGCTGCTAACCTGGGAGCAGATGTGCACAGGTTTGTGTCCAGGTATTGAGTGGGAAAAGTGGGAGCCCTAGCACAAACAGAACTGCATTTCTTCTATCAGGTATCTTGGCTTCTCCTTATAATCCCTGCAGTTTCCACTTGGTCTGCTCTTGTCTGTTACCAACTCCATTGACCTGTGTCACGCCTCAGCTTCTGAAAGATGCATCAGGTTGTACGAAGAAGCTTGTGATAAATTGCCTGTTGATCGGAGCCCTAACAACGTTGACTTCTCCTAAAACAAAACAATTTTCTGTAGGCCCTCCATAGCACGCACAGTAGATCAGACTTGTGCACAGCATGCAGGCTATCAGACGCTGCTGCGTTTGTGTGCTCTGCTGTCAGCTTGCTGCTGTGCCACGGCTCTGTCTTCTCCTCAGGGGTGCACTGGTGACTTCCCCTTAACCTGGGGATTGTGATGTCAGATTATGTGTAGCCACAGCTTGATTCCATGGTGTCAATTTGACATTTATTCAGTGCACTTGCTGGTGAACAAGCACTGATTGTGGCCTTTGATCTTGGTGTGGAAGTGCCTTAATAGCGACCGCTGCACATTTCTGTCTGGCTAGCCAGTGATAGTCTTTTGTTTTCTGGCAGTTAGGAGACTAATCTTAAGGCATGGCTTAGAGAAGCCACTACTCCTGCATTGTTTGTTTCGGCACTGTATTGATCCTACTGCGTGGGAAAGAAAAAGGGATTAAATGCCTTGCAAGGGTGAGAAACATACAGTATAGTTCTAGAGCTGCTTTTTGATTGCTTATAGTTATTTATCAAATAAGGTGTAGCTCCCTTTGGTGATTCACTTGCTCCTTTATGGTAACATAATGACTCTGAAATAGGTTATGATTAGGGAAGAGTGCACTATAAATTCGAAAAGAGTTGAAAACCTTTCAGTCTCTTCGGATTCTTCGTCACGGCTCAAAGATGCCTGGAGAGAAGGACTCATTGTGGTTCTCCATGTTAGACATGCTGATCGAGACATCTTGTTCCTATGCAAATGATTGCTATAATTCTTCAACGCAAGATTAACATTTTTAAGTCTCTTAAAAAACACACACAGCTCCAAGCGTTTGCTGCCCAGCTGGAACCCCCATTCAGATCAAAGATCAGCTTGACTGCCTGAACAGATGCTGCAGCAGTTGATCTCTAGATCAGCACTCATTGTTCTTTTCTTTGTGTTTTTTTTTCCAGGAATCTGTTAGATAAAGACACCTTCTCCAAATCCGACCCACGTGAGTAAAAAATAAAAACTTTTTCCTTTCCCCTGCATAAAATGAAAAGGTCTGAAATCAAGCAGTGCAGCGAATGCTTTTCAGATAAGGTGATTTTCCCCACATGTGCCATTGTCAATGTTTAAAAATAATGTGGGGGGCATGTACTGTAGAATTTGACTGAATAAAATATATTTAAATTAAATAAATTTAAATGTATTGTTATAAACGAATCATGAAAAAGTATGCTTGTGGGGCTTTTTCATATCTTAATTGTTATTGTTTTTTGCTGCCTTACCTGCTTGTGTGCTGTATTTGTCATGTATTCCACTGGATTGACATTCATTAGGCATGCTTTTCATCTTGGCTCTTCTTTACTACAGTATGCCTGTCTAGATATTACCATGCTTTTGAATGTGATTTTGACACACTATCACTTATGTGTATTTTTCAGCACAGTCATATACCGTACTGTATGACATGCAGTTCAGGTACTGTTTTTGTACTGTTGAATTTCCTTGTGGACTTTTCAACAGTTTCCATGTGCATGTAGGCTTTCTCCCTTCTCTTCCTAGTTCCACTGTTCCTTCAGGAAAGTGAAAACTTTTATGCTAAGAACATGTTACCTCAGATCACCGAAAGTGCTGTGTCTGGCAGAACTTCTCTGCTTATGATGAAGTCTTGCAGCTTCGGTTTAGAAAACAGAGAGTGAAATCCGCAGAGGATTTCAGTCATCCAGCCCGGGTTCCTTCGACAGCGATTTTAAAAACACAAGCACAGCTCCGTTTGAGAACATGATGATGAGACACCGAAACAGGAATGGCTCTTTGGAGGCCTGAGGTTTTCAAGCTCTTTCAGCATTTCTTATTCCTGCTGCTGCACAATAGTAGTAACCTTATGTAAGACTTTTACAGCAGCCCCACTCGCTTTGGCCTCAGGTTCAGCTTTTATTTTTGCAATCTCTTTAATGTCTGTTTTGAACATGGAGCTTGAGGTTTTCTCCCTTGAGGCTGTGCGGATCATAGCCAGATTCCTACTGTTGTATAAATTCGGTCCTACCAAGATACCAGGCTAGATAATGCTTGCCCTCAGATATGTGGCTTACCTCTCTCAAACAATGTTAACCCCAGCATCTTGGCTAAATTTCACTCCAGGCTCACATGGCCTTCTTAAAGGCTTCCTTATTTCAATTGAGATGGGTGCTGCACTCCAGTGGTGGGTGAAGTCAGACTCCTGTTATATAAGTGAAGTGCTTTGTGATTTGTTTTGGATGAAAAGTGCTGTTTAAACACAAGGAATTAATACTGTCTGAGCCAGTGTAGCAGAGAGAGCTCCACCTACTGTGCACACCAGTGAGCCAAAGCTTGATCAAAAGCCTCACTGTCTTTTGGGTTTTTCTCACTATTCTTCTGTCTGAACTCAAAATCACTTAATTGGACCTCTAAATACACATGTCATTAAATTACGCTTTCAAATTACTTTAAAAAGTATCTAGAAATGTCCACATCTGTAAAACCTGGAACCAACCAAACAAAAAGGTTTACTCTGGTGCAAAATGATTTAAAACCTTCTATGAAGCCAAGGGTAGCCAAACACTAGACCCTCCAGTATATTGCAGTGCATAGCTTTCATACTACCAGCTGTTTATGCAGTCCATTATTTATTTTCTTGTGTTGATTTCTTCAAATTAAAAAAAAACACAAAGCCTTTAATGTGTTAAGCACTGATGTTCAGGAGGTTTCAGAAAAGACCCCACAATATAAGGTTTCACTTATTCCTCATCCTTTTTGAATTAGCATTTTTTATTTAATGAAAGAATATTAAAGCAATATCATGTATGGCTTCATGTATACAGTATCTCTGACCCTAACCCTGCACTGATCATCTCTGACTCTTTGGATTGTTTCTTTTCCTCCTCCAGTGTGTGTCCTGTACATTCAAGGAATTGAAACCAAACAATGGAGAGAGGTAAGTGAAAGACTCAAGAAAGTTTCTCGACACAAAAAGTAAGCTGTTACTGTAAACTCAGCTTTGACCGAAGATTAATTCAGTAGGCTCTGTTGGCTAGAGAACACTTCCGCAGAGAGAAAATCAGTTTTGTACTGGTGATTAATGACATTTTAAAAAAGCAAATTAAGAAATGATTGCACATACTGTATAACAATATGAACTCTATTCCACTCGCATTGTGTTCCCCATTGGCAGTAGTATTCATAAATCCCTATTGAAGTATGTGCTGGACAACTGCAAGAATAGCCTTAACAGGCTCTGGCATGAGTTCTCCAGGATCATGAAAGACTTATAGCCCAGTCCCATTTCATCTTTGTAGCAGGATCATCTTTGTCTTCTGGGGGTGCGATGGGTTTAATGGTGTTTGGGGTTGAGCTGGATGTTCCAGACGTTTTCCGTTAAAATTTCTTTAGGCCAAGGAACATGATGGGATATAGTCTTATGCAACTCAAAGCGCCCACAAGTTGTCTGCCAGCAGGTACTATGAACAGTGGGGTTCTAAGAGCACTTGCTGCTTCCTGCATTGGGACAGTGTATGACTACTCTGACTTTGACCTGTTGGAGGCTTTTCATCTATTTAACAAAAAGATTCCAGATTACCAGTCTTGACAAGTTGATTCCTGAGGATCTTCGAAGAAGCTGAGAATCACAGTCATTTGTTTTTTAAATTATTTTATCGGGTTCTTAATGTGGTGCAGCAAGGTGGTGTGGAGGATAGTGATGCTGTCTTACAGCTCATGTGTCTAGGGTTTAGTCCTGGGCTGGGACATATTGTGCAGAGACAGCGCATTCTCTCCATGTTTGTATGGTTTATTTCCAGGTTCTAACACACACTGCCTAGTATAACTGTCATCTGTTCCCATTTTCGTGTGTGCGTGTGTGTGCGTGTGTGTGCGTGTGTGTGCGTGTGTGTGCGTGTGTGTGCGTGTGTGTGCGTGTGTGTGCGTGTGTGTGTGTGTGTGCCCTGTGATGGACTGTTGTCTTGTCCAGTGTCTAGTCCAGCCTTGTGCTCTGTACTTCTGGGATTGACTCCAAGTTTGTGCAACCCTCACCAGTAATCAGCAGCTTTCTGATAATGACAAATGGCTTTAATATGTGTTAATTTGAAATCGATATGCAGACCTCGAGATGAAAGGCACAGAACTGTGTTTTACTAATAACATTTGATTAAATTTTGATTGATTTAAATCACATTAAAAAAATAAACAAGATCTGCAATAAGGAGATTCGTTTCCTCTTTTGGTCGTCTGTGTGTGGAAAAATAGCTAGATTTCATGTCAAATGTCTGTTTGGTTTTAATTGGTGGAGTTAAACAAAAATGCTACCATTCGTGACATACTGTAGTGAGTCCTGAGTGGTGCTATTATGTTTAGAATTAAGGAAAACACTTTGTAGATTATTTGTAATCATCTCCAGTAAGAAACAATAACTGCTAGTTTATGCCTGTGGTTATTTTCTGGTACAATCCCCATAAATAAGGATTGGTTAACTGTATCATCAGACCCAGCCATCTTAATGGCAAAGCAATTCCATTAAAAATGTGTTTCTGGTCTGTTTAAATCAGGACTCAATCTGCCAATTTCTGAGCAGGCATTCCCTTTCTTCTTGGACACAGACTGAGATTTGAAACTCTTTCTTGTCACATTTTCCAAAATATTGAATCCTCTTGTGTATGATTTGTCCACATGCTCCAAGCTGTGGGCTCAATTCATTTCCTGTTTTGTGAAATTCTGGATGAGCAGCTCTTTCCGGCAACAACAGCTCTCTCTCTCTCCCTCAATCTCTGTGTGCTGTTGGAAGTGGGGCACTGGCTTGAGGGCAGAGCTTTGGCTTTTGTCTGCCTTTTGAATCTCGCTGGAACAAGCGACAGAAGAACGGCAGGCAGTGTGACACTTCGTTATGTGGCCGCGAAGTAGCTGTCTTCTTCTTTTTTGAAAGGATGTTTCATTTTTCTCACCTAGTCAAAATGACGTGCAAGGGGTGAGAGATCTCCAGTGGTTCAGCCTGCAGAAGCGCTGGTTCAAATCAAGCTCTACGGCAACAGTTGTCAAAAACCTGAGTCTGTGTTGGGGCTTGGCCGGGATTCTTCCTTTGGAGTGGATTTGCCAAAGATCTTCGATCCACTGCTGTGAGCCGTGGCATAACAAACAATTCTTGATTTCAAATAAGGTGCCAAAATAAAAATATGCACCATATCAAAGATGATCTATAGAGGAGAACAATCGACAAGTAGCCTTCATGGGCTTGCTGTTAGCATGCATGATTGTTTTTCGAGCCTCCAACAAAAACAGTGCCATTTATATCTCTGGTAATAAATATTCACTCATGTCTGTGAAATAGCACAGTCTGTGCTTCTGAGTGAGGTGTCATCACATGGGAAAAACATCAAACCCAGGACACAGCTCTGCCAAGATCTTCTTAGACTTCTGCATGTCACGAGGAAAACTGAAAACTGCATCACAGAAGCGACTCAAGCTGGGCTAAAATGGTCTTGTTTTTGTTCTCCATGTTTCAGATGGTATCACATCCTTTCTTTAAGTGATAAGATCCAACCTCGTCTCAAAGCACCATAACAACTGTAGTCCAATTATTTTCCAGCTGTGGCTCTTGACAGAACTGAGAGATATCTACCAGTAGTAGGTGTTTTTTATTTAGTTCCTTTCCATTAAGTTGTCCAAGGGATCTGATATTTAACACTTAAATGTTTAGTTATGAAACACAGGACAAATTTACACAAATATCAGCAGTCAGCCTTCTGAGCTCCTTCTATTATTCAAATGCAGAATATGGAAAACATATAATACTGTGCATAGAATACAGAACTTTTGCTGTTCTAAAATACAGTAGATGAAAGAAGTACATTCTATTCACTGTATTCACTTCAATAAAACTTCTACTGTAATATTTGGCCAATCTACTGTATATTGTATTACTGGTTCACTGCAGTGTTTTGGGTTATTTAACTTTTTATCTACTTTTACCACACAAAAGCCATGCCTGTATAAGTTAACCTTCCTAATAGGGTTTCTGGAAAGATCCTCATAAATGGGTGTCCCCAGAGAGCTCACCTCTTTATGTAATCTGCACTTAGATACAACCAAAACAGCAATAATTCATGAACAACATCCTTCCAAAACATGGAGTAGGGGATGTCAACAGAAAAAAACGAACCAGAGGATACAAGCGGAGACTTCATGGGAGTTCAGTTAAAACTATGAACTTTACTCAATGGTTGTGGGACTTTGAAACAAGCTGCTTGGCCATGTTGATGCAGCTGGATAAGATCCTTGAATCGGTTACTGTAGCTACTAACTACTAACTACATACAAAATGGACTAGATACTCTGAATGGCAGTACTGTATGCAAATTAAAACCACTAGGAAACCCCCTTTAACGTTTTAGATAAGCAAGACCCGTTTTTTCTCAGTTTTCATATTATAAAAGGCTATGGGCTTTCCTCTCTGTTTTTGGCGTACTAAAATCAGCACAAGAAGTACTTTTTTCTAGACAAAAGTGTTGATGTTCTGGCTTCAGATCAAATCGAAGCCTCCAGCCATGCCAGATAGAGATGATAACCGTGCAATGTTTTGTGGCTATATAGGAACCTTAATGACGCAGGTTACTTATAGGGTAGGAGATGTTTTTTTACATTTTTCTGCACAAGGAGCCCAAGAACACTGTCCGTAGGTTTGCACAGTCATTTGACAGAACTGTGAATCTGAACTGCATTTTGAGGCCTTGTTTACCTAGTATCTCTGCCCTAAAGCTTAATTTCTAATTTCATGTTATTTGTCCTCATAACTTAAGCTGAAGTCAATAAAGAGCTGCCTTCCCTACTGTGGTTTCCTGTTTTTGTCCTTGAAAGATGTATTTATTTCATGTTTTGAAAGCCCGGGGCCTTAGTCATCATCCATGCAAGTGGCACTACGAGAACGCCGACTGTGCAACCTGTTTTGACTCAAACAGAGAGCTGTAATGTGTGGCTGCCACACAAAGAGCTTCGAAATTTTAATAAAAATAAATTGATCTGCAAAATCACAGTATGTGCACCTCTTAGCAGAGGAAACAAATCCATTCTGCCCGGCAACGCTTTTGTTTCAAGACAACTTCCAGAGGAGCCCGGGCAATCTGAAGTCTGTCACTGTGATGTGAAGTGGACGTAAGCTCCACTGAGAGCCATTCTGGCATCACCTTTAATGAGATTCAGACTCAGAAAATCAAAAGCAAAAGGTCTGGAAAGCTGCCACCTCCAAGAGAATATTATAGCACCTGGATATAGTAACGGCACAAATTGGAGAAAACACAAACACTTCAATGCTTGGCCTTGACTATCAGGCAGGGACTAATGCTGACAGGAATTCAAAAAGTTCATGCAGTATTTAAACCGTGGGTGTAAAAGTAGGCTGTAATAACTCAGTTACATGCCTGTTACTGCCATGCATACTGTACACAGTACTCTGGATTTCCTGTACCTGACTATTTACAGTATGTGTATGCTGTGCTGTAGTCCTAAGCTTTCCTTGAGCCATCGTTCTTTATTAGTGTCCTCACTGCTGCTCCGTTTCCACAGCTTGGCAGGTATTGTCTTCATCTGATGAAACAAAGCGACAGTCGCTGAACTGGGCTTGGGGCTGGCAGCTGAGCTCTGTGCTGCCTCTCAGCAGTGGGTGGTGCACGGAGCTAGCTTGGAGATTGGAAACCATACTCACTTCTCATTAGGCTGCTCTGCTGTGCTGAAGGTGCTTCATCAAGTCCCGATTTCATTTAATTGCTCTCTCTATTTTTTTCTAATTTGCTCTAAAGATGTTTATAACCTTTCAACTGCAATTAACACTGCCACACAGTCTGCAAAATTAATTATGGTACCTTATCTTCATTTATTTACCACACACGCCCACCCCCCCTGAACGCTCTGCAGTTTTAAAATCAGTGATGCTAACATTGTTCATCTAACTTTGTGCTGATTTTAGTGGTCAATATCGATTGTCTGTGTAAGAGCATTTAGGGAAAGAGTAATTTGAATTAGTAGAAACATGATACATGCATGCGTTTAATGTATACTGTATACTCAGTACTGTATACTCTCTCTCTCTCTTTCCTAGCGTTAATCCCGCATCAGCAGGGTCCGCTTGTCGGCACACCCGTCTCCATTTGGTGGTTTGAACCAAATCTTTGAGCTGACGTTGCCATTAACTGCGACCGGGAAATACTCCAACGGGCACGTCGCTCCGCCTGCCGTCGGAGTGGGAGGGGGGGGGGAGGAGAACAAAGTAATGTAGCCAATTCATAGAGGGGGATTATTAGGAGGCACGGGAAATTTGGCCAGGGGAAATTCCGGGGTTACACCCCTACTCTTTTCGAGAAACACCCTGGGATTTTTAATGACCACAGAGAGTCAGGACCTCGGTTTTACGTCTCATCCGAAGGACGGCACTTATTTACAGTATAGTGTCCCCGTCACTATACTGGGGCATTAGGACCCCAGTACCCCCTCCTGGCTCCACTAACACCTCTTCCAGCAGCAACCTTCCCAGGAGGTCTCCCATCCTGGTACTGACCAGGCTCATACCTGCTTAGCTTCAGTGGGTTGCCAATTGTGAGTTTCAGGGTGATATGGCTGCTAGCCTCTACTGTATACTCTATACTCTATATAATATACATGGTACAAACTGAAAGGAATCAGTCAGGAGTCATTGTCTTATGCTACCTCTGAAGATGAAACCCCAAAAAATCACACATTTCCTGGTATGCTAAAATTCACAACTGACTCCTATGGCTATATGAAACATACTGAAGTCCTAAACTAAACGGCCAGGTTTGAAACTATCAGAATTAATGGTAGATAATTTGTGTTTGCTTTTGAAAATGCCGCTCTATAAATCATTTGGAAAAATGTACATGACATAAAACAACCAAAGCTGTCCCACAGTTCATAATTGCAAAAGAACGGAAAATGATCATATCGCAAAACACATTTTGACAGTGAGATGTAACATTCTGATAACAAATTTAGTCTGCTACTAGACAGCTCATTTGTGCAAAAACAGAAGATGCTTTTTAAATGCAGTTAGTTAAAAATATATATTTTTATTTTATGATGACTAGAATAAAAATGAGAAATCACAAGCCTTCATATTATGTGCAAGGGTGTTAAAGATAATTATGCACACAGGAATGCAGGAACCATTTCCCTTCTAAAACATAGTAATCCTGCTGTTTTATTTCCTCATTAAGGAAGATGTGCTGTATTATTGAGTCACAGTTGCAATTAATAATAACACTTTTTTCTGGGAGCCATCATCTGCTCAAATGATTAAAGTGCATGATCGACAGTTGCTAATTTTGCGTACATTTCACAATGCGCAGAACACAGAGTGTGTCAGTAAGCATGGCTAAAACCGCTGTATATACTGTAAGAACACCTCAGTGGTGTACTTGTGTTGTGTTTACTTTGTTCTATGTTTTAAATCCTAATTAATTGTAAATGTAAGTGTGAAATCTACAGCTGCACCAGCTGAAGGTCTCAGGATTACATCATTCACAGTCTTATCATGGAACGCAAACACTGCTTTCAATAGAACTTTTGTAATTTTGTAAGCTGAAGAGGGGAGGCTATAACAAGGACATGTGCTAGATGTGTTGCTGCAAGACTCATAACCTTTTCTGAAGAAAACGTCATTAACAGCAAATTAAGACTGTAGTGCAAAAGGGGGATAAGATCTCTTGTAATCTGGAGTGTAACAATATTCAATAGTCATAAGAAAAATAAATTACATCAATTGTAAGTTGTGTACACCACACACTTGATCAAAAACAAAACTGGCTTTTCCATTTAAATATCAGAAATTAAATATATTCATACTTAATTTACTCCCTAAACCAGTTTTTTAATATTATGATAGTTTACTGTGGCAAGGGTTATAATTCTAATTCAACAAGAAAGAAATGTAAAACACAAAGAAAATTCTGCCACAGAAATTCTGAAAGCATACTGTTGTCAGTTTTAAGACGTCTTCTATTTAGTTCAGAAAACAATATTAGTTTAATAAATGCGACTCCAAAAGAACCGAGACAGCAAAGTCAAAACTGTTATTTTTGCTTTATAGACACATTATTTCATTGTTGGGTAATGACAAATTTGATCATATTGGAACAAAAACATATATATTCTGTTTAACTCATTGGTTAACTGATTGGTTTGAAATCAGATTGAGATTGGCACTGGCTGTATGTTTTTACTGTATGTCATGCTGCATCGTGAAGCAGACAAAACAATTCTCTAAACTGCATACAGTAATTCACCCTTCTGCTGCGTTCACTAGTTATTTTATCAGTAAAGATGACTGAGCCGTTTCCAGAAGTGTCTTGACATTGCCTCCACCATGCTTCCCAGTTGAGTGTTTGTGGAGCCTTTGCAGAATCTTTCTTCTTCCAGTTCTTACCCTTCCATTACTTCAGTAAAGGCTCAAACACAACAGCAAGGATTGAGGAAGGAATCAGGGGTTGGGGGCTGCTGTGGGGGGATTGGACATATCCATTACAGCTGTGGGGTATTAATTCAGTCATGTTAGGTGTTGGGTTTGTCCATGCTGTTGTATGGCTGCTCTCAGCTGAATTGTTCATGAATGAGCTGTGATTACTGGCCTGTCCTTTGCTGGTGTTTTCAACCCAGAGTGGAGAAAGTATCACAGAAAATTGACATCTTCTGGCTAGGGAAATAATGAATTAACTGTACCTTATATGCTGGAGATTGATATCTTGCAGTGCTGAGAGTTGTGAATAGAGGTGCATACACAAATATGAATGTTATTTTGTTTGCTACTGTCAGTGAACAGTATCTCCACTTTTTAACAAAAGGAAAAAAAATACACTACCGAGTTTCATTTCCCTATCTCTCTCCCTAGTTTGGAAGAACAGAAGTGATTGACAACACGTTAAACCCCGACTTTGTCAGAAAATACATCCTTGACTACTTCTTTGAGGAAAAGCAGAATCTGCGCTTCGACTTGTGAGTTATCGCTTTTTCCCTTGAGGAAGCTGAGCTCATATATGGTGGCCCTCTCCTGTTTGGCCCTGGCCCTGTTTTACAGAAACCAATGTGGCCTTTTTCATTATTGTTTCCAGAAATGTCCTCTAGGGTTTTTCTGCTGTTTTGTAAGCATAAATATTTCATTCAACTGTTGTTTCCTCTTTGTTCCACCCTGCTTCTTTTTTTTTCCTGTATGTGGCTCTGTTTGGAAGCATAAACCCATCTTTTATTGCTGAGGTCCAATAAAGAGGATATCTTTATAATATTTGCTTTAACATTGTGCTTTTGAATCCATTTTCTTGGTGAGACAGTCAACAGTTCTATACAGTGCAAATTAGGCTTAATTTTCACCACTGTTTTGTAGATGAATACCATATGTACCGTGAAAGCCAGAACTCATTGCAAAGGCTGGGAGTGTTAATTATTAAAGCTCCTTTGTAATATGGGACAGGGCTTCCTCTTTCATGTCTACGGCTGTTCTCCAATATGAAAGGAAGACTGAAGCTTGACAATGGATTACCGAGCTGTCACTGGCTGTGGCTGTGCAATTTCTGCTTTATGTGGGTTTTGTTTTGTATGAAAGCACAAAAGTGTGCAGCCCTCAGTACTCTCCGCCTCTCAGTTCAGCATCTTCTAGATTTAACTGACTCGACAAGGGCTCATGTATGCCTGGTAAGCCAAGTGAAGAGATAAAAAGGGAAAAATGGAGAAGGGGAGAAATACTGAAAAATACAGAACTGTTTGTTAACATGTTATAAGTCAGATTTCAAGTACCTCAGCCAGCAGTAGGGAAACTAAGGCCGAGATGTTGTACAGTAGTATCGGGTCACTAGTCAGCTGTGACCAGATGGCCATGATCAAGCGTGTGGGACATCATTGGCAGCACACTGTGGCCGGACCCAAGAAAACAGCGACTGCTGCCTCTCTCTGGGCACCCGCGGCCTTGTCGCGATGTCAGCCCTCTCTGGAGAGGGTACAGTAGAAGTTGGAAAACAGCTGGTGATTCATAATTGAGTGCTTAAATAATATGAAAAAATAATTTGCAGTTCCAAACAAACATTGCTGCAGGGCATCTGTCCATGTAGTCCCATCAGCAGAAGTGGCGGTAGAGGGAGAGAAACACGAAAGTCACTCTGCTCACGGTTACGCAATAAAGAGGGGAGCACTCCTGCCTTTTTTATGGGGTGTAACTGCGGAGGGGCATAATCTGAAGCAGGCAATCTCACTTCATGTGCGGGTCTTGGAGATAAAACAGGAGTACCAGAGGAAAAGCCACAGGAGCAGGTGACTAAGATGGGAATTGTACCCAGGAGCTGGAGGCATGAGCTCCAGCAAAAAACCTAATCCTTCTGCTGTAGTGCAGCCCTCTAGATGGGTCACTCTCTGTCAAGGCTACCCTGCACAAAATAGTGCTTTGCATAACTGTGCACTGACTGTCTTCCACCTGCGTCTGACCAGTCTTTCTCACCTGGACTGAAGGAAGCCCACATGCATTCTGTTTTTTACCTTCTGCTTGGCCACGTCCCTTCCCATAATTCCACCATCCAAAATAGAGACTTGTCAGTCCTTGCAACCAGAAGATGAGATATCTAGGAATTATGAATTGTTGTTCAGCATAATGACTCAGGATTTTAAAGGTGTATTTTCTTGTGGTTGCAGGTATGATGTGGATTCCAAAAGCCCTGATCTGTCTAAGCATGTGAGTAAAAGCACTTATCCACTTCCTTGACATCTAGAATTCACTAAAATGTTCACACACTGTGCATGCAGCCCCTCCCATGTAATGGGCACCATTGTTATAGCACACAGATGATATTCTGGTACTATGTAAATTAAAAATGTAAAAAAATCCAAATATATTTTTTGGTCCCAGTACAGTCTATGTATGCTGTTTCCTAAAAATAATATTTTAGTATATCAGATTAAAAGTTTTTATGTAGACTAATATTTCTGTCTGTCTGCAGTACTGATTGTGCCATTTATTATAGCTAAATATACAATAACTAGCAAAACATTAAATTTTTTTGAGAATTTCACTCATGTTATTACGCATATTTATGAAACATTTTTTGAAGCAGCGCATATTTTTTCTTCCACCTTTTGGAAATCAATTTTGATCTTGATATTTTTCATATTATATCAAGACACTGATGAAAATTGTCCGCCATCATGGTGCTTTGCATTTTGAGGGTCACCGAAGGGTTTGATAAAGAAAGTTTCTATCTAACATAATCGGTAACACGATTATTAAAATATATTTGGATGAAAAAGATTTGCATTTTTCTAGAATATCATGAAAAGTAAATGAAAGGACTTTTCTTGGGTATATTAAGATTACTTTCCGTTCATATGGGCTTGGAGTCACTAACAATAGATATAGTTCCTACTCTTTGACTCTTCTGTCTGTACCTGTTCCTGTTCTGTTTTATTGCTGTCTGGTATCTGTGTCTTGTGCTTTCTGTTACATGATATGTTCTGTTGTATTAACGCTGCTGCCTGCCTACCCTCCTGGAAGCCTTCTGAATTCAACGTACGTCTCTACCTTCATAAACTTTATTACTGTATAAAGTGCTGCCGCTGCGTGATTTGTCTCTCACTCTCTGTCTCTGGCCTTCTCTCCCTTCTTCAATCCATTTTTCACTCTTCTGTTACTGCCCCTCTCTGGATCTCCCCCTCTCTATGGCTTGTCTTCCTTTCGCTTTTTCACCCTCTCTTTTCCTCTCCTCCACTCATTCACTCTCTCCCTCCCCTCTCCATCCCACGTTTTCCATCTCCACCTTGTCCTCTGCCCCTCTCTGTCTCTGCCCTCTCCCGGTGTCCTGCACCTCCTTGCCCCCTCCCTCTCTCCCTCTGCCTTCTCCTTCTCGCTCTTTTTCAACCCCTCTCTCTGCCTCCCGTCCCTCTGCCCCGTATCCCCCCCTCAGGACTTCCTCGGCCAGGCCTTCTGCACGCTCGGAGAGATTGTAGGATCTCCTGGCAGCCGGCTGGAGAAGCCACTGAGGTGAGTAAACAAGCATGCGTTTTTCTTCCCCCTCATTAGCGCAGAGAGTAGGAACGCAATCAATTTTGCATCTTCGGATCTCCTGTGACCTCTTGTACAGTGCGCTGAATAACATGCCACACATCTGCTGTGCTTTCCCACACAGGCTTTGCTGTTTGCTAACTCGCTTTGTTCATTTACTTTAAAAAACTTCCAGCTCATTTGCATAGAAGATATGCTTAAGAGTTCCTAAGTCTCCAAGGTGTTTTCTCATCTAGTTAGAAATGGCAAAAAAAACAACTTTCGGGCCTTTGAAACAGCTTTCTACTGTCTTCATTTACTGCAGGCAGGATTTTCTGAGGGTGGAGTAACCCATACCGAGGGAATTTCTATATCCTGTCAATAACTAGGCTTTATCTGGCATTAGCAGTGTTGTGTGAAATACAATACAATGTGGAGGAGATGTAGCAGAGACTGTATATGTTATTAATAGGGCCGCTGTTAATTGGTGAGCTTCTCTGATGGTAGAAATATACTTCCGCGAGAGAAAAGGCAAGCTTCTTGCTTGTGTGCATCAGTATTCTGAAAATGAGCTACTGTATTTATGGCTTTTCTTTCAACTTCAGATCATTCAAACCCATTTTATTTCACTTCATGATGACATTTGTATGGGATTTTATATTATATACTGTATATATTTATACTGTATATAAGCAGACAAGTACTGGAACCCAACATCTTAGTTATTATTTATTATTAATTAGTTAATATCTGTGTGTTCAGTAAAGAGAAAAGAGATATAATTGACACATACAGTAAGTCTGCTTTAACAAACTATTTATTGCACATACTACATCACAGTAATCCTTTTCTAGATACAGAGTGAAGGTATTTATGCCTGCAGCTCTGGATATGCATAGCAATGATTCTCTATGGATTGAGAAGTACTATCAAGTGATTAATTCACTTGGCTCAAAGTGCACCTCAGCTTGGAGCACCAGGTCTGTTGGCAGCAATTAAATTCACTTAATGGCCCGCAAGGCACAGTGGAGCAGAGAGAATGGGGGTACTAATAAAAGACTCACTGGAAAGCCATCAGCAGCCTGTTATTTGTCATTGTGTGAAGAGTCAGATCAATGGGTGCGCCCGCTGGTCAGTTTATTACTTTCTTTTTCACAACAAAGGCATCTCCAGGGTTTCTATTTGTAATCTCATTCAAGCATTAGCAGCGCCCACTTCGCAGGAAAGGGGGGCCCAATCACCCTCTGCTGTGCAGGAATGGCGTATTAAAAAAAAAAGGAATAATTTGATTTTTGGGATTTCCACGCCCACCCACGATAGGAATCACCAACTGTTTCAGACTTGGCTCCTCTGACCGGACTCCTGCACCCACGCAAGGGAGAAAGGGAGATGCCGACCTGTGGACCTGCCTCTCGAACATGCTTTCAGCTCCACAGAGAGCTGGGGCTGACTGCGTGAGCTCACTTTGTCTCTTGCTGACGGCACTAGAAGCCTGCATGGCCCCCGCCTGGCTGCAGGAGTCTCTCCCGTGAGATCGGTCTCCTGCTACTCCTCGTCCTGCCCACTAAGTGGCGCTCTGCCAGTTTTGCGCCTCTTCTCACATTTACATGACTCAGGCTGGATCGTAGTGCTCAGCCTGCGAAGGGACTGAGTGCAACTGCACTAAGCATCTCAGCTTGCTGAGTATGGTTTTCGGCTCATCAAGGTCCTTGAGAGCTCCCCACAGGAAGCCTTTTTGAATTCATTAGCAAGAATCTAAGAATGACTAAAAATAAGAGTGGACCCTTTGACCCATCGATGCACACTTATGCACCACAGCGTTCAAGAGGTTCCTGGCGTGAAACTGATTCATGAGGGACCCCAATGTGGATGGATTTAAGAGCTCACTTGAGAAACCATTTTAATGAGCCATTTCTCCCTGCTTTCTCTCTTTCCCCTCTCTCTTTTTCACTTCCTTTCTCCATTTCTCCACCTTTTTCTCTGAGAAAGAAAACTTGAGTTGGTACTTAATCAAACATTTTGTTTTTTCATTTAGGACCCTCATTTAGAAATTCTGAACCAAGATTTTTTAAAATATTTTTTCCCAGGACAGACTTCCAGGCCCTTTATCATACCAGAGTAGTTAATTACTTATTTTGATCTGCTCTAATTAAGCAATTTAGAAGACCGGAAGAGCTGAAATATGAAAAAGATGTGAAACAGTACCAAAAGCGCTCCACCGTATTATAACCTGTTTTCTAGGCATGTCCTCAATATGTCATAGATTATGGAGATTTAAGGTTTCCTGTGCTGTAGTGTGCTGTCGGCTCCTGTTCTGTTTCATAAACGCTTGTTTCTAGTGGTTCGCCACATGAATTCTCATAAGTGTGAGAATGACTAGGTGGAGTTGCTCTCCTGATAATCAATACCACCGTGGCACTGTCCCCTGTGGGCTGCACAAGGCTCAGTTCTCGCCCAATCAGACGCACTGCATCCAGAAGAGTTTGCATAATTAATAGTGTATTTGTGTTCAGTCTCAGTTCAGAAAATGATTTTCATCACTTTAAGCTCCAGTGTGCGTGCTGTGCAGCCCATAAGTCTAGAGAGAATAATAAATACGAAGAGAGAGAATTTTTTTTAGTTTAATTTATATCCATTAGAGAATGGTATCAACTGCAGTTCACAGCTGGTAAATCTTGCACACTCTATTACTTCTCTAGGAAAACATTCCTTCTTAAAAGAAACAAAACAGCTGTTGCATGCTGATTACTGACCCTTTTAGGTTGCACCTCTTTGTGTAACGTTTTATTGCCCCAGCTTCACAAAATATCCTCATGCCAAGTGCATGCACAGTCTTCAGCTGGCAGTCTCTAACCTGTGTCAATCACATGGAATCTGAAGCACTGTGGCCTTAAGAAAACTGGACTGACAGGTGTCGCCATCCTCTCAGTGCAATTGAGGACATTTTCAGAAGCACTATTATGCCTGTGAAAGAAGATGTGCTCCTGTCTCGATGAAATGGGGAAACGGGCGGTTTCTCACAGCCTGGCTCCCATGATAATCCCCTGACAGTGTTATCTGAGCAGTCGCCACAGCATAGGGCACTCATACTGTATTATATGGTCTGTTTGTATAATTATTTTCTCGGATGGAGCAAATCCAAACTGAAGACAGGATCAATGGGTAGAAGACTGCAGAATTGATTTATTTTGCCAATGTGTTGCTTTATCCAGCCTGAACGCCAAGGTTTGCGCTCTTAAGGTGCCAATCTGCTATGCTGCTGGCTAAGCTTAAAATCCTGATCCTTCTCAGTGCAGTACGTGGTCCACTGTTGACCACAGTACAAAATAAAAGTAGAGAACATATACAGTAGACCATTCTACATCCTCTGATGTAGAAACTCCAGAATACATTTCAGTATTGCTTGGCATTTCTGCGTCTATCTGTTTGTGCAAAACAGAAACAGAGCAACACTTGCGAGACCAGGACTCTGCTATTTAAAACCTTTAAAAGTCTTCTACAGCATCCAAGGCTGCAATGTGAACTTTTAGCTGCAGCAATTACAGTACAGTAGAACATTCTGGGGGTACTGTTTTTAACCTTAACAGTTTATTGAAGCTTTAATATAACACTTAATAACTTTAATAACACTTTGTCTTTTTTACCTTGCTGTGCTTAGATACATTCCTTTGAAGCAGGGCACTGTTTTTTTACCCATCATTGTAATTACTGTTTTAATTGCAAGGTAATTTAAATTAATTGCTGCCTCTGCTGAGAAAACAAAAACAACGCAAGAAGTTTGTTGATATGCCTGTTCAGAAGTAACTTCTGTTTCCACCATTGAAATGGCTGTGACCTATAAGTCCTTGCTAAGTTGTTCTTGCAACAAGATTCAAATTAGCCTGTTCCAAAAAAAAAAGGTATTTATGGCAGATCTTGATTAGAAAGCGGCTTGGACACCTAGGGCATTTACTGTCCAATTAAACATACTGTATACAATCCAGGAATTCCAATATTGTGAACAGATTTGCCTGCTTTGCAAGAGCCATATCTTTGGAAATAATTACGTAACAGCTACAGTACATGAAATTACACCATGGTCAACTTTAATAATGCTGTAATCACACTGTTATGGTGTCATAACGTCTGTGTAATGCAGCATATCATTTATGACAGAGGACAAAAAGACTGCAGCTTAAAGGGCTTCTGCCTCCCCGAGCCACCCAGAATAGTGCAGTAAGATTTAAATTAAGATTAGTGGCAGAAACGTTTAAGTAGGTCAGGGAGCTGTTGACCTTCTGTAATTCGGTTTTCACCAGGAGTTTGAAATGGGATTTTTAATGCTATGCGATAAAACGATGTACAGTCCAACACCTGAAGTACCAACACAAAGGACTGCAATAAATTAGGGAGCAGTCCTGCTTAGTCCTTACCAAGGAGATCATACAGAATTCTCAGTGATAGAGAGCAACAGAAGACAGGTGAGTCTTCAATCTAGTGTCAAGAGCAGAGGCTACAAAATGAGCACAAATGCATTGAAGATGAAGTCCCAGTATATCTTTCAAGAAGATCTTGAAGCTGTGGAGCTGAAAGTTAATGTCTAGAAGTGCAGACGTCCCAATGCTAGTGGCTTCCCTTTGCTGTCGTTTCTGCGTAATCCACACATGTGCAAGTAAGTTAGGCAAAAATAGGAATGACATGAACAAGGTGTCATGCCATATGAGAGGAGGCCATTTGGCACTTTTTGTCCAATTGGTTGTATGTAGTTTAAATGTGTTATGACCAGCACAAGGCACACGCCTTCAGGGGGTTTTCTTCAAAGACCACCCAGGCATGCTCTGCCAGAGCAGTCTCCTGAAATACAATCTTCTGGAAAAACTCCTGGATCCGGTCAGGATGGACTTCTCAGGAGCCACCTGGACTGGGTAGAAGGTGTCACCTGCTGACGATGGGTCTGAAGTAGAGTCCCGTCCTCTGGTCCCCTTTCGGGACACTGAATCCTCAGGACAGCACAACTGTGAGCAGAGCTGCCAGGCAAAGCCCAGGAGAGCAGAAACGCATGAAGAGGAAGGGCTCTGCTGGAATGCTGGAAGGTGGCTCAGGAGATGAAGCGTTGCAATGTCAATGCCGGATCGCTGAGGAGAGACAGAGCAGGTTTCAAATATGCCAGAGCACCTGCTGCCATGGGAATTCTTATAACAGACAGGTGTTCTGCATATGCTGTGTCCACAGCAGAGGAGATGCATGGCTGCCAGCCACTGCAACTACAACACGTGCTGCTGCATCACAGTGGGGCTAGTAACAAAATGGTTCTTCATTTTACATTTACATTTACATTTTACATTTTACATTTACTCTAATGATCTAAATATTCCACTTCACAGCCATTTTCTATTTCCTCTGTATGTCTTAGAAGAACTACCTGAACGTCTGTGCACTGGCACGTCTATTTGAAGAGATGTACAAGTCCAGTCCAGTAGGACCATAATCCAGCAAATCGTACTGGTTTCTATCTCTAATCAGTCCAATTAAGCCAATCGTTAGTGTAATTAGGTAGTTAAAAACTCAGGGTGCAATGAAAGCCATCAGACACTGCAGCCTTCCAAGACCAGAATGTTGTATTCTATGCTTTTAATGAATTGATTCTTTTAAATCATTTCACTGATTGTCAGTTTTTCCACTGTCAATCACTTAAATGATTTAACAGAACTGTGCTATCCCACACCAGCTGCCTTGGTTTTAGATAGAAAAGTTTGGTGAGTAGTTCAGCTCCCTGATACGGATTCAAAGCACACAGATGTTGACAATGAACACCTTTAAAGTGGAGAGAAACCTATTAAGCCAAAATATTTCAAAAAGAGGATAAAAGAGATTGTAGCAACACTTGCTTATCATCTGTGCTGCGTGGAGGCATGTGGTTTTGTACTTCATAGTGAAGTGGTTGATATCTGAGCAGAGTCCCACTACACACAGATATCAAGACTGATTGAGCAGTCCCATTCTCAGTCTCTTAAGGGTGTTCACATTTCACACATGGTTCAGAAGCTAGAATAGGATCTTCGTTTAGAGTGAGATTACTTTCATGCCTAGATTTTCCATCTTTAAAACCATGTCTTGTTTAAAGATAACTCTGGATTGGTCTGGCAGTAATTTTTAGTTGCTGCTCCGACTGTGCTATAACAGCCAGAGGAATCATTCTTTTCCGTTGAGGGATCCAGGGAGTAGAATCTCTCAAGTGAGCTATGGTTTCCAAGCCAGCTTTCAACAATAATAATCATAATCAGAAGCCATCTTCCACTATATTGGGAGGTCAAGAAACACACTAGACGTTTTATTGACATATGTTTACCTCTGTAGGAACCACTGGGCATAAATTTGCCTCTGACTCTTTCTCTCAGTAATTAAATTGAAGAGGCTGTCTGTTAAAGGCCTGTGCTGGGAGAGAAAGATGAGTCCTATAGTCCAGACATTGCCAGATTGACTTGGACTATGCCTGACAGCCAGCTGAGAGAGCACATCTGGCCAAATTGTGCTAGTGGTCAGGTGGGCTTGAATCAGTGGTGGTAGTCCCCTGTTAGAACACAACAGCGCCCTCTGGGCTTTTCAGGCTGTGTTGGTCATCAGTGCTCCAGATGGTACTCTTTCTCACGTGTACGAGCCGACAGACATAGAGAATTAAAATTTGTAGTGGCCTTCGCCAATTTTTTAGAGAAAAAGGTCATGATCCCTTACCTCATCTACTGGTTTGGAGGGTCATGATGATGAACAGAGTTAATTGGCATTTGGGAATTCCAGAACTGAAATGGTACAATAATAAGAAGTAAATAAACAAAATGAACCTCCTTTTTAAGGCTGCTTTTGAGGTCCATTGCTTTAAGGTGAGGTGTGTCGAATTGTATTGCCAATGGTTATTCTTCCCACAACCCAGCGTTCTTGGAAGTGTGTCCCTCAGACTGGGAGAAACCCTTTTCTCTTAACAAAACCATGAGAGCTTCAGACCTGGCCTGCTCAAAGAGAGATTTACAGACTCCACCTGACCTCACACATTTTATTTATTTTCCCAGGCCTGTATCTCATGCTTGCAGTTTGATCACAGGAGACAAGTTTTTGCTTTTCCCCCTGATATCTGTACTTTGTCCTAAATCACCAATGTTCCCAGCACTGCAAGGTGCAACGTGGGATCTTATTGTTACCGAGCGCACGTCCTACACAATGCGAGGCCCAAGATCAAACTATTACCGCTATCCCATAAAAAGGAAACGATTACAGTGACTGAATTTCAGGATGTACTCAAATGAGCTTCCTCACTGTGGCTGTCAGACTGAATAGTCGTTGCTCAAACCACTTCATACTGTTCTTCAGGTCAGTGGGAGAACTGGAAATGTTCCTAGACAATTTATTAAAGAGGAATGTAGAGGTAATAAGAAAAAAACCTTTCTCAGAACAGCAGAATCATTTTCTATCACATTCTGGAATAGTTTTACAGCTATCCAGACCTTTTTAGATTAGATAGCTTTGTACCACATGAGAAAAAAACAAAATTATTTTTTTCCACACATAGTGTGAACATTCTAAGGATATTGATTCCCTGTTTTGCGTAGCTCACTCCTATTAAAAAAGCCTTGTAATGATGATGATGATGATGATTATTATTAATATTATTATTATTATTATTATTATTACCACCATGTTAGTTGCACACTATGAGCGAGGCGCTGGGGATATATCTTACTATCTTACATACAACAGGACTGCCTTCGTTTGGCTTCTGTCAAGAATAAACGGGGGTGAGCAGAGCGTGGCGGTTCTGTGGAGCCAGCAGGAGCCTGAGAAGGCAGATGAGCGCAGACCGGAAACTTCAGTGGGCTTCTGATGAAGTCAAAGCTGACATGCCTGGCAGGCAGCTCCATGCTCCAACCCTGTAATTTGCCTTTCACAAAGGGCTCTCCGCTGTGCCTCCACTGGGGTGGGTCATTATCTGTCACTATCTCTCTCTCACCGTACCTGGTGGTCTGTGCGGGCTCTTTAGCATGACTGCTTGGGAAGATCCTTGGCACAGGAGGGGCTGTGCCACCCACTGAGCCATTAAGTGCCACTTTCAGCATCTTCTTCTGATGGACGCGGAGCCTTGTTTGCCGATGTCCTCTCTCCTTTCTCCTGTGCACCAACAATATATCGCATTGTTGGTATGGATACAGGCTTTTTTCCAAACGCCAGGCAGTCCTCAGTGATTTCCCATTATTTTTCCTATAGTATGAAGCCACACGAATGCCCTGGAACAGATAAACCATAATAGGTTCTTGTTGTGAGCTCCCTGAGTGCTTCTTCGGAAGCTGGCATTTGTGAAAGTATCTTATTTTTAGCTACCAGAAAAACTGTCTTTTCCTGTGTCTTCGCAAAGGTTGTCTGTTTTTAACACAACCCACACTGTTCTTTGAAGAATGTATCCAGTATTAGAAATAATTATGCAAACAAGTGGATATATTTTGAAATAATACATTATGAATGAATAGCCTTTGTGTAAATCATGAAATGTAACCAAATACAATATTTTACTGACATGCTACAATGTCACTCTTTGCCAGACAGCCCATCAGAAAGTCCTCCACCACCTCAAGGTCCACATCAGTGAAGTGAGGAGTTTTCAATTAGCTGTGCACACTGTGACTCCCAGGGAGGAACTCTCACATGATTGGAACATATAAATCAAATTTTTAGCAATTCTCATGGCCACATCACATACCTTTCAACCAGTGATTAATAAATGACTTAAGGGGGTTGTGAAACTGGTGCTGTTGACTATTGAAGAGTCTGAGGAAGAAAAAAAAACTCTGAAACTGATGTCAAGTTCCTCAGTGTAAATTATCTGCGTGACATGTGATGATCTTGAGAATAACCTTTTTTCCTTGTCTTTTTAAATACTATATTTCTTCGAGAACAGTTAGATATTATTAATATTAGCACAAAATCATCTTGAAGGACATGTACTGTAGCTGCTTTTAAATCTTTGCTTTCATCATTTAATCTCTTCAGCAATGGCAATGTGACAGACCTGGAAGAGAGACACTCACCCCATACAGTGTCTGGAATAGTCTGTATCATCCTGCAAAACACAGAACCATTTTACATTTGTAATAATGTTGAGCACTGTTTATATCTGTGTGCAGCTGTAAGATTTAAATTCGATCTCGGCTGTCTGTGCAGTACAAGGGGTTCAGAAATACAAACTAAATCCTTTGCAATTGTTTTTGTGGATTAATGCGCTCATCATCCTTCTCTTTGAACTCTCAAAACGCACAGACAAAGGGGAGAAATCAAATGGAAACATACCTCATTTTTTATAAAGCAGCTTCACGCAGAAGCTCCTCTTCTTCGACACATGTTAGAGTAACAACTCCCATGGCTGGTTGCACACACAAATGATGAGCCGGCTGAGCTTTGCTGCTCAGTTAATAATTTAAGCAGACCCCTGCAGAGCGTTGATGCTCAATGGTTTCAGCCAGCAGACTCCCAAATCCCTTTGGCCTTGCCGCCAAACATAAGCAGGCTGAAAGGTTAGACAGTTTTCTTGAGTCAAATTAGATGTATGAATTCCATCAGACAGGCCATGAGAGAGATGCCCAGTGATTCAGTAGTAGTGGTCTTGTAGGGCTACTTGTTAAGTATCATCAGCTGAATGCAACTTAGAGTGCTTTCTTTTCCACGGCAGTTTAAAGTCATCACCTTGACCTGGCCATGTTTTTCCACAGGTTGTATTTGTGCTTTGTGATGTGCCACTGTGCTTCACCATGCGTTTCTGTAATTGTACCTTTTTACTACCCATTGTTGTGCTCTTACCGTGGTACCTCCCTGCAAACCTTTCAATGGATGTACTGTATTTATTGGATCATAGCTTCTCTACCTTTTACACGATGTATGCTTCCTTGTCTACTTTTGCAGAGCTTTCTGTCCTTTCAAAGGCCTTAGGGCCTTCGCATGAATGAGTCTTGTGAATGAGGCCTTTCAGAGTGCAAAAAGCTACCTTCTGTGTCAATGCTGCAAACCCACGTGGTCCAGGTTTGCTCTAAATATTTGCTGCATGAGTTAGTGTGCCTTGTTGACAGTGTATGAGTAACACAGTTGTTCAAGGCCTCTTTTGCTGCCAAGAAGTCAAGAGTAAAAAAAGGCAAGAGAGATAAAGCTGGAAAACTGAAATAAGTATCCAACATTTCCAGCTGGACAGTTGTCCAGGTGTACAGCTGTGGCAAAGCAATTCAATGCATTTGGCCATTGGTATATAGGTGCCATATGTGCACAGGTGGCATAGATATCTGCAGGGTCCAAAAGAGAGTGGTGAAACATCTTTTGGGCAAATAATCCATCCATTTTCTAACCGCTTTGTCTAATTCTGGGTCATGAGTGAGCCATAGCTTATTCCAGCAAGCAATGGACACAAAGCATGGCACACCCTGAACAGGATGCCAATCCATTGCAAGGCACACACAGCAAACCAATTAACCTGCAGTACCGGCATGTTTTTGGGCTGTTGAAGGAAACCAGAGCACCTGGAGGAAACATACAGTGTTAACTCCATGCAGATAACACTTCAGGTTCTGAACTGAACTCAGGGCTGCTGTGCTGTGAGACAGTAATGCTAACCACTGTGCCACCAACCTGCCCCTTTGCAAATAAGAAATGACAAAAATTAAAGGAGGGAGATTTGTTTTAGCGTCCCAAAATAAGCCTTAACTGAGGTATACAAGAATCATTTGGGATACGCTATTTTCCAGTTCCATGAAAGGTACATGAGATAACAGAGATCATCATGAGATATATCATGAGAGTAATTCAGTTTTACCAAATAAAAAACAAAACCTTTAACAGCATCTCATTGTAATTACAGTAGTATAAAATAACTCTGTAATTTCTTTGCTCTTTTGGTACTTAATGTTATGGTAACTTCACTAGTAAGTGCTATTAATTTTGGTATTATTTCATTGTAATTACAGTCACAATAATAGAGCACCATATAATTAATGACGTTAAGGATGATTTCTACATCCTCCAGTTAACAATGGCAAGATCCCAAGTTCTGCCTAAGAGCTCCTTCATGTAAGAGGCAGAGCTCTGTCCTTCCAAGCTTCTGGTCCGCTGGGTTTGACTGTGAAAAGCTATGAGCAGGTGCTGTGGCTGGAGCTCCAGGCAATATATTGCTCTGGTCAGGACACATGAATGAAGCTGCAGAGATTCACTCAGAGTGCTTTTAAAACCTGGAAATAAAATGAAGAAAGTGTTTATGGGAGGCAGATGGCAGAGTGCAATTTTCCTCAGGCGTGCAGCAGCATAAATTGCCCTGCGTCTGGTAATAAGAAGATTCACAAAGAAAGAAAAAGAGGGAAAAAAAGGTATTGAATGCAAGACTAATAAACAAAGCGTTTACCAGCTTAAAAAATGTAGAATTGCTTATTAATTTGTATTCCTAGTCTGTTTTTAACCAGGATATTTCTGGTAGAAATGCAGAGATGTACTGTATACAAAGCACTTTTGATATCAAAAGATTTTCTTCAACTTGCTTGTTTGCTTGCTAAAGGAAGCAAGGCACCACTGTAGTAATGAACAGAAAATAATTTGAGGAATGGACGGATGGATTTAAGTTGAAATACAAAACAAGCAACATTAAGGTGGTGTGAAAGCAGGAGGCATGGAAATGCAGATCTAGTTGCACTTTGAGGAGCAGTTTGACTTCTGTCCCTCTCACTGCTTCCTTGTACAAAGGTGTTGAGCCCTGATCCTGAAATACCAGTGAACCTGAGTCTGTCTGCTGATGTTCAGTCAGTTCATTAATCAAACCCTTAACTGAAGTAATAATTTGCATGATTTGGCCTTTATAGCATTTGTTAGCTGCTGACATGCAGATTTCAATTTCCTCTCGTTCCTTGAAATCTCTACCCATTTAACAAATGAAAAATGACTTAATTGTTCCAATTAATCACATTTTGCGTTCAATCAAGAGTTCAGCGAATTAGCTGAGAGCTCAGCTGAAACGAGGACCAGCTGACTCGGTGGCCCTCTGAGACCAGATTCGAAAGCCCCTGTCTTAGGGGACTGAATGCCTGAATGAAAGCAGCTGTCATGATTCCACAGTCGCATTGTCCCACAGTCCCAGCACAGTCAGTGCAGCATGCCCCCACATACTGAACACCAGCCCGCTCAGCTGCATAGCTTGCTCACCTTGACATGGGAAAGCATTACTGTCAGACTTTTGCTTAAGAGTCTCGACAGTAGTTCTGTGGAAGGGTAACTTTGTAGATGTGATTTACAGAGCAGTTGCATTTGGAGGCCATCCAAATTCAGATTCTCTTATGAACTCATTTAATTTGCTTCTTGCTTTGTAGATGAGGGCAGTATGGGATTGTGGGTGAAGGCGGGTTTCTCACCCTGAAAACGAAAGGTCATTTTTTAGAAATGAGCTGGATTGACCCCCTATTACATAAAAGAAAAATGAAGACTTGGTTTTAACCTGTAGAAATCTCACTTTTACACCATCACTTCCTTACAGCATTTCCTTTTTTCAGAATTGCTCACAATAATTTCTAAATCCCATATGGCAGAACTCAATAGGTATGCATGTTAAAAAATCTGTTTTTGGTGAAGTTCCCAACTAAGGGAGTTGTGGGTTCTGTCACATTGGAATCCGAGGATACGCCATTGAAATCCTCGGTCCAGAACCGCAAGGTCTTCCAATATTCCCCAGGGAACATTCCATAGGGATATGACATAAAGTAGGTTGTCAACCTGTTCAACCTGTGCTCTACCCAAGTGCTTAAGCTAATTGATGGGCTTGGAAACCCTCTAATACTTCTTTCAGAATAGAAATGATAAGTGGTTCTGGGGAGAAAGACCAATGAAGTGCATAACAAAGAGAAAAGGTGTTCAGCCATTATCAGAAAATCAATTATTTCCTGATAAGGGTTATGACACATGGGTTCCAGGTGAGACTGCTCTCCATCAAGAATGCCAGTCCTGCACAGGGCTCGCACACATAAGCACACAGGGACAGTGTAGTGACAAAGATTAACCTAGCCAGTATGTCTCTGGGAGTTGGAGGTGGACCCAGGGAAAACCACACACAGAAGGTGCTACAGTGTAGCAGCTAAACGTTTGAGGCAGCTGACCTAATGGCCACACCCTGTGCCATCTAGAAGAGAGATGCATGTTCAAATAAGGATCTATTAGAACTGAATGAAAGAGTGTAAGAAACCTTGATTACTTTTTCTCCCTTTGCCAATTAAGCTGTGCTTTACAACTCACCTCCCCTGATGTTAACTTCCCTGAAACACGAGTCTGTGTTCATTTTCATTCAGTGTCTTTCCTAAGGGAGGAATGATCTACCAAGCAGCCATCAAAACCCAAGCTGGGTGTAAAGTTATTAAAAGAATTCAGTAGCTCTGAACTATTGTACAGAGGAGTATAATATGACTTTGAGATCCCATAAATGTTCCTGTTTAGATAGGGATTTCATCTTAATCACTAAACAAAAGCAACAGACATCTGCATTGTCCTGCTCTTTATCTTCACCTCATAAATGAGGAATAAATGGCTTCAGGTTGCCGAGTTTAAGCATGAACTGCTTGTCTTATAAACAGCAGATCTCAGTACTTTACTTCTATTGCTTGGTGCACTTCTTTTTGAGAGTGGAACCTATGGTTAGGTTTTTGGTTTTTATTCATGCACCCAGATGGAACAGAGCATTGCACAGCTGAATTGTGCAGTTGATTGACTTAAAGTTCTTCACTTTGAGCATAAATGTTGTTTCTATTGCAACCAGGCACTTGTCATTTGAAGCTCATATCCCATTTTCAATAAGCCAACAAATGAGAAAATAAAGTATTTGTTTGACTTTTTTTTTACCCCTTCAGCTGTTGCGTAAGAGCAATGAATTTCCATCTTCTGAGTGGCAACCTGAGTAACAGACAGAGGCTCAAGATTTCTTCGGAAACTCAGTAAAGCCATTAAATGCAGTGGTTGAAATCAGATGGCTTGGGTATTTAGCAAAGGCAGTTTTTTGTCCAAAGACCAAGATTTACAGTGCTGCTTCGAAGAAGAAATGAGGACTCATTAAGAGCAACACAGATAGACACTATGGGCTACATGAATATTAATTTATTCTGATTTAGTTTAACTTCAGCTTAAAAACATTACAGCCTTGAAGGGGTCTCTTATTAGACAGTTGGATAGATAAGTATGTGTTTTCGGAATGAACACGAATTGTACCATTCAACTGTAACACAAATAAGTGCATATCTTAAGTGATGTCCAGTTTAAAATATAGTTGGTAACAATTGTTATTAAAACAAAATTGCTTTATAGTAGTGATACAGACAGTAACTATGCATGATACTGAATCTCCCATTATTTGACTTCTACCTTGTAGTCTCCTAAGAGTTCCACAATAAAATTGAGTCTCAGATGAATTAGGCTTTAGGTATCAGTTGCTCTATACAATTCAAATAGCAGAATCAGAACGGCTGCGATGTTCCTCCTGGAGATTTTTCAGATGCCCTGCAGCATCAGTCATGCCTTTGTGCAATTTAAGAAGAGTATTGTTGGTACTAGGTTGTGCTTTTAGCCCTGATTCTGACTTGTTTACTCTATCAAAGTATTTTTGCCACCATGATTTTGCTATAGAGAGTTTTAAACTTGGAATCACTCATTATATTCAGCCGACAGTTTTGACCTTTGCACCTTTGCATGGAGCAAAGGAGCATGCATCCTTTTGCCTGAAATGTGCACTTTCAGTGCCATCCATCTTATCTCACAGTAGCCACAGCAGCTGGGGGAACAACACAGATCTCACTGACTGTTATCGTAGCCCACGCTCCCAGGCTCCCTGCATTCACGAGGGTCACAATGTCCAGTCCTGCAGCCCAGGCTGAGGACACCCTAGCCAATTCCAGCATGCCAGCGCACAGCTAGTTTTGCAATGCCCTGGGGCATGTCAGCCACTGACAGCTGGGATGTCGTAGTCCATATCTGGACTACAAGACCCAACCTACACTCTGACAGAGAACCTTAACTTGGGCTGCTCAGAAACCAGGTTACTGAAAGAACTGATATCCTGTTGAACTGGTCCTCTTGTGAAGTTTGGTGATTGGATCCAGATCATCTTTAATTGCAACATAACAGCATCTACAGGACAATCCTGAGATGGAGGCTAACTCCTATGACTGTGGAATCGACCCACAGAGTCTCAGGCTAGCAGGCAAATGTGAATTTAAACAGCTTCTGTTTGTTTTGGGGAGAGAGGTTGTTTGCTTTGCTGCTTTTTTAAAATGTACTTACAAGTGGGCAAATCAAGCGGAAGTCAATTGCAACGACCTTCTAAATTCTGTTTTTCTTGCTGAAGGAAGACCATATGGAGCCCATATCACCTTTAAACACATAAACAACTCCCATTCTGTCTTCCACCTTTATTGACTGAATAGGCTGAACCTTTCCTACTGTACAGAGAAAAATTCTCCATACTAGTCACTTTACATAGGACAGCTGAGTTCATTCATTGAGTTATAAATGAGAACTACATTTCAGTGCAAGACTAGTGAAGACACATGGCTTTTTAACTTCATGATGCCATCTTGTGTCTCCTGGCAGAACTAATGCACGATTACCCTGTTTCAAAACAGCTTGCGCTGCGATGTTACAATATCTTTTAAAGAAAGAAACAAAAAGTAATCCTCGCTCTTCTCCTCCCTGGAGTTTACTCATTGGTTAGCTTTAAAACTAACCCATGAATAAAAAGTCGGTTCACCATTACCTGGAAATCAATTTGATTGGCAGGCCTTTTTGTCTCTCAGAGTTTGACTCAGAAACATCTCTCAGAATGCAATTCTTCACAATCAAGCCTTTTCAAAGCTTTTTTGTCCTATATCATGCACTAGTTATTGATCACACAGTAGCTGATATAGATATGTGAATGATTTTTAAAAGACATTCCTCATTTTTGTTTTTGAACATTGCTTTTGTAAGAGAGCAAAAATAGCATTATTATATGAGGTTGTCATGGTAACATATACAGAACGTAATTTTAGCAACACTGAATGAAGTGAAAATGCGCTGATTGGAGAACACGTGTTGTCCTCTCGGACGTTGTACACAGATGTGTAACTATAGAAGAGATTGTCTTTAGCAAAGGCAGCTCATTTATGAAAGCTGACTTAGTCCCCATAGATCGCTGTGATTCATGAAAGAGGTAGAAAGTCACTTGTTTGAGTTATCCTTTTGAGGAAAATAATGGTGAACATATGGTTATTCAGTGCAGGCAGGAGGATTGTTTGTTGGCGTTTCATGAGAGTGTGAAGCTGTTCTGATAGATAGCTTTTCTCTAAGGGTAGGTCTTTACCTGCAGGGCTAAATGTGAAGCCATTTGTTTTCCAGACCTGCGTTTAAAGAAAATGGAGCAAAGCCTGAGGGAAGAAAAGCTTAGAATCCATTTGAGGCACCAATATTTTTTATTATTTACCCACTCAATTTGGAGCCACCAGCTGTTGTCAGGGCCTTGACTCAAATTAGGACATATTAGGGGAGAGTGTGGACCTGTGGACGTGCTCCTTTGAGCTGGGTTCGACTGGAGGATCGGTGAGCCGCTTACTGGCATTGCCAAAAATTTTAAGTTACCTAAAAATTCATAGGAGGCGCTATTGATCAAAAGGTGAGAGGACACTTAGTGTTGACAGATGCTCACCCTTTCTAGGTAGCACTGAGGTTAGGGTTATGTTTGGAAAGACTCTTTTGCGTGTTTCCTGTGAACTTCAAGGGGTTCTCAAGAAGTCAGGGGCTCTGCTCAACACGATCAGCTTTGTGAGTTTACTCCTGCTGCTGGTTTTCATGGGATGGTGAGGAGGATTCTGGTGCTGTGTGTGTGTGTGTTTTTGAGTTTTATTGTACATCTGAAATAACAGCACCCCAAGGTTCTGGAAATAGTGCACTGTTGTGTTGCTGTAGGTTTGGTAATGCACTTAAAATCCATAATCTTTTAGATTCTGATTAATTAATTCTTCACCAGTGATCTCAGCATGGTCCACTAGTAGTAGGATCTCATTGATCTCAGGGTAACAATGTGACAACATGCTGTTATGTGTAATAAAAATGCCTTTTCTCCCTGCCAAATTCATAAACAATCCAAGTTCCCATGCTGGAGTCCTCATGCATGTGTACTGCTGTAGACTTTGACGGTAAATGTTGTTTTGCATTTGAAGAATAATAATTGCAGATTATTTAAGATAAATTATTCTCATTAATTGTTCTCTTTGTACGAATGGTAAGATAATACCTGCGGAGTTTGAAGTGAGTGGTAGTTTTTGAGTTGTGAAACTGACAAAGATGAAAGAAGGAATCTGGTCTGAGTATGTATTGCTTTTTGACAATGTGTGCTGCCAGTTGAAGGATTTAGCAAAAGTTTGCATTACACCAGTGGAAAAAGCTATTTAGTGTCATTAAGGCTGAAGGTATAAAGGCCCTTGGCAGAATAATCCAATCAGTATCAAGCGCATCCATGCAGACAGTGCAGTTAACCCCTGTGAAATGGAGAGCTCACAAATTGGTTTCTGTATGGAGGAAGCAGATGTATCTTAGAAGCCATCAAGATAATCCCTTCTGATTGCCAATCATTTTTATCAAACGGGTGCAAACAGGAACTCATCAATGTTCTTTTTTAAAAAAAAAAAAACTTTTTTCTTTTAATGGGATATCTGAAGTCCAGCTTTTCTATTTTATTTGTTAATACACATTTTATTACATAATCACTTTGGGTTTCAAGCATCTGTTAGCAAGTTAATTCCTGACCGTGCAGCATGGAATCATCCTCACAGTCGTTTATTTTGGTCGTTTTATTTTGACTGGTTTCAGCATACTAAATTACGCTATATATAATCACACTTGCGTAGTAAAAAATAATAGCTGTAAGAAAATCATAAAACTATATTCAGTTTACACTGCAAAAGCATGCATTATCACAGAATTGACTGTACATTACATACAGATTTGAATTTGCAACAAAGGGTTATAGGAATCTGGACTACTGTATATTACCCTGAGACTTGGAAATTACTCAACAACAGTCAGGCTGAACTTTTAGAATCAATGAATTACAAGCAGTCAGTCAAACAAACATGGTGGTACGTGGCTTTGTTTTGCCTATAATCTCCCTTGTGTTGGTATGTTTTTGATAGATTTATACCAGTGAAAATCTAAGAATCAGATTTGACAGTGATGTCCCCCTGTACAGCGAGACTTTCAGCAGCAGTCCAGGAATATCAGCCCATCACTAATCAATACCTCCTGTTATCAGTCTTTATCCACTGTGACAGACACCTGTTATTGATTATTGCCATCTTTCCCCACCGAAGCTGACAGCAGGCTGCCTCAGCTTTTGTAACAGCAAAATTCCATCCATCTCATTTTCCACACACTGCTGCACGCTGCTCTTGGCACAATGCTACCTTGTCGAATCTTGGCAGGCATTTTTCATCTCAGCTAACAAACTCAAAAGGCTCTAGGTAGCTGAATTTAGACCCGTCATTTTCACATTAGCCAGATGTTACCCTCACTTCTGCATTCCTTCTCTTTCTGTGTTAGAATCTCTCAGAGGAGACAAAGTACAGCATTAAAAATCACTTAATTTGATAGACTGAGTATATGACTGTGAGCCTCTCCATGGATGTGTAGAACTAGAAGGGTGAAGTGCTACAGAAGCCTGTGACCCACTGTCTGAAGCTTAGACTGTCCTTTAGGTCTTTTGTTCTAAACACAGATATACACTTTCTTACACCCAAAGAATGACACTGGTTCAGGCAATGCCAACAAACCAATGGTATGCACAGGTGAATCGAGAGTACATGACTCTGCTTGGACAGTATGTAGTTCAGAGGTAGGCATTACTCCAATCTATAGTGGACATACAATAATATGGAAAACAAGAGTTTTGCCATAGGTAGAATATCCACAGTATGACATGTTCCAGTGAGATGTTTTTATCTTGTCCATATTAATATTTTGTCCTCTGGCAACTACGTATATAAATAAATCATTTTGTTTCATCATGCATATCCACCACTGTGGACATGGGTATCCCCTGCCACAGATATGCAAGTGTATTTACAGACTAGAAATACTGTCCCCCAATTCCTCAGCTGGACTACAGACAGGAGCACTGTTATTAAAATGTATTTCCTTAGAAAATGGCTTTGTATATGGCAACTCATACAGCTCACTTATTTTCATAGTTTCACATTATCTGTTGGTACAAAAAATACTCTTAAAAAAAGAGTACAATAAAAAGACCAATTACATATTGCTGCACAAAAACAAAGCAATGAAGCACTGAGTGCAAGTATTACTGAAGAACAGGTAGGTTTCATCTCCCATTTGAAGGAGGGGAGCCAGCGAAAGAGTAGGCAGTATGTTGTTCTGGAATAAAGAACTGCAAGGAATAGCGATTGTCAATGGCTCATTTATAACAGGGCTGCCCAGTCCTGGTCCCAGAGGGCTAATGAGTCTGCAGCTATTCATTCCAACTCATCTCTTAATGAGCTAAACCAGTTGGTTACTGCTTTAACTGGACCAGTTCAATATCGTATCCCTGCTGCTTTAAAGAGACATACTGTAGGAGCCTGCAAACACACCAGCCCCTTGAGAGCACAGAGATTCAGAGGGGAATGTACTGTAATATTAGATGCAGCAAGTACACTATATCTCATTTTCCCCACCATAATCCGATATGTAAAGGATTTCTCTTGTGTGTATCTCTATGCTAGAATGATTCTTTTTCATCTGTTTGTTTATCTTTAAAGTGTTTGCTAATGTTCAAGGTATTTCTGGCATATAACTGAGGAGACATTGTGTGGGTTTTAATCCTGCTGTGGGAAGAAGGCAACTGAGGTTTGAGGAGGGATTGGTTCTCATTAATGCTTTTACTGGAAGTGAACTGATTTGAAATGGTCTACCGAGGGTCATTCCCATGCCCAGCTACAGGCCTCACCACTTTCCCTCAATTTCACAAGTATGATAAAAAAACAGCTACAGTATTTTGAGAAAGACATCCTGGAGACGATGCCGTTAAAGTTAATGTAACCCATCCTTTAAACAGTAGCAATTTCATCACAGAACAGTGCCTGGTCTTATTATTACTTTTTAAATTTTCATTACATGGTCCGCTGAAAGCAGTGTAGTTCAGAATGAAAAATAAACTGCTGAGGTGCCAGAACTTTTGGGTCTGGCTTTTGCACATAAAGACCTAACCTGTCTGTATTCTTACACAAGTGTGTAATTCCAGAATTGTACTGACAACTACTGTACTTCCCCCAAACATTGAGCCTTGTTATCAGCACATACAAAAGTGATCAGAAAATAACTAAAAAAAAGTGATATTTCGCAGTTAACAGCACACACATTATTGCTTAGGTGTAATTCAGTAAAACTAAATGTCTGATGCGGAAGTACTCTATACTCTATCTATGTAATGTCTGAGCTGGTATGAACAATTTCATGTCCAAAGATATATAAAAGATTTACCAAAAATATAAGATATATATATTGATCTGCTGCATGCTTTTGCCATGTGAGACTGATCAGCCATTCTACTGTATATATGCTTCCTGTTTGTTTTTATTTGCCTCCACGAGAGCCAGCAAACCTAAACCCTCTTCCAGACCCGTACAGGGTGAAAATCTCACACCTTTCACAATTCTTGACAGGGATAAAAGGCCATCGGTCTCCTTTCAGCATTCACCTCTGTCCTGACTCCTCAGGCACTCCAGATCTGGCACAGCGCCTCCTTTCCTTTCCTCCAAACCCGGGGACTAGGGGGGTGTGGTGGGGTTGGCATTATCGCCACCATCCGCGATCACATCTCTTAATGCAGCTTACAAAGTGCCAGCCGCCAGCAACGAGCAGGCAGCTCCTCTTTGTTCTCCTCCACTAATGCGCCACAGCTAAGGGTAAAGAGCACAGAAAAACGGTCAGAGACTCCCAGCAAGATTCATTACTGCTTCACCAGGCTTTTAAGCAGCCTAAGCAAAGATTAACTTTATCTCTCCTGGCAGGAGTTCATGCACAGACACAAACGCATAGACAGGCGCAGACATACAGGCTCTTGAATCTCAGTACTGGCCACTTTATCTGTCACAGGCAGTGTCTTGATTTCCCAGTAATTAATCTGGTCATTTTCTCTGGAATAGTCCATCCACAGCTTCGAAAGTGTGTCTTGGCTTCTTGTTTTTCCTTTTGTTTACGTGTCTGCTGAATCCAGCTTCTCCCCAGTTCTGTGGTGTAACGAGCCTCTGCAATCCACAGAGACTTGAGCTTGAACAGTTAATGGAAGGGGTGAACTTCTTTTTCCTTGGACCCTTAAGAAAAATAAACTTTAATGATGTTTTACGTGCAGGTTTCAAGAAGCAGGCCTAATTATGCCTTCAAAGTTATATAACACCCATTGAAGTGAGTTGAGATGAGTTAAAGTCAGCAGATGTTGTGGGTGTGTTGTAGAAGTGGAATACTGTACTGTAGGTATGCAGACTTTCTGTATGTTCTAGCTGTTTAGTCACCAGTGTCCATGAAGGAACAAGCCCTACAGACCAGTACTCTCATATCTCTCTGTTTTCACTGCCTTTCAAGGCATCCTGATGGAGATGGTATACTAGAAAAAATCGAATTGCAGTAATATTTCTTACTTTATAATAATGACTATTTTCTTATTTTCCAATAATTCTTATTTTTGGTAAATTGTTGGTAACTTTATTACCATTATAAAGGTAATAATGTGTATTTTTACAAAGCCAGAATTACAATCTGATACTCCAAAAACAGTAACTCAACATGTCTTAAAGAAGAAAAGTACAGTACTTCATTTTAAACATCTTGTACTGTAAGTTTAACAGAAGTCATTTAAGTTTTTTTTTGTCAAAAATCTGAAAAACACAGTGACAGGCTGAGTGACAATCTGAGAAATGTCTCAGCCATGCTTTTCACTCTTTTTTTTGTTGCCGTAAGTTGAACCTGGAACAGAGGATAAGTTGGTTTCCATCTTTATGGTTTGTTCGTGATGATGGTTCTGCTTCTCCACGCCCTGCTGGAGACAAAGTGTTGTTTCAGTAGATATGTTCATGGCTTACTAAAGTATTTAGAAAATTCTAGATTTCCATCAGCCCTTTGGCAGGTAAACATATTTAAATTATGCTGGAAACTGCTAGATTTTTTGGCCTTTTAAGATGTTAATTTTTTTGGAATGTGTGCTTGATTTGAGAACTATCATCATGAGGGGCTGAAGTTTTTCTCCTGGTGCTGATGATTCACCGTATAGTGTTCGTGATTCCAAAGTGGCTCTGTGCTGCCTGAAAAAGAGCCTTATGTGTGAGTGGGCAATTTTTCAAACAGACAGCCTGTTTATTTCTTTTTTTGTCTGTTTGCTGATTTGGCTCGACAAACATGCTAATTGCTGCTAACTGTTAGTCTCTTCACCTGTTCACCTGCACAAATGTGTTATTGGTAATGAAAATAATCTCTCTGGTGCACCCATGCACTCCAAACTAATTCCCCAGCCTTTGAAAATCGACATATGTCATCTCAATAGCAGATCTGGTTCTTTACTGATTGAGGGTTACCAGATTAAGTGGAGAGAGATTAATCATTTATACCCAGCTCACAACCCCCCTGCCCCTCTGAGCGGTACCATTATTTCTTATCGAATAACGGTAAAAGAATGTCTCTGCTCATAAGCGGAAATCTGCCTTGGATGGAGGAGCTGGGGTGCTGATGTTGTTTGTGCTGCACTGGGTCAATTCCAGACAATCGCTGATTTCAGCAAAGCAGGAGAAGGGTAGACATCTGACCTGTGAGTGCTTCGATCACCTGGCAGTGAGACTCCCATCGATTCCTGGCTGGGGGCCCAGGAGTGTTCCTGGGCAATGCAAGCCATCACCCTCCCCACTCTACCTCAGGTCCTCCGGGGAAGTATAGTGCAGGAAATCCCTGGTGATCCTAGTGGACAGCAGAGAGAGGCACAGAAAACAGCAGCATCACCTACCTGCAAGACCTGAGCAGCGGAGCACAGCATCCAATAGCCGAATTTTCCAGGAAGCCAAGGAAAGCTTCTGTTTCTCTGTTGTATTTTTGTATCACTTCTGCATCAGTTATTTAGCTGATGCTTTTATCCAAACTGACTTCCAGGGGCTAGGGGCTGAATTATGTCATCGGCAGCTGCTGCTGCACAAAGTTTTACAATAGGACCTCATTCTGATGTTTCAGTATGCCCGGGGAGACATACAGCGAGTTGATGACAGCTAGCCAGGGCTTGGAACTGGGAAGGAATCTTTTATGTTGGCTTCTGGATCAGCGAGTTTTTAAAATATTTTTATGGGCATTTGTTTGCTTTTGCAACTTGAATTAAAGCATAAGGCTCAGCTGAAGTGCCACTGAGTTCAGAGTATTGAAACAGGAAGAAAACTTATGATAAATAAAACGCTAGGGAAGACATGATTGCCTGCTGAGGTCTCACTTTCTGCAGTTTGTCTAAGGGCAGAGAGATTTGACTTGATTTTGGGCCTCACATAGTTTATCAGCACTTCTCAGTCCTCGAACATGTGCCATGACCTGTCCAATCCACAAGGGTTTTCGAACTCCATATTTAAGCTGTGGCTGTAAAATTACTAAAGAAAAAAAAGCTGTGGATCTATTAAATATCTCTTTTTGTTAATTATACAGATGCATAGAAAGCATAATTAAAAGCTTAAAACCTTAAAACTGCACAATACATAAATAAGACCTCATTTTGAATGTAGTGTACAGTTTTTGCAGCCACATTACATTGCAAATATTAAATAGCTGATGTGAAATTAGTACAACTAAGAATGACCAGGTACTGTATATTCCCTGAAAGGCTAAAACAAATATGTCTGTATGATTAGAGAAGACAACGAGGTGACCTAAGTCAAGTATTCAAAATCCTCAAAGATACTCATACAAGTTATACAGGTTAGAAATGAACCCATGCAGCTGGACATTGAAATCAACATTAATTACAAAAAAGTATAACCTGCCTGGATATGAAATGCAGAAAACCATGAAAAAGCAAGGTGAATGCTTACGATAAACAAGAGATCTACATAAACTGCAGCTACTATGACAATTTCCTGCAGTAGATTTTCTTAAGGGTAGTAAAACACAACCCGTTTGAACAGTTTCCCATCTGATTACCTTTTCCTGCACTTTATTAGTACTCAGCGGCTGTATACGGTGTTTTTCTCCTGCTTTGGTCATTTATATGTGAAACATACTGCAGATTTGGCACTGGAACACTGCATTTTGACAGGAGACTGTCCTTTTGTTTTTTTTTCTTTTTCTCTCATTAAACTGACAGCAACCTGTGGCTCTTAGCAGAATTCTAAAGAAAATTCTAAAGCTGTCAAAAAATTCTGACAAGCATCCTCCTGCCTCCCCCCTTTCATGGGTGAATCAGGATTCCTTCCGCTGTCCATTCGAAACCTCAGTGACAGCCTATGGCGGGGAAGCGGAACGGACAGGCGGTGGGTGTCCTGAGGGACAGGGAAGCTTTCCCTTCCTTGTCCCAAGGCCTTCTGGGTGCCAGCAGCTACCCCTGACTCTGACAAGCCTGTATCTGCTCTGACATGGAGCCTGACGTTGGAAGAAGTTAGGGGTGAGGCTGGTGAGGCAGACAGGCTGTGAGTCACGAGTCTGCTGTTGGGCAGTCAAACACCAACAGATTTCCTTCAGTTCCTCTCACACTTGGGACCAGCAATGTGAATGAACAAAGTGTTAATTGCGAAGTGCATGTAAGCTGATAAGCGATCAAGCCCATGTTGGCTGTGCAAATTAATGGCTGCAATATCTTGAACCAGGCTGAAAGAGGGGGCACTTGTGTTGTCTTGCTTTCGTTAGACCGAGAGAGTGAGGACTTGTGCACACTCTCTTGCACCAGTGTTAAGGAGAGTGGGGACTTGTGCACACTCTCTTGCACCAGGCACTGGTGGAACTGTGCATTCTCCTTTGCACTGGGCTGGGGAGACAAGCTTAAGACCTGAGTTAACTAGTTCAGTTAAGGCTTCACTGACCCAGCATTTAAGGAAATAAGAAAAATATTTGCAGTTAATGATACTGGTATTGCACAAGCAATAAGAAAAATCAGCAGCCAAGTGAACTGCTTCTAATTTATTCACATTGGTTCAGATGAACTTAATTGGTGACCCAAGGTTAAATCCTCTAGTTAACTGATACTTTACATCCATTTCATTTTTTTTTCTTGAATCACCTCCAACAACATTAGTCATCAGAACAGAGGTACACATGCTGTTTTAGTTACCCACCCAGGAGGCGAGTTGTCATCCAGAGGGGAGAGGCCTAAGGAGTCTTTGTGAAGGCTTGGCGGGATATTTGCTCTCTCTCCTTCCCAGCTGAGGCCTGAACAAGAATCTTCTAAAACTCCATGAAAAGTCCCTGCCTTTCTTGTTGGTTACGGGGCACAGTAGCAGAGACAGGAGGACCATTAATGTAGAAACATTAGCGATGGCTATGGATCAGCACCTCACAGCTGATTACATCTTTAGCCATTGGCTCTCTGTTTGCCCGACTTCCATGTGTATTTCACTCCATCTACTGTATAAACATCTGTCAAAGGTTGCTTCTTTTGAAGGAACTTGTGAGAGGCAGAATTAAAAGTCTTTTTAGATAGCTCTGTCTCCAATCTGGAACAGTCATTATGATTTAATTTATTTATTTCCTGCAATTCACAGTAATATCTATCCATGTAAAGATTAACAATGTGTGTGAATTATTAATTGCCGTAGCTTTGAACTATCTGTTAAAAGTAACAGTTTCTCATCATTCATTTCAGTGGAATTCCTGGAAAGAAGTGTGGCATCATCATTTTATCTGCTGAAGAACTGGGAAACTGCAGAGTAAGTACAGTGTTTCTTCGGGTTCTACTGAGTGAAGGATGTGACCACTCTTTCTCATGTTTGCAGTGCAGAGCCTAGTGAGTGCCATGCCTTTCTTAGCTGCGAGTCATTATGTTGCAATAAGGCACTCCAGATGAGACTGTCATTAGTGAAGGGTTGTCCTTTGCTCCTTTGACATTGCACCTGTTAACCACATGACATTGTGTGCACTACAGCCAGGAAAGAACCAAGTAGCAGCACATAAAGATGCTTGTCACATGGTAACAAGAAAACATGAAATGAAAACAAAACTGAGTGAATCAAAAATCAACCAGTCGATAATAATTTGAATTGACAAAGGGCCTTTTTTGGCTATCACGCCAAAGCCCTTTGGAATAAAAAGCATGTACGTGGCCCCCTGTGTGGCACAATCGCACAGAGCTCTATGGCTCAAACATCACTGATTCAAACTTGGAACATATCACTAGCGAATTATACCAGGCAGCATTCTGCTAATTGTGCAGGGTTGGCTTTAGATAGCCAGAACTGATAGCCCAATGTCACAGGCTGTTCTCTGTGTCTGGCAGAGAACCAGTGACACAGAGCAATGGCATTAGCGAGAGATATGTCACTATTGCAATTGCCACTAACTCTCCAAAAGGTGAGGGGTTGTGCCAGGTGGGCATGTCAGGTGGACATCTCTACAGATCCTCCTCCTCCCTCTGCAGTTACAGAAGTCTTTGCCAGAAAAGCCACATCTTACACTGCTGGTGATTCAATTTATCAGGAAAATAACAAGAACATGTATCACACAAGCATGTGGAAAATCTGAAATCACTCCATGAATTAAATGCCAAAATATATAATGCATGGCACACAAAACTCATGATACAGTGGAAGAACTAAAGTTTTCAGAATTGTTTAATGCAATGTCCAGTAAACTGCCATGTAGATGTACAGTATGTACCCAGGTAATGGAGAAAAGTGTCCAGATATCTGGATCACTGTTATAAGAGTTTCTCTGGGCTGTGTCTGTGTGCTAGTGAGAGGTATAGAAGATGACTTGGGAATAGGGTGATATCTGTGTGCCTCTTCACTGTTAGCTTGTCATTTCTATGCTCCATTTGCTTTTTTACTGCACAAGTTCTAAGTGATATTTGCGCTAGGCTTACTCTAATTAATGTTAAACATTGCCCGCGCTTCCTATTCTTTAATTATGGGTGCAATTGTGTTTGTCTTTTATGTTTTAATAACCTCCCAAAACGAAAATAAGCAAGTAAAGAATTACACTACTTAGGATGGCTCAATATTTACAACATTAATGATAACTAAAAAATGAAGGGCAAACGATGTACGCTGGATATATCAGTGAAAAGGCAAACAACAACAAAACAAAATAACTCAAGCTCGATGTGAACAGCATGGGATGAGTGGTGCTTTTCTGAAATGTTTAGTAGTGTCAGATACTGATGCTTTCAGACAAAATTCGGCATGATAGGATAGTGTCTGGTCTTGTCTCCTCATGGCACCAAGTAGGAGCTTTTAGAGAGCAGAAGGGTTTACATTATGCTAACTTGTGATAAAGAGTGAACTTGGAGGGAGTTTACTGAAAACCTCACAGCTGCCGTTTGCTGTTGAACAGATGTAATGGACTGTTCAATCATGGTCTCCTTGTAAAAGAGATTTACGTTTCTTTTTTGAAAGCAGTTCTTATAATCAAATGTTATAATGATATTTTTTTTTAATTTAATGAATTTCTTACTGTTGCATACCAATAAGCAGTATACAGTTCCTTTGCCTTTCAGTGTACATTAAAATAGCTGTCATACACTTGAACCTTCTTGTTAGCAGATTTCACTTAGGAAGTATTAGTCATACAGCATCTGACTGTAAGACTCATTAATATGTTCTGCCATGCTCTTTAGAAAGCCTGGACGCTTGCAAATAGCTTTAGTTGGTAACAGAAGGTTGACAGAATTGAAGATATCATACCATATCAGAACTTAAATAGACAAACAATAACAACTCCCACTCTCCAGTCTTCAGCCTTTTTAATTAAAAAAGTAAGAATAAGAAGCTCTGTAGAACAGTAGCTAATACACAAGTTATTAACAGAAAAAAGTTTCACTGTACAAAAGTTTAGTTGCACAAATGTGTCTAAATTGGATTGTATGATGTTTTTGTCATGTAAATGCTATTAAAACCGAAAAGCATCCAAATTACTGCAAGCCGCGGCTTGATTGTGAAACACGTGAATTCACACAAAAAAGTGTGACATTATCAATTTGCTTTTGCTATTGCTGAAAGTAGGGATAACTTTAAACTCAAATTTAATCTCATCATATGTACAGTATATATACTTTTACACCTGTTATAACTATCCATTCATCTGTTTGCCAACCTACATGATTGTACACAATCATGTTCATCTATCTTTCTGACACAGACAGTCCTTTAGAGTCAGCAGCTACAGTATATTAACCTGCAACTCACAACTAGCAACCCCCTGAAGCTCAGCAGGTTTGAGCCTGGCCAATACCTGGATGGGAGACCTCAAGGGAAAGCCAAGGTTGGTGTTGGAAGAGGTGTTAGTGGGACCTGTAGGGGGTGCTCACCCTGCCAAAATGCATGGGTCCTAATGTTCCAGTAGTGATAGGGAGACTGTACTGCAAAAAAGGTGCTGTCCTTCAGATAAGATGTAAAACCAAGGTCCTGATTCTCAGTTCTTAAAAATCTGGGTGTTTCTCGAAGAGAAGGGGTGTTAACCCTGGTGTACTGGCCAAATTTCCTCTTGGCCTGTGCCCATCATGCCCTCCTAATAATCCCCATCTATGAATTAGCTTCACCACTCTATTCTCCTCCCCACTGATAGCTGATGTGTGGTGAGTGTACTGGTGCACTATGGCTGATGTTGCATCATGCAGGTGGGGCTACACATTGGTGGTGGTGGAGGGGAGTCCCCATTACCTATAAATCGGTTTGAGTGGCATGTCCAGAAAATTTTCTATATAAGCGTAAGGATAAATAGAACCTTTACAGGTATTTTCAGCTTAACAGATGGTCAAGACATAATGGTGATTTGACTTCTTATCCAAATAAAAAAATTCAATTTACTATTTTGGGTCAGAGGAAATGAAATTTTTTCTCATCAATACTGTGAGAAACTTTAAAAGGCACAGCTGCAAAGATGCACTCCTGGAGAGGCAGAATTCCAAGAGTAAATTGTGAAGATTCTGCAGAACATATCCAAGTCATGAAGTTGGTGACACCATACAGTAGCATAAGACAAAATTTCCAGCCTTGATGTTGCTTGGATTGCTGAGTGGTTTGTCAAGGATATCAAATGGTTCTTGCCTGCCGGGTTCTTTTGTTTTTTGGTGTTTTTTAGATTTCTTTAATGACTTATTATCTCATATAATATACAGAATAAATAAAACATTTGTGATACCACCCCTTCTTACACACACAATAAGGTTTAAGACAGGATGCACAGCAAACATAAAAATACAGAAAGCCTGGGAAAATGCTTTTCAGCTTTTCCTTTCAATTATTTTGAAAATGTCAGATAAAATCAACAGTATTGCAGCAGTGAGTGATAGGAAAGCCTGGAAATGGGAATAATTACTTTAGGAATTTATTGTGCTTTTCAAATAAGGAATGGTTCACAACCACTGGGGGCCCACTTCACCCACCACTGAAGTGCACCTCTATCTGGGTGACGCAGTGCAGGTCAGGTAGAGAAATTGTGCCACCTGTTGAGTTAAGGAAAAACATGAGCGAGGTGACCTTGTACAGTACCAGCCCAGAGTGGAATTTAACCAAGATGCCTGGGTCAAGATGCCTACTCTTAGGAACATTGCCTGGGATTTTGAGGGCTAGATCATGCACAAATCCAAAACAGACCTTTGATTTAGCATGTCATCCAAAGGACTGCTCATCTGCAGCATGTTCCCCTTAACTGGAACATTTGCAGCCTTTCCAAAAGTTTTGGAGGATGTGGATCAACGTAGAGCCATGCAAGGAGCACAATGGGAGCAGGACATCATGTATTAGGAGAACCTTGCAGTGGAGCTCTAATTATACTTTTAAATTCTTGTGCACACTGATCAATAGGAGACATAATACTTTGCTTCATTTCTGTTTGACCATCCTTTACACACAAAGGGATCCAGAACCTTTAATCTGCACATCGTAGCATATTGAGCAGGGATTCAAAGCATCAATCGCATTGTAAACTGTTTCCCAGCTGCCTTTGTCCTCTGTCTCTGAGTCTCGGGTCTAATTGCACAGACGCCTACTCTTCCTTGATGTGTGACCATTAATCTTTCTGTTCTCCCCCCACATTAAAGTGGCAGGTGTGAGCTTTTCCATGCTGAGAGAGACCTCCCTGAGCGCAGATTTCATTATCTAATTTAGTCTCAGGAGTTTTTTTTACTTTAGTTTCCTAGTTTGGTTTACCTTAGACACCGGATCCCTTCCCCCCACCCCAGCACAGACTTTCTATTTCTCCAATGTGAATAATAAAATCATCCCTAATGAGCTCTCCATTCGTTTTATAGTTGCTGAAGTGCCTTTACATACTTGTGATAAGGGTAGCATGCCTGGTGTTTAAAGTGAAGTATTAAGCTTCACAACATGGAAACTGTGTTTATTAAAAAAGTCTTATAACTGCTTTTGTATGCTGCATCTTGTCACGTGCTAATGTCTGTTAACTGGATATTATTTATCATTACATATACAATATGTTCTTACATGCTAAAAATTGTCTGATGTTTATAGATGGTGGTAATTGTACCCTCGTTCTTTGCATATTGTTTTATTTGTGGATATTACATTGGATTCCTAATGTAAAACATAAATATTTGGGAGATAAGCTCACTAAAGCTTAAGATGGGAAACTCTATCAGAAAAAAGATATGAGGTTCATTTCAGCAAAGATTTCTCTGACACATTTGAAAGCTATTGCACTTACAGAGATAATGACACATCTGGGTTTTGAACAGTTTCCAAAAAACACATTAAACTATAGATCCCTTTAAAAGGCAGCTGCCAATAGTTTCATGTGAAGAATGTAGAGAGGCTGAGACAAGGGACAGTGTGGTAGGATGCTACACAGGTGCTTGTTATAACCTTTGTTTTCTTAAAGATTTAGTTGTCAGTCTTCTTGGATTTAGAATCTGAAAATTATCTGGAACACTCCAGCTTTGTGTTCAAGTGGTATTTCCTGCCTGCTGCAGGCATTGACAATTAGATTTTGGATACAGTGAAAATTAAACTTATGTTAAAAAAAATTAAAAATAAGGAAAAATGGTGGAATCAGCTCTTCCCAATGAAACACCTACTCATCTGCATGACCATGCATGCACTCTGTTTGTATCCACTCAGTTTTGTCATGGTGTTGTGAAAAACATGTGATCGCTGTATTATCATAATACAGTATTGCTTTCAATTTTTCTTTGGTTTGTTCTCAGTAGGCACTAAGAAAAGGACACAGTCTAAAGGGCATTACACATATTGACTGTAGCTTTGCAAAAGCATTAGGTGAAAGCAGACAATTTCATGTACAAGTGGCTGAGGATTCTTTAGCTTTAATATTGCACATAAAGATTCTGAACTAGCTCGGAAAATCCGGAATCCTCAATCAGAAGGTCTTCTTAGAAGATCAAAGTGCTTCCCTTGGTTCTATTATCTTGGCTTGTCTGAAGTGCTGACTGATGGTAACGCTGAAGCTCAGTACCTCCTGTCACAGGCAATCAAGGCTTCTTTGCGGTGAGCTTTCCGTCTTCTGAGCTAATGATCATCTAGGAGAGCCCTTTCCCTCTTTTGCTGTGTCTGTGGAACTTCAAACTTGTTTATTTTTTGCAAACCAATTTTTTTTTATTTTCTCAAGCACAATAACACAGAGTTAAAAAATAAACATTCCTAACTCTCCACATGAGCCCCTTGAATGTGATCAGTTACAGTTGAGTTTCCAATCAATACAGCCTTTGACTACATCAGTATATTTTGGTAATAATGGGTACATTCTGGTACATTCGGATTCATTCAGGAACATTTGGGTACATTTGGATACTTTTGGGACATTCAGGAACATGCGGGTACATTGTTGTACATTTGGGTAAATTTGAATACGTTAGGGTACTTATGGATACCTTCAGGTACTGTACATTGGGTACATTGGCATATTTGGGTACATTCTGGCTCATTGGGTACATTCGGGTAAACTGGGTACAGTCAGGTATATTTGGGTACATTTGGATACCTATGAGTACTTATGGGTATACTCCGGTACATTCAGGAATATTAGGCACATTTGGGTCCATTCGAGTACATTGGGTACATTTGGGTCCATTGGGCATATTCAAGTACGTTTCAGTAGATTTGGGTACTTTTTTGACATTATGGCCCATTTGGATACATCTGGGTAGATCTCGATACTTTCGGGTACATTTGGGTTCATTTGTGTACATTTGTGTATATTTAGGTAAATTTGGGTGCTTATGGGAACATTCGGATACATTGGGTACATTGGGTACCTTCAGGTAAATTTGGTACATATGGGTACATACAGTTTGGGTACTTTAGGGTACATTTGGGTACTGCACATCTCGGTACATTTGGATACTTTTTTAACATTCTGGTCCATTTGGGTACATCTGTGTACTGTACATCTCAGGACGTTCGGGTACATTTGGGTACATTTTGGTACATCGGGAACATTCAGGTACATTGGACATATTCGGGTACTTTTGGGTACATTGTGTACATTTGGGTAAGTTTGAATACATTTGGGTACATTCTGGTAAATTTGGGTACGTTCCGGTATATTCCAGTACATTTGGATACATTTGGGTACCTTTGGGTTCATCTGGGTACATTTACAGTAGGTACATTCGGGTACATTGGGTTACCTTTGGGTTCTTCTGGGTACATTTGGGTAAATGGGGCATATTTGGGTACATTCGGGTACATTTGGTTACTTTTGGGTATATTGAGTATGTTTGGGTACATCTTCGTACATCTGGGAATATTTGAGTACTTTCGGGAATATTGGGTACATTTTTAAGACATTCAGGACTTTAGGGTTGTTTGGGACATTGGGGTACATTTGGGCACATTTGGGTTCATTTGGGTACATTCCAGTAAATTTGGGTACATTTGGGATATTTGCATATCTTTGGGTACATTTGTGTACTTTTAGGAACATTGGATACATCACCTTACTTTGACTTTGCTAATTTATGAAAGATGCTTTTTAAACTGTTCAATGGAATGATTTTTGGCCACTCCTCCTGTTTGCACTCATGTGATATGCTGTTTTTAGTTAATACAATAAATATTCTGTTAGACATTATAGTAACCAATCAAAGCATTCATTTATATGCTCTTTTAACATTGTGTTATTGTTATCCTGTTGTGGCCAGTTTTTGAGTTTCATGACTGTATATTCAGTTCTAACTAGAACACCAGGACCACAAGATGAACACCAGAACTAAAACGGAACAAATCCATTTGTGTTTGAAAGAGCTTTGTCTTTCTGTGCTAGTCGTACTCCTGGTAAGACAGTCCAAAAACTCAACTTGTGCTTCAGCTGGCAACATCATGTGGTTCTATTTGACATGGGAGCTACTTTTATTAGGCAGATTAATGTCTTAAAGTTGCAATGGAACTCTGGCACAGTTACTGCCAGAGTTTTACCAGATTCCCACTCTTGCCCTTTGGTTTATGTTATTCTCCCACATGTTTTCTAACCACATGTTTAAACAAGACATATCAAACATTATCATACTAGTGGCAGAAACCATCTCATTATCTTGATGATGGACGGCACAGTCGAAGCTGGAATGTCCTTCAAATTGTTTTAAAGCTATCAGGAATGATGTTGGAGGGCTAATAATGTGATACTTTATTGAGACTGACTTTCCCTGTGATGTATTCAGCATCTTTATACATCCAGAGGGTTACTTCCAGAATCGTCTGTAAATGTTGTAAGCCTTTGTGAAACTACCAGACATAAAAACATTACTGGGTTACGTTTACTTGTATTTTAAAATACATTACAGCTTGTATTTTAAATACTAGTACAGTATAGGAATATATTTTTATCACATTTTAATTCCTAAAATGACAAATCCTGTTGTTCAGCTGAAGTTACAGTATCTGCAGGTGTAGCTGTGAAGTTATCTGCCCTATTCCAACCACTCTATTGTGAAATATGTTACTCAAGAACCAGTCACTATTTCGATCTGTTTGGCTCCTTGTGATTTGCAAAGAGAAGCTTTACAAGGGAGCAGTTCGCCTCCCACAGCCTAATACATTGAATGCCATCTGCTGTGGTGTGAGACAGCGGGTCAGTAAAGGGAGGTTGTGGATGGCTTGAGCTGGACTGCTATTGCACTGGGCTAGTCCGATAGAGGCCAGAGCCCAGGCAATTGGCAGCTGTGCTTTAATGGGGACGGATTGTTTTTGTGAGGCAACTTGAGCCTGCTGCTTCAGGGGTTTCCTGATACACTTTTCCAAAGCACAGGATTATCCTCCTGCAAGTGTCCTCAAGCCAGTTAGTGCTACATTCTCTTTACACATCAAATTACTTTGTAACTCTCGATGCATAAATAAGATATTACTGGACGCAGACATTATTGTGCACACATTATCAGTCCTCATTAGTGGCTGTTTCAGTATCGATTGTTGTTAATGATACCTGTAGTTGTATTTATTTTTCTCCATGTAGCTTCTTTACTAAAGGTCTCACAGAGATTTTTAAAACATTGTCAGGTTGTTATAATAACAGAGTAAATTTGTTCTGAAGACACTGTTTTTGTCTTTTCAGATGTATTAGGAATTTCAAACACTGGATTTCTAATGGCCATGTCACAGAGATGCTCTTCTCATGTATTAATATCTAATGCTCTCTGTGCTCATTTGGAATTGTCATTATCCACATCTCATCCCCGCCATTTTCTGGAATAAATAATGTCCCTGGTGCACACTGCCACCTCCATACTGCCGTGCGGTCGAGATTTCTCTTTCGTATCTGTAACACTTTAAAGCACCGCCTGATGCATTGCAGAATAATGCGTTATTTATGTTTATCAGAAGGCATTTGTGTCAGGCTGATCCACTGAGATTACAGAATGCAGCAGTAAAAGGATATAGAGGAATTATTTGCAATGCAAGAGGATTGGAATTGCTCACAAGGCAAGAAAGAGGTGCAGGCTTCCAAGAGAGGGTTTTATCGACATGGAGTGAGATCAATAAGAGGCATCAGGCTTAGCCTAGTAGTCTGTCTACCACTTGCCCTCTGTTAGAGATAAGCAAAATTTGCAGAGATATTTTACACAGAGAAATCCTGGTTTGAGATCTCCACATTTCCGGGGTTTCCTAAAAAACAGCCCTGCCTAAATGAGAACTTCAAAAATAGCTGGGTTTTGTACCTTAGAGGGAACAGGGCCATGACATGTTGACAGCAAAATGTTCCAGCGGTGATTCCTCTATGCATGGTCTCAGATATTATTTAACTTGACAGCATGCTTTTCTTAAACACAACGACACAAATGAGTGCTGTGTGAACACAGTATGGTACGCCACCAGGAAATCAGCCCACTGTGGGGGTTGTCAGAGTGCCCAAGGCAAAGTACAAAAAGGTTTGAGAATGCTATCTGTTATGGGCAAAGTTGTTTGGAGTGCGTTGCTGGTCCTCTGAATACTGGAGCCTGTTGCTCTTAGAGGGAAGCAAGTACTGTAATTACAGTGAGAAGCAGGGGCTGTCAGCGTGCGATGATGAGGCAGCAGCCCCCTCAGTGACTTACTCAGGGCTATTAAAACTCCATTAGCATGTTCTTAACAGTTTTGAGTCACCCTGATTTAACAGCCATGCTTAAGAGATGTCAGGGAATAATCGTTACACAGGTTGCACAGTTCACCTGCCTGGCAACTGAAGAGATAATAAAACACAACAATATGGACAAGGTTCTCTCAAACTCTTGGCTTTCCTCCTCCTCCTCTACTTCCCCTTACCTCCATCCTCTTTTTCCTGTCTTCTCCTTGAGATCGAAGAGAAGTAGACAGTGTGTCATCAGCACCGTTCCACTTTACCTTATGGAATGAAACTTGCAGGAGAGAGCTGCCAAATCAGTCAGTGTTGGAGGGCCCCTCATCGTGGGAGTGCTGCTGGGCTCAGTTAACTCACTGGGCACTGGCGGGCTGACAGGGGTCTGTACCTGAGCTCAGGCAGGTCCGCTCTGAGTCATGGGGCCACTTCCTCTCTCACGCTGCTGGAATCACACTTTCCTGTGGGATTTCTCTTGTTTTGTGTCAACAGAATAGCCATGAACCAATTTCTCATCTCTGACTCCAGCCATCTCTCCAGTGGGCACAGTACCTGTACATTCAAGACGGGGCCAGTGTGAGGCCAAACTATTTAAACTCTTCAAGAGGTGCCAGCCTAATGACCCATTAATGCAGCTGTGGTCAAAATCAGGATATGTCACTCATTGTTGATGCGTGCTTCCTAGTGAATTTTGACAACAGGCTACCAGCTCTGCAACAGGCTTGGGATACTTTGCACAAGTGCAGAGAGAGATTGCAGCTAAAAAAAACATTTCTTCCACCTGAGAGAAGATTTTTCTCTCCATTTTAGGATTGTAGCTTTGTAAATAAACTATTTTGTCTTGTTGCAGCCTATCAGTGTTTCAGTTGTAATAAGAGCTGTAAACTCTGCACTTTAAACCTGTAATTTCTTTAAAAAACATTTATTTTGATTTTCAGCAGATCTGTTTTTTTTTTCTGGTTGCCTAGCACTGGTGTACCTTAATCTGATTCTGCAGCTGTTGTACTGTATGGCGGATGTTATAAAAAGACTTCATTGCAAACACTGTTGGACATTTCAGGGATCATTTCAACTGTGAAACAGAGGCATCTCTCATGAAATGTTCTTTGTGCCTTTTTAAATACTGTATGTTTTATCATTGGTTGTGAAGAATAAAGTCTAAACTTCCTGTGTCATGCATACCACTGAACTAAAACAGCTAGGACCTTCATACTGTATAGAACAGATTTAGAAAGGGTAACGGACGAGCAACAGGCGGGTTAGTGCCCTCGAAAAGCATACCCCTCCCGAAATAGAAAACATCAGAGTTTTACAGACAAGATAGGACTTCTTAAAAATTTCCAGAAATCCTTTCATGTAGTTATTTAATGTAATCTCAATAGCATTGCACAGACCAAAGTCACATTTATACTATGCAAATCTATTATGATAACAGTATTAATGTACATTACTAAAAATGTTTAAGTGAGACACATTATCCAATTTGTAACTTATTCTGCTGTGTGATTTTTTTTAACCAATTTCAACATTCTATATAGACAGATGGATATCAAGTAGAACTAGAAGTCTTATTAAAAGGATGTGAATTTTAACACTGTGAAAAGCTAATTCTAATTTAATAACTGAGCTCATTAATATTCACATCCCCATAATTCATAACATCATTACGTTTACATGAACGAAACTAACAGGTGTTCCCTGAAAGATTTATACTGTACACTGTCTATATCTATCTGTTTCACTGGCGTATTTTTCACTGTCCATTTTACAAAGTTAGGTTTCCAGTGTTTCAAGGAAAGGAGCAGTGCAGTTTAAAAAAAATGTTCAGGTAGGAGCAAACAAGCATCCCAGTACAGCTATAATTTTAAAATTGATTCCAGAAATATAGACATTGTTTAAATTACCCACCTGTGTACAAGGCTTCTGCTAGTCTATTGATCATTTGCAACTCTCTAAACTTAACCATTGACCAGTAGAAACGCTGACAGTTCAGCCTGATCCTGTTGCCTATTGATTAAAGAAATAACAAACACCAGTTACCATGAGCCATGGTTTCATGGGAGTTGTCTGTTTTTTGGGTCTGTGCAGATTAAAATGGGCCTATTGTACTAAGACATCCGGCACACTAATCAGGTGGAAATCTACCTACAAAAAAACAGACAGATGTTCCAATGACTGTGCCTCAGATTAAACCCTTTTCGCTATATGCTTCTCCCCGCCCTTTGACCCTGTAACAAGCAGATAGTGCCCTTAAGTCACGCTCACTTTGAGATGGCATGGTAAAGGGGCACGGAAAAATTTCAGTACCGCATGGGGCAGAATAGTGAAGCATGTTAGCAAAGTCATTACGTGATCAAAGTATCGTGAAAACGGATGATGGACAACAATGGAAGTTTAGACGTTCGCCATGTGAAGATTTTTTTGCAGGAAGCATAAAATTGAACCAACACAGCGATTTCTCTATTTCTGGAAAGTACCCACAGCTGGGATTCTTCCTAACAGGGTGCAGTGGAGGATCCTGAATGGCTGAGCTAGGAAAGCTCAGGCTTGGCTCTGTGATCCAGGTGCTGTGATCTTAACCCTGTGTCATGGCCAGGATTCCCAAAGCTGCATCTTTGTGAACTGAGAGCTATCGCTACAGAATCCCGGTTACCTCTAGCTAGGGGAGTGTCTCAACTTCTGCTGAAACAGCCTCTCCAGAGACTTGCCATGTGATCTGCAGGCTTGTAGAGGCATCTGTTAGAGAACCACAGCTCCTCTGCATGAAGTTTATTTCCTCTTGTTACTCATTCAGCCACCAGAGGTGGAAATAAAGCCCACAAATGAACCAATTCACTGCGGCACCCCCTTCATTGTTTGGAAAACTACTATTCGAGATACATCCTACAGAGGCAAAACTTATTGTTTACTTTACTTGTAGTTTCTCCTGCTTGAATGGTAATATTTGCTTGTGTGTCAGACTGCTCCGCGAGACAGCACGTATTTATGAGTAACACATAAAAATGGCCTTTTTTCGAAATGCACTCAGGCGCTACATAGAGAACATTACTTCAGATAACTGGTATTTTGAGGTATTAGAAATGTGGAAGAAAAAAAAAGCTAAATGAAAAGAGGACCTTCGCAAGAGGAGTCCAAATCAGATGAACATCCTATGCTTGAGCTATCAAGGCACAATTAGTGTTTAAATGATTGACCTGCTGCTTTCCTCAGTTCTAAGCACGCAGTGCCCTGGGTTCAAGCAGCAGCAGCTAAAACTCTCTCATTGTCCAATCTGCAGGAGGCCTGTTTATCCCCCTAATTTTTGCCTGATGCCAGATTACACTAGTTCAAACAAGACGGAGGCAACCAGTGGCGTATTATGCCATCGGAGTTATTAAACTGCAATATTCATGAAAATGAAGTTGTCGGGGATGTTTTTTTAAGATTAAATAAACATGGCAGGATCAATGGATTTATTTTCTCTCTCTCCAGTCTGATTCGGGCATGCAATTGGTCAGGCTAGCAGCTTTTTTATTGCCTGCTTTAAAGCTTTTGTTTTTTTCTTCTACCAGCAGATACACAAGATATTTGCCAGCAGGATATACAGTATGGAGATGAGAGGCAATATCTGTCCCTCTTGGCTAAGCCGTCCTGAGCCAGGGCTGCTAAGAACACACATCCCCTCTTTCCCGATAAGCAGACAGAATGTCAGCCTGCTGAGCAACATGCTTAACTGCAGACGACCCCAAACAACTGGCTTCAAAAGCTCTGATTGGCATATTTTTGCCTTTTTTGGCACGTGGGGAATGTGCACTTTTAAAGCAGGCTGAGGGTCAGTCCAGTCACGCTCAGCATGTGGTTCCAACATATTCCAACAAGAACCAAATTATTTTGATGTTCAAGAAGCTGGTTGTAGGAAATTCCTGCAAAGGAGTGGACTGAAAGAGTCTCATGTAGCCCTCATAAAAACACTTTGTGCAGAAGCGTGAATTGGTCCAATTAAAGGCTGATGAATGTGAGTGAAAAAGAACTTGGCATTGATAGTGTGTTGGGAATCCTGGCTCAGGTCTTAGAGTAGCAGAACTGTAAAATAGCATTTCATTGCCAATGTGTTTAAGAGTCCCATTAACAACACACTGTAGCTCTGTTCCGCTTCTGTATTCCAAGAGAGTCAAAAAGGACACAATCAAAGTGCTGGTTCATTATCAGGGGATTAGACAATGCCATTCCATTCATGTTTTTTATTTGAATACCAGTGGTTCATCAATCCCTTCAATCAAAATCTAATCATCCGTATCTTACTGTACAGTATGTGGCTGCTATAATGAAGGGATGCTGTAGTGTGAACTTCACTGTCCTGTTTGAATGACTTACAGTACCTGTCCCACCTAATTTTAGTTCTAGGTGATTGTTATGTCCCTGCATCCTTGCTTCATTGTTGAGATTGCAGTGGTACTTTAAATTGACCTTATTGACACCTTTTAGGAATTTAGAGTGTAAGAATCACCTCACCCACCACCCCCACAACATACGCGGACATACCATTCAGAAAGTCACCTTCCTTTCTAAAGAGATTCATCTCATCGAGCCCGTCTCTCGTGTCCTTTCCCATTTAGGTAATTTTAGGTGTGTTTTAGGTGTGTTGAACAACTGCATTTGTCATTAAAAGGGTTCTGTCTGTTTGAAAAGCTCTGGACTGTATTAGACTGCATTTTGAACTGTGAATATCAGTTAATAAATAATCCTGACTGTAAAGCTAAGATATAATGTGAAAATCCAATCAGACTGAATCTAAGTCCCATAGCCCTTAATAATGTAAGTAAATGCCGGTATATTCACACATACTGTATAATGGCAGTTAGCAAATGGTTAAAAAGGCTTTCAAATCAGTGTAGCCACTTCTGAGTACCAAAGCCAGAGACTTAAGTGAACTCCAGAAATTTGCTGACTGTGGACAGAGCAGTGGAGCTCAGTGTTTGGTCTTACCCCATCACCACACAACCGTTCATTGTCAATCTCTTCTCGACATGTTGAATGTACTGATGGTGTCACACCAGACTCTGACAGCTTAATGGCACAGGATCTTCATTTTTACCAGAGTAAGGAGAAGTATAGTCCTCGTACCAATCTGTCCAGCATTGCTTATTGTACATAGTGCCTATTTAGTGTGAGCACCAACTGCAAACACTTTACAAGGCATTCACACAATATAGTAAATGAAGAAATGATATAATGCAAGGGGACTTAGTAGTCCAGTGGTAAAGGTGAAAAAATTTTACCAGGAGGTTTTCTGTTTTATGCCTGGTTCTGCCACTGAGTTAGACTGAGCAATTTGCTTAACGGCTTTATGCACAGTGCTTTGACAGTAAGATAGCTATTGTATTATGTACAATTATAAAACAAATTGTAAGTACAACAGATAATAAAGCTGCATTAATCTTATCTTTTTGTATAAAATGTTTACATTATACTTTTTAAAACACATAAGATAAGTAACTTGTACAGTATATATAAAAACATCCACTTTAAGAACTTGTATGTCATTTGGGGTGCCTTGTAAGACTTCCTGGATTAGGGCTATCCAGTACCAGGACACTCCCGCATATAAGAATTTGAAATCATTCTTTGTCCTCAGAGCTCTCCCCTGACATTCGACAGCAGCAGACCAAAATGAAAACCCCTGGAGCTCTGTGAATATTAAGTGCAGTATCAACCCCTCCATGTTAGCAGCTCTGTGAATATGAAGTGTGGTATGAACCCCATACCCTGTGAATAAACAAGAAAACTGAAGAGATCTTTCTTGAAGCTCTTATTAAAGACCCTGTGTGTTGTGCTTTAGTTCTAACAACCACAGTCACACAGATTCAAGTTAAGGCTTTTAAGAGCCTCCTGCCCACAATGGGCTGTGCTAGACATTCAGTGTTTGCAAAAACAATTGCTAGACTGGGACTCAAGCAAGTGCAAGATAATTTAACCCAAGTATCAGGCAAAGGCACTTGTGGTCGTTTATTACTCTGCAGTTTCTTTGTAAAGCATTTGTTTCTTGCATTTAACGTGCTGTGCGGGTGATTGTGAGGGTAATCTAGCACCAGATCGAAGGACATTTCCTAATGCTCCTGGTCTTGAAAGCAATGAAGGAATAATAGACTGCAGCTAGCAACTACAGTACCTTATAAATGTGCTGCAATTAATATACCTGTATTTGACGCATCCCAGAAACAAGTCTAGGTCATAGGGATGCACTGGAGAATAGAGGAGATCTGTATATGTATTTGATCTGTTTATTTGCAAAAGTAATTCTTAACTTACTTTGATAAATTTTTAATGTTCCCTCACCTCATTTCTGCTAGACTCTGCTCCTTTCAACTGTGCAATTATGAAATAACATTGTGCAGAAGATGAAACAAAGATTTCTTTTTTAATATCATCATTCTCTGCACTGGGACTAAGAATTCCCAGGCCCATAACTGTACTCTTCCCTCAAGTGAGACTTATTTGAATTTTCCACTTTGTTTTTTTTATTTTAATATACTCACAGTGTGTGGCAGGGGAAATGCTGACTTTGCAACCAGAAAAAGCACTGTAATCCAAGGAGATTTTCTTAGACTTCTGTCTTGCCCACAGGATAGTGCCACTATGCAGTTCTGCGCCAACAAACTGGACAAGAAGGACTTCTTTGGCAAATCAGACCCTTTCATGGTGTTTTACAGAAGCAACGAAGATGGAACGTGAGTTTTTTCACTTGTCTTTCACAGGGAAAAGCATTGGCATCTTGGGGCTTCAGTACTTTGCTATACAGTAGTTGCAAAGATAAGAACAACCTGCTGTTTCAGAGGAGTTAGAGAAGATATTTCCTGAGGTGTGAACTGCACATTTGAAGCTTCATGGCAAGAGTGGTCCTCTTTGTCTCTCAAATATAAAATGTAAAATACATTCATGAAATACAGCTTTCATTTGTGAGCCATGTCTTCACAAGGAATTACACACATGAAATTTTAACTTTGTAGTACAGATCTGCCACCACTATTTCCAACATTGCACAATCTTGTGTTAGTGTATACATTTTACAGTAGGTTTGATTACACCTGCTGTGTTATAACATATAACAAAGTATGAAATTCTCATTCACAAGAATGCACAATTGGATAGTAATCTACTGCCCTTTTCTAGTTGAAACCGAAATTGATGTCAGAAATGTCCTAAATATGGGCCATGTTTTACTGATCGCACTTCCCACTACCACATGCTAATACTCCCAATTATATCCTCTGTTTAGTATGCGTGTTGCTCAGTGTGTATTACACCATAGCAGGAAAAAATTAGTCACTGTGGTGAAAAAATGTTTCTGGCCTGGAGGTGGTGATTTTCTTCACGTTTAACCTGAGGGTGTGAGAATAATGAGTGTCGTTAAACTCCACAGTCAGATTTGGGTGTGTCTCTCCTTGTAAGGATCCGATTGGCATATGGTGGGACAGAGGATAATAACCAAATGGGGATTTTATAGCTTTTATATCCATTTTATAGCTGTAGCAGAAATGTGTGTAGATCTGAACTGTGTATTCTGTATGGAGAGCTCAGCTTCTCTCTGGTTTACCAGAGAATACAGAATACCATAAGCCCTTAAATGATATGTTTAAAAATATTAAACAAGTATATCTATTCCTTTATGGAAGTAAGAAGAGAAACAGCATACTGTGTGCATGATACAACAATTTAATGAGCTAATTTGGGACTACTATCTGTAATAGAACACATATGGCATCTTAATTATCTGGTGGTGAATTAAATGAGTGTATATTCATGCCCCTGGAAGTCAACGACATTAGGAATATATATCTGCAGGTTCTAAACCCCTCTGGAAACACAGTAATCTAGTCTGAATTCTTTTCACAATATGAAAGAGTGATACAAGTGCAAACTGTTGTTCTACTTTAACTGACTTTTTATTGAGCATTGATTTTTTACCCCTGGATTAATAATTTGCACGAATGTCAGTACTTTTTTTCTTACAATCATATTGTTTATAGAATAAACTGATTTGATTGTTTATAGAATAAACTGTTTATACTGTAGATCTGTCCTCATGCACCAAGCCTGTAAATTAAATGAATTAAATGATTAAATGTACAAAGTCAGAGTCATTCTGTGACACAATGTGTAGTGTTTCTCACATTCACCATATCTCTCAGCTCTTGAAGAGGACTTCTTAGAAGTGCTGAGCTGCAAGAGTACAAATTATTTTGAGTATCTTCCTTAGAAAAGCTATTCAGGGAAATAAAAAAGGAAATTGATTTAACTAATATTTGTTGACGTCAGACATCTAGAAGGAAACAGACCACAAAATCAGCAAAATTAACTTTTGGAAACTAATCAAATTAACCATTGATACCCCTCAATATCTTCTATCAAATAAGTACAAACTAAAAAACAGAACCTTATTTAGAGCAAGCACAGCTTCTTATGAAATGGTCATCTTTCATCAAAAATGTAGACTTTTAAAATAAGAAGTTCAAAACATGCCCACTAAGAATGATTCCCCCTGGATAATGTGTTTGTTGTTGTAAATTTCGACACAGTAGTTTACCACTGTAATAGCTGACAATTGTGGTGTTAGCTTCCGAAATCTGAGCGACTGTCAATCAGAGCCTGGCTGTCTATGAGATGGGCTCCTTGTGTGTCAGAGCAGAGGAATGAAGCTCCCAGCAGCCTGTATCTGGCTCAGGGTGCTAGAACAGATGTTTCAACATCTGGTACACTCCTATGTCACCTACACTGACATATTTTCTTCCTTCCCCCTGTTTTTCTCATGCAGTCTGTAAAGAGAGGTAACAGAGATTCCCTTGGCAACAAGATTTCAAGTTTTTTTTTTCTCTTTTAAAAGCCAGGCACAGCTAAGAAGAGCAAAATTTGTCCATATCAAAATGGCCTGATCTGAGGCCTGGCACTTCTGTTTTTGAGAGTGAAATGAACACTGGGACTGGGATATGGATGCATCCAATTTTATTTATTACCTTTCATGAGCAGACTGCTTTGGACATGGACATGGTGACGGTATCGGCATTAGACTAAGTAACCGGCAGCCGTCTGGCCATGTGACTAAGATGGCACTCTGTCTGTTTCTCTCTGCTTGTGTCTGAAAGGTTTACAATCTGTCACAAAACGGAGGTGGTGAAAAACACACTGAATCCTGTTTGGCAGGCGTTCTCCATCCCTGTCCGAGCACTGTGCAATGGGGACTATGACAGGTAAGGTGTCACTTATCCTTCAAGGCATTATGAGACATTCCCTGAGGCCTGTGATGTTAAAATGTCTTGACACAACGACAGTGCAACAGCATCAGATCACCAAGCACAAAAGGGATGGGACACAAACACATGAGTATCTGATAGCCTTGCCTTAGGAATCATACAAAGGTCTCCAATGGTATGGTAGTACGTACCAGTGGGGGAAGCTGGATCCACACACTGCTTTTATGGATTAGCTTTTAAATGAAGCCTAGCTATAAAAGAATGCATTGTGCCCTTGCTGTTATCAGGCAGCTGTTCTCCATACCAAGCCTCTAGTAAGGCATTGATGGGAAACAGATGTTTGAAGGCAGATATACTCCCTAATCTTAACAGATCATTGTTTCCGATTCACCTGTATCTGGATTAGCAAAGTGTCTGAGTGCTGAGTGATAAGTCGTGAGGTTTGGGTGAGTGGAGAAGGGGGCGAGGGGAGAAGGAGAGAAATTCTGTCCGGAAGTCACAGGATGTGAGCTGGTGGGAGATTAGGTGGTCACCTTCTGAGAGAACCATGGCTTACAGAACACCAGATGGAAGAGATGATAGGAAAGAATAGTGAAGAAATACAGAATCCGAGTGAAAGGAGGAGACAAAAGGACCGTGCCAGTATCAGGCAAGGAAATGCTTTTACGGTATGTTAACGAAGAAACTCTTCTGCGAGCCAGCAGCTGCTCCGTGGTGGAGTTAGCCTCTCCCTCACAAATCAGAGGAAGTGAGGATCATCTCCCTGTCAGCTTCAATCACGACGACGAGGACAGGGGAAATGTCAGGGTGAATTTAATCCTTAGCGGTTTGTGCTTTAACCCTCCAGCTCTCTGGCTTTGTGAGGGTAATGCTTTGTGACAACTTCAGAGTCAAGACAACACCAGAGGACGCTCCAGACACCAGAGACCTGGTGTGTGAGAACGAGGGCCATCACAGGTTAAGCCCTGACCAGAGGGCAGGATTGTACATGTAGTGCTTGCCTGTGTCCGATTCGAATTTCTGTTGAGCAGTGTCATTATAACACTTATGACAATATTGACCTCTGCAGTGATCCATGGCTCATACCAATGCTGATGGTGTTGAGTGATATTTCCCAAAAGAATTGTCTGTGATCTGTGATCTGTATGTACTAATGGGTATAATTAGCTTCAGGAAAAGAAAGGATACTAATGAAAGGAATGCATTGGCCCACACAACCTGTCTGTTTAGCTAATTGATCCAAGTACAGTACCTCATCTGGTCATTTCCCAAAAGAAGCAAGGTATGGACTTTAACAACACTGGCAACTTGTTTTATGCTCCCACTTTCCTTTGTGTAAAGACATGCTTCCTATTCTCGTTTTTATCCAAGTCTCCTCTCCTCTTCAGACAAAAAACACAACCACCTCTGTGCCTGAGTGATATACAGCTGCAGAGCTGTGCTGCCCTGACTGATAGCTAAATAGCGGTTGCTAAATCCAGCTCTTCCTGAGAGGGTGTTTGGAAGAACTTGCCAGGCCTGCCACCTCATTTGCTCACACAATGAAAATTATAGGTCAGGGGATCACCATAGTACCAATCAAGATTGTCGACATTTCTAGTCCTGATTAGAAAGAAAATAGGACCCCCAGGAACTTTGTAACAGAACCCATTTATGTATTTAACTCTTAGTCTCCCTCCCGAGGCACAGATTCTCATCCTCACTCCTTCTCCAACTCCACACTGCTTCTCCTTCGACAGTGGCTGGGTTTGGTCTCCTTGGTTACGGAGGGCCTGGACTTGTTTGTGTCACCCCTTGTTTATCGAGTGAAGGGACACCTCGTCGTCATCTCCAGGCTGTGCTCCTCCTGCCTGTGTCCTTTTGCTTATATTCCTTCAAACCTATTCATGAATGTTTTCAAAAAGCTGTGGCAATCTAAAATAATGCTTTTGAACTGTTTTTCCCCTGACAAAGTGGGAGTAGAATGCGTCTCCAAGAACTTATTTTTCTCTTTGGGCAACTGCTCCCTCTGTTGTAAATGATTTGAAAGGAAAGTTTATCTACAGGCAAAATATCCAGTTTATTTTGTATTGTGGTGGTGATTTTATCATGGTTTTTACTTTTATGTATACTTTCCCATTTTTATGATGATACATATTTTTTATTGGTAGTTTTGATCATTTCTAGAACTTATTCATCAGCGTTGCAGCCAAGGTGTTGGTAATAATTATTTTACTCAGTTTACGTTTCTCAGTCCTTTTAAGAGTAGTCATTCCCCACAGTGCACCTGTCCTTCTATTGTGGTCCGCTTCTGACATTACAGTTTACATTAAAGTGCTTCCAAGGATTTTTTAAATTTATCTTTCCATTTCTATGTGTCCCTTGAAAAAGGTGCTGTTTTTGCAGACCATAGGCACAGACACAGGGGGTTAGGATAGAAGAACCACAAAAAAAATGTCATATTTCCATCTTAATCTTCACTCGGCTACAGAAACAGATGTTAATTAGAGGAGCTGCTGGCTGTGTTTGATCACAGGGCAGTGCAGGGAATTCAGTGCCATGCAGCGCACTCTTACTCCAAACACGTCTGCTGCTGCCAGTTCCCTGAGGCCCGGTGCCCCTGCTGTGCGTGGGGGTGAGTGTGGCACCATGCCTGCGTCTATTTTTAATCCACGGCTCGGAGAGATGAGATGAGCGACAGCAGTGCCAGGGCACATTTTTGATCTCTCCTCCTCGGTGCCAACCACAAGATCTCCATTTCCTCAGACTACATGCTGAAGTTATACCCCTCAGAGCTGACGCTGGGAATGACTCCTACACAAACAAACCTCTAAAAGTGTGGGATAGTCCAGTTTTCCATAAAAATGTCATATATAAATCCTCTGTCTCATAAAATAGGTGCTATACCGTGCAGATAAAGGTGTGTTTCTGTCAGTTCCATTTTGTGCCTGGTGTTTTACCCCCATTATATTATCACCGCATCTAACCCTGAGATTTGAGCCTTTTTTCAGTGCTTTTGTAAAAAATATGTAATTTGTAATTTTGCATACACATATTTAAAATACATCTAATTTTATAAATGCATAACATAATTTATAATTTTGTCATACTGTGTATAACTTAACTTCTCAGGAAGTAAAAAAAGTAACTTGAGAGCACTACAAATATAATTGTTTTGATTTTTAATTTACTTCTTGAATGGGAAAGCAATCTAACAGATTTTATTTTTTATTCTTATCCAGTTCCAGCTTTTTTTGAAAACACTGTTGAGTTCCTGTGATGGCAGGGATCACATTTAGCTTTAAAACTGATCAAACGCTTATTCTAGCTTTTTAACAGTACACAGATAACATTCTTTTTCATGTATATTAATGTGGATTGGTTTTAATGTCTTGTGATTTCCTGAAGTCCTACAGTATATTACATTTTGCAAAGTGATGATAACAGTATAGAGATCTCTTAACATTTTTTCAGAACAATCAAGGTGGAGGTGTACGACTGGGACAGGGATGGCAGGTGAGTCAGGGGTGTGTGCAGTATGTGTGATTGTTTTTGGGCAGGAGTTCAGATGTGGAATGGTGACAGAAATGACTAAGGAATGGGTATCTTCCATTGTAATTTTTCTAGCATAAGCATAATTATGTCTGTATTTATTTGTATGCCTTTAATACAGTTATCTGTATGGGTGGGCTTTAGGAACAGGTTACAAACTGGTGGATCTTGTTTGTAGTAACTGCATATGGGACAGCATGCAAACTCCACACAGACAGTATCCTAATCTGGACCCTGAAACATGGCTCTCCCTTCCATGCCACCTCACATGTATGGATGTTTCTTGTAAAGATTTAGTGGTATACCACAATCACAGCAGTATACATCTGCAGTACTAACCATGGAAGAGGCCCAAACTTTTAGGAAAGCTGCACAAATGCATTCTTATATTACCATGATAAAGTCTCACTAGGCATGTTCTCAAATGGCTGATCTGTTTCAAATCAACTGACAGCTCAGACACAATTTAGAATATTAACAGTCTGTCATTAATGGAGGTCATAAAGGAACACTGTGGGCATATTTAATATGCATGACATCCACTGTTCTGTAACACACATAGCCAACCTAATGGACACTATCAATTACACTCAGGTCCTCGCAGTTAGCACGTGATTTATACGCACTAATGAGAATGATAAAGAAATCGAGAATTTTCAGTCTAGCTCTTTCCAAAGGACTGAACCTAGGTTGGATTCGTTTTGTAACTACATTTACTAAGCCACAGTAAGCTTCTTTATTATTGTCTCTACTCAACATCTTAAGATTTATAGTATTAAAGCAGCGGTATAGTAAGACGTGGTTAGGTGGCTAAGGTATAGGACTCATTTTTTGGAGGGTCCTAGTTAAAACCATTATGTGTCATTCTAAACAATTTACTGAATCTTCCTGTTCTCCATTCTTCAAAGAAGACATACTCCTATTCTACATACTGTAAGGTACACTGATTCAAGGCATCATCTGAATGACTATATACAGCATAGTATAATTACATCAGGATTTCTCTCAGTACGTTCATCCTTGTTCAGTGTCACAGTGATGAGTTTTCTCATAGTAACACAATCTGATGAGGTTGAAGCTGATCTGATCTTTGTTTTGCTTGTTTCCAATACAGCCACGACTTCATTGGGGAATTCACCACCAGCTACCGAGAACTGGCCCGGGGACAGAGCCAGTTCAATGTCTACGAGGTGAGTGTCTCACTCCACATGCTGCTTGGGCAGCTTCAGCATGGGCCCTAACTCTGGGGCCTAACCAGCTGTGATCAGTTAAGCTGGAGATTTGTTCAATTAAGGAATTTAGAGTTTCTTGTGAAAAAAAAATTTGATGACCCTTCAGCCTTTGAAAAGCACGATTTAGGCTAGATCAAATTACTTGCTTATTGATCGGTAACTTACATTTACACCCAATGGTTATACAGTAATAAGACAGTGAGGAATGAAACACACAGAATGGAGAATAAAGTACAGGAAGCATGCGGTCAACACCTGCACTGATCCCATCATTAAGTAAGGAACTAATAGAAGATTATTTAAAAACTTTTAGCGGGATTAAATATTATTACATATTTTTGTATCATACCCAGGAGGACTCTCCGGTTATTATAGGCTTTCTGCTGTGAGAACTCAGCTTAGCATTTGGTTTGACTTGCTTATTAAAAACCTGCCATGTTGAATTAGGCAGAGAATTAGTCAGCTTGTTATTATTGGATCAGCACATCAAGAGGAACAGCGGACATAAGGGAGTGGGCAATGGGAAATATCCTTTTATTTTTGTTGACTGCAGGAAGCCGGGCTCGTTTCTAAGCTTTGAATATGTGTGTTTTTAGATCATCAGAGTGTGGGGAGTAGGAGGGAAGGCTGGGGGGAGTAACCTGCTTCAGCCCCACCCTAATATCTTCACAGGAGATCTGCAGAAAAAAGAGCTTGTGTCTAGGCCAGGACTGGAAAAAAAAAACAATTAACAATCAACTATGCAATTAAACCCAATGCACTTGGTGGTTTTAAGTGGGAAGTAAGAATGTAAGAAATGAAAGGAGCCTGTTCAGCCCATCTAGCCTGTTTGGAAATCAGAAGTTGATTCATCCAAAGATCTCATCCAGCTGTTTCCAATTGAAACCAGAGTACTGGCTTTAGCTACATGCCTGAGCAGGCGTCTCTACTCTCTCAACCCTTTGCATAAAGAGATGTCTCAGGGTCTTGGTGTTAATGCACCTCCACATAGTTTCCATGTGTGTCTGCTATTCATGTTACTCTATTGATTCTGAAGAAGGCTGACTCTGTCGATGCCTTTGAGGATTTGGAATACTTGCATCAGGTGCCTTTTGTTCACCTCTCTGTTCAAGACTAAAAAGGTTCCATTACTTCAGTCCATCAGTGTCAGGCATTCCCTTGAGCCCCAAAATAAAGAGCGATAGTGAGCTGTTAAAAGGTCAGTTCTGAGAGTGAAGCTTCTTAAAGCAATCAGCTCCATTTTCAGGTCTGTTAGTCTGTCAGTTTAGGACATCCCATTAAACCCAGAAACGTACTGCTTCTCTTCTCTGGACTGATTCTAGAACAGCAAAATCTTTTCTGGAAGATAGTGACCAAAATTGTACTAAATGTGTTCTTACTAGCGCATTGAACAATTTTAACATAACATCGCTGATTAAGTAGCACAGTGTTTACATCATGTGTCTAGCTGGGTTATGAATGGGCTCTGATGGATTGAACTGCCTATCACCAATCTTAGATCTTGTGTTTCCCTTTTGTTCTTTTTATTAGCTTTGTAGTTTAGCTTTGCAGGCACATCAGTGAATATTACGGAATCTGATGTTTGCACTTTATGAATCATCATAAAATAAGAACACTTCAGTGCATATTATGGGGCTGTAGACCTTCAGTAAGTTGACCCAAATATAAAGCACACCAGGTCCTCAATTAAAAAACAGGATGGAGAGTCACCAGAAAGTGATCTGGGCTCTAAGTGGTTCTCTAAGGAGACAGATCACATCTAGTGCTCATAGCTGTCCAGAGTGCTGGAAAAAGTCATTCTAAGGCAAACATTCAGTTGCTGATTTTCAAAACTCCCAAGCTCCTGTTGTAAAACAACAGGAATTGACAGCAGCTTACATAGACATTTTTGTGAAGGAGAAGGGTACAGTATAACGGGGTGGGTGAGTGTGTAGTTATTTGTATGTCACGAGACTAGGGAGGTTTTTCCAGCAACACTTTTACTTGAATGGGGTTAAAATAAACACTTCACAATGTGATATGCTGTAACAACATGCATTGTCATTCATACACTATTGTGCTAATAACATTACTGACCTGCAATTATTGTAATGGATCATAGTGAGACGTAGTTTCAGCCAAAAGCTAAGAGCAGAACTCCAGTTAGGGAGGAGTCGGGTGGAAACAATGCAAAAACTAGAGAGCTGTTAAGAATATTATGCCCAGTAACAGCTGTCCTGGTATGTTCATGTGAAATTTTTCACATGAATTTTTTTTTCATGCATGTTATTATCTTGCTATTTAAGTGTACTGTATATAAACAGTATACCTAGTAAACATACCAATTCCAGTCAAGATCATACTTAAAAACTGGCAAAAGGGAGGATAGTGTATTAAAGGGCTAGTATTAAGAGAGATAACTGTGAAAATGGTCAAGAAAAAATTGTGTTAGAAGATGGGACTATTAATTGAACCACCTGGGGTCTCTTCCTCCCCATCTGTAGTTACAATGTTTTAAATATTTAAATGTGTATTATTTTAAATATTGTGGGTGCCTCCCCCCCCAAAAAATAGAAATACACAGTATTGAGCCATTGCACCTCTGTGTTTATATTTTCAAAATGTCTGAGAATGTTTGCATAAGAGTGTGCGCACGAAAAGTAGACAATTTGCTAAGAAACACCTGCATGCATTTCATGGCTGGTCAGCTTTGCAGAATTGGAGTAGAAATGTATGTACAGTAGAGCCTGATTGATGCTCAAAGTGGAATTTGTGGTAACAACATGAAAAAGCTGTCAGCTCTCCCTGCTGCGCTGCTGCCTGCATTTTATCTCCATCTCCGTGTGTTTAGACTCATCATTTTAGCTCTTTTGTTTAAAAGCGATTTCGTTAACCGCAGCAAATCTTTCTGCTCACAGTCACGTCTGCACCCTAATGGCTTACCTTCATGTGGGAAGTTTTATTTTTCTCAGTACCAAAGAACACAGGAGGTTCTGTCCCTCCCCCCAGTTAGAAGAAAAATTGCCCCTCCCTTAAGAGAAAGCCAACCAATTTGGAACACTTTTGCACCCATTGCTTATCCTTACTCAGAAAGCGGAAAACAGGAAATCGTTCTCTCCCCCACCCCCCACACCACCACCACGCCTTCAATACTGTTATTCCTGGGACGTTTTTGCGGAGAAGCTCCAGGAGATTTATAAATCTTCATCAAGATATGTTGTTGCACATGGTACCTGGGAGATTCGTAATCGTAGAGGGAAAGATTACAGCTATCAGTTAAATCCTGCCTGCTGGGTAAATCATTTTAACCCTTGTTCTTTTTTTCTTCACCTACCTCACGCTTCAAGTGTGATAATTGTTGCTACCTGTCGCTGGCTTGGTGATGTGGACTGTCTGTGCAAAGGGGTATTTTCCTGCCCGATCCAACTGACCCAAATAGTCAGTGTTCAGGAATGCTCAGCATACTGTATGTGTAGCCAATTGACTTCTGCACATTTGTCCTGACATATCTAGGTCATTGCAAGGGCAGTGGCATAAAGGAAAACCATTAATGTTTTTCACCGTGTCCCCCGTACGCATTTTCAAGTGTACATTAATATCGCTGAGTGGGGTTTTCAAGCGTCATCGATGTACTGTTTGCAGTTTTCTTAATAATTTAATGTGGTAGAAGTGTTTCATCTTTCCTCCCCACTGTGGCTTAATTAGTGATGAGTCTCTTCACATGAATGTCAGTTTTATCTGTTTCCTTAAGTATTAGTCAGGTTGTTTGCAGCTGCAGTTGTTTGGGAAGGCTAAATTGGATTCAGGGGAGCGACTGACCAGTCAGGGCAGGAAAGCAACAGAGGTGACATTTTTGTGGTTGAGGGGTTTCTGAGGGTAAGGCAAGGTTATCTGTTACTAGGGAGATTTGGCCTATATGACCCTTGTGCTCAGACTTGGGTGGGGGAGTCAAGTGTAAGGGAACTTACACTTATGTGTAAGTTATGTGTACTGTACGTGTACAGTAGGTTGGATGTTAGGACTCTGGACTCATAAGCAGAATGTGGGGGACTGATATTGTATCCCTTATCAATGAGCTTCAACTGAATTTTTCCTGTTAAATGTCCACATGTATAAATGAGTGCAAATTTATATTGCTTTGGATAAAAGTAGCAGAGTAATAAATGATTCTCAATTTGTCTCATGATACAATACACTTCATTGATCCCCAAGGGATTAATGATTTGCATGATTTACACAGTTCATCAACATAAAAGATCATAAGAACTCTATGCAGACTTGCCAGTTACTCCAAAAACAGTCATAAAGCATGGTACGTTGACACAATTAATCAAACTATGCAGTTTACTACTCTTAAAACAAGAACAGTAGAAATAGTAAAAGTCCAAAATCTTAAAATCCAGATCCACTTTTGTACTTAGTCCTCCACAGGCTCCAGCTGTGTCCCTATAATGGCATTAATAAGAATAATAATAATAAGAAGAATATTTGTTCCTTTGTGATTGTGATTAAGATGTATGTTCAAAATTGGGATTCCATGTGTCTCTCAAACCTTGTTCACACTAACCACTGTGCACGGCTGGCTCATCTGCTGCATGAAGAGTGTCTGACCACACACTGCCTAGCTGTCAGCTTCTTAAAACTTGCTTTAAAAACTGTTACAAAGCTGCATCTGTTCTGTCTTTCCCAGCCACATGTTTTTGGGCTTGAACAGAATGTTCCTGTCAAGAGTTTTCGGATCTCTAGCTACGATGATCTAAGTATAAATACTATAAGTTCCATGTATGCCTGACGAAGCTCAGATTGTAAGCTTGGCGTTGTGTGCAAGCCTGCAGTTTTTCTTAGAACGTCAGGCTTTGCTTTCTGTGTATTTTAACACATTCTCCTGGAATTTTGCTGACTTGCTCTGACTCAAGCAGAGAGGTAGTGTAAGAGAGAACGAGATAAGGAAATCGACAGAGAGCGATTATTACAAGAGTGAGTTGTGCTTGCTCAGATTACTAGAGCTCACGGTTCTATCTTTATATTTGTATTTCTCCGTCCCAGTAAGTTTTTAAGCATTTGTCAGGTGTCTCGCTCTGTGGTTTTGGCTCCTGTGGTTGGTTTTCAGGGCTGTGGCTCAGCTATATCCTCTGGATATAAAGTGAATGTTTGTTCTCCAGCAGGTGAAAACTCTAGAACATAAAGAAGCTTGCAAAAGAGAGGAGGCCATGTGGTAGTAAGCAACTAATTAATCTGAAGATTTTATCCAACCGTTTTTTTGAAACACGTCTCGGTATTAGCTTCAACATTATGGAAGGCAGCTTGTTCCAAACCCCCACAATCCTTTGAGTAAAGAAATGTCTCCTGTTCTTGGTTTTACAAATTCACTTAGTTTTCACTTTCACTTGTTTCCTGTTGTTCATTGTTAATTAGTTTAAACTTGTCTTCTTTTAATTATTTACTCACACTTACTCTAGTAAGTGAAGATCTCTGGACCAGTCAGAGAGAGTAGGAGAATGTCTCTTGCTCTGTTACCTGTTGAATTTACTTTCTAACATGTCATTTGTGAAGTACCCAGCAGTCCACATATTTTATTAGTGTCATAAAAAGATGTGTTTCTAATGCAGGATGTACAGTATTGAATCTAGGTATCTATTTTTAAGTCCACGGCAAAGAGTGCATGGTACTCATGGACTTTAGACTGCAATATAGAACCTCTTTGTATGTTTTTTTTATATTTCAGGTGGTGAATCCCAAAAAGAAAATGAAGAAAAAGAAATACATTAATTCAGGAACGGTGAGTGCATCACCAATGGTCACATTTCAATGCTTTTCTTTATTTTAATGCATTTTATTTCATTATTGAAATGCCTTTCTCCCTGATCAGTATTTGTAATGCAAAAACAAAAAACATTTGAGTAAATCGGAGTTCCTTAAGATTAAAATGAATAAACATTCTACTCAGCCTGTAGACTAATAAAAATAGCATTTTTAGGAAAAACATAAGCAAAAGGTTTCTTACACCATGAGCTTTTAAATGCAGCCTTATGTGAAACATGCTGTCCGCACGAATCTCAAAATAGCTGCAATTGCCGACTGTGGGTCTGTCGGAACAGGAAACTGTTATTAAGTGTAATCAGTGCAGATGGCAGGGCAGAGCGGAGGTGAAGAATGTAAGAAAAATCGACATGTCCTTCTCCGTATTTAGCATGTGAGTAACAGGAGAGGTCAAGACTTGGGGGGAGTGAAAGAATGTAGAAATACAGTGCACCCAGGAAGAAAGCTTTTCAAACGCGCCCATTACTGTTCCGAATTAAATTACCCACAACCAAGGCAGAACTCCAGCAGAGGTTCACAGTCTATACACGGATATGCTCTAAGTACTGTTTCAGTAGCTCAGTCAGATCCTAATAAATGTGATATAGGGTTGAAATGGATTAGAGGTTGTTTGGCGGAATTCGCTGGCTGAGGGAACAGAACTCTGGCCATAAGGATGAGACTGACAGATCCTCCCCCTCAATTTCTGGAGGAATGAGCCAGGGAGCTGCTCAAAGGGTGTGGATAGGGTATGTGAGAGATGTGAGATGTATAGCATATACTTAGGAAAGCAGACAGTAGGTACAGTACATGAGATTAGGATCTGAACTTCCTCCTGAATTTCAGTTAAAAGTTCCATTTCTTTTTGCTAATTGTCTGTCTCACTTCACTTTGTTAAGTTATAGACTTTTTGTTATAGTACTATTTTTATCTAGCAGTACTGTATGTAGCATTATTCATTGTTACAGTTCAACAATTCTTTGAAGCCCTTGGATAAAAGGATGAGATAAATCCTTAAATGCAGCAGCAACTGCAAGAATTGTACTTTTATAGGAGTTTTATCTCTACAATGAGCTATACTGTCAATTTTCTTTTTAGTAAATGTATTAATTAAAGTTATTTCACCTACCTAGTTCTGCGTAAGCATATCTTTGTCTATAAAGCCTTCCCAAACAACTGCTCATCCACTTCAGAACAAATATCCCCTTTTCTAAAGAAAAGATGCCGTTTCCAACAGATCCCGAGTTGCTGTGCAGCAGACAGTTCATCTTGCTATTGTGCAAGCGTTTCCTTCGTTCCCACAATGACTGAAGAGTAGGACCAATAATCCGCTGTATTTCTTAATACAATTCATTTACCGCTAAATGTGCAGGGCTGTAGTATTATATGGCACACAATGGAAAGGTTCCTCCAGACAATTTAACCACATAATTTAAATGTTAATGAAGCAATCAGTAATGCCATCACAGTTAAATAAAAGGTTTATCCCTCTTGTAATATTAATATGAATTTTTTTTTAATTCACACTTAATTCCCATATAAAGTTGGTTTATCTACCTTGAACAGGTGTTTTTGTGGGTGTCATGGTGTTTCAGCAATTGGCACTGCTTTAATTGTTTAATTAATGTATAATTTCCATTATGCTGTATTCTCCCATGTCCTGAAGGCATGGTGATGGGCTTAACTGATGTTTCTAAATGGTCCCAGTGACTATGTATGCTCTCCCTGAACCCAGAACCCTCAACCATAAGGAACTAGGCAGATTTCTGATAAAGAATAGTTGTTGATATTTGGCTTAGCACTGCTAAGGGTGTGTCTCCGCTAAGACGTTTTGTGGTGGTTAACCAGTTCCTATTATGTTCTTGTCCCAAGGTTACACTGCTGTCATTCACGGTGGAATCTGAATACACCTTCCTCGATTACATTAAAGGAGGGTAAGTGCACAAAGTGAGGGAGAGAGGCTTTGAGAAAGAAGCGTATTCAGTTTGTATGTGCTATCTTCTCGTTCTTAGCTACAGACTTTGCTTGTCTCATTCTAATGAAGCATTGATGTCATATGATTCTGGTTTATTACCCTTCGTGTTCACTGTACGGCTCCATGGGGAATATGTAGAATGTCTTTTTAAGATGATACATGTCATTAGGGCCTTAACCCAGTCTGCAGCAGTGAGTGTGTGATGTGTCCCTGCTACCTCTCAGAATCCTTCACCATTGCACCACAGGGAGAGGAGGACTTTTGTGATGCCATCCCTTGCTTGCCAGGCTCGTCCTGAACACTGTGCCCTTCTCGAAAAATGCTGCTGAGATTGCCAGTTGAGTTTTTTAAAAAGATATCTGCAAAGTGAAGGCTGCACATAGTGAAGGGCTAATTCAGGGTGCAGGCAAAAGGATCAGCCATGACTGAACAACTTGCTTTTTAACAGTTAGGGGATATGTTGCATTCAGGCATTCGGAGATCAATAGTTAATAATCAAATTACCTTGAAAAGCAAACTCAAATCTTTCTAAATGGATCACTTAAGGGTGACCTAATCCTGCCATCTCTGTTTCAGACCACAAAGCCCTTGTTTCTAGTCCTAGATGCCTCAATCCAGCAGGTTTTTAATGGCCCTATTGAAAAGAGTTAAATTATTTCAGTTAAGCTAATAATTGTTCCAAATAGCCAAAAAGTTATTAGCTCAGGCTGTATAAACACCCAGAAGACGCTGCCCTTCTCAAGGGCTGGAGCCTGAGCAGCTGTGCTGATGGTCACACAACACTATGAAGGGGAGAAACAAGATGGCACTGCTGCTAGCAGGAGCTGTATCAGAATATAAGCTTGTCAAAGAAGCGGGCTTCTCTGGACGCACAGCTGCTGGTAGTGATGAGAGGAGTGCTGCACACCCCTGCGTGGTTCTCTCTCGTTGTCTCCAGCTCCAAGAAACAACTTGGTAAATGAAGACGCTGTGCCCTCTTGTTCTTTTCACAAAAGGATGCGGAGTGCCTTTAATCCTGTAAGAACGAGCTGCTCAGCGCTTTTTCACTGACGCGGATGCACATGGCAATGAGCTTCCAACCAGGCACTAACATGAATCAGAGAGGGGGCGTACCGGAGGTGGGGGAGGTGGAGGCTGTTGAGGCTTGATGCTGATGTTGAGTAATAGCAAGGATCCGGCAGTTTCCCGGAGCGACTGCCCATGGGATGCAGGCTCCTGGCACAGGAGCAGTGGTGGGGATGGGAATGAGCCATTGGAATCCTGGGAATCAGTGCGAGTCAGGTAATAGCCTACAGGACGACCTGCTGTAGAATGCATCATGGCTTCAGCCAGCAGGTGTCACTGTGGAGTTATTTTTATGCCAGTGCCACTGTTCATGGGCAGAGCTTCATAAAATAATTCAAGAATATGATGTGATATTTGCAGCAATGTAACTAAGGAAGAATACAGAGAACTGCAGCATTTCCTGTGTAAATATGTCTTCTGTTTATTTTACAAATGCTCTTTTTATACATTTCTGTGGTACTGATAAATAAAAGTATAAGCAGTCTTATCTTATGATCAATGCCCTTCCTGATTATGTTGGGAGTTAAGCAGCAGGGAGCAGTAGTCACAATGTGTTATGGGTATGAATATTAATTTGCTCTTCGTCTGATTTCAGCACTACTAGACACAGAATGAAAAGTCACAAGACAGTTCCATCACCTATAGTACTTTCTGTCCACCTGTTTACAAGTTAACTACCTTCTAGTTATTTCTGAACCCCTTAAAAAGAAAACCGATGTGAAACACAAAGTCCAGCTGACATCTTTGCTGTGGCAAGAAAAGAATAAGTGGGGTAAATATAACACTCAAGAGGAGCTTCTATTAGAGTACTGCCTTGGAGTACATGTAGGTTGGAAAAGCAGAAGGTTGAGTTGGCCTGCGTTGATATGCAGTTTAAAGAAACCTGAACTCTCCTCCAACCTGCATTCTGATGGAAGTTTCATTCCCACCTTTTGCATTCAGAGGAATATGAGTATCTGTTCCATTGACATGGAACAGTAAAGAGAGAATCCCTGCTCCAGGCGCTTTCCGTTTCTCCTGTGAGCGGATCTCCAGCAGCTGCTAGGCAAGAATCGTGCATATTGGTCCCATGTTTTGATGACTGGGCTTTCCAGTAATTCAGTCATCATAACAAGAGTGCACTCTGTAGCTTGAAAAATAGAGTTTATGGAGTGAGTGTACCAACAGTCCTGGACCAATGAATCTGGCTAACCTTCAAGGTTGATTTCTGTAACATCTAGGCACAATCCCTGATTATATTCATGGCTACAGGGCCTATTAAAATCATGAGGAATAATGTGTAATAACATGTCTCGTAGTGTAAGATGACATTGTTACATTGATGTCACTTTCAGGATGCCAAACAACACACAAAGCCTCTGTACAGAAGGGCTGGCCTTATTGCCAAGGCTTGTCTGCTGCTTGCGTGGGCTGCGCATGTCAGGAGCAGGGAGATGTGACAGAGAGACAGAACTTGAACTGTGGGCCGGGGTAAATCATATGCACTATATGCTGATATTCTTATCATGCATATTATACTGCACATCATGTATTTTTCTTGGTGTAAAATGCAATAACAATTTTTGTCAAAAAAGACAAGGGATTTAGTATTGAATGGAAATTTTCTGTTTCAATAAATACTTTTTTTTCCTCAGTTCAGACAATAGTTCCAGCTGGATTACCAGATCAGAGCAGCATGTTTCAAAATATCACTCCTCTAATAATACAACTGGACCACCAAGCTTCCAAAGCACACCTTATGTCTTTTATCTCTTTTATCTTTTATGTCTCTGTCTGAGAAATGTGCTCTCAATTTTTGACCTCTTCTTGGTGGTTCAAGTCAAAATGAGCCCCCACCCCACAGAGATTAGCTCAGTGCACACTGATTAAGCTTTGACTTTTACCTTTGCGGTGCTTGTGTCAGATTGACAGGCCCCCTGTGGTAACCTTTACTGTATCCTGGAGCCATGCAGCTGAGAGATGTTCTGGTATTTATGTAAGGAAGGGTACGTGCTCACTGGGATCAAATCCAGTTCCAAACACAACTTTTTATTGATACATTTGATGTTACTGGAAAAGAAACAGCTACTGAAAGCTCCCCTGAGGTTCCTGCGAGAAAAAAAAAGACGAAGTCTTCTCCAAAGGCTTCTCCAAATGGCTTGTGCTGCCTGTGTGAGAACTGCAAATCCTGTATAATAATTACATCCACAAATTCCCGCTATGAAAGCAGCAACTGATACTTCAATAACAGGGATTAGTTTGGATCTTGCAAATGAGTGCATTTAAATAGTGCAAAAGTCTGAAAGCTTTTGTAAAAGATACTATTAAAGATGACTCATAACCATGGTTTTCTGATCCCCATCTGGTAACTGAGCCAAGAAGGTTGGGATTTCGTACTTTCTCTTGAGTGATTTTAAGTGAATAATTCTGACCCGCCGAACCTATATACAGTAGCTGTCCTCTCTGTAGCTCGGGAAATGAAAAACGCAGGAAATGCTGTGTTGTTCTCTGAACGCTCTGTGATGAATGAAAAGCAGATTTTTTGAGACAGTAGGTTCCCCACTGATCGATAGGTGGCCAGCGCTTTTTCCCTCCCTGGCAGCCGTATACCAGCTCCCACCCCCGTTCATAAGCCGTTTGAGTTCAGCTGTAACCATCAAGGAGGTTAACGCTGAACTTGTAAAATAAGGCACTACCCTGATAAAACTGACCCTTGCTGATGCTAGAGCCTCTTACTTTGCAGGGCTGGCTCTTCTGCAGAGTCCCTTCAGCAGATGAGGAACAGCTTCCAAACATCAGTCACTGTCAGATTAGAAAGAGGGAGGAAACATCAGTATGTACATCCTTGGTTCTATACAGTACATTAGTTCAGTCTGTGTGGACAATCTGCTTTCAGGGCTGTTTCAGTTTTAACACTGTTCCAGTAACAGATTTGCAATCCTTTTAAACACACAGTGATAGTCTTTTTGATTGCCAGTTGTTAATCAATTCTGCTTCACTGCGACATCAGATAGTGTGCTTTTAGAGAAGGCAGACATTTTCCGTTGATGGTAGTGGGGAATGATATTCCTTTTTCGTTTTGCTCTGCAAGAAACAATGGAATGAATGAAGCATTTACAGAAACATGCAAAGAGTGGCATCTGTTTGCAAGTGTCTAGCGCATTGCAGAAAAAGGAAAATAAATTTGAAAGTGACAATATAAATTGACTACAGAGAGTCGGAGTCAATGAAAAGTCTGATAATGGGGGTGGTGTGAGGCACCCAGGGTTTCAAGGTCATCTCACTGCCTGCCTCACTACTAGTATCAGATGGAGGAGTGAAGCATCTCTCTCTGACCACTCTGCTAGATCACAGACACCACAGTGAGTCACAAGGATTTAACAGCGTTGGGCTGTAAAGGACCAAGGGCACTCAGCACCTGGCCACAGCTGGCCAATGGCATAGCTCAGACTTGGAGCCAGTGATGGACTACACCCTTTCTTGTTGATCCACTCCAAAGCCCAGCAAATACAGTTCATTATTATGTGGTTCCAATCTGAGACCTGTGCCAGAGGTGAAAATGCCATGAAGGCCAATCTGCTTCGGTGTCTGACCTAATTTACAGAAACACAGTGTGCTGCACCCACTTGCAGGCACGCTTTGTCAAGCACAGCAGAAAAAGAAAAGACATCAAATTCCTTGATCTTTTTCCGGGCGCCCTTTTCTTTTAATTTCTCTTCTCAAGTGCGGGCTCAGTCTAATAGCTTTTGGAAAAAATGGCTTTTTAATGAATTTTGAAAGGCGGGTACTGTAATGTGGGGCCCTGGCAAGGGGCAAATGTCACATTTTCCATTAATTGAAAAGGTTAATTCAAAATTTACCACCTTTTTATGAAGATTTATTGAATATTTTTTCTAATTGAATTTTGGCTGAAAGCTGCCCTGGGCCAGGTGCCGTCACAGTGTGCTGTGTGTGCCTGATTAATGCTGCCTGTAAGGAATGCTTCGGAACTGTGACAAAATGAGACAATGGCTAATTTAAAAGAAACCATCTTCATTAAATATAACCTATTGACTCTTTGCTTTCATTAATACCAAAATCGCTTTCAAAATCACTAAAAAACCATTGATAGTGACTATACTAATAATATGGTATAGTGCTGTTGGAGAATTAGTTCATTATGGCCCCTAGCTAGAACCTCCTTGTTATTATTTCTGTTTTTCTCATCGATCCACTGAAAGGTCCTAGTGAGGATAGTAAAGAAATTCTAATGGCCGTCAACATGCCATAATGACCTGGGAATATTTCCAACACAAGCTGTAGTTGCTGTAGTTCCAACACAAGCTGTAGTTTCTGTGCTAATTATTATTATTGTTATAAAAAATAGTAGGAAAAATAATTGTGGTTTTATCCTGGAAATCCTGTTGTAGTAGCAATTACTGTAATAAAAAGTCTCAGTGCCCTGTGGGGCACCTCTTGACCAGATGGCACTTTTGCAGTTCAATGTGTAACAGGGCTCATATTGCATTTTAAACCTGTTATGGCCACGTTACTCTCAATGATTCCCAAGAGGGTTAAGTGTCAGGGGACTGAGTGTCTGATTTTGTATTGATGTACATGATGAAAATTATGTTATTTTTCTAGCACAGAAACTTTCAACCTTACTTGTGAACAAATTTGTCTCATTGTCATGACTTTTGACCATCATACATAGAGACCTGTTGTGTTCTTTCATGCATAAACTTGTGCTTGTTGGAACACTCACCATTTCGTTCCAGTGTTTTTATACAGGAGAGTTAGGAAAGACTGGAGCCGGGATGTATTACTTACTGAGAACAGTGCGACCTTGTTCCTGGTACTCAAGTCCAGTGGACCCCAGAAAAACCACCACTTCCTGGAGAATCTTGTTCAGTCAGCTGATATCACAGCTTGTGTTTTAAACTGGTGACATTTAACCTTTGGGTTCAACCTGTGCATCGTGCCTCATTGAGCCACTCCTTGTCTCAGTGAGTCCAGTCAGTGTAGTTCAGGGACTCAGTGTATAAAGCAGAGGAGGTCATTCAGATGATCTTTCTTGTTTGGTTGCTACTAACATAGGGGCCCTCCTCAGCTGTTCCATGAAGGATCCCAGGGAATCTGCTTTAATAACATTCCATGTTATTCCCATGATCCAGGCACCCACAGACCTCCTTGTAATGGAGTGCTTTTTAATTTCAGTCTGCAGTGTGCTTCTTCTTAGTTTTTTCATTTGTGTCATCAGGTCCTTGTTTCACCGGTGATGCTAAAGTAATCCTTTGGGATGAGCCCAGATATAGTCTCCTATGTGGTATTTAAGACTAAAGAGAACCAGTTTGTTTAGCCTGTCTGTATAATATTCATTTAGACCAGGAATTTATTTTTTTACCCCCTTTGAACCAAATTGTGGAGCAAACAGCAGTTTAAATCTGGGGTCTGGAAGGATCATAAACTACACAATTCAAAAGTAACTAGGTCAGAGCCTCCTTGGCTTTTTGATTTTTATTTTTGGCTCCATCTGCTGTATGTGTGACATTTCGTGTGACATTCAGTGCTTTGCAAGCAAAATATCGTCACACACTTTCAATATGCTTTCCCTCCTTTTGAAAGTAATGGTTAACGATGATAGAACGTCAATAGATAGACGTAAAAACCCCAATTCCAAATACAGCTCATCAGCAGCATGGCTCTTGCTGAAATACAGTATGAGTCACTCGCTACAGTAATTGGCCACCATCACATCTTCGCAACAGGCTTGCAGAAAACTGCAAGAAGTGATTTAGCAAGAAATAATAGCAATGATTATTGTAATAACAGTATGCATATCACTGCAAAGTATTTTGCAGAACACACCAAAGTGTGTGCTAAACACAGGGAGAGATGAATGCTTGAACTAATCAAGGGAATATCCATACTTAAATCTTAATGGCTCATCAAGCCACAAATGATCCTGGCTTCAGTAGCGCTAACCAGACACAATAACACATCTGTCCTCCCCTCCCTTGCCTATATAAATGCTAGTACTGATTTTAAAGTGGGTGAACAGGAGCAATCAGTGTAAAATGCCTCTGATTGAGGATATGACAGTAGTGTCCATATGGAAATCTAGTACCCACAACCTTCCCATTATTGTTCCAGAGCGAACGACTGCCCACTACTTGGTCCTTCAGAGAGGCAGAGATCAAATCAGTCTTCATCTCTCCCGCCAGTCTCTGAGACAGAAGCAAGAAGCAGGATGTAGTCTGGTGTTTAATAATCGATGAAGTCCTCTAGGTCAGCATTAGGTTAAAATAAATAAAAAAGTTGTCATCGTGGAGGTCTGGCCTTTTGTCCATCTGGAGTCTGCAACCTGGGCCAGGCTTTTAATTTAAAAGTCTCCTGAGGGCAGGAAGCAGGCTGACATGTGTGACTGCTTCTGGGGAACTAGCCTCGCGAATTGAGAAGAGAATGACTGTTTTGTCAACTACTGTAGATGTTCACGTGGCTTTCCCACTCAGTGAACCCGAATTCGATCTCAATCCACGGATTCCCAGGAACAAACCCCAAACAGAACCAGGCATTTTCAGTGGTGATGCCTGGCGGCCCAAAACACACGCTACTTGCTATACTCTGAGAACACCAAACTGGTTTCCTGTCAGAAGCCCCAGTGTGCAGAAGAGGTGATACACATCAGGCAAGGACAAATATTTGAGAAATACAAAACATCCAAAATATATTCATACATTATTTTCCTATTGTAACAGGAGTGCATCAGGATTTGACGGTAATAATGGAAATGGAAATGACTTCTTAGTTGCACTGATATTGTTGTGTGCTCTTGCTTCAAAATCTTATTTATATAGTGCCTGTCATACCACAAGTAAATGCAACAAGCATTATAAAACCAAGGCCGGTTTGTAAGAATAATCAAGATTGGAGATGTGCGACTATGAGAACCAGACACAACACAACAATAATATTAAGAGCTGCTAGAACACAGTGATTGAAGTGACTCTAGTGAAACACCTTTCATTACAGTACAGCTGCACACTGAGCTGAACAATTGGAATAACAGGAAAGAAAAACAAGTTTATTCTGCGTCTTGTCAAGGTCTTCAACCGTCAGCCTTGGAATTCTCATGAATAAAACATGACTGGAGTCTTTCATTAAGAGCTGCGTGATGCTGTTTGCAGATTACAGATATCTCTAATGGAAAATTATAATTATTAACGAACAGAAAAAAATGTGCAGTCAAAGTGATATTGATTCGGTGCTTCACACAATTATCGGCTCTGAATTTAAATAACCACGACGACACCGGATACATTGTTTGTGCAAGGGATTGTTCTGAGTAATTACATGCGGACGTCAAGATTGCCTCTTTATCTCATTAGGGCTGCCTTTTTAAAGATTGTGTTGCTCAAAGCAAGTGCAGGGTAGCTTCCAAGTGACTGTGTGTGTTAGGTAGTGCCATGCACCTACTTAGGGTGAACGCAGGTGACACTACCAGCCCTGGCGAGAGTGCACGTGGAGTAAATTATTTTCATGACGCTGTGACGCATCCCTGTGTCATACCAGGGCTGTAATCACTTATCAAGGCAATTCGTCCTTCCCTGGGCATTTATCTCCTCATTCTGACTTTCCAGCAGTGGGCTACTTTAGTTAACACCCATCCTGCTCGCTCTGGCTTGGGGCGGGCAGGCACCAGCTCTCAGGCAGTGCTGTGGTCTTAAATCTAATTTCGATATCAGATGAGGAGTGGATTTAAGACTTCATAACACTCACCTGGTTTGGGAATCATTGGACCAGAAGAGATTGCCTGCCTTTATTTAGTTTACCATTGTAAATGCCTATGGTCATTTTTTTTAACCATGACTGCCTTTGACATTTAACATTTATTTTGGCAATCATTAACGTTTCACCATATTTCGCTGTGTAGATAATGCCATGATCAACTACGCTCACTATAGTAAATCAAAGAGTATTGTTTAGGCTGGAAAGGAAATGCACAGTGAAAAAAAATATTTCTAATGTAGACATAAAGCCTTGCAGAAGTGTAGAATTGATCATGGTAAACCTACTGTACGTGAGGGGTGACAGAGAGACCACTTGGAGGGAGAGTTTAAGCGCAGACTTCCAGAAGTAATTTCTTTCTACAGGTGGATGGAAGCTTTTGGGCAGCTAGAGATTTGACAGCAATTAGAGTGACTGCTGAGGGTTTTAACCGAGCAATGATAAAGGGCAATGGCAGCTTTTTAAAATCCTACCAAAACAATGTTTAAATGATTGTATTGGCTTTGGCAGAGGTATGTTTTAAATATTTAAAAATGCAGGGGACAAGCACTAACTACACACTTTACTGGTAACAAACAATTATTGCCGATAATGCGGTCATCAAGGAGGGAAACTAGTCAGTGCTTGTTCCCCAGGCAGATAAGAAAAATCGTGGTTTCTGAGCATTGCAAGAGGGGTCAATATAAAATGTCCCACCAGGCACGGGCAGCCCAATTGAGGGAATGTGTGGGTGTTCCGTCAGCCTGCCCTCTCTGTTAATACCAGCGCAATCTAATCGCTTCCTCCATTTATCCTAATTAGACGATGCAGCCGCAGACGAAGCATTCAAATCAAACCAAAGCCTTCGACGCAAGCACCCAGCGGCTGGCACTGCAAACCTGATTTTTCTTTCCTTCTCTCCCCAGAACTCAGATCAATTTTACCGTGGCCATTGACTTCACCGCCTCCAATGGTAAGTGTGGTTTAATGTGCTGTAAGGCCAGGGATGACAACACTGCGACCCTGTCACTCGACTCGCACTAGGGTGCCCCCGGGCGATCTGCAGCTTAGATTACACACTCGACCGGCTCTCCCCTTGACAAAGAAAATCATCTTCACAGCATCAGCATTCCTGGACATGGAAGCAGATTGTTTACCTGGATCAGCAGGTTTTATAGGTCACAGCTGACTAGTCAGATGAGTAATTTGATCAACAAGGTATAAATACACAAATGCTAATGAATGGGCCTTTTCAGTATCAGTGCAAACACAAACCAGAGCTTTTGTAAAATTTTTATGTTATAAAATCTCACTTTTGTCCTCTAAAGTTGTACTTTTTTGCAGCTTTCAACCCATAGTTGCTCATTTTTTCTAGGCACACGTGTGGCTCTGTTATTGGTATAAAGTAAACAAAATACTTCCTCAAGCTGCTACAAGTAACTGGCTGAGCATCGTAGGATTAGTCGGCCAGGGTTAACTTGGTTCTTGGAAAAACTTAAACTCCCGGGCCTTCCTGAGCACCTGCAGGCTTACTGTGACATCAGTGAGAGAAAGGCTGTTCCAATTGACACTAACTCAGCTGCAAGGCACTGTGGAGCTCAGAGCTTACCAAAACAACTGGATGGGTGGTCCCTGAACTCCTGTGCTCCATGTATCCTAAACATATGATAGGTGAAAACTGTTCAATATCCAAGCTATCCAAGTATTTCCTAAAATTAAAGAAAATATTGACTATATAAATCCTGATACAGTATGTAAAAGTTATATCAAACATACTGTATATAAAACAGGAGTGCTCCAGGCCGAAACATAAGGAAACACTCGGCATTTCCTAATTGGGTGGGTAAGAAAGAAAACGTCACTGCAATACAGGGAATCTCTCATACTGCCCCTGTGCTCTGCTGCTCCCCTCAGGTAACCCTTCTCAGTCCACCTCGCTGCACTACATGAATCCCTACCAGATGAACGCCTACGCTATGGCCCTGAAAGCAGTGGGGGAGATCATCCAGGACTACGACAGCGACAAGATGTTCCCCGCGCTGGGCTTCGGCGCCAAACTTCCTCCTGACGGACGGGTGTCTCACGAGTTCCCCCTGGTGATTAGACATCGCCCCTCTTCGCCCCTCTGGTCCTGCTTCCTTGGGTCCCTTCTGACACTTCTGATAGTCCTAGAGCATTTTACAGTGTGGTGGAGAATCATGGCACATCGTGAAATCATGGCCATGCATGGAGAGTTATCATGATAACAGCGCAGACCACTGGCCACCCATGGCAAAGCAAAGTAAATGTGTGGCACAATCATTGCAAAGTCATGGGAAAAACTGAAACTGCCATGTACGGTTACCACAATAAAGTTTCCTAAGGGACAACCTTCCCAGTTTAATTCCTTTTATTCTGTCTTCCTTTCCACACAGATTGCACAATAACATGCTTTAGACTCTTGAATTGTTTGGAAAGAACCAATCAGCAAATAAACTAAACTTTTCCCTTACTTTTTCCTGTGCACTGTGCTTAAAGATCACTTCAATGTGTTTTTGTGCTTGGAAGAGAGTGTCGATTTATTTAGGAGGAATAAACTGGTAAACGTACGATAGATGATACTTTTGCATTGCATTTTTGACTGTGCCTGGCTCATACTGTATATTCTTAGTTTGTTTGCTGAACTAGACTTCAAAGCCATGCTGACAGGCTCATAGTCAAATCTCTTCATGCCAGCTGGAAAAGAGTCTGAATTCTTTCAATTAAACTAACGAGCAGATGAAGCATTGTACCAGCGTTCTTCGTTGGCATTTTCACCTGCTTTAAACAGCTGCAGTCTGCAAGTTGAAACGCCTGCTGTTATTTATTTAATGTTTGTGCAATGTTCACCTCAAGGTGTGTTTGAAAACTAGTTGATGCTAAAGCACTCAGCACTTAGTCTGGCAATGTTCTTTTGTGTCTGCAGTGCTGAAAAACTATGGATTGTGTGCAAACACAGCTATTAAAGTTTCCTGAGAATGATTTCCATATTAAATGCTGTTCTGCATAAGTGTTCCATAAATGTGGCAAGCTTACAGACATTTTCCAAATTGTGAAAATTCCCCTAGGGTAGGATAATAACTTTACAAAGTAATATAGAATCAATTAATTGTATAAGTCTGCATTCTTATTATTATAATCATTCTTCTTATTATGTAGAAAACAGTAGTAAAATATACTAAAGGTCAAATATTGATCTTAATTCCTAACAGATTTCTTTTTTCCAGAATGGCAACATTGAAAACCCATATTGTAATGGAATAGAAGGGATATTAGAAGCTTATCACCAGAGTCTGAAAACTGTTCAGCTCTATGGACCGACCAACTTTGCACCTGTTGTCAATCACGTGGCAAGGTAGGAGTGCCAGAGCTGAAATTTGCTTTGGAATTGCGAAGATGTACAGTAATCATCTGCCAGGAAATAGGCAGATGGTGAAAAATCAGAAAAGGCGCTTGGTGATTTGTAAATTGCTCATAATTGCACAGAAAATGTTTGTTTTTAGTTAAATGATGCATTGTCTTCCCAGCTCTCCAACAGAACTCTGCAGAACAAAATGCAGTCTTGGAGTGCTGTTCAGAATTTTATTTAATGGTTTCCTTCTGTGAGTAATAAGCAGTCATCAGTTTAGTGAATACAAATGTAGGGTTTGACATGAAGGTGTCTTCATTGTATATTAGAAGAACATGGGGTTTGTTGATGAGGCTGTGCTTGAATCTGTGTGAATTAATGACCTGACAGCATTGTGCAAATTGAGTAAACAAGAAACTTGATCAAGCTCAGACAGGCCCGAGTAAAAGCAGTCATTTTTTACCATGTCCTGGTATAGATCCTTATAGAAGAGTGTGATAAATTGTATTGAATTGGCTTATGACGGGTATCTCATTTGTAATTAAAAAGGTAATCTCAATAGATCAAGATGAGACTTGTTAAACTGGGACATGGTGTGATTGCAGGATTTATAGGCTCTGTTTCTTTCAAGACAGGGGGAGGAACTTGTGGAGCTTCACCTCTGGATTCTCTCTGATACATTCTTATTGAAATATAGCACCCATTGAAATTATTAGTCATCACTGGAGTGACACATTTTCTTCTGCAAAATAACTTAAAAAGATTAAACGTCAATTTAATAAGGGTACATTGATTATGTCATGTGTTCTGTTCATGTGTGAAACACAAGTTTACATACAATGCACAGTTTCCGAGCATTTTGTTTTTAAAAGGTGCATGATTTTATCAGAAAATATCTAGACACTTCAAGGTAAAAGAGTTGCTAAAATAATAGTTTAGTGGTAGGAGCAGTTATAGATATCCCATCCCATATCACTGCACCACCTGTGTGTGTCCTCTGCTACTTGTAACCTTGTGTGCTTTTAAAAACAATTTGGACTCTCATTAAATTTCAAAAATGCACTTACAGCATTATATATCCAATTCCTCTTGTTCAAGCCAAGAAAATACATAAAAACATCTAAAAATGAAATGGAGTGTGAGGTGGAGGGCGAGAGCTGAGTATAAATTGTCTGTTTCCGTACATCTGTTCTTGTGTACGAGGTCCTGTATTGAGGTTTGAAGCAGGGATTGTGAGTAACAATTAATAATGGCTGCGGTGTCAAATTAATATCAGCCCAATGCTTGTGTTGTTGCCAGATATGCAGCTGCAGTGCAGGATGGATCGCAGTACTTTGTGCTCCTAATTATCACGGATGGCGTCATATCAGATATGGCTCAAACAAAGGAAGCCATTGTTAACGTGAGTACTGCGAGTGGGCGTGGGGAATCGGGCACTGACTGCTGATCTCTGTCCTCTTCCTTCTCCCCTCTTCTTATCTGCTACCTTTGTGGGCTCCTTCCTCTTCCTTCTCCACTCTGTGAATGAGCTTCTTTTAACTCGATGCTTGCGACCAAAGTATTTCATGCTAACACTGTGCTGTCAAGGTTAAGAAACTTATCAGTACTGCAAAACTGCTCGAACTGCCAATATCAAGCAAAGGGTAATTTCTCAGTTTCACAAATTTCCCGATTCTAAAGTACTGCAAATTATATATGGATTTTTTAAAATTAATTACACATCCGCTGTTTTCTCTTTCTAGCTCTCTGTATATGTACTTTCTTATGTTTATCTCATTTTTTCTATGTAAATCAAATACACCTGAACGTTTGGAATGTCTTTGATTATCCCCTCTGCTTTTGAAAATCAGAAATGTAATGCTGTATCTGTTCCAGAGACAGGGTGTTGTGAGTGTTTGCAGACTGGCAGTACTGTGCATGTGGTTGACTGTGAGTCTCTAACACGACAGTGTGGCCACTCCCCACAAACAGTGACCAATGCCTTTGAAAGCAGATGTCACAGGAGCTGTCTTCAAAAGTGGCAAAAGGAGTTCGTCTGCAGCTGGCAGGGCCGTGACATCCCAGCAGACTGGATTTAAAGGGAATTTGCGACTGTTGGTAAAACCATTAGGACAGCCACACCTTCCTTTTAAGATCTTGTCTGCTGCTCTATCGTGCCCTGTTCTGATTCTGCCTGAGAAACCAGCGGGGACCGAGTCTCTCTGCTCTCCCTCTGTGTTTGTAACTGTCTTCTAGCTGGATCTCAATACTGGGTAAAAATGTGATATCATTTATTAATTTCTGCATATTTTTTCATTTCTTTTGCTGTAAATATATAAATATGTAAAGATCCTTTCAATGCTGTTTTGTTAGGTGAGTTAAATAGATTTCCTGCTTGTGCAAACCCAAAATACATACAGTACATGAATAAATTAGCAAGGGGATTTCTGGTTTTATTGCTCTGCTCCTGTGTTTCCGTGTTTTTTTTTCAGTGTTAGAGAAAGCTACAGGGTGCCTAGGGTTTTCAAATGTATGGAAATAGAACCAAAACAACTCGTTGAATTTCTTTTCCACACATGCTCTCTTCAGCAATGTGGCTTTAAATTAAAATAACAGCATCACAAATTTCATACATTTCTAACCTGAGCACTTTACATTCATGGCCACATAACATGTTCTGGTGTAGAAACATTGTGAACGTTCCTCTGAATTATGATGCAACATCTGGTTCTTTCTTGTTAACCAGAGGTGATTTAGTGATTTGGAAAAACTTTGTAAATAGAGTCTAGAGTGGGTTTATAGAGAGAGAGAATTGTACCTGTGTCTTTTACTCCCCACAGGAACAAAGCAACCCTTTTGAAAGCTGACTGCAGTAAACTTGGTATTTTTGTACAGTTTGCATCTTGTCTTGCTCATATTGTACCATGCACCACCCCTTAACACAATCTTCTACATTTTGCAATAAGCACAGAAGAAAGAAATTAATTATCTGGGATCTGTCCAAAGAAGAGTGACCAGGAACATTACCTTCATTGGAAAAATATCCCACACTGAGAGGTTAAAATAACTGAATCTCTTTACCTTTTAATACCTTTGAACAGAAAATAATATGGGGGACTTTGTTCAGGTATTCAAAACTTTCAAGAGCAACCAATTTAACTCCTTCTGGGTGAACAGGCAGATATTATCCAAACAGCAAAAATGGAAACTACAGGAGACAATCAGGGGACTCTTCTTTATGCAGAGTTGTGGAAGTCTGAAACAAGTTGCCCATCAATATTGTTGAATGATAACTTCTCCTTCGAAAATGGTTGGATTAGAACCCTCCAAGCATTAGCTACTAGCAATCAAAGGAGACAGATGGACTGAATGACCTCTTCTTCCTTGTTTTTGTGTAGAAAATTGTGAGTTTGTGCTATACCAGAGTCAGTGCTTTTTGTGTTAATTTACTCTTTAATCTCCTTTACCAAGATCCACAGTAAACATACAGTATCAAAAGGACCATCTGCGTGACAGGTCATCATGTACCTTATCCTTGCTTAAATGGTCTCTTACTGTATTTATTCCCTTAAACATTTCCCATTATCTACTCAAAAAGGAGAGAAAGATTGGTTCTTTGAACAGGTTTATTTGTCATATCCCTGCAGAACTTGTTTATCAGGAGTCCAGAACAGGTGCACAATCATCCAATGTGTTTTCCAGGCATTATGGTCTGTTTTCTTTTTTCCTTGGGGAACTTCGTCAGGAACACTGACCTACTTTACGCTTCAGAATGCCTGTTTATGAAAGCCATTTCCAAAGCCAAAGTATCTACCATTTATTAATTTTGCATGCAAACTCTCCGACAGCTGTGGATAAATCAACTGCTTGTGCCAGGTTCTCTAAGCTTTGGGTTTTTATTACTCTGTCATGGTGAAATTCCCTCACTGCGCTATGGCTATTTTCCCATTAGATCGGAGGGAGAGGTTTTTGTGTGCTGTGGAATCTAAAATGTCTTCCCTCCTGCTTTCGAATCCTGCAGTTTCACCTCACATGTCATGCATCCTGTATCTATTAAATTCAGTCACGAATTCTAAAGCTTGGTCTACAGTTTATTTCAATCACCACTTTAAGAATTCTAGATACGTGGAAAACTGGGGACATGTAGGAACCTTTGGTTTAATTTTAAACCTAAATTCATTACTCTTGTTTTGCCCTTGCAGCAGAGGTACTGCAAGAGTGATGAACGTTCAGTGCATGGTATTAAAGATGCAGAGTTTAAAGCTATGGCTTTCTCATTAGAATTTCATTACTCTGAAGGATGTTTGGTTATGTGGTGAAATGAGAGGAAAGCCAGCATCCAGAAAAGTAACACTGAAAAATAATATGAGTAGCATAGTGCGCCTGTACACTTTGACAAGGGGTGGTGTAGCATAGTGGGGAAACCTTGTACTCATGGCTGTCAGGTTGCAGGTTCGAGTACCTGCCACAGTCACTACAGGTGTATCTTGAGTGAGGTACTGTATCTCCAGTGCTCCTGTCCACCCAGCTGTATAAACTGATTGGATTAGAACCCCCCAAGCATTAACCTGTATAAATGGAGACCAGCATTGGTGGTGGTGGATTGTGGTGGACTGGCTTGGAGTCCTGTGCTTTCTAGTCTACAGAAACCAGGATGGGTTCTGGCCTGATGAGCCACCGTGGCTCTGGTATGGACCTGATCACAGCTGCCCCGCTGTCAGGATGTGTCACAACAGGTAGATCTCAAGTAACTGAGCTGGAGTTGGCCTGATGGCCCCATGGTGACTTTAGTGTAACTCTTAATTTGAAAAGTTCACAGGCCAGACTTGCAGTCTTTTAAGAACCTAAGAATTGTTAATATCCAGAGGAAATCATTCTGTCCTGCGTGTTTATGTTGGCTATTGAGCACAAAACTTCACCCAGCCCCTGGAATGTCAGCTTCACCCCCCACAGCTGGGCAGGAGACCCCTCCCTAGAAGCTTTGAAGGCAATGCTTCCTCTTTTCAACCCCAGTCCAGCAGTCAGGTGGCGCCGATGTCTGTTGACGTTTTTTGAGCCGGGAATAATCCCTCGGTTCAGCTTCATGGGTACCTTTGAGGTCTTAAAAAATGTTTCCCATATGGCTTTGCTTAATTATAATGCAAAGAAGATAACACAGTGGGACCTGAAAACCCATTGTCAGGTGGAGCCTTGTGATTGTGGATCAGCCCTGCAAGCTTGTTTGAAGTTGTTACACAGCACAAACTGGACTGTGCTTTTTGTATGCACAGCAACACAAAGTGGAGTAGATGATGCAAACCATAGTTGCAGTATCCTGCACATCTTTAATACTTCAGTTCTGCTCCCTTTCCTTTTTCCAGCTCAGCTCACATCACAGCAGCTTCAGAAAGACATTTTATCTTTTTCTACCTTTTTTATTTGAACCCATTACTCTCGCTTCAGTTTTTTTTTCCGTTAGAGGAAATGGCTCGTTTTTTACATCTGCCACCTTTGTCATTGGTATTCTGTGTGGTCTCCCCCCTGCATGAATCCCTCCTACTCATTTAATTGAAACAGGGTAACCAGGACAGGAGACAGAGCAAACAATGCTGACAGTGACAGGTTTATGACTTTCCTAAGACCCCTGGAAGGAATATTTAATTTGATATTTAGTGTTAACTTTACATGTAAGCAAGAGATCATCTCCTGCAAGGTGTATACAGTGGGTGTCTTTGACATTTGGTCAGGAATGCCAAGGGGCTGCACTGCTCCTAATCAGAGTCTGATGTCTGATGGTTCTAGCATGATTGTAGCCGAAACGCCCTGTGGGGAAGCATCTACACTGCATCACCCCATTTACCTTGAAGAAATGTCTGACACCTTGAAATGTGACACTGCAGTACAAGCACTAACATGCCCGCAGAATTCAAAACTCCTCTGATTACATTGACTTTGTTTAAAGTCCCTAGACTGACCAATGATAAGAATGTTATATTAATTTTAGGATGCACCCCCCACACACACATGCCTCTATAGAATTCTCAGCCTCAGAAAAACTAATTTCAACTTCTCAAATGAGCTGTTCACATGGTAATTCTATTTGATTGTGTTTCTGTCCATGAGTAACTACAATCTGAGGAACTAACCCAGATACTTCACAATTGAGAGTTAAGTCCACCTAGAGGATTGCTGCCTGCTGTATCCAGCTGGGCCTTCAGACAAACACTCCATTGCATTGTGGAATGGCATAATTCTGCTAATGTGCTCCAACACAGCGCTGGCAGTTTGCATCTTTCTCCCTAGCGACTGTTTATAACATACGTGAAAGGTTAATTAGACGGAGAGGGAGAAAGAAAAGTGTGTGAGAGATCTCTAACTGCAGGGATTTAATTATGTACTTTAAGGTTCTCTTCTGTGAAGGGCAGCTCAGCATTGTATTTTAATGGGGAAATTATCTATTTGTCAGCCCTTCATTCCCTTATTAAAGTGCCAACAACTAGATCCCTGAGACCATACAGTATTACAATTACCAATGCAACAAGTGAATCTGAAAGCTGTTTTCATAACTGGAAGCTCTAATAAAGACAGAGTGTTAAGCTTCCTGAGTGACTGAGGCAAATGTTGAAATTCTTAGTGAAAGGATTTTATTTAGTGTTTTTGGTTCCGAAGTCCTACAACTCTAGACAACCTTATGATCTTGTAAGACACGCTAGTTACCTTTTTAACTTAAGTCATGTTGTTAAAATTGCATCTAATCTAAAATAAAATGAGCAATATCTTTGGGATTCAAATACAATTCAGCATTATAAAAGCATAGTAAACCTTTTATTTAAACATTAAAGATGGAACAAATTATCTTCTGTAAATACCTCAAGGTTAGGGAATAGGGGTATGGTTCAGGCTTAGAATTTGGGAATTTTTACTAACATACAATTGATTTATAGCAGAGGCTGGTTATTAACACGTTCGTAGTTTGTCATTAATTTTTGTGCAAACAATGACCATGGCAGACAATTAAAAATAAAAGCCATTTTGCAATTTTATATTATTTGAATCCTTACTTTCTCTTTTTGCAGTCACGGCACTGTTGTTTTCTGTACATTAATTCAGTCCTAATATTCTGACTGCCTGTTTACAGGAGTTGATCAGTGCCAGTGTTTGTTGGCCAAAAACAAAACAATCTAATGAATTAATCATGTTCAATTTAAGAGTTAATTTTTTTCTGTTCAGAGGTAATTAAAAACTAGCAGAAACACAGAGCACTCTAGGGCAACTGATGGCAAGAGCATGTTTTTTAGTATTTGTCTAAACAGGAAATGGCCTTGAGCTCTACCTCTTATTTCTAGAGGCAGCCTTCAGCTGGGTGCTCGCTACACTGTGTAAAATCTCACTGAAGAATGTGAACTTCCAGGTAAACCTAACGGTAGGCAGACAGTGTTTAAGTGATGTTCAAATGGTTTTAGTGTTGTTCCTTTAAAAACCTTTTTTAATGCTCCATTCAAAACACAGTCCTGGTCTCTTCTGTGACAAAAGGGGGACCTTAGTGTTGTTTTTTTGTGATGTTAAGTATTTTGGGGGAAAGTATTCAAAGCCAAAATCCTGCAACCGGTTCGCCAGTGACCTCTGCTGGAGTCACTCGAGTGTTTTCAAGTGGAAACTGAGTCAGAAGATGCTGGTTTTGGCATCACCCCTCCTTCTAGTGACATTACCTTCTAATTCTGCAACCCACTCGCTTAACTGGCTTGAATCATTTTTCATGATAAATGCAAGTGCAAAACAAAACTTTAAAGTCACTGCAGATGATTTATGACCCCGTTCGTGTTAATTGCATCACTGCTGAATGATAACATGACTGGCGTATTGATTGTGGTGTGGTTCTGTAGTGTGGGGTCTCCTTGGTTCGTGTGGCAGGGCTCATTGATAACAGAAATGCGCTTCTCTGATAATGGAGAGACAGAGCTGCCAGTCACACTGGAAGGAAACAATAGCGTGAGTCTATCTCACTGATGAGCACTGCCTGAATCATTTTGAAAATGCTGTCTGTGGTGCAATAATAACAATACAAATAAAAACAATAAGCCATTATGAACTTCATTATGAACCACAAATCATGTGTCAGCACAGATGGGAACAGAATGCAAATTTCCTTTCACCCCGATGTTAACAAACGTCCTCTTGCACAGTCGACTGTCTTGAAACCTGATACACAGAGGGACATCATGACAAATCGAAACATTTGTAGTATACAAGATGGGTAGATGCAGATGTATGTTATGTAGGTCAAAGGCAAATAAATTAAATCCTAGATACATGTATAAAAGTGGCAGCCCTAAAGCCCTAATTCTTCAATTAGTTTCACTAGAACAAGTTAACTAAAGCATAGCAGGATGAATCGATATTCAGTAAATTAATAAAAGGTATCGGTGGCCAGTAAGCACAGTTACTTAGACTGTTATAGTAATTAATAAATTAGGAAATAATCGTGTTATACATAAAAATCTTAGGACTTAGGACAAACCTAAAACGTCAGAATGGGTAAAAACAAAAGGTCATTCAGCTCAACTAGCTTGTTTGGTAATTAGTAGATAATGATCCGGGGATTTTACCCAGCTGTTTCTTGAAGAAAACAAAGGTATTTGGCTTCAACGCCATGGATGGGGAGCTTGTTCCTTATTTCCACAGCTCCAATTTCTCCTCCCACTCACGTCGGGTCCACGCAGGTGTGCTGCCAGCTGAAAGGGAGCAACATGTTGTCTTGTCCGTAGCGATCACGCTCACAGGCCGCCCGCGCTGGCCTTCAGGCAGGCCGCCCCAGCTGCCTGTGGAGCCCACGCTGCTGACGAAGCCTCTGGCTACAGGCGCCGGGCTCCGCGGCTTTCCTGCAGCAACGCGACTCCCACCTCCTCGGCGGGGCCTGGGAGATTTCGGATCGACCTTTTGTCCCAGCACCTCGCTGCTGTTGTGGAGCGCGCATTTCCACTCCTGCTCAGAATGACAGCTCTGCTGGTCAGGACAGAGATCACCTGGTTTGGAGAATCTCCAATCTGCTCCCTGACGGCTCGAGCCGTGATAAGATGCTGTGGAAACAGCAATAACAGGAACGAGAAAACAAAACGCTAGCATCTCACCTCGGGGCCTAATCTGCTGGAGCTGGTAGCCAATGGGTGACTATCCTGCTGGCCTCCTAGTTCCTGTGTATTCAAAACTTCACAGTCTGTTCCATCCACACAGATAATGAAGAAGCCTGTAACAAGCTTATGTTACAGCGCTGGGAAGTCTTTCTTCTGTGGTTTCTTGAGGACCCAGTGTTCTGGTGATGGAAAAAGAGCATCTGTTAAAGAGGGAATGCACACCTAAAATTCATGTTTTGTATTATACCATTCACACTGTAAGGTGTCATGACTTTTGACTCCACTATCTATACTATACTGTACATCCAAGCCTATTAAGTTACTCCAAGTTTTATTTTTATTTGTTTTAATTGCCTTTTAGCAAGAAAAGACCTTGTTAAATATGCCCTTTTTTCTTTGGCACTCTACTTCTTAACAAACTATTTTCTGAAGGATTGTTTTCTACGTCCAATGCTTTTTTTTTGCCTTTCTTTCTGCAATGTCTTTATGCCAGTGCAGTATCGGAGAGCTTTGGTATTTAAGAATGAGTTCTTCCTCCAGATTGGTGTTGGAGTAAATGGTAATGCACTGAAAAGCTCCGGTGCAGGACCCTGTGGTGCTCATGGTGGGCTGTGAATAAGCAGGTCTCTCTTTGTGTGTAGCAGTTTCAGCATGGGTGAGGGTAGAACTGTAAAAATGTAATCTAAAACACAAAACGCTTAATTAGACATTGAAGTTTAATTTAAAGGAAATAATATTTTGATCTGGTTTCATAAAGAGCACACCATAATCTTACTGTTGTTTTTCAATGTTAAGAATACCTGAGCTACAGTATGTGATAATTGTGACATACAGTATACTTCAAGTTGTGAGCTAGTTTTATCTTAATATTATACAGTATGCTACTGTACGTGCTATGTTAAAGAAAATACCTAGAACTACAACATTAGCTTGCAGGGCAGAGGAAAACCATGTGGAGTGTTCACTAAATATGTTCATATGTTTCCTTTAGGCTGCTAAACTTCCAATGTCTATCATTATTGTTGGAGTGGGACAGGCTGAGTTTGATGGTAAGGAAAAATGAACTGTTTTGATTTCTGCTTTGACCACTCTCCCTCTGTCTGCTGTCTGATTTAGTCAGCACTTCATATTTGAGTCTACTGATAGCCCTCCTCATCGCTTCCAATGATAAGGTGTTGTACAGTATTGAGACAATGGCCTGTGCTTTCTGTCTCTGTGCTGGCAGACCACTTGGCCTCTGGATTCACTGGGAAGCTTGGAGACAGCAGGATATGATAGATCCCCATATCCTGAAAGATATTAAGGAGTGACATAGCCATTACACCTTTAATAGATTCATGTTGTTGCTTAATTACTGTTCAGAGCAGAAAGGTAATTCTAACCAGCTGTCTATTGTTCCTGATGCCAGTCAGCCTGAATGGACAGCTGATCTGTGTTATAACTACTTTTCATGGTAGTTAAGCGATGTGGTAATGAAACCATATAAAAAGTAAAGTCACAAGTAATAGGTTTATTCCATGCTGAAAAAAGAAGAAAGAAAACACAACGTTTCGGCCGTGGAGCCTTCTTCAGGTGTGAGAGAGACAGGGCAGTAGGCAAAGGTAAAGTAGCGGGAGAACAAAGGTTGGGAGGGAGGAGGAGTGAGAGGCGGGAGCAGGGGACAGAAAGAGAGGCCAATCAAGAGGTGTGAAGTCAGAATGGGTGCAGAGAGGTGTGAAATGAAACTTCTAATGAATGGAGAAAATTTAAAAGAACAGTAATCTGTCGTTAAGGGAAGGGAGAATGTGTGATCCTAACTGCAGAATAATTTTAGTTTCGGTGGTCACCACCAGCAGTGGTGCTAAAGAAATCCCAATTAAGACAAGGAAAGTCTGTTAGAAATGGGATTATTTGTTTCAGGAGCTACTTCCTCCTTCAGAGGTTTCAGTGAACCAGGGTCCACCTTAGCAGGCACAGGTGCAAGGCAATTTCACAACCTGGCAGGACACTAACCTGTCCCAGGGCATTGCACTAATCAGCAGAAGTAAATAAATATAGTTTGGGTGACTTTCTGTAAATGCCCCTTGTACTGTTGTGCTCCGCATACTGATTAAATGACAGTTTGGAGGTCAATTCAGCAAAGTCATAACACTTGATTGGCTTTTTTTCCCCCATGTGCTGGCAACTTAAAAATACCGGCCTGTCTCAGTATTACGTTAAACACTGGACCAAAATCAAAAGAAAAAAATCTGGCTCTGTCAACCAAAACGAAATACTGCCACACTAAGTTCACATGTGTTTTTTTCCCCCAGTAATATAGCAACACAATGAAACTTTGAGTGTCAGAGGCCTTCTTTTTTAAGAATTCCTTTCTTCCTCTGTAATGATGGGGGATATTTCTTTATCCTTTCCTTTACAAACCGCTGCCTAAAAACTTCAAATGCCAGAACATTTTATCTGATCTTGTCCTGTAGTATTACACAGTCTTTAGGATTTTGTCTGCATGGATTTCACATTCATGTCATCGTCAATTAAAGATGAAAGTGGTCAGATTCAGGCTTTTAAATAGAAGCTGTTGCTGGTGCACGCTGCAGGTCAGGATTGGCTTGTACCTACAGTAACAGCAGCTCAGGCAGGAGACGGAGAAAGCTCTGGGATTGTGCCAGTACTTGTCACAGCATCTCTGCTGTCTTCCCTGTTTTTTCCAGCCATGGTGGAGCTGGATGGGGATGACATCCGAATATCTTCCCGAGGGAAACTGGCTGAGCGTGATATCGTTCAGGTGAGCCCTCCATTGCCTCTCCCAAGCTCCAATCATCTAATAGCCGCCTGCCAGCCAGGAAAGCTTTTAAACATGTATATATCCATCTACCCACTTCTTCCAACTCATCCTGGAAAAGCAAGGTAGGGTACACGCTGGACAGGACACTAGTCCGTCACAGGACACACGTTCACACCAGTTTTCCCAGAAGCCAAATAACGATATCTTCTTTGGACTGTGGGAGGCAAACAGACTATTTGGAAGAAACCCATACTAACATGGGGTGAACATACAAACTCCACACAGATAGTACCCCAGGATTTGAACCCAGAGCCCCAGCACTGCAAGGCAGCAATGCTAACCACTGTGCTACTGTGCCACCCAGACTGTTAAATATTTTATATACATGTATTTATTTTATGTGCTTATAAAATATCTCTCTAAAACAGGGTTGGTCTAAACACACAGAGGGAAATGATAATAATACATTCACCCATTTGCTAATTTTACAGCTTTTCTCTCTTAGCCTTGAAATATGTTGCAAGACTGCTCCAGGACCCCAATATCAGAATATCTTCTATTGTTTCATTTGTAACCTTAGCAGTACTTTTTTGGCACATTTTTATAAAACATGGCTCAGAAAGCTCATTATGTATTTATCAGTTGGGCATATCCTATGGAATACCAGGTGTAATGCAAGGAATCATAACAACGTTATCCATTAATAATTGATTACATTGTATGAATTGTCATTAAGAATTCAGTTCTCTTGGCAAAATTTGGTATTTTTATAGATCAGTAGTGGTTTACATCTGCTCTTTATTTTTTCATTATAATTCTATATATTTCAAAAGTGTACTAACATCATTTAATAATAATGAGTTTAATAAAGTTAAATTGCTTATTCAAGCACATCATCCATGGGATACAGAGGCAACTACTGAATGGTCACTAAATGGATATATCATGGCAAGCAGTGTTATGAAACACCTTTTTATGGCTGTAAACACTTATTAATTTCATCCATCATGTGTAACCTGAGCCTATTTGCTATTTAGGATTATCTAACAAGAGATGGGGAAAAATGGCATTTTGACAATTAATATATTGCATCAAGTTCTTTTCGTATTAGAGGTGGTGGTTTATGTTTCCCTGGGGATCTTGATTAAATCAGTTGTGTGGATTTTGAGGATTTGAAACATTTGAATTAATGTCTCTCTCGTAGATCTTTCTGTTCAGGATTAAAAAGATGAATCTCTTCCAGCCTGTCCATGTAAGACATTCCTTTAAAACTCTGTTGGAAAACAAAAATACTTAGATATCATGTAAAAACAATAAAGGGGTTTAGCGGTGGAGGAAAAGACAATCAAGGTCACTTTCCTCCTGCATAGTGTGTAGCAAAAATTCCATGCGAATTTCCAGTCAATATAATCAATGTTCCCCGACCTAACAGCAGCAACCTTGTCTCAATCCTGCTGCTCGGTCTCTTGGCAATCAGGGTACTTAATCACTGCTCTTCGAGATGAGAGACGTACTGTATCTGAATGTGCTTGGCTCATGCCTACCGGCATCCCTCTGCTTCCAGCATGTAAATATTCTAGTTTGCCAACACAGGCAGGAACACAAACGAATGAATTACCCCACCAGTTTTAAGACCACAGTCTTGTTCGTCCCAAGTAAGCTCGGCCTCCGCTGTTTCCTGAAAAGGGGTGAAATGCCGTATTAAAGTGACACTTCTCTAGCTTCACTCTGAAGGCTTTAGTGGGCTGGGCTCGTTTTGCAAATTTGCCCTCCCCCCTTCCTACTTCAGGGCCGGGCTCACGAAGAGGTGACATGGTGACCCCGCCACGTCTTTTTCTTCGCACTCCCTTAGCGCCCGTCAGCCCTCTGCTCCTTCCCGAAGTGGCGTTTTGACGCTCTTCCCAGGCGCTGTTTTCCCATTATTACAGAGGACAGCAGGGGAGGAGGAGGAGAAGCAGCTTTTTTTGGCCCCTTCATAATGAAACAGAAAGAGCTGCCACACGACCTGTCACTACGACAGAACTGCCACTTCTGTCCAGCTGTGCGGGAAGACAGCACAGTCAGATGCCATCTTCTAAAGGGCATCACTGCACTAATTACATCAGGGTATGAAGTCAGTGTACATCTGCTCTCAGGCCATATGCCTCAACAGTTGATTTTGTCCTGCTTATTTAGGTGATGAGGTCCAAGTTTTGTGTTAAAATCATGTTGCATCATGCTGATGGACAAGGGTTCCGGTCTTAAATCAGCTCAAGAATGACTTGAGTGTTTCAAAAAGAGTGCAAGCTGTAGCTTCTGATGTGAACGAAAGGTGAAATGCACTGCAAGTCAGATCTATAAAACTTGCACAGCCACAATAAAATGTAACAGCGCAATTGTGTTCTTGTCCTTGAGTCAATGGCATCCGTCACTTTAACGGAGCTGTATCGCCAAAGTGCAAATGTCCACGATCTGTTTTGGAATGTGATTTGCACCTGAATTGAACTGAATGGAAAATTCAATTCTCCTTCGGGTAGGTGCCGTAGTGAGGACTGGTATACTGTCATTACTTACAGTGCTGGATTTCCCATTAGGCACTGTAGGCACAGTGCCTATGGCCTAGGAAGTTTTTAGGGCCTACGAAGGAGGGAAACGCTAGTGACTAACAAAAAACGAGCTGAAACAACATGCTTCCGATCGACTAGGTGCTCCAAAGCAATCATCATACGCTATCTAGAGGCTGTTCTAGAAACTAGAAGTATCGAAGCGATGGTCGCTCGACTCACTCCATCGATCACGTGGTTTAGCATTAGAATAGTTTACAGTGCATCATGTCAATTGACGTAAAAGTGCCTAGGGCCCACGAACACCAAAACCCGGCCCTGATTACTTAACAGTGGTTAATAGGGGTTGTTAATGGGCAGGATTAATTTCTGATTCTTAAACGATTTGCCTCTTCCCCTTGCAGTTTGTTCCGTTTCGAGACTACATGGACCGGACCGGGAATCACGTGCTCAGCATGGCACGACTGGCAAAAGATGTACTGGCTGAGATCCCAGATCAGTTCATCTCCTACATGAAGTCGCGAGGCATCAAGCCCAACCCAGCCCCACCTCCCTACACGCCCCCCGGACACACCCTTCACACCCAGATCTGATTGGAGCACCAGCGGAAGGGGAGGGGCTGTAGGGAGGAGTGGGGTGTCATTGAAGTCCAGAGCTCCGGGAGCATCCAGGAAAGTTCCGTACGACTTGCCAGTGGAATTCCCGAGAAAGTAGGAAGCACATTGCTTGCGGTTTTGTTTTTTGGCGATAAGAAACAAAAAGACTTCTTACCTTGGATGAACGGAACATTCTGGAAAAACAACAGGACACAGGGGTTTTCTTTTTTCCTTTTAGAAGCTGTGAAAGGGGTCAGAGAAGGAAATCACAGAGAGATGGGTATTTTTTTTTTCCAGCAGAGAGTATGGAGGCGAGAGTGAGGAGAGCAGGAAAGACAGTGTCAACAGTGTAAAATTCGTGCCTGTCTGAAATTGTGGTTGTCTAACTAACTGTTCTGGACAGTCCGCATTGTTTTTTGCTTGTCAGAAGTGCTCACCTATAGCAGAGTAGAGTCTGGGCACATGGGTGTGACGTTTGTAAATACCTTTCTGAATGGCGTACTTCGGTTTATGACGTTTCCACAAAATAATTTATAGAGTTTTAACTATTTATACAGGGGGAAAGGTGTAACATCCTTGTAGTTACCTCTTTTAGTTAATGGTTTGTTTTGTAAGGTTATTCATCCACTAGTGACTTTCCTTATAAAATGCATGGTCATGGGGTACAATTACACAACTAGGAAATACTGCATTACAAGAAGATTTACCCATCTCCCCTTCTCATGTAATAAATAACACAAATATTCTCAAATAAAGCCTAGCCTTTGTTTTCAAAGGGAAGTAAAAGCACAGGTCGATAATAATAAATAGCATCAAAGCTTATAAAAAAATACATTTTACAAAACTGGTTTGTAACAAAACTCTTCCAAGCAGAGAATTTCTCCCCTTTAATTGAAGTACAGTACATTCCTGCAGCAGTTATTCTCTGTGCCTGTGACAGGATTTTTACTCCCTGTGCTCTTTCAGTGTATAGCTACCCTGCTGGAAAAAGATCAAAGGAATCTGTAGGTACACAGGCACCATTTTTCCTCTCACCCGCTGGCCTGTCGCTGCAGATACCTGAGCACAATTTGTTTCACCTTTTCCAATGATTAGAAGTCGCTCTCTCGGAGTCTCTACAGTCACTTTCACCCTTTAAGGCTCCCAGTCTTGTGTAAGGCTGTCACACTGCGCCCTCACTGGAGCAGATATACAATTCCCTTAACCTTCCCATGAATGAGCATTCTGTGTTGAACAAGCAGCACATCGAAAACTGACAAATGGGACAGGAGGAGGGTCTGAGTATCAAAATTCATCTGCAAAGGAAAGAAAAAACGTTACTCAGGGTTTCATAGGGAGTGAGGGGATCTTTTCAATAAGCTAAATTAGTTCTCGAGATAAGCCATGATCAACTCCAGACCTTTTGTGTCACACTGGAAATTCACTGGACGACTCAGTAAAGCCAGGTGGAGATACAGGAAAGTGTCTTTCTCTTGGTCACCAGTCAGTCTGTCTCTCCCTATCTCCTCTTATTTATCAACCCTGCCGGGCATAGCATTTTATTGTCACTTTCAGAAATCAATTAAACAGCCGCGCTCCTTCGAACATCAGCCGTTTCTCATGCCTGTGAATCAGAGTGTAAAAGAAAACAGCAGATGGATATGTTCCTTCTTGGCACATTTTTTTCTTCTGTTTTGGTAATTAATTGATTTTATTTTCTAATTCAACTCAACACTTATTTTTAATGCATTGAGTTATTAAGGTGTGATTATTACCACAAAATAAATATGGCTAAATGCAGTGAGACAGCCTTCTGGCCGCTGATTAAGGGTTCATAGTCAAGTCTTGCTGCTGTTGTTTCTTGTCTGCTAATTGTGCTTTAACCCAGTAAAGTGAATTAAAGCCTTGTGAAATCACTGGAAAGCTCATACAGGTATGCTGAACCACAGTAAAACCTGGCAAAACCTGAACCTTCACAGAAACCTGATGGAAGTATATTAAAGCTGCAGAAATCCTGTTTTAATTTGTCATGGTAGACTGAAGTCATGAAGGGCACTGCCAAATAGGGGTCACAGAATTTTGCTTGTTACATCACTTACTGTACCATTGAAATGCTGTGTACTGAGTAATGTAGGGTGAGAGAACAGTGTTATAAGGGCAGTGCTGTACAAGTCGTCAGGTTGTGCAAACACCACAAGCAGATCGCCTTTTTTAAATAGCAGTTACCACTATAATATGTTATTTTCATAGAACATGATTCTTTAACACTAATAAACCGTCCTGTATACGTATAATGGTTCACATGCTGTATTGCAAATCCAGCCCCTGCACTACTTTTCTGCCGAGATTCCTTCCAGCTGAGACGCACTGCTGAAGCAGGAATGTGCAGTTGCTCATTATTCTTTCTAGAACACTTACAAACCTGATGCAGCCTTTGAAGAGCAAAGGCCTCCTGTTGAGCTGTGTTTGTCACTGCGAGCTCTCAGGCACTGCCTGAAGTGTCAGTACCCCCTACCACCAATGTGAAAAAAGCTTAACGCTGGCAAAATATCTGATGGAAACAGGCCTGTTGGTGATGGACTGTAAAGACAGAAATTATCCTCACTTTGTTGTGGATTTATCCAGATGACATGGGAGCAAACTGATTCCCATACACAGTCAGAAAACGACTTAAAATTAGTCTCGGATACATCAAAATAACTGGATGGAAACAAGCTCAGGACTTTTTTGTGTTTGTTCTTCATAGTATTAATGCATAGGATTAAAAGAACACTCATAGTGTTCAGTATTACAGATTTTAATCAGAGGTGATGGTCTAAGGGCTGGACTTTGTGACACACTGGTGCTGCATTAGTGAGGAATGGTGGTGTGCTTTACTGCCTGGAGGGCTGACAGGCAGAATGTTTTGCAAGACCCTTCTATAAAAATACCATTTTATTTCAAAAGCCAGACCTACCAATGCAGGGCCTGAGCTGCCTTCTATAGTAGTTGAGTAGTTGACACAATCCCATGCAGAAACAGGAGCAGGCATGAACACCACAGGCCTTGTGCATGACAGAAGATCTGAATGCAGATTCCAACCATGTAATTGGCAGTAGCCATATATCTCCTTATATCTATCTTAATCCATATATCTATCTTAATAAGATTTGCTTATTAAATGCTTTGGCTGACACTTTACCCAAAGCAACATACAAAGGTTGCAAGTATGTTGTTTATTTACGTATTTGCATACTAATTCATCCAGACAGATTGGCAGAAACAATTTAGGACAGTGCCTTGCTCAAGAGTACAGCATCAATGTCCCCATCAGGGATAGGAACCCATTTGCTGCTGAGCAGGAGGTCAGAGTACTCAGTCTGTTTCCAGGCGACTCATTGGAAATCAGGTATAGGAGAATCACTGGACACTTAAATCTATACAGCATGTTGTATCACACATCTCCTTTCATCAGCATCAACCATAACGATTTTGGAAGTTATCATGTGCAGCAGCTAGAGATGCCAACTCCATGGGTGCTATCATTTCGTCAAACTATTCTTATAGCAGGGATGAATGCATTTTTTACTTTGTTTTTGAGACATTACCAAGTAATACCTAGCCAAATAACTATTATATTTTGTCTGAAACCCGGTAGTAAATTTAACTGCTTGTAAGTGCATTATGATTCACTTAGTTAATTGAATTTGCTAGTTTGTAATGACCTGTCATAATTAAATCAGAAGGAACTGATGATTCCCCTGTCTGCACAGGGTTGGCTCTGCCAGCGAGTATACTTAAAATGAAATGTTTCTTTCCCAAATGGATACATTCCCATCTGCACTTTAATGGACTCCTGATAGTATCTTGCAATCGTTTCGTTCTGTACCGGAGCAAAACCTAAGAAAGGTCGGACATTTCATCAAAAGCGGACATCACCATTGAGGTGGCTCACCTTTAATGATGAGTAGGAAAACATTTTTTGCGAAAATTATGTTGCAAAAGGTAGAAAGTTAAAGTTTTTCAATGAAGGTGGAATGTGTGTTTATGGAGAATGGATTTGAGGGATGGTATCATGATAGAAAGATTTCAGAAGTGTGATCTGCCACCAGGAGCCTTCTATTGGAAAATGATGAACTCGCTAAACAAGTATAATTTGGTGCCTGTGACTGCAGTAATATGACACCTACACATATACAGTCCCCACATCTTAGCAACATGACACACCCCTTCTAGAAATCCCTTTATTCTTTGAAACAGGTGTGATTTACATAGTAAGATCAGATCACTTTATTAGCCATATTAAATTTCTTGCATTAGGAATTCATCTTTTCACATACCCCAGCTTGCTCTCCATGAGACACACAGACACGGAGACAACCTTGGGGTCAGAGCTCAGGGTCAGCCATTGTCCAGCACCCCTGGAGCAGTTGGGGTTAAGGGCCTTGCTCAGGGGCCCAGTGGAGTAGCATTCCTCTGCCAGCCAAGGGATTTAAACCAGTAACCTTCCAGCCACAGGCACAGATCCTTAGCCAAAGAGCCACCGCTCCGCCCCAACAGATACTTGCAAACCATATCCGAGAGTTAAAAGCGATGCAATGTTAAAATGATGGGATAAGGCACAGTATTTAGTATCTGTAGACCACCGTGCAGAACACAATATCTTGATTTGAATAGTGGGCTTATACCGATTTACGCATTCATCCGTAGTCTTGATTTGATAGAGTATCCAGTTAAAGCATTAGCATTTTAAAATGTAGGATATCTACAGGTCTAGCAGAGGCAGACTAGTACTATATGGTTTTATTTACAGTGTTACATCAGAGGTCAGCATTCTTTTTTCAGCACAATACAAAAGCACATTTTTTTAAGTGTTGTGCCGGAAGATCAAATGATGTAAGTTTTCTTGACTTAAAATTATGATTTTTTACTTTAAAAGGCAAAATTAGCCATTTAATACTGTATACCCAGTACCATGCAGCTCCAATGAGTGAATCTAGAAGAAATGAACATCATACTGACAGATTGTTTTTTGTTTGTTTGTTTCGTAACAAAAGTTATGGCTTACACTTCTGATATAAAATTATTGATAATGAACCATCCTCACATGCTCTTACTTATGTTGTAGTCCTCTTTGCTTCTTAATGAGGCAAAATCATTTAATGTAATAACATCTTGATATGGTTTCAGATGCTCTTCATTGCTAACATATGATTAGGGACTGAATTACACACACAGCCAAACATATATCTTATGTGATCTAATTAGCAAAAGCTGTCATTTAGGGGGAAAAAGCGTGCTATAATTCAAGATTATACCGTGCACGTATTCTAATCTTCTTATCAATTTCAATGTAATTGTCTACCCTTTGCCCTGTGCATTTGTTAAACGTGCTCTGACTACCCATCACACAACAGAACAGGTTTCCCTTGGTTTTTAATGAAAAGTACAAAAAGAAACTACACATGCTGTCAAGTGCACACAAAATTGCAATCAAGCAAATCAGATGCAGGATATTATTCCTTCAAATCCCCCTGTCCCAGAATACGTTTTTACAGCTAAACGTTTGCCCTTCTCTACCATAAGCAACTATTGATTCTCCTTAATGAGAGATTGATAAGCATGAATAGACAGCAAAAACTAAAAATCATTAGAAACCCCAAAGCATTTTTATAAGAAGGAACCTGAGGTGGCCACTAGCCACTTGATGATATCATTTTTTGTATTTTCCTAATTTTCAGTGTTTTACAGGTTCTACAACATTGTGACGCACATTTTTACATGTAAAAAATACCTTCCCTTTGATGTCATTGTAGTGATTCAGTCTCAAGAAAGAAAGATCCCGATTTGTTGGTAAAAAACTGAAGATTTTTCTGTTTGCTGTATGTTGGATTAAAAAAACAAGGTGATGCATCCTGAATGCACAGAAGCCTTTTCCAGCATCTCTCCTATTCCCAGCTAAGGCCAGGCTTTCCCAGCCCTTCCAACACCCTGTGACATGTGGTTGTGTGAACTAAAATCTGCTGGTTGTGAGGAGGGTCCTAGTTCTTCAGTGCCAATGTCTGTGACACAGTAATACAGTCCGCTCGGACAATGTGCATGTTAGTGCCAAAACGGCAGCAAGTTCTGTGGACTGTTTTCTCTTTTCTTTTTCTGCCCAGCAGTTACAGTTTTTTTATGATGTAATGGACTTGTTTCTAATGAGATTATTCTAATGGAGTTCTGTAGCCATCCAGCATGTTTGCAGTAATTGTTTTTTTTTTAATGATTACTATTATTATTTTTTTATTTTCGACTCGGTCGTGAACCTCTCTTGGTCTCTGATTTGCATGGTGAATTTTTTCAAACCGAACATTGTTGTACACTCTCGTTGTCATACAGTGAATTGTGATATGCTTTGTATTGGATTGCTTTACAAGAAAAAAACAATAAAAACCGACTACTTTTACAAAAGATACAATGCTAGTTTTATATTGGACTACAAAATCCTTTATATACTATGAGGCTTTAAAAATGTAACAAATTAGAAAACCATCAACATTTGTTGCATTTTTGATGCCTTTCCTTACATTTTACTTATCTATTTAAATTAGTAAAATTTTATATTATTGCTTTCAAACAAACCAGTAGTCATACAGTACTGGTCGAAAATCTACTATACGTTTGCATGTCCAAGTACACGGAAAATTCCACTTAGAAGCATACCGTACGCCTTCTTCTGGGATGACTTACATTCAAAGCAATTACTGAGCTGTAAAAATAGAAGAAAAGGTCAAAAAGTTAAATACTGTTATGTGGTTTATCTAGTATGACAAAAGACAGAGCACAGGTAGAGAATTTATGTGTAGTAGGAGCTCCAGGTGCAGTCTGACCAGGTCTGCGCCTGATGTCTTTAGGAGGTACAATAAGATTCCTCTACTGTGTCCAGGTACATTTTCAGGTTTGTTTTCTTAAATATATCGCATATAATATGACATATAATACAACTGGGTCTGCTGGCAGAAATGGCCAGGTTGAAATGAAGGACAGTAGTACTGTCTCCATCATCGAATCTGAATCCTGCCCCCCAATACAATGGGACTTTTCTGTTTTGTGCAGAATCTTTGTGAAATACACCACTGAGGGCATGGCTCTACTAAGAAACTGCAATAAATGACTAGAACAAATTCTTTTAGCAGTGTGGGACTTTATCTTTCATAATTACCATTAAGCAGATGCTTGTCTCCACTCTGCACTGACAAATGTTGTGATACAGACACATGCAGTGGGGCCTTAGTTTTATATTTCACCCAGAGGACAGAGCACAATGAGTTAAGTCACTTTAGAACAGTGAATTATTTGCAGATCTGGGGCTCGAAGGAGGCATGTCTGGCCTATTTAGTCTCCACATCTTAGCGGCAGGTTAATGTAACAAAAGAGAAGGACCCGAACTAGTCATCACAAATAACTCTGCTAGCTGCTGTTCACAAATGTCATGCAAATATGACTGTCAGGTGCATCTACAAACTTTGAACCCAAGTCATTTCAATTTGTGACTGCCAGTGACTGGAGCAGGCGGCCCTTGGCACCTGAGGGCCCTTTCAGCTCTATGATTAAGAGTTTTACTTGCACTTCTTAACATCCATCCGTTTTCTCACTACTTTATCCAATCCAGGGTCACAGTGGAAGTGGAATCTATCCCAGCAAGTAACAGGAGCAAGGTCAGGTTCACCCTGGAAGGGATGCCAGTCCACCACAGGGCACACAATTTTTCCAGAAGCCAATTCACCTACCAGTATATCTCTGGACTGTGGAATGAAACCAGAGCACCCAGAGGAAATCCACATGAGCACAGGGAGAACATACAAGCTCTGTGCAGATTGCAGCCCAAAAATTAAACCCTGAATCTCAGAACTGTGAGGCAGTAATGCTAACCACTGCGCTACTGTGCCACTGAACATTTGGTAACTTGTTCTTTCACTGTTTTGACTTGTGTTGAACCTATGGGCTGAGCCTCTCGATCAGGTCGTTATTGGAAATGAGAATTTATTCTCAGCTGACTGGCTAAGTATAGGATTATTGCTATTATTGTAAATCTGCAAGTCACGCCACTTTGAGCTTGCCTGGCGTCAGTCCCTGTCCCCAGTGTGTTGTCTTTTGGGCTCAACAGTGTCACACTTTGCATTATCGCACACAGCACCTCCCTGACAAAGCGAGAAGAGGGGATAACAAGAGCTTCCTGAGAAGGGCAGGTGAAGAATAAGTAGTGAGCTCATGGGGGTGCCTGTGTCAGTAGTTACCGCTGCGCTGTAGAGAAGTCTGTCTTGTTAAAGCGTGTGTGTGAGCAGAGCCCTTGTCATGTTTCAATGAACATGCTTGACAGTGAGATAACTTGCCACACAGCTCCAAGCTTAAAAGTGGGCTGACATAAATAAGCCTGGATGCTCATCTTGGTCCTTTACTTCATACAGGGTCTGACACAGACACTGAGGAAGAAGGATAACATGGAAATATTAGGGGAACACTGGACACCAAGTCCTTCCAAGTTCGAATGTGCTGATTAAAAACAGCAAGGTCCTGTTTGCATGCTTACAAGTCAGCATGGGCTATTGGAAGTTTTTATCCCCCATTTTTTAGATTTTGAAATGACTAATTATTTTTCATTTTATACCCCTCTCTGGACAAGCATGACATGGTCGAGCGTCACTCATTTCTACTTTCAGTTATGACCACCCTGCTTACCTGGGACAGATACTGGCACAGAAATGTACACTGTTGAGCCCCAAAACTGATTTCCTAATGTTAAAATACAGTTAGCCACCAATGCAGATGCAAGCTCTGTTGTGCCTAACAAGCCACAGGTGATGCCTCTGCTCTCCAGCATGGTGAAAATTTCTCTCTCACGCACTTAGGTCTCTTAACCAGCCTTAACCCCATGTCTTTCATACTAGCTCAGCTCTCCATTGCATAATTGAACTCTTAATTAATTTAGACCCCTTTTCAGAGCTGAACAAAGTTAAGATTCACAGCTTCGGAGTAGGAATAAAGCACAGGTTCCAGTCATGCCTGTTGAGATTCAGTTAAGTAGAGAACTTGGCTGGAATGAAAACCAGTGAGTGGGTGGTCTACCCAGGGCCAGGGAGGCTAAGCCATACTAATGTCATAGTCCAGATGGCAGCCAGCAGTGTTGGGCTACAGGGTTTAACCTGGCACTCGTAGAGCTGCCAGCTGCCAACTGACCACCATGCTTCTTTTGTTTAACTTTTTCATCTTTGTCGAGTATATTTTTAGTCCGCCACTAAAGCCTTTGTGCGTACACTTTGCAAAGATCCTGGACTTACAACAGTTGTCCATGTTTTTTCTCTTTATTTTCTCTTGTTTTGAATTTGCTCTTTCAGCCTGCTACCATAAAACGTGACTGTTAATCTCTGAAAATTGGCCTGAAATGGCCAGCATCTGTCCTATGCTAATCTGGCAACAGTGTATATGTCATGATTATAGACTCTGTTCTGTCTGGACATTCATTCTCGAATACCTACAGTGACACAGAAAGAATAAAAGAGGGAGCAGGAAGGTGTTCTTTCCAGACTGAACCAGTAGACCAATAGGCAGAGTTCTCCACAGCTCTCAAAGAGCATTAAGCAGAAGACATGCACCTGCGCTGTGATTCACTCCGATCTCAGGAAGCCTGTCTGCAGAGGTGAACACAAATCAAAAGGACTTAGCAGGAATCCATTTTCATAAATTTTCAATGTTGCTATTTTAATAAATACAGCGTGTGTGTGTGTGTTTTATGTGAAGGGTTAGAAATGAAAGATATGACAGTTGCCCCAGGCTGGGGAAAGTAATGAGCAGAGAGCTCTGTCTTCCTTGGCTGAGTGTGTGGAGTGGATGCAATCCAGCAGACAGACATGCTTCAGGAAAAGATGCCTGAAGAATCAAACTGCAACAGGTGAGAACTGGAAAGGAGTTTTCCCAGGGGAACCACAACAAAGTCTAATGCATCTCATCTTGGAGAACTGGGATTGCATGCAATTAAGATAAAACCGTGCATTGATTTTTTTTTAATTTAGTTAATTATTCTCTTTATCTGAAGCAATTCTGAGAAATCCAATGGCCAGAAACATTAATCTTTCATGAGCATGTCTGACAGTCACCTGCTGCACAGCCAACAACTACTGTACTTTACATCGATGTATTTTGTGTAATCAATTGATCACTTCAGTGAACCAGTTGGGTCAACTGGGAACATTTCACTTATTTTCAGAAAAAACACACAGATGCTGCAGTTGACAATAATGTTAGTAAAAACATGCAGAGGAGTAACATCAATTATCATTAAAATACTTTGTATCAAAGTCAGTGATAGCAGTTGAAATGCCAATAAATACAGAGCATGAATTGAAATCTTTTTAGAAAGTCTGGGGTGCAGTGTAACTATTCTAGACATAACCTGGGCAGATGAGTGTGAGCCAGTTCCTCTGCCAAGTTTCGAGTATCCCTTGCCTGATCTCTCGACAAGACAATGAGATGTCTGCAGAACAACATTCTGGCTCACTTTTTTTGCATGGACAAGTGTTGTTTCTCAGAAATGATTTAATTCAACATCTTCGTGTGGTTTTGCTATTTAAAGATCAGAACAAATGCAATATGCTGATGCCTTTCAGAGCATTGAATGAATGCAGACAGACCTCCAAGCAGAAGGGATTTTAAAGGCCAAGGTAAGAAAATGACACACAGCACACCTTGAATTTAATTGTCTTCACTGACAATGCCACAATTAAAATTCTCCCTCAAATTTTCTACTCTGAACTAGCATTGTTTTGCCATTGTCCTGTCATCTTGTTTTCATCCACTATGAAAAGTTTGTTAATGTTATCGAAACAGTCTGTCACTTTATGTCATGTTTTCTGGCATACAAAAAAAACATTTTAAATATATCTTATTTAAAAAAATGGGCCATGGTGAATGTTCTGAATTAACAAAACATATATTTAATCATTCAAACATACTGTATGACTGTCCTGTAGTTGTTCCACTGATATTATTGTATCACAGGAAGTAGCTATAAAGGGAAGAACCATATATTTGGTGGCAAAAGAAGATATAAATTCATTTTTCAAGACACCCTTTTTAGAATCATTTTAAGAGGCCTTAGAAAGAGGAGCCAATTAGAAGTCTTCAATTGCTATTGAGGATAAAACATTGAGCAAAACAAGGAATAAACTGATAGACAAATTTTGTTCATGGATCCTCCCAATAATGATTAATTTCTTAGTGTGATTCTTAAGAAATGCCATTACTCAGGCAATAATGTGATTATTAAAGCGGGCTGATTCTGAAAGTCCAATAAATTGTGGATGCGCATCGCTGTTTACCCTATCAAATGTCTCTGGACAATGAGCTATTATATAAGGGTGGTTGGTTCCCCAAAGGCATGTTGTTGACGAAGGTGCAGGAATCTTGACCATTTGATGGAAGGCTGCTGTTGCCAATGCCATCCTCAATGCCACTGTGTAGATCTCAGTGGAAGAACTCTTTGATTAAGGCTTATACACACGACTACAGTTATTGAACAAGGGATGAATGAAGGACGTATGTATCGCCTGTTACTCTACTTCCTTGTAACCTTGTCAATAAAGTCTTATATCACAGGAGGATCTATAGCTTGGGTCAAAATAAAACAAAAGCTATGATTTATAGTGATGTATACAAAGGGTGTCTGAAAAATGTTCTTGTCAATACCTTTGAGGCCTCTACAGAATACAAAGAACAATGAAGGAACAAGCTGTTCAAATAGGAACTTTAGCCAAGCAGATGTAGATTTAGAGAGCCACACAGCAGCCAATCATCTGTAGAGACTCCCATTCCAGCCAATAAGCCGTAGAGAGTCCTTCTCCATCCAATAAGCTGTTATACAGCCCCATTCAACCAATCAACAAAAGCTACCAAACCACAATGTCCTGCATTCATTTAAGTGAACTCATGCAGCGCCGTTGTGTCTTGACTCTGTTTAATTAGATAGTCTGCAGACAACTTTGCAGTTAATTCTGCCACCTGGGAGACTTATACAGCTGTTGCTGCAATAAATCATGTACACAGTGCACTTTGCCACTGTCACTCTCTATGCAAGGAAACAATTAAAGGCCTGGAGCAGAGCAAGTAATAAAATCCACAAAGCTCTCAGAGGGATGTTATGAAGGTACTGTATGCTCTGTGGAGCAGGGAATCTGTTCCACATTTATAGCAGGTGGAAGCAGATTTCATATTGGATAAGAAAATACCTATAAAAGGACTGAAAAGTGTTTTGTTTTTTTCAGATCTTAGGCCTGTGCAAAATAAATGCAGATCTATATGGTTGCTTCTTTAATAGCAGACACATTTCTTTGAAAGTCAAACCATAGCTGCATATCTCATATGGAGGCTGAAATATAAGATTCAGTAACTTGTGGAGGGCTACAAATGGTTAGTCACCAGCAGATCCAGGAAACAAGGGCTCTCCTGGTAACACATCCATTTATACTAGCCACTGGACATAATATTCAATTCATTAAGATACAGCACAATAGGTCAATTAAACCTCTAATACTTGCAATTAAGTGTTCAAATCCTCAAGCTCCTATGTGCAATGTATGAAATTCCCTCATTGATGAAGTAAGATAAAACAGAAAAGGGGAGAGAAAAGTTATCTTGACATGCAGCCAAACTCTCAAATCTACTGTGCCGGTAGTCTTGCTGTATTCTTTGGTTGCTATCTCTCAATTAAAGCGAGTTGCAGTGGCAGGAGTTGATTGAAAGCAGTGAGAGCTCCACCGTGCTGCTGGAAAACACACATTGCTGCTGGTGATTTGTTGTGATCAATATTTCACAGCACACATTCCTGTGGCTCCTGGGATTCTGAGCACTCCGCTGGCTGCAAGCTGTTGTGTTAAGCAGAGTGGTGGGAACTGGGGAAAAGAGTCACGGAGGGGGGTGAACAGGCAATGAACAGGGTCTTGTTTCTTTCCTCCTATCTGCTTGCCAATTACCTACCTGCTTGTGTTGGACATCTACAGTATCTGCAAAGCCCAGTCATACTAAAGGAAGCAACACTGATACAGCAAAACCTAAAGAACTGCAGCATTATGCAGATCATAAAAGGTATCAGAGAGCCCAGTATCCAGTAGTTTAAGCAGCCTGACACAGACAGGCATGCACGATGCTGATATTTATACTACAGGCATGGTCATATTGTGGGAAAGGGAAATTCCATTATTTAGGGAAAAGGACAATCATTGTATTCTGTGCTCTATATCTCACACTCTGTATGTCCATCGGCACTCCAGTCCGTCTTTACTTCTTGACATGTAAGTCAGAAACTTCCTTGACGACTCATCTGGAGGCCAGTGACAGCTGGGGACTCAGAATCACAATTTAACAACTGGTGTGTCACAACTGAATCAAAAAACCTGAGAGAAGCTATTGTTTTAGAACTGCAACTGTAATTTCATGCTGGAAATAATAATGACACCAAAAAAAGACTCATAAAAGAGGAATGACAAAGGAGACTAAAAAAAAACAAGAAAAAGTTTAACAATAATCCAAACCGTGTTTCTTAAGCACCCTGTCATTCAAGCAGTGTCTTGGGGCATATCAGCCTGCGTTTCCTGGAAATGCAAATATCCTGACAATGGGTGATTCAAAACAAAACCCAGTCCCTGAAACATAAAGAGTGTTATTGTTTTATTATGCTGATGCTATGCATTTTGCTAGCTTTGTCATGGCTTTGTATGGTTTCTCTTAAGAACCTAAGAAAGGTTACAAACAAGAGGGTACTATTTAACCCATCTAATTTATTTGGTTTCTAGTAAGTAGGATCTGAACTATCAATTTTTTTTTAAGACAGCAAGGGCTTCAACAGAAACTCCCACAATGCTTCAGGTTAAAACGCTGTTTTCCTCTTCTCATTTTAAAATATACTTCCACATAGTTTTTGCTTGTGTTCACTGGTGATTCTGAAGATTCTGATTTCTTTAGCCTTTAAGTGTAGGACATTCTTTTAAGCCTCTGGATATAACTAGGTGCTTTTCTTGACTGATTGCAGCAATATCCATCCATCCATTTTCACTCTGCTTTGCCTGGTGAGGGTCATGGTTGCAGCAATATCTTACAGGAAAATAATGACAAAACTGTATAGAATATAATCTTTGTGACATTCCTTTACAGGTTCTGTAGTGTTTGCCAATTCTTTTATTTTTGAATTTTTTGCAAACTATCGTGTCTCTTTGTGCTTTACACTTCTATTATTCAGTTAAGGAATAAAAGGAGGGTAAAGCAGAGTAAACCATGGTAGAAGCAGTGAGTTCACTGCTTTAACCATAGTACAATTATGCATCCCTCTCGAAGAAAAACATGTTGTTGTCTTCTTCTTAATTAGAGGTGGTAAAAGAAGACAAATCTTTAACATTGCTTGAAACATAGCAATCCTTTCCTTCACCCCTGTCTTTTTCACATCTTTTAAATGTACGGCTTTTAACTTGTAAGGCCATTCAAACTGAAGAAAAGAAAATTGGCCATCTTGGTAATTCTAGTGTTCCTGAGTGGAAAAGGGAGCTCTATATTCAGTTCAGGAAATAAAGGCAATTATTGCCTCTGGGAGTGGTGTTTGGAGAGCCAGGCTAGCATTAAGCAGTATCAGGACCCTGGACAGCTACATCCTGGAAAGTAAAGCTAATGGATGCACTTAACATGCTAAGGAAACTGCAAAACACAATGTGTGTAAAACTCTAAGTCAATCCACTGCATAAATTCTGCACAAATTTAGAGTCCTCAGATTAAACCCTGGACAAAAACATTGGTATCACTAGACATTGTAAACACTGTTTCTTTAAAACATGGGTCTAAATTCTGGGTACAGGGAAATGTCTCTATGGTTATTCTATGATTGAAGACAAGCCCTCGGGCATTGCTAGAGTCATTGGTTGACAATACGTTTCATACATTTAAAAAGAAATTGAATAGTTTACTCTGAATCTATTACTTTGCAGTGCAGATGGTATAATTAGTTTTGGACTGATTGTTGTCCATCAGATCTAGTAGGTCCTCTTTTTGATTCAGGTGCCTAGAAGGATGAGATTTAAAGATTTCTAAAAATAGTCTTTTACAATCCAAGTCAAATACCCAAGCTATGTTTGAATTGGGGAAAAAAACATCCCACGTTATTTTCACACAGATATTACCTCTTTTAAAGTTTAAAATTCCTTTGTAAGAATGAGGGAAAATCGGAGACAAGTTTGGCTTGCGGGTTTTTTTAATAATCACTTATTTTATCAAGTTTATGAACAAATAAACAGGAATAGGAAAGAAAGTCATGCAAAACTAGCTTCATTCAGAAGGTATCTGTTCCGTGAGGGATGTCCAATATTTCTACCTTTTTGTAGAAATAAGAGGTGTGTTTGAGGATGCAGCTGACGGTTGCCACCAAACAAACTGTTCTGTAAATGAATCCATTTTATCTGGAGACACAAAAACTGTAATCTCAGATCTAATCTTCTCCCGTCAATTGGATTAATTTAAGGTGAAGATTAGATTTCTCTCATCTGATATAAAATGTATTAAGAGTAAAAGAGAAAACAGAAAAGTGTGCGAGTGGTAATGACTTCGGCTTAAGAACAGCAGATGACAAGCGGAGCGCACAAATAAGAACACAAAATAATGGGGTGAATAAACCACCCCTCTAATATATATGCTGTTCATCTTTTACTAAGATACTATTTGAATTTTATAAACAGGTTGTCAATATGCCTTATCACTGTACAATGTTACTTATTTTATTTTTATTTCAATTGAATTTTAGACTGTACTGTAGCTGTTTAAAGACCTTTCAAAATGCGTCACATAGGCCTTCAAAATAATGAACCCTATCATTAATCTATTTTGAAGGGAATGCCATGACGTAACATTATCTTCTATCTCTCTTGTTATTACTGAGCAGTTAAAGCACAAAACATCACAGTACAATACATTTGTGTCATCGTCATTGACATGCTTATCCATAAGATGTAAACAATTCGTATTTTGCTGGCTGCTCATTGTATCTGTGAAAACCCATTTCCAACAAGAATTCTCCAGAAGGTTTCTGGAAGGACACCAGCGAGGCCTGATAAATGGGTCTGTAACATAGTATCTTCACATTGATTATTTGTGTTTTACCATCTTAACATTACACTGGGGACTTGTGTTTTTACCCATCTGCATGCAAATTGGCTGCAGTAAAGATCAGAGTGTTGATGGGATTTTTTGTCCATAAAAACACTGTTTCATACCAAAGAAAGGCCTAAAATATTATATTATGTTATACAGTGTCTTCTGTGTGTCTTACTTACAGGGGCCATATTAATAAATGGTTAACTATGGGCTACATTGACACTTTTTATTCCTACTAAAAAGAAATTAAGCATGCTGGATGCTTTGTGAATATGGGCAGTGGCTAGCACAGTATCTGACTAGCCAGCACTGACGCCAGTGTAACTGGGTTTTTTAATGACTTGGAATGGGATGTACTGTACAGTAATAGGTGATGTTTCATAGCGGTGTATTAGGCTCATAGAGGCAGAAATTACTTGTCCCCACCAGGCTGGAGTAATTCTTCAGTGCTGGAATCCGAAATGAAGGCAAAATAATCCCAAATTATTGTCACGATGCCGTGATTGTGACAGTCTTCAAGAAAGAAGACACATCCAGCTGTGGACATTCCAAAACTTAACCTCTCTGCTGCCCATTGCAGGCAACATCATTTCAAGTATTTTCCCAAAACATTTCATTCGTCTTGTGGAAGAGCCTCTGCTCTTGATTGATCAGTTCTAGGGAGTTTATGCCCTTGACTGAGGCAGATGCAGAGATGATATACTGTATGGGAATACTGTAAGCCCACTTTCAGACACAAAGGTATCAAAACAAGACGCTGCAGAATAAGAGTATCTGCGACAGCTCAACATGGCTGTACTGTCCATGCACAACCTAACCTCTCACAATAAACAATTGATCAACCCACCAGAGAGTGTGCTGATTGATCCCATAATAGTCTGACAGTTAACTTAGGCTTCATGGAAGACACCCACATTTGTGAGAGATAGCCAATGAGTGAATGTAGTGGCATGGCTAACAAACTGGCCATTAGTTTTTTGAGGGGGAATTTTACTGAAGATGCAAAAGGCCATGACATGTAGAAAACATGCAAAATTAGTCTTTCTAAACTAATCACTATTAAGTTTTATTTGCAAAGTGTTATTACAGGAAATTTTCCTCCTGCAAATTCTTCAAGTTCATGGTCAATACTTTATTGCCATAACAACTAGTTGCATGGAATTTGATTTGGTGAGCTCAATACAATACAAATTTATAACATAAAGCCAATAACAGAATGCATCCACCAAACGCATTCACACACCATCCTAAAACTCAGCAGTAATAAAATAAATAACAGTGAAAAACACTAAATAACTTTGGGGCCTGGAGGACTAACAAACGAGCCATGCAAAAAGATCAAAGGTTAAAGTGCAGAGTTAATGCCACATCACAGCTTCCAAGTACAGGTAGGTGCCATTACAGGACCCAGCAGACCTTGTCTTAATAGACCTAGACTGCCTACCAGAGGGGAGGAAAGTAAACACAGGTTGGCAGGGTGGGAAAGGTTGGTGAGGATCTTTCTAGAGGATTAAACTAGAGAGATAGAGTGAGTCCACTTAGGGAAGGTGGCATCCTGCAATCCTGGAGGCTCTATACACTTCTGTCTCTAGCTGCTTCTTGTCCTGGACAGAAGTGTTGCCATACCAAACAGTGATGGAGAAGGTCAAAACACTCTCAATGACAGATCTGTTGAAAAGGGTCATTGCTTCCTGTGACACTCCAAGCCCCTTTAACTGTCTCAGAAAGAACAGCCTCTGATGAGCTTTCTTGACCATGATGGATGAGTTGACCTCCCATTTTAGAGTGTTGGAGGTGGAGGTGCCCAGGAACTTAAAATTCTCCACCACCTCTACAGCCTGACCATTCATGAATATTGGTGAGAGTGCTCCTTTGCTTTGTCTAAAGTCCATCACAAGTTCTTTTGTTTTTCAGACGTTTAGTTCTAGGTTGTTTAGGCTTCACCATTTATCTAAGTCATCTATTTCATTCCTGTTTGCTGACTTGTAATTCGTTGTTTGTGATGAGCCCTATGAGAGTAGTGCCATTGGCGAACTTTTTGACTGGATCTGAATCTGAAATCGGAGATCAATCTGAAATCTGATTAATACTGTACCATCTCCGCCAGCTTATCAAAAAATGTGACAGGGATGATCATGGTAAAGGCAGAACTGAAGCTTTTTAAATTATTTTAGAAACGTGACCATAAAATTCATCAAATTACAGTCATTACTGACCAGAAAAATATTTTTTTCTCACAAAAGAAAAACATGGTATCCAACCTTTAGAAATAATTGTCTTTTCTCATTGAAGCCGTTTTTTTGCTGGCTTTCATGTGTTTCATTAAGGTTTTTTTCTCAACACCTTTTTTGTAGCAAATAAAAGCAGCATTAAATGACTCTTCTGGAATAAAAACCATTGCAAAAATCCTCTCTCAATATCCGTGAAATGCTCATTGAAGCTATATAACCAAACTCAATTAACATTCACCGGTCACATTATCATCAGATTGGCAAGGAATTAGCTCTGGCGCAGTCGAGAATTAGTGAGTCTCTAGTGTGTACTGCGTCTCTCAGCAAACTCAGAAAAGGGAGCCAAGTATTATCTTCAATTCTTTTATCTGCAGAATTTGTGTCCTTGACAGAAATAGATTTATCTACTGGGCATGAGCTCAAAAGAAGCACTGTTTTTTTCAATTTGATTTGAAAGCCAAGAGAGCATTAAGACAGCCATCTTCCACAAGACCAGTTATGAATTTCCTAAAGTGCTATTCTTCAAAAACGTTTCACCCTGCTTCTGCTTTTTAGTTTGTTCAAATTTTGGGCATTTTGTTGTTTTCAAAGCAATCTTTGCCCTGCATATTTAGTTCAGCAATGAACTATGAGCCCCTTCAGTTACCCATCTTGTTATAACTGTGATCTGTAGTATGTGGGCCACAATATCGGTTCCAATATTAATTTGTTGACTATTTTATTGCCTGTCCATGTTATCTATTTAGAAATGTAAAACCAAAGAATAGAGGTTAGGTTTCTCATTTATTTAAAACTAATTAAAAATTGACCATATTTTTTCTGATATCATCCAGTTTTTCCCAGACAGGCAACCATTGTGCACTGATCTCTTAGTGAGACCTGAATCAGCTACGCACTGCTCCTATGTAGTGGACTCAGTCTGGTCAGTATTTATTTGCATATCTTTTCAAATGCGTTTTCACTTTTAAACTCCTTTAACAAAGTTGTTGGTCTCCTACTGCCCTCACACCATCTTTAAAATCAGAATACATTTAAATCTGTCAAGACAGCATAGACAGCCAATGGGTTTCAGAAGTTCAAAGTAGCATCTACCGAATACAAAATAATATTTCTGTCAGCTTTTGCTGTGCGGCTACATTTCTTCTTGTTTAAGACAATGTACAAATTGATTTTCTGAGTCACACACTGACAAATGCCATTTTCAACAGAAATAAGGATGGAAGTATTTTCTCCTACTGAAGCACACAAAATGCTTCTGTAAACTTCACAATTCACTCTGCTGTTGTCATCAGTAGTTACATCATCAATGAAGATGAGTCAGCCAGTTCCAGGATATACTGTATACAATGTGAAAGAATGACCAAAGGAGACAGGATAAAGAGACTCGCCTCCACCACATTTCCCAGAAGGAACAGCCTGCTGCCCTTTGTCACCTGACCAGTCAGAGAAAAATGATTGGTCAGGTGATGATTTAAAGCCAGGATGCAGCCAGCAGGTCTAAAGCAATGGATTGCAAAAGGGTGTGAAGGAGCTGAGTGAGCAGCAAGCAAACATTCTGTAATACACAGGATGATGATGTGGAAAATGGTAAGTGCTGATAAGCAGCGTTGTTTCCCGGTTGTGCATTTCATTAGGAATTGAAGACGAGTCCACTTAGTGCTCTGGGTAAGCTAACCTTTATTTCTGTTGGTTTGGAATTGTGTTTAAATAAGTGCAGCCCTGAACCAGTGTTAAAATGTCTACATTGCATCATGGTGCTTCTTGTGGGCTGGAGGACAGTGCAGATGTTTCCTGCAATCTCCTACAGCTGGACTGCCATATTTATTCTTATAAAATTTACTCTCACCAGCTTCTCCAGAGGAACAAACAGTTCCAGAACAGTGTGTTGCACAACCAAACATCAGTGTATATCAGGAGTTTACCTCCCTGATGAACAGAAGGGGATTCTGTGTTGTTTAAGGTCTTTGAGTTGAAGGGTTGATAGTGAAGCGGGTTATGCAGAGGTCAGTAGTCCCAGTTTTTTATTTCAGGTCCTAAAAAGCTGTGCAGTAAATGAGCTGTAGCCAAGCTATCCTCAATAGCTGCAGAGCTACTGCATTTGATAAAAAGGAATGCAGGAGCAAGTTTCAGAATGCCCTCATAAATTGTAAAGACGTTCTTTTAGCAGAATTTTACATATCCTAATGATCATGAAAATGGTCTCAAGGGCCAAAAGAAACTAATCGAAGGAAGTAATCAAGACCTTTATTATAATTACAGAAGACAGTGATTTTTTTCATGCTTATTTAAAATAGTTATATTCACGTCTGCTACTTTATTCCTAGGTACAAATATAGATAGACCTGTCAAAATGTATTTTTCCCATCATATTCTTTTTTTATACCTAAGCAATTGCTGGATGAGTTATGATTTTTTAAAGATAATTTGAGGCATCACCTTATTTTACCTGGAGTAAAGTCTTCACAAAGCTGCCTGGAAGATTTTTTGGTTTAAATAATCTCTCTGAATGTCAGGTAAAATGGTAGCAGTAACTTAAGACAACAGGGGGAATAAAGTTCCCTGGCAGTTCTCCAGTACAACTCCTACATAAGCATTTTCTAAAGTAAGCAAATGGTAATGAAGTGGAGGACAAGGTGCCTCCTGCAGTCTGTGACCCTTGCTGTATAATGTGAATGGATAGCAGGAGGTCAGGACTTTCAGAGTACGACTGTTCGACTGAAGAACGATGGTGTTTATATGCCAGTTATTGGATAATAGAGTGTGACAAGATTTGTGCACCTACTTAGCAAGAAGATCATGACTCACAGTCACAGAAGCCAGGCTAGGGAAGGTAATTGTTTGACTACAGGATGTGTGACATTGTCATTTTCAGCTGCCACAGTACAGGAGCCAGAACTCCCCCACCAGCATGAGGGAAGACCCCATCAATCTGTTACTGCCCCCTACAACTGAGAGCTTTAGCCCTGGGCAAGCTGCTTTTCCCTGTCAGTAGGGATGCTTCATTATTCTATAATGGCCATGCAGGCACATTCCTCTAAATGGGCAGTGCTCCTCTGCCTTGTTTTTTTAATTAGTTTCTCCATGCAATGCCTGTGGATAGTGTAGGCAATTAAAGAAGAGAAATAAATAGGCACAGATGTTTTACAAAAGGCAGGCGTCAACGTTAATCTAAGTGTGCATGCATTATTTTAAGATTCACCATAGTTCTTAGAAGCCAGATCAAGCTGGTCAAGATCAGAGGTGTCATGAGAGGCCTACTTTGGGTGAAATATATGGATATCGTGTTTGTTCCAGACTCCTACCACCCTCTGTGTAAAGCCATGTTCTCTGACTTGGGTCCATGAAATCAATCAAGTCCATCGTTGCCTTTTTTTATTCCTCCTTGCCTCATCCAAAACACTGCAATTGTTTTTTTCCTGCAAATCTACATGCCTGCCTCTTGCGGATAAAAAGAAGTAACTGCATTGCTTTTTATAGTTTGTGGATGCTGGATTCTTCTTACACATGTTCCTGTTTTACTACAGGTAGATGTGTGGGCTGACCTTTTTGATGTAACGGAAAATCCTGCACGAGTGAGAGTCTTGACCGTTGTGGTTTCTCTGATCAGCTAATTTCACACTAAGGAAGCTACGTAAAACCTGCCTAACATGCCCTGAAAGCTCTGTGATCTGAAATGCTGTCAGAATATTGGTCATTATTATTCTAGTACCTGGAATGACCACTCCAATCCCCCATCCCCCATCCATCTCCAAGCTCATAAACTTGGATGCAATCAGAATATTGATGTAACCTGCTGCTCAAGGGGATAGATCTCATCAGGTCTCATTTCCAATTACAACCATTTAATATGGTTGTGTAGGGAAAGGGCTAATGCCAACCAAATTATTCCTCATTTATCTGTGTGCGCGTCAGTAAGAAACTACAGTATGCATCAGTGAGCAGATGAATTTGGGTGAAGCTGTGTGCTCCTCTATCTCAGGGTTAGAAAAGCCTGTTAATCTATACCTCTTTCTTCCTGTCCGGATTAAAAGTCAGGGAAAATACTTGTGCAAGGGCGGGTTAAAGTAAATATATTTGCCTATAAAAGAGAAACAGACCTGGCAGATTTTACATTCTTTGACCTGTTGGCGACTCTGTCAGAGCAACATACTTTCTACCCCTTACAAAGTCCCAATTAAATGCTGGTTTCAAATTATTCAGCGGCAGCTGTCTTGAAGTTTTGATTTTAGCTTGGTCTTATTCTCCCTTTTTTTAGTATTGCATGCACAGAGAATTTCTCTACTTCCTTTTTGTAAAAGAAATGTATCAGTGTCACTTTCTTCCCAAGTGTCACGCACACGGACTGAAATCTGTGTCAGATCTTGTAGAAGACCCTATGCGATGCGGTAAGAGCTGGAGAAAACAGGAGGCGAGGTAAAAGGGAACACACAGGGGTTTAATAGTGCGCAAAATAATAGTGACAATCCGTGAGACAGTGAACGGGGAAGACAAAACGGCATCCAAATCCAAACGGGTCCAAGGCCAGGTCAAAGCACAGTCCGAGAGTCCATCAACAAGAAATCCATCCTGGGACGCAACAAAGTTAAAATCCCCGGGAGGGGGGAGCACACGGACAGACGAGACATGGAGGTCCAAGGGTGACGGGGCGAGATCCTCCAGACCCCGGGCTCAGGAAACGGGAGGTGTCGGGGATGAGGCCTATGCCCTCAGGAGACGGATGTAGGGTTTCCTGGTGCTAGGCGGGCCTCGCGACATCTTACCCTAATGATGAGCCCCGAGGACTGGAGGAGCTGGTCTTTAAATAATAATGCTAAAAGGGTACACCTGGAGAGCTTAATCACACGAACAATTATGAGAGCAGTGGAGCACCCTCTAGGGAGGGATGTCGGGCGTGACACCAAGAACTTTAATGTCAAGCTAGTACTTCCTAAGAGACCATGGTTGTAGGGGTTAATTTCATGCTCTTAATGATATGTAAAATAAATCATAGATCTGATCTTTCCCCATTCAAGCAGGGATTCTCCACCTTGAATTTCCATACAAATAAAAACATTACACATTTTGGACAAATAATACAGTACATCTGCTTATTTTTCCTTTCGCTTTTGTGTATCAGCACACAGGCCATAGACACCACAGATGTGCATGTTTATTAGCGGCAGTTGTCTCTTCAAGCACACTGCAGCCGACTGTAAGTTTTTCCTGTACATCTGGAGAGAAGATAAATGATGTTACACCAACTCCTGTACTGAGGGCCATTCATCACGTCCAGCCCCAAGCTGTAAAGCTTACAGGAAGCCAAAGAAAACCCTGCTTCACTCCGACTTCATCACAATCATGCTGAAAGAAAACTGAGCCGGAGGAGAGCCAAGTGAAGCGATTCTTCAAGTCTTTAGGTTTTAGAGGAGATTACAGTGATGCCTAGCTGACAAGACCTATGTGTAAAACTGAAAACTCATAATCCTGCATATTGAAGAGATGAAAGAAACTCATTCTCCTAGAGTCCTCGGATGTGTATTTTGTTTTTGGTTTCCAGTTTACGCAAGCCTCTTGTTAATTATAATGGTCATTTCTCACTTGCTTAATTGGAACAATCTGACATCTCATAAATGGGAAGGAACATCAATGTGTATATTGTCCCTAATTAATTTCGTTTCCCTTCTAGTTAATTGAATCTGAATGCCGTAATCGTAAAAATCATTGTTTGCAGCTCCTGACCCAGAAATCTGTTTCCAGCTTCCTTCTGCTCGCCACAGATGTTATGATTAAGATAAGGAGGCTGTACGAAAGCAAACGGCTGATGTAATCTTCTCAGTTTTCAATTTTGTCAATGTGGATTTGGTCATTGTAAATTGATTTAATGCTAGGACCGTGGTACTAGCACAGGATGAGTAAGGACTGTGCACACTTGCACTGCTTTTTCCGCTGTGATATCTATTGCACCCACAGCAGTCATGATATTTGTTGGAGGAGTGATGTAGCTCTCTCTGAGAGCCCTATAATACTTACCGCCACAAGGGATGCTGAGGCACAGCATGTAGAGGACACCTACTGTACATGACAGCCAGGATGTGGACCAGATGTGTCTGGACTATAGGTCTCACTGGCCGTTTACATTGTCTCCTTTGCGCACTTGCTCCAGGGACTTTATTGTTGGGTTCAGTTCATTTATACTGGCAGCTTTTGTGTCTTTTAGAAGAATGTGTTGTGGTTTTATAGTTGATTAAATCACAAGAAATGCTTCTCTGTGGCTTTTGCTTCAAAGAAGATTAGAAAAGCCTTGATCTGGAAAATGGACAACATTCCCTCAGATTGCTAATGAGCTATTCCAACACTTGTTAAGATTGAATTTTTGTAGTCGAAGATGTAAATTTTGATCTCTCGCATCCTGCTTGCATTGCTTATGCTGAATGTCTTCCAAATTCTTTTCTTGTTTGATCACACAGACCGCAGTAAAAGCAGGCAGCTGATTACAGCAGGGAGTCCCTTTTTCCAGAAGCAAGCACAATCTTACCTGCTCTGCTCCTTTCTGCACCTTTGCGCTTTGCTAACACCAGGTCATTATAAGCAAGAGTTTTATATGGCTCCAAAAGTCTCAGGTGCATGTAAGGAATATTCTTTGGTGTAAAACATCACTGTCTGTACAGAACTGGCTGGTTAAGTGGTTGGTGCAGCTGCCACAGTTCTGGAGTCCGGGGTGTGTTTGTGGGCTGTGGACTGCATGTTTTCCTCATGTAGCATGGGCTTTATATGTCATGATGCTGGAGCACTGCAGGTCAAGCTAGCATTGCCACGGCAACCGGCCACACTCCTCCACTCCTGTCATCTGTGCCAGTTGGCATGGATATACAAACAGACAGAAAGCTTGATTCACCTGTGCACTATCTGGCCATCTCAGGTGAATCAAGCTATTTAAGGGCGGCTTTGTCAGTGCACTGGGCTCTGTTGTAGAGTGTTTACTCAGAGCCACCCGAGACTCAAGTGATTTATATGAATTGGGCAGCCTGTGACCCAGCAGTGCATTTGTGTTCTCTGCAGATAAGGCTGCTCTGCAAGCAGGTGTTCCCCTGCCTTTGGATCATCTGTCCTGCTTCAGCTTGGCTTAATCTCCTGGCTTCCCTCTTGGTGTTTTGTAAGGTTATTCCCCAGGCTTTGAACCCACTACTTTTTGAATTACTTCTCTGGGCTGTTTTTCTGTATGTCCGCTTGCCTATCTACTGCCTGACTGTGAATCCTGCTACTGTATGTTCTCGAACCATGACCCTGAAGAGTCTTTTCAACTTTTCTCTTGCACACCTGTTTCCGGTGCTGACCTTCTCCACGCTCTGCTTGTGTCCCTTGCCTGCAACCACACCATGCTGTCTGCCATTTCTGTGTTTTGTTTTTCTCTCTCACCCTGCACACAGGTTCCTCTTATGACACACAGACAGCTGATTCGTTCCACCTTGAGAAGCAATGCTTGGCTATGCTAAAGTGCCCATTTCCATGGGGACCAGCAGTTTGTTTTGCAATGTCAACCTGGAATACCACTATTGTTCTGTTATTGGAAAATGTTTATTTGCTTTCCATTCTAGGTATTGGAATATTCTAGAACATTGTGTAAAGACATTCAAGAAGGAACTTGTTAATCATTGTACAAGTCCTGAAGGACAAGGGTTCCCAATCCTGGTCCTGGAGGAGAACACATCTGCTGGTGTTTATTCACCACACACAGGGCTTATTTATCAACTGAAGCCATAATTCAACAAACAAGTTGCGTGATTCTAATATTTGCTATTTTTCAACTCAAAATTCAAAACATCCTATCGATGAAATACAATAGCTAAATGACAACTTCCAACATATTTAAGAGTTGAAGACAAACAGTTCAAATTAATCTTACTAATAAGTCAATTACACATTCAGTTACACAATTGTGTAACTGAGAGCCCAGATGGAACAAAAAACAGCAGGTATATGGGTCTTCATCTCCAGGTTTAAGAACACTTGCCACAGACACTTTTTTCAACATATACTATGCACAGCCAGTTAGTTAAGGGGGATCAGGAGCCAAATTCTAGGAAGTCATTCAGCAATAGCCAATAAAATGTAATCTCCATCTTCTTGAGAAATGGGAGTAAAAACCAAGCTTTTGACAAAAAGCAATCCCAGAAAAAGACTCAGAACCTAGGGTCTGTGAGGTAGCAGTAAGAACCACCATACCACTGGAGGGAGCAAACTGAAGGGCAGTGCCAGGCTCTTCTGGAAGCCTGCTCAAGCTTCTTGATAGTAGAGAAGCCATTTGTTCTCGGTTCAGTACTGATGGTATTTGCGATTGGGCCAGCTCTGGCATTGTTGGAAGATCGGGCACGAGAGAAACCAAGGCCAGATTCTCAGTAGAGATAAAGGAGCACTTGAAGTAAATCTGGGACTCCAATCCTGAAAAAGTACAAAAATGGCTATGTAACAATAAAAATAAATCATGCATACAGAATTTGATCAGTACTGTACATTCAAAGGCTGTTTCAGAAACAGAGACAGAGGTTTCCAGCTTTCAGGTTCTATCCCTGTGCAAGGCATCCCCTTGGTGTAATCTCTCAGACTCACATAGGGGGTTTGATGATCTGTAATTATGCTTTTAATGTCATAAAGAATGCACGTTATTTACAATAATTTCATATTTGCATTTGACTTTTTTATATTTGGGAGTCCCGATTGAGAGGGTATTTTACAAAAGGACCTTCTTGCAGGACAATTTTGAAAAACCCTGCCTTATTCCTTAAAAAATAGCTTTATGTTTATTTTATGTTGTAGCTTTTGTATTTGTGAAGAAAAGAATAATATGTTCAATCCTGGCATGATGAAGTCTTCCACCCCTGCATCTCAAAATGAAATGAAATGACTGACTCAGTTCCACGTCTAAAAACATACAGTAGTCGCTGAAATATTTGCGGTTGTGTTTCTTTTGCTTTGTAGCACATTCCCTGAGTGCATAGCTGTACCTGCTTTGTACACTTGAAACCACATGAACTCAATATCTGTGCTTGGGGCTGGGACTGTTCTGATATACAAGAAGTAGCCAGCCTGCAACCAGCAGTGTATTTGTGTTCTCTGCAGATAAGGCCAGGGCACTGGTGGCAGCCTTGCAAGCAGGAGTGCCAACTGGCTGTGCCACTTGCCACACAGTGTGCAGCTGTGATTTGCAGTACCCTGTAAAAATGCAATCAGAGCTGCCGCATGAAGAACCTCATCTATAGGCTTAATCTAGTAAATTCAGACCTCTGTACCCCAGAAATATAAAGCCCTGACATACTTAAGTGAGAGGCTAAAAGGGAATGCAGAGGAGATGACCTGAAACACAGACCCACTGCTCTCCCTGTGTGTCATGTAGAGTCTGACATGGACACTCGGGATCAAGGCTGCTGAATATGCCACAGGCAAGTGTCACGACCGCCAGCCAGCAGAGACCAACTCTTAAGCGATCTAATCAGCAACAGCAGCGGGTTATTATTAACAAGTGATATTTACACCATCCTAACCTGCTTCCCGTTGCTCGTTATTGAGTCTACTCCTTGAGAGCTCTACCTGTCGTTTATTCTGGATTCTGGACTCCCCTTCTGCCTTTTTGACTTTGGACCTCGCCTCTCGTCTCGGACTGTTTGCCTCCTGTGTTCTCCCCGGATTACGACTTACTGTACCTTACCCCTTTTGACCACGACCTTGTCTCTGGCTTCGGATTGTTTGCTTCTATCACCCTTCCTGGTTTCTGATACACCCTTTTCCTTTGGACACCGTACTCGCCTGTCGTATTGGATTGTTCGCCTGCCTGGTCAACTACTCACTCCTGCGTCTGCGCAGGATCCTCGTATCTATCCAGCAGGGATTCCTAACAGCAAGGACATGCTGCTGGAAATTGGCAGTTCTCATTTTAATGTGGCCAGGCTTTGTAGGATCAGTGGGCCTTCTACAAAGACGCGTGCTGTTTCAACCCCCTTTTTTTAAAATTCCATTTGAAATTGAGTTCATCACTTGAGCTGGCAGGTCACTGAACCTGAAAGGAGTCAATGCGCAGATAATGAGAAGAGTCATTTGTTGTTAAAACAGAAGCTGCCTTTTAACACTAAGCCATGGAAGCATTGCACCCAAATTCAGATGTAAATTAATCTGTATTATTTGTCACTGGACAGGTAAAGTCAGAAATGCAAGTACATAGTAGAAACAGAAAAGTAATAACTCCATACAAAGCTAATGTGTTTACACAGGGCAGTAGCTCACAGCAGTAACAGACAAAAGCCACGCCAATCAAAGCAGAATTTGGGATGAAGAACCTGAGAAGGGGAAAGCGAAAACAAAGTGCTTAGGAAAACATAAGCTGATCTCTTTAAGCAGTTTTTCAATTATTACCTCCAAACAAATGTGTATTTGCAACAAACCTATAAGCAGTCACAGCTACTGTACAATTCAAAGAGTCATAATAATTGTCCTCGAAAGCTTGTTGGATGAGTAAAGAAGCTATTGATTTTTTTCTGTAGAACAACTGATTCTTCAATAGTTAGCTTGTTTGCCATTATTTCTGACTGAACAGCTTTTACAAGTTGACCAATTCACGATGAACAGACACAGGTGGAATTGACACAGAGGGTTCCTTCTACAGAGATCCCATTTGTTAGATTTCAGGCAACACACCTGCATGTGGGCAGTTATGAAACTCGGAAATTGGTACAGGGACGATACCAATTACAAATTCCATTTGACTCTTTAAGAGCTTAATTTACAAATACGCTCCAGACAGAAACCTGAATTGATTTCACATTAGCCTGTGATTGAGAACTTGAAGCAAAAGCCAGAAGACAGTGTTCCTGTAGGAACAGGTTTAGAAGCCACTGATCTGGAATGTTAAATGAAACTCCAGTACAGCATAAGGAAGAAATGGACAAGTAATACTGTAGGTTTATTCCATGCTGAAAAGAGAAGAAAGAAAACATAACGTTTCGGCTGTGAAGCCTTCTTCAGGTGCCCACATGTTGTGTTTTCTCTCTTCTCTTTTCAGCATGATATAAACCTATTACTTGTTCCTTTGCAGCCTACACATGCTGACGCAGCTACCCACCTGAACTATAAGGAAAAAATGCTGTATTGGGTGTTACTAAGTAAGAAAAAATTGCCTGTGACTTATATTCAGAATATATTCACAATGTATTGAATTATGTAAAGAGGCATTGTCTTACTTTAGGGTTATTTCAGATATTTTTTATAGTTACAACCTGGTGTTTCTATAGGTAATTCTATATTTAAATTACAGTACAGTTTTTGGTACATATACAGTATGATACATGCTTAATTAACTACTCATTATTTTTGTTTAGGCCTTTACTATGGATTTGTTTCCACCTCGCAACTTAAAGAGTATTTTGAGATATGATACTAACAAAACAGACTGTAAAACAGTTGAGTGCATATTGATTACATGCCTGCAGAAGAACTGGGCATTGTGAAGGTTTTTTTGTTTATGCTAAAAGTGATTCCATTTTCGCTCCTTTGTGTTTGTTAAGTTGCTCAATACAGTTGAGGACTGTCGCTCTGCAAAATATTTTTGAATCCACTTCTCTTTATGATTTCTCACCCCGAATCTACCTCTCTCTAACTCACATGGTGTCATTAAGACATCACGAGTAGTGTATGTGTTCTGGATTTAAAAACCCACGTCACCCTGTGCTGACAAGACTCAGCCTCCTCTATCTTGCTATTTCAGGGCCTCCAGGTATTGACAGAGGAATTTTCTTCCCCTTCAGCACATAGTTGTTGAGTGTGCATTTTTATAATCCCTTTACATATTTATTTTCTTTTTGATAATCTATTAAATCACCTTAAACTGTGCTAATGCCCAAAACAGATTTGATACATCTGTAACCCCCCTAGTCCCCAAATGCAGGATTTTTTTCTTCAGCTTAATCCCCGCTCAAGTAAATTCTGCAGAATCCTGTTAGGAGGTGCTTGAGCATTTTGCTGCGTTAGTGCAGTGGCTGACAGCAGGCAGTAAATGATTATGCGGTTCAAAGGTTGCACCCTCATTATTACTCAGTGTGCTGGCAGGCTGAGATAGGTTGAGCTGCTTCACGATTTTAATTGTTGTTGATTGCTGAGATATTACTGATGGAAAATTAATGTGCACGCGGTAGGCAATTGATTTATTGGCCACAATGTCCGCACAGTACCTGGGAGTCATCCTGAAACTCGCAGTCCTAAATACTCCAGGGCTCAGCTGCATTAACAGGATCCTGATCGGCTTTGCACAACACCTGCTCAATGCAGCTCCAGTGATCCTGGCTTCAATCCTTATTTTTTATCCCATTAACTCAATCAGCCACGGGCTGTAAACGTATAGTACTAGAGAACATGAGGTATTAAACAGGTCAAAATAGCAGAAATAAAGTTGGTTGGTGAAATCGGCTTGTTCTGTAGGCAAAGTTTAAGAACCTTAATTACACAGAAAAGATTTTCATTAACTATAAGGTCCCACAGCATTTAATTAAGGCTGCTTTTACAGTCTTTCCAGCTGCTCATTTCAATCGGGACTCTATTTTATCTATTACTGTTTTTTTTTTTCCATCAACACAGCTTTGTTTACACAGCTGCGTGCTGATATGTTGAAGATGGACTGTGGACACATGTACACATTCTTGGCAGAGGTGCGCTCATGTCTGCCTTCAGCTGGTTATCACATGTAGTGAAACGTACAGAATTGTGTGTGCTTTCTCCTACAGTCTGGCAGGGGTTTCTTCTAAGATCTCTGGTTTCTCCCCTCTCCTGCAGGTTGGATTTGATTGGCTGTTCTACTGGCCTTGCGATGGACCAGTATTCAATTCATGGGATGAGCAGCTCCACAATCTCAATCCAGATTTCCACCCTAGACGTCTGGAGACACTTATTAGGATAAAAGCCTTTTCTGATGATGGGTGGAATCCCACTGCTTAAAAGAGATGAAGTGATGCAGCTCTCACTGACAACACTGGTGGCTCACACATCAAAGTTCAAAGGGTGTTGGGGCTCTGTTGAGCAATGGGCTGAGAATACCCTGGTTGACAGCCTACGCAAACAAAGTGACATGGTTGGGCCATCACAGTGAGCCTAGGATAATGTCCAGACCTGAACCGGTTGATGTATCAATATATAGACTGTATACCTCTACTCGCTGAGACACTCAAGAATTCCTTTCTTTTAATCATTTTTTATAAATTATGTACATACAACTTTATCTGATTTTGAATGAGCCTCTCTTCAAGATACAATCCCCTGGAGTTAACACTGATTAGAACAAAGCACACATATGCTAAAGTACATCTCCATTTCTGCAGAAATCATATCTTTGAAATATAAATCAGTGTCTTTTCTTCTTTAATAATAATGCCTTAGCCTTGGGAATAACCTGCTTTAACTCGCAGGGCTGCAGAGACAGCAGACCCATTTACAGCTGTAAAGAAATGAAGTGTGTAGAGAGACGAAGCATCCACAGTGTTGCAGCCCTGCAGGCTGTGTTCCGTGTCGACAACTCCTTGTACATTTGAGTTCCTGTTGTGTACTGTATCTGACTTGTGCAGGCACGCTTAGTCTGTATTTTTAATTGGTGGAGGTTGTGTTCCAGAGTGTATGTCACCTTAACAATGTTTTCAAGCTTGCTTCATTAGAGTGCTGATTGTAAGACAAGAAAATAATAACATCATGTATATTAATTCTGAGCCTAAGGACTTCATCTCACATTCACAAAAGAAATATTGTAAAAGGACTACATTTGTCTGGGGCTTATTCACTATGCAGTGTTTCTTCTCTTTAGGAGTGCTCAACCCTTTTCTGTCCTGAAACTCCCATATTGTCAAGGATGTCGGAAAGGCAAGCCATGGAATGACAAGGAGAGCAGTAGAGACCCTATGCGTAGCAGTAAAAGGGGCAACACGGGGGTTAGCCCAGGCTCAGGGGGTCAGGCGATGTTGGTTAAGAAACCAATGCCCTCAGGCCACGGACAGGAGTGACCTGGTTGATCTGTACCCTCAATGCTGAGCCAGGAGCAGAGCAGACACAGGAAGTAAATAGCCTACACAACAAGACACACCGGAAAGACATGAATAATCACAGAGAACTAGGAACAGGACAGAAGTAGAGTGCCCTCTAGGTGTACAGGGTGTGACACATATCTTTTGTTTTCTCCCTCGAAATCCAGCCTCCCTGTAATGAATTATAAGCAAAGGGGCCTTCATTCAGGGAGCCCAGAACACTAAAGATCATGGGCTCAAATGGGAATATGCCAGGGCACCTGGCTGAGTGGCTCAGCCAGTAAAGACACTCTCTCTCTCAGAACAGGCTGGCAGTCCTGAGCACACTGTGATTGGTATCCTCCCAGTAGTGACACGCAGCTGGCAGCCAGTGTCGCGTGAGTAGGCTAGGGATTAGCTGGTCAGGACTTCCTTGGGATTCCAGCAACCAGTGATTCATGCTGCTTCCCTGCAGACCTGCAGCAACATGAGTGAAGGATTCGCTGCTTCTCTAACCAGCACACTATCCCTCCCACGGGACACCATGGAGCCCGCACCACTGATGGGACAGAGGAGCATGCCGCACTCCCTCTTTCTCTCCGGGCGGAATGGGAATTGCTAGCTGGTTTGGAAGCAAACAAGTTGAGCCCCCACGTCGGTTGGGTGCAGTATGAAAAATGCCAAGAAAAAGATGGGTTGTGCAGTGAAGTGCTTGGGACTGAGCCCTGCCTGGGTGGCTGGGGTTTAACACTGTACAATGGCTGTGGCCCAGAGCAACAAAATGCTCCTCACTCCCCCCTCAGTCCCCGTCTCATTCTAGTGATGCTCCTGGGGATTACTCGGGTTATTGCGCGTAATAGAAGCACTCCTGTTTTTTTTGCTCTTTTTCCCCAGGCAGGATCATCAGCATTCTTCGGGCGCAGGCTCACAAGCAGTGGGGTGGGGGCAGGGGAGCCGGCTGCTGAATGCTAATCAAGGCCAAGTCACGTTTCCCACGCTGAGGGCTCCTCCATGAAAATCGATGATTAAAAGCCCGAGTCCTTGTCCTGGCGCCCCCGCCTGAATAAAACATTGCCTGTTTGTCCTGTGGTGTCACTGGCACACTGACTGCTGGATAGATGGGGCAGAAACAGGTAAAGGGGTCCTACCAGGTGGGGGGGGGTTCATTCTCTGAGATGGGCTGCTCCTCACTGTTCCCTAGATGGGTCTTTTGCTTACTCTGTGGATCTCCCTCCCACCACACACACACAGAAAGCAAAACACACAAACCTTTCGAGGCTTCTTTCTGAAAACGTAAGTAGAACACACGTATCCAATCGATTTGAGTAATAGGCATGGAACGGTTTCATTAAACATTTACCAACCCGATAAAACAGGCTGAGCTGCAGGAGGACACCAGAGGTGCTGCAGGAGCTGCAAATCAGCCCCCAGCCTTCTCCTCCTCTCCGTTTGCAAGAATTCCCCGATGACAAATTCCCTTCACCTCGCCCTAGATTTGCGACTCCCACGCCTATGGTATCTCCACAGCCCGTGGGCTCCTTTCAGAATCCATCACGCACATGTGCAGGCAGTAACCAAATCAGAACATATCAAACTATTTTGGCTGTCACGAAAAGCACTGGAGAACAGCACTCCAGATCCAAAACAAATCAAATTGCAATATTAGCCTAAAAAAAAACAAGCAGGGGCATGAAATCACACAAGCTCAAAACTCATCCTGCAGTGTGTTAGATGCTCAATTTTCTATTCATGAAATTCTCAGTTTATGCGTCCTAATTTCATTTTCTTATTTTTAAGGTATTTTCACAGTTTGAAATCACTGCACACCACATACAGTACAATACGAGTGAAAGACTGTTTTTCAAAGTTTATAGACTCTATGAAAATGGGAGCTTTCAATTTTTTTTCAGCTCTCCTGTACACAGTCCCTGAATCACCAGACTGCAGCTCAAAATGAGTGTGTTAGGTTGATCTTCCAGGAAATTTAAACACAAATATTTTGGGGGGGATTCTAGAGAGCTTTGGAGGAAATCCTTTATTTCCCACTTCGGGAAAGCTGCTAATACCCACCCCTGGACACTTTGGTCAATCCAGGAGGACTCCTGGAGGATTCCTCAGCTCTTTAATATGCACTACGAGCTTGCAGAATGGCTTCCAGTGGGAATGATCTGTGATCTGTTCAAAACATGACAAGGGCACCACCCAAGTCCCTCTGGAACGGCACTTGGCAATCTCATTGGCAGGCATCCAGCCAGAGTTTTCATTCACACCTGTACAGTATGTATACAATGACTAAGCTGTACATTCATGCTCCTTTAAATGTTATGACAAACAATGCAGCATGTATTTATAAAGACACCTAAGGGAAGAACACCTTCACTCTGCATCACAAACACTGCAGATATCTGCACTGCACAAACAGCTGCTCTACTAGGTCACAGACATGAGAAGTGTCCTGTATTTTCAGTAAACCTAAATATTTAGTTTTGAAGAACTAGCTTTTCATAGGTGGAATAAGCCCTAAGCTGCTGAGAAGAGGTATCATTCTCAAGTAAGTGGAGCGTAGCAAAAAAGTCATAAATTAGTAAATAACCTTGTTTCAGATACAGAGTGACCTTACAAAGGTCCTTAACTATACACTTTAGGGTGTAAAACACTACATTAATGCAATTATTTATAATTATTCTAGACTTCCAGATTGGAGCACGTTGTATAATCATGGGGAACTTCGAATAAGCCCTGGATTTGCAATGTTTCAGGCTTATTGAGTTCATATTCCATTTTAATTGACCATAACATCCCCGCAGCTGAGTTTTAAACCCCTTGAGTGTTTTATAAAAATTTATCCAAAAGCAATTTGGGGCTGAATGTTAGCCTTAGAATTAAAAACAAGAGATAAGGCTTGCAGGAAGCTTGCAGGAGCACCTTGCCTTCAGTGTGCTGCGGGTGTGTAGGAGAGGAGACCGTGTGCTGTCCAAGCTGTTCCCCAGCCCCTGAGTGACTGGCTGCAGCTTTGTGTTTCTCCTGCCTGCTGCTGAGAGACAGAGCCCAGGGTGGGCTATTGCCATGGAAGCTAATTTAAGCAAGACCTGGCGCAGTATGAAATGCACTTAATTTGAATCTAAATCGGTCTGTGAGAGATTATTATTTTTGTAGCTCATACAAAATGAAGAAATTTAATGACGCAAATGCCCCGTGTATTTTCAGTGTTCAGGAAGTGAAGCTTTTCTGTTGTTTTTTTTTTAGTTTTGTTGAATTTCTTTAACACATATTAATTCAAACTGAGAAACACCCATGTGGTTTATTCACATTCATTTCCATGTCCACGGCTAAAACACAGTTTTATTTTTTTTTAAATACTTCTTTTGGGCCCCTCAAGCTGAAACTTGCAATCAAAGAGTTAAAATCCGAGAGGTAGTCAGTTTTTCCACATTGCTCATTTGGTAATTATACTGTAGCTGATTAATCTGGAGATTTTATGCAGAGGATGGTAAGAATACCGATGAATAATCAACAGAATTTTGCTAGCTAGTTTGACTCCAGGCTTCTTTATCCATATCTGGGGTAAAACTGTCACTGCCTATTGCTGTCCACCAATGCTACATTACAATGGGGTGGGGGTGTTAGGGGCAATGGCTGGACTCTGCAGGTTGGGTTGGGGATTTGCGGGTGCCTGACATATTGATTCAAGTCCAGGGACACTCCACAGCATCTGCCCTGGTGCTGTGATTGACATCAGTGCCTATCTGTCAGTGTGTTGGCAGGGGGAGTGGAAAGTGTACAAGTATGGACAATGCAAAAACCAATTGCACAAACGCAATCCAAACATTCACGTCTTGAGTGGCAGGCGACTGGTGTGCCGGAGTAGTGAGTCGGACATCTGGGCGGGCAGTATGAGCTGGGCACTCGCAGGAGAGCGACAAAGCACTTCGTGTTTGGTCTTGTCTGTAAGAAGACAAGAGCTGCCTTAAATAAATGTGACACCTCTGGGAGGACTTGACATTAGTGGACAGCCTTATTCATCTACAAGTGCTCAAGGACGGGGTTGATCAAGTTTACAGATGCCGTAATCAGGCCAGGTGATAACGCTGGACTCAGCACAAGTGGCAACTCTCATTTCACTCATCGTTTTCTTCCTTGGGTCACTTTGATCTTGCATGTTCAAAGCCGTTTCCAACATCATCCGCAGCTGTTTTGAGTTTGCTGTGACAGGTAGAAAAACTAGACCAAAGCCGCGCACTCAAAGCAATTTCCTTTCAGTGAAACTAGTGCTTGGCTTGTGGCCTGGTTGCAATAACAGACTGCACAAAGTTAAACGCAGCTAGGGATTGACAACTGGTCCTTTCGTTTCTATTTTTAAACTTCTGAAGTACGAATTAATTGCTTTGAATCACCATGAAAAATTGAGTTAATTACTGAATCACTGAATCACCTCCTTTACAGCCTTATCTTTGTTTTTGTTTGGCGTAACAGCCAACAGGCAGTTCACTTTTCACATAGCTGACTGGGGTGCCGTCTTTAATTGATCGGGCAAGCTGACATCAAGATGAATGATATGCTAATGAGCACAATTTATCCCATGCAGGCTTAATTACAATGCAAGTCTATATACAGGTAACTTAGAAAAAACACATTATACTATAATATTGGAGTATATTTTGAAGACACTTATTAATCAGCATGTGACTGAATCATTTGCCCTTTATCCCATGCAGGTTTAATTACAATGCAAGTCTATGCTAGAAAAACACATTAAACTAAAATATTGGATTATATTTTGAAGATGTTTATTAATCAGCATGTAACTGAATGGCTTTTTCGGGTATTTTATTTTGATAGAATATTCCAGAACGGGGCAGTGCAGTGGTTAGCATTGCTGCTAACCAATGCTGGGGCCCTGGGTTCAATTATAGATGTGGGTTGCTATGTGTGTAGTGTGAAAGTTTGCCTGGTGTTTGTGTGGGCTTTTGCTGGGTTCACTGGTTTCCTCCCACAGTCCAAAAACATACTGGTAGGCTCTGGCTCCCCTGCAACCCTGAATTGAATGAAGCAGTTAAAAATGAATGGATTTAGAACAGGTAATCCTCAAGCTGTTTGCCCTCCAAATGCCCCAAAATGCTCACATTTCCAATCAGTAGTAGTATCTCTGTTATGGATTAACTCCTACAGACCTGGAACAGCAGTGTAGAACTGTGGCTCTTCCTTAAAAGATTTTCTTCTGTTCATTTCAGTAATTCAGTTAAATCCTGATAAATTCAAGAGAGGGATGAGGTATGCAGACTGTATTTGGCCTAGCTCATCCGGCTGAGGGTACTGACAGAAGGGTGTCCTGACCACCTCTCAGTATTGTGAGGATTGAGCGCGTAGCTGCAGGGGTGTAGCTGAAGTGGTGGGAGGCGTACGAGACTTACAAACATAGCCTAGCAGAAGCGTGCAAGATAAGGATCTAACCTTCCTCCTGGATTTCTATCATAATCTCCGTTATACAGTAATTCCACATTGTGCTTTTCATTTCAAAGGATTCCAAAGAGCTTCAAATATAAGAGAGGACCCACCTTATGTAACACGGAAGCGCTGTCCCATCTGTGATACGTGAAAGCCATTCCGCACCAGCAGTCCTATTACAAATCTAATCAGGTGGAGAAATGAGAAATCACTTCAGCGATTTATTAAAGGGGGAAATGTAGGGAGGCCATGTTATAGAAGTCCGGAGTGGAGTTAAGCCGAGAAACTGGGGTTAGCAGCCCTCTTCTTAAAAGGTGTCCCATGGGATGGATTGTAGCTTTAGAATTTTTACATTATAATCAATTAATACTATTTTTACATTTTTTCTTTACAGTCCCCAGACAGCCCCAAACTATTTTCCCAATCAGAATGAAAGTGGTTTTGTAGATACAGCAGTTTTTCTTATGGCTGAGACTTTTAAACTTGTATCACCTCAATACTTCAAAATGACTAGATATGAATAAGAATAAACATATTGAAATGAGCCCTGTAAATATGGATTAAGCTTCCAAGCAAAATCTGTTTTATTTCTATACATTCAGACACACTAAGAATCCCCCAAACTCTGTTTAGGTGATATAATCTGTTATTGAAGCCAAAAAATCTGATTACCTTCTTAACACAAACAGCCCTTGTGCGACAGGAGTGAAATGATCACCTGATAATGCTGTTGTCTTTTCACTCCACACTATTCAGCGAGACGAAATTGCAGGAAGGAGGAGAAAGAAAAATTGTGCATCTTGACTCTGCTGCAGGTTGGTTCCTGTCATACAGATTGCAGCTGCCACCTGGTGGAATAGTTCCACCACTTATACAGTCTCTGTCCTCAAACCCTCCTTTATTCATCCCTGTTGCTGTGTAGAAAAAAATCAAATCTCCATTCGTCATTACATGTTACAGCACATGAAGCATAGGAGGCATAGGACCGGACACAGTGACACACATTGCCAGAAATCACTGCAGCTCCCCTATCCGTGTAGCACAGGACCTGGACCTGGTGAGGCTGGCCTCCAGCGACCGACAGCGGGATCGGTTCACAAAACAGACAGATGTCAGCTTTCTGACCACACCTGGAGTCGTCTGTCACTCCAGCAAGTGTGGAGATGAAGGGCAGTGTCAGCATATATTCCAGTATGAAGCACTTTTAAAATAAATTACGCAGAAAAAACTTCTTGACAGCAGTCTGTTAGAGACTCATACACAACCAAGAAGAATACATGAGTTGAGACATTCATTGCCAGATGACGTCTTCTGCCTGTCTGCTTCATTAGATCCCTTCATCTCCTTCATTTCTCTGTACATGGCACAAGCATCATCCAAAGAGACATGCAAAGATTTATGGGTTCAAACAGAGTGGAGTCCTTGTTAATAACTTGCAGATAGGAAACCAATGAATAAAAGCAGTAGCAAGCAATATGTAAATATCTCAGCTACTGAAAAATGCCCAAATAGCTATGCAATCTAAGAAATGAAAAATTAATAAATGAGCTGTACAATACACTACAGAATTGGTATGTTGATTGCTACTGTATACCAGGACATCATTGCATTACATATCTACTCATAAAATGAAATCCTTGTGCTGCAACTCCAGCAAGTCAGTTGTTTTTAATCACCATGTTAAATTGAGCGTTAATTGCTGTTGCAATCTATTTTAAAGCTTTGTCTTAAGATTTTGTTGGCAGTAATTCTGTCGTTAGCTCATTTTTAATTGATCAGGCAAGAATTCTGCAGGCTGGAAGAGATATCGCTATATACAGATTGTGTAGCACAAAATTAAAATGCGAGTCCATTTCGGTAAAAAAAAAACAGCTGTGGAAATTGAAATATTGCTCTGCATTTGATAAATGCTTATTAAAAAGGATTATTGCCAATTATAGTTGTTTATGACTACATTATGCATACGATATGTCTATTGTGGGTCTTTATTCTTGTTAATTAACCAGATGAAAGTACGACCACGATGCCTACTACTAATAATAGAATAATTGTCCATTATCCATAGACGGAAATCGATGCCGGCAGCCTGAACTTATACCAACCTTGGAATCCAAATTTCAAGCAGCCGTTGAAATATCAAAATGAAAAAATAACCAGGCCACTGCAGCCCTCCCAGCCGTACAAACGCAGAACTGCAGCCGGCCGATAAATGTCATCTCCGCAAAAAGCGCGCACAGACCCAGAGTGACGCGTGGATCAATCAGACTGACGGCTGCCCCGCGTCTCTCTCTCGGAGGAGAGGGGGCCGGGCGGGGCGGCTTGGAGCGGACCAAGCATGGAGAATGCTACAATCGACCGGAGAAAATACAGAAGTGCATCTAGTGAGGGGCTCGAGATAAATAACACATCCACGGGATAAACCCATTGAAAACTGTATGTTTCACTCTATTTGCAGGTCCAAAATGTCAAGTGGATTAGTTCAGTAGAGAATTCACTTTTTCAAATTATTTCGTGTATTTCACAGTTGTGTATTTAAAGTTCCCACTCAGATTAAAATGTAGTGAAGCAGACTTGTGAGATGTTTGAGAACTGTTTTGTGCTTACAGTAGCCAATAAGTATGTACTATTATCTGTATTATTCCATAGTTTTAACTTGGAATTAATTGACTTTCAGTTGGATTCTGCAGTTTTTGTTATCACAGTGAAAATGTGTTGTCTCTTCACTAAGTGCTTCACGTAATTTCTTGTTTTTTTTCTTCTGAAGGCTATGAAAGTCCACCCTGGCTGTAAAATCACTGAAGAATGACTTGACTTGCACCATCAAAAACACCATGAGCGCTGTAACATGAGGTATGAGAGAACGTCCACAGAGCCCCTTGTTCGATATGAGTCTTCAAGACACAAATTGCAATTTACAGGCTTCTCACAAGTCTGTAAAGGCAAGTATATTTTATCTTGAAAGGTATTTATAACCCTTAAAACGTATCATGGATCCTCAAAAGGTCTGGAAAATATTCCCCAGAATAACTGTTCTAACACTTGACAATTTATATAGTGGTTTTCATCTTGCAATATCCCAGACTTTTACCTATGGGGGGACCTCATGCAGCCCTCACCTGGGTGAGCAAAGGCAGCCATTCTGAACCTGCTACACAGCCAATCAGATGGTGATCTCCCCCGATGGAGAGTGAAAAACTGAGACATTGCTCCAATAACACAAGAAGTAGCCAGAATACCAGAATTCACACCCCTGTTCTTATGAACAGCCAAGGAATCTTTAATTTAGTCAGGACTGTTGCTTGATATCTCATCTGAGGGACCAAACCTCCTCCTCAACACAGCACAGTGCCCACAGTCACCATCTGGGCGACAGGTTTTGAAACTCTGGTCCAGAGGGAAGACCGCCTCCTACTGGTCTACCAACACCACCTACAGCAGCAATCAGGTTTTCCTTAGAGGCCTCCGTCTCGCTGCTGTCCAGGATCCGGCTGGCTTAGCATTTGAGATCAGGCTACAAGGTGGTAGCTCTCCCATTTAAGTTTACCAAAAAATCTTATCATGATTAAGTAAGCATTAATTTAAAGGAAAACTTATATAATGTTAAAACACTACTGTCCCATTTATGATGTATTTAGCTGTGCAGTTGGGTTTATAAATAGTAGAGAACTACGCATGTTTTATAAGCGTATGTTTTATTCCTCTTCCTGTACGAGCATACAGAATGCAGTAGTAAACCTGTAGAGAGAGCTGGAGCTCCCTCCTGTGGTTGATTCATTCTAAAAATGTAGGTAATTTATCTTGTTCAATAGCAAAGTTATCACGAAAATTAAAAAACAAAATTGCACTTGTAGGTGTAGGTAGTTTCAAATGTGTCCATTACAGGATTCAGTATTTCTTTCTCTTGCTATATGCATATACACTACATACAGTATGTATATAGAGAAATGCACACGTATTATACAGAGCCCTCCAAATGTACTAAGACCACAAAATCAAAAGTATTATTTTTCACCCACAGTCTGGTGTTCTATAGTAGGTGATGACTGGACCTGGAATAAAAGCTGAGAAAAAAAGGGGGAAAGGAAAACAGTACACCACATTGTCTATTGACATACTAGAGTCATAGTCCTGAGTCACTATAATATTAATGATGTGATTTCCATGCAGTCATATGGCTATGCTTATCCCCATTACACACAAGGGTTCAACTCACACCATCTCCAATCATTCTTTCAGTTTAAAGTTCCTCCAATGGACAAAACGGTAACCATCAGTCAGAACTTCCTTTGTTCCTCCATTATACTGTATGTGCTGGGAGCTGTAAAATAACCACTGCTGCAGGTGTATTTTAATACGTTGGAAGCAAAAAATAAAAAACTTTTTTAGATCATTAGTTCGAAGATTTATTGTCTGCATAGTTAAGAAAAGCTTTTATACATCTAAGATTTACCTCCTGAAGGAAACACAAATACACATAGGACTCTTTGGAAGTAGGTTTATTGTTTATTTAGTACAGAGTAATTTTATTTTACTACACCTCAGGAACTGAACTTTGCAAACACATGTAAAGTTTAATTTACCTTCTCAAAACATTCTTCCGGACTTCAGGTGGAGTTTGCAAGTACATTAGTGTCCAGATCTGTGTAGATCTATTCCAAGTGCTCTAGTTACTTACTACCTTCCAAAGAGGTGTGTGTTTGTGTGTGTGTCCTGTGATGTGCTGATATCACTTCCAGGTGTACTCCTGCCTTGTGCCTCTGTGCTTCTGGGATACATTCTGAGTTTCTTGTAATGAGCAGCTTACATAGATGACTACATTATCTAAGTCACATTGCAAATATTTCCAAATAGGCCTTGTTCAAGGTTAAAAATGGAGCTACAAAGATATTGACTGTGTTACAAGCACACTTTGAAGATAAGTGTTCTGCTACCAAGGTGTGTCTTTGACCATTTTTACCTGTTTCAAGCTTTACAAAGACCATAAAGCAAAACAGATTTCGTTGTAGATGGAGTTCCTGTGCTAATACTTTATACTCATACTAATATTTTTTACTCAGAATGAAAAGAAACTTTTCACTGTATTAATCTATGTTTTCAGATACTAGCATTGGATATTACCCAGGTGTTTTTTATTGGTGTCATTTTGATCTGCGATATTTTTAATGCTAATGTTCACGCATTTTTCTCTCCTTTTTAGATTAATTAAGATCTTCCAGCAGAAATCTTAGGTAGAGCATTTTGCATATACTGAAAAGTTGAATTCCCTTTGCGGCAATGAGACTTTTATATCCAAGAAATTACAGTATGTGTGTGATGAAATGCACTCTCAAAACTACAGTTAATAAGTTAAAATCGATTTTAATTAGAGCTTTTTATTGTTAAACGTTCATACGTGAGTCATTCTGTGGGATTCAAGATTTGCCCTGTGCCCTGTCGAACTGTTCGTCTGAAAGGTTGCAAGTTCTGACTTTTATCCTATGCGCTACTGTTTTTTTAACCACCTTTAGACTTACAGTATTTAGAACCCCACACACCAAACCACAGCTCTTCGTGAGCCTCTTCTGACTGCCACGCCAAACCACTCGGAGAAATTCGCTGCATCTTTCCTTATTAAGCTGTGAAGTTGTTTACAACTTATGGAGATTCGCTCCTCCCAGACGCACATCGAATGCAACCAAACCCATATAGCTATATAGCACCTGAAGAAGGCTCCACGGCCGAAACGTTGTGTTCTCTTTCTTCTTTTTTTCAGCATGGAATAAACCTATTACTTGTTCCTTTGCAGCCTACGCATGCTGACGCAGCTACCCACCTGAACTAGCTATATAGCAGCTCCCCTTCGCTCTTATTCAGTCACAGGCTCTTAAAATCAGCTTTCTTCTTTTGAAATATCCTACTCTTAGTAGTCTAGGCTGTGATTGGGCCACATTTCCTCTGAAACCAGTCACGCAACTTTCACAGAAAGCAGAGCAGGTTCGGTTTGGAGTGGGAGTTAGTGTGTCGTTACATACTGGCAGCTTTTATCAACAGAGCGAGTGCAAGATGACCATGGTACTAGCTTATTGGGATATCAGAGGGGTAAGAGAAACACTTATTGTCTGCCTCAGATACCCTGTGCGAATGCACAATTCGAACAAGAGCTTCTTTTGTTTTATCTGAGCTCTTTAGGCCCGCGATTGTCCACAACTTTCTCCCATTTTCTAACCTTTTCTACGACAGGTTAGCGGGGGAGCCGGAGTCTGACCCGATGTCGTATCCAATTCATTATCCCTTGGAAATCTACAAGCATGTTTTTTCCAAATACCGTCTTGTTGATTTACAGTAGTACGACATTAAATCGGGGAGAATTTTGAAAATCTGCACCGCCGAAACGGACCGGCGGTGGTCGTGTGTGAGATAATGACATTCTAAAAACCAAAATGGGCAGAACGAATACTGACTGCTGTATTTACTACTGTATCTTTACCGACTACAGGAAAACTGAGCGTGTTTTTAAATGTACGGTAGTATAATAATTGATTCTGGTATATTCTTTAGGTTCAATTATCTGTTTTCTGTATTTGTTATGTATTACGTTCACGGTTACAAAACACTTCAGTACTGTTTGTAATCGTTGTACTTTTTGGTTTGCAGATAGTCGATCATCTAATGTATAATACCCTTTTAAGGGTTTGAGACCCAAAGAGTAGAATTAACCGTGCACACCATCTGATTTTTATATAGGTTGTAAGGTCCGCTTGTAAAAGCCTTACTTTACGTATGATTCCGCTGAAGTACTGTAGGTAATGTGTCAAGAAAGCCGTTGAACGTTTGTTACGGAACGTTTCAGAAACTGTATAGATACAAAATATCTGATTGATAGATAACTTTGGATGATTACTTTAACTGGCCAGGCTTGACATGCTCCTATGGTCTACAGTCAAGGTAGACGAACAGCTGATTCAAGCTGAAAATCTAAAATGGGGACTTAGCACACAGTACGAAGACTCGCAGCCAAGAGAAACTGAAAAACGTGTCGAGTCGAGTGCCTTATCGCATCACTTTGATTAAAATACCGTTGGGGTGTGCAAAAAAAAAAAAACTATCGTTCGCCTTTTAAAAAAATCGAAGTATTTTTACACATGTGATCAATAGCTAATAAAGGTTTTTTTTAACATAACCAGCTACTAAGTTGGAAAAACATCTGAAAACAGTTAATATATCCTGCTATATGTGGGTGCTATACAGTATCTGCTTATCAACTGCCCTTAGCCACTGCTTTAGTAGACCAATTGTATCCAAGCATGAATTCCTCGTAGGTTCGGGATTATTTTAGTTCAAGGTGCCCCGCGTTCCCCCTCACACCCCAGGGTGTTTGAACTGTCCTCTGCCCATCTGAAGAGCTTTTACTTTCTGCTGCTACCTAGGCTGTAGGGGCAGGATAGTTAACCTACCCCATGTCGAACAAAAATAAGTTTCAGCGAAGTTGTAGGTCTTTTTTCCTGACAAATTGAATCTGAAGCTTAGAGGGGTTCGATGCAGAAAGCTGCCCAGCTAGCCTGGTGGTTGAAGCTGATACTTTGGCTTCATTCGAGAAACAGCTGGATTAACTGCTAACAAACGAACAGGCCAGGTGGGCCCAGTGGCCTCTTCTCGTCTGTCAGCTTTCTTGTGTTCCAGTTCTCTTGCATGGTTTGAAGAAAAAGCCAGGGGAATGAATAAATTAGGTGCTTGAGGGTCCTCCCTGTAACACCTGTATTGGTAAAAGTGTATTTATTTAGGAGGTGTTTTCACTGCTCTGTATTTCATTCTCGCAGCTGGCTCAGCCCATTCGCCTCCTGCTGGAGTACACTGGCACCAAATATGAAGAGAAGTTCTACTCCTGTGGACAAGGTTATCTCATCCAGCAGGATTCTTTTAAAATATTGTTTCCCCCTTTTTTTGCATTGCGTAAGGTATGAAAGGGGAAGCTGGAAAGAAATTATTTTTTAAAATGTTTGTTTGAGAGATGATTTTATGCGTAGCAGCTGAGGGAGTGAACGTCACATTGGCAGAAGTTTGAAGTGGGCCGTGCACAGGAGGGACCAGTGACCTGCTTACACAGTGCGGCAGTGGTGTTACTGGAATCCTCCTGGTAATAAGAGCTTCACCTTAACCCAGGGGATCTGAAACACAGCCCCTGGGGGAGCCCAGTGTCTTCTGGGTTTTGTTCCACCTCTCTCAGTTGAATTGCTGGTCTAATTTGTTAATTACCAGCCCAAATAATGTCTAGCCAGGCCTAAAGATGCTTTATAGGTATATGCACATTTACGGAAATGCATTTTGTTCATAATGAACAAGACCCTTAAGAAATATCCAATATATTTAATATAATTAGGTTAATTGTTTAATGTCTACTCTAAGGTTGGACCAAAAACCAGAAGAGACAAGGGCCAGCAGGAGTTGAGTTTGATACCTCTGCCTTAGCCACAGAGACCATGAGCAAGCTAGAGAAGCTGGTGTTTTCTTCAGCACTGTGGGGGGAAAGCAGAGATGCGAAGATCAGGTGAAACGTGCAGGGACAGCACCACTGCTCGGGCTGAGCCTGCTGGCTCGTTTACAGAACACTTGTTAGTGCACATTGGCTGAGGGTGTGAGGAGAGGCACCTCTGCACAAGGAAATATTTTAACTACCTCTCTGCCCTTCCTCTGCTTCTCAGCTCCTGACTATGACAAGAGCTGCTGGTTTGGGGAGAAGGAGAAGCTGGGAATGGACTTCCCTAATGTAAGTAGTCCTGTATGCATGTTTTCACATACGCATATCTGCCTTGAGTTTCTTCGATTTAGTGAGAGCTGTAGCAGTGTGGTATATCTAGGAATCGTTATTGAGGCAGATTCTGTCAGTTCTATCAGGAAAACAGATGATTGAGATCCTCAGATTAATTGACTTCTAGTAATCAATTGCACAGGCTGGCCTGAATGGCCTCCTTTTGTTTTTATAAACATGTTATAATTCTCTCTTTCTGTGCCTTCTTGCTCAGCTCCCTTACCTGATTGATGGCGACAGGAAGATCACGCAGAGCAATGCCATCATTAGGTACATCGCCCGCAAGCACAATCTGTGTAAGTACCTCTCCCCCTGGCAGGTACTGTAGCGATCTCTGCAAGCGGTTGTGTGAGGTGACTGGTGGAGGAAGGCTGTCTTTCTCGCACCATGCTGTTTGATTCCATGTGCGTCTACAAAATGAAAGTGAACCTAGAGCTGTGATTGTGAGTTACGTGTCATAAATGAATGTCCCCGAAATGAAGAAGCAAATAAGTCTTAATGTTAAAACAAAGAATTTATTGCACTGCGTGTATTGTCGTAACCTGGCCAGATATTGCAAGCCTGGATTTGTTAGAGTTTTAAATCTTAACATCAGTATTGCTTAATAATAGCAGTACAGGTCAGTAGCATCCATGTTTGATACACGTTAGCTCATTGAGCCAGAGCTTGTCCTGGTTTCCATTATGTTAAACATCTGACACCCCACTGGATGGGAAGCCAGATTACCCCCAGCTGGTCCCCATTGGGACTGGGGCAACTGGGGTAAAGTACCTTGCTGAAGGTACAACAGCAGTATCAGCAGCAGCATCAACTTGAAGCCACGACCTTTCAGTTATGAGATATGCCCTCAACACTACGTTGCCTCCAAACCACAGCAGCTAAGGATACCTAAACCACACTTGCAGGTCGATGTATGCTACCTGCCTGCACCCTGGCTTTTAAGACCACCCGCGCGTGTGGTTTGGATACAGGGTACCATGAATTCTGCACTGAGAGCTGTGTCTCTGCTTCGGCTTTCAGGTGGTGAGAAAGAAGACGAGATAGTTCGAGTGGACATTCTGGAAAACCAGGCAATGGACTTCCGCAACGGCTTTGTCAACCTCTGCTACAGAGACTATGTGAGTAACGGTGATAAGTGCTCACGTAGCACCGTAGCGGTGATAAGTGATTTACTGCTACTTTAATAGTTTCAGTATTAAAGTAGCAGTAAATTTCACCAGGCTTTAACCTGCAACTGCAACATTTGGCCCATAATCTAAAGACTGGAGGCATGTCCACCAAGCATCAAACATATAACCTTAATTATAACTTCTGGGCTCTAGGCTCCTGATGGGAGGGATAGGGGTTCAAATGCCAGGTGGGACACTGCTGTTATACCTTGAGGGAAAGGTACTTTGATAAGAAAAGTAACCATAACTTCTGTGTTGCTTTGGTCAACCAAATCATGTCCTGACGCAGAGCTGCCCCTGTAATGTAAGGCTGAATGCAGAATGTCACAAAGCATCACGCACATGCTGAGATGTAAGAGAAGTTCAGGAGGAAGGTTTGATCCTAATCTCGCTCGCTGGTGTACAGTATATAGGATTCACAACTGAGACTTCCGTAGTGCATCTCTCTCATGCCCCTCCTGCCACCACATCTGTACACCTGCAGCACCCTGGCTCAGTCCTCAGAGTAATGAAGGGGGGTGGCTGGGCAGCCTCACTCTTCTTTCAGTGCTGCCAGTACCTTCAGCCAGGTGAGCTACTCCAAATACAGGCTGTATATCTCGTCTCTCTTGCATCTGTTAGGTTCTAGCCAAACTGCGGATATAATCATTATAACTGGTCATTGAGACCAACGAGTCATTAATGTTTTTTATCCCCTGATGCCTCAGATTAGTGTGACTCAGGCAGAGGGTTGTGAATGTCCACTTTCTCCTTGTGCGTGGCAAACATTGCTGAACAAGCTTCTTCTTTTTGCTAATTGAACTCTTGCAGGATAACCAGAAGTCTGCATACCTGGAGAAGCTCCCAAGTGTCCTGAAGCAGTTCTCCAACTTCATGGAAGAGAGGAAGGTGTTTGCAGGAGATAAGGTTGGGGAAAAATGAATTCTGAAAATGGACAGATACTGTGGGCTACTTATAACTGATCTTAATGTGGACATGGGTAACCAGACTTACTTGTTCTGTTTGATACCACAGAGAGTAAATTGTAGTCTAATTCTTTTTTCCTTCTATGGTGACATTTGTTGTGTTCCTGCCCAAGTGGTTTTAGAAGTGAATAGACAACTGATATGCAATTGTGTGGGTCAGCAGATTTTCATCTATAATACCTCCTTGAGATAGAATCCAGCTCTCTTTTCTGACAAGCTATACAAACGTTATTTAAAAAAAAGTTGAATGCTGCTCCTACACAATGCTAGATTGTCATATGAAGCACTAAATGCAAACTATGAGTGAAACCTTAGCTGTTCTCTCTCTGATAGATCACTTTTGTTGACTTCATCATGTACGAGCTGTTGGACCAGCACCGAATGTTTGAACCCAAGTGTCTCGATGATTTCAAGAATCTGAAGGAGTTCCTTGACAGGTTTGAGGTGAGTGTCTGTTCTTTTGTTCCCTGGTGAATCAGTGGAAAGAAAAGGTGGCTTTTTGTTTGGGTGAAAAGAAGCGTGTTAAAATGTTAAATGTCTGCAATGCCAGCATACTGCATTATTTTATTGTGTAAATGTCCCATTTTTCTGAAACTCTAGGACATGACATTTTGTAAAACAGATTATTGTTAATCACTGAACAGTACTGTTAATCCATCCAGGCTTGCATGTTCTCTACTGAGATCTTGTTTACTTGCCCCATTCTTGAATCTTGCAGTTCAGCCATTAGTAAATGGGTATTAACAGATCTGATGTTTTAATTAAAATACCTCTTGAAATTTAGTTTTATATTGAACAGCATTTTCTAGCTGGCGTGTCAACACAGAGATGTGCCATCAGTAATAAACAGGTCAGACAAGAAGAGATCAAATGAAACTTCTCTAATCTGAGTGCCAAAAACCAAACCGTGTTCTGTCCTGGTGCTCTTCCCCAACATCTCACTATCTTGAGACTGAGCTAGGTTAGTGGCAGAGTACTGCCAGAGGAAAGCTTGGAATTAGTTGCTCCTGTGACTTAATGGGAGCCCGCATGCTTGCAGTGACATCAGTGAGCTGCACTGACTCCTGTCCTGAGACTGAGGTATTTGACTTAGGTACTTTTAAGCATGGAATTAATCTTGTTATTTTGCAGCCAATTCAAAGTGCTGACCCATTCAAAGCTCTTCCAGCTCATTACAATATGGGCAAGGCTACCTCCTGCTAACAGGTTTGTGTGCTTCTCTGGCAGGCGCTGGAGAAGATTGGGGCCTACATGAAATCAAAGAATTTCATCAAGACCCCCGTAAATAGCAAGATGGCAAAGTGGGGAAACAAGAAGGAATGAAGTAAAGGATTTGTGGAAATCTAATACAGGAAAATATAGCACTTCAAAATATTTTTGGAAACATGTGTCTTAGAACAAGGAGAATTGTCAGTTTAAATTTTTTCTAACTGACCTAACAAAAACTAGGACTGAGTTGTGATAACCACCTGTGTTTTCTAAAATAAAGGCAACTGTTAAAAGTTAAGGGTGTGATTGCTTTATTGCTCTATAAATACATGCGATTAATAAGTTAGAACTTTGTAAAATTTTTACATTTCTAGGCAGGGTAGTTAACAGCTCTGAATTACAGGAAGGATGCATGCAGATTATTTTTCCAATTTAAATATAATAATTTATCTTTGCAGTTGGTATAGCAATGTAGCGCTCTTGTCAGTAATTAAACCTGTGTAAGTTTTAAAAAGTGTGATCACAGTGAAGGGCTTTTTTATTGGAGTTGATTAATGGTTCATCTTCACAACACTTTTAATAAATGACAAACTCGTTTTGTAAGAATGCCATTTTTTCCAGAAAGGGCAATTTATGTACATTGTTTATGCATTTGGTTTATATAAACATGTTGTTACAGTTTTTAAATTTGTTACAGTAATTAAATTACTGAATTTTTCATGCCATTGATATATTAGTATCACTAAGTCCTTAACAAGAGAAATGTGTTTTCAGAGCAGATTCTACATACCACTCTAATCAGAAGTGCACTGGTATATCATGCAAAAATACACCACTTCAACTTTATATTTGTCTTCTCATTTAACACAAACTCCTTCTTTATTGTTGTATATGTGTTCCCAGACATTTCTAACTGAGATCCACATGTACATCAATGAGTCCAACATGTAGAAGAGAAGCTAGTGGGCCCACTGGGTTATAATGCAGTGCAGAACTACCAGCACTACCAATGAACCAGTTTTACAAAAATGACTTTTAGTTTTTGAAGGGGACGGGGGACTTTGATGGTAACAAACAGGATTGTGAGTGCACAGACAACCTGTCTCTAAGAGTTTCACAGCTCAGCTGTAGTCTCTCCATGCTCAGCGATAGTATGGGTCTTGTCCACTTTCACTGGTAAGCTATGAAAACAAAATACAATTAAGCCATTACAGGGTTGACATGAAATCCATATTATTGGCTCCTTTCATTCAGTGCCGAGAAGTGTCGGGAGTTTGCAGTGACCATAACTGATTATAGTTATGGAACTTCATTGTTTAAGATTTTTGTATGTTTTTTCATAAAGTTCATTTTTTTCTTTTCTGAATGCTGAAGGATTCATGAATTTGTGGCCTTTTAATTTAAATTCCTAACAGAGCACAGTGCCCACAGTCACCATCTGGGCGACAGGTTTTGAAACTCTGGTCAAGAGGGAAGACCGCCTCCTACTGGTCTACCAACACCACCTACAGCAGCAATCAGGTTTTCCTTAGAGGCCTCCATCTCGCTGCTGTCCAGGATCCGGCTGGCTTAGCATTTGAGATCAGGCTACAAGGTGGTAGCTCTGCCATTTAAGTTTACCAAAAAATCTTATCATGATTAAGTAAGCATTAATTTAAAGGAAAACTTATATAATGTTAAAACACTAGTGTCCCATTTATGATGTATTTAGCTGTGCAGTTGGGTTTATAAATAGTAGAGAACTACGCATGTTTTATAAGCGTATGTTTTATTCCTCTTCCTGTACGAGCATACAGAATGCAGTAGTAAACCTGTAGAGAGAGCTGGAGCTCCCTCCTGTGGTTGATTCATTCTAAAAATGTAGGTAATTTATCTTGTTCAATAGCAAAGTTATCACGAAAATTAAAAAACAAAATTGCACTTGTAGGTGTAGGTAGTTTCAAATGTGTCCATTACAGGATTCAGTATTTCTTTCTCTTGCTATATGCATATACATTACATACAGTATGTATATAGAGAAATGCACACGTTTTATACAGAGCCCTCCAAATGTACTAAGACCACAAAATCAAAAGTATTATTTTTCATCCACAGTCTGGTGTTCTATAGTAGGTGATGACTGGACCTGGAATAAAAGCTGAGAAAAAAAGGGGGAAAGGAAAAAAGTACACCACATTGTCTATTGACATACTAGAGTCATAGTCCTGAGTCACTATAATATTAATGATGTGATTTCCATGCAGTCATATGGCTATGCTTATCCCCATTACACACAAGGGTTCAACTCACACCATCTCCAATCATTCTTTCAGTTTAAAGTTCCTCCAATGGACAAAACGGTAACCATCAGTCAGAACTTCCTTTGTTCCTCCATTATACTGTATGTGCTGGGAGCTGTAAAATAACCACTGCTGCAGGTGTATTTTAATATGTTGGAAGCAAAAAATAAAAAAACCTTTTTTAGATCATTAGTTCGAAGATTTATTGTCTGCATAGTTAATAAAAGCTTTTATACATCTAAGATTTACCTCCTGAAGGAAACACAAATACACATAGGACTCTTTGGAAGTAGGTTTATTGTTTATTTAGTACAGAGTAATTTTATTTTACTACACCTCAGGAACTGAACTTTGCAAACACATGTAAAGTTTAATTTACCTTCTCAAAACATTCTTCCGGACTTCAGGTGGAGTTTGCAAGTACATTAGTGTCCAGATCTGTGTAGATCTATTCCAAGTGCTCTAGTTACTTACTACCTTCCAAAGAGGTGTGTGTTTGTGTGTGTGTCCTGTGATGTGCTGATATCACTTCCAGGTGTACTCCTGCCTTGTGCCTCTGTGCTTCTGGGATACATTCTGAGTTTCTTGTAATGAGCAGCTTACATAGATGACTAAATTATCTAAGTCACATTGCAAATATTTCTAAATAGGCCTTGTTCAAGGTTAAAAATGGAGCTACAAAGATATTGACTGTGTTACAAGCACACTTTGAAGATAAGTGTTCTGCTACCAAGGTGTGTCTTTGACCATTTTTACCTGTTTCAAGCTTTACAAAGACCATAAAGCAAAACAGATTTCGTTGTAGATGGAGTTCCTGTGCTAATACTTTATACTCATACTAATATTTTTTACTCAGAATGAAAAGAAACTTTTCACTGTATTAATATGTTTTCAGATACTAGTATTGGATATTACCCAGGTGTTTTTTATTGGTGTCATTTTGATCTGCGATATTTTTAATGCTAATATTCACGCATTTTTCTCTCCTTTTAGATTAATTAAGATCTTCCAGCAGAAATCTTAGGTAGAGCATTTTGCATATACTGAAAAGTTGAATTCCCTTTGCGGCAATGAGACTTTTATATCCAAGAGATTACAGTATGTGTGTGATGAAATGCACTCTCAAAACTACAGTTAATAAGTTAAAATCGATTTTAAATAGAGCTTTTTATTGTTAAACGTTCATACGTGAGTCGTTCTGTGGGATTCAAGATTTGCCCTGTGCCCTGTCGAACTGTTCGTCTGAAAGGTTGCAAGTTCTGACTTTTATCCTGTGCGCTACTGTTTTTTTAACCACTTTTAGACTTAGAGTATTTAGAACCCCACACACCAAACCACAGCTCTTCGTGAGCCTCTTCTGACTGCCACGCCAAATCACTCGGAGAAATTCGCTGCATCTTTCCTTATTAAGCTGTGAAGTTGTTTACAACTTATGGAGATTCGCTCCTCCCAGACGCACATCGAATGCAACCAAACCCATATAGCTATATAGCAGCTCCCCTTCGCTCTTATTCAGTCACAGGCTCTTAAAATCAGCTTTCTTGTTTTGAAATATCCTACTCTTAGTAGTCTAGGCTGTGATTGGGCCACATTTCCTCTGAGACCAGTCACGCAACTTTCACAGAAAGCAGAGCAGGTTCGGTTTGGAGTGGGAGTTAGTGTGTCGTTACATACTGGCAGCTTTTATCAACAGAGCGAGTGCAAGATGTCCATGGTACTAGCTTATTGGGATATCAGAGGGGTAAGAGAAACACTTATTGTCTTCTTGTTATCGTTAAATGCATGCTAGAAGTGTATTATTTCGCACTTTCTGCCTCAGATACCCTGTGCGATTGCACAATTCGAACAAGAGCTTCTTTTGTTTTATCTGAGCTCTTTAGGCCCGCGATTGTCCACAACTTTCTCCCATTTTCTAACCTTTTCTACGATAGGTTAGCGGGGGAGCCGGAGTCTGACCCGATGTCGTATCCAATTCATTATCCCCTGGAAATCTACAAGCATGTTTTTTCCAAATACCGTCTTGTTGATTTACAGTAGTACGACATTAAATCGGGGGAGAATTTTGAAAATCTGCACCGCCGAAACGGACCGGCGGTGGTCGTGTGTGAGATAATGAAATTTTAAAAACCAAAATGGGCAGAACGAATACTGACTGCTGTATTTACTACTGTATCTTTACCGACTACAGGAGAACTGAGCGTGTTTTTAAATGTACGGTAGTATAATAATTGATTCTTTAGGTTCAATTATCTGTTTTCTGTATTTGTTATGTATTACGTTCACGGTTACAAAACACTTCAGTACTGTTTGTAATCGTTGTACTTTTTGGTTTGCAGATAGTCGATCATCTAATGTATAATACCCTTTTAAGGGTTTGAGACCCAAAGAGTAGAATTAACCGTGCACACCATCTGATTTTTATACAGGTTGTAATGTCCGCTTGTAAAAGCCTTACTTTACGTATGATTCCGCTGAAGTACTGTAGGTAATGTTGTCAAGAAAGCCGTTGAACGTTTGTTACGGAACGTTTCAGAAACTGTATAGATACAAAAGATCAGATTGATAGATTACTTTGGATGATTACTTTAACTGGCCAGGCTTGACATGCTCCTATGGTCTACAGTCAAGGTAGACGAACAGCTGATTCAAGCTGAAAATCTAAAATGGGGACTTAGCACACAGTACGAAGGTCTCGCAGCCAAGAGAAACTGAAAACGTGTCGAGTCGAGTGCCTTATCGCATCACTTTGATTAAAATACCGTTGCCGTGTGCATGGTCCAATCTAAAAAAAAAAAAACTATCGTTCGCCTTTTAAAAAAATCGAAGTATTTTTACACATGTGATCAATAGCTAATAAAGGTTTTTTTTAACATAACCAGCTACTAAGTTGGAAAAACATCTGAAAACAGTTAATATATCCTGCTATATGTGCGTGCTATACAGTATCTGCTTATCAACTGTCCTTAGCCACTGCTTTAGTAGACCAATTGTATCCAAGCATGAATTTCTCCTAGGTTCGGGATTATTTTAGTTCAAGGTGCCCCGCGTTCCCCTTCACACCCCAGGGTGTTTGAACTGTCCTCTGCCCATCTGAAGAGCTTTTACTTTCTGCTGCTACCTAGGCTGTAGGGGCAGGATAGTTAAGCTACCCCATGTCGAACAAAAATAAGTTTCAACGAAGTTGTAGGTCTTTTTTCCTGACAAATTGAATCTGAAGCTTAGAGGGGTTCGATGCAGAAAGCTGCCCAGCTAGCCTGGTGGTTGAAGCTGATACTTTGGCTTCATTCGAGAAACAGCTGGATTAACTGCTAACAAACGAACAGGCCAGGTGGGCCCAGTGGCCTCTTCTCGTCTGTCAGCTTTCTTGTGTTCCAGTTCTCTTGCATGGTTTGAAGAAAAAGCCAGGGGAATGAATAAATTAGGTGCTTGAGGGTCCTCCCTGTAACACCTGTATTGGTAAAAGTGTATTTATTTAGGAGGTGTTTTCACTGCTCTGTATTTCATTCTCGCAGCTGGCTCAGCCCATTCGCCTCCTGCTGGAGTACACTGGCACCAAATATGAAGAGAAGTTCTACTCCTGTGGACAAGGTTATCTCATCCAGCAGGATTCTTTTAAAATATTGTTTCCCCTTTTTTTTTTGCATTGTGTAAGGTATGAAAGGGGAAGCTGGAAAGAAATTATTTTTTAAAATGTTTGTTTGAGAGATGATTTTATGCGTAGCAGCTGAGGGAGTGAACGTCACATTGGCAGGAGTTCGAAGTGGGCCGTGATTTTGCCTGTCTTTCACAGGACGGTGCACAGGAGGGACCAGTGACCTGCTTACACAGTGCGGCACTGGTGTTACTGGAATCCTCCTGGTAATAAGAGCTTCACCTTAACCCAGGGGATCTGAAACACAGCCCCTGGGGGAGCCCAGTGTCTTCTGGGTTTTGTTCCACCTCTCTCAGTTGAATTGCTGGTCTAATTTGTTAATTACCAGCCCAAATAATGTCTAGCCAGGCCTAAAGATGCTTTATAGGTATATGCACATTTACGGAAATGCATTTTGTTCATAATGAACAAGACCCTTAAGAAATATCCAATATATTTAATATAATTAGGTTAATTGTTTAATGTCTACTCTAAGGTTGGACCAAAAACCAGAAGAGACAAGGGCCAGCAGGAGTTGAGTTTGATACCTCTGCCTTAGCCACAGAGACCATGAGCAAGCTAGAGAAGCTGGTGTTTTCTTCAGCACTGTGGGGGGAAAGCAGAGATGCGAAGATCAGGTGAAACGTGCAGGGACAGCACCACTGCTCGGGCTGAGCCTGCTGGCTCGTTTACAGAACACTTGTTAGTGCACATTGGCTGAGGGTGTGAGGAGAGGCACCTGTGCACAAGGAAATATTTTAAATACCTCTCTGCCCTTCCTCTGCTTCTCAGCTCCTGACTATGACAAGAGCTGCTGGTTTGGGGAGAAGGAGAAGCTGGGAATGGACTTCCCTAATGTAAGTAGTCCTGTATGCATGTTTTCACATGCGTATATCTGCCTTGAGTTTCTTCGATTTAGTGAGAGCTGTAGCAGTATGGTATATCTAGGAATCGTTATTGAGGCAGATTCTGTCAGTTCTATCAGGAAAACAGATGATTGAGATCCTCAGATTAATTGGCTTCTAGTAATCAATTGCACAGGCTGGTCTGAATGGCCTCCTTTTGTTTTTATTAACATGTTATAATTCTCTCTTTCTGTGCCTTCTTCCTCAGCTCCCTTACCTGATTGATGGCGACAGGAAGATCACGCAGAGCAATGCCATCATTAGGTACATCGCCCGCAAGCACAATCTGTGTAAGTACCTCTCCCCCTGGCGGGTACTGTAGCGATCTCTGCAAGCGGTTGTGTGAGGTGACTGGTGGAGGAAGGCTGTCTTTCTCGCACCATGCTGTTTGATTCCATGTGCGTCTACAAAATGAAAGTGAACCTAGAGCTGTGATTGTGAGTTACGTGTCATAAATGAATGTCCCCGAAATGAAGAAGCAAATAAGTCTTAATGTTAAAACAAAGAATTTATTGCACTGCGTGTATTGTCGTAACCTGGCCAGATATTGCAAGCCTGGATTTGTTAGAGTTTTAAATCTTAACATCAGTATTGCTTAATAATAGCAGTACAGGTCAGTAGCATCCATGTTTGATACACGTTAGCTCATTGAGCCAGAGCTTGTCCTGGTTTCCATTATGTTAAACATCTGACTCCCCACTGGATGGGAAGCCAGATTACCCCCAGCTGGTCCCCATTGGGACTGGGGCAACTGGGGTAAAGTACCTTGCTGAAGGTACAACAGCAGTATCAGCAGCAGCATCAACTTGAAGCCACGACCTTTCAGTTATGAGATATGCCCTCAACACTACGTTGCCTCCAAACCACAGCAGCTAAGGATACCTAAACCACACTTGCAGGTCGATGTATGCTACCTGCCTGCACCCTGGCTTTTAAGACCACCCACGTGTGTGGTTTGGATACAGGGCACCATGAATTCTGCACTGAGAGCTGTGTCTCTGCTTCGGCTTTCAGGTGGTGAGAAAGAAGACGAGATAGTTCGAGTGGACATTCTGGAAAACCAGGCGATGGACTTCCGCAACGGCTTTGTCATCCTCTGCTACAGAGACTACGTGAGTAACGGTGATAAGTGCTCACGTAGCACCGTAGCGGTGATAAGTGATTTACTGCTACTTTAATAGTTTCAGTATTAAAGTAGCAGTAAATTTCACCAGGCTTTAACCTGCAACTGCAACATTTGGCCCATAATCTAAAGACTGGAGGCATGTCCACCAAGCATCAAACATATGACCTTAATTATAACTTCTGGGCTCTAGGCTCCTGATGGGAGGGATAGGGGTTCAAATGCCAGGTGGGACACTGCTGTTATACCTTGAGGGAAAGGTACTTTGATAAGAAAGGTAACCATAACTTCTGTGTTGCTTTGGTCAACCAAATCATGTCCTGACGCAGAGCTGCCCCTGTAATGTAAGGCTGAATGCAGAATGTCACAAAGCATCACGCACATGACGGAGATGTAAGAGAAGTTCAGGAGGAAGGTTTGATCCTAATCTCGCTCGCTGGTGTACAGTATATAGGATTCACAACTGAGACTTCCGTAGTGCATCTCTCTCATGCCCCTCCTGCCACCACATCTGTACACCTGCAGCACCCTGGCTCAGTCCTCAGAGTAATGAAGGGGGGTGGCTGGGCAGCCTCACTCTTCTTTCAGTGCTGCCAGTACCTTCAGCCAGGTGTACTTCTCCAAATACAGGCTGTATATCTCGTCTCTCTTGCATCTGTTAGGTTCTAGCCAAACTGCGGATATAATCATTATAACTGGTCATTGAGACCAACGAGTCATTAATGTTTTTTATCCCCTGATGCCTCAGATTAGTGTGACTCAGGCAGAGGGTTGTGAATGTCCACTTTCTCCTTGTGCGTGGCAAACATTGCTGAACAAGCTTCTTCTTTTTGCTAATTGAACTCTTGCAGGATAACCAGAAGTCTGCATACCTGGAGAAGCTCCCAAGTGTCCTGAAGCAGTTCTCCAACTTCATGGGAGAGAGGAAGTGGTTTGCAGGAGATAAGGTTGGGGAAAAATGAATTCTGAAAATGGACAGATACTGTGGGCTACTTATAACTGATCTTAATGTGGACATGGGTAACCAGACTTACTTCATCTATAATACCTCCTTGAGATAGAATCCAGCTCGCTTTTCTGACAAGCTATAAAAACTTTATTTAAAAAAAAGTTGAATGCTGCTTCTACACAATGCTAGATTGTCATATGAAGCATTAAATGCAAACTATGAGTGAAACCTTAACTGTTCTCTCTCTGATAGATCACTTTTGTTGACTTCATCATGTACGAGCTGTTGGACCAGCACCGAATGTTTGAACCCAAGTGTCTCGATGATTTCAAGAATCTGAAGGAGTTCCTTGACAGGTTTGAGGTGAGTGTCTGTTTTTTTTGTTCCCTGGTGAATCAGTGGAAAGGAAAGGTGGCTTTTTGTTTGGGTGAAAAGCAGCGTGTTAAAATGTTAAATGTCTGCAATGCCAGCATACTGCATTATTTTATTGTGTAAATGTCCCATTTTTCTGAAACTCTAGGACATGACATTTTGTAAAACAGATTATTGTTAATCACTGAACAGTACTGTTAATCCATCCAGGCTTGCATGTTCTCTATTGAGATTTTGTTTACTTGCCCCATTCTTGAATCTTGCAGTTCAGCCATTAGTAAATGGGTATTAACAGATCTGTTGTTTTAATTAAAATACCTCTTGAAATTTAGTTTTATATTGAACAGCATTTTCTAGCTGGCGTGTCAACACAGGGATGTGCCTGAGTAAGGTTCTACAGCTGACATTGTTTCTCCTTTTTACTTTTAAGCATGGAATTAATGTTGTTATTTTGCAGCCAATTCAAAGTGCTGACCCATTCAAAGCTCTTCCAGCTCATTACAATATGGGCAAGGCTACCTCCTGCTAACAGGTTTGTGTGCTTCTCTGGCAGGCGCTGGAGAAGATTGGGGCCTACATGAAATCAAAGAATTTCATCAAGACCCCCGTAAATAACAAGATGGCAAAGTGGGGAAACAAGAAGGAATGAAGTAAAGGATTTGTGGAAATCCAATACAGGAAAATACAGCAGTTCAAAATATTTTTGGAAACATGTGTCTTAGAACAAGGAGAATTGTCAAATTTGTTAAATTTTCTCTAACTGACCTAACAAAAACTAGGACTGAGTTGTGATAACCACCTCTGTTTTCTAAAATAAAGGCAACTGTTAAAAGTTAAGGGTGTGATTGCTTTATTGCTCTATAAATACATGCGATTAATAAGTTAGAACTTTGTAAAATTTTTACATTTCTAGGCAGGGTAGTTAACAGCTCTGAATTACAGGAAGGATGCATGCAGATTATTTTTCCAATTTAAATATAATAATTTATCTTTGCAGTTGGTATAGCAATGTAGCGCTCTTGTCAATTAGTAATTAAACCTGTGTAAGTTTTTAAAAGTGTGATCACAGTGAAGGGCTTTTTTATTGGAATTGATTAATGGTTTATCTTCACAACACTTTTAATAAATGACAAACTCATTTTGTAAGAATGCCATTTTTTCAGAAAGGGCAATTTATGTACATTGTTTATGCATTTGGTTTATATAAACATGTTGTTACAGTTTTAAAATTTGTTACAGTAATTAAATTACTGAATTTTTCATGCCATTGATATATTAGTATCACTAAGTCATTAACAAGAGAAATGTGTTTTCAGAGCAGATTCTACATACCACTCTAATCAGAAGTGCACTGGTATATCATGCAAAAATACACCACTTCAACTTTATATTTGTCTTCTCATTTAACACAAACTCCTTCTTTATTGTTGTATATGTGTTCTCAGAGATTTCTAACTGAGATCCACATGTACATCAATGAGTCCAACATGTAGAAGAGAAGCTAGTGGGCCCACTGGGTTATAATGCAGTGCAGAACTACCAGCACTACCAATGAACCAGTTTTACAAAAATGACTTTTAGTTTTTGAAGGGGACGGGGGACTTTGATGGTAACAAACAGGATTGTGAGTGCACAGACAACCTGTCTCTTAAGAGTTTCACAGCTCAGCTGTAGTCTCTCCATGCTCAGCGATAGTATGGGTCTTGTCCACTTTCACTGGCAAGCTATGAAAACAAAATACAATTAAGCCATTACAGAGTTGACATGAAATCCATATTAAAGGCTCCTTTCATTCAGTGCCGAGAAGTGTCGGGTTTACGGTGACCATAACTGATTATAGTTATGGAACTTCATTGTTTAAGATTTTTGTATGTTTTTTCATAAAGTTCATTTTTTCTTTTCTGAATGCTGAAGGATTCATGTATTTGTGGCCTTTTAATTTAAATTCCTGACAGATTAAACAGTCAGGGTTGCAGTGTGCCACTGTGCTGGAGACCTCCAATTCATTAAATCAAACCCTGAATGGTGTGGACTTTGTACAGTGATGAGTGTAGCTCTCACTGGCCCACAGTGGTGTGTGTGTTGGGGGATTGTTTAAGGAACTCACTGCTAGTGAAGACTTGACAGCCTGCAGCTGGAAGAAGACCCTTCCACCTTCCTCTGGACAAACCGACTTCAGCTCGTCACGCGTCATTCCCAGGAGCAGAGACCCACTGAGCACGCCCAGACAGCGTACTGTTCTGCAGACACACACAGCTTTCTGGTGAGAAACTGTACCACCTTCTTCTTGTTCATTGTGGCATACTGAAACTCAAGTAGACGGTTGGATTTTGTCATTAGCTCTGCCTGAAAACATATGATGCACTTCTTCCACATCTTGCATGGAATATTTTATTTCACTGAATAAAACATCTTCAGTGAGCATTCATGTAGCTAAATTTATCTTAGCTGAGAAAATACATTTGAATGAGATTAATGGTGATGGCATTTACTGAAAGGAATTATTAGTTTCAATACATTTAATTCTTGCACGCAACTGTTAGACATAAGGTATGCATGGTTTGTTAACAATTACACCAGAAACAGTCACAACATAGAAGCAAGAATCCATGAACTGAGCAGGGGTATATATCTACTAGGCCTTACATTTTGGAAAAGCCCTTGTATTCCAACCAGGCTTTCACTTCCTGAGGCTTGGAAGTCTTGTTCAGACTTGGAGGATTCAGCACATCCTAGGAAAGGAAGAAGGGGGTGCGGGGGCGGTGTTGAAGACATTAAACTTTCAGTTAGCATGCTTCCCTGCCTTTGCGATAAGCTTCACTGTCGCCATGCCCTCCACCCACCCTTATCTCTGAAGACTGCCCCACTCTAGAGTCCAGATGAAGAGTGCTGATGCCCAACAGTGAGAATGACATGCAAATCCACAAAGCTATACACAGCTGGAGAGATGGTTTGTGAGCTGCACTAATATAAACTAGTGATTCGCCTTTGAGGTACTTTCTGAACAATGGTTAAAGACCTGGAGCAGAAAGAAATGCTTATTTTAGTCAATGTGTAACTTTGAGACCAGGGATGATGAAACCAGAAAGCTCTGTCTCAGTCATTGGTTATCAATAGAGCATATGCAATTGAACTGGAAATATTGAAAATCTCACATTAAGCCTTCAGCTTGCTGTAACAAAATATATTATTTTGCATTTAGGAAGGAAGGAAAGGGAAAGCGCCCTCTACAGTACCTCATGCAGACAATATGTGAAAGTGTGCAGTCCAGTACAAGGTTGGTACATTTTTATAAAGTTTACTTTATCACAAGGTCATATTTTTATTTTTAAAATGTAATGTGCTATTCTATGGTTAAAGCAGAGTAAAGTATAGTAAAGTACATCAATCCCAATGTCATACATGGTGTACCATACCTCTGTCATACAGAGCCTTGGGAAAGTGTAGAAAAATGCAGAAACGTAACATAACCATAGCAAAGCCAGGAAAATACCATGTAACTCTGGGGAAGTATTCTGACACATCTCACCTGGTACTCGGCCTGCGGATTCTCCTCCATGGACTCCAGAACGTTGTGTGGCACAAAGCCTTCTTCCTCACGGATATTGCGCACCCTCCACCACTGCCTGGAGTCATCCAGAACCTGCACGCACCAGAGACAGACACACCCAGCCCCCCAACACAGATGTCAGACAGATCCTTCACAAAAACACACAGACCCCCAACAAAGATGTCAGACAGACAGATCCTCATACAAATACACACGCGGACATGAAAACACAAGACAAATATGTGGACCCATAGATGGATGTCAAACAGCCAGAGACACAGAGGTATACAAACACACCAGATAGACTCACACAAATGCATAGAGGCACCAAAGAAATAGGCACACATGCAAGCAATTCAGTGAATCAGTGCATGCCGACAAGATGGACTAATGAACTTGTGTACAGACTGATCAGTGCACATGTACACATACACAAGAAGGGTTAGTGCACACACATACAGCACAGATAGATCAGTGTAGGTGCACACATACACAACATGGATTATGCATGCACATGCAGACAGATTTGCGCACTAGTACACATACACAAGATGGGTTAGTGCACATATTGACAAGATTTTGGCACACCTGCACTATATCCCCTTTCATGATGCTCAGCTCCTGGTTGTTCCTGGCCATGAAATCATACATCACACGCATGTAACGAGGGTTCTCATTGGAGCTGTGACAGAGAAACAGACATTGTAAAGACATTTACATTGGAAATATTAAACTTAGCAATGCACAGACAGACTGCAGGAAACCTCTCATGACTTTAAGCAAAAGCTTTAGGATGTTGCAATGAACAGGCTCTTTAACACAGAACAGAGAAGAGACATTTTGACATCAAACAGACTGGTGCAGGATGCCAAAGTCTCACAAGTGATAACCTCTGAAAAGTAATTTGATATAAGAAACAGTAAAAATAGACATTTTGGAAAATCTTTTGAAACAGACAGATACATATGATCTGTACAAAGATCAGGAAGACACTGATGAAGTATGCAAAGTAACAAGTAATAGGTTTATTCCATGCTGAAAAAAAGAAGAAAGAGAACACAGCGTTTCAGCCGTGGAGCCTTCTTCAGGTGTGAGAGAGACACTCTTTACAGCTACCCACCTGAACTGATGAAGTATTACATCTATGAACTGTATGTGCTTATTTTGTATTTGATAGAAGACATATTTCTGATAAATCTGACAATTAAGTATTATCATATCATATTTCTCCCTCAAACACTAATACAATTAGTTTTGAAACAGTTACATCAGAGTTCCTCAATCCAGTTCCCTGAGAGACATAAACCGGTTTCCCGGTCCTGGTCTTTGACCCTTCCTCTATTTTCTGGTTTTCATTCCAACCCTGCAAACTTTGCTAGTTTAGATCATCAAGCCCTTATATCAAACTGTTTGCTTGTGATTTTTGAAACAGTTTCTGCTCTTAAATAGAAGAATAAGGTTAGAAATTAGCTCCTGGTTTCACCTCCCCTGTCTCTCAGGTTTATTGTTTCAGAGATCTTTAAACATTGTTTTATTTATAAAAAGGTCAAATTGCAAGCTCTGTTGGATTGAAAAGGAAAACAGTCAGGAAAGAACTGTGTTCTTCCAAGAACAAAGAAGCAGGTTTCTGCTTTAAGTGGTGGACCAGAAGATGGTGTGCCTGCATGAAGCAGCCAGAACTTCCAAACTGTTGCCCAGGTATGGTGACTGGGGACACTGTGCTGTAGGAGATGCTGTCATTCAGGTCCTGACCACTTAGTCATTAAAGATCCCAGGGCACAGTTAATGGCTAAACTCCACTCTGGGTTGACTTGCACAATCTGGCCTCCCGAACATTTTCTCCGTCATCTATTTGCTGAAGCCATTTCTCACTTCTCCATCGGATCTGCTGCACACTGAGCACAGTTGGGCAGCTGGGGGAGAATGGCTGCTGTGTGTCACCCAGGTGTGGGAGAGTGGGGTGAAGTGGATGCAAAGTTGTTTCTCAAGACAATTTGGTACAATCTGAACATAAAAAAAACAAAGCTTGTAAGGCTCGTAATTAATCTGTATGACATACTGTATACACATGTGGCCACTGACCAGGGTTTTGAAAGAGTGCATAAAAGATAGTTTTAGTTTTATATTTGTTGCTGGTTTTACATTACCGTGTCTGGGGACTGCTCCAGGGATCTGGATTCTACAGGGGGGAAACACAAAAAAGGAATACTGTCATTACATATACATTATAAATACATAGATATAGATTCACAGATGTGTGTTTATCCAAAGTGATTTACAATGCTAGTCCAGTTTACATGCAAAAATGCTGTAACTGTAGCATAAAATACTAATAAAACCACAGAAGACAGTAACAGTTAACAGTTAACAGTGTTAAATAGTTGCGCAATACTAAGGAGTTTCAGTATTGCGTGACAGACAGGATGTTCTAACATGACAGCATGGTCAGTAACTGAGGGTTAGTTTTGGGTCTCTAGAAAAAAGTATATTCTGAACTTTTATGTTTTTTGTTATTTTTATGTCGGCGTTTCTGAAAAGTGTGTAAAAATAACAGTGAATGACAAGATAGGACAGACTTTTCTGAAAATGTAAAAGCTTTTGAAAAGATATTAACTATGGCCTTATCTTTACGGTATCAGACGGCTTTATTTCCGTGGCTGTCGCATGTCTACCTGTTCAGGCGTGAACATATTCTCCCTCTCTGGGACGTCACGGCGACCCTCCCGCCTCATGCTGGCGTGGTTTGCAGTGGGTGGTATCACTGGAGTTGGTGGCTGCCAGCCATCAGAGAACTCGGGGATATAGGGAGGGATGTTATTGCCGTCTGGCCACTGTGATCTGAAATAAAGGGGCAGATACGATCCCTTGTTAGCATTAGACAACGATGGCATAACACCCTCCTCCATCCCAGTACAGCCCAGGTCCAGCCTTGCTGTTGTGTTTTCTTTCTGCACACTGTTGTTAATATCACTTTTGGGAGAGGCTCAGATGGCATATATAGAGACAGGTGCTTAAATCCTTATAGATCTCAATGGAGTGTTTTTGAAATTGGGACCATAGGGAAGGGAGTCTCTGAAAACACTGTTTTCTTCCAAAGCATCTACTGATGTAACATAGGTGATGCCACACTGGGGACAGTATGTCTTGACCACAACAGCCCCCAAACCATGCTTGTTTTAAGAGCTGAGACCCTAACCTCCCCACCCCCCATGCTGAAACTGCACAGGAACACGATCACAGAAGCAAGTAGTGCAAGGTGCTCCACTGGCACACTTCAACAAAAAGCTGAGACACAACAGTTCGGACAAGGAATGCAAAAAGCGCTTCACCTGGGCACATTCCAGGCATCACCCAGCGAGCACCACAGCTGGTCCTCCTCGGGACTGACCTCCTGCCTCAACAGCTGGATGGCTGGTGGCGTGAGCAGGGGGGTGAGGACTGAAGGCGGAAGGTCTCTCCAGGGGCAATTAGATGTAAGCTGAGAAGGTGGGGAGAGAGCAGATAGTCCACCGGTCTGGGTACCTCCACATGCTTGAAGTCCCATAATGATTAAGCTGTCTTTTCTTTATTATATCTAATTACTCTGGACTTAATGAAAATCTGATCAAAGTGCACTTGATAGACGGAAAGCAGCCATCACAATTTAACAATGCAAACATCTGTGAACCTACTGTGTCCTCTGTGGTTGTACAAACAAATAAATTCTCATAAAATGTCCCATCAAACTGCTTAGTAACCCCAAGGTTCTGCTAGAATATGCCCCTCTCTCATGAGCCTTAATACATCTCTGAAAAGACGTCTCATACACGTAACAAGGAGAGGGGGGGGGGTTTCCCTAATCCAGATGTTTCGTGAAGGAAACGAGGGTTTTCAGCTTCAACAAGTTATCTGGGTAGCATGTTCCAGACTCCCACAGCCCATTATTCTAAAAAAAAACCTGCCGCTGCTTCTTCATTTTTAATGCTCTTCCCCTTTCGTGGAGAAATGACATTAGGCACACATACAGTAAGCACACAAATAGGAACCATAACCGGACCTGCAGCACTTTCTCCTGAGCAGAAATAGGTGAGAACATGAGAGCGATACTCACAAAACCCAAAGCTGAGAAGAGGATATGGACAAAGTCAGGTGCACTGGGATTGTGGATCTTGCCATTCAGCTTCCCCTATAGGCAGAGAAGGGCAGATGGGTTTTAATTAGCAGAATATTCCTGCAATGTATTATGAAAGGAGCACATAGGATGAAACGGTTTCATCTGCAAGGGATTACAGTTCATCTTCCTTTTCTCTGAAGACAAAAGTCTGCCCTTTACAGGCTGAGTACGACACTGTGCATCATTACAGTTACAATAAACCACTGATGAAATCCAAATGATCCCATTGCCTCTTGCAATACAGTTAACAAATCATGAGCAGACGCATGGTATGCTGTTGAGAGTGATGTTAGTAGAATGCTTACACAACATTTTCTAATAGTTCACACTGCATTATTATAGATCACACTTAAAACGCTTAAACTGGAAGTTGTGCTCTAAATTTTAAATGCAAACAATGGTGCATTTTTGGACTACCACAATTTATATTGATTCTCAACAGCCCTTACCAGCTGAAAGTTTGACAGTAAATACACATGGTATTCATTTTTGCACTTTCCCATTCTTGCTTTCCTTCACTGTGCTTAACAAGGTTTCATATTATACATCATAAGGCACAAGATAACAGATGTTGATTTATACTGTACCAGGAGATTGAATCCATATTTGATTTTCTGCATACAGGAGACGAACTCCCCTGTCGATGGTAATCCCTGTACAGGAGCATCTGCAGAGAGCGAACACGCAGAGTCTCCACTGAATGTCTCATACAGTTTGGGACAAGTGCTGTTATACTGCTTTTTCCCAGGTTGATTAAGTGGAATTTACTTACTGAAAAACCTTTGTAGATTCGGAAAAGCTCCACAGCCAGGCTAGTGAAATCTTAGACTAATCTTCGAGTGAAGATTGAAAGATTTTATAAACATCGAGGCAGCAGCGTAGGGTAGTTGTTAGGGTTCTGGAGTTTTTAAACTGGATACTGCTGAGTTCAAACAAACATTGTTGTACTCTCGAGCAACTTACTTCTCTCAGACTGCTCAAATGTACAAACGGGTCTTCATTCTTACTGCTCGTACGTCAGAATGGTTCTCAGTTAACTTACCTTGTCAATTTTTCCTTGTGAAATTAGTATTTTATTAAAAAAAGAGATCAAAAGATCCAGAATACACTAAGTTTACTTTGTGATAAAAATGCCTATTTGCCAATTGTGATGAAAATGAACACTAATATGCAATTATATATTCTCTTTTACAGATAAGTAGGTTGGACATTTGAAACTTTGTACAGCAATATAAGGACATAAATAGAATAAATCATATTTGGGCAGCAGACATCTTTTATAAAAGAAAAATAAAGTGCAGGGAAACAATTTCATGGTTCATCTTTTTTTAGACTCACTTTTTTTACTTTTATTTTTTTTGCTCTTCTTTTCCTTCTCCTTCCCTGGGGTCTGTGCCACCACTGCCCCCACTTGGCCAATAAAGAGTTCCACATCGTTCAGCACGTGGTTCAGGATCTCCTAGACATGCACACACACGCATGAAGCCCAGACTTTTTATTTTCTCTGTACACACCCCTGTCTAGGGAGAGACGGCAGTAGATTCAGTTTGTGGCCGCCTCATAGGTGCACTTTTGTATTTCTGCTACAATCACTAAGACAGTTTGCTGAAATCTGGTAGAAGTGCACCAAGCATTTTAGGGAATATGACAGAGACGGACAGTATCCTCTCCATTTTCGTGTAGGATGAACACTAGAATATACAGTAACAAGCCTTAATGAAGCAGAAAATGGACCATTTAACTCACATTCATTTTCTCAAGCACAAAGAACAGTAATTCTCTGAAAGCATCTAGCTTTGTTTTGAAAGATCATGCTGTCCCTAGTCACACAATGTGGTTACAGTAGCCTTCAGATGAACTTGCTGTTTGCTGTTTTATTCACAATTGTGAAAGCTCTTTTTAAGGCAATCAAGGAATACAAGAACCTCGCACTCTTTTTATCTACTTTTTTGCACCAATTTTCCAGTCACTCCACTTTATCATCTGTTGATGTATTTCCTATGCTTTTGACGAGACAGTGCTTTAAAATATATATCTATTTTTTTATTTATTGTTAGCAGCAGGGGATGATGGGCCAATTGGCTTCCTCTAATCGTTACAGTGTGAGTACTGACCACGTTCCTCTCTAGCTCAGCTTTCTGCAGGTCTGGGGGCTCCTCTGGCATATACTGGGGTTCCTCCTGGGGCGTGAATTGTTGGGAGTGGTTGTCCTCCTCTGAGAGAGACACAGAGAATTGAAGCAATCACTCCGTATCTCTCACACAGTCAGTGACGCACAAGTCATCACATTGTACTTGCACACTTACACACAAACACAACCAAAACGTCTGCAGCGTTTCCCCATATATTGTGCAATTTCAGTCACTCCACAAAATGCAAAACAAAGCCTTGTTGTTTAAATTGTAACAACTATTCCACTTTCTTTTCCTCCCTAGAATTTAATTCCAGCTACTTTGGGGTTCGGTTTTGTCGCAGTGCTACTCCAGACAGGGCAAGTTCGTGATAAAAGAGCCCCACCCCTACAAAACCCATACATAGAGGGCACTCCAGTGCAGAACTGAACCAGAACCCATGAAGTTACAGCACCACTCATCAGTCACTGTTAAGGTGTTACACATACTGATTAGTAAATACTAGTTTTCATTTGTCGATGCCTCTTACTCTTAGGAAATGTTTATGAGTTTTAAGCCTCAATTTTCCATATTGTCAAACTGCCTGTATATGTCATTTCCTAAGAGTACAGCAGTTGGCCCACTGGTTTGCCAATGATAAAGATATTGATGTCCATCATGTTCATCTGCTGAACACCCAGAATGGGTAAAGTGGAACAATCAGGTTCATCTTATGTTATCCTTTCTTGTGGTCTGGGTTTCACAGCTCTGTGGATCCTCCCGTAGAAAGGTCCTAATCTGCCTGCCATTACTTCAAACAGTGATTAGACTGGGAGTCATTTAGACAGACCCACCATAATCTGGAGTGGTCCACTGTGACGAGTGTGGTTCTGGTCCAGACCACCTGTCCATGGGAGGCAGCAGGGGAGGCGGCTTGTTGCGTTGTTGCCTCGGGCCCTGCTGGCCAATGATGTTCTCCAGATTGTCCCTGAGAGAGATGAGAGGGCAGAGGTAGACACTGAAAACAGCACTGACCAGTGAAAGACCTTCCAAGCTCATATGATGGGCTACTTTACTTACATGAAGGAGATTTTTCCCTGAGGAAAATTCCCATAATCTTCAGCATTTGCCCAACAAGTTAAAAAATTGTATTCATTGGATTTCTTCTTTCCATAACTGTGCAGTATTGTATACTAACATGGGTACTTTCAGAATAATGCCTGTGCATTTATTTCTGCAACAGAAAGCTCTTACATATCTTGCTGTGTGTGCAGTTCCTGTCATCACAGTGCATACACTGAAAGGCAGAATTTGTTTCTGGACACAGTGTGGCCTTCTCAGCCTTACCGGATATTGTCCTGGTTCCCTGTTTCCTCTCTCCTCTGGTTAATAGCCTTGTCCAAGTCTGCCCTGACATGCTCTGCCTGCAGGGGACACACAGTGAGAAACGGAGCAGAGAGAGCTCTGTATGTTGCACAGAGTTCTGCCTTGACAAAGGGACAGAGCACCCAGGTTTAGGTCTCAATGTCCAGAAGGCATCCTCACCCCCATTTCCTCGCACTGGAAGAGGAAGACGCTGGTCCGACTCTTGTTGCGCTCCTGCACGGTGATGGTCAGGATGGAGTCGTACACACAGCTGTGCAGCACGGCCTTCACCTCCACTATGGCACGGAGGGGGAAGGACTCCAGCTCCTCCTGGAGCAGACAAAGAGGGGAAAAGAGGCTGACATTCAACCAAAGCAGTGGCTCAAAGGTGAAATTCATTTCTAACCCACAGTACCATATGATCCATGTAAGTGGAGGAAGCTCAGCTCTGGTTCATCTGGGAGAAGCACCAGTTATACCTTCCCAGTTGCTCAGGCCTGGCCACTGCACAGGTGCACTAGACATCAGTGACCATGAGGGCAGGGACACCTCGAACAGCCAGAAACCAGCAGAATGACCTCCCTGGCCCCTCTCCTCACCTTGGTCTCGATGTCGGTGAGCTGCAGGCTGCTCCCCTGCACCTCCAGGAGCATGTCCTGACCCCAGACCCGCCCCTGGGCGTCCAGCTGCTTGAGCTGGGAGATGCAGTCGTCGACGGTGTGCACCTCCCTGTTGTCCAGCTCGCTTGTGAACAGGTGCTGCAGGAGGAGGGAAAGAGGGGGGCCTGAGCTCTTGGAGGACCCAGCGGGCAGACTGGCAAACCAGCACAGGAGGACACGAAACAAGCAGGAGAATATCCAGCTAACCATATAGCATGTGGTCTGTCTAAGAGAGTGGTGAGGAAACATCTGTTTTTCAGCCCATTATAGGAAGAACACATTTGTGCAGGACAGAAAGAGGTAAAAATGTTTGGCTTTTTTTCTCTCACACATCTGTTATAAACGAGGGCCTCAATTTTCCATTTGAAGCAACAAGTGTTAGAGAGAGTCCTCCTCTCATCTGTGTAACCGTCTGAATGCCTGAAGACGTCTTGTGATTCATGCTACTTCTTTGCTGTTTTTTGCGCTTTGAGAAGGTTCTCAGCATGAGTAATGCCTCCATTATCAGAAAGCCGGGAATTCCTATCCCTGACGCACAGTTTTTCAGTCCATCATTGGGCACACACAAAGGAACAATTTAGAGATACCAGATAACCTAAACATCAGGTCTTTGGGACATGGGAAGAAAATGGAACTCCCAAAGAATACACACATGAGCATGTGTATAGAAGGACACACAAACTCCACACAGATGCCCCAATCTGCAATCAAACTCAGTATCCAAGAGCTATGAAATAGAAGCAGTTAACACCTTGCTACTATTCCACCTCTTTTCATTCTATGTAAATTCACAGCATTTGAAGATTTTGCTGTGCTTTTTTGTCTTCAGACCTGATTGTGAGAGATTTTTGTAACATGAATTGAAATTAAATAGCTCTGAATCTGGAAGTATTTTCTTCCACATGGGATGGGCTAGTGAAGCTGCTTTTCAGACTGTACCTCCACCCGGAACTGGAAGTTGTCTGGTTGTCTGGTTATTGACTCTGCATACTCCTTCCTCTGCTCTGTAAGCAAAAGAGAAGAAGACCTGATCTACAAAGCCCAGGTTTTTCGATACGACGTCTCTTTGATATGAAACTTGCCTTGACAGGTAAGAGGAATGAGCCCAAGAATTATTAACTTTAGATCTCCTGCAGCTAGAACTCAGTGAGTACCATAAACCAAGATTACAACAAAAACAACCTTGTCCGACCCAATTCCACTATTCTAGGAACAGACCTTCATGATTCGTGAAATACTGGTGACAAATGACACCAGGACAAAATAACTCAAATTAACTGCATGTTCAAGGCCTGTCACCCCAATTCAGTTGTGAAAAAGCCTAATTGTTTTCTGTAAAAATAGGAGCAAATGCCTTGTAGAGACCTTGCTGGAAAGAACTGCCCATAAAAACGAGGCTATCCTCGCTGCCTGGTCCCTCAATAAATGAATTTGCTCGGCTACAGGGTGTAATTGGTCTGCATTATCAACTACTCTAGGTATATACTGCATCTATGATATCTTCAGGACAACGGCTCTATGGATGTGACTGCCATTTCAGCCTCAGAATATTCTGGAACACAATGTGTATTTACAATACAGACGAAAAAAGCTTAAATCTAGCATTAGAGTTTCTCTTGTGAGTACTGGGATGATTTTTGAACATTTCCACCCTGATTCACGAAGTGCACGAGCAGAAGCCGGCTGTACTCACTGTAAATGGCCTTGGCACTGGGGCGTGACAGGCTGGACCTCTCTGACGAGGGCTCATCACGAAGGAACCCACTGCGGAGCACAGACACAGCTAGGTCAGTGACCTGCGTGTGGAGATTAGCCACGTGCCCGCTACTTGGTGAATTGTCAATCAAGAGATTATCAGTAAACAACTCCACAACAGAGGAGAAGGTAGAGGGGTACAGGCAGCACAGTCGGGTAGTAGCTCCGACAGGAGTAGAGGTGTGTCCCTCATTGACAGCATCGCAGTGCAAGTGTCCGGGAGGTCACAGGAGTCACCCAGGTGAGCTCTGGCCATCCAGTCCCACCCGACCTTTGGCTGAGAGCTATCACTTGGAGAATCCCAATCCCAATCTAATAGCATTATGATCCAGGCTTGAACTCATGACTGTAGACTTGAACCTGTGCTCAAGCAAGAAGCTTTCCAGGTTGAGCCAGTCAGGAGGCACCACAGTGCATTTTCATGGGAATTTTTGTTCTAGAAATTTGCACAGTGTTCTGGGATGCCCTGGCATGAAAGGTATTTTGCAAGGCATTACATTACATTTTTATAGAGTTGTTCATCTCCAGCAAAGCCATTACAGTTGGGGTTTCTACACAGCCTGTCCACTACACAGGGGGCTGGCCAGTTGTAGTCTGTGGGGACCTGATAAATTATCAGGTCAAGTTTTGGAGTAGGGAAATCTGCAACCTGTTTATTCATCTGTGCCAAATATGTCATTTAAATCAGGAGAGGCTAGATCATGTACTGTATTTGATGGTCATACTGTTGGTTGCTTAGTGTGGATTTTCTGTACCAGAGTGAATAAAACAACATTTTTCATGTGTTTAGAAACTGATGATCCAATGGTCAAACACAAACAGGTCCAGAACTGCCCCTTTCCACTCCCCACAAGCACTGCACCAACACCACACCCTTGACTTACTTGGACAGGAAAGGCCCCTCATAGTCCCTGGAGTCAAACAGGCTGTTGTTTCTGTACATCCTGAGGTGTGAGCAGCAGGGATCTGAAACATGGGAAACAGCTGATTTACTCAGGGAATTGAGAAACACACCTGTAAGAACGGTTACATTCGAGAGGCATTTGGGCCCATCTAGATGGTTTGGTAGTGATCTGAGGTTCTCATCTAGCTTGTTTTTGAAAGAAGCCAGAGTGTGGGCTTCAACAACATGGCTGAGTAGCTTGTTCCAGACCTTTACCCCCCTTTGTGACTTCTGTCCTGATTGCAGGATCTCATCCAGATGTTCTTTAAGTGAGACCTGGGCACTGGTTTGATCCCCAAAACCCACAACCCAAGAAACTAGACAAAGCACAGTGACAGAACATTCTGCAGAGAGGTACTGCAGGTGCTGTAGGCCTTTTCATTCCCCATGAATATAATGAATTTCTGACAATTTTGCCAGAGTTGAGGCAGGATACACCCACACCCTCCACATCCACATCTGTCCCCTGGATTCTTCAGAAGTGAACAAGCGAAATATAAAAAGGATTTACAATGCTGAAATATTCTTAAAGGTTTAAACCTTTTGACTGTGGCACACAGAAATATTACTATAATAATATGTTTATTTCGTAGATGTTTATGTTCATATATATTAATGCTACTGTCTGTCTTTTTAGACAACACTATTTGCTTCACAGAATTTAGGCAATAAATACGATAGCAAAAGATCTCTGGCAGCGGTTGAACTGTAGGATGCAGTCATGTTGATCAACTCACTTTGTTACTTTAATTGGCTAATGGAGAGCATAACTAATGTGAATCTAATTTGATCCTGCAGCCTTAGGATTATTTTCCATCTCAAACATTAGTTGACAGAAAGGGCACTGATTGAATGGCATTTCAGCCCATGTTCAATTGATAAAGTTAGCTAAATATTTATTATGTGTGGTGCCCAACTTTCTCTTCAGCCAAAGTAAATATTTCCTCAACTATCTCCCAGTCCTGAGCACAGCAAGTAAACATTATTGGAACCCTACAACTACTTTAAATAAAAGAAAATCTTTATCTATCCATTATCAGAAAGCTGTTTATTCCCGGTAAAGGTATAGAGTTTTCTAACAACAGATAATTTCTAAAAAATAAATGACCAGAGGGGAGTTTAACTGTTCCACAAAGTGAGTTTATATAAGATTAAGCCTCACTGGCCCTTATTCCTTTATCAGAACGTCAATATATCTTGATCAATGAAGCATATGAAACAATGAACTTGAGACAGAAACAGGGAGAATATCATTAATAAGACAGATCAGAATATCTAAGCAAAAGAAAATCAGAATCTTTTCTCCATTCTGTTTTTGGCTGGTAAAAGGAAAAGCCATCACATTGATACAGTAACACGCTGTTACTCATTACACCCCAGTCATTAGTTAATCTTTCATTTCTACATTATCGCAGACAGCAAAGCCCTGAAGATGATCACAGATAAACAGACTGGAGGCAACACCTGACTCATCTATACAGCCTGTACAGATATACAGATTGAATTAGTTTTGCCCCCACTTTCATTCTAGTGTACAAAAATAATATGAATGGGAAAAATAATGTCAAACCCAAAAGGATTTTTAAAAACAATGCCTAAAAATTCAATAATTGATCATCTGGAAAACAAAATGGCAATGACATTTTACTTACCTTTCAGGAATTATAGACACTGACCATTCCTAGAGGATATTCCTAGAGGACATTTTGAAGTGAAGTTGACTTTACATTACAAATACCCAATATTAAAAAACGTACTGATTGAAAAATCTCGAACATGCTTTCTAAAGTAAATCACGCATACGCAATCATGTGAAACACCCGATTTAAAATTCATCTACACATTAACTACAAGCAATGCTGTGTTAGAGGAACTACAGAACCACAGACAAGATTTTTTGATTTATTACTTCTAATCTCGGACTTCCAACAGGACAAAACTTCAGGCTACTTATCTTTGTCATCTCACAAGCCATCCATCCATTTTCTTTATCCAATACAGAGTGGAGCCAGAGCCTATCCTGATAAGCAATGGGGATAAGACAGGATACACCCTGGATGGGATGCCACTCCATGACTGGGCACACACAGACATGCACACACTCACAGCTGGGCCAGTGTTCCCAAAAGCCAATCAACCTACTAATACTGTATGTCTTTGGACTGTGGGAGGACACCAGAGCACCTGGAAGAAACCCACATGAACATGGGGAGAACGAACAAACCGTACACAGATTGAATCCTGGGAGACCCTAGTGCTGAGAAGCAGCAATGCTAGCCACTGCGCCACCATGCTGCCCCAGTTCACAATCTCACTAGCTAACTTATTTTACGTAGAAAAACCAGGCCATTTGCAAACCAGCAGTGAGCATCATCTGCTGGCTGAAGTTTTGATTTGGACCCAGTCAAAATGGTTTTCCTCAAGTTGTCACTAAACTAACACAAGTACATTATGCCTAGACCCTCCGACTTTAGTTGCATTCCAGATTTTTAAAGTCAACTATTATTTTCTTGTCGTTTTTAGCGTCTAGGTAGATATTCTAGATAATTAGAATGTTAATGAAGGCAATGTATTAATTGAAGTTTAGTCTCTGTGGGATGTGTGGAACAGATCTGTATTGCATTATGACTTCATATGCGTTAATACAGTGTTAGATTGCAATGCACATACACAAAGGATAGTACTGCAGAAAGTTAAAACATCTTGAATTTTAAAGATGTTAATTTAGTTAAAACAAAATGTTAGCAATTACACTTCATGCTCTGTTTAACCTCTGTATATCACAGTAGCAGATCCCTGAATGCTGCCCTATATCCTTCAGGTCATAAAAAGGCTAGATTCTTTCCACGAAGGAATACAGGACATAACATTTTGAATGAAACTACACTCATACAATCAGAAGTAATGACTCACAAACATCTGGAAAGAAATGCTGCACACAATCATTGGGTGTGCCCACCCCCTAACCCCTATAGAAGATGGCTAGATAAGACAGTTTCTGAGAATCCCTCAAGATTGCTATGCCAAACTCGGGCAAAAATCTCACCTACAGTATCAGGATTCTTGATTACGTCCATGGAACTTACCTTAATTAAGGAATAGCCTGACATCACAAACTATAAATGCCGTTCTGATTCTTTTCAGAATAATTGATAGTGTCAAAAATTCTTGGATATTAAGTCACTAACATCAAATTATCATATTTGACAACATAGATTTTGGAAGTCAACAAATTTCACAAAAGATGAATAAAGGATGTTCTTTCAGGCTTTTAGCTGCTAGAGCTTCGAACTCAAATATTTATGTTCATGATCACAAGATACGGTTAGTTAGACATTAAAGTCACTATGTTATTTCCTGGTGCTGATCGGTGCAAAAAGATTACCGTACTTAAACCTCATTTAAAACTCCTATTTAGAAAATTCACTATCATTTACTGAAAGCTCTAAAGGCAATTTTTTCTATTTTTACCAGCTTAAGGTGTTATGTAACATTTTATACACACATCTGTATGTGTATACAATCATATATAATTCTCTCCTTTCTTTTATGGTCTGAAGACAAAGATACTCTTAATACTAAAGAAGTCTCATTTCAAAGTATTTACAGTACACATAACTGATTCCTTCATATATTGAATTTACACATCAGTCACAATTTCTACCACATAACATATAGTCTCCCATTTCTCATGATTAATAATTGTGGTATTTCCTTGTTGAACTAATTGCACAGCTGACCTCTTAATCTTTTACTTTACTCCAGATCAACACACTCCCACCCTATACGAAAACATTACCCTTTTTCTTCTTTGTTTTTTCCCTTTTGTCTCACTTGGCAGTTTTCAAATCCACAACGTTCCCCGTGTGTGTAATCCAGACATCGTAAGGTTTTTCTTTGCATTAAACACAGCTACCAGGAGAAAGACTTTCTGCTCACAATGCTGGGTTAAAGTCCACTTCCTGGAAAATCCATGCCCTCTCTCAAGACGTTTCGTAATTTTAATATTCTGCATCAGCAAATGGACACAGGACCCCGGGGCTTGCTCCTGGAACATATGAGCAAGGGAGTGGCTAACACTCTGCCTGGGCTCAAAGGTTGTAAACACTTTTAGAGGATAACCCTCGAGAATGACCGAAAAAAGCCATGCCTAGTTTTTTATAGCAGGCTGTAGAGATTACACAGAAGCTCTTGCAAAATACACAAAGCATTTAACAGCAGATGATTGCAGCAGTTACTGCTGATTTTTTTTATGCAAGGTGTGGAATACTTAAAATCTAACACTAGGCATTTAAATGTTGCTCCCCACAGGACACTATAGCGCTTTCAAAAGGTAGGAGAGTCCCAATCTTACCCACCTCAGAATAAAACGTCAGAAAAGACTACCCATCGGTCAGAAAAAACAAATGGCTTTTTACTCTTAGGGTATACATCAAATTATTTCAATATTTAATATTTAATTAAATGTGTTAATGTAATAAAAGTGTGTTAAGAGCATAGGATAGGACATCCATCTTCCTCATGTGTTGAGAAAATCACATTCAATATACAATTGAACCATGATATTAATACTGTAAGAGGTGTATGAATCCCGACATTGTAAGGCTCATATACTTTAACAAAATTCCGTAAATTGAAAGGAACAAGAGTTCAACAATAGATAGCAAATGATGCAACACAGCTTAGTCTTTACCTATCTTCTGTGTGCAAATACTGGCATTCACCTGAAATGCGTCTGACTTCATAAGGAAACAAAAGCCTTTCATTTTTAAGACACTATCAAAATCAAATGAATACCAAAAGTTTGGTGTTCCATTGAATAAACTGAGTATGGACTCAATTTCTACTTCAGAGCACACATACTGCATCTTGCTGAAGTGTCCATCTACAATGTTCACAGAGCTAATCTAAGCATCACCTGTCTTTCATATGATTTCTCAACATTCCCACTACAGAGAATGAGAACACACAAATGTCCTCAAACCCTCAAAATAAACATCTTCTGGGACATTGGAAAAATACTAAATGACACTCTTTCATATTCATTCATTCACAAGAACATATAAAAATGCTTCCTTATGCTAAACCTTACTGCTTAGGAAAATGTTTTATCAAATTTACATTTGCAGGCGGCAATCTAAATTTTTAATAAACTGCAAAATCAGATAAGAAAAAAAAACAAACGATCTTTTAGAGGAAACAATTTATTTATAATTAAGCGCAGTGGATATCTGATCAGACACATAGGAGAGCAGGTGGTTTCCAAGGTCTCCCATAAGAATGAAGTGCTGTGTTAGACAGTTGCTCGGGCCTGAGTTGCCTTGGCCAGCAATTTCAGATCAGTGATACATTTCGCAATGCTCTCTTTCTCCTGTAACAAAAAGAATTAAGAAGAATCAATGTGTTGTTTCACCTTTTCCAATGTATCATACACTGCCTAGAAAAATAAAACTGGTTTTATGAACAAATAAGACAGGAAGTGAAACAGAATATCTAGGATCACAGCTTATTTCTTTCTCCTTTCAGCATTAGCTGAACAAGCCTTTTTTTACGATAGTGGATAGGTATTAAAAAAGAAAAAACTAATTTCCTTTTTCAAGCAACACACCTGAATGACAAGTTCTGAAAGTTAGAAATTGGTAAAAAAAATGGTAGAAATTATTAATCCCTTTTGACATTTAAGAGCCTAGAGCAAAACATTTCCCTTTTCAACACAAAAAAGAAAAAAGTGAAATCATATTTATATCCTAGTGCTGTTTTGCTGACTCTTAAGTCTTTAAATGGTTAATGAACACTCCCTTTTCTATACTAGCTTAAAGACTTTTCCAGGTTTTACAAAGAAGACCATACCAAAACGGCTGGCAAAAAAAACTGCTCGATGAATACAAAATCCCACAGCATGCCCACAGAGGTGGTGCGAGGTGTCTCACAGGGGGGTCCTGTACCTGCTGGGGGGTGATGCTCTGAATCACACTCTTCTCCACCCAGTTGATCATGTGCTCCTGCTCCATGCGTCTCTGCAGGCTCTGGACGTCGATCTGGTAGTCCAGGCGCTTCTTCACCTCGTTGGTAACCATGTGCAGCCTCTCCCTGTAGTTGGTCTCCAGCAACATGGCAACGTTGTTCTAGATGGGATTGGGGGATAGAGGAACATTACATGACACATCAATATGGAAACTCAGGAAGAGGAATTAGGACTTTCTTTGGTTCCCACAGAGTACACTGCTGCATGTCAATAGGAAATTCTGCAGCTCCCGGGGAATGGAGGTGTAGACCCCTCCAACACACTCTTTAATGAATGAGGCTGGAAGAGGAAGTTAGGGCCCCAGCAACCCACTCCCTCCATCATTTCACTCACCCTCTTGGCATCAAAGAGCATGTGCCTCCCATTAGCTCTCCACTGTTCCTTCTTCTCGCTCTCGATGGCCTGCTGCAGGCTACTCATGGCCAGCTCCTTCACTTCGTGTGCTTTCGCCACCTTCTCCTGCAATCACACAGCCCCCCGAGCGCGGGGCAGTTCGTGATGAGCCCATAGCGAGGTGCGAGATGACAAAGAAGCCATACAGCCATCTCCCTTACCAATCAGCTTTTTAATGACTCAGTACACCTGGGATAAAGTCTGCTTCTCTTTAATGATTAAGTCAGCTCTTTACCACCACCTGGCTTTCTGTAACATCATAAGCAACGTAATGTATGTGAATAAAAAAGCCATGCAGATAAATTTGGTGATTTTCTAAAAGATGTGCTTGATTACCAAAACAACCTGTGCTGTAACTGAAAAAGGCGTGATCTCATTCCTTGTCTTAATCTTAAATGAAATATTGAAGACGGCCCGACTCCGTAGCACCTTGCACTACAAACCTCAAATCAGCAAAAAGCGTACCCACAAAAAACATAGCTTTCTAAATATCTGCAAGTTTCATTCTTGTCATTACTTTCACTTCACCTGGCATCCATGGTCTATAGTCAAGTCACTGTATAAAGCAGCATATGAAAGGTCAGCAAGGGAAATTACCTCATTCAGTTTGTCAGCGAAGGCTGCCACTGTAGGACCAAACTTCTTCACGCCATAAACAATTACAATACCAATAGAGGCGGCAGCGAATGTCTCATGGTTAATAACGTAGATCTCTTTAGACAGCAGGTACAACAGGAGACCCGTCCCTAGCATGTAGGGGCCTAAAGAGTGACAAAGAAAAAAGACAAAAGGAATCTAATCTACCTATTAATCTATGTTAAAAAAAAACTAAATGTATTTGCACCATGATAGTGATAAACAGGTCATATGCAATATCTGTCACATGTCTACTCAGCTCATTCAGCTGGTAAGCAGAGAAACTAACCCCCATAATTGCTAACCCATCACAGATCAGTCCCCAACAACGCTGCTCCCCAAGTATAAATGTAGGTGGAACGGTACAACAGGGCTGAAGTAACTTCCATTACTAGTGTCCACACACTGAGGACTTAAACCCATAACCAGACAGGAAGATGAACAGAGCCCTAGCTACTACTTCTTACCAACCCAAAATACATGAGATAGTGTACAGAGAAACCTGCAGCTTACCGAAGCAGAAATATGGAGACTATTATTGAATAGATTCCAAGGGTGCTGCTGACCTGTGACCCCAGTCTTGGGGTAGAGAAACTGGAAGAACTCCTCAGGGATGAGCCCATAGCGCACTTTGCCTCCCTTCTCCGGCAGCGGCGGCACCGGAGCCAGACACTGCGGGGCTGTGTGGAAGGAGCGGGATGCCTGCACTAGACTGGAGAGGAAGACACACCGCCACATAAGTGGGGGGAAACACAATCAGAGAAAACTATATGGAAGTGCATTACAAACCAACATCAGGAGGCCCTTTACCCAAAGGGTTGTGGGAGTATGGAACAAGCTGCTCACCCATAACCTGGAGAACACACTCAAACACTGAAAAACTTGCATGGCATGACATGCATAATGGGACCCAGCATTCAAGGGTGTGTTGCAGAAGGTGACACCACACCACTGAACCCTAGACAGTGTAGACATTACCCATGATGAAGGACCTGATCTAGCGACATAGTGATATTTTCCACTATGGGGCGGGATGGGGAGCTGAGGCACTGTGTGTGTGCCCCGAGCCCCCTGAGGAACTGATCAAATCCCAGCAGGGGCGACAGAGGCAGAACCCAGCCTGTAGTGAGCTCACTGTGTAAGAGGATGCAAGACCGAGTTCTCTGCTACAGAACTCTACACTCAAATGTCAAGGGGCTAACATCACCCCGTGTAACTGGCTCCATCAGATGTACAGAATCTCACAGTCTAGTTCCTGCCCAAACAGGCTGATCTGTGATGGAAGAGTGCAAAAAGCAGAAGGAAGAAGGGAGAGCTCTTCAGCTTCACCACCTACGTTTGTGTCTCAAAGTAAACAGACCTCTATTAAGAAAAACACAACCCTTCTTTTTACAGCATCCCCTTCCCAACCCAAAGCAAAATGATCCAGACATGTTGAAGTCAGTTCAAGAATAACATTGGAAAATACTACAATACGTAATTTGATTTACAAATATCTTGAAGGTTCATAGGGACTTACCCAGCACCAAGAGGCGCACTGCTTTTCAGGGCAGAGGCTAGAAGAAAAAACAAACAGCAATATATTTAAAATGTGAAATAAATCTAGATTGCAGCAATAATTTGATCTGGAATGTCGACAGAAGAATCGGAGTCTAATCATAAAATTAAAACACGACATTCACACTTCATCATACTGAAAAGTTAATTTCTAAGTGAAAGAATAAGACTGAGCATAAAAAGAAAAGAGCTTTAGCTCTCTCCATTTGGATTCGTTTTTCATAACCTTCAGAGTTTCTCTAGCTTCTCTTAAAATGGATTCAAAGAACTGCTTCTAAACCTCAAGAAACCTGTCTATTGGCTGATATGATTCTCGCAAATGACATTATAGATTTTATGCTAAAGTAAAAAAATGAACTACATACATTGTAGTGCTTTATTATGGACTATAAACTTCTATCTCAAAACCAGGGACACTTCCCAGGCGCTCACCATTATCGTATTAATTAAAAAAACACACATAAGCAGTAATGACTAAAAAGGCAGTGATCTGCATGTACATGATCTAACTTTAGATTTAAGAGACAGAACTTTTACACTACAATAGCACGCTTCACGTGGATATAACCAAATAAATGTTTGAAGAGCACAACTTTCAGGTGATATTTGAACCTCTTCTTCCAGACCTGTGCACACCAGAGCCCAGCAGACTTTGACTTAAATGTCACTCTGTTTTTATTCCGGTACATTACCAATTCGCCCACAGTATATTTCCATTTAAAACTAAATAATGATTTTTATTTACAAGAGATTGTAAAGAAAGTACCGGTATATCTGCTTTGACCGCCCAGAATATATAGAGGCCTGACGTCACCTTACCCTTCAATTTCACTCAACCGGCTTACCTACTGGGTCAAACAGACAAAGGTCTTATACTGTATTTACCTGACACCAGCACCAGTCTTGACAACATGGCTACTGTCCTACTGTTGGTACGGAGTTTTAGCAAGACCGGTCTCTTTTTAATTCATGCAATACTCCTTTCCCCGCTGTCGGCCTCTCCGTGCCCTTCTGCAATGGAAAGGGACAACGATGGCGGAGATCTCACGCTGCGAAAGATCGCGAGAATACAACTGGCACTTAAAGTCACTTTCATATCCGGGGTGTTACCATAGAGACGAATAGTCATTAACGTTAGCAGTATGATTCCATATTGGTAAGGGAAATAAGCATTAAGATTTAGGCTAGAAACATGCCTGTCTCTAAGTCTAAGTGAAATACCTACCATAGTTTACAATCCCAAGACATAAGAAATATATTTTATTATAATAATTCAAAGAAAAGTACAGTTCCATGGGCAATATACATTAATACAACTTTTTATTTCAAATTAGCAATAAAAGATATTTTGAAACTTATAAAAAAAACTTACAGATAAACCTAATATGTGTGTAACCGTTCTCTTGGAGAAAAATACATGTGTAGGAAACATCCCCATTATTCTAAGAGTCTTCCTGGCTAATTACTTGATTTAGGGAGGATTTCTATCTTGTCACTTTTGAGAGCAGGCCTGGAGCAAGGTGCTCAGATTGTACATTTGAGTGGAGTACTTCATTTTGATTAGCTCTGTTACAATCCCTAGCTATATGAATGTATACAGGTGAAAGTAACTTTGCCTAAAAGTGTGATCCACCTTTGCAACAGTTCTGCTCACAGGAAGGGAGCTGCCAGTAGGAGTGCAAAGTGAGGTTTAAGGAGTAAAGTGTGTGTTTGCATGGGATGACATCTATAAGCAAAATGGGGAAGATGGTTGTTTGTCTTGTGTGTTACCACGAAGGCCTGCAGATGGTAGTCTCGCACAGCGTGGGATTTTTCTTTTCTTCTTTAGTCAGAAGATAAGCATCTGTAACTGACACTCCTAATTATGTATCAGGTGCCCTTACCTCTGTAACTGACTCCCCTACTTCGGTAAAATGTGCTCCTATTTCTGTTCCCCTGTAATTCTGTACTCTACTACTGTTTTCACTTCATTGCTAAAACATGATATAAAGTAAAGCTTAATTTGTCTCTCATAGATGAAGAAAAAAATATTAGAGGGAAAAAAATCTGCATTACAGAAAGAAAAGAGCTAACAAGACTTCTCCCTAGTGCTTTTTTTTTAAAGGCTACAGTTTTATCATCACTTCCTTCATTCATTTTTTTGTGTTCCGTGTTCTGCCTTAACGTGCTGTAGGATTTCTCACCACGCTTGTTTTTCTGGAATTCATGAAGCATGCTTAGCACTGGAGAAGTAACAAACAAGAGGGAAATTGATTGTTATCAGTGTAGACAGCAGAGAAGAAAACCTCATTGCCAGCTTGAAAACAACTGCAATTTGAGCTCATCAGAAGATGTCCACACCAAAAGCAAAAGGTGATGAGTGTCTGTCACAGGCTGCCCAAAGAGTCAGTTTATTAGACAGAAACGGCAGACATTTTCAAAAGGCCTAAAGCACTGAGAGAGCAGGCCTGAAAGCCATCAATAGATAGAATGATACTTGCAGACATGTTCAACCAGTGCTGTTTACCTGGGCAACAGTACAGAAATATCCAGAATTCTAGCCTACTATGCAATAGTGGTGCCAAAGATGGTTCTTCGCTGTACACATTACCATACTTATTCTGGTTAAATTCTGATCTATGGCTTTCACACTTAACTGAAGTCCTGGTTCATCACTACAGCTTTCCCTCCTGTCAGAGGACTCAAGAATAGTCAAGACAAAGGTCAAAGGGTACGGTTTCAATCACCATTCAACAAGCACACAGAGTCCTTCTTTCTTCAAATGTGTGGTCAATACTAATCATCACAGCTTACAATCATGCATAGAGTTATCAAAGCTGAAAACTGGGACAAAGGTGAATGCTAATTGGGGTCTGGTGACAGGTCATCCTCACAACATTTGGCTCTCCAGGTGGGTGAAGTTTGTTAGGTGCATACCTTTGTCTGTATTTTCACCTTCCTTCTGGCAAATAAGATGACATGGAAAAACCACCTGTCCCTATGTCTAAGTGAATTACAGCTGTAGTATTTTACAAAATATTTTCCTAATTACTCAATATTACATATTTGTATTAATATGTAAAATAACTGGGTTAATTTTACATTTATACTGTTTCTGACTGGGAAATTATGCTAAAACTCTTCAAAACTGGCACATGGCACAGCTCTTCTGCTACAAACAAGTGTTACAGAAGATCAGGGATGGATCACTTACATTACTAGAACCAGGACCTTTCAAATGCACATTCTGTTGCCTTGTAGCAATGCTCCATCCATTATTCATGGGTGGCAGTGGTTCTGCCTTTCCTTTAAAACTTTCAGGGCTGAGCAACACTGGAACGGAAGACAGTAAACTAATATAAACTTCCCAAAACTCCATGCCCTACACTGTCTTTCCCACCAACAGACAACACGACCAGTAACCACTACTGGATCGTAGTGCTGCTACGACCGGGTGCAGCCTTAATCTAGGAAGACCATCTGCAAGCAGGCACATGCTGCTAGCAGGTTGCCGGACGAGATAGAGGAACACGGGTTGAAGTGGTGTGGTTTCTGTCTCATTTCCCGTAAAAAAAACACAGCAATAGCACAGCGGCTATGACACTTCACTGTGCAAGCGTCAGAGCCTAGTAAAAGAGCTCAGGCAACACAATGGAGGATCCCCTTAGCGTCTTCTTTCTGTTGTTTTAATTTTTCAAACAGGCATCTGGTGTGTTCACATCACCTTAGCAGAATATCTTGCAGGACTGGGAGAAGGTAACTCAATTAAAGGTCTTTTCTTAAACTACATGTTTTTTATCCGCCTGTCAAACACAAGTCTTCGGGTGTGGGTGTCAATAGGCAGCTTTATTCATGCAGAAACTCCCGCCCTAGAAAAAGGGCTCTTCTTACTTAACTATCAAGAATGCAAGAAGACTTCTTTTCGATTACTATACTCACGGCTGTGTAAGCATAGTTAAAATTTGCTGTTCAAATTTACTGGTCGAAAACAGATTAAATTAGAATGTCGGAAGAAGCAAAACTATCCAGTGGTTTCAAAGATATTCATGTGTGCAATAATGTATTAATGTAGGATTCCTGTGATGTGGTGCTGTTCTGGGCTTCTGTAAAAGGACCCACTTAAATGTTACACTGTTGCATCTTGAAACAATTCTGGACTCATTATTTGAGTTGCTGCGTAAATTTCCATTCTGCAAGAAAAAAGACCGTTCAAACTATTGCTGCTTTTCAGAGCAGATTAGTGTGGTGGGAACCACACCAACTCGTTCCTGTGAGTTTCTAATTGTGCAAATAGCTCTGAAGCACATCCTGTACTTCATATACTGTACATTTATGATAACAACGCATTACTTTGTGAAGAATTGCTAAAGACTTTCTTAGTTTCTACTGGAAGTAAAATAAATTAATGGTTTGATAGAGGCAGAGAAGTAATGAATAGCTCTTGACCCAGATCTGAAGAGAGTAAAGATTGAAGTTCTTATCAATGAAATATTATGACTAGACTACATCTGTCTGAGCAACAGAATATTTCAGACAAACTGTAACGCAGGAGGCCCTGTTCCTGACACCTCGTAAGTGAATTTTGAATGAAAGTATGTACAGTAGTAATGTATTCAAAATGAAAAGAGTAATTAATCATTTTATTGTTATTCTTTCATCCTGTAAAGCTGAGGTTTTATAAAATAGTGGGAAGACTACATTTTTTTCCAGTTACTGTCTGTTACGAACTCAGTTTACTCAATAATCATTATAGAATCAAATAATCTATCATCTCTATGAAAACCTCAAACAGCTTGTTCTTTTTTATAATCCTTAAATTGAATGTCCAAGAAACAAACTTTACAATAATATTTTATTCTTAATGATAATGTATTGTTTTTTTTAAGTTACTTTAGCAAATGCAGTAGAACAACCTGCTTTTGAACGCCTTCATTTTTCATGGCAAAATAGAAAAAATACTAAAGACGTTTTTAGTCTATGAAAAAAAAGAAAACGCACATCGTTTATTGAAATTGTTTTCAATATATCTATTGGTATTATAAACCAAATCATTAACTAACACAAATGATAAAATTATATACTGTAACAGCATGATAATGTTAATAAGTGATTTTGGGTATGATTACAGGATACAGCTGAAATGTATACTGATTATTGTCTCATTTGTAATTCCATTGCTTTTTCAAGCTGATGTTTATGTGGTGAATTTGCACAAATTTAAATGGCTGTGTGTCCCACACAACAAAGGTATTTGGTTTTGGTTTTATTCCAGACATTCCCAGTTCTGCTTGTAAAGTTGTAGACTAAAGTTGTAAAAATCTTTTCACCTGGGAGGAGAATGAAATTGAATATGGAAATCAAGTTATCCCTTCTCTGGGTAGAGGAAGAGCCTTTTTTAACAGCACAAGTAATTAAACAATTACAGTTGTTTAATTGCTCAAATGATATGTCTGTTTTTCAGGATCTCTTCAAAACCGAAGGGCAGAGTCCCTTCAGAATTTTCGGAAGAAAGGGGCCGTGTGCTGTGGTTAAGATTGAATTTTGAGTGAAAATAAGATGGAAAGCGGCAGCACAATGCAGAAGCCGATGAAACGGAGCTGGCGGCAGGCCGAGAGCTACGACCAGAAAGTGGACATCAGGGTGTCCAAGCGCGAGTGTCTCCGGGAGCGCTTCAACAGCACCACGTGCCGGAGTGGCGGGAAAGAACGGAACACCGACTGGAAGAATGAACAGCAGAGCAAGAGGCAGAGGGAATTTTTAAGGAGGAGGCAAATTGACCATGGGGTGTCAAATGGAGAAGAAGAGAAACCACGGGTGCCCAAAGTTGTCCTGCGGTCTAACGTCTGCAGGCCGGCCCTCCTGAACAGACGGTCACTGGTGATGTCACAGGAGCTTGGAATAACATGGCCAGATCTGAAGACCATTGAGCAGGTAACTTATAGTGATCTGGCGCCACTTCCTCTGAGCTCCACCCACCATGTTGAGGATTTTCAAACTCACACAAGTACCGGGAGGCTATTGTTCTAGTGGAGAAAAAAATAGGATAATCTGAAATGCCACACAATGTTCTGCACCAACTAGATGTTGAAGAAGTGCTGCTGAAATATTTACACCTACATTTACTTAGGCCAACATATTTTAATCAGGTTCTGTTAGGAAGGTAGGCTGCAAATATGGTTGATGAAGACATGATGCAACACCTTTGAAAACAAGGCAGGCTGTGACCTAAAGTGGTACTGAACCAGCCTGCAATACTTAGGAAGGCTTTAAACTGAGTGGCCGAAGTCCAGTCCCAAACGGCTTCTGTGTCTGCCTGTTTGCATGCCAACTCAGCTCTTAATGACCCAAATGAGCTCATTATTGGCTTGACTGTAACAATTTACCAGCTCTCCCCAGCTCTTCAGATGCTTTAAGGAAAGCTAGAAAACCTGCAGATTCACAGGCCCTCCGGTACTAGAGCAGGACCACCCTGCTTTAAAATGAAACAGATTGACTGGATTGTTTTAGTCAAATATTCCAAAGCAAACAGCACTTTACCCAATGTACAGTACATGAAACAGGGACTACAATGGGTCTTCCTCCTTGTGCTGATGCAGGCTCTGCCAACGGGAACAGCTTCCTGCCTCTCAGTGCCCCCACAGGATGAACCCCTGAAAGAGGAGAGAGTGGCCCCGAAAAGAGAACGAGGTGGGAATACGCCCGGCACTGTTCTACGGCACTAGATCGGTTTCCCTGAACTGAGCTTGTTCCCTCTGAAACTCTGTGCACATCCTGGAGTTTGAACTACATTTGGTCTTTTTTTGCAGCCAAATCAACAATGACTCAGTAGTTCCATATAATTTGAGATTTTCTCCAACTGTAATCAAGCAAATTAAGCGAATGAAAAATAACTGGTCAGTCTTGCCCCTTAAACTCATGTATAATTCAATAAACCCTTTTTATATCAAGGCTAAACAACACCTCTCTTTTCTGTGGCCCATGTGTCCAGGAGTTCAGACTGAAGTGGAAGGGTTGGTCAGCAGCCAATACCTTCAGCGAGAGTCCAGCACGCAGACAGAGTAAGTGTGGTTTAGTGTTTTTAAGGCAGGGGTGCAGGGGTATCACTGCGGTGAGCAGCAAAGTCCTGAAGACCAGAACTCCTGCAGGGTGTATTGTTATTTTTATGTCACAAAAGAGTTAAGACCCAGAAGCAGTGGTGATGTTTGCCCATTGTGTAACTAAAGGGATACAAGACTTCATGGGGGACTTCATGGGGGTCAAGTTTTTCCAATACATCACAAGCATATGTACATTGGGAATAACACATAGATCAGGGTCAGATGGGTAATTAATGCATGAAGTGAGTGCTATTTTGAGAACAGAAAAGAAGGTGTTCCCCGAGTCAAGGAGTGGATGCAGGAGATTATTAGACTGCTGATCCCTGGAAGAGGGTGATCAGGGCTTGGCGCTCCAAACTGGAAGACTTTCACTCTGTGCACACTGCTGCTGTACCCTACGAACTTAATCCAGATTGCTCCAATGAACCCAGCCTCCAAAAAACATTCAGGAGCATTGGTGGGGTAGCTGTCACATCACATCCAGGGGGGAGTCCTAACCTCACTTCACTCTGATAAGCTGCAGTCAGCTGAGCCTCTGGGCTCAATTACAAAGTTTCTTTTTAATCATTGGATGAACAAGGCGACCCAAAGAAGAGGCCTCCCCTCACTTGTTGCCTTTAAAACTTCAGCCCTGTGACCCTGATCAAAGGAAGTATATCCTGCAGCATGACCATGAGGAAAACTTCACTATCTAATGGCTTAAATGTTGAGAACCCCCCCTTCCCTCTGAAGTAACGGAATTCCTCTTCCTTCTTTGTTTTTGCAGGAGTGGAGTTGTAACTGCGAGTGAAACAGTAAGCACCTGACGCCTGTTATATCAAACACAGAGGATTCCGTCTTTCATTCTTGCCTTCCTCTCTGTCTTTAACATCACCTCTCAAAGCTGCAGGAGTCCATGTACGGTTTCATTTTTAAATCCTGAAGGTGTTGCAGCGGCCTTTTCTGACACACTTGTGTTAAAGTAAAAGAAATGGTTTAGGAAATGGTGCAAGACAGCAAAGTACAGCCAGTCACAGTGACAAGGGATTATACATACTACTAGATGCTCAAACATAGCAGAGAAAGCTTTGTGGACTGTGTGCTCATCAAATCCCTCCCTTCTGCCAACATTGGAAGAAGTTGATTGAAATCTGGCCAGAAACCTGAGCTTGCTGGTTTTGTTTAGCTTGTTTCAGTGCATTATATAAGTGCCTTATTATCGGCTGTCAGAATCTAAGAGGAAGAACGATGTTCCCTCCCCTCCTTCCTCTGCAGTGCTTGCTGTAGTGAGCAGCTGGAGACTAGGTGCTGTGACAGAGGTGTCAGGGCACAGTGCAGACTTGTCAAGACTAGCCTTTCATCTCCTCTTTCTCTGTCTCTCTGCAGGCGATTCTTGAGCTTTCGGACTACTTACAGGTACTGTACATCTTTCCTCACCCTTAGCTGAAAAGCGCTGAATGGTGCAGAGTTAAGTCTCTGTGGAAAGTTGGTTATTTACTTGTGAACTTTTAGTTAATTAGTCCTTCCTGTTTGCTTGTAAAAATCATTTTCAAAGTGATTTTATGTTTCCATCTATGCACAGCAAAACTGAAATGTCTAGTCATTCCTGAATGCTTAAATATTTAAAATACAAATCCACATTTAAAATCTAAATCTAAGATCATCATTGCTTTTTCCTTATCGTAATATAATAATCATATAATACATGACTGTAGTGTTACAGTAGTAAATGTGCCCCCTCTCTACAGATAATGAAGCAGCTCTCATTACTTTAATAAAAAAAAAACATTTTTTTCATATTAAACTAAAAGCATTAAAGCATGAAACAATGTAAATGAAGGTGAAGAGTCAGAAAAAAACGATGGGACATAAAGGTCAGATTGGAAAGGATGGAAAGAGGCCATTGAAACAGAAGGAAAAGTCGCCAGACCAAAGAAGACATCTGAGCTGACCCTCAAACAGCAAGCTTAATGTTTGCATGTTTAAGGCATGGCTGGACCTCCTTGACTCACTGCCTGTGAGGTGGCAGAGCTACAGATATCTAGTTAAGTAACATCAGAGAGCAAAAGCAACACAGAGGTATTAGCAGTGCATCTAGACTGATTGTTTTGGATTGTTCAGCCACACAGTATACCAAACAGAATGCTGAGAGGAATAGGTTCAATATGTTCACTCCACATCTGAGAACAGGTTAAAAACAGATATCCACAAAGGGCTAGGCTTTGTACGAGATGCTGGTGTTTGCATTTGCGCGTGCCAAAAGTTCCTGATGGCTGTTCCTTGAAATTAATCTTCTCTCCATTGCAGGAGGCCCTGCATCGAGAAGCTGCTCTTAAACAGAAGCTATCCATCCTGCAGCACATCGCCTCTACCCTACTGCTCTCCTCTGAGAAACTGTGGACGGTAAGGAGAACGCTTAGGCTGTGCAGGTCTGCGACCATGAAGGACCTGATATGACCATATTGTGTTTCTGCATGATGATGAACTTACAATCTGTCATGATCTGATCTTTTTTCTAGTGGTGTTATAAAACATCAACCCCTAGCAAGAACTGTTGAGAACGCACAGCTCAAGCTACTGTAGTTCAACTGCAAATATGAGTACTATAAGTGTGCAGGGCTGAGGGAATCTTCGTACATCAGTGGTTTTGAATAAATCTCCCTTCTGAACTCTTTCAGGTGTAATTTCTATCAGCGGGTTGTAAATTTACCCATCCATTTTCTTACCACTTCTTAGACTAATTCAGGACAGGATGTAAATCCATTACAGGGCAAACACAGACACTAACACACACACACACACACAACACACACACACACCACGGCCAAGTTTCCCAGATGTCAATTACCCTACCAGGGGAAGCCCACACAAACCGGGAGAACATATAAACTCCACACAGATAGCACCCCAGGTCCGGAATGGAACCCAGGGCCCCAGTGCTGCACAGCAACAATTTTAATCACTACCACCATGCCTCCCTTTTTAAATACAGTACATTTCCATCATCAAAGTCATTTAAAGGGACCACTATACAAAACACCACAATAGTTTTTACACCACAGGTTTTATAGCAGGCACCTGTGCTGTAATTTAAGGGAGTGTGTCAATTATTTCTTCCTTTCTCAATGCTAGAACTGTCCATTTCCTTTCAGAGGATCAGAAATTTGTGCAAGAGCTGTGTACTGTAGAATTTGGAAGGTCACAGGGGCTGGTGTGAAAACCTCAGCGTTACACTTTCTGAGATCAGTCTACTGTGAGCACAAGTATCTTCAGTGATCCCATGAACACATGAACAGTACCTGACTGTTTAACAAAAATGCACATCCTCTCTAAGGATAGTAGCACCAAAATGGAAATAGCATGTTGGGGAGAGATAACCACAACCTGTGTTTTTTATTGGTGTATTGTATTTTTGAAAGTATCTATTTTGGTTAGGATAGTGGTACCAGGGCCAAATGCCTTTCTAAACAAGACTATATTGTATTTGAATACACTGAAAATAAAGAACACTCCCTGCCTGCACGTTAGAAAATCCACCTGTCACTCGCATCACTGCCTGTGGTTTTAGTTACAGACGTTGAAATCTGCCTCCTCCGCTATTATAAATCTTATGTGGCTTTATTCACATCCTGTTAGTGCTTTAGCTTAGGCTGAAGCTTGTGGAAGGTGCAGCATTTTCTCACTGGCAATATTAACTGTATTCTTGAATTGAGTCCTTAATTGCAAAGCAGCATCCTGATTTAATTTAAGGAACAAGCAGTTATGATGTATTCCCATACAAATGGCCCTGACTGTAAGAAAACACACAGCAGACCACTGACCAAACTTCACAATGATATTGCAACAGATGAGTCTGGTTCTTTGGCAAACGTGGTTCTGCTGATGTATTGATGTGTGGAACAAAATGGCTTCCTCCTATCACAAAAGGCTCCTGCACTAGAGTGCAGAAATGTTGTTTACCTTGTCATCCTAGTGATCTACCTTAGCTCGGCGACATCAAAGCTCTGTGTTAATACAGCCCTGTTTCTTGAGTGTCCCGGGGTAAGGTGGCTTTAAAACTCTGTCACATCTGGTCTCACCTGTTTTCATCAAGAGTTCTGCAAGTTCAGAAACATCCGTGAGGCGACAGTTAGAGTTCTGCGGTCTGTCACTTCCTCTTGCGTGGAGACAAGCAGCTCTCTTCAGCAAGCACACTTGAGAAAGCACAAATCTCACAGGAAGGGTGGGAGCAGAGCTATGCACTCCTGTTAGGGTTAGTCTGTCAGAGTCCTTCATTTGTGTCACTGTCCTTCTGCAAGGGATTTACAAAAGAGGGCATCAGGTTAGTATCTGGGGAGGTGGTGGCAGAGAAAAGTTCTAAAAAAACAGCGATGATGCTGGACTCACCAAATCGAATGGGAGTGGAAATTTTCACATTTAATTCCATTACGATTTTCAGTGTCATGCATTTAGCTGGTTGAGTTGTCTTCTTTGAGATTCAGTAGCAGTGAATGTTTAGGATACAATTCATTTTTGTGATTTGTTTTATTTCGAAAGCTAATGCCACTATTACAGCTCATAAAAATGCAAATAGTTGCTTCAATCCATTCCAGACTGGGTGAAAACCCTCGTTAATGTTCTACCAGGCATGGGGTTTGGTTTCAATTTTAAAAATGCCGTTGAACTGTATTTCTGCAATTGGTTTGTACTCTTCAATGCAAAGGGGAGAAGTTTAGAAATCTGCACCTCCTGACTTTGCTAAAAGATAACAGTGTATGACAGTGGAATGTTTAACTGTCTCCACAGGTTCAGTATAATGAAGATCTTATGAAATGCAAGATAGTCTCTCTGGAATCACAGCTGCAAGTGTGCATGCAGGTAAGAGAACAGCCATACTGTTCAGAGGTAAACAGAAAAAGCAGAAATGAAATGAACAAAATTCAAAGAGTGTAAAATGGATCAAATGGATTTAATCTTTTAAGACATATTCGCGGGATGGTGTGAAGAAGAAGATGCTGAAGATGGAAGAGCAGAAGCTGAAGTATGAAGAAAAGGCCAAGGCGATGATGCAGAAATCTATCCTGGACAAGCAGGCAGTGGAGGAGAAAGTGCAGAGCTTGGAGGTGAGTGGTGGCTGGGAGCAGGGTGACGAGAGCACAAAGACACTGCAGGCCAACCTGGACACAGGCAGAGACTATCAGTCTCTGTCTTCAGTCTTCCGATTTTCTATGGTTACTATTGTTAACATGAGAACAGTGACATTGAAGCCTAACTGGAGTTCAAAAATAAAACATTAGCAATGGAAACAATCATATTACAAGTCAAATTTCCTACCTGAGAATCAACAAAGTCTCTTTTCTCAGCAGCAGCGTTGTTCACCCAGCAATATTGCCACCTTCTCGTGTGAGATTAATAGATCTCTGAACCTAAGCAAAGCTAGGCCTGGTCAGTACTGAGAAATAAACCCTATAAGGAAAACCGGTTGCTACTGTAGATGGTGTTTAGTTGACCAATAGGTGGCGATCTTTTGCTCTTGACAAGAATTTCCCAAAAAACTGTATGACACATTGCTCTGGGTCAATGTCAATGAGACATTAAACCAAGTGACCTGGATATTTGACCATTAAACCAAGGTCAATTAGTCACCTGGCTACTTGGTCACTATGATCCCATAGATCTCTTTGTAAGAGCAGGGGTGTCCGAGCTAAAGTCCACTCTCATGCTGTAGAATTTGTCTTCTGAAGCAATTCCCCATCTTCATCTGCTGCTTAGAGGGCCTGGTGGTACAGAATGGCTGCTGTGAGTCACCCAGGCGCCTCAGGGTGGTGAATGAAGTGTGTCTCCTCCTGTATGTAGATCTCTCCAGGATCCTTTGGGATGAGCAGCGCTGTATATGTGCAAGCTATTATGTTTAACATGTGTTTCCCCCAGGACGCCCTCCGGGCTGCCCAGCAGGAGGCTGAACACTGGAGGGGCCTGTACGAGGACATGAAAGAGAGCTGTGCAGCCCTCAGGTGGAGCCATGAGCAAAACACTGACCAGCTTCACGTCCTACAGAGCAAGCTGGAGGTAAGGAGAGCTGCTGAAAGGATCTGTTTCACGGCTGAGGAAAACAGCCCACAAGGTCAACCCTATACTTAACAAGCATTATGTTATTTATGTATTTATGTTATTTCATATATACATTTACTGCTGCACAATTGCATGTATTTATCAATCCCTATACAATATACTGTATATTAATCAGCTGCAACAAAGCACTCACAACAAAACGCTGATTCTTGCTAGAATTCTATCACCCACAGCACAAGCTAACTGGAAGTACTTCTTGTGCCTGAGCTGTCAGCATGCCTTCTCCCCCCCAGTCTGTGTGCCACCACAGAGAGCTCTTTTCTCACTGGTGGTCAACTAGTCTCTGTTGCCCCTCTCCCTCAGCGAGCGGGGGGTCAGGAGGCAGCCCTGCGGTCTCAGCTGGATACTATGCAGCAGAACGAGGAGGACCTACTCTCCAGGATTGCTGTGCTCCAGGAGGACAACCAGCTGAAGAGGGACCAGCTGGACAACCTGAGAGGTACTGTGCTGCAGCTCCTTGCAGTAGCGCCCAAACCTCTTGGTTTAAAGAAAGGTTCTTTCTCATAGATAGCCATAACACTACTGAACAGCACCTCTGAATCCTTTTTCCCACACTTTATGTCCCACTGCTTTGGTACTAACTCACAATACTGTTAGTACTTGGTCTTTATATATTGTGCTATTTGAATGCTGCTGAAGATTACAGTTGTTATCCATTTTAATGTAACTGCAGCTACTGTATTCTGTATGAATCTTTTGTATAGTGCTGCTACTTTCCACTCTGTAGTTGGCACACATGCTATTGTCTTATGTTCTTATCTCCAACAATTTGTGTTGCCATTCGTTATGTGAGGAAACAGGTAAGTAAGCATTTCATTGTGTTCAGGCAGATATGACAATGAGCTTGAAACTTGAAACGTGTGACGTTTGTTGTTGCTGCATCTTGATGCATCAGCTGTAGTAAATCACAGTACTGACACAGGGAAAATAAGGCAAAGGCAAGAGCAGAACACCAGGTTAAACATGCAGGAAATGAATAGTAAATTGAACCTTTGAAAATCTGACCAAACTTTCCTAAGGATGGTCCACCTCAGTCACTCAGGAGCTGAAGATTGTATGTGGCAAAGAATCAATAGTGACTTGTTCAGGTTTTTGATTTTGCATGGAAATTGTCTTGTTTGAAAACATTAGGAAAATGTATTTGTCATGCATCCTGTAGTCGTCAACACAATCCTAAAACAATTACTGTCTCGAATGGTGTTTATATTCATATTTTCCCTATGAAGTAACACAGCACAGTCATAGTCAATGTGATCTTCAGATTAGCTCAAACTGGCTTTGGAGGAAAAGCAAGGCATCACACTCCACTCTGCCACACACTCACTCAATATAAGGCTTTGAAGAGTGTGCCGTCCTTCTTACCTTACTTTCTTATTGGTTTCAGAGAAACTGAAGAGCTCTGAAGATCAGAAATCAACAGCAAGCCATGTGCAGAGTAAGCAAATTACTCAAATTTAGATACCTCAGAAAAGTAATGACCACAAATTTGGAAATGCTAGGTTAATTTTTGCCTGTCACAAAGAAGAGTTAGATAGAAACCAACTGAGTAAAATCAGATGAGAGTATTACTACAGAACAAGACTATCTACTATGGAAGATCCCCAGTCTCAGAACAGCCGTTTAGAGATCTTCACATGTTAACCACTCCAACAAGGAAATTCAATTAAAAGGTCCAGGCTTGTTCTTTTACTTTTAAGGTTTAAACTGAAATGAAACAAAACAGACTGCTAAAAACTCTAACAAATCCTAGCTCAGCCAAGCTGTCACTAGACCTGCATCTACAAGCTTGGCAGCCAAACTGTTTCCCCACCACAAAAACACAAAGTATTAAACTAATGTAGCCACCACCTGTTTCCCTGGTCTTCTGACAAAGAAAAAGACACACACATCATATACACATTCCAATTAACTAACAATCTTGCAATTTGAAACAATTAACATCCAAACATACAGTATCTCTGTGACCGTCTCAAGTGGTAGCTCTGTGGTCATTACAACTTTGTAATCCATCACACTACAAAAAATGAAATGCGTTCATTTTCATGATGCATTCTAGGCTGCTTTTTTCCCTAAGAAGAATGGAAAACGCAAGTTCACAAACGTGACCCAAACATTCTATGAATCTGCACATACTCATTTAACTTTTTTATTTTTTTGATTTTACAGCATCAAGCTCTGGAATATGGAATTCCAATCCCCAGTCTAGTCACCTGGGGCGAGTGGGGACGAACGAGTGTGCACTGGAAGAAGTAGAACACCAACTGCAAGAAACACAGCACAAGCTGAAGACAAAAGAAAAGGAAGTAAGGCAATGCTTTTTGGAGCCCAAACCTATTTAGATACTGTACCTAGGAATCACACAGTGATTCACACAAAAAGCAGATACAGTTCCAGTGGTACTAATTTATATAGGAATCTAAGCTACCTGTTTTACAAACACCAAAGGACAGCTTGTCTGTAGTGACACATGATAATAAGGAACTCATTTTTGTCTGTCAGGCATGTAGAGTCGTCATATTAAAGTTAGTTGCACAAAAAGAGGGTATAGATCTGTGCTAAAATGACAAGGATGCAGCAACACAAGGACTCTGAGACAGGATGGGAATTAAATGAACTTAATTTAATGATGCAACACTATGCAACACATTGCATAGTTTAGTGGAATAGTGTTGCTAAATTATCTTGCAGAGAATGTTTGTGAACTTTATTTTTGCTGTGAACAAACATCAATATTTTGTGTATGGAATGATGAATTAGCCATGTTGTTGAAGCCAAAACCCTTGCTTCATGGCTGGATGTGTTTCTTGGTTTACTTAGCTTCTAACTACCAGACAGGCTGGATGGGTCAAGCAGCCTTTCTCGTTCCTAACGTCTTATTTATTACGTGGCTGTTTTTATGGTTACTAATGTGCTAAAGTTTACAATTAAACATACATTCAACTTCATTTGCAATGACTTGTGTTCAGCTGTGAATAGCTGATTTATATGTTATAGGTTTATTGCAGTCAATAAGCAATGAAAGAGAAGGCAAAACACCTGATGATATTTAAATCAGCTCTATAGTTGCACCACAAAATCAGAAGAACTGTACAGTCAATGGAGTAAACCAGTGTTGTGTTGGTTGCTTTCTAAATATACTTATTAAATGTGAACTTGCAATAAGCTGATTTTTTAAACTAGAAAGTTGCACTATGTCTTTTAAAACTTAATACTAATTTACAAACATTTTCAGTGCAATGTTAATGATCACACCTTTGATAGCAATCTGTCATTAATGTTGTTTTATCTTGCCACTCAAACCAAAGCAACAGTCTGTTCTGTATTTTGTACTACGTTACAAAGTTGCTGTATGTTTGAAGAAATACAATAGACATTCCTCAGCTCATGAGTGACTTTTAATATCTTTAAGAGTGTTGTGATTTTTGTAAATATAGATGCTATAATGATGAATAATTATGGTAATGGTACAAAAAAACACCCTGACTATTTATACAGTGTGGACTTCATGATGAAAATTGCAAAAATACATTTCACTCTAACTCAGGGGTCTTGAACCCTGATCCTGGGGAGCTCCAATATAATTTTGTCTTATAGGGTATCCTAAATCATCTTTTGTAACACTACAGACATGGTAGATTTTGATAAATTAAGCGTGCCGTTTGCTCAGTTAATGGAAGCCAAGGTCAATCCTCCTGGAATAGACCCTTTAATAGGTTCAATTATTTTGGAAAGTATACACAGTACAGGCCTGGTTAGGGTCTTGAATTAAAGAGAACCCCCTGGACATCCTATCTTAACCCTAAGAGGCTGGAGGGTCTTTAGGGTGTTTGTTTTAAATGCAAATTAAATTACATTGCAAAAATCACCAGTTTAACTGATCACAGTCTTTAGTATTTAATGGCCTTCTATAAGCTGGACAGTGGCTCTCTAGGAACAGGAATGGAGACCTGTGCCCTAAGCCATACAATGTGAATTATTCTGTAACTGTGATCCAAACTATAAACCTTGTGTTTCTTTTCATATTAAACTTTGTTGAAGAAAACTGATGCCTGTGATTTTTTTTTAAACCAAATTGATAAAAAAAGTGCCCAGAACACTTGTAGCACAAAGCAGGAAACCCACGATGCTTTGTAACTGCTGACATGGGCAAAATTAGTCAAATTCACCTATCAGTTGAATTTGTTTCCTGACAGCCAGCAATCTGCATTCTCTTTGCAGGTGTGTGCAATGCTTCCCTCAGTTTACCTTAATAAAGCGAAACAGAAACACTGCTGAATCCTGTCCCCCATACCATTCATCAGGCTGCAACAAAAGAAAACACTTCAACTAATCAAGTAGCCGTGAATCTTGATGCCAGACTTTTTAGAATCAGCAGGGCATTGTGCCTCAATTATTCAGCTTGAAATTAACTACAGAAGTTAAAATCAGCTAGTTTGAAAACTACTTACCGTTGTAACTCAGTTTTCAGTCTTAAACCCAGATTTACCAAGAAATCATTTTTTCAATACTAGGAAAGTAGAGTCACACCCACACTTAGCCCTGTGTCTCCTATCGGTGCAGTACCATTCGGAGTTTGAAGGACAGAGCACTTGCTCCTCCTCAGTGTGGGGCTGGGTTTCAGCTCCTGCAGACTGCACCCCGTGCGGCAGGGAGCAGGGCTGGGTGGTAACCGGCCTGTGGTCTTGTCCCCTCAGTGCGTGGAGCTGCGGCTGGAGCTGGAGGCAGTGGAGCACGAGTACCAGTCCTGTCAGTCAAAGCTGAAGCAGTGCAGGGAGGAGCTCAAGCTTCTGCAGGGCCGGAAGAGACCGGTGAGGTCCAGCACAGTGTCACTTGGACAGCACACACGCACTAGCACACTGCAGGGCCACTCACACACACATACCCACACACCGCAGTGCCACTCATACAAGCACACACACTGCAGGATCACTCATACACACATACCCACACACCGCAGTGCCACTCATACAAGCACACACACTGCAGGATCACTCATACACACATACCCACACACCGCAGTGCCACTCATACAAGCACACACACTGCAGGATCACTCATACAGCTTTTTCAACAGCAGCTACAGTAACTCAGCTAGTAAAACCAGAAGAGCTTTCTTGACAACCTCCTGCAAACCACTGGATGTAGGCAGCAAGATTCTTCCAAGTTGGAAACAGCAGAGCTGCTGATCTCTATGTTACAGCACCTGGATTTAAGTGGAGGGACGACTGTGATATACCATGTATCACAGCAGCAGCACGAGATGTATAAAAAGACTGGGGAAGGGTTAGCTTATCTCTTTTTCAGTCTAAGATGAGATACTGTATGTAATCCCTTAGTATGTGGAAATATGGAAATATGTGCCTGCCCGTGTGCCCTGCGTGTGGAAATATGTAATGGAGTGTTTAAGGCTATGAAGAAAACTGAAATATGAATATTGTTAATACAGAGAAAACTATTCCAACAATAACACCGCAAAAAGGACAATGCCGGCAGTGAGTGCATGTGGTAACAGATCTCTTCTCTGGCTTTCAGAGGCGCTGCAGCACGTGGCTCTGTCTCTCCCTGCTGGTCGTGATGGTAGCGGTTCTAGTGGCCACCTTCCACCCTCCCATTTACGAGCATCTTGCGGCCCTGTATTCAGTACTGAGGACGCACGCTGACCAGTTCTTCCGAAGATTCAGCTCACTGGAGTGGGGTAACAGCGACAGACCTCAAAGTCCCCTTTCGTGAAACAGTGGGAGAGACAGCGAGAGACACCCCTCTCTCATCCTTAGCGTACAAACATTCCCAAAACCTCGCACGCCTCCTCATACAGGTGAAGCTGGAAGTGAAACGATCTTATACTACACAATGATGTACACATTTGTGGGAAAAAAAGGCTGATAGAGGTCATCTGTTTTTTTAGCAGTGAGGCATGCTATCTTGATGTGAAAAAACGGGAAGTCTTAAAAATCGAGTCGTTTTGCAGATGCTTTTATGTTAAAGTGACTTTCAGAGACCTATGTTCAGCATAACTTCTGAACACACCACGGTTTTAAGTGCATCTCAGCTAAAAGGCAGAGCACAGGAAAGTGGTCTAACTGGGGCCTGAAGCAGTCTAGAACAAGATGGTAAAAAGCCCTTTGCCTTAACCACTGCACTGCCTGGCCTCTGTACAAACCCCACCGTTTACAAGGACTTTAACTTCCAAACTCAGGTATTTCAAGACTGACATTAAAAATGGTTTTGAAAAGTAAGGATGGAATTTACTTTAGCCTGTAAGGTTCTGAAACCAGCTTTACATTTTGTACTACAAAATGCATGTATTTTATTTTTTATTTTTATTATGGATAAAATAAAGTGCAATTGATGTTTGTACCATGTTTTCACAGTTTGGGGAAGAAAATAATATTGTACCTCACGAGAATAAAACAAAATGACAAATACTCAGCGGTGGTCCCTTGCTTTTTTGATGGGCTCAGCGTTTTGAGCTTGACCATGCACTCCTTCTGTAGCCCAGCAAACTTTATTGCTACAAACATAGTCGCACATTAACCCTTTTTCCTTACAGGAATTCATGAGTGACAATCAGCTTTCAACCCCACAGAGCACCTTGGTGTGGATTTGTGCCACACAGGGCTGGAAGGTGTGTAACCAACAAGTCCGGCCCCCAGTGACAGTAGTCCAGCACATTTTTTTAGTTCTCTCCAGATCAACCTCACAAGACTTTGGGAAGAGGGTTAAATTGGATCAATTAAAGCTGAGCTGGACTACTGTGACCATTCTGCAAAGACTGAATGCTTCTATTTAAGTAAAGAGATCTAAATCACCTGTTGATATGAAGCTCAATGAAACCAAAAGGCTAGGATACTTCAGACACTTAAACACTTAAGAAGACAATTTACCAACAAAAGGTGTGCGCCCCCATACATCCCAGGAAATGAATCATTCAATTATACAAAAGCCCATAAATCAGTTGCTAAACGCCTAGAGCAAACAATAGTTTTTGGCAATTTGGCTCAGTAACTGTTTGCACACGCAAGGTTTGACGGCTATTTGCTCCTGTAGTGAAGCACATCCCGGGACAGGTTTAATCCTTGAGCTGAGTAAGAGGCAGTTTGATTATATTATCACCTGGTGTGCAGCTTAGTGCAACAGGACTCTGGAAAATATGCCACTAATCAAGTCCTTTCATCGGTCGATTAGGGGCCTGTATTACCCAAAAACCTTCAAGACTCTGCAGCTTTTCGAGACCTAAGCTGGCCCCCCACTGCGTGATTACACAGCGTGCTCTCTCCTAGAGTGTGACTGATGGCAAGCTGACTGTCTTGCTAGAGATAAGGAGGTCTGTAAAAGCAGTCTGCCGGCTGAACCGGTCCAGCATCTTGCCAGTCCAGTTGTCCATCTCGGCCCGAGTGGCTGACGTAAGGATTTCCGGGATGCTGAAGGAGCAGAGCTGGACTCTGAAGTCCTTGGCTATCGCTCGGCACCGAGCACAGACCGTGGTGACCCGCAACGGGGTCATACTCAGGCAGTTCTCAAAGCTTCTCTCTTGGTCGAACCAGTAGGTGGCCGGGAAGCCCAGAAGGACTCCGAAAAGGGTGCAGAAGTTCCAAGGGGAATGTGCCCATTCGACCAGTGTGCCCACTTTGAAATCATCTACCACCGTCTGTGTTAACTCCCTCACCCTGCTTTCAGGACCAGCTAAGGCAGGCCGGGCCCGGGACTGGGACACATCTATGACAGCGACGGTGTTTTTCAATAGCAGCTCCTCCATGTGCAGGACTGTCAGGTCTACATTGACAATCACAACGTTCCCATCGACCGCCAGGACGTTCAACACGTGGCTTAAAAACCCAGCTTCGCGCAGCTTGCGCAGGTAAAGTCGAAGCTGCTCGGGTCCCGCTGTGTTGGCATCGTAAAGGAAAGAGGGTCTCAACCCAACGTCCACCGCCAGGACCTGCGCAGCGAGGCTGAGGCATGCAGAGGGACGTAAACGCTGTTTCTTTCTCGTACCGGAACCGAGGCACTGTTGAGCCACTTCAATAAGGAATTCGGGGGCGACTCTCGCTGACATCACCGGCGGAGATGTGAAACCCCTGCAGTCTGACACCACCGCTAGTCCCTTAACAGAAAAGATCGACCTGTTCCGTTTCCGTTCTTTTTTTAATCTATCTGTTTCATTCCTCGTAATCCGCAGGTCTTCTTCGGCGGCAGGAAGAATACTGAGGATGACAGAAAAATAGTCTGTAACTTTAGTAATAACGTACAGTATGTATAACCTTCGAAAAATCTGCAGGCATCAGTTCTACAAAGCGCAGGCAGAACACGGGCATAACTGTGCAGGGTTTCGCCTTGCTCAGCAAGGGATGCACCATCAGAAAACAGACCGATATCAGTGAAGAGCTTCACTGAGAGGCAGCAGCGAGCCCATGGTCATAATTTTACTAGGAGCTCCCAAGAACTATTCGCGAGGCAATAAGACTGAATGAAGCACTTGAATTCCTTAAACATTCCATAATCATAAAATTATGCCTCAATTTTGAATTATTGCCAGGTTTAAATTAATATTTAAAACCTATTTCGGAAACGTGTTCTTTTTAGTTATATTTCTACCCTGCTAAAGTACATATATATAGCTAATTATACATCTCTAAATAACGTTTTAAAAAGTACTTTATGATCTGATTTTTGTACAGAACTTCATGCCCCAAGTATGATTATTGCCTTTTTAAAACCTTTACTACCTTCTTTACCTGACAGCGTACAGCCAAACGCCAAGGAAAATATTTCAGCGACGACTCAGAACGACGCAACTATGCTTGCATAGATCTACTCCGCCGCCTAGTGGAGCGGATGTCTTACCGCATATTTAAAGATGTCCTTAAACTGAAGGCAAAAATAGACATTCTTCTAAATTGTAAATATAAAACTAAATATATAATATACAAAGAAATCCTGTAAAAATAATCTAACCGTTGAAATGTACAATTAATTGTAATGCTTTTACATTATTGTGATTAATTGTATTGTAATAACATCCCTAAGGATCTTCATTCACTACTGAAGTGAAGCACCCAGCTGAGTAAAATACTACACCAGCAGCCCCACTACACAAAAAATCCAGATGGGACGTGAAAAATTGCTTTACACCCTCAGTTAAGGAGGGTTTTAAGAAGGCTGATTGTGCAGAGTGGAATTCAGCCAGGACACTGTGGTTGACATCCTTGCTCTTACGAACAGTGCCTGGACTGATCACCAAGCAACCGAGACCTTATTTTAACATCTCATCTACAGCAGTGTTACCAATCACCATACTGGAGCAGAAATACTGGTGCTGGGGGAAGGGCACCACCTCCTGTTCAACCAATATCAATTACAACAGCAACCTGGTTTTTCCCTGGATGTCTCCTGCCTCACTATTGACCAAGTACAGCCTTTCTTAGCTCGTGAGATCAGACAAGATCGGTCAGGAAGATGGAAACTCTGTTGTCCTTCATGTTCCTATACATTAATATGATGTATTTCAGATTACTAACCACACCACAGAGCTGGACGTACTCATTTTGTGCATTACTTTTAAACATGCATTTGGAGAACATAAGCAGGACGCAAATGAAAGCAGCAGATTTGGTCCACGTAGTCTGGGGTCGGGTATCCAATTCATCCAAGAATCTCTTCCATCTTTTTTGTGAGCATATCAATATACAGTATACAGGAAGGTCTATCTGATGAAGCTGTAGTTTCTGTGAACAATAAAATGATTCTGAGATCAACACTAACATTCCAAACACCTCCATTGTGCCACACATGGCACTGAGTGGGTGGATTAGAAGCCGAAGACCTATGAAATATAAGGTCATAAGAACTTTTGTATGAATCCTAGAAATGACGAATCCATTACAACTAGTTAAAATTTTTATTGAAGAGTTTCTCTTAACTTTAAAAAAAGGTCTGCTCATATATATTACATCACATACCACAAAAAAGAAAGAATGAAACAGGCTGACAGAGTCAAGGTCACAGCAGCATGCTATAGTATGATTAATCCCCAGAGAAAAACATTTCACATCCTTGTCTTTGTCTACAATGGCAACTACTGACAGAATTGACAGCGTTATTGTGAAACATTTTTATGACGCGGATGGAAATGTTATTAAAATCAGTAAATAAAAACCACCAGAAGGCTCCCCCTCCCGCAGATTCACATCATAAACATTGGTTGGGTGACGGTTTAAAAAAAACTCTAAGGAGGAGAATTAGGTTAAACTTGCTCTATGTTGACTTACCCTTGCCTAGCGAGTGAAAAGAAGCTGACTATTCCCCTTGCTCAGGGGGAAAGCTGCACACAAAGCTACATCTTACAAGTTAAGCACATTTTTTAAAAGCTAAAGCAAGAAGACCCCCCCCATCTTAGATGTCGTGTCATGAAGATGGCTAAATGTTCAACACAGTCCCTTTTGGGTTTCACATTGGGAACGAGAAACTCTCCTGAACCAGCTTTTAAAAGAATCAATTTAAATGTTTCTTGAAAAACGGATCCTTCTAAATATCGGAAGTCCAACGTCTCATGGAAACTGTCTGTGTAACGGTCTGTCAGTCCGCGTGCAGTCAGAAGCCCGAGTTCCTAATGTGGGCTCTGTTTGTGGACAGAGACAGCAGTCCGGAGCACAGGAATCTTCCCAAGCAGTGCGTGGCTCCAGGAAAGCTGTCGGCCAGCGCAGACGGGCCGTCCGAACGGCTGCACGCTAGCAGGTCCGTCTCTTTGTGTTGGAAGGAGGTGACCTACACGACCGGGGGTCCGCCCGCAGGTTACTGTGCCTGTAGTGCTTGGGGGAGGTGCAGACTGCCGCCGGGCTGGAGGAGCCAGGCTTCGTGGCCCTGGTGCGTCTGCAGGAGACGGTACAGCTGCTTCAGGTGCGTCACGATGTTGTCCTTGATGTCGGGGGTGGAGATCTGCAGACGCACGCTGCCGCTGTCGAAAGAGCGGGTGAAGTCCCCCGAGAACATCTCGTAGATCATCCTGGCCACCACAGGAATCACCTGTGGAGCAGCACAGCGCAGTCAGGCCCTGCAGCCACTACAGCTTTACTGCAGCCAGCACAGCTTCTTACCAAAAATCATCAACACAGCTCAGTTCTTTAAACACAAGATACATCTTAACTTAAGTATAAAAAGGATAGAAATATATTTATTTTCATTTTTTAGTAAAATTAGGCAATACTGAGATAACTATTTTTTCTGATTAATTCCCAAGAAATGATTTTACCTCTAAAATGCCAAGGTTTTAAAAAAAAAAGTACACTCGTACCTCCTTTTATGAACGCAATTTGTTCCCAGAAACCCCTTTCCAAAAGGACAGTTACAATCCCTAAAATGTCACCCCTACTTTTACTTTTTTACCACAAAATGATAAGAAAATAAACAATAATAACTAACATTCATACTTTGGTTTATGTTTTTAGTAATAAAAAACACTGCTTAACTACTTAGACATCATTAATCAAACCTGAGTATTATATGATTATAGTATATACTGTAACCACTTCATTTGCTTTTTGTGCAATTACACACACATTCACAGTTTTCATTTACTTAATGCCTTTGAAGTTCGAGGATAGTCTAAACCACCAATTTTCTGACACAAAAAGAAAGAACTCGTACAACGGCAAACAACGCAAGACCCGGTGAACTGTATCACACACTCCCTAGGCTCTGTGCGAGCTCTCATCCATACTAGCTAGTGGAATGTGCTGCAAAAACAAGAAATTATGTCTTCCTCTTCACCCTCTACCTTTTTGCATAGGTTTTAAATTTTTCTTCACATTGCTTTGTCATAGTTTCGAAGTTGGCTTTCATTATTCGAAACGTGGGGAGAAAATCACGCGCTTCGCAGTATCGAATTCTCATAAAAAGAACATTAGTTAAAAGAGGTACAGGTGTAGCGGTACTTATGTGCCTATACTGTACTTGTGTTTTCAACAATTTTCCTTCCAAACACACCTAGGACATCTCACACCCCTTGGGAGTGTGTGCACCCCAGGATAAGAACTACTGCTCTAGACAAACAGGGGGTGCAATTTCATTAAGAAAGAATAGATTCCTGACTACCCTCAATGTAAAACAACAGGTAGTCAGTTGATATTCTACTGATATGTACCACGGAAGTCACTGGGAGATTAAACCCATTCTCTCAAATACATACAGACGGTAAATGAGACAGTGCCCAATGGTCTGAGAGAATGTAACGACAGAAGGCTATCGGTTAAATACATCAATTTTTTATTGTATCGGAAATGCAGACTTACTTCTGAGAGAAGGAGAAAGAGTCTAGCTAGCGACATTTCATCTCAGCAGGGCTACAGATTAGCTTAAAATCAGATCTTTGATCCAGTGTGTGTACTGAACCTCCATGCCATGGCAAAACTGAAGACACAGGCAGTAGAATCCACACTGAAAGACATCTCCCTACATTAATGGAGGTAAAAGATGCCCCCTACTCTATCCCCCTCCAGGTCTACCTCACAAAAGGCATCTCAAGCAGAGTGAGACTTCCTTGTTAGATAAAGATTAGTTGCAAGCAAAGTGCTAACAAAGGAATGAAACCCAGAGAAAGAAGTTTACAATCATCCCTTGTTCACTATGCAAAGCATGCAGGTAGTGCAGCTGAATAACAGTGAAAGCATTCACTTTCAGTTAAGTTCACCTCAAGCTGTAGAAGTCCCTCCTCACCTACCTGCACCATAATGAGCTTCCTCTCCCGAGGCCTGCCATCTGGCCATTCCTCCCCGAAACACAGGTGGATCTCAAACTGTGGGGGCCGGTCTGCCTGGCCCTTCTGATGGGCGATCACGCCTGCAAACACAGCCAGCTTTCAGACTCTCCACCCTGCCACAGCTGCAGACTTACTGAGCAAGGGAAGGAGACAAAGCGCAGCCAGAGACTAGACCTGAAAGTGGGGCAGCGAGTCAGAAGAAAGAGCAGTCAGAGCACAAGAGACAGAGAGAGACTGACAGAGGCAAACACACAGAAAGACCCAGAGCCCGCAGCAGGAAGATCTTTTGTCCTTTAAACGCCACAAATGGTGTTATTTGTTTTTATCTTAAGGTCTTCCTTTCATCTTAAATTAACTTGTGCACAACAACAAAAGTTACAAACATGAAAAGGCCATTGAGCCCACATAGTTCGTTCTGATCCTAGTAGATGATAGATCCAAGCAAACAAATCTCCCCATAGTTTCTACTTTCCACATAGAACTTCTACTTCTCAGATTACTATTTCATTGTTGTTTCTGAGAAGTCCGCTGGGTAGACTTTGTCAATGCCTTGAAGGACTCTGAACGCTTCAGTCAGGTCCCCTCATAGTCTTCTTAGTTAGACTTAATTCCTTTCAGCTGCCTGTGAGGCATTCATTTAAGGCCCGAGAATTAACTTTGTTGCCATCCTTTGGACTAGTATCTGAGCAGCAATGTCCTTGGAAATCTGCTTGGAAGCAATGCCAAGCCACCTGCAGACAGATGCAGGCAGAAAGCAGTCACAGAAAGTGGGGAGCTGGGGATGCCCAGAACAACAGACCGGCTGACAAACAGGAAAAAGGGAATGGACGTGGAGAGTGGGGACAAAGTCGCACACTGAGAGACAGGGAGGTGCCTCCTTACCGCTGAGGAAAGTCTCCAAGCAGAACAGTTTAACCTTCCTCTGCCTCTCGATGAGGTTGGGCGTGGTGGGGCTGCTGGCGCAAGGTCCCGACCAGTAGACCTTGCACTGGCACAGCCGCACGGCGTAGATGTCGTGTCCGCTGACCTCCAGGATGAGGCCGCGGTCCATGACGTCCAGCAGGCGGTTGGTGAAGAGCCGCTGCTTCTCGTTGGTGATGTTCTCGGTGGAGGGGAAACGCACTTGCTCCAGGCTGATTGGCCCAAACAGCTCCTCCTGGTTCACCATGGGGCCGAGGTCACCATAGAACAACCGGCAGCCTTGGGGGTTACTGACCGTCATAGGTGGACAAACCTCCTTACCGCGGTACTGGAACTGAACCTCCAGATCTGTCACTGCAGGAGTGCACATGACACAGAAGAGTTAGTGGGTTAATGCAGCCAATCAGAACGCTAGCTTTTTACATCAACTATAAACTCTTCCGTTTAAATCCCAATCAGAATATTCAAAAGGAGAGCTGAAGTGTCATCAGAGTCTGGCTTCTTACATTATCCTTCCCAGTTCACACCTCAAGACCTTTACAAACTTTCTAAAAGGGCTTCGACAGACAGCCCTGATTTCACATCTTCATCCAAGTTCTAAATATTTACAACTGTACAAAAACATGATGGCTGTAATCCAAGCCCAAATTGAATCCCTACATTCACAGAATCTTAGGACAACTGTTGGCACACCTCTCTGTACTCTTCAATATGTCCATTTTCGCAGTCTAAGTAGTAGATGCAATACTTCAGAGCCAAAAAAGGAACTGAAGCCAAAACCCAAGAGTCTCTACATGCGTTTTCTGATTTCGTGTGGGAGTCATACAAATGTTTGTTCCAAGGCAAGCTGGCTAGACTGAGTGCTGTTTTCCTCCACCAAGAGGGCCGCAGCTCAACCTTTACACAGCGGAGGGCAGTGCTAGGCTCAGACAGCTCTGACCCTCTGTGGAGTCGGATAGACGCTGGGCACAGGTCCAGCAGCTCAGATAGGCAAATGAGAAGGGCAATGATCTTCCTATATCCTCATCACAACTGCTAAGCGAAACAAAATAAAAGTCAGGCCAAGCACAACAGAAAAACCTATTATAGGAGACCGATTTTGTTTTCAGCACCATCTCAGATGGTATTTTTTTTATCATTCCACCTTTTTCCTTTAACATAACCAAGAGTAATCTGTTGCTCTTCTACTTGCTGTATCTTGCTCACACCATCACAAGCAGAAAGATAAGCGTCTCTGTCTTGCCTTCTCACTCTCTGCGCTGACTGAGGGGTAAGGCAGAAGGTGCAAAGGGTCAGCGCTAACCCAGCCAGCATGAAGACCCGCAATGCCATACTCACTGGGCAAGGAGCTGATCCACATTTCTGGCGATGTGAACATGGTTTCAGGGAGCGGAGAGGCACGCATCTCGAAGTCAGTGGGCTCCTCCTTGGGCCACACCTCAGGAGCAGGAGGAGGGCAGCTGGGGGGCTGGATAGGGGAGACGGATCCTGGAAGAGGGAGAAAATTACTCTGTTTCGCTTAAAACACAAGACCAGATCTGTGAAGTAAATGTTGCTCTGTTGCCGAGTCATCCAGCATTTTTAAAGATCTAATTCTTTCATGACGCAAAGGCTATACAATTTTTAGCAAAAAAAAACTAAGAGAACAGCAAATGGACAGAAACAAAACTTAAGGATCGAAAGAAGTGAGTTCAGGGAATCAAAGTGAAAGTGCTTATAATAAAATTATAATCTTCATTAATGCACCTATAAATTAGATCCGATCAAGAATATGGTAGAGGCTTCTTTTACAGTGACATAACAGTGCCTTTTACTAAAACATACACGCAGATTTGAGTTAGCAGGATCATGACGTTATTAGCACACGGTTGTGCTAATTTTCCTAACCAAAACTCCTTATCTTAATCACCCAATTGGATGCTTGTCTAGATTTTTGTACTCTACATTTGAACAAGCTCGCCTTACTCGGTCATTGCACGATTCTATGGAGTGGCTGGAGGTCTAATTCAGAATATTGTGCGAAAGTGAGTGATGCCAACGCTAATGAAGCTGGGCAGTGGAGGTTAAGAGTGGGCCTTTGGTCTCTCACCGTTCATCTGGAGATAAGGAATGGGCTCCAGAGATTCCTCCTCGTCTTCCTCAGGCTCACCATCATTCTCCTCCCAGGGAACGGAGCCTGTCGACCCTGCAACACCCACGCATGCTCAAAACTCACAGTAACCCGACTTTGTGGCGGAAGCAATCAGGACCTATTGAAATATGCTTAATAACCTCTTCCTAAATTTCCTCTATACTGAGGAAGAAAGAAAGTGATATACTTACGTGAAACAGATGCATAACTTATGTTTAAGAAGCTAATTCTGGATGTTGAATTAACAGTGTTGTCTATGAAAACATTTTCTTTTAAGACCTTAAACTCAGCATTATAAACTAAAATAATGTTTCAATTATCGTATGAGATGGGAGGACCATCACCCTGACAACGATGTTTAAAGATTGTCTCTTAATGTGCAACCCCATTGCATTCCTACTTTCTGCTGTTTTAAATACTATACTTGTCAGTAGCATCCTTTCCCAAACTCCTAGATCAGGGAATACCAACTCCCAGCCTCAGTGTTAAAAATCAAGTAGGATTTATAAGTTTCCTACAGTTATAAACAAGCATACCTCTTCAACAAGGATTAAACTGACCCAGTTAAAGATTAACTAGTCTAATGTACCCTGTCTCCAGCCTTACACTGTTTAAAGATTTCAAGTGTTTTTTTTTGCACAGAACATCTGTTGGGTTCCAGTCCCTGAGGATGGCAGCTGGGAATCCCTGCCCTATCTCTTTAGATGCAGGCCTCCTCAGCCTGCCTGCAGTTCCAATCAAGACAGTAGGAAGAGCAGAACCCTCACCTTTGGGCTTTCAGTCTAACAAAATACCCCATTACAGAGATGCCAACCAGAGATGTTTGAAAAGGCCACTAGTGGCTCAATAACTCCACTGTGTCATATTCACAGTAGTCTTAGCGATGAAGGTGGGACATGGCAGGAACATGGTAATGGCTAAGCCCATCCATTTAGGAGTTAAAATAGGAGGTGCTTATTTACACACAGAGTTGCAGGTTTCCGTAAAAAAATGGATGTTGCTGAAGCCTATTTCCTTGTGATCACCTTGGGAAACAGCTGGAAGAGGTCCTAGAATCAGATCGCTAGCAACTTTAGCAAATTAGCTAAATGCGACTTTTTTGACCTTTGTTATCCTCTGATGTCAGGCTCTAAATGAGGACAGTTCACATACGTGTCCCCCAGCGCCACGTGTGCGATTGAGCACGCACCTGGGTTGCTGAGGGGCTGGGGGATGTCACACACGTCGTAGATCTTGAGCGGGTTCATGGGCACCTCCTTGGTGCCGTCATAGATAAGGTTGAACTCGCGACTCTTGTTGAGGGCGCAGCGCAGCTGGGCTTTCCACTTGGCGGGGTCGGGCTCGTCGACCCCCTCCTGGAACTTCCCCGTCTCCACAGCCCACGCCTGATTATTTCACAATCGATACAATTATCAGCCATTATCATGTAACAATCATAGAAGCTAGACTTTTTGCTGTGCCCAAAATAATGTAAGAAAGCCCTCACCTTCTCAAGTAGAATGTTTCGGTTAAGCTGACCATAACACCAGAGAACTGGCTTTCTAGTCTGATCGTAAGAGAGGATTTCCATTTAAAGTGCTAACTATTAATTAGCTGTTTAGTTTGTACGTGCATGTGCATGTGTGTGAATTAATTTGTCAGAGCATTTAAAACTTAGAACAGGAGGCATGTCTTTACCCAGAGGGTTGTGGGGGTGTGGAACAAGCTACCCAAACACGGATCAATCCAACAGTTTGTCAGCTACTCACAGACAACTGGGCTAAATGGGTCGAATGGCCTCCTGTCATTTGTAATCTAACCTAAAGTATGCTCTTATGATCTTATCAGTTTTAAAAGATAAAGAACATGCTTTAAACTGCTATTTGGTTAAACCTTTTGTAGTGTTAAACAAGTTTAAACAAGCAAAAATATTACAACCTACTATATTGCAAGGCTGGTATTTTATTATGGAAATTTGATCACTGTCAATTTATAAAAATGGAAAAACAGCTTGCCTAACTAGCATCACATCAGAGTCTGGAATGGAGAACTGAGCCCTGTTTACAGCACAAAAAGCCAGGAAAATAGCTTTAAAACTTAGCGTGTGTCAGAGAAACACAATTTTGAAACTTGAATACACAAACAAAACCAGTCCCAGGAAGAATTCATCAAGTCGGCCTCACTTTAGGTAAAGTTATCCTCCTTATGCAATTATTCAAAATGATCCCAGCAGTCTTCCATGAAAATAATAATTTTGTTTTCCCATGAAAACGAGAAAAATGCAGGAGATTAAATTGGGATTGCTTTATTTAAAATTTCTAGCACAAAAGAACTGTGCTTTAGGAGTGTCCGAGTCAGAGGCAGAGGCCGCGATACCTTGAAGATGGTGTTCTCCTCCTCGTGCTGGGGCGAGTGGCGCGTGGCATGTTTCCAGGGGATCTGAAAGCGTTTGGCCTCCCTGTCCAGCCACACCAGGCCCGGGTATTTCCCGCTGTCCACTTGGGACACCAGCCACGGCTTCAACCGGACACGCCGGGGGTGTGCCGCCATGACCTGTGGCACATAAAGAAAACCGAGCCTCAGATTAGCTCCCCATCTTCAGATAACCCAAGATGTAACGGTGTTTATAACAAAAATTTGAGAGGGACCAATCAGACCAAGCTACCAGCAATCTGCAATCAATCCTGAAGTCATTTCTTCATCTAAACATTATGAATACTGTATATTACCTTTTTCTCATCCTCACATATATCGTTTTGCATCCCATCTCCACCTCTGCAACAACCTATTGGTAACTCCTGCTTCTGGATGGGGGTCCCAGCCAATGTTTCCTCTCATTTTTAATGGCTGGTGTGCGCAAAAATTTCAAGTTGTCCACATTTTTTCCCCAAGTGAAAAAAACTTAGATTGAGTTTATGTAAAATTTTCAACCTGAAATTATTTTTTGTTAATATAGTCATTCTCATAGAAGCATAGAGATCCAAAAGACCGGGACAGCCATTCAACGAGCCCTGTCATAGAGACTGAGTGTCGAGCGAGTATGAGCAGTGAGGTACGAGACTACGAGAGCATAGATGTAGATTATCTAGCGGCAATAATAATGCACACAGCCAAGTTGGGCCTCACACAGCCAGTCTCGTGATCAAATTAGCATTTTTCAATTGACGACTGTGTTTGTTTTATTATTATCATTTTTTTTAATTGAATTTTTTGTGCGCAGTTCAATTTCCTAACCACAGTTTAGAGGGAACAATAGTTCCAGCCTCCTCATCCTGTGGCCAGGAGGTCAGCCCTCAGCCAAGCGGGTTGAGCCAAATATTGCCTAAAACACTTTCCTTATCCTTTCATTACACTTCATTCTTGGGTGTTGTTTTTCCTAGTGAATTTCATTTAATCCACCCATTAAAGGAGAACATGATGTTGAGCTTGTGCTTGGTTAATCTGGAATCTGATACTTCACTTGTTTATATAAATACGGTCTATTTGTGATTATATAACGAGCATCAAAAGTAACTAAATAAAAGTGGATATATGTGGCTCATTAGTTCCGTTCTGTGTTTTTCTCTCTGGATTACTAACAGACATGACAGTCAAGAGACTAAATCAACTCATCATCCATGTCCAATCAACTCTCTTCACTAATTAGGTAAAAGAGAGATTTTGTAACAGCCACTTGAGCATATTACAGTCATGAACGATCGGCTTATCAAAATGATTGGCTAAACAAAACCTTTTAATTGATATTGAAAACTGTATGCTTCTAAAAACATATAAGCATAATTGAATGAGAAATTTGATTGGGTGATCAGCGTTCTGAAGTCCTTTTCTTTTAATGCCCTTCACATCACACCACAAGCACACTTTTTATATTTGTTTCTGGTCAGAGGTGCCCAGTGCAAACACACCAGCAGATCCCCCACCTGAACTCAGGAGGAGATATAAGACATCCTGGTGTTATTAGATTGGTGTTAACACTCAGACAGACCCTCTTCCAGCTGCCATGCTGGCCAGACATGAAATGGCCTTTTACCATAATGGTTGTGCTGGGTTTGCCCCTCTCTTGCTAGTGTATGAGTAGGAGCCCTGGCATTTTAGAGGATTAACAGCTTCAACTGGTGCAAATACTAAGCATGATCCCCTTTCTGACTGCTTAATAGGTGGACACTTCCCGTTTGCGACACAAGTCTCGGTCTCAAGTCTGGGTCTCAGCCAAGTCCTGTCAGTTCACACGGCGTGGACTCAAACAGGCGACCGCCCTCAAATCTCCGACACATTTCGCACTCATGACAAAACCACAAGTGAAAGGGTCCCTTTCTTCCTGCCGAGTTGCAGTGTTATGAATGTGCCACACCTGCAATAACCAGACAAGCCCTGCAAATACAATGGTAGGCAACCTAAAATGCATGCACACTTCACATAGGAATACAATTTGAAAGTACTTCTTTACACCAAGGGTCGTGGGTGTCTGGAACAAAGAACTTCAACATTAGTTAAAGCTGATTCTCTCATCTCTCACTTAGGAACTTTTATTTTTTGTGGAGTAGAGGGGATTGGGCCTAGCACTTTCCTTAAATTCTGATCGGGTCCCCCTGGCATCCTTATAGTATATAGTGGGAGATGCTGTTTGCAACCTTTCTTATTTTCTAAAGAGGAATTATCAATCCATCCCATTTCTAACCACTCTTTCCAATCCGGGGTCGGGCGCTGCCAAAGCCTATCCCGAGAAACAGCAGACACAAGGCAGGGTACACCCTGGACAGGGACGCCAGTCCATGCAGGGCAGACACTCAGACACGCACACACTCACGCCTAGGGCCAGTTTTCCCAGGAGCCAATAAACCTGCCGATGCTCTTGGACTGCGGGAAGACTAAAGAAGAATTATAATTGTTTCAAAACTTTGTCACACATATATTCACACAAGTAAGAACACCACAGAATTAAGAACCCAAGAGGATGTTTTTCCAACTGCTCATCACCTCTGACAAATTCAGCCTTATTTTTAGAAGCCACAAGTCAACTCAAGTGCATTAATTTTTACTGATGTGTTTTTGAGGGCAAACAAATATCCATTTCATCACTACTCCTCCTACTTCAGTTCAGTGTCGGTAGTTCTAAATCAGCACCACTAAACCCTTACAGCTCAGTCAGAAGCCCAAGGTGCAACATTTCATTTGCCCTTGAGCAAAAGCTGTGCAAACATTTCAGCAAAGTGTCCTGGAAATTATTAATTCTATGTCTTCCAGGCTAAAAATATAAATGTAATGTTTGACCTGGGCAACAGAGACAGCTTATCTTTTAAAGCCCAGTAGGTCCTGTTGAAAACAGCTCTGACCTTGAGTTACATAACCTAACACTGTTTCATATTCCTGGAACAGGATATCACGAATTAGGTCAAACACTACTCATCTCCAGCAAGGTGATTCTCAAATTTACTCTTGTATCTCTGAAAATCCATAGCTTTCTTACCTTACTACCTGGCAGCGATGAAAATAAATAGTATTTAATGCAACAAATGCATTGGATATGCAGGAAGAATTAATGTAAACTACCCTGTGATCAAAAAGGTGTTATTACTGGCAGAATATGGTAACCCCATACTCCAAAGCTGACAGACCAGTTTCAGGTCACAAAAAGGCAGAATTTAACTTATGTTCCGGAACTACGACTGTTTTTAATAAACATGCTGATTCGCAGCAGTGTGTCTGTCGTGTTTGAGGCCTTTAACTCTATTGCCCTATTGCAGTACCCCATTGCAGTGCAGTAATAACTTTTTTCTGCTAACAGTATGTATGTCTCAAACATATTTAGTAGAAGTACGTTAAAAATAGCAAACAATCCTCATTTTGTGTTTATTTTACTATTAAGGTTTGAATAAATTGGCAGTGAATGTATTATTATTATTTATTTCGGGATGTCTAGAGTTCATTTCTCTTTAAACAAGTTTAGAAAAGAAAATAAGATTCAAGCTCACAGAACTTCATCACTAAAATCCATTAGGTTATACCCTTTCCGTACTCATCCAAGTTTTGAATAGCTCATAAAAGCGAAGCTTTTAAGTTAAACAAATAAAACTGATTCCGCGACTGGCCAAAAAGGTCAAACTAAGTTAAAAGGGTTATTTTTCGCAGCAAAACGCGATTTAGACCGTAACGATACTGTACGTGCGGTGTTTATACGACCCTGGACAGCCCTGAGCCCTGTGGGTTTGTCGTGTTTGGTCTCACCTGCCGTCACAAGCGAGCTGAAAGCTGTTTCCTCGTATCGAAAAGTGGGCCGAATTCAGACCTCTGAATCCCTGCAGAATTTTCTCTTCTTCCTCACTTTTCCAGCAATAACAAAACAAATCGCCAGTTGATCCTAAGTATTTCTACTCGATCTAAGTTCCTATTTTAAAAGGCAGTTTCACTGTTATTGTTTTTTTTCCCCTCTAACTTTACTTCAGTCAGTCCGCCCCTTCTACGGGTAACTCAGGTATGTCAGTGACGTCACCTCAGTTCCAGTCAGACACACCTTATTGAGTAAAAGGACACAGACACGGACCTTGGACTCATTGATTTCTGTGCTCGTTTTCCAGTCTCGATCAGGGTGTTATACAGAAACTAGTTTGTCATCACGAATATTCACCTCCGGCTGTTTTTGTTCTTGGTTTTTTTAATACGAGTCTTCTGTCTTTCAACGCTCTGGAGCATTATTTTTTCTATAAAGTTACCGAATTCAAAACAAATAATAATAATGGCTTATACATAATTTATTATTGTTTTTGTTTCTGCTGCTGTGCATATTGCTTCTCCAAATAAAATGTCCAAAATCTATATAATGTATAGACGTAGTTATGACGACGTTTATTGTGTGTCACTATATGTATTTACGGATTACTCATCGTTTGGAATTAGATGACTAATTTTATGAGATTTGTTTACATGAGGGTTTACAGATTTCAGGCATTTGCCCGTTTACCATACCGACATTTCTGTAACAATATTAAAAAATGTCCCTGTATAATATAAAACCTACAAATTATTTATCGACGGGACTGGAATAATACCTCCGTGCCTCCCACACAATACTTCACAAATAGAAACAAAACCAGACTGTGCTGCTCCTCGTGACCTCACTTTCTTTAAGTCAGAGTACTGTCAGAGCTTCCGGTTTCTGTGAACCTGAGTTGCACATTTTTTTTTTGTTCAGATACCTGAATCTGCTAACGCCCCGCCCTGAAACTGCCCGAGGTTAAGCTCTGGTGAACCTTTGCCAAGACAAGATCCATGGCTTTGCAAATTACCTATGAGCTTCTAAATAGTACAGTAGATAGCTCATCGTCTCATCGTATGTTTAGCCAATACGGAGCCTACTAGAAGCTATCTGGGGCCTTCCGATATACTGTATTAAGCAGATCACTGGCCCGTGCTTTATATTAGTAGTATTAGTATTTGTTACTATCACCTGAACGCAATTATTAAAAACACAGGCATCTGTCAGATGGCTCCAACAGCAATTTGCAACCAGTTTATAAAGGTCTGAACTTGTATTTTGTTGGTATGAACTGGTTTAAACTGCTCACTGGTTAATTTCTGCTAGTAGTCCAATGATTCTCAGTAGAGTGTGCACTGTCTCGTTAGAAGCTGTAATAAACTGGTTTGTAATGGCTACTGAATTGTTATGAACTGAATAGTACTGGTCACACCTAGGTAGCAATGGAACCTTTTCTACACAAAATTGGTTATAGTTTGATGCCTCCAACTAGTGTATGTAATGACAAGCATATGATTTGCAGTTTGTTATAAATTATCGTGCTGTTTATCTTTGTCTATTTACTTCATCGTTCTCTTCATCTGTATAAATGTATAAACAATATTAATGAGCTGCATGCAATCAGAATAACCAACCTTTATTAGGACCTCACTGTTCAGAATGCCAAATAATGCCTTTCAAGAAAAATAATTGGTACCTTAAATGTCTCCTGGTACTGGGATTGATTTTTCTATTCCAGCCATGTATTTATAGTCCTGAAAGCAGGTAACACTGGATTTGTGTTTCACAATTATCAGTTTGTTTGATTAATATGTTTCTAGTGCTTTGTGCCATCAGGCTCTTACGTGCCGAAGGATGGGTAATGAAGAAACCCTGATTCATGCCCTCATCACATCTCGGATTGATTACTGTAATAGTCTTTACAGTGATCTCTCCCTGCTCCCTCCCTAAACAAACTCCAAATGGTTCAAAACTCAACTGCTTGACTTCTAGCACATTCAGGGCTCCATGACCAAAAAAACCCAATCCTGACACACTTCATGGACTCCCTAGGCTCAAGACATATCTGTTTTGTCAGGCTTTCAATTAGTGCCCTCCTTTTCTCCCTTTACCACTTTTTTATTTGTTTCTTTTTTTCTGTTTAATGTTTTCTTTAAATTTTATTTTCCTCTTTTTGTGTGTTTTTGCCTGGTAAATTGCACCAAACACTGTTTGGTGTACTGAAATGATTAAATAAATCCTTGTGATCCTTGTTATGAAAACATTGTTTCTCTCTAACTCCTTGGAATTTTTTTTTCTTTCTGCGTAGTGTCTGAGATTGTAATGATCCTGTGATCAGTATATCTGGAACCTTCTCATATTCCCTGTTACAAACAAAAAAGGCCTGCAGCAATTTCCCGATGACGCAAGATGTTTTTGGTCAGATGATACAGCCTTGTTTAGAGAGGTGGCAGAGTAAAAACTAGGTCACAAAGAGATTTGCAAAATGCAGAGATAAGAAGTAAAGGTTTGCTTGCACATATGCATCCTCCTCACCTGTGGAGCTGTAATAGAAGACATTCAAGCTCAGTTCAGGTTATAACTCCCATTTACAATGTAGGTATCAATACAGGTCCATAGATCTTCATTTTCAGGGATATACAGTCTCCTGAAAGCTATTAATATACAGAAAAGAAAGTGTGTAGCTGGCCTCTGAATAATGCACTTCACCTGTATCCAGTTCACCCCTGACCCTTGACCCGCATCTCCATGACCTTTGACCAACTCTTCCAGCCACTGCACTCATTATAGGGAAAATAAATACATACCAATCATTCAAAGAGTTTCTAGAAACGATTTTGTGCGCACAGCTGTTCAACATTTGAGTTATTGAAATAAAATTGGTTTACATACATAAATCTCACTTTAGGATGGTTTTGTGCATAGTTCTTGTTATGCTGATAACAGGTGAAGAGTAGTTCAGGTGAAACATTTAGTGAGTTTGATGGAGAAAGCCATACAAGGTATAAGGTTTTCTGGCAGTTCAGCTGAATCACTTTCTCACTCTTCTGTTGAGTTGGCTTGACAGAGGCAGAAGGAGAAGGAAAACACAGAGGTGAATCAAAGGGCACCTGCATGACAAGCTTGATGATATAGTACTGCTGATATAGGTACATCGAAGCTGCAAGTGAGTATGAGATGCTGAGAGATCTTCTACATGCTCCTGTATTTCGTGTTACATTAGATTGGGCTTGATTTATCATTGTTTTAATTTGTTATTTTGGTAAAAGCAAAAAAAGGAAAGGAAAGTCTCTCAGTGCTGCAACTCCAATATAACACAAATGAGACCTGACACTTCTGGGCTAAGAGAATTAATTGGCTTGTCATTGTTGTCAGCAATCAGTGTCAATCTGCAGAAGAACAGAGGTAGGCACCCACTGTTTGGAGCACAGGGTGGACCATGGAGGGTCTTCTAGCTCTCATTCCACCCTGGAGTCTTGGTGACTTGCTTTGAGAAGTTATTCATATACTTGGTGGGTTTCCAGGTCTTAAGTCATTGATGATAATACATTAACCATAAAACAGGGTGGACTGTAGTTCTCCTGAAGCAGGACAGAATCACTGATCTAGAACATCACTGGACAGCAGCACATTGCCATGCCTTCTCAATGAGAGCAATAGGCACGTTTTACAGTTCATCACAACAATTAGGTGAATTGCTTGTCCACCTTCTCAACTACAGTCCACCCTGTTTTATGCTTCCATTTTTATGCTGACGATACTCAAATATACATCCATACCAAACCTGACACTGATGTGGCTGTCTCTATTCTATCTAAAAATTTGGATGACTCAAAATTTCCTTCATCTTAACTGCGACAAGACTGAAGTCATGCTTATTGGTATCTCCCATCAACTTCATAAAGCCAGTCCTGTAACCCTATATGTAGATGGCTCTGTACTTGAGCTTCAATCAAAATTGAAAAACCTTGGGGTTATATTCGATTCTGGCTTAACATTCGACCCACACGTGCAGCATACTGTCAAAACATCTTTTTTCACTTTGGAAATATTGCAAGACTACGCCCTATGCTATCATTAACTGTGGCTGAAAAGCTGATAAACATATTTGTATTCTCTCGAATTGACTACTGCAATGCTCTGCTCGCTGGGGTATCTAAATCTACTCTGAACAAACTGCAGTATGTCCAAAATTCACCAGCCAGAATCCTGACCAGGTCTAGTGCAAGTGTTCACATTACTCCTATCCTGGAGTCCTTTCACTGGCTTCTGGTCAAATTCCGTGTAGACTTTAAAATCCTAATGCTCACCTACAGTATAAGGCTCTGCATGGCTTGGCACCTCAATACCTGTCTGAACTATTATCGCCCTACTCCCCACCTCGCAACCTCGGCTCTTCAAATTCTGCCCTCCTTGCTGTCCCCCAAGCCCGTCTACATTGTATGGATGACAGAGCCTTCTCCTGCTATGCCCCACAATTGTAATTGTGTCTTATCTTGTGTATTCTTCTTATTTATTGTTGTATTCTTCTTATTTATTGTTATATTCATCCTGTAAAGCGCTTTGAGAAGCCACCTTTAAAGGCGCTATATAAATTAAAGTTAATTATTATTATTATTATTATTATTATTATTATTATTATTATTATTATTATAATTGTGCGCTTACAAAATGTGTCACATCTAATTCTGACATGCAGCAGGAGTGATTGTTAGGGGCAAGCTTCTAAAAATCCCAACCTTGCCATTCATTAGATGTTATTGTTTATTAACTTACTGTTAACTATCAATTGCATTCTTTCAGGAGTGGGATGGTGCCGTGACATCATGAGAGAATACTAACTGATATGTGTGTGCAATAAAACTTCAGTTTTGGCTTTTGTTTCCTGATTATGTTGCTCTTTCTGCAAGCTCCGCTAAGGGCCTCTTGTTTTTCAGGTGGCCTGTAATGTTTTAAAAACCCCAGCATTGCAGACCCTCACACACAACCTCTCATCATCTATTTCTTAGAGATGATTTCATCCTGTCAATCACACCTGCATTACCGTAAGTGCTCTCCTCTAAGCGTTTCTAACCTGATCACCTTACAGGCGAAATCCTCCCCAGCCAAGAGTACAGGTTGGCTTTTTATAGCCTGATCACATGCTCTGTGACAAAGTCATAGTTATTTAGGATTATAATTAGTTGGTGGGTGACACACTGTGAGGTGGTCGTCAGTTCTGCTACCTTACAGCTCTTGGGTCCTGGGTTCTGTTCTGGACCAGGATACCTTCCGTGTGTGGAGTTTTGATGTATTCCACATGTTTCTGGGGAAACTGTTGCAGGGCACTACAGATTCCAGCCACCTACCAAAGACCTACTGGCTGGGTTTATCTGCTGTTTCTAAATTCTCTCTGTGAGCTTGTATGACTGAGTGCCCAGTGATAGACTGGCACCTTATGCATGGGATAGTCTCTGCTTGTGCCCTGTGCTTCTGGGATAGTCTTCAGGACTAACTTTCCTTACCAGGAATAAGCAGCTTTTTGTGATGAATGGATGGCTAATTAGCCAGGAAAAACAGCCTGTAGAATGGATACTCAGATTGTTACAAAGGAAAAAGGATTGGTTTTCGCCTCTGCAATATGTCTAATCGCCTAGGAAAAGTCAGGAGTTTACATTCACTCAGAATGGGACTCATCAGTACAGTTTAGCCACATCCTGAGTTCCTCTCACATCTACGTGAAAGTACATTTAAAACTGAGATCAGGAAAACTTTATCCAAAGTGTTGTGGCAGTATAGGACAAGCTTCCCAGCCATGTTATTGAGGGCAATACCCTGACTCCTTTCAAGAAACAGCTGGGTGAGATCCTGGAATCAATTAGCTACTAAAGTAAAATAAAAAAGGCTGGATGGGCCTCCTTTTATATATGATCTTTCTTATGTTTGTATGTTTTTATGTGCGTGTTTCAATTCATCAGGGTTTGATGTGCAATTCAAGCCTCTGGGTATCTCTGTCCTTAGCAACACCTGGAACCCCCCTCAAAGTAAAACTGATTTGTGGTTTGTAAATGTCTTAAATGATTGTTCTACTGTATATGTACAGTATGTACCACGGTATATAGAATAGATGTAAGTCAGCCGTAAGATAGACTGCCCGTCCCATCCAGGACGAGAGTATATACTTCAGGCCCTGGTTTTCCTCCTGTGCGTCCTTATAAGGCTTCAAGTCATTGCTGCCCAAACAAGTATTTTGAATAGATCTTCCAGTGTGGTAAAGAGGAAACATTTTTTTTCTCTTTTGAGACACTTTTTTCTTACTTCCCTACATTGGGTATTTCCCTTGTGCCAAAACTCTTCCCTGGTACAAAGACCAAGTTACGGTCTGTCAGAGCTTCAGCTGTTATGAGATATAATTCTAAGTGCACTTCAAGTCTGGAATTTTTCTTTAAAACAAAGGATTACATTTTTCAAAAGATCTTTTGTTTTTTTCTCTTGGTTTCCTAGCACTGGTGTGCCTTAATTCGGGTTCTGCGGCTGCTGCACTTTACGTTCGATGTTTTAAGAATGGTTTTGTATTTCACTATGAACAGTGTGGGGCACTTATTGTTGTTTCACCAAGGAAACAGAGGCCTCTGTCATTAAATGTTCTTTGTGTTTTATTTGAATAGATTTTATATTTGATGATGGAGAGCAAAGTCCAAGCTTTCAGTATCATGAAAGCCACAAAACTAGAATGCACATATGTGACTGAATCGAATAGGTTTTTTTTAAATCTTGTAAACTTTGGATGCAATCCTTCATTTTCTTTTTCAGTCACATGTTTTGGGCACAGCAGTTTAACCACATTTATCCAGTATTATCCCCTAGACTGAATGATGAAGATTACCTACTTGCTATTTGTGAAAATGAAGCCAGTTTGCCAGTTTGACAAGATGCCCTAAAGAACAAAGCGGTGTGCTTCAGACTAGGCCAGAGACACCTACTGTAGCTGCCCCTGCCACTTGTGCACAGACACTTGGGGAAACAATGCTCACAGGTGGCCAATGGCTTAGCCTCAACTCACAGCAGTGATGTCTGGGTCAAAGGCGCTTGGCCTGAACCTAACAGAAAGCTCCATATTTGTGATATTTACGTTCAGAAGCCTCACCCATCCAAATCTGGATGATACAAGTCACTCATGGCAGTATTTTGTTTGTTTTTAAGCTTGGTGAGTCATGTCAATATCCTAGAAATGTGTTCTTGAAACTCCAGTGAGAAAACGCTTGCTTTGGGCTGCGTTTGTTTAGCCAAACAAAAAGCCTTTGAATAAACAGAGCTAATGAGTAATGGTTGCAAGCCTCCACTGTTTGTCCATAAGCAACAAGCACAACAACACCAGGTCTACAGTGTTTGCCTGTCTCATATCACCTGTGTGTTTGCCACACATGCTTTCTCCTCTGGGTTTAAGCTGACATTATTTATAATAAAATCCGACTATATATAGAAATCCACTGGGAGATTAAAGACTGAGAAGGATTATAACTATATGATTCAGCGGATTTGGGATACAAAGAGAAGGTTGCAGGTGCCTCTATTTACTGTCCTGGAGTTCTACACTGTCCAGAATTCACTGACATGTACTGTGCTTAAAAAGTTATTTTAGTGATATAGCTTCACTGACTGGCTTCTCTGTGCTTTTGTGACAGTCTCTCGCTGGCTTTTAGCAGGATGTGCTGTTGATGCCAATCATTCTGATAACAACTCATGTCTGTTCCTGTTTTACATGTTTAGTTTCATTCAGGTGGACATCCATGTCATTACTGTAAAACAACGAGAATTGGTTGAATAAATAAATCAGCAAATGTAAACAATAAATTTAACCCTCAATTGGTTAAATAAATAAATCAAGAAATCGATCATCTGATTTATTTTGATGTCTTTCACCGGCTGTTTTCCATTGACATTTTTTATTTAAAGCACAATGTTTCCCAAAAAGTAATGCGATGTGAAATATTTTATCTTTGAGGAAAATGCTTACTTAAATCCACCACACTTATACTATGATATAGCCTGTATTTTCATAGTGAAAGATAAACTGATGGTGACTGCTGCAGAAGTAAACCATGGTGCACATACTCTGACCAACAGGCAGACTCATGAAAAACATGAGCTTTCTAACTTAGCAGCCTGACAGCAAGTGCAGAAGCTATGAAAAATCCCCCTCTGGAAATATTTTAGCAGAAACAGAGCAGCATATATTGCCCAAACAACTAAATATTAAGGAAGTCACAGAATGAATTATGACAGATTAATTACATGGGATTTCACCATGTTGGAACTGTTTTCAGGTGAGATCGGCTTTGGAGGAGATTGATGGCAAACTGGCCCAATGGTTAAGGTAGCAACTTTTGGGTCCAGGATGGGACCTGAACGCTGAACCTCCTTGTAGTCTGACCAACAGACAAGATGTAAGATATAGTATTTCAAAGTCAAAACAGTTTACTGAGGTGCAATGACTCCCTGTCCACCAGAGTGAAGCATAAAAGTGTGACTAGTGATGGTGATAATCTGGAGAGTTTCAGCTCTACACAATGAAATTGTGCTCCCCAGGAAATAAACTGGTTCTGAGTTTTCTGTTGAACATTTCAACAAAGGGAGGAGATCCTAATCCGGTTCCTTAGATGTTATTTTTTTCTGATCACATGACGCAACACACTGCAGCAGCCTTTCTCCGTAGCACCCTACCTTCTCCTGTAACACCACTTGCATCTCATTCTTGGAAGTCATGTGTCCCTGCACCTCTGAATCTCCTGTTGCTCTGTTTCTGCTGCACTAGCGGGTGTATTAAATACATTGGTCATATTGTTAAGCTCAGAGACCCAATCAGAACAAATCTGTGGTGTAGGCCACTGTGTCTCACTTGGTGATGCGCAGACTTCCAGGAACAAAGAAAGAGCAAAGACTAAGTAGACAAGTCACATTAAAACTATAGTGGGATTTGTGCCGTCCCTGTCAAAGAAAATTCCTTCCCACCTCTTACTGTCACTGCAGAGGAGGGCAAAGGACTCTTTAGTGCCATCAATCCCAGTGATCTATTTGGTTTGGCATTAGAAGACACCAGGAATAGGGCTGAAAGGGCAAGTCTTCTATGCAAGGTCTCTGTGATGCATTAGAGGGAATTTCCTATTGAACGTACTGCCTGCTAATTGACTTTGACAGGAGCTGACGCTTCAAATCCCTGGAGCGATCTTAGACAAAACCGATGCCAGGGGCTGGCCGCAGTGCAAGCATTCTAGAGCTGGAGGCAGGACACTCCATTTCAGTTGCTTGTCTTCCGCCCTCCTCACAAATTAAGCACAAAAAAAAAACTGCCACCACATATTATTGACTTAAAAAACCAAAATCAAACAGCCATCAAAACTTCAAATAAAACCCAGTATTGTAGGAGGTGAAGACAAGGAGGCAGATTCTCTTTTCCTTTGCCCGTCAGTCCTGTGGGGGAAGCAATGTCAAGTGAGGAGTAGCTGATTGCGTACGGACAGGGAACAGAAGACAGCAGAGAGCAGGTAAGGGCCTGAGACACAGAGACACAGTCTCAGGACCATGGGACAGCAGCTGAGCGAAGAGAACGACAAGGTGGAGATCGACGTGGCGGAGCTGCAGGAGTGGTACAAGAAGTTTGTGGTGGAATGCCCCAGCGGCACGCTCTTCATGCACGAGTTCAAGGGATTCTTTGGGGTGACAGACAACCAGGAAGCATCAGAATACATCGAGAACATGTTCCGGGCTTTCGACAAGAACGGGGTAAGAAACAGTGGCCATTCCTTCACATAAACCACTTGACCCCTCTGCTGTTCTTTCATGGAGAGTAATTCAATTTGTGGGGATATTATGCATTATAGCAGTGTAAAAAGAAGGCAGCAATGATTATATCACTCATAAAATGCATGTTTGCTTGATTATTTTGTATTAAAAATTAAATAGCTTATATATGACTGTATATATTACTGATGATTGTATAAACATGTGTTGAGATGGTAGCTGGGCATTGATTGAGTTTATTTAGAAAATAAGTACTGCTTGACTATGCAAATATTTCATTTATTGTGCTTAATAATAGATAAGATTAATTTTTTTAATATATGATAAAATTCCTTTGAACTGAAAAGGAGCATCAACAGAATCCATATAATGAAACAAAGACAATTGAACAGAAGCTCTAACCAACAATGTGCCATCCAAGGTCCCAGTGCTCAGTGCTATCATGACTTAATATTTTGTTCTCAATTTATTCCCTTTGGATATTCTAGGAAACTGCATAAGTTACTAGTAACTAATCAAAAAACTCCCTGACAACGGTCTGAGTGCTTTCACTTATTTAAAAGCAGACAAGTAGAACAGGGTATCTTTGAGACATTTTAATCATCCAGTTTAATATCACAATTACTTGGAAATCAGACATAAAACATTTTACTTCCAGTGTAGTGTAATCTCCTGGCAAGTGGTTGTCTATATGTGCACAAGATAAAATCTAAACTTTGTCATCTGACCAGAAAAGTAGCAACTTTTTATTTCCTTTGTACAGGCAGCATAACTTTGGCATAAAGTTGCAATGAGCCTTGATCCCCTGTGTTTTAACTGAGTTCATGGACAAAAAAAATGAACATCTTTTGCAAGGATTGATCAGTGTTTAGGGCTTATAGTGGCATAGAGGTTTGCTCCCACAGTCCAAAAACATACTGGTAGGATAATCGGAATCTGAGAAAACTGGCCTAGTTGTGTGTGTGTCTGTGTTTGTGTCTGTGTGTGTCCTGCTAGGGACTGGAATCCTGTCCAGGATGAACCCTGCCTTGTGCCAGTTACTTGCTGGGATAGACTCCTGCTCCCCCTTAACCCCAGATTGGAAGTACAAAAACGCTTTGGACTAGAATGGGCAACTCAGCGATGCCAAATAAAACTCCCAGTATGTCTCTAGGAGGCGGCTGGACACCCGAGTACCTGCAATGTGCAAGAATGTGAAACCTCCGCACAGAAAGCCCAGACAGCCCAGCCCATAACGAAATCAGGGACCCGAGAGCTGAGAGTCAGCAGCGTTGACCATCATGCGACTGCTCAAGAACCCCCACACACTTCATGAACAATTTAGTGAATAATCTGGTTTCGGATTCAGGACACCAGTGCTTGAACCTGCAATCATACATATTCTGTAAGTGGAGGTAGTGGATCGAGAGCTGCTGGGAGTCTTTTAAAAAAAATGTAATCAAACCCCCCTGTTGATATGCTGTAACTACAGTACCTTAGGACTTCAGTCTGGGTGCTCATGTTTCATTTGTTCATTTCTTCTTCACTGACCAGGACAACACGATTGACTTCCTGGAATATGTGGCGGCATTAAACCTGGTTCTGCGCGGCAAGCTGGAGCACAAACTGAAATGGACCTTTAAAATGTACGACAAAGACGGGAACGGCTGCATCGACAAGACCGAGCTCCTCGAAATCGTGGAGGTGAGCGGAAATATTCAGACTCTTCAAAAAAAAAAACAGTGCAAAGAATTCTCCTAAAGGCTTTTAGAAAGACAGTTCACAGCATGAGCATTAACAGACTGTGTGCAACCGGGACACCTCCCCTGAATAACGTCCTTGATTGGGCTGTCTGATGGAGTGTGCTACAGTAAGAAAGAAATTGTGAAGTCCATGCTCAAGCCTCAGGGCTAATCTGTCCAACCAGTCTGTCCTGGTTTCTGTAGCATTGGGTAAATTTAGAGTTCCTGATTCCCCTTGGGTATGTCCCTGGCTCATTTCTGGCTTACCCAAATAATACCCAGTAATAATGATATCCACTTCTGGAGCACGCTGGGCATACCTCTCTCAAGGGTATAGCAGCTGGCACACAGTGGGGACACATTATTTTCCCATCACAGTCCAGGTTCCTAACCATCACCGTGCAAACCCCCTGTTCATACAGAGAAGTTTTCAAAGATGTAACAGTGTTTGTCAGCCTTAATCCCTACTGGAAGAATTCTAGAAACAAACAAGCATTATGTTACCATTGGAGACCATAGTCCTTACTCAAAGCACTCTCAATATCAGAGCTCTTCAACAGTTCCTCTACATGAATGTATTAAACTAAATTACCACTGTTTCCAAGGGGAGGGAAGGGTGGTTCTTAGGGGTATAGTGCTAATTAAGTGCCTTTAGGTATTTCCTCTCAAGTAACAAGACCGTTTCAGCCTCAGCTCAATAGCTGTATTGCTCCAGACAGTGCTACAAGGTCACCTTAAGCAGGTAAACCAATTGAGAGCTAAAGACTTAGTGGCAACGAGAGCTCAGGATGATGGTAGAAACTGAAATCGCAGTGTCTCTGTAAAAGCTGCATCAATGAGTCACAACATCTGGGGATGAGGCATCTAGTGTCTGTCCTTCCAAAGGCCAAAAGCCAAAGGTCCATTTCTGAAGAGATCAGATATCTGTGAGGTGGTGTGTTCTCTCTCTTTACTCCTTGCGCTGTCTGCCAACCTGAGAAAAAGTCCATTAGCATGTTCTTCCACCCTGGCATGCATCCCCTTGTTCCTTTACCAGCAGGCAGTCACCCAAGCTAGGCTGGGTCTGTATTAGCGCACTAAGCAGGGACAGAAATAGACAGGGGGCACATGAAGAAGACACATGATTTCTTCAGACTGTGTGTGTAGTTTTTGAGGAAACATTATGAAAATAATAAAATAATTTGGGGCTTTCTGAAATACACTTTCAGTTATCAAGACATTGTGATTTTTAAAATTTCCAAAGGAGATAATTAGGAGCAGTATGAGCTATTTAAGAAGTCTAGCCTCAAGACATGAAATACAGAGTTTTTTTAGACTTTTGTTTGTTTTTCTCCTTGCTGTTTAAGAAACAAGCAGGCCACCTGTTGTAACTCTATGGAGGTGAAAGATTTGTTACATAAACTGAGCAGACCTCTGAGGAATCTCATTATATCTTTTTTCTGATATGTCATCATATTTTTATACTAACACAGAAGGTTATTCCTTGTTTTCCTTAAAGCAGAAAAGAATTAATTTTTGTGGAAACAGACTATACTCACCAGAGAGTCATTGTAATAATATTTTTCCGAACTTCTCAAACTGCGCCCCTATGTTTTGCATCCTTTAAAAACATAATAGTAACATGAAGCTTAGAAATCTGATGTCATGCACATACAGTATATTCATTTCATCAAATGTTTTTATGATTTTATTTGCTTAAAGGACAATGTCTTTGTTGTTGTCAGACAACAATATATTCCAAGTCAGAAATGTTACAAGATGATATAGTAATCCGTTACGACCTACACATTTCGAGCTCTAAAGCACTATGCTGGTACAGTATGTTATGTCTTGTACTGTGAAGGTCTATGTTGTTTTTCAGTCCATATACCGGCTGAAGAAGGCATGCCATGGGGACACAGATGAGACATGTCACCTCCTCACTCCAGATCAAGTTGTGGACAGGATATTCCAGCTGGTCGATGAGAATGGCGATGGTAAGCATTTTATAGAACTTGTAACGACAAATCAGGAGGGTTGACAACAACCAACAACAACCAACAACCACAGACTCAGCTGTCAGTAATAAGCAATCACTCCTGATATAATTTCCTCTACTAAACCACTACAAATAGGGGATCCCCTTCCCACCCTCGTATACATCTTTTTGCATTCCACCTCCACACCATCTCCACCTCAGCCCTTTGGTCACTCCTCACTCTGCATGGGGGTCCCAGCCTCCTTGCCCTCAGCCAAATGGGGTAAGCCAAATTTTCACTAAACACATCATAATCCTTCCAGTACACTTATTTCTTGGTGTTGTTATTCTCGGTCAACTGATTATGCCTACTGATTACAGGCACTTCTGCATGTCGCCTGAATAGCTAAGTCGATGCACTAAATTAACCCAACACTCAGCTCAAACGGATTCAATCAAATGTTTTAATCATAGATATCAAACAAAATCCTGAAAAATTAGTGAACAAAAGTATGGATCAGTCCATCCCAAAATGGTTTCAGTGAAAGACATTAAAAAGTTGGTATCATATACAGTATGACCCCCCCGGCACATTAACATTAATGCAGTCCTGGCAGCCATGGTACCTGCTGGACAGATGCCTTTGAGAGGTTCCTCCTCACTTCCTGTGCAGCTACAGATGATCAGCAAAAGCTGGCCTCTTGCAGTTGTCACCCATGTCTCTAGTGAGTTGGTCCCACAGGTCATGAGAAAAGGCTGACCATAGCAAAACTGCAAGATTGTTTTCAGTTGCCATTGTAATCCTGGCACTTTATTTCTCTCACTGTCATACTGGAAACACGGCACTCCTAGATTGGCTTATAGCAATGAAAAAATTGCCCAAGTTCTTTGCCAAGGTGTTGTTGATCAGTAAACACAATTTTCTCAAAGTTGTGGCTCTGTAGAGTTGTGTGGTTTTGCATCATCATGATGGAAACACAGCAAGATCTAGTTTCTCTTACATGAAAGGAAAAGCTTTTGGTTGAAGAGCTGTGAAGCTGCCTTCATTCTGCACCAAATATGTCCTTAAAAGAGATTCCTTCTCCCTCCTCACTCTTCCAGGCCAGCACTTGCTCTATTTAGCCTACACAAAAAGAATAACCTAAAAGATAGTGCAGATAATTACAGTAAATGCCCCGTATGTGAAATGTTAAAGTATATTATATAGTATAAATATAATAATCTAATCTTTAATTGTACATGTTTAATGAGGAACAATAAATGATGTAACTGATGCAATAGAAATGGTCAAAATTAGTATCAAAATTAATAAGTAATAAAATACATCTTGAACAGAACAGGCCTGGTTATTAAAAACATTGCCAGCAGTGTAAAATAAAGTGGGACAGTTAGCATTTCCACCCACATTTCCTCGCTGAGAGCGTTAAACCGTTCCAGCGAGGCAGGGAGAGTTTGCAGCACGTGGCTGCCCTGCCCCTCGAGGTGTTAACAGGGCCCTGGTCTCCGCAGGCCAGCTGTCTCTGGATGAGTTCATCGATGGGGCGCGGAGAGACAAGTGGGTGATGAAGATGCTGCAGATGGACGTCAATCCCGGCTGCTGGATCAGCGAGCAGCGCAGGAAGAGTGCCCTGTTCTAGCGTGGCGCAGGCGCTCCAAAACAGGATCTCTCCCGCGATTCAGAGACCTCTCAGCCATCACTCCTAAACCTTACGGTCTTCCACTCTTTTTTCCGTTTTCCTTTTTTGTAAAAAGAGGTTTCGGCTGCACTACTCTGCTCTGATGGAGGCGTTCTGTGTAGAAGAGCTTGAAAGGCTCGAAAGGTTTTCTAGTCGATATGAGTTATGTCTTTGTGTGGTATCCTCCTGTCCCTGTATTGGGAATTCCTGTGATGTGAAATGGAGTTCCAAGAGAGGAGTGATAGACATGGAGGGACAACCTAGTTCATGCATCTCTTGGCACCAAATGGAAAAAACCCTATTTTCCACTGGATTGGGCTGCTGCACAATCCCTACATGCATCTGAACATTCTAGAATGCAAGCCAACAAACTGGGCATCATTGTCACCAGCAAACAGCATCGTTTCAAACCTTATAGTCCGCTGACACTATTAATCCGGAATGCTTTAGGAGCATCTTCCTAGGCTGTAATTCATTCTTATGTAAGAAACAATGGGTCAAAGTGCTTTTTTCCTGATGTTCTTAAGGTCTTAGGAGATTGGATGAGAGCAGCTACTGCCCACACTGTTCTCAGTGAAGGAAAGCACTCAACAGCTCATTACAGGATTACAAGGCTCTTAAAACTTCACTTACAGGCTTGTAACATCTGAGTGCTCTAAGTTGATGCCTCTGCACTCTCAGCTCTGTGAGGGGATACCTCCTTATCAAGGCCTGAGGGAGCCTTTTTATTCCAAATTTTAAAAAATCATTTTGTCCAGATTTCATTCATTGATCGCCACGTATATATCTCTCTCCAGCACAAATTAGGATTTAAATGTTTTAAACTGTTAACCCAACCTACATCAAACACACTCAGATGCTTAGGGAGCTCTCGGTACTGCAAATGGTGTTTATAACAAATCCTAATCTCATAACTTCCGCTCTCCTACACATATACTGTAAGTTTCGCACCCGGGTCTTCACTTATATACCTATCACCCAATCCACACTTTTGCTGCAGCTCCCTATCTCTTTCCTCACAAAATTTAGGAGGGGAGTGTGGGCAGGCCCATCCTCACAGATAGGCTGCTATTCCCTCTGCTAGTTGAATCACGCAAAATACTCTCTACATTTGCTCTCTAAATTTCACTTTATAGGCCGTTTCCCAATATGCACACTTGCGGTCTTATTCCCTTCATGTGCGTGTTACTGAAGTCCGAATCGGAAAGGACTTCGCTGAAGGGAATTACCCCTAATTCCTCACAGAATCATGTTCTATAGCGAAGAGATGTTGCCAAGGAGAATAATATATTCAGGTGGCAGTAGATTTAACTTTTTTTCAGTTTTAAAACGTGTAATATTTTTATGTAAAAACAGAATTTCATTGGACTAATTTAGATTGATACTGTATGTATTCTAGGTACAAAGTTTTGACATAAAGCTTTTATTTAATTTCCCCATTTCGACCGACAAATACTCGTTTGCCTGAGGGGTATTTTGCACTAGGAATGACGAAGTATTTAATACTATAAAGCTCTGAGGTATTGCAAAGTTTACCTTATTTCGTTTACTTTAAATTGACGTGAATGAACGCATTATGTTGCTCGTACTGTATTGTCATTTTTATACTGGGACAGACGAGATGAAATGTACTGTCTTTGGTAGTACAAAGCTGTGAATAAACAGCGGTATTGCAAAGTTGTTCCTAGATAACTTCACCTGTTTTGATTCAAGCCTGCTCAATATGAATGAACAAGACCTGTCACTACTTCTGTGCAGGTTTAGACAAGACCAAATTTAATTTCATCAAACTCCAAGTGGAGAAGGAAATATTATTTTAGAAAAATATCTACAATATCTAAAAAAACATGCACTTAGCCACTGGAAAACAAGCATCAACAACAGGAAAACATTTTTACTCTGAGTTGCGTAACCAACACTTTTATAATGCTACACCCTTGAATGATCATGAACTTTAAATCCCAACTTCAGTGGAGTAGGACTTAGGGTTTTGGGCTACAGCTGGGACAAGACCACTCTCTGCTCTCTATATTTTTTCCCTTTATCGCATTCTTTGGAACCGAACTGAACTACTGAAAAGCAAGACAGACCAAGTGCTTGTAGAAATGCTACTGTACCAGGACAGTGTTAGAGTTGCTAAGCAAAGCCACTAGTCCTGACAACTAGTTACAACTGATAGCCAATCTTCTGACAACAAGTTTCTGTCTGAAACAGAGATGCTTTGATGTGGTTGTTTTTCCTCTCTGTCTCTCTCCGATGGTAGTGTTCTTAGAAATCCCAGTTGTGTGATGGCCTGTCAGATTTTTCTCTCCACCTTTTGTTTGTCTTTGCATGCTTCGTGACTTGTTGCCACTTTACTGTATGTAAACCTTTTCAGTGAGATTTGCTTTCTCTCTACCAAAGGATCTCCTTGAAAACACCAGAGGAGCAGGGATGTCTGATTCAGCAATCAGTGCTGCTAAAGCATACTGCTAAATCTGTGCTTAAACTGCTGAATAAGCACTATAATGTCTTCCTGTCAGAATTTCAGTTGCACCCCCTCATCTCTACACTCATTTAGGTACAACCCCTATGACCCGCAGACAGAATTCATTTAACGAATGTAATGAACTTGGGATAGGGAAGGGGGAGGTTGTGAAACCCCCCAAAAGTTTCACACCCCTGTCCTGACATACACGTGGCCTTTTTGTTTTGTGAAACAGTCTCTGCAGTCCATACAGCTTGAAATCTTCTCAGTCAGCTCAGGTTTGCTTTCAAAGCCCATTTCTAACATCATGCTTTCAGTCTTGGTTTGTTCTCATCATTTGTGCATTATTAAACATTTCCTAGCCTGTGACCCAGCTCAGAACCTAACAAACCATGTTGCTTTTATTCAAAACCATGCTCCTGAAAGGAACGTCCTTCTAGATGTTCAGGAAAAGGTGGTCAGAATTATGAGAACATTTTGGGTGGGTTTCATGAAAATACAATTAGATAACATCAATAAAACAGGAGACTAGAGACAGCCAATGATACCAGCGCTCACTGGTTTTGGCTACTTATGGTTTTTCCATTGTCTGGGAAACACAGTGTCCTATTCAGGCAGTGCTATATTCTCACTATGCTGCAGTGAATGGATGTGAAGATTGTACATACTTATCTGGATTTAGCACATTTTTAGGCAATACAGAAAAAAACTTTGTGCTTTTAATCACTGAGACAGAAACACATAAGCAAGACCAATAAGCAAAAGCTGCTATAAACTTTGTATATATGATTGCAATAGATTTTCCACTTTCTGGACAAAAAGGTAATCCTGCTTGAATGTCTAGGATTTGTTGAATTAATGCTGTATCAGTTTAGACCAACACTGAAACCTGGTTTAAAAAAGGAGCTTCAGTGCAGATTACTGTATGTTGACTGGACAGCATTTTGTACTGTATGTATGACTGTAAATAAAGAATGTTTTATTTATAAAAGCCAAGACTGTGATGTTCTTTTAGGAAAATGCTGTGCTATAAGAGGCAGGAAAGTGCAAAGCTAATTACACTCTCTCAAAAGGCCTCAACCCTATGTGCCTGCTGCTTGATATACCTAATAATCATATACTGTGGTATATTTGTAAGGTATTTTCAGGTTTCCCATGTAAACTCTAAACTATCCATTCATGATGCTGTGACAAAGGATCCCACAGACAATTTCTCTACTCTCTAGGAATTTCCATTTAATTGGTAGTACTTATTTTACAAAAGCAATGTTTTGAATAACTAAATTCCTCTTTATTTCAGGTTTTCAGATTTTTATTATTCTTCGGAAGTCATTACAAAGTCTTAACATAGGTATAGCAAACTATTGTCAAAATGACAACCACAGAGGAGAGCAGCATCTGGTCACATAGCCTCATGCAGGGCCTGATGCAGACCGTCACTGAGCATTTCTTTTATTTCCACAGTGGATTCAAAGCAGTGCTTGTACTTTCACTTTGTGGAAAACACACCCTGTCCTGGTGAAGCTTTTAGTGTTGCCCACAGAGGCCCAAAACATTGCTAACTATGATTCTTGACACTGGAGAGCTGAATCAGTGTCTGTTGGCTGCAAAGAAACGACATGAAAATGCTGAAAATCCATGCTGAATCCCATGCTGAAATCCCAATCCCATGCTGAAAAGTAGAAAGTAAAAACACAAAAAACGTGTCAATTTGAACTTCTATTTTTTTTTGCATATTTTGGTAAGTGAGTGTACAATAGCTTCCAAGTATAAAGAAACCCTTTCAGGTCTGGTTCAGGTTTCATTGCATATCTGCCCTTTGCACACTTTTGTGGTTCCAAATCTCACTTTAAAGCTATGGTGGTGAAGGTATTTGTGGTGCACTAATAGTGAGGGTTAATACACCCGGACTACTGGAGTCTTGAGGATTGTAATCCACAGATCACCTAGCCTGAGTATTGACATCATTCCTGATGGGAAAAGTCTATTCTTGACTCACTGGTTCCACGTCAATTGGATTTCCATGAGCCAATTTGCTGTACTCCTGCATTAAGTCTGGCTCTTAAGATCATGAGGCTCTAACAGGAATGTTGTCTGATCACAGAGGCAATAGGTCTTGTTATTTCCACAGCCCATTGGCAAGAATTTCTGGGTCATGCCACACAAGTCTTATGGGTAATAGATATTTTTTAAACAATGAGAGTGACAATGGAATGATCCTTCAGGGGAATTATTCAGACTAGGAGTCTAGAACCTAGCATTCCACTTTTATTGTTCGCATTCTTCATTAGCTTACCATCTTGATCAGCCAGACTTCACCACTTTTTTGATTGACAGGAAAAACAAACACCTTTTGCCTTTTTTGAAAACTTGTAGATCAACGTAGGCTGTAGACATTCAGGTCTAGTGTAAAAAAAAATATTTATGGTGAAATATTCACTTGCAACTTAAAACATTAGAAAGGAGTTAATAAAGAGGAGTCCTTTTAGCCTACGTCACTCATTATCTGCAATCACATGATCAGTGCTGGCCAATCAACATAACCTGCTTGTCTTTGAGAGGAAACTAGAGCACCTGCAGAAAACACACACAAACAGGGAAAACATACTGTAAACACTCTAAAAAGACGGCAACTCAGTCTGGAAGTCTGGAAACTCAAGACCCAAAAGCTGTGAGTCAGGGATGCTAATTACTATGCCATACTAATTTCATCTCCTCCGTCAAGAAGCACAGAGGAGGAAGGCCAGGAGATCCTCTGAGAGATGTGAAGTGAATTACTGTACAATTGGAAGTCTTCTAATTATCTTACCTACAATTATTAGATTTTACATTTTTTTTATCTAGGCCACTGAACATGTACCATCATCAAACAATGGTAATTGACTTCAGTTAATTGACTGTATTTTATGCCATGTCTACAGTCAATGTAAGTTTATGAATCACAGCTAGATTAAACACATAGATTCTTCCAACAAATAAATTAAACATAAATTGCAGCTGATGTGATATTAACCACAGATCTGGAAATTTATGAAATAGAACCAAATCCCAAATTATTATTGTTTGACATTATTACAGTTATACGTGATTAGGAATGTCTCTAAGAGTTTACATAAAGTGTGCGACTCCTGGCAGTGTAAATGCTTCCAGCATCAAAACAGAGGGGATGTTTGCTGAGAAGTTTACCTTGGTGTAGCTATTTAATTAATTTGTGGGTAGATGATTGTCAGGGAGCAGTCCAGATACACACCATATAAGATTATATTAAGACCACAGAGAGGGAAGAGAGAAGAAGGACAAGAGGCGAGGGAAAGGATAGTAAGGAAGGTCAGACCAGAAAAGAGAGGAGTCAGGAGAAGTTGGAACATGAAGCTTGCACTGGGTGAGAGCCCCTACTTCATGATCACCCAAACAATACCTGATTGGAGCTCAGTATTTGAACCCTGCTAGAGAGTGCTTGCTATTCTGTGTTTTTAGGGAATGTGGGCCTCCTGGGTAAAAGATACCTCAGTTAGAAACATCTTTTTCTGCTTGTAGGTGAATTTTTAGAATAGGGAGATAGGCTCCCATTTATTTTGTGGCATCCGGATTTGCAGAGAAAGAGATTTAACTGAAGGTTGAGTTGCATTTATTAAGAAGGCAGCTTATCTCTTATTGTGGCCTCTGTGGACCTTATTTAAGAGTTAAATGTTTAGCAGCCATATCTCCCTGCAACTCCCAACTGGCAACCCACTAAAGCTAAGCAGGTGTGAGCCTGGTCAGTACCTGGATGGAGACCTCCTGGGAAAGCTAATTTGTTGCTGGAAGAGGTGTTAGTGGGGCCAGCAGGGGGTGCTCATCCTGCAGCCTATGTGGGTCCTAATGCCCCAGTATAGTGATGGGGACACTATACTGTAAAAAGGCGCTGACCTTCGGATGAGATGTAAACCCAATGTCCTGACTCTCTGTGGTAATTAAAAATCCCAGGGTGTTTCTCTAAAAGAGTAGGGGTGTAACCCCAGCATCCTGGCCAAATTTCCCATTGGCCCTTACCAATCATGGCCTCCTAATAATCACCCTCTATGAATTGGCTTCATTTCTCTGTTCTCCTCCCCACTGATACCTGATGTGCAGTGAGCATTCTGGCACACTATGGCTGCCATCGCTTCATCCAGATGGATGCTGCACATTGGTGGTGGTGGAGGGGAGTCCCCATTACCTGTAAAGCGCTTTGAGTGGAGTGTCCAGAAAACTGCTATATAAGTGTAAGCAATTATAATTATTATTAGTCTGAGGTTTTCTGGGTGATTGGGAAGTAAGGCCTCTGAAATGCCTTGTTTGTACATTTTGTAAATATAGTAACTTGTGTGTATAGATTTACAAGTTACATATACAACATATATTTATGTGTGCATGTTTTGTTGTGTGTAGTGTAGTGTTTGTCTTGTCCTTGATAATAATAAATAAATAATAAACATTTGTTTAAACAAGTGTGTCTGGAATATTATCCTTTTCACCAAAGTTGTGCCAGAGAATAAAGAATTCACATGCCTCTAATTATATTATAATTAACCATTTATAATGCTTGGGTATATTCTGCAGAAATCACTTACAAGTTGGGGGTTATGAATAATTATTGTACTTATTGACTCCAGTCAATTCCTGAAATTCACCATTTTCATAGCTCCCCATTTGTAACTATTGTACTGTATGTTTCACTTTAAGGTAATACTCAGAAAACGTCTAAGTCACAGATCCCACATGTCACATTATACATAACAAACACTTATTGCATAGATTTATATTTGTACTGCTTTTACAATGTCACCTGGCAACTGCGCAGGAGAAAAATAAATAAATTAAAGGTGCCACCTGTCTCATACACTGCCACTGCCAATCGCTACAACCAAGTCAAATAAGGTTTGAAAAGTGGAAGTAATGAACTCTTAGCTTCTTACTTTCAGAGTTAGTCACAATCCACCCAGGGAAGCAAAACACAAGAGACGATTAGACGTTAAACTCTGACACAACAACTTTGGACAGCAGCTAAATTAAGTCAGTTCAAGCCAACACCATAGACATTTCTGTCGGCTCCTCTGCCCCTCAGACCTGTCTTTCTGAGTTTCCTGATTTGATATAATCTACCTACGATGGACTAGTCACCTGTCCAGGCTCTACCCTACTTTGTGCCCATTGCTTGCCAGGATAGGTTCTGGCTCCTACACAACCCTGAAGAGGTTAGAAAATGGAAGGATGGATGGATTTAATATAAAAATCCAAACTTTTTTTCCAACATTTTAGTTGCGAACACCTTTTCTCCATAGCTTTCCCAGGACATTCTTTTTCCCCATCTTCTCAGGAGCGTAGACTTTGAAATTTCCCAGATTTTCCGAGGATATGTGGGCTAGCTGAGACCGACTGTACACAAGGCAGGACCGAGGTCTGTGACTTAACAAACTGGGAGCCAAGTCGAGGGGTTTAACTATTATGAATCTTTATTTCAGGAAGAGGTGAGAACAGAGCACTTTTTTACAAGATAGACGTTTAAGATTTACAGACAGGAACTGTAGACCAGGCCGTCAATGTGGTCTGAATGTGGTGTGAATTTCAACCACTCTGTTCAGTAGAAAGATCCATCCATTTTCTAACTTCTTCTTCCAGTTCAGGGTAGCAGGGGGGAGCGGAGCCCATCCTGGCTCTGGGCACAAGGCAGCATACACTCCGGACTGGATGCCAGTGCATCGCAGGGTTCCCACAGACACACACAAACTCCCGGCAGATGGCACCCCAGGTCCAGAAGTGAGCAATGCTAACCATTGTACCACGGTCTCATTACACCAACAATGCATCTTGTTGATTAATCACTTAGAAAATGGATATAAGGATGGTTTTGTTTCCCTACTCATTGCAACTGAAACAATTAGCTTTTAAAATAATAAACAAAGATTATGCATTTGAAATATTGTTTGAATGTGAACATTTTATTAAATTTTGTATCCTTACAACACAGAGTCAGAGAAAGGGACCTGTATACACACTGTTTTGTGCCATTTATCAGTGTAATTTATAATATTGTGAACAGCAGGGACAAAGCCTGCTACTGTACATCAGGGCTATATAAGGTAGTTGTATGCATTTCATCAACAACCTTAAGGATCATGCTTCTTTGACAAAGCCAAACCTTGAGCAAAAATGAATAAAAATCAATATTGAACATCTAAAAGCCTTAACAGGTAGCAGGAGAGGATGTATACATAAAATATCAACACTAATTATACAATAATAAAAGCCTAAAATGTACTGTGTACAGCTTTTGAACATCACAGAAAGTATGACACAAGAAAACCTGACAAGAATAAAATCATAATTGCCTCCGCGGCCTCAAAGATGTAACTCAGCTGAGCTTTCTTTGCATAATATAACTGAGTTACAGTTTCACCATCACCTGGTATACGTCACACATAACCAGAAAAGGCACTTTTCATAACTGCAGCTGTGTCAAAGCCAATCACAGGGCAGTGTGGACAAAGGTTTTAAAAAATTTAATTCTTTTGTTTGTTTTAGGACAGGGGTCTCAGACTCAATTCCCGGAAAAAAATTATAGAACAATTCTAAATATGTCTGATATAGAAAAAATAGGTTAATAGTTTAATTTCCTCCTCAGGCTTGAACAAAACCAGAAGACACAAGGCCCTCCAGGATCTGTGTTTAGGACCCCTGCCTTAGGGATTATCTGACATCAATCACCGCCATCAAGTGTAGGCAACCTTGTCAGTTCCAGTGCATTGTCATTGCAACACTGTCATGTTGATCCCATCAGACCTTTAACTGCATAAGATCCGATTGACCCTGCTGCAGCCAATGACATACATACTGTATCTGAAAGATCAACCAGGATAAAGATCTGGAATGGAACAGAAAAATCAAGATTTCTGATGCCTGACTAGTGTTTCTGCAATTCTGCAGCCGGACATCCTTGAGTCACTGCTTGTGTTTTAGCACCCGTCGTTGATAGTTCAGACACAGAATGTTTAAATAGCAGAAGTCGCTTCCTTTAAAAAACTAGTGTTGATCTCAAGTCCTGGAAGGCTAAAATGTATTTGGGTTTTTGTTCCTCCTCTATTATTAAAAACCTAATTGAGCTACAGTACTTATCATCTTAATTGAACCAATTCTGAAGCTTCGAGAACTTCTTCAAGAACTGGATACTTTTCAAAGTACTTCAGCTACTGATGATTTAAGAAGACCTGTAAAACCTGCTGGATGCTGGCTCACCCTGGAGGACTGCCCCTGTGCACTTATGTTCAATAGCAGGAGAGTCCATCCTGATCCTGAAGGGCTGGCCTGGATTTCTGGGTCTTGTTAAAACATTTTTAATTGGTTCAATCAAGCCAATGATGAGCTGATTTAGGTTTCTAAGAGCTGGGTTTGCAATGAAAATCTAAAGATTAACCTAAAGAAAACCTCCAGCCTTCCTAGAGGAGGGTTGGAAAACCCTGTTATCTAAAAAAAAACCTGACAATAGTCTTCATGAGGTCTCACCCAACAGTCAACATCATCAGACTGTTATCAGCTCTAAAGGAATAATTTGAGAACAAAATGCAGGTCCAGTATTGTAGATGTCAAAACACTACTCCTGCAATGGTCAAGTGTTTAGATTTACACTCAACCTTTTGCAACTCCAACGGATATTTTCTGGTTAAACTGGGTGGAGTACCAGAAGCCTCTTTGGTGAACGGTAGAGATCCACCGATCACTGTCAATGTGATAGGTGGAGCCTCAAACTGTGCAGTGCAGTCTGATTCCTTAGTCAGGACAGTCAGGACGGGGTCGCCTGCTCCTCGTCACCCCCTTCGCCCTGGATCATCTCCATGATGTGCGTGAGGTCAAGGCTCTGGGTCAAGACATCGAGCAGCATGTCGTCGTTCTGGACCCCTTCCATGAACTCCTCCAGCGACAGCTCGCCTGAAACAGACACACCTCTCGTTTAAGCCAGCACCTCCCGCTGTTTGCAGGCTCTCCCAGCGATCTCACAAATAATTGTGAGATCGCTGGGATCAACTCTGCAACACTAAAGGGGAATGTGAACATACACACACCTTTTCTAAATAAATCACTAATGCATCCACTGCCTCTGCAGATTCTATGTTCTTGTGTGTTTTTTCACATTCTGATACTTACATTCAGATGACTTTTAAATCTAAAAGTGTTTGTCTTTCTCAAGAGCATCGGACAAAGTACAAGACGGACTCTGATTCCAAGCTCTCTGACCTTTGCAAGCTGTGTAAGAAGGATACCTTATCCCATCCCTTATCAGAAAGCAGCTTAATTTGGTGAGGGCTGTGATAAACCAGAGACTATTCTGGCAGCCACAGGTGCTGACGGGACTGTGAGCACATGTCCTCTCTCGTACCCAGACCTGATACATGTCCATTGCGAGCCCCAGAGAAAGGGATTGTAAACAAGCACTCAGACCTGGCCAATCAAATCTAAGAGGTGGGATGTTGTTCTCCCAGCACACTCTAAAAAGATGTGTGTCTGATACTCTGATTCGAACCCACAACCCATCAGCTTGCATTCTAGAGCCCTAATCACTACTCAGTGCAGCTGCCTTGTGTTATCTTACATTTTTTGATTCAACAAGTTACACTCTATTCCCAGTTGCACAGTGTATCTTACCTGTGACACTAGATAAAATGTACGTTTTTATGGAAGACATATAATGCTAAAAATGTGGCCAGCTAAGAAAATCATCTGGAAAGCACCATTCATAATGAGAACAAAAACATCTTAAAATCTGTTGAGACAGATTGTACTGTGCATCAGAAAATATGTTTACAGTTTCCTGGGAACCAATGACATACAGTAAGTTCAAATGATGGTGTATTTTATTAAAACAATGCAAGAGGAAGGTATTGCGATTGTTTCTGCAAACCAATATGCTTTTAGTCCCACATGGAATTTCACATTGTTTCTCTGTGTTCTTACCATCGCCATTGATGTCAATCTTGTCAAACACCATGTTGGTAAAGTCCTCCGCTGTCATTTCATGCTTGCAGCCGTTGATCGCTCTGATCGCCTATGGAAGTGAGAGAAAGGAAAAGAATAACACTCTCAAGGGTTGGAACCCCATCAGAAAAGATTGCGTGGTTTGAACAAGGTGTAATGAGTGCACAGCTGCTAGCTTTCACCCCTAACATTACAATCCTGATTCCTGAAACACAAGTTAAAAGTGAACTGAAGTCAAGGTTAAGTGTAGGACAGCATACTGTAGCATTACGACAGCATAGAGCAGCATGATTCAAATCATGCAGATGGGAAGCCATGGAACAGCAACTTCAATGGAGATTGAGGGCATGGATAAGTGCAAGAGACAACTGCAGTTACTGTGTTCCATATCCATTAATGCTACATGGTGCTGTAATTATTTAATAACCACTGAGACTCTATAAATACAACACAAGCTCATATTTACAGAGGTGTTAACATTAATTCCCTGTTACACTTGAGCTTAAAGGAGCAAATTCTAAACCAGCATTAAACCACACGTACCCTGATGATGTTCAGCAGCTCTCCCCTGTCGATACAGCCATTTCCATCCACATCATAGAGCTTGAAGTACCAGCGCAGCTTCTGCTCCACTTTCCCCTTCAGGACCAGACTCAGTGCGGCGACATACTCCATGAAGTCAATATACCCATCCTGCCAAATACACACACCACAGGTCATAGGTCAAGGCTCAAGGTTCAACACAGGCAGAAATAAATTCAACCAACAAGCCTGCACAACCAAAACCAAATAAGCCACACCTTTCAGCGAATTTGCTTCTTTCTTTTCCTCAAGGACTTAATCTTGATAGAGATATCAAATAAAAAACACTTAAAATAAGATGTATGTTATTTTTAAAGCCCAGACCCTGCTTCCCTTTATCAGTTCCTACTTATTTTAATAATAACTGTAGTCTTTTATTGTGTTTTATTACTGAAAAAGGATGTAGGTACTGTTATTATTAATACCAAAATAATTAATAGCACTGTAATAACATTTCAGCCTTTGTTAATCTACATGTTTGTAGCTTGTATTCTGTTATTAAACTTCAGAAAATTAAAGGGGAAAATGAGCACAATGCAGTACGGATGGTAATGAAAGTAAATTAAAATGAAATAAATGAAATGTTTTGATATAATGATAGACACATGTATCAAACCTCCCAGTTTCCTAATAGTGAAAGAGATGCAGAGATGTGTATTTCACTCATTTGGTTGCTAGGACCTTGTGAATAAAAGAAAACAGAAATCGGACTGTGCCATTTATTATTTTTCTTTTTGTCCACCAAGTGTCATTCCCTCGCCTCTCAGATCCATGTATGCACTGATGCCAGTACCTTTTCTTTTCCTGAGATGTTCAGATATAAACTATGCAACTACACAGGTTTTAATTTCCTGATTCCAGGGAAAACAAAAAGGGATTTTCAGAAAAACATAAAAAACACCAGAGAATAGGACCAGATGTCTGTCTGGTGACCTTAATGTTTCAGTGTGTAATAATAAAAAAATAAAGGAATACCAGAGTGCCTGAGTGACAATGGAAAAAAGAGTCATCTCATTCATAAACCGGATTTCCCTGGTATGCTTTCTGGATTGCGACCCCTGATCTTCCTGATCTTCCTGATCAGGCTCTCATCCCACTCCTGAGCTCTTAATACCAATTTAAACCAAAATAGCCGAGCTCAGACAACGGGATTTAACTGTCAAGGGGAAGGGAGCAGGACCAGTGCTCCTTACTGGCAGATCAGTTCTCTGCAAGGCATGCTTTTCCCTGAGGAACACTGCCTCTGGATTGCGGATGCCTTTAGGATTGTGTTTTCAACCTCAATGTCACTCCTGACATGTCTAGCTGACAGACCTGAAACTGGTATGAAAAAGAAATATCAGAAATGATGGTCAAAGACACAAGGCACTTAAGTTCACAAGTAATAAAGACTCCCACAGCCAGTCTGTTCAAAATATGACTCTACTTCTTTCTCAACTCTGGTTCTGACGGGATACACTCTGGCTGCTTGTCTAGGGTGGTTCGGCTCAAACTCTCCCAATCGAACTAATAATCATGCATAAGTTCTTATCTTAGGTGACACTTTCACATCACAGGGCCAGTGTTGCCATACTTTGAAGGATGCAAAAGACAGTCCACACAAAATACTATGGAGTGCACAGCTCTTGGTCTGTGTCTACTGTATGTAAATGCATTTTCATTAAAAAGGGCACATAACTCTGCTTTAAAAAAAGTCTAGTTAAGGAAACAGAAAATTGTTTTACAGAAATCAGCCCCCCATCTTACACATCTTGGCCTCCTGAGATCCAGTAGTACCACAGAATCCATAGACTTCAATTTATGGATTCAGTCACTGGATACAAGTGGATACAACCCAAAGGAGTGAACATAAATCATATATACTGTAACGCTTACGGCCGACAGGCACTGTGCAAGAGCCGGCGTACCAGAGCAGGTGACGTCACCGCCCTTCCCTGTGATAGCAGGACTACAGCTACTGGGCTGTGGAGAGATCTCTCTTTAGCTCACGGGGCTGGGTCACTGCAGAGTGACGCGGGAGTCCCGGGTTCGAGCCCCTGACGGTGGGGGGCCGACCTAATGCGGCAAGGGCGCCCACCTGAGCCCCCGTTGTGTTACAATACTATATGCATGTAAAGTTAATGAACAGAAAACAACAGAAGTTAAGTCTGATAAAGTCATTCTTTTAACCATTTTTGGAAAGTTTTTCAAAGTGGTTGAAGGCAGATTAGGTCTTTGATAACCCACAATAAATTCTAGTTATGTTTGCCCTCAAGGGTTTAAGAAAATCCCTAAGGATTTACTGTATATAAAATATTACTGATTAATTATTACTACTAAATAGTCATTATTATGTACTAATTATATGATATATCATGATATATTATTTTAAAACCAAGGCCTGCTTACCACAAGCATTTCTAAGCAATCATACAGTACATAGGGTTTAAGAATACAGAAAGCCATTAGATACAGTACAAGACTTGCATTGACCTTTTCTATCAAGATACCTGTATAATTTGAAGTTTCTTTGGAGAAGCGCTTGATTATCCATAGACAGGCACTATACACAACATTCTCCGAGTGTAAGGATAGAAACACGAGAAATCTAATGAGACTGGACCAGGGCGGACTGTTCTTAAAGTTTCCTTCTGTGAAAAACAGAAGCCCGCTGAACTTGTTACAATGACTTTGGACTGAGCTGTACTTGAGGGATTAAGGGTACGTCGATCAATTTAGCACTTGAACTACAATTTTTTAAGCATTACATCTGAACAACCTAAGCAGCAATTTTAACTAAATATGAGTGTAACCTTCTGATCACAAGAGGGCGATAACCATCGTGCTAATACAAAGGTCTAGTTCACTACTGGAAAACTGTACCACCACTGGTATCTTCACAATCGATATTAATAATGCGCTACACTACAGTGATCTATCGCTGTATCTATTACGCACCGAGAACTGCGTTTTTTTTATCGAGTCCAATTGCACAACACCAAACGGTTATCATGCTGACACTCTAAAACAGCCGAAATACCAGTAAGCCGGGGTGTGTAAAGAATTTTTCAACGCTTTTGTAAGACTGCATTTTTTCCAGACTTAAAAGGAGACAGAAAGTGATGACTATCTCATAGTATTAGTAATAGCATTTTTTGTCATTAGTGCTTTCTTTAATAAACGTTTACATTACATCACCTACACTTACAAACGTAGCGTCCCTGCAGCCGCTTTTTCTTCTAAGACAAACTGGCGCAGAGAATTCTCAAGCTCCCAGCTGCGCTCCGAACGCTTTCGTTAGCTGCTAAAACTACAATGATTGGGTTAGCTTCTCATCTAACAACGTTGCGGGGTCTGTCTTACAGGTATCAGGACATACAGTATGTACTGCTGAAAGAATAATAACAAAAAGTTCCTTACGCCATTCATATCGAACGTGTCAAACATTTGTTCAACGTAGGCATTGGAAGAGGCAGAGAGATTCTTCAATCCGAAGAACTGCTTGAATTCGTAAAGCGTCAGCTGTCCGGAAGGGCACTCGATCATGAACTTCTTGTACCACTGGTGTATCTCACAGGCGGTCAGCTCCTCTACCGATGTGCCGCTGTTTGCATTCCCCATAGCCTTGTCTCGTGGTCTTACAGCGCAGGACGGCGAAACGTTTAGACGTCAATACAAAATCAGTCAAATTAAGACTCTACACCCAAATCCGTCGTTATATTCTCCAGCTCACTCCCCTCTCAAAACCACCAGTATTTGGTCTTGAGGTATTACTAAATGTCTAAATGTGTAACAATAGGTTATTGTTAAGGTGCTTTGTCTCAGCACTGTGTCTGTACCACTGCAGTCGGTTCTGTGTTCTTCAGAGCACTTTGAGCTAAGACGCGCTGCCAGAAAGATGCAAAGCAATTAAGAAGGATTTAGAAGTCCTCTTATTCTCCCATGACCAATCAAAGGCCTGTGCGACTACTGAACTATCTTTAGCAATAAACTGGGCAAAATCGGAAACTTGGCCGCGATTAGCAAGGGACAACCAACCACGGATTTACACACTGATTAATCCTCAAATCCAGTCACAGGCTTTCTAACGCAGTTTTGTTTTTAAATGAGGGTAAACCGTCATTACAGGTAGATGCAGCGCTTAATGGAAAGAAAGACTCTCTTGTTCTCTAACAAAGAAAGCAAAGCATATGTTGAGAAATGGAGAACATGAAGAAATCGGCACTCCACAGTAACAATAAAAATAAGTGTAATGCATTCAAATTAAAGTACAAAATGGAAGCATCCCTGATTTATATTCTGGGCTCAGCACAGTGGTAGAGTGGTATTTTGGGTTTCGTTTTTCGTGATTTACCTTAGGCTCCATGTGAGTCACTCTCACCAGGAATACGCAGCTTCCTGGTGATGGATAACGGATGGATGTCAGGTGAATCTGAAACCATATTACTTCTCAGGCCACTTATTTGCCCTGGAGCTTCTTGTACTCCATTGACGTGAGCATCTCTAAGATCATGAGAGCAACCGGTGTGTGTGGAACACTGCTGCACATTTTTTATGAATCAGTGGTGGCAGCGGCCATCTTCTACGCTGTTGTGTGCCTGGGGCAGCAGCATCATGGCAAGAGATGTAAATAGACTCAATAATCTCCTCAAGAAGGCTGGCTCTGTGTTGGGGCTGAGCCTTGACCCCCTGGAGGTGGTGGCTGAGAGGAGAATGCTGACCAAGCTCACAGTCATCATTAACAACACCTCTCATCCACTACATGGGACTGTTACTAGACAGCGGAGCACTTTTAGTAACAGACTGCTCCAGCTACGGTGTTCAAGGGAACGTTTCCGCAGGTCCTTCCTCCCAGCGGCTGTCAGGGTGTGTAACACTGCCCTAGGCTAGGCCTGTTATCTCTTTTGGTCATCTATGGACAGCATGTTGCACTCATGTACATTTGGACATTGCATTCATATATTGTTCTTACTGTGGTATTTTCAATTTGTACATACCTACTGTATGTGCTTTTTGCACATCTTTTATTGTTTTACAGTGACTATTAGCATATTTCGCACACATCTATTTTGCTAACTATTTAATTTAGTATTCTATATACTTATTTTATCACTCTAATGTTGTGTTTATTTTTAATTTTAGCCTTTCTCGATGTCTGTCTTGTCTTTCTTGTGCTGGGCTGCTGTAACGCCTCACTTTCCCTTCAGGATTAATAAAGTCTTACCTTATCTCATCTAACAGAAAGATACCAACGCAGCAAAATGTCTGTTGGCCACATCCTGCGCTAAATCCATCTCTGCGTTTTCTTACCACCTCTTCCAATTCAGGAGCCGGAGCCTCTCCTGCCAAGCAGCTGGCACAAGGGAGGACACATCCTGGACACGACACCAGCCCATCACAGGCACAAACATGCACACACTCGCAACTAGGGCCAATCTTCCCAGAAGCCCATTTACCTAGCAGTATGTTTTTGGATTCTGGGAGGAAACCATAAAAAAACACAGGAAGAAAATACAACCTCCACAGAGGTAGCACCCCAGGAATACACAGGGGCCGGTTCACTCATCCCTGGGCAACCTTCCCTCTCCACACCCTAGAACAGTCCAGGTCCAATTCTATGTCATAACTTAAGCGAGTCCCTGTTAGCATCGTGTGTATTGCCGTGGTGCCCCTCCAGAGCAAATCAATTCAATAAGCTGTGATAAAATAAAACAGCACAGAATATTCAAAATATTTGGCGACAGGAACCTATGCAAAATGTGTTTGTTGTAGCAGGAGTCTCAATTTATTCTTGTTCAATGTTTCTGGGCGGAATCCCTGTGCGCCTCTTCTTGTGAGTCCAGCGGGAGGCGCTCTCTCTCCTTGGGGGTGTTCAGCACTCCCTGTGCTCTGGTCTGGGGTTCGCAGGGGGAGTGGGGGTGAGATAACGCCTATCCAAGACCGTAGCCTTTCCTGAGTCACTCCTCTGCCTCCTGGCCCAGGAGAAAATGAGAAGGTCTATCTGTTTGTCCACCACCTTGTTCCTGCTGGCGTTGACCGGGGCGATTGTTTTCACTGGGTTCCTCCACACCTGAGGACAAAAGAGAAGCTGCACTAAGTTGTTACAGCTTCACCAGCTACACTTGTTCAATACTCATCAACAATAAAAGTTGCAAAAACGCAGGCAGGGATCAATCTGTGGTTTGCCTATACATACTGTACAATAGCTTGCTGTATTTACCTTGCTGTTTTAACACCCTTTTTACTCCCTTCTCGGTTTAGCAAACTGCAACAGAATCTTTAAAGTGTGTCTGTGCATGTTAGTGAACTAGCATGCTACACAGAATGTCTTAGACATTTTGCTCCTCTCTTTTTACTGGTTTTTCCTTCTTTATGGGGAAACAGTTCTATTGTGAAGGAACAAGTAAATGCTTAACCCATGCTGAAAAGAAAAGAAAGGAAACATTTGGTAGCACAACTACGGAAGCTTATTAGTGCCACGGAAAAAAAAAATAATTCTTTTATATGAGATAGTATCTCGTTTATACGAGAAACGTATTGCATTTATACGATAAAAATCTATCGTTTATATGATTATGTTTTCCGTTTAAACACAATAGTTAATTTAACGTAGGTTTGGAAAGCCATGTGATGTAGACTTGTCATAGAAACGGCGAAAACAGTGCATGTTTAACCTGGGAATGCTCACTGACATGGTGTTGTACTTCATGTATACAAAAAAAAAAACAGAACAGGCGCTTCTTTTTTTCCCCAAAAGAGGAGTGTGAGGATTCTACTGCAGTTAAAGTCAATGCTACCATGTACGGAACAATATTATTGCATATACAGTACAATGCAATATACAGTATTAATATACAGTAGTAGGCAACATTGTTCACAAATTGAAAAACTGAGTTTAAACTGAATAATTTTCTCGTATAAACGAAATACTTTTTGGTATAAACACAATAATTTTCTTATATAAATGAGATACTCTTCTCATATAAACGAGACTCTATCTCGTATAAACGAGTTCATGTTCATGTTTTTTTATCCGTGGTGCTAATAAACTTCCGTACACAACACTAGTTTGCCTTGATTTACTGTGATCGAAATTCTACAGATACTTGACAAAGATTAAAGATTATTAAATGACAAACTTGGTTTCTTAAACTATTGATAACAATCAGAGTTGTTAAAATGTTAATGGTGACTTACAGTAAATTAATCATGTTCATAATTATCATATTTTAACTCCTGGCTATGATTAAGATACTGTATCTCAAGCTTTTGCACAATAGTGTATCTGATCAGCTGTATCAATCATTCGTGATCCTGGCCCTGTAGTAATCTACCCCAGTGTCTACTGCTTTTTGTTCCAACTGGGCTCTTAATTACCCGTGCTAATTTATTTCTATCCGAAACATTTTTGGAATTGTTCTCTCAGCTGTTAAAAAGCTGAATTGGATTTGTGATCAGTATGAACCCTGTGCCTTGTGGTGAGTTCCAGGGCTGCCCTCCTTCAGGTGTACTGTAATAGCTGAAATATAACCCACTGGAAGGATGAGCTCTGACTTCACTGTGGGAGTGTGTGATACAGGGTCAATCCCCCCTGTGTCTGCTCATTATTCGTCAATCACCTATTGAGAGCTGTTTAGTCAGAAATTAGGGTTTTAATTCAAAAAGTGTTTAAGAGTTACAGCATAAGATTGTCTGTGCAGACATTGTTGGAAATAACATACATTAGGCCTGATTGTTGCCACAATGTCCTGCAAGATAAAGACATGAAGCACATGGAGGTGAAAAGGTGCTTTACATAACTTTTGACTTCAGAGAGAGCAATTTAATCTTTGGCATTCGGCATACAGTATGTCTCGGTCACAGCAGTTTAATGGGAGATGTCTTTCAACCTAAATCCCTTTCCAGTGAATCCTTTATTCCTGGGAAAACATCACCTTATATTAACCTTAAATGCCTGTGTGGCTCTCCTCTAATCCTCTTGTTAAAAACATTATGATGTCATACCTGGCTGTTCCTCATTGTAGCTCCGCCTCTTGTCATCAGCATTATGGTGATCTAAGCAATGGGGAAAGACCCCCTCCTCCCCTTTTGAACTTAACGACTTATACGCTTAAAGGTCTTTCTCACTTCAGAAACAAATCTCTCTTGCTCTGTCCCTCTGTGCTCCAGCCTCTCTCTCCTACAGTGCTTGGGACATCACGTACTTAGTGACATCACAAAGAGACATGACATCGCACTGTATGACATAATCCATTTTCCACCCCAGCTGCACTGACAGCAAGGACCCTCTGTACTTTAAAAGCAGCCTATTTAAAAGGCAGCTAGCTTATCAGAAAATACCAAATTAAAAAGCATAAAAAGATGCATTTTGGTGATCACTTTCCTCTTAAACCACTCTAATATATATTAAAGCTATATATTTAAAAGTACTGGATATCACCCCATATGCACTAAGCACAATGCTGCTTTACATAAGAGAAGTCTTGTTATCTTTCCATTGATTCTCACTGTATATCTTACACACTGAATTGAAACTGTCTAACCTGATTCTCAGACCTGACAAGACAAATGTCTAACTTCTTCATTCTCTGCAGTCTGTCCCTTCACGTTCAGTTACATTCATGCTCACATCTAATAAAATTAGAGATATAAAACTGGCTTTTGTATTCAAGACTTTATTTTATTGGCTTTAATGAGTTATTGTTTGACTGACAATGTGGAGTGGCAAAGAAAGAGTAATCTGTCAATTAATGTATAAATAAGAAAAGAAAATGAGCAAGCATCTGAACTTGCTGAGAATAAGTAAAATACACATCCTCATGCCTTTTATCACACTATTGTGCCACAATCTGCAAAAAGACCTGACTTTTTGCCATTAAAAACTTTCAGAATTGGGAGCTATACATGCCACAGCTGCTTGTCCTGCAAAAAACAAAAAGGAGTGAGTCTTAGTTTTGTTGCACACCTGTTTTCAACTTGGGGAAATCTACAGACATCTGGAGTAGAATCAAAACAGGCAGAAAATTTTCTAATTGCCAATATTACTTAAAATACCACCATATGTCTATAGAAAGTCAATGAAACTGATTTCAGATTTATTCATCTGGTGGTCGGTTTGTTAAAATAGTGTCCCAGGAATAGCAAAAGCCTAATATCTTGATCCTGTTTGAAAGAAAATATCTCTAAACCCACTTCTGTTTGAATATCTTACAGATAAATTAAATAAATAGCATTGCATTCATAGGGCTTTTTGTATTTGGCTTTTCAAATAACACAATACAGGGATCATGATAAGCAGGAGATACCATATTTTATCCCATATTGTCATTGCCAAATATTAGTGAATTAGAATTCACTTCTCACTAATAACTGGAGTGCAAATACTGTTTTTTTTATTTTTTTAAGGCCTACCATTTCCATTTTCTTCATGTTCTATCTTGTTGCATCTGCAAATGAGAAGGGCTGTAACTAAACCAATCAAACATATTCAGCACAAGCTGAACACACAATCAAACACATATTCAGCACATATTCAGCCAAACTTCTGAAAAAGACTACCTTTACACAAAACAAAAAGACCAAGCAAAAACAAAAACAAAAACCAATGTGAACAGAGTAATCTGATCATCTTTTCGTAGTTGACTTTTTACTCTCAGTTTAAGAAGCAGTACAAAATCATTAATTCATTGCAGCACCATGACCAACTCAAAGACGTTCAGACAATATATTTTCTCACATTGCACAGCTGAATGTGTTAAATTAAATGAGTCTACACAGGCTTTACACAGCTTTTCAAACATGAAAATGGTTTGGGGAAAAGATTCCTGAGAAGCAAAAGCAAAATGCGTCAGGATGTACAGTATTGCTTCTTTCAAAAACAGTAGGTAACAAATTGATCCTAAGTAAACACAGACTGGAGCTGGCAGTGATACATGACCTCGCCCAGACAAAGACTTCCTCTTTGGAGGAACAATCATGTGTGCACAGGCGCTAAAACAAAAACGCATTTAAACAAGGAAACAGGCAAGGAGTGAAGAGATTGCAGCATAACGGCCTTCTGAAGGAACACCTCCAGGGTGCAGCAGCTCAGTGGAGTGAGTAAATACTTCCACCCTTGCTTCAAATCCAAAATGAAGAGCTTCCGGACAGAGGTGAAAAGAACGTAGAAACCTCAACCACAATACAGACAGCCTCAAAATAGACTCATCACTGTTTTATGCACATTAAAGTATGTGTATTTTGGGTATTGATTAAATGCTTAAATAAATGAGTGTTGATGATTGAATGTGATTCTGTAATGAACTGATTCAGTGTTCATGCTACAACCTAAGTCACTTGAGTGTGTTTGTGTTTGTTGATCTATGTGTAAAAAATCAATAAAAATGGAGATTACAAACATTCTACATACAATGTACTACTTCTACTACCTTGTACTACTTCTAATGGTGAACACAGATGCAACTAACCTGCAGCCTTCCCAGTTGATCCTCTGCCAATCAAACAAATGTCAGTGCACCTTCTGCAGAAAGATTGTTATTTGTCTGTTTTGAATTCTTTGTAAATGCTTTCTTTTGATTCTCAGTATACTATTAATTAGCAATTATAATAAATCTCTTCAAAGTGAATAACTAAAAAGGAAATAATGATTTTGCCAAAATACAGCAAGTTTTGAGATATATAATTTCACTGTTTGTTTTTTGAACAACCACAACAATTTCTACAATGCAGCCAATGTAACCTGGGAGTCCTGTGTGAGGTGTACATTCTAGACATGCTTCTTACTGCAGTTTGAAGAACAGGAACAGTAGGTCTGAATTCCATCTCCAAGGAGACAAGGGAGGGCTTTGTTTTTTTTTCTCTTCACAAATCAAGAAAAAAAGAGAATGCCTGTCATTCTTTCGTTATGTCAGCACAAAGGGAGGGGTATTGCTGATCTAGTCTGAAGGCGAGAGAGTCATGATACTGTATGAGATTGCTGGTGCTTCAGGTACATCTAGAAAGCCAGAAGGAGAACAGAGTAACCTCCATAATATTGGAATTACTGTTAAGTAAGACTGAGAAGTTGGTCATTATGATGGACTATAGCCCAGTCCCAACAGAGCCTTTAGGAACCTAGTAACACCATGTAAAACTGAATTCAGTACTACTAGTTTTGGTGGCAATATTAAACTGTGGTTGTTTACTGATTATGGTTCATTACTAGAAATCAAACATACTGTAGTCCTGAGGTAAAATGGTAGCAGCCTTGTGGTTTATAAGGCTGAACCTTCTTCTTGGTTATGTTTTTCAAGAATTCGAAAACGCAAGTCATTACTTGCCAACTTTTCTGGTTTGGCCCTGCTTTTCTTTTAGGGCAGATTTCAGTGACAAATGCCAGATTGCTGGCTACATGTGTCAAGAAGAAGAAAATAAAGTGACGGAGTGACAGACAGGTCATTCTTTACAGCTCTCGCATTACATTATCCCAGAAGCCATTAAGGGAATGGAAAACTTCCCTGCTCTTGTGTGTCAGTGAACTATGGAAAAAAGCACCTATTTATCCCAAAAGCTAATCCTTAAGAACACGGACGACATAGGCCATTACTGCTGTCTGCTTTCTATATCCTCTGAAAGTAGGATTGAAGTGTATAAGAAGCCGATAAGCTGCTCTATTATAAGCTCTTCCTCTTTTGTCGCCCACTCTCCTTCTTTTCCTCCTTCTATCTAATTTGTCCTCCTCATTCCTTACTGTCTTTGTGCCCTTTTGACCTTAGCAAATGCCATTTAATTTAATCATTTCATCCTTCTGCTCTTTTTCATCTTTGTCAGCCTGTGTCATTCCATTGATTTGACAGCTCTCCCCTGGCATTAAGCTCTGCCAAATGTGCTCTGATGCCTACAGTATGTCCAGCTAGTGCAAAGGTGTGCACAGACACGGTTTGAATTGGACTGCACCATTCTAGAAATAAATAATTGCTCAACTATGAATATTATGTTACATGAACATATATATATATTTTACCATTGGAATTCTAGCTCCAAACAAAAGCTGTTGCCGACGTTTTTATACATCATATAACTGTTAAAGGCCTATGTGAAAAGTCTGCCCACATGCAATCCTAATTTAACAGGACCATACAGTGCTTGCACTACTGCAGTGATATGAGAGAAGGGCCCGAGGCCTAAAAGGCTAACCACCCGAACCTGGATAAGTCCTTATTTTTAGAAGTAGTTTGAATTAGTTTCTTTAAAAAAGATAAGAAGGTGTGATATTGCCATAATTAGTAACCTATAAACTCATATGGCAGCTGACTGAGTGTAGTAGTCTCAACACAATTTCTGTTCTGCAGTTTTTGAACTATTTCCTACTGGGACTGATCTACGATAGCTATTTGAATACATAGTAGTGAATAATATCACAACAAATATAAGCTGTTCCATTTTTCACACTTTATTCCTTTCTTTTTTTACTTTTAAGTGCTGTTCCTTAATTATTCTGGACAATTTGGCATTTCACTGTTGAATTTTTAGAGAACATAAGCAAGTTATTTACAAAAATACTGCTTTAATAAAAATTGAAATGTCTCAGAAGAATTGTGTTCCCCTACTAGGTCCCTTTAAATGTTTCCCCATAGTAGAGGTTAAATGGCAACTGCAGCTCGTTCTCAGACCGGATGGGGCAAGGCAGAAGTGTCTGTAAATTTTCTATATCTCGATCACCTTAGCAGCTGAGGGAGAAAGCAGCTGGTTTAGTTTGTTAAAAGTTGGACTGAAAACTTGCATACTCACCAGCCCTTCAGGATCAGGACTGGTGACCCCTAGTACAAGGCCACAGCTTATAAATTACAAGTCCAAGGACCTCACAGATCCTGGTTTTCAATCCAGCTCAGTGCTCGGTTGTTTAAGCATGTTATTAGTTCAATGAAGTGGTTAACTCTCTCAAGGTTCCCATCTACTCAATTGGAGACTAAGTGACTTAAAAATATAATAGTAGGAAACCTTTCACACATATGAGAGCTGTGAATTATAATTCCCTTATCAGTTCAATTAAAGATTCACATCCATTATGAAAAGCAGCAGATGTGAGGGTTTAAAGACTGAAATTGGGAGCCCCTGTTCTGTACAGTATTGAGGGGAACAGAGCTAAGCATGATTTGACTGGAATCTTTAAAGTCTGCTGTGGTTTGGGAGAGGAATGCATCCCTGGCAATGCTCTGGTGTGAAGTGGGAATGAAGAACAAAGTTAATGTGCTCCTCTAGACAATAGGCATCAGTCAGGAATTCAGCTCTCAGTGACCTCTAGTGCATACTTATTTCTATCTAGTGATCCACAGCCCAGGCCTCTCATGTTTCACCAGATTGCACTTTCAGTTCTTTTTTTACCAAAAAGGAAACCTGACTCTGGCCCCTGCCAAGTGGCACAATGATTTTAGACAACTGTTTAAATTCAACAACCGGCACTCACTTCTCACATAACTGGATGGACAATAGGAGGCTTGTGTAGAACTGCAAAGACCGCGTCTTCACCTGAAACATGGCAAAGCACCTGGAATCCCCAGCATGGGTGCCACAGAATTATATCTTTGATGTCCCATCAGGAATGTCAAAAACCTATTCCTGGAGGGCCCAGTGCCAGCTGGTTTCTGTTCTTTATGAGCCTTCAGTTGGTCTGATTATGTAATTAACTGCTTAACTAATATGTCTAACCAGACGCTGAGGCTGTTGGGTTTTATGGATACAGTTTGTACCTTTAATGGAGTGAATATTTTGTGTAATCAATTGCAAAAGAGCTTCAGAAATCCACTAGTTAAGCTAATGTTTCCGATGAAAATAACTGGGTTAATTGTTTCATAGATTACTAGGGTTAGAACAAAAAACAGGGGCGAGGCCTCCAGGAACTGAAATTGACACTCCTGGTCTAAATGGTCATTTCATAGGTTGCTTGGAGCAACTACACACGACAAAGGATATCTTGTTCTCATACATAGCTTCAAGGAGATTCTCCCAGTTTCTTATATGTTATTTGGGAGGGTGAGGGAAGCATGCCTAGTTAATAAAATTCCACATTGGTTACAATGGCATTCCAGTGTGACTTGCAAAACATACAAAAAGGGATGTTACTTTTAAACATGCATTTCACCTACCATAATAAACATCATATAATCTGCTGCTTTGAACACTGTTGAACCCACCATCAAAAGTATTCTACAACCTAAGTTTAAAAAAGAGGAATTCAAGCAAACACACAACATCAACATGGATCAGTGTAAGAAAAGGGAAGAAGCATATTAATCTTTCAATTATTTCATGTCAAACCTTCAGTGCTAAATGCAACATATCATCTTGGGGTGATCCTAAGATTCAAACAATGAAATACTGTATATGGAGGATGTTGTTTCTGCTTCAAAATGATGCTCACCTCCAGTCTCCTTTATGTGAGCGCACATTCATTGCCTGCGATTCTTTGTGGGTCTGTCGTCATGCTTTCTGGAAAGCAGCGGTTAATTATGTGTGCCAATTAAACCAATCATTCTGGTAACTACTAAGTGTATATTGTAAGACGTGGAGTAAGGTAGAAACTGAAAACAACCAAGGAGCATCCAAAATGTGTATACATTTTAATCATAACTAATGCAGGAAAAACCCAGAACTGAAAGGGGAATTGGCAAGCCGCAATAGAAGCAGATTATTCCCCTGCATTGCTTTGTGGACTGCTGTCAGCAGCGTGCTTCAGAAACCTGAAGTGGTGCTAAAACCTATGGTAACATCACACAAAATATAACTGAACAAAGAACAATGGGGTCTTGTAGTGCACGAGGCTATGTCCAGACTTATTTTAGATAATGCAAGGCCAAAATGACATCATGCCATTTAATCAAAAACCATTTCAAGCACATTAGACTTCATCTGAGGCATGTGCGCCTCATCCTCTATCAGATATCAAATATTGCTGCCAAATGGCTGCACGCCTGGGAGGCAGGGTGGTGCTGTGGTTACAAGTGCTGCCTTGCAGTCCTGGGGTGCTGGGTTCAAGTCCTGGGGTGCAGTTTGTCAAATCTGCCTGGAGTTTGTATGCTCTCCCTGTGTCTGTGTGGGTTTTCTCCCACAGTCCAAAAACATATTGGTTGGTTAATTGGCTTCTGAGAAAACTGGCCCTGGCATGAGTGTGTGTGTGCTGGTGTCTGTGTGCCTCATGATAGCCTGGCATCCCATCCAGGGCGTGCCCCTCCTTGCACTGTAGCTCCCTGCCACCATGAAGTGGTTAAAAGAAGGCTTTTAAAAGACATCAGTGGACATCATGGTTTCTGAAAGCTACAGAGGTTGCACACTGGACACTTCTCTGTTCCTGCTTATATATACGGAGGCTATAATCATAATTGCTTACACTTATATAGCACTTTTCTGGAGGCACCACTCAAATCGCTTTACAGGTAATGGGGACTCTCCTCTACCACCACCAATGTGCAGTCCCACCTGGATGATGCGACGGCAGCCATAGTGCGCCAGAACACTCACCACACATCAGCTATCAGTGGGGAGGAGAGCAGAGTAATGAAGCCAATTAATAGATGGGGATTATTAGGAGACCATGATTGGTAAGGGCCAATGGGAAATTTTTGCCAGGACGTCGGGGTTACACCCCTACTCTTTTCAAGAAACGCCCTGGGATTTTTAATGACCACAGAAAGTCAGGACCTCGGTTTAATGTCTCATCCAAAGGACGGCGCCTGTTTACAGTATAGTGTCCCTATCACTATACTGGGGCATTAGGACCCAGATGGACCGCAGGGTGAGCGCCCCCTGCTGGCCCCACTAACACCTCTTCCAGTAGCAACCTTAGTTTTTCCCAGGAAGTCTCCCATCCAGGTTCTGACCAGGCTCACACCTGCTTAGCTTCAGTGGGTTGCCAGTTGTGAGTTCCAGGGTGATATGGCATAAGAGAAATGAAGCCAAGCAAGTGCCGAAGCCCAAATCAGAATGATATGCCCAGCAGACACACAGGTGTCAACCACAGCTCTCTTTTCCAAATTTTACACAGCTCTTTAACTCCACTGCGTAAAATGGTAAATGTGCCATCTGGACTGTCTTGAAAATGCCCACAAACTGTAATTCTTCACTACTAGTGCCTGTATTGATCACTTTTCCACAAAGGTTCTAAGCAGAGTATTTGATTATTTTTCAAATCTGAAAAATTGGAATAATTCATAATTCTCAGAGGAATAGACTGAAATTACTTTTTACCTTTCATTATTGATGTTTTGATCTTAAATGTCCTGTATTAGTATGCAGTAGAATTGTGGTATGGTGCTAAAACTATTTTAAAAGCACTATACTGGCTTGTGACAGCAATAAATTAAGGATGCAAAGGGGCTTGTTTGTAAAACATTCATACAAGAAAAATGTGCTCTCAGCCGCGCATTGCACTAAAACTTCTCGTGACGTATTATATCACTCAACTCAGGAAAGGACAGCACAAAAAATAAAGATAACAAAGAATTTACGTGATTGGTATCTTGTGAGCAAGGTCTGGAGTTAGCAATGATTTAGTTTTCGGGAAGGAATGTTGCCACGGCTGTGGTTACCACGGTAACTGCAACAGGGTGTGTGTGCAGTCAGTGACAGGGCCTGCCAGACCCCTTAAGGTGTGTGCCTCTGTTTTGTTTACCTCACCTGTCTGAAAGGGAGGAAAAGGAGGTGGAGGCCATTTTGCCCTTCTTGGTTCCCAGGGCGAATGGGCGGAAGAAAGAAACAGAATTAATAAATCAGTGAGGAGCAGCGAGAGAACACACCTGCTGAGCTCATTCCCTGAGCTCCAAGGATTATCGCAGGACAGGTGATCCTTTCCGACTTAAAACACCTGTCGGAAATGCATCGTGTTTGACATCCTCGCAAGCGAAACGTATCAGTGACAGAAAAAAAAATGAAAAGAGGGACTTTAAACTCGATTTGGGGGCGGAAGAATAATAATCTCTTCGGCACCCATGTTGAAATTAAGGAAAGGGGTAAGTATTACGATTTAATGATGCCTGTCTTATGTGCAGTCAAAGTACTTGCTTTCCATGTCTTTGACACTGTGATAAAAAAAAACATTACGTGTCCATAGTTCGCTGATGATAGAAATGTCATGTAATTTTACAGTTCAGGGGTCAAAATCTGAACTGCAGAACGTGTTGAAACTCATATTGTATCAAGATATCTTTAGCAAGGTTTATAAAGTGAAGTATTCTTTCATGTAGACAAGCCAATCATGAACGTAAAAGCTCTCGGTAATTAACAGCCGTAGTTAATGTAAACCTGACCCTGTAGTTTTTGATGAAAATACGTGTGTATAATCTTCACAGTAACGTCTTTTTCTCTTCTGTAACTCTTCCCTAGAAGTTTAATGTGTTTCGTTTTAAATATGAATTATGTTTGCACGAAGATTAGTATTTTTCTTCACAATATATACCAATTAAGAGTGACTTCTATGTTTTTTCAAATCAAATATCTCTCGTATTTAAGGTGGAGGATGCTGCTCTTCTAAATTTTATATTGTTCTAGGTGAGATTTTTGCTTCCGTTCTGGTGGATCAAACTTGATTTGAATTTGGGTTTTACCTACTACTGCCACCACATAGTTTTAAGACCATGTGACAACCTCTTGTAGACCATGGGATGCGCACCATGCGGTTTTAAAGGATTTAGAACTATAAAACTGTCCTGATTATTCTTGTACTTGCATGGACAAAAAAACAGGATTAAGTTATTACTTGAACATTTATTTTGCAAGGGTGTGGGCTGTATTGTACCATTTCTACAGAAAATCAAGTGCACAGACATTGCCTTAGACTTTATTGCAGTTAAGTGCAGTACTGTAAATGTATTTTTCAGTAGATGTGTTCCCTAATCCCATGTAACATTCTTCTGCACAGTATTTCTGATTAAAAGTTTTAAACTCTAGCCTATTGCATAAAGATAGTGGTAGAAAAATGTAAACATCAATGTACATTCATTTAATAGGGTGTTGAGCCACCACAGGTACAGCATGTATGCACTGTGACAGAGGACAGAGCCTTCCAGCATATGGAATTCTGCAAAAGGAATGGTGAACCATTCTTTTACGAGAGTCAATCATCTCACACCTGGTTGATGGAGGTGGAAAATGCCATCTTGAGCATTGTTTCAGAATATCCATACATATGCAATTGGATTCAGATCTGGTGACTGATGGACGATTAATCTGACCAGATCACATTTCTCCAGTGCTCAGTAGTCCATTACCTGTGCTGTTTGCACCACTGACACAAACATGCATTGAGATGTTTGATGAGCAGTTTATAAGCCACAACCAGTATCCTGCTCTTGCACATTGTCTGTAAGAAACTGGCTGTTGACATCCCATGTTCAAATTTGCAGTCAAGTGATCTACAGTTGCTTAGCTGTTTCACCTTTAATCAGTTTAATCACAATCCTGGAGTATGTGCTTTCGCTCAGTGTTGCCGTTTGTGGATTAAGTCTTTTCCCCTTAGCTCATGAAACAAGCATGTTATTAGTTCAATGAAGTGATTAACTCTTTCAAGGTTCCCATCTACTCAATTGGAGACTAAGTGACTTAAAAATATAATAGTAGGAAACCTCTCACACATATGAGAGCTGTGAATTATAATTCCCTTATCAGTTCAATTAAAGATTCACATCCATTACGAAAAGCAGCAGATGTGAGCGTTTAAAGACTGAAACTGGGAGCCCCTGTTCTGTACAGTATTGAGGGAAACAGAGGTAAGCATGATTTGACTGGAATCTTTAAAGTCTGCTGTGGTTTGGGAGAGGAATGCATCCCTGGCAATGCTCTGGTGTGAAGTGGGAATGAAGAACAAAGTTAATGTGCTCCTCTAGACAAAAGGCATCAGTCAGGAATTCAGCTCTCAGTGACCTCTAGTGCATACTTATTTCTATCTAGTGATCCACAGCCCAGGCTTTCTTTACAGCAGGTATCCTAAGTGGCCATCAGTCACTGTACTGTAAACCATAAACTAGTCCCTTATTTAGTGTATTTACCCAGGCGATCCCAATTTACTTGTATACATTTTTTGTCGTAATCTAGTACTGAATCTCTCCATAGCAGTCAATAACCTAGAGATGACTGATTCCAAAAAGATATTGTCTGGTTTTCACATCTTTAGCTTTAACTCTTTTTCTCATAAATTACAAGGGTAGGTTTTAACTGCATTTCTAACTCAGAAGTGGATGTACCTGTTATGCCTTTACCTTCCTCACAAGTGCAGTTTCCCTTTATTGTAAGGAATGTGCTCCACTGAGGAAGATGAGGCCTATCTTTCAGCCACCTGCATTCCACTGAAGAAGCCTTTAAACTTGATCACATTGGGGACAGTGATTTTGCTGAGCGTGCTGGATAGATGTATATGACTGTTTACTTTTCGAAGGAAGTTACTCCAATGCACAGGAGAAATGAATGGAAACAATTTCTCTTAGTTGAAATTAAAGAGTTTGTACATTTTCTAGTTTCCATTCCATTTCTTGTATTTATACTCCAAAAATTTACCTCAGGTACAGTAGACATTCCTGACAAAAGTTTTGTTTAGTTGCACTGCTATATAATGAAAATAACTTTTAACAAGAGCATTGAAAAGTATGATTTTCTTGGGATTTACTGTAAATGAATAGTTTTCTAATATTCCAAGAATGCTATTGTTTTACTGCTGCTGAATCTAATTGGCATACAAAAACTCCCCCTCCCTAGGGTGGAGTTCGTTTTGAAGGTTTTCACTGTCTCCTTTTGTGTTGTTGTGGTACAGTTCTATTCCATTCTGGTTCTTGGATATAAATGTTTTCCATGAGACCTCTCACATCACCTCAGTCCATCATTTGTGAAGTATCTGCAGAGGATTCAGTAGGAATACAGAAGGAGATTGAATAAGCTGCAGAATAAATCTCATGTTTTGTTTTCTAACAGCAGGTGACAGGGAAGAGAGAAATTGTTTCAATAGAACATGATTTTGGAGTTGGAGAAATCAAATCTAATTTCCTTTCTGCAGCTAAGAGATTTGCCATCTGTTTCTCTTAGTTTTCATTTATACACAAAGCAAACACAACACTTCAAACTGCATCAAGGCAACAAGAAAAACATGTTTTGGAACTCGTATCACGTGCTGAGAGTTTAAAGGACTGCAATGAAAGTCTCCTTGCTTTGATGTTGAAATGGTCAACACCTTAGAAAACCACACTCGGCAGTCAGATCAATAATGCTGAACTATATAGTTAACTCATGATTAAAAACTGGAAATTTGAAGTCATGTATGTCATGTTCAGCAATAGATTTGCTGCTGAAGAGTTACTTTTATTTTTGACAGAAACCGGCAGAAAGCTAGCATGTCCCATAGATACCACACCTGTGGAGTAGTTCAATTCTTTGTTTAGGGTTTTTAATATTATTTTGGTACAATCTATTGCTTTTGTTAAATATGTAAAGCAATTTTATGAGTTGTCTGAGAGAAGTATTTTGTCATTTGCCTTGACAGGTGGAGCCAAGGAGTCACATTGTAGCTCCCACACCCTTACAATAATGTCTGGAATGTAGGCACAGTAAAAAGCTAAAGGTTTTAAAACATCATCAGGCTTTCTTAACATCTTTCTTTTTTACAAAGCGGGACACTTTTTGACTGTGCATAAGCAAATACATTTTCTGTGTAGTAATTTAACGTTTGTTAGGCGGGGATCATTCTTTCAGGCTTAAGATACTGTACAATATACACCATATGATGAACCACATTACCTTTATACCATGGTTTGTTCTGTAGATAAACAATATAACTAGCAATCTAGCATGATTTTTTTCTTCTATCGCTATTGTGAAAACACTTTCACTCCAGTTTAACCTATTTAGTCTACCTTATTTAATACGGACAGCTTGTAGTGAAGATGGCCCTCATTGCAGTTGTTTCATTGTAATAGTTTGACATCGTTTCTTTTAAAGCACTTCTTGATTCATTATAGAATGAATATTTCTAAGCAAGTCAACCACACTTACAACTAAATGTCGTGCCACTAGCTCAAGCAAATCTGTTTTTGTAATGGATGTGAAAGTAAAAAGCCATTGCAGTGGGTGTGGATTATAAGTATGCAGGCATGTTTTTAAGGCAATATATAAATGTAGGATTAAAAAAAAACAACAGAGTGGACTGTTATGTTTTTATCCTAAAAGATTTGTCAAACATTTAAACTGAATTATTATATTATAGTAATGACTTGAAAACTTCAACAAAACCACTGCGATAAAAAAGACACCCCCCATGATGTCAAAAAATGAACCGGGATATTATAAACATGATTCATAGAGAAATAGTTCATGGTGTGAATGCAGAAACCAACAATGATAACATCCAGTAGAAGAAACAATGTAGTCCACTTTCCATACTGTTCTGTGTAGCTCAATCACAATGTCAATTATGCTTTTGGTAATGTTCTGTTGGGCACTACTACAGTACATCCTAGTGCTTGCTTAATGCGAACAGTGTTTGAGGACAGGGCTTTCTTCAAGAAGTGTGCCACATGCCAAAGGTCTCCATCCCTAGTCCTGGCAAGCCACTATTCCAGTAAGTCCTACTGGAAACCCCATAATACTGTTTTTTTTTTAAGATTGGGAAGACTTGAAAGTTATTGTTTAGTCAAGCAAGTGATTTCCGTAAGAGAACTTGAAGGCTGATAAGTATTCTTTTTTTGTTGATGATCAGTGATCTCAAAGTTCTTTAATTTAATGAAAGACTTCTTTAGCTCATCACTGCTCAACTGTTCCTGGTCTTTAAAAAGCGATTTTAATTTACTGCTTGCCTTCAGCTAGACAATAATAAGAAAAGGCATGTGGATTCAGAATAAACGCCAGAAATAAGTTAATTTACCTTATGTGAAACAGTGAAACGGTAAATAAGTCGTTATGCAAATCATCAAATTGCTCAAAAATATCTTAGAAAGATATTTTTTAAAGAAAGAAAATAGTGTTTAGAAAAATAAAAACTGCCTTTACTGTACACTGTTCCTGGGGCACTGGAGTCACAATTTGTGCAGTGCCTTTGAGTACAGTATTTATTATTTTACAGCTAGGAGAGGAATATGTAAATGTCTGATCCTTCAGTGAACAGAGTGACAGACACTGATGCATTAAAAAGCTATTTCTGACAAGGGTAGAGGCACTGATCCGGGTTAACAAAACAAATGCCTAATCTGGGAGTCGGGTTCAACAGGTTTGCAGATTACCAAGGTGCAAAGTGCGAGGGGCACTGGGACTCCTTGTTCTCTAGGAAAGTGAAGGAGCACACATGTTCTGTCCTACCCAGAGTTTTTCAGTCCTGGTCCCAGAAGGCCACCATACCTGTAGGTTTTCTACATTTCTCTAACACGCTGGTGACCTGCAGAGCTGGGAGAAGTTGAAGAACAGATTCTGTCAGATCAATGAGGAGCTGAGTTGGAATGAAAACTTGCACTTTGGCTCAGCCCTCTTCTTAAATGGAGACTTCTATTGTGGGGCCTTGGAACAAGCTGCCCAGCCAAGTTGTTTAAGCTGGTACCGTGGCTTCCTTCAAGAAACAGCTAGATGACATTTCTTGGATAGATTAACTACTAACTACCAAAAATCTAGATGGACTGAACAACCATCCCTCTTTTCTTATGTTCATTGGTGTCACTGTAGTCATGGCAATGCAACTTGAATTCTTCCCTTCCAGGCCTTAGGTCTCTGGTAGGTTGTGGGTTTGGGATGTATTTCTGCCATCTACCCGCAGAGTTCCCTCTCAATAAGGGATCATCTCAGCCAGATTAACCCAATGTTGGTTCAAAATGTGGGCTTTGTTACTGAAACATTGAATCAAAGGCAGGTGTGAAGCAATGCCAGATCTTATTTGTGTAAGAGTTATAAATAAGGATTAAACTAATTTTAATATTTAAGTTGAGTTTATAATTCATGATTCACTCTAAATCTCCAAATAGGGTTGACTTTGATGAAGTGGTCTTTTTCCTTTTCCAGAAAATGTAGAATTGGTTCTGGATTCTGCTGCGTTTCCAGAATCTGGGACAGCAAAAGTGCGAGCCCGACCCACTGTTAAACACATCTCCAGTGGTTCAACCCATGTGAGTATGAATGACTATTACATTCTTTATTTGCATGAAGAAATGCATGCTTCACCCTGTTTTTGTACCACACATGTATCTAAGTATCTAGTCATTTGCCTGATGTCTCCCTCCCCCACCAAACAGCCAAAGTGTTGTTGTCATCTGTCCTCATTTCTCAGAAGCTTTGGCAAACATAGCAAGTGACTCATGGCCTGGGCTGCACTGCTTTCAGAGCAGTGTGAGAACATAATTAATTATGGACTACAATGTAAGCTGGTTTGCCATCTTTCACTACATCCCCAATATTGTAGCACTGTTGGGGAATTCAGTGCATGCGGATTCCTCAAAAACATACAAAAACAGACTCATTTCCATTTTACATTGTTTGTGTTTTATGATTACAAAATATTGTAATATTCTTCTGTTCACTACTCACATAATTGGAAATTTATGCATCCTGCATATTGAGTTAGCTGGCCTTTTCAAACAACGGCAGTGCGAAAAACTGCAGCAATGATTTTGTTATACTCTACATGCAGCTTGGGTTGCATTATTGCTTGCAGTGGCAGGATATGAAAAATAGGTCCAGTAAAATCACAAGTTGCATTTTCATCTCTAAAAGACAAGCCCTTACTTTGATTTTCATATGCATATGAAAATGTAAATTTCATATCTCAAACTTTGCCAACGACAACAAAGTAACTTGCTTGCCGTTTTTTTCTTTGATGCATTTTTGATGCTTAGAAATATTTAAATTCTTGCACAACTTGCAAATAAAGAGTGTGGGGCGGTGGTTAGGTCTCTGGTAGGTTGTGGCACTGCTGTTGTACCCCTGAGAAAGGTTCTTCACTCAGACTGCTCCAGTAAAAATACCCAGCTGAGGTAAATGGGTGAAAAAGCATGTTGTTTTGGATGAAAGTATCAGTTAAAAAGCGATGAAGAACATCACCTATATAGGAGCTTCCTTTCAGACAATTAAGTGGATATAGATTCTGGATATAGATAGTTACTTTAAACGATGTAGGCATGCATTCTCACCGTTCCAAATAATTAATTCTGCCCCAAATCCCATCCTATCTCTTCTCCTAACCGAAATCAACAGGTGCAATCAACAGGACTGTCTTAAAGCTATCTGCTTCTCAGCTGTAGATTTGCTGTATAGAGGCAACCCAGACCAGATGCCTTGCTCCCTGTTGGGTATTGTTTTCATAGAACTTCCCTGCCTCTCACAGTTTTTGGCAGGAAAATTCACTGCTAACAGCAAAGCTCAGATAACTCAAAAGGTAATTTCCTGTTAAGGCATAAGGCATTAACAAACAAATGCCAGTGATCACCTGACACAGCCCATGGCTGATAGCAGGAGAGGAATGTACAGGTTCTTGATGCCTTGCTGCCAGCTCTCAGGCTCTCGGGCTGTGTCAACATCAAAGGTGGCTGTTGCTCTTGGTTAGAGGAGAATGTCAACAGTGGCTGCTTGCTTTTTTTCCTCCATAGGCTTCCTCTGAAGTTGTGCAAGGATTTGCTGTTCCAACTCCAAAAGTGCCCCCTGCCGTCATTCAGCCAGGGATCACTGCAAAAGGTAAGACTGTCCCTGATCTCTGCCAACATGGACTTTGTAGCACCTATGGACACTTTCTCTGGCAGAGTTAGTTCCTTTATTATGCTCTCCCAGCATTTTATCATCAAGAGTTTAGCAATATGCTAGTGGTATTTTATAATATATATGTGTATATATAATGAATATGAATTTTATAATCCATATAATATCACTAGCATATTGCTAAACTCTTGATGATAAAATGTTTGTGGTTATAAATAACCATTATAAAAGACAGTTGATGATAATTCCATGTTTTATCTGTTGTCTGTTCAATTTGCTTTTAAGAAGTCATTGTGAGTGCACTGGGTTTTGCAATCATACAGATATCTAAAATTACACAAAATGAATGCATGCCTGCTCCGCTGGTTTCATTTCTGTCATGGCAACATGAGCACAAAACATAATGATGATGTCATCGTTTCAAGAAGGGGAGGCAGTGTTTTTTTAACCATTTGAATGTATCCTGCCTGGGATTTACTGGAGATATTTCTGTTACAATAAATAGTATTTCAAAAGGACAGAAAACATTGCCAATTTTCTTTTGAGCGCACATATGACAAACTCTCAATGTGGCGTTTATATTGTTCAGTCAGTATACCTATTGTTTCTGTATATAAAGCAAGTTGCCCCAACTGACAGGAATATCCCAGCATTAATCTCTTTTGAAGGTTTTAATTGGTGTCATTCTCCAAAACCTCATTTAGGCCTGGATTAAATTACATGTAAACATTTATGAGCAAGATCTTAGTTAATGATAGTTCAAGGATAGGGCCTTTAGTTGCTCACGTAGTCCAGGATTAGTAGAAGCTAAAAAGAGGTTTACATGAAAGAAATAATTTAAATCTAAAAACAATAATCTATTTCCTCTTTCTTTTTACCATAATGAAATTAAAATGTCAACCCATCAGCTAAGGAAGCAGCTAAGGTTTAGATTTTCTGTGATGCTCAGTGCTTCATCCTGAAATTGCAATTGTATTGCATATAACGATTCACAATAGATTTTTGATTCCGCATTTTGGGTAGATCTTTTTAAAGTTGTGCTGGGAAGAGGCTACTCCACAATGTCTTATCTTGCTTGATAAAACTGTAATCTGCCTCTTCATGCTTCATGGTGAGAAACACTCAGGTCAGATACACAGGGTAGGGTTGAAAGAACACTTAGCCTAATGCACACGGCCACAAGGTCTGTGCTGAAACAGAACAAGCCACAATTTTTATTTTAAAACTTATGCAGTATCTGCATGAGACTTGATTACCTTAATAATATTGCAGACAGTAAGAAAGCCAGCTAGCCAGAAATAACCTTTAGGGATGTATTCCAAGAACATTTTATGTTCTGACTTCTGCAATATAGATTGAACCCTACCCAGGAATCCACAAATAGCAGTACACTTCTCTGTACTTGATTCTCTCTACAACTGAATCTAAGGTTGTAGCATTAATGCAAACAAAAAAAGGTAGTTTCCCTTAGATAACCTTTTCAGATACCCCATTGAATGAGACAGAGGATTTCTTTGAAAATAAAAGTAAACAGAAAAGGTTCTCATTTCCATCTTTTTTTACTTCCCCTCAAACTGGTCTTCATTCTTACAATGTGTTTTTATTATCATGTTTTTTTTTTCTTTTAGAAAATGGTGCAAAGTCCAATAGCTACTCCAATGGAATAGTTGCAGAATTTCCCGATATGGAGGAAACGATATACATCCCACCCCCACCAGCAATGGCCCCACCACCACCTCCCCCAATATCTCAACCCATTCCTCCTCCCCTAGAGTTTGCCAATGACCCTGCCCCTTCTCCCTCTGTTGCTGTCTCTTCCCCAAACTTGGATCTGGCTTCTTTGTGTCCTCCACCCATGGCCCCTCCAAGCCCACCCAAACAGTTCTTTAAAAAGGACCCCGATATTGCTCCCTTCAAACCACCACCTCCTATGGCACCCCCAAAGCCCCCCTCAGGGAAGTCGCACAAGAACCTGCAGCAGACCTCCTCTTCAGCATACAGAAATCCCAACTTCAGCGAAGACTATACCCCTCAGCATCCACATTTTTCTCCTCCCCCACCCCCACCACTATCCCAGAAACAGCCGTCCCATGTGGGCCCTCAGCCTGCTCCCTCTGTGCCAGCCAAAACCCACAAAATGCCCCCTCCCAAACCAATGAGAAATTCCTCCATGCCAAATCAAGACATGCCACCACAGCAGCCAGCTCCCGCTCCACCTCTTCAAAAATCCATGCCCTCCAGCTTCAACCCCCAAAATGCTGCCAAGCTGTACAACCCAGAGAGCACGGCCCAACCAGGCAGCAAGTCTGACAGAGAGCAAAAGGGAAAGTCCATCATCTTCCTGCAGGATACGATCACTGATCACCTCCCTACCCAAGTGAATGGCAAAGATTCTTCCACTGTGGAGCATTCCAACAGTTGCCCTCCAGAGGTATCTCCTGTACCTCCTGCCAAACCTGCCCGGAGAAACAGCTCGGGCATTCAGCTGGAGAAAGATCTCAAGGAGTTCAAGGACAAAATTCAGACCCCTGCATCCAGTGACCTAAGCAATCCCACAGCAAGAATGGATGAAGTAGATGTCCCCCTAGTAGCCTCCATGGATGTGGACACTCCTACATACCTTTCCAAGACTGCCCTGCCAACTTTGGTTCTGAAGAGAGATGTTGTATGGGATGAGGATACACCCAAACCCGCATTCACACAGAATAGCCTGGAGCAGAGTTCCAGCGAACCCCAGCAGCAGGCATCTCCGGGCAAGAGCCGGAAACAAAGCCCATATATCAGCCGTACACCATATTCTCTTCGTGTAAGTGAAGTTCTTTCTGGATCTGGTGCTTCACAAAAGGACCGTTCAAAATCCCCCATGGATCTGTTGCTGGCTGCTAAGCAGAGGAATCAAAATAGATCTAGTCTGTCCATACAGAGCAGCAACAATAATAGCAGCAACATATCCTCTTCGGTAAGTATTCACCAAAGCGAATCAAGTCCAAACTCCTTCACTGTGGTTCCCAAGAGCAGTGGAAGAGAAACAACTTTAGGAACTCCCATTTCTAGTTCTTATAAACCATTTGACCCAGAACCATCCATGTCGCCGTTAACTATTCCAGCAGTTCGCAGTGAAACACCAGCTGTGATTTTGCAGCCTATTAAGAAGGTACAGAGTTCTGAACTGCTACAAAGTGAAGAATGTGCTTCAACAGACGTGGTACAGAGACTTCTGCACTCTCCAAAACATGCTCCTAGCAGTACCCTAATGGTGGATCTCCTGGAGAAACATGATACAGAGTCTCCTGTGCCCTCCCCGTCTGTCAGGGATGAAGAAAATGGGGAAGACCTCTTTATCCCATTCATCCCTCCCCCTCCAGAATTTGCCAACTCAGACACGGAGGAGGAAAGCATTCCTGCTCCAAAAAAACCACCTCCCAGCCTGCCTCCATCCACACCCATCCAGCAGAAAAGCAACCTGATCCTGTCTTCTAGTGAAAAGGTCAGCACTCCTGCAGCCACAATTGTGAATAAAACCAAAGGTCCCCCCCCTCCACCAAAACCTGTTCTGAAATCTATGGGTCTTCCTCGATTTCCAGCCTCTAACACCAGCTTAAAGGCGGCAGTGCAGACCCAACAAAAGGCCCCCATGCAGGTCCCTGCAAAGCAAAACAAACCACCTCCTCCACCTAATCCAGTCCTCAAACCTGCTCCAACTCCCAGCCAGATGACCCTTCAGAGCATCCTGCAGAAGAAGATGCTTGAGATGGATCTGAAGCCCACATTTCAAGAAGTGGACACCAACCCTGATGAGTGGGGGACGTCCCAGTCTGATGATGAGAGCAGTCACCCAGTGAAGCCCAAGTCTCAACAGAAGGACAAGAATGCCAATTCCCAAGTCAAGCAATCCCAGGGACAGGACCTGAGGACCAAGAATGAACTTGCCTCCAAAGTGAAAAAACCTATGGCTTCACCCACATCTACAAGGCCAGACACCAGGTACCTTCAGAACTTGTCTTTGATCTCTTCTGATCTAGGGATCGAAGTAATTTCTGTTCTTGAGTGCATTGTTTCACCAGTACCTTGTGAAAAGAAATGCATGCCATAGTATTATATACTGTATAAATGTTGCAGGAAGTCTGAGGAAAGAAAACAAACTATATCTTAATTGTTGGAATGAAGAATTGAAAAGTATACCATAGAATTGAGAAAGCGTAGGAGAGGTAGTTGAAGCAAATACACATTTGATCCTAATACCAGGTATGGATTTCTGTGACACTTGAGTATTTCTGTAGTTTTAGTTATACTAAATGTTGTTGTTTTTTAATTTACAAATAAACCCATGTTCCAAAGATGTGCTGGCCAGGTTAATTGGCATCTCTAAAGTGTCCACGCAAAAGGACATGCGACTGGATTGTGAAGACATGAATTGAACCCTATGGTTTTGGAAAAGGCTCTGATTCTCTCCAGACTTTTTAGAGAATAACTCTTCATTCCTGCTTCTATCCATTTCCTGAATGAATTTAACTCCCCCCTTCTTTTCAAAGAAATTGCTATTTACAGTTTTTCTTGTTTCAAAAGAGACATGAATGGACTTTTAAAGCTCATGAGGTACAGTGATTAAACAGTCTCCCTAAAATGCTTTTTCTTCCTTTCTATTTTTTAAACAGTGGCCTAGACAAGTCTAAACAGGCCTATGGCATGACCTTCACTGTGCGTCCCGGAACCAAGCAGCCCATTACCCCTGTAAGCAAAGGAGAGTCTATGTGAGGGTATGGGGATCCACTGGACATTTCTGGATCACGCAAGACCATTGAAACAGTTTTCAGGGAATGCCTGTTGGAGTAATAGAAAGCGTTATATTAAGAGGAGAGTCAACAAGACTTAAAGAGACTGAGAAGAATGTAACAGCACTTATGACGAGAAAAAAGAACCGGTCTGTCTTCGGATTTTAAGAATAGATTATACAGTATATGTAATGCAGGTCTTGGAGTGGAAGAATATATACAAAAAATGAAGCAAGCCTGCTGTAAATCTCAAGGATGTGCCTTTTTACAAAAGGGGCTTTCTAAGATACTGGCAGTGTTGCTTTTGTCTGACTGGAATGGTGGCTGTACATGAAATCCACCTACATATTACTAATGTCGGATGTCTTCGGTGTTTTGCCAAATTACTGTGCATATCCATGTTATTAGTTGTATGTCACAATTTTTTGTTAAGAATTTTATTCTCTCATGGCCAAATTACTACTCGAGTCTTTAAAAGAAAAGAAATAAGGAGAGTGAAATGTTTCTCGCCTGTATATTTTATATCAAAGCGGGTGATATTTTTTTCTTGTAAACTATACATTTGTTTTTTGTAGCTGTGAAATGTAAAGAACTATATTCCCCACTTTAAACCACAGAGAGTAAGTTGCAGAAAGCTTCAAGTTACAAAGGTACTAAGTTGTTCTTAAATCTTAAACTGAATTATCTAAATTGTGAGCTTTGCTGTATATTTCTTGCAAACACTTTTATGGTGAGAACTGTGTTAAGGTAATTCATTGAATTTAGCTTATTTAATGAATTCACTGGAGGAGTGAATGGTATGGAACAATCCACACTTGACAGGAGCGGTCTTATAATCAATTCTGGTTATCGGGACTTCTTGACCTGCAAATGACTGTAAATAAGTGTTCATTACCCTTAGAGAGCTACTGAACCTCCTTATGCAATTACAAGAAGACTGTGCCAAATTATAAGGAAATGTGGTCATTGTGCTGTTATTCAGTGTTTTTTCTGCCTAAATGGTACATAAACGTTGTAATGAATGCACAACTAGATTTAAGGAATTAATTCACAAGTCTTGGAAGGGTTACTAATTACCCAACCTCCAGCTTGGTGGACCAGCTCGTCTTCAGGGGCTACATATTTGCATTTTTCCTTGCTAAATGTCTTCATTATGCAGTTCAATGAATTATTTCTGACCTGCCATCCCATATCCATGCAGTAATGTCTGGAACAACACAATAAAGTACCTATTTTATTATCTGGTTTGTGTAAGATGCCTTTAAGAAAGGCGTGGCTAGATTGGTTGAATCTAATTGATTTACCTACCTGAAGCAGGTAAATGTAACAGGTGCTATTTCAAGAAATTTACTGCATATAGTCATGACTAGTCCAGGGGTTTGCAATACAATTTCTGGAGTACAGATGTCTTCTGGTTTTTGTTCCACCTGAGATCTCAGTTACATAACAGTTTTAGAAAAAACTGTTTTAAGAAAATGGGTTAACGACTCATGTTGTATTAAGACAGGAGACAATGGGCCCTGCAGAATGGTTTAGTCCTTTGGTTAAGCCATAGTTTTGCCACACTGGGGAATAAACTATGTATCTTTTATACCATAGAACGTTTTAAAAAGGTCATACTAATATTGTGGATTTCTTTCATTGTAAATGGATGATCTGATTAAATGTGACCCTCCTTTATTCTACTAATCTAATGGACAGTATGCAGTACTGCATGTGTACAAAGAGTAGGACTGCTTGCTCTGTAGTGTTCTGTTGGATGATGCCATGTTTATGCCTTTTGTTTTTTGTTAAAAGGGATGGAAAGAACAAGTCTGTATATAGTAGAATACTGTTGTACAAACTATTTAACATTGAAGTATAAAAAAGTGTATTTATGAATAAAGGGTCATGACTCTTAACTTCAGTCTCAAAATATTTTAAAGTAAAAGTATAGATTTCTGTCAAATGTTTCAGTGGGTGATTTCTTCTATGCAAAGTGCCTGAAGGTAGAAATTAAGCTGTGCCTCTTCAGCAAAGTTGAGCATTCTGGAATCCTCACTTCAATAAAGTATAATAGAGACAAGAAAAACTATTTTACGCCTGGTATGATGTCCCTATCCTTGAATGCCCACTCTATTAAGGTGGTGGAACAGTACTGATTCTTCATACACAACAGTCTATTACTCGAAATATATTTAGTTCGAGTACTAGGAGAAATGCAGATTGTCAGATGAAAACGTATTTACATTATTTCCCCTGTTTAAAACCCAACAGCCAAACTTCGTGGCCAAGATATTAAAATTGTCCATGCCCTTACAAAAAAGGGTGCAACAGAATTTGAGGTTATGAATTTTATTAACAAAAATATTCCAGGTATTTTAACAAATGACAAAGGAATACTTTTTATAGTTATGCATTTCATAAACAAAAGAGGTGCTTATCTGGTAAGACTATCAGAACGTTGAAGGCTGTGTTTTTCATATTGGATTGTGAGAGTGCTCCATTGTTCTAACAGACGAACTTAAAACATCAAAATTCTGCAAGTGAATGCAATTCTGACCATTGACTAAATTTGAAAAAAATGTATTTCCCAAAGACAGCTTACCACTCTGACAGGATATAAGTATGAGCTTCGTACTGAAAACCAAACAACCACACTCAGATCTCTGCTAGGATGTTTAAAAATGAGACAGGAAAAACAGTGTTTAACTGAAAAATCAAGCAGGTCACGGTGAACACTTTTTAGCTTTCATGCAGCTGCAACTTGGCAACAAAAAATGATTTTGCCACACCCAACTAGGTAGTTGAATACCAACTAGGTATTCAACATACAAACTTTTATTGAAGTCCTGTAATTTAAGAAATACTTTGATGCTGTCAGTGTTACTCACCCCCAGGAACAGGTACACAATGCAGGGGGAGTGTGACCTTCACTGAAATCGTTGGTTAGAGAAAATAAGTTTTATCACAGTGCTCTGTTTGTATTTAAATGACACTGGCTCTTAAAAGTCAATGAAGAAGGTTGTAAAGGAATAAGCAGAAGGGAGCACAATGGGTAAATAGAGCTGCATGAAACTATTACTCTGTAAGTCAGTAGATGTTTTTTTGAAAAATCACCCCATTTGAAATCTCATTAGTGTACCAATAGTTTTCATACAGTTCTGTTTGTTTGATAATCTGAAAAACGCACTGTGCCTGCTATAAATTCAAATTAGCAGTCTGAATTACAAAAATGCACCCTGGGACCAGTGTTTTCTGTTCAAGCTGGGATCCACAACTACATCTAGGAATCACATCACCTTTGCTCACGATGACATCATGTTGCCACTTTTGCTTAGTAAACACACTTTCTAGGTCAGTACTCGATGACTGGTGATCCCTGCCAAACCTGCAGGGATGTTGCACAGCAGGACCAGGACTCCAGACCCATTTTTCACAGAGGAGTCTTAATTGCCCAGGATGCTCGTTAACCGTTTCGATGTGAACATGAGCGACGTGCCCAGTGCCATCCTCTGCTCCCTTAGGAAGAGGCTCTGGAGTGAGGGTACGTAGGCCTGGGCCTACGGATGGGTGGGGGCGACCGCATCTGCCGTTGGGGGCGTCTCTTCCTGGCCCACTGAGTGGTGCAGGACCTGGTGGTCCCAGCCGGCCGTGGTGAGGGTGGAGGAGCCGGCAGGAGCCCAGGACACACCCCGCACAAAGTCCTGGTGCCGTCTGTCCCTGAAACTGAAGCAGAGGCACGGCCGGCAATGTCATGCGCCAGTAGACACAAGAACCTGCTGTGTCTGAGCCTGCCGGGAGCTCCACACTCCACCCAGCCTTCTCAGATGTCAAATCTCAAGCGAAACCTCATGTGAAAAAGCACAATAGTGACCTCTAGTGGTTCAGGAAAATGCATGCAAACTTATAGGGTGCTCCCTTTCGTGTGTGCGGTGCTTCCCAACACGCATGTTTCAATTGGCTAGCAAAACTCGTAGGCGCCCCACATGTCTCCTGAAAATGATTCTCAGCTTTATTTGTGGTGAATGGCCAACATCTTTTTTGGTTTCTATTAAGTTAAGCAAAAGCTACCTTTTCAAAAAGCGTGTTAAACCCCCTATGCAAACTTATAGGGTGCTCCCTTTCGTGTGTGCGGTGCTTCCCAACACGCATGTTTCAATTGGCTAGCAAAACTCGTAGGCGCCCCACATGTCTCCTGAAAATGATTCTCAGCTTTATTTGTGGTGAATGGCCAACATCTTTTTTGGTTTCTATTAAGTTAAGCAAAAGCTACCTTTTCAAAAAGCGTGTTCAAACCCCCTGATTATCCTCTAGTGTATTTCCAATTTGGGAGCTGAAGGAAAAGCAACTAAGAGCTCACAATTATATCTTCTGAAATAAAAAAGCATGAACAATGGAGTGTAAAAAAACATCTAACATCACGGCGCAGCTTTCTCCTACTTACATTTCTGAATAATTGGAGTCCACCGCTGCGACTGAACAGTCATCACTGATTGAGGCCAGGAAGGGGGAACTGTGAAACAGACAAGGAGGCAGTTCAGGACCATGGTGCTTCCAGCAAAGCCAAAGACTGCGCTTAAACTCTCGTTTAAAAGGTTTACACTGAAGAGGCGTGGCGCAGCCAAGTAAGGGAAAGACCGAGAGCTCCGGGGCTCATCGGGGTTCATCAACAGAAAACTAATTCTGCGAGTACGGCTGATCCGATTGCTCACCGAAAACAACCACTTCAACTGAGTAATTGAATCAGTAATTGAAACAGATCAGTTAACAAGAGTTCTGCAGCCCACAGTGACTGGAGCTGCTCTGCACCACAAGCGATCGCTGATCGACCACAGAGGTAAAATACTGGATCTTCCAATTCACCTCTTCACCAGAGCCAGTCTCTTAATCAGGTCCTTTGATTCTTAAATCCATGAAAATAATGCAGCAGAGGAGCAGCCATCTGGTGTTAAAACATCCACTTTGTCGTTTAAAGTGCTTATCTGTGATTATCTGGTGGACAGCAGGAGAACGGCCCTGAAACCTCAGCTCGTGCTCACGATGGTGCGCAGTCGTGCGGACAGTGTTCCTGGGCCACAGCTGGATGTTCACCTGTGCGAGGAGAAGGCCAGGCCGGTGACCCTCCGGGCGTGGGTGTCCATCTTCTTTACGCTCTCACTGGCTTGGAGCTCCCTCACAAACACTTTGCCCAGGTCGTCTCCTGAGGGCAGGAGAAACACCCAGTGAGCTCTCGAGAGGAACAAATCAAGCCACCACATGCAGCTGCTAGTTTCGCTGACGGAGGTGGGAGGAGTTTCGGTTAACTCGCCAAATACACCTGGTAAGTAGACCAAACTTTCAGATGGGCATCTCCAAAAACCAGCTGAACCAGCCTAATTTGCAGCCACAGGGGGGAAGCACTTACTCAGCATGCTTCTATAGTAGTGCGCAGCTAATCAACTCCAATTAACACTTCCAATTAAAAAATAATTTCCCACATGAGAATTCGTGACAAAAGGAGTTGCACATTCTACAAATACAGTGGCTGTTAACACCCTGAACTTGGTGTGCAGATAAGAAAAATATTTTTTCTTATGAAAAAGAATTCATGTTTATGTTGAGGCATCGTTTACATATTGTAAACAGTTACACTGACAGGCTGGAGGTACCAAACCTTTTTAATCTTGAACAGAGAAGACTAAGATGGCAACTGATGAGAATTCGAAATCCTCAAAGACACCGATAAAATCAATTCAACGGACGTCCTCAGATTCAATAATAAAATGCAACCCAGAGGAGATGCATGGAACGCGAATGGAATGAAATGAAGCACATTTAAAACCAAAAACACTGATTGCATTTTTACAGTTTTTTCAGCGCATTTAAACTGTATTGTAGTATTACTAGTGTGCACACCTGCATTGTGTATCTGCAGCTTAGGTACGGTGCCCTGAATGAATTTGTCAGCTAATGTCAGAACCCTGATGATAAACTTGCTTTATTAAGGACACGGTGAGCAGTGACAGTCAGACATCTGCTCGAGTCAGGCTCCTTACCGTAGGCAAACATATTGCTTCGCTGAGGGTGCCAGGCTAAAGAGGTAGGGCAGCATTGAGTGTCTGCAGAGGACAGAAATAAAATAAAATTAAAGAAAGCCTTTACTCTTAGAACAAGGAGCTTCAGGGCATGCAGTTCTTACAGTACAAAAAATATAATGTGTCCACAGGTTAACTCCACTGTAAGATAACAAAATAGTTCAACGGCCTGTGTATTACAGTTTTCAATTTACATCTATTACAAACTGTGATGATTACCTCTATTCAGGGTGCAGAGCACAATGCCTACAGTATAGCCTCTTCCATATTCCTTACAAATATTAATTCCTCACATCACAGTATTCCTACTAGAGAACTGAGTTTAGTATTACTCACAACAGCTAGTGTATAAGCAGTATCCACCGTTAGAGCAATGTATGCAAGAAGAGCTTTTGATCGTTAGTTTTTTTTGTTGTATAAAATTAACTGTATGTACGACGGATCTGATTAATTCCCCCCCGTTCAAACTAGGGATGTTGTAACACCAAAGCCAGCAGCTCACCAATGCGAGAGGCAGGTTTTGGCTTCCTCCTGTCCCATAGCAGCAGCCGGCCATCCTGCAAGAGAAGGCAAAATCGCACCCTCTGAGATCCCTGTCAAGCTGCACAGAGATTCAAACACCAGGACGTCTGCAGATCAAACAAGCCTGACAAGTCTTCCGGATACAACTCTGGAAGTCTGTGCTGAATGTGTTAAAAACATGTTGTTCTCAAGGCTTCAGAAATTAATCAAACACATCAGTCTCCCACTCATCAGTACTGTCGGTTTCACCAATTTAGGGCAATTTTGATTGATGGATTTGTCTTTGTAGCCGGGTTGAAAAAAGTGGGCAGAAACACAGCAGTCATCACACAACAAAGGCTCCTGGAAGTAATTCTTTTGGCAGATTTAAGCTCTCACTCAGTTTTTCTTGCCTTCTACTCGTAGCGTGAGGCAGCAAATTATGTACACAGTTGACTTCTTACAGTATTTGTGTGGGAAATACATAATGCTGCTGAGCATTTTGTTCGATCCCCAAAATGAAATGCTTCAGGGGATCCATGAAGGTTACTTTAAACTCTCTCAAACCTAAGTCAAACTTAGGGTATACACACTGTGCCAAAGCAGATCTTTAGGGTACAATTAAGATAAGATCACTTTGTTAGCCCTATACAATTTCTTGCATTAGGAATTTGTCTTTTCGCATACCCCAACTTGCTCTCCGTGAGACACACAGACACACAGAAAGAGAAAGAGAAGCCTTGGAGCAGTTGGGGTTAAGGGCCTTGCTTAGGGGCCCAGCGGAGTAGGATTCCTCTGCCGGCCGCGAGATTTGAACTGGCAACCTTCCAGCCACAGACACAGCTCCTTAGCCACAGAGCCACTGCTCCACCCCAAGAATTCCTGAGTACTGATGAGCCTGATACCTGATACCACCTAGCAGACGTAACTGGGTGCCGTTCAAGGACTTACAAAGGCTAGTCGGATAAGAGATGGGTGCTTGTTTTAGGAAAGTAACATGGGCCCATGTGCACTGCCTCTCTTGAAGGCGCTAAAGTTGACTAGTTGCTGCCTCACATCTGTCTGTCCTAGTGCAATGCACACAACAGAACATAAAAAAGTACTTGACTGGGCATCCAAAGTTCTGACAAACAGTCTCTTACCTGCCCGCAGGAAAGAAACAGCGCCTCTTCACTGGGGCTACAGGATACGCAGGTGACTGAGCTAGAATGAGCTGGAGAGAGAGTTCATGAACACTGAAGCACTGGTATTATAAAGATATTAATTCATGATTTCTTGCATTTGCATAGAGATGCTCCTCATAAAGGATCCATAGTTTTAATATATATATAAGGGAACCCCCTCCTTCACTGCTGAAATGCAGCACTCAGCTGGATGACAGAGAAGCCCTTGATCACCAGCAGCCCCACTGCACATGACAGGTGGAAAAGTGGGAAATCACTCAGCCAATTGATTTAAGACTGTGCAAGTCAAGAGTGGAATTTAGCTAGGAAATGGAGGTTAAAACCCCTACTCTTACAAGCAGTGCCATGAGATTTTCATGGGAACCTTAATGAGCAAGCAATAAGAAACTCTTGTTGAACATCTCATCCAAAGTCATACTGGGGAACAGATTTGGAAATTCAGAGGGATCAACACCACCACTTAACTGCAGTAACCTGGTTTTCATTCCCAGGACTGACCAGGCCAGGCCTTGCTTAGCTTCAGGATCAGACTACAAGGTGCAAATTTAATGTATTAAAACCTTCTGCTGTAATTCATAAAAAAAGATGTATCTGACATATGTTTTGATATAAGCTAAATTAAAAATCACACAAACATTCTGGATCATTGCACCTCAAAGACAATTATGGCACTGATCAAGAAAGGCATAAAGTAACGCTTACATTGCATTGCACTTAACAACAGGGAGCTAAAATCTCTCTTTAATGCATTGCTAGATCCCAAATCCACTCACCGTTATAGGAGTTGACCACAGTTTCCTGGGCAAGATCCCAGACTTTGATCCTGAAAGGAAAAGGATAAGGACAAGATGCCAAACTTTAAACATTTTAAGAAACCGATCCTACAAGTATAACTGCACTCAGGCCTTGCAAAAGATGGCTTGCCAGATGGTGTTCTGCTACTCTGTACTTTCAACACAAAAAAAGACCATCTGCAAAAGACCATATGAAAAGTCTATAACAATAGGCGACTCCAAACCTGTTGATGTTCAAGCAATATAACACGAAGGTATAATCACATATTCAAGCCTAGCGCTTTAATTCAATGTTTAAAGAATAATATTTCACTTATCTTCATCATCTCAAGCACTTACCAAAGTGCTCAAACATTTCAAAAGTCATTAACACATAACACTGAATTGAAACATCCAGATACCTCAAAATACATGACACGCCCAATTTCAATCAAGTCATCGTAACCAATGAGTATTCATATTATTAAAGGGTACAGTCTTATAAATACAACCACCTTAATCTTATTACAAAATTCCTATTAATAATCAGTAATAACGACCTACAATTTTAAATTGGCATTATAGAATAGCTAGTCGGCTAACATTTGAAAACTTGAGGCTAATTAGGTTTCAAAGGACATACACAGTTAATGTCCACATTCCCTTTGTACACCACCAGGTTTTAAAGTAGGCCATTAAATCATGGATTTTTGAAGACCTGGGACAATCTAACTGTGATCACTTAATCAGGTGATCTTTTAAATGGAGCAATTTAGAGATCACTGGAGACCAAATTCTGCCCAGAAGTCTCTCACCTGAAAAACCTACTTGCCTAACCGATCTACACATCAGATCTTAACTGATCTTCATGGTGTTCCTGACCTACAAAACGAACTAAAATGGGTTTCTCCAGGACCAGGGTTGGAGATGCCTGCCATAGTCAGTCACATTAACACTGTAATCTAACCGAACATCAGAGTCCAAACAGAACATTTTCTAACCTAATTATTTCTGGTGGTTATATATACAAACACAATGAGTACTCGCATTCTGTGTGGCCCTGTACACAACAGAATGTGTGTGTGTAAGGGATCAGGAGACAAACAGGAGGTCATATCCACTGTCCTAATATGGATGTCAACACTGCAAGTAAAAAAATCTGATTTACAGAGGTCTATTTCAAAGTTTTACTCTTTTATCAATTCCTACATTTCCATTTTTCTGCCACAACGCAGCACAATGGTCCTGCTCGATGGATTAAGGCCCAGCACAGGGCAGCAGGCACGAGCTCCTGGCTTTCAGAGAGCAGGCAGTGAAGAGCACACTGACCAGCAGTCCATGCTGCCACTGACCGCCTGTGTCCCCTGGGCCAGCGGGCTGACGGTAGTGACGATGTCGTCGTGGTGGTGGTGGCAGAACTTGCTGACGATCAGGGACTCGTCCTCAGCCAACTCCCACAGCTCCACCGCGCCTGGGACAACAGACAGGCAGACATGGAAGAGACCACAGTGTGTCAGCTCTCCACACACTCACAGCAGCACAGCAGTCGCCCCAGACACTTCAGTCATAGCAGGGATAACTAGTTCCCTCTCTCTCTCGTCACAGAAGCCCAGTTGGGTTCCCACTCCCTTACCAGAACATTAAGAGGACAATCGAACTATAACAAAACCTCAACCAGCCACTCACTGAATCATCAGCGCTCTCCTCGACAGAAACGACAGAACAAATCGCTTTCATGTTTCACTATCAGAACTGGCTTCAAGCTTCAGAGAGTAGGAAGATAATTTACAAGGGGGTGAAATTCTCCACTATATGGGGAATGAGATGCACCATCACTACTATATGGGGAATGAGAAGTAACAATGTAGCAGTTGCATTTTCAATTGCCATTTTCCTGCAAACCAACACTTCTTCAATTACCCCCCTAGCATTCACCAAACACCTTACCCCCTAGCGTTCACCTTCCTAACACTTAAGGCTGTTGCACCCAACAGTTTCACCCAATGAAGCCAATAACATATGGTATTTAAATATCAAATATATTATAACATACAAACAGATTTTCTCTTTGCTGGTTTAAAAGTAATACATTGCTTCTAGCCACCCTCCCATACACTCAGAGCACGACAAAGGCTGATCTCCAGTGCTGAGCCCAGCTGGCCCTGGTTACTGCTCTGCCACTCCAACCAGAACAACGAGGAAACTCACCGGAGTCCGAGCCCACGAGGATACTCCGCTCGGACACCCACTTCGCGTCCGCCACGCCGGCCTCGGTCTGCACCCCGGCGCTGCAGTGCCCCTCTTTCGGCGCCAGCTGGGGGTCCTTGAACACCCAGATGGAGCCCAGCCAGCAGCGCCCCATCAGGCTGGAGGCACTGAGCAGCAGGGAGCCATCTGGAGGAGAGAAAAACAAACGCCACAGCGTTCAGGGCAGAGGCACTCCAGGGAGAACTATCAGCCAGCTACTGTGGGAAAATGGGTCACTGCTCCACAAGGAAGAGCACACCAGCAGAAACTACGAGAAAGAGCATTTAAAATAGAGAAAGGGAGGCAATTCTTTAAGGCCAGCCACACAGCTGTGGTTTATTTCAAGAAATGGCTGGTAAAGACCCTCAGATTGATCGGGTTTCAGCAACCAAAAGCCTACATTTTCCAAATAAGTGTAACCTCTCTTATGTAGACGTACCAGGGAAAGGTTTAGTTCTGAGAAAGTACTGACGTCTACCTGCCTTGAGGCAATATCTCCTAATGGAAGCCACACTCCTTTACTAATAGAACAATTACGTTTTTAATTGATGTTTTATACCCAGATGCATCTGCCTAAGCACGTACTGAATTAAAGACAGGAAATGGACCTATCAATCCACTCCTCTGCCCGTAATCCCTTTCAGAGCACCCCTGTCTCCTCACTGTCCCGTTCTCAGCTGCCTGTAGCCTGCTGCCCTCTGTCCCTATCCCGTCACCTAGATATGCAACACCCCACAGTCCCCCCTTCTCCCCCCGGCACCCTGGGGGAGGAAACACCTAGCAAACAAAATGAGGTCTTTTTGTCTCAAAAAGAAGAAAAAGAAAGCCCTCCCCATCAACAGCTGACACGTTCCAAAATATAGGCTCTTCCGATTGCACTTATATCTGCGGTTATGCCCAGCTAGGAAGCAAATTTCTGTACCGGGCACTCGGATCGTACAAAAGCACTAGAACCACGCTCGTTTTCACACTACGCTGGCCGACACGACGGGACAGCTCTCCGGACCGCCGGGCGGGCCTGCGCAAACACAGCAGTCACGCTGTATGGCTTCTACCGCCGCCGACTACCCGGGTTTGTGGTCTCGCAGAGTTTTAACGAAAGATCGCATTCCGAGATAACCTGCGGCTCCTGCCAGATAGTAAGAGACATTGTGAACGGCGGCATAAACGTTCAGACACACGGCGGTTACTCGGTAATGTACAACAGGTTGCTACTACGAGAACTTTGATATCACTATGTTTCCTGTGCTCCTTCAATGCACAGTTGAACGGATAGCGTGGCTTTCATTAAAAATAAAACATACAGCCACTAATGGCATACGAAAACAGAGTGTCAGGTAAAACGTTATTTTGACCGGTTCACCGATACAATTAAAGACCCGAGATCAAACAGGCCACATGCACGCCATGTATAACCCACAGACGACACGCCAATTAAACACGTAATTAATGATTTACCTGCTCTGTACTGGACTGAGTCCAGATGTTTTTCCATGCAAGCCGGGGCATTGGGAGGTATTTTCCAGCGATTTTCCTTGATCATAGCTGTAGTATTCATTCACACGCGGCTGCTGCTGCTTATATCAATTAACACCAACGAACTGGATTTCCGTTCTTTACTCTCCTCGATTGCTCCTGGCTCCGGATTTTAGGTTCCACATACAACAAGGTGCCAAGCCCGATTTCCGAATCCACCTCCAGCAACCCTCTCCACTCCAGTCCTCCCTGCCGAAAAGGTGTCAACTTTACCCTGCTGACACGCTCACTCTCCTCTTTTTTCCCCCGATCCAGACCCGCGAATGAATGAGCCAGAACTGCCAAGGTCCATCCACCACGTGCTTCCGCTTCCAGGTCCCCCCTCTGCACCAGCCCTGCCTCCGCTGGCCTCGCTCTCGCGCGAGTACCGGTTGCTTGGTTACCATTTGATTTGCCGCCCCTTTCCGCATATAATCATCACAAAGTGCAGATAGAGTACTGCAGAGCTAACGTCGACCCTCTACAGGGTCTTATACAAATAAAACATGTCACGATTTTGATTTTTATTCCTAAAAACGATTAACTTGAATACTTATTATTTAAAAATGTTTATCCAAGAGTTTAGTTTCATGTATATTCCAAAGAATTACTGATCAAGTAAGCGCAACTGCGCCTGTACTTCCTAAGACGGTTGAGGAAGGCTAAGATATGTCCCCAGATCCTCACTAACTTTTACAGATGCACTCCAGAAAGCACACTGACAGGCTGCATCACAGTGTGGTATGGCAACTGCAGTGCTGCTGACCGCAAAGCCCTACAGCGGGTGGTGAAAACTGCCCAGTCCATCACTGGGGTTACCCTCCCATCTATCCAGGACATTTATGACAGCGGTGCTTGAGGAAAGCTCTAAGCATGATCAAAGACCCCACACACCCCAGCTACAGACTTTATGATCTGCTACCATCTGGAAAACGGTACCAGAGCATTCGGGCCCGGACTACCAGACTCAGAGAGAGTTTTTACCCCCGCACTATCAAACTGTTCAATTCCCAGCCTCTCTCACTCTCACTCTCACCTCACCTCTCACCTATGATCTGAACCTCACAGTGCCTTCTTCCTTTCTTTCTTTCTTACCAAAAACCCAAACACACATTGAAAATCTACCTCTACCATACATGTCAAAAGCTCACTCCCCATATTTTCTATCCCTTTATTTTATTCTGTTAATGCATATTTTTGCACATAACCTGTTACCTTTTTGTTGTTTAGCACATTGCCTGTTGTTGTTTTTTTGCACATCGTCTGTTGTTGTTTTTTGCACACTGCCTGTTGTCTCTGTCTTTCTTTTGCTACACAATTGTATTGTTGTTGTTGTTTTTTTCTCTTTGTATTACTTATGTCCAAGAGCTAGCTAAATAGCATTAAGTTATACCATATACCATGCTCATGTACAGTGAAAGATACATCATTTTTAAACACATTAGTAAATATTTTACCAAATTAATATTCATGTTATACACTTAATCAGTAATTCGGGAGTTAAGTGCTTTGTTCGCAGTGTGCATGAGTATAATGGACCATGTGGCGATATTTGTAACAATTATTTATCATTCTCAACTGTGTACTTTTACGTAACAATTTTGACAGTAATCGATCATGTGATAGACGAATCAATCTCGTTATGACAAGAATAACAGCTTCCCGTGCAGCCAGGCCTTTGAGCGATAAACAGCGGCATCCACCTGCTTTCGAAGTACGAAAAAACAAGTAATGTTCGGCGAATAGGCAGTTTTTCATCTGGTTATTGCATTTTAAACAATATGTTTAGCTTTTCAGATTTTTGAAGTTCCAAATAAAAGATTCATTATCAAATTACAGGGGCTAGGTATGCAACCACTTGGACTGAGAACTGATCAGTGAATATAAGACAGCAGAGATCACTGGGGGGATGTAATTAATGGAGTACCTGAGGGATCTGTACTTGGATTACTGCGGTTCCTAATTTGTATCAAGATTCTGGTATAGTCAGTGAACTATTGAAGTGTGAAGATGATAAAAAAAACCAGAAGAATTAATAAATACTGTAGAAGGACTTTTCTTAATGTAATTTAAGCCTGGGTTAACACCGGGCAGATAATGTTATTGTAGACAAGTGCAGAGTATTGTATGCCGGTTGCAAAAACGTAAATTATAGATACAAAATAGGAAACACTGAGCTTGAAAAGACATATGAAACTGCTTTAAGTATTTATATTGACACATCATTTACACCTCTTAGGCAAAGTGAGGAAACACAAACACAGAATATGTAGTTAAAAGCAATTTAAATCAATGGATATTATGGTACATTTGTATCATACACTAATAAGACCTAATTTAGAATATTATGTACTGATCTGGTCACCGCATTGCAAAGAGATAGTGACAGAGACAGTGCCATGTTTTTTGTTGCTGCAGTCTTTTGAATAAGATGTTAAACCAGGGTCCTGACTACAGTATGTGATGTCAATAGAGATCCCATGACACTGTCTGTAAAAGTAGAGCTTTTAACCCTTAATTTAAATTAACCCCAGTGCCCTGACTATATTCCACTATGGGCTGAATGATCTGGTCACAATTAAGTTCCTCCTTAGTTCAATTTCTTAATCAGTGTCTTATGTCTCTGTCTGATCTGTTGTGCAGTGGGGTTTGCTGGTACAAAATGGCTGTTACCCATCAGCCTAGTGGGTGGGAACTGTACTTATGTGTTAGCGTTTTTTGTAACTCAGGAAATGGTTTCAGTAAATGAGAATTAAATTAGAAAAAATGTCCATCCAGTTCCAGTCAGCCCATTTTTGAAGCTGATTGGTTCTACAGTGAGTTGGTTAACAAAACCATCCATCCATTTTCTAACTGCTTCTTCCAATTCAGTATTATGGGGCAGTCGGAGCCTAACCTGGCAAGCAGTGGGCAAAAGGTGGGGTACACCTTGGATGGGAGGCCAGTTCATCACAGAGCACACACAGATACACACACATACTCACTTGCACCAGGGCTAATTTCTCAGAAGCAAATTAACCTACCAGTATGTCTCTGGACTGCGTAAAGAAACCGGAGCACCTGGAGGAAACTGTATTGAACATGTAGATAACATACAAAACTCGAAACAGATATCACCTCAGGAGCAGGAGTAATGCTAAAAGCTGTGCCACAAGAAATTTGTCAACAAGCTGTAATCTTAGTGACCAAAGCCATGTAGTATTCCTGGTATCCACAAGAGAGCACCAAAGAACTGTTAATTTATCCTAACCCTCCCACCTTTGAAGCAGGCTTTCGACCTGAGTACATGTCAAGAGCTAGGGAAAAAAATGATATAACAAACACTTGAGGAACACGACGTGCAACTCAGAACTCCACTATGAAATGCAAATGAACCTGTATTTACTGGTGATGTATGCGTTGGGTTGCAATAGGTCACAGAGCTGCATTTTTATTCCTTTATTTGAAGAAGCAAATGTAATTCTACAAATCTGCATACTCAAGGTCACTGTGGAGTATTTTGAATTAAACAACACAAAGCTGGGACTGTTCAGTTTCCATGCCACGGCTAGCTGTCACAAGCTCACCCCTGAAAGTCTGTTGGTAATCCATTGCATTATTTTAATTGGAATAAGCTTCCTGTGTGCTGAGATAGACAGACAGATTTGGTGTGACCCACTGTTCACTGCTCTGTGATCAGCAGGCATTCGATTTTGCAGTTGATGTTGTCCATTTCCTTTGTGCAAATCTGGAGCTGACCTGTGTATAACCCTCAAAAAGAGTGCTTCTAGGGACAACAGGCGATGGTCAGTGAGAGGACAACGGGTCTCATTTTCAAGGCCTTTGACTTATACATGAACCAGCTGCTGTAGACAGCAGAAATAAACATAGTGTTGGCCTGTTTTCTTCTTAAAGAAATCTCTTTCTGGATTCTGTGTACTCTATTCCCAGTAACATAGGTGGTCTAATTATTTAATTAACTGCCTAATTGGAATACTACCAATCAGGTCCTGAGGTGTTCAATAGGTAATTGTGCATTTAATGAAGGTTTCGAGTAATTGACTGTAAAAGACCTTACAAATACCCTATACATGTGTGATATAATTCATTAAGAAAATAATTAGGTTAATTGTTTAATAGAATATTTAGGTTGGAAGAAAATTCTGAATACTCAGGCTAGAGGTATTTTACTATGACATCTGAATACTATGCTATTCCAAGTCTTTGCTCCAGCTTATCCTTAATTAATTAGTGATCTGCGTCACTGGGATTAGATAAGCAATTAAGGATCAGTTCAGTGTGTACCTACCATCCAGGGCTAACAAAACTACTTTTGAAGAGTTCAGTTGCACTGCTTTTCCCTGCTTTGTCTCTCTGATGGTGACTAGAAACAGTGCTATGTTTACACTGTTAGGAGGCTCTGCTGGATCGTTTAAGTCTGATCCATTTTTTAAAGACCCTGCATAGCATTCCTAACATTTATTTTCTTTCATTTAAAATAAACATTATGGATTTTCTGCTTAAAATCTCTTTTCGAATATCCCCAGTGGTTTCTTATGTAAAAGTGGGATGTGGATTGTGGAGGTAGGACATTCTGCTGGGACACTATTGTCCAAGTCCTTAAAAACTGCTTTTCTTTCTCTCTGCTTCTGTAGTTCTGAATCTCTCCCCATTGTTTGTGCTCAACCCTATAGCTGGACTCAACCACTGTGGAGATGACACTTGGTAAGAATGTTTTAATTCAGAATACGTAATCCTTGCTGTACTTATACACATGTTCTATAATACTGTTGACTTAATAATGAACAGTTCACTTATTTCCATCAGATTATTAACCTTTCTTGGGTGATCTATAATGTATTAACACTTTAATATACTGTATGTTAGGGCACTGTACCATTATAGTAAATTGTTGATATGAAGGTCTAAGCCACAGACAGTAAATAATACAATTATAAATGCATCAGTAATGTGCGCTTAACATGATAAGCCAGAAAAAGTCTTCCTTCCAGCTGCCAGTGAAGCTACACATACACACTCTTCAATAAACCTCATTTAAGCTTATGCAATGCTGTTTATCTAGTTGCTGGCTGCTTTCCACTGCCCTGTTGTCGAGTGGGTTGCTCTGCTGTGAGCAGAAAAGGGAGGCAAGGGGAACTGTTTTGTTGTAGACTGCTCAACAACAAAGTACTTAACAAGTTTTCGACTTGAGGGAGGCACATGACACAGAGTAAGATAGTGCTTCTCAAAGCAAGGTCAAGGCATCATTGAACAATGTTATAAGGTGATAATTACCATCTCTATATGGATCGTATATTATGAAATATGCTCTGATTATGGACTAGATCTTCCCTGCAGTGAAGGAGAGGTAACGCATGTATTAGATGGTGCACATTACTTGAGGGATAAGAGACTAGGGAATTGTTATAGTTACTTAGAGCAGAGCAAAATGTTGGTAGCATTGTAGTTGGGTAAATTAGCTCCTAGTACTGTATAATATACATATTATATTGAGAATGTCAATTTTCTTTGCCAGTTCTAGGCAGGTTTTGGCTGCATGGAGTTCTTTTCCTAGCCTGAGAGTCCATAAGAAGTGAGACTGTGAGGGGGTGGAGTGATGATGCACCACTTCAACAGTTTTCAGCATGCAGTGCAATGTGTCCATGTTGCATAATTAAGGTTCCAACAAGAAAACGCCTTTTTGTCCTTCTTACTTGTTTTGGTTGCTAATAGTTAATTGATCAAAGGATCTCATCCAACAATTTCTGAAAGGAAGCCAGGATATTGGCTTCAACGGCATGGCTCCTCAGCTTGTTCCGCGCTCCCACAGCTCTCTGTGTAAAGTAGAGACTTTTGTTTTCAGTCTTAAATGCACTTCCTCTTTGTTTGCATTTGTGACCTCCAGTTGCTATGCAAGGGGAACAAGGCTTTGAGTGCTCTGTATAGGAGCAGTCTGTTATAGAGTGTGAAGCAAACCCCAAGGCCACAGCACTGACCGCTCTGTACCAGAGTCTTGTGGGTTAACTCTTTCACAAAGCAGCTGGAAATCAGAGCTTACTGTATGTTTCAGGTGCTGGTCCCTCACTGAGTTCATGTCTGCCTGAGTTCATGTCTGCATCTGCCCCATTTGCCGGATGTAGAGATGATGCTGGCAGCAGCACCGGTTCTTGTCTGAAACCCCACTATCACCAGTCCAGACCCCCATCCGTGCTGAATTGTTCTGAAATTCTGACCGGAATAACATTCACACAGTACATTTTGTCTTACTTCTGTCCACTCATAAAGCTCTCTCCCTCTGTGGTTTAGCTCAGTTTGTTCCACACTACAACTTTTCTTTCTATTCCAGAGGAAAATGAATGCAAAGTGGGTGGCACACTGGCACAGTGGTTAGCATTGCTGCCTCACAGCGCAGGGGTCCTGGATTCAATTCCTGGGGTGCTATCTGAGTGTCAGGATAATTGGGTTCTGGGAAAAATTTTACCCTGGTGTGAGTGTGTGTGTGTTTGTGTCTGTGTGTCTGGCCTGCAATGGACTGGCATCCCATCTGGGATGTATCCTGCTTTGAGACCATTGCTTATCGTGAAGGGCTCCAGCTTTTCCACAACACTGAATTCGAAAAAAGATGGATGGATACAAAATGGATGGATGAACACAAAGTAAAACTGTCATGTTAATCCGTCCCTCCTTCAATGTTGTATGACTTAATAAGTAGTTGGGTATTAATCATTTTAAGAATATGTTGATTGTCGTTTATATAGCGTCTTTCATCCCACAGGGATCCCAAAATGCTTTACGTGTGAGAGAGGACCCCCTTATTCCACCACGACAGTGCTGCCCCCACCTGGATATTGCACGGTAACCATGCATACAGTAGGTGGCAGATCATGTGGAGAAATGAGAAATTCTCAATAATAATACCATGGTCATGCCCTTTCAAACTGCATTTAAATTAGTTCTGTAACAGAAGCGACCTACACTGTAATATGTTTAACCACAGGAGCAGGACTTTGGACTCTCCTGGATTATAGCTTCTTAATGCCTAGTGTGATGTTTATTACAGTACTAATCAGGTGGAGAAAGTATCTGCAATCTTTAACTTCACACATTTTTGTAAGTCCCCTAATCCAATGAGAAAAATGTACACTGTGTTATCTCCAGCCTGTTTAACTTGGTCTTTATCAGGTTCAGGAGGAATGGCAACACATTGTTTTCATAACTTTATTACTGCTGTTGAGTCTGTACTACACATCAACATCTTTCCACTGATTTCTAATTATTTACTTTTCTTTGTTTAAAAAAAACTCATGAAGCCTGACTCTGACCCTTGGACTTCCGGTTCCAATTCAGCCCAGCCTGTCTACACTTTGGCCACAACAAATACTTTTATTCACAATCTGAAGAGGTTTCACAGAACGGGAGACTCTTCATACTGTGCTTTGAGCTGGCTGCACTTTTAACACCGCAACATTCTAAAGGATGATTAATACGTCTAGTGCAGAGATCAGAACACAAACTGATATTGGCTGTTCCACGATTCTACACCAATACGCTTAACTTGAGGAAATCTAAATCAGGAACATATAAAAATAAGGCAAATGATTCCTCCTACGCTGATGATATTGCTGGGGGAAATAGCAGTAACCTAATTCTAACAACGCAGCTAGCATTTCCTGACAGCTAGGCATGCTTGTTCCTGAAATTGAGCAAGAACGTTTATGCCGTTATTGTAGCAATAATCATGTGTCTGATGACGCTTTCCGAAACACCACAGAAAGTCTATCAGTATGACGAACATTTGTATTTCAGCAACTGAACAGGAATTTTTCTGTTCTTTTGGAATGAAATGTTAGATTACTTATTATTATGTCTAAAATTACAGAAGAGTGTACGTGGATACAGGTCTTTTAAGTCCAGCTTACATATACTGCAAAGATGAACCTTTAACGTATATTCTTTAAGCAAAGATGGTTTGATCTGACCATCACTTCATTTAATGGTTTAAGCCTGACATATTTAAAAACAAGTAAAGGTTTATTCCAAACTGAAAAGAGAACTTGTTCCTTTGCAGCCCACTCATGCTGATGCAGCTACCTACAGTACCTGAATATTCAAAAACAAGAAGTGTTTGTCTTTAATCAAACCAGAAACAGACTGAATCAGTTATATTGGGTACAAAAAGAGTGTTGTCGAAATACCTTTGTACCTCACATCAGCATTTTGCCTATTATACTTATAATTAATTCACCTTGGCTTCTATTGGCACTTGCAGAATGAGATTACGCTGTTTTTTTTTTTGTTGTGCTGACTGTTTTAACTTTGTTGCAATAGATCTACAACCTTATGGGAGCTGTGTTTTGTTTACTACATCTGAAATATCTGGAAAGCTGGTGAAAGTTTTCATTCAACATCCCTGCTGGATCGAGACTCTGAAACAGTTTCTCCACAGAAGCTGTAATGGGTCCCTGATCGGATGCCAGCGAAGAAAAAAGACTATTTTTGTATCAACTTGCTGATTGTTGATGATGCTACTATTGGATGAGCTAGAATTCCTCCAGTGGGAGTTTTTGTTTTTCCTCAGGTGGAAGTAGGCAGAAGGTTTTCCGGACCCAGAATAAGGCAAAAGGTTAGGCAAGCACAAAACAGCTCCAGTATTAGAAGCCCGTCTTTTACTGTGTATGGGGGTAACTCTGGCTGGTGGGGTGAGAGTCTCCCAGCTGTGACTCTTTCAAAGAAAACATCCCTCCATAGATAGGGTGGGAGGACTAATACCACTATACAGCAAAGCCTGCAACATCAATAATACTACTTCCAAAAGATCCAGCTTTAAGTCACTCTCTCCATGTCTGTCACTCTCACTGTCTGTTTCTGCTGGAGGCTTTTACAAACGTCTTAATTTATTCAGCTACATTTTGATGCACGTACTGCAAGGGTTCCCAGTCCTGGACAGGCTGTGTGTCTACAGGTTGTCTGTCCAGCTGGGCTTGTAACAACATGAACCAGCTTGTTATGGGCTCAATTGGACCAGTTATCTTCTTATTCCAGCTTTTCAGGTCCTGCTGTTTTAAATAGACATAGAAAATCTGTGACACATTGGCCCTCCAGAACCAAGACAGGACACTCCTGATCTTTCGGATCTTAATATGTGATACACCAAGCCATATCTGATTTTTCAAATGAGATCTAATTGATGTTTTCAAATATCTAGAAGGAAGATCAGGCAAGAGGCAGTTCCAGGATTCTACATCAATGTAATCTACATAAAGAAATAAAAACGTGAGGCATGAAAGGTGGATCATCTCAAGTGATCCAAAGCACATGCATGTTTGTCTAGTCCTATGCCAATGTCAGGTAGCCACTCATCCTCCAAGAAGCTGATGAAGAGGGATGCCCAGCTTCCATCTTCCTTGAGACCACAGAGGGAATGAGCCCCAGATCCTAGCAATAGTAGCTCCATGCTTAATCCATCTGAAACTCTCAATCCACAAGCACGTGTGAGGCTTCTTGGCATTATTTAATTTATAGAAAAGAGACGAGCTACAGGTGCACTGTAACACACGGATTCGCTATGCATTGTGTTTGCCTAGTTCTGCCACATGCTTTCATGCCTATTTTTGATTCTGAACCTGCCACAGTGTTACTTTAAATAACTCAGTAATTAGAATGCCACAGCCTGTCCTTGACACCTCCTTTGCACCCTGTTTGCTGTTTTTCTCAGTTAAATGTGCACGTCCAGCCATTCACATTCAGTGTCCCTGAGAGGCAGCCTGTCTTCCAACCTGGGGTGTAATTGATTAATAATATATTGGTTACTGATGGTAACGGATTAATGGTGTAGCTCCTATGGCGACTCCCATAAGGCCTGACCAGTAATAAAGCACTTACACAAAAAGCACAGGTTGAGCTCTATGGCCCAGAAATGACTGATTCAAATCACATCACTGGCTGCCCATGACTTCTTCAGACAGTACAGAGCAATTGTCAAACTGTTGTCAGGAGAAGGTTGGGCAATAGAAGGTCATGGCCTTCATTACTTTCAGAAAAAGAGTGATCATCCTGAATTATTGGTGCCTGCAGCCTTCCATAAATAACAGGCCCTCAATATTCCTGTGTAGTACAAAAGCTATACTTAAAAAACACAAAGAGTTAAGTTTTAAAGACCTGAGTATTCCAAACTGGGTAGAAATATTATAAAGAATTAATGCTTCAAAGTTTTTAATGGCATTTAGAATGAAAGTTCGGGAGGGATGACAGCAGCCAAGTTTAATTTGTGAGGTTTCCTCAGTGACTTTCACTTTTCCTGCAGTCTTCCAAAACATTTAGAACTATTGGTCCATTGTAAATATTTTAAAAGATACAGAAGCAAAAATATCAAATATACTAACCACAATTTTCAAAATAATGATACAAAGCTCAGCTTTGAGCACAGGTCTAATAATGCAAATTCTGATTTGCACTTTTCTGAGAAGAGATTTTCGGAGCTTCGTTCTGGAGCTTTAAGGTTGCTGGCAAACCCAGACTGAGCAGCTGTCAAATTCCTCAATGTCTGTGAGTCAGCTAATAGCAGCCTGGGCACAATTCCTGTCATCTTCCAAACAAGGGGGCTCAGGCTGACCAAACGTTGGCAAAGTGACCTCCAAATCAGTTTTAGACAAGATGTTACTGTGACTAAAAAAGAGGCCCTGCTTCAAAAGATGTCTAAACAAATCATGGTGAGCGTGATTTTCTACCAGACCTGTTACAAAAACATTGCCACAATGAAATTCGTCTACCTTTTATATATCATAGTCAAATGTAGATAAGAGTTTAAGTGTCTGTCAAAAAGCACTAATGTAGTTAGGCATGCTGTTTGGTAAGACTGACTGATCTAACAGCTGAGTCTCAGTGACCCCAGGCATGAGGACAAATCTTTTTTCAAGACAATCAGAAGGTCAGACTCAGGGTTTTGCAGCAGGCTGTCCAGTGCCCTGAAAATGAAATACAACAGCGGGTAAAAAGAGGATACAATTCTGAAACAGACAACGTGGGTGGGGGAGCTGTGCTTGGAAGCTCATTCTTTCAACAATTTCTTCATAAAACTGTAAAACAATGGTTAAAGTTTTCAAATTTCAGGTTTATTGTCATATGTACCTGAGTACAATGAAATGCTTTCTTGCCTGTTTCTTCACGTGACAAATGACATAACAATGACATATCAAATGAAATGGCACATTATATCAAAATAAATCATGAACATCACAAAACAATGACATCACAAACTGTTGGAGGCAGGAACATTTTAGCAGCTATAATCTTCAGCAGCATTCAGATCGCGCTGGTGTGCAAAATCAAGTAGTGCCAGTATTTTGAGGCTGGTTGAAAAACCAAGGGGTATAAGTGGGGGCAGCAGGATTTAAGAGGTGGAGTTTAGGAGTCTTATGGCTGTGGAGTAGAAGCTTTCTTTGAACCTAGAGTTTCAGGCTTTTATACTCCTTAATCTTCTCCCAGAAGGAAGGGGAGAAAAGTGCTGCTCAGGGTGGGTTTGATCCTTGATTATATTATTTGTCGCTCTGAGGCAGCGGGTGGTGTAGCTATTGTGATGAAGGGGAGTTCTGTACCAGGGATCACCTGGGCTGTCTGCGTCACCCTTTCTAGTTTAAGAAAACTGTATGGCCATTGAATGAACTTTACGACAAGGGCATCAGCTCAGAAATGTAGAAGGTGCATGTGCTTGCAATATCATCACTTCATTTTGATCATTTCCCATTATTCCCCTGTACTACAGTTAGCAGCTCTGTAGTACCATTGATTTCTCTGGAGCATCAGCTCTTTTTCAAGGTCGTTCCCAGAGGATAAACATGAGAAGAATTCAAATCTCCGATTACAGAATCACCCTCTTTGGTCCTTGAGACCTAACAGACTCTAAAACCCGATGTGAGTTTTTCTTTTTGTATCAATGCTGTTTTTATCCCCCGGGACAAAGTATATCACCAACAAAGTCAAAAAAAGAAACATTTCCCATGATTCACATTCTTTCAAACGAATACAAATGTCTGTCCACAAGGAGATACACCCTCTCTACCTCTCCTCTCTACCGGTTGTCAAAGCATCTTTCAAGGAGCAGCACCAGCTCGGCTGGGAGATGCTGCTAAGCCAGTCTAATTAAACTGCTGACAGCTGGTTTCGCTTAATTGAATGAAATGAAGACCAGCAGACAGGACTAGGACTAGGATTGGACACTCATGAACTACAAGGTTTGTTTTAAAAATGGCTTTCCTCCAAACACGTAGTTGTTTACCATTTTCTGAATTTATCAACATTAACGTACAAACCGATAAAAAATGTAGGTTTAAGACTCTGACATATCAAATTGAAAATTATATCCACCCACAAAATCACAAATTGCACACATGGAAGGTCCTCAGTTTGCACCCTAGTTTGCAGTGGGACTGAAACTCTTTTGTCTGATGGAATAATTTCTGCCTGCTACTGGATGTGTAATTTGCAGTTGGTGTGGCGGTCTTTTTGCTGTAATCTAGACCAGTGTTTTCCATTCCTGGTCCTGAGACAATGCACTGAAGTGCAATTCCTTGAGTGAAACAATACCCTACTTCATCAATACAAAGTTCCTAAAAACTGTCCAGTGTTTGAAACACTCAGCTGATGCTACAGTCTTCTTCTGCCTGTTTATAGAGCTATATTAACCCTTAAAAGCAGGCAAAAGGAGGAAAGAAGGATTCAGAAGAAAAGTTTGAGTTGCCTTTTTTCTGGAACTGATCATTCCTCACACCAGTGAAATGCAATTCGTCTTGCAGCCAGTGGGGTGTCCAGAAACTGCACGCTTGAAGGCAACTATCCTGCTTTATCTTTTTACTCCATTAGGGGGTCCCCTTTTCCTCCAGGGTCTTAAAACATTATACTGGGTTATAATAATCCGAGCATTAGGAGAAAGAATACATGAAGTATTGACAAATAAAGGCTTGGCTGCGATGAGGTCCGCATGACACAGTTTACTAGCGATTGCTCAAAATGCATTTTAAGAAAAATATCTTTCTTCTGAAAAATGTTTGAAAGTAATGCTTTCCGAAAATGTCTAAATCAAAATACTAAAAAAAACACATCATCTTTAATAAGACTTACTTAAGTGCGATAAAACATTTTCAGCAACACAAAAAGGCGCATCTTTTCTCCAGACTGCTAATGGCATTGGTACAAGACAGCAGGAAAACATGTGTGAAAGTGTTGCATTAGTTCTCTAAAGTCCACGTTTTCATGAATATTTTAACTGAACAAAAATATCACTCTTTTGAGTCGCAATTTTAAATAAAAAATATGCATTTATTATTGTGCAAAACAAGAATATACAAATACAGCATATGAAATAATATATATTTCTCTTTCGGTATAAAAATCTTCATCTGAATAGGTAACACGTGTACCGACGTGTGTCACAAAGGCCATGAAATCATGGCAACTCAACTCTTATGCACATTGCTGCACAGCAGCGACAGTTCGATAATAAAGTGGTCTTTGATTTGGGCTGAGCTGGGCGTATCTTATTTCTGTTCATTCATGAAACATGAGCTAGAACTCTCATGGGGCTATCAGATACCCAAATCGACCTTTCAGTTCAGTCTTCATTGCAGTTCGGGGGAGGTCAGGAGAACTTGAAAGATTCAGCTTATGTAGTGCGTTTACATATTGTGCATCGCGGGCGGTATGGCAGTAGTAATGAAGTTCGTTGCTAACAGCGAGTCTTTAGGAGGCGTGCAACCGGTTGGCAGCGTTCCTCTGTCCGGTGATCACTTGCCGCTTGGGTTTCACCACTCGGTCGTTCTCCGAGGTGGCGATCTCTTCCATCTCCCGTCTCTCCTCTGCCTCCAGCGCCCGGCGTTCCCGTTCAGCCAGGCGCTGGATCTCTTCGTCCACGCCCGCGTCCGACGAGAACGGCTGGCACACCGTCTCCACCAGCCCAATCACCACCCCGAAGAAGGCCAGCACGCTGCCCACCAGGTACACCCTGACCATCTTCCGGCTGGGCTTCTGGCTCAGCATCTCTTTGGCAAAGGGAATCAGCTCTTGCATGGTCTCCATGAGGCGATGGCGCGGCTCACCTGCAGAAGCAGAGAAGAGGGGGAGATTTCATTAGACAAGCAGAGAAAGCAGAATTTAAAAAGTGCCATGGCTTCTATACAACTGTATAGACGCAATGCCAATTACTCGACGTGCACACCGAGTAAATCACATGTTACACAATAAACACTGAGCTTCTTATAATATTCTAGAAGAATCAATGGGCACCAGGCTGCTGCACAGAGCGCGTTAAGTGCCAGGCATTTCTCCCACCATCGCCGTGAAAAAACATTCGTATTTGACTTCGGAGGTGGAAACAATCACTTTAAAAGCTCGTGGAAACGGCAGTACTCTCATTCAATGATTCAATGAAACCTACAAAGCTACAAGCCCAATATGACTGCCGTACTAAAAAATAAACGGAACATAACGAATCTTTCTCTGAACAGGCGATGCGAAAATTCTTACTTACCAAATCAGTTATTTTCTTGCTATAATTCCTGGATCCTTAAATGTCCTTCTCGTTTCTAGTATTATCGCTGGCAACGATGATTAATAAAACCGAGAGACGAGCTTCTCACATTTAAAGCGCTGGAGATCTCCAGCCACTCCCACTGAGTAGGCTGCTCTCAATTATTCATGAGTTGGGCGGTGTATGGACTGGCCATGCAATGTTCACGCAGTTTGCATGAGCCGGTTTCAGTGACATTTCGCTGGACACGGAGAGTTCAAGTTATCTCTTTCTGGTTGGACAGTGCATTGAAAACAGACCCCCCCACTTTACCGCCACAGCCTCAGCCCCTGTTCCACAACAGCACCTTCTGCAAGATCTTCAACAGCAAGGGGCTGTATGCACACGTGTAGCTGCTCACGTACTCACTCCTCGGGAAAGCCTGGCCGTAGAAAACAAAGGAATCCCCGAGCTGTTACGATGTTTTAAAATACATTTTAAAATAAGGAACATCGTTCTGAGTGTGTGTAATAATAGGTCTGTAATCTTATTGTAAGTGCAGTGTTCGGATATTTATGTCAATTTCCAAACCAAAAATTGTTAAACGCGGCCAAACAAAAAAAAAGTATAGATCTGGAATCATTTGGCATGCATTACGCTTTCCGTGGTCAAAACATATTGATATTTGTCTTAGTGGTTAATATAGTGCCCTACGATTTGTGGCAATACATTTTGTTTCAAAGCGTGCAGCTACTGCGAAGTGGTGGAAACAGGCGCTTATCTCTCGCGTTATTCTAACTCGTGCTATAATAAACTGCTCTTTTACCTGTTTGTGCACTGTGAAATCATTGTGCAGTGTAATTCACACATCAATCAATAAACTGAATTAATTGGGAGCTTTCGCAGGCAAAGAGAGTCTTGTAACAATTTCTTTTCTCTAACCTTGTGCGGTCAAATGCTAGTTTGGAGCTGCGCCAGCGTGAGAGCAGTCAATGAACATTTTGTGTTTTTTTTTTCCATTTTTACCCCGAAAGCGTATGTGTTCCACCAAGATACAGATCAAGTGTTTTTGTGGGTTGATGTTCATCTACAGTCTCGTTACATTGTGTTTTCTGGTTATCATAGCGTCTTAAAGACAAATGGAGCAGGGGTGCGTACGTTTCACAAAGAATGGAAAAAAGAACAGTGTTTATCAGCGGTTATTACGTTTTCAGTTGTTGCGACCTGTTTCAAATCTAAGCTCGTGTGAAAACACCAGTGGAGTGAAGTGGGAAACCAGATGATGTAACCCCCACAGGTTTCTCTGTTCGTACACAATAGCACACACACACACATCTTACAGATTTGTTATTCTTGTGTTTTTCTTGTGTGTCTCGGTTACTCCCTTATACAAAGTGCTGTTTAATTCCCCTGCTTGTACACAAGCCAGTCTAAACCGCTCTGTATCCTTCTTTCTTATTATAACGAAATATATGGCAACAGGTGTGCGCTCGTCTATTTATAGGCTAAAGGCTAGCCATTAACAGTAAAACAAGGTCTTCCCCAATCGTTGCTGCACGTACTCGGCTTACTAGTCTCAACCGTCTCTTTTGAGGTTTATAAAGAAAAAAAGTATTTGTTCACCAACCAGTTACACAGACGAAAGAGACATTTAAGGAAATTAAGTGTTTCACTTAAGAAAGGCCACATTTTTATCTGTTCTTTAACTGTATAGCAACTCGTTACTTTGTACAAACATTATTTTTTTGTTTGTTTTTCCTGCAATTACTCTGGTACAGCATGTAACATGCATAGCAGAAATTCCATTTCGTCTGTTAGTCTGTTTTTTTTTTTTAAAAAAAGTGAATCGCGGAGGACGTGGTCAGCCTGTTGCACCGCTAGTTCTGTACATCAAGTACCTCCCCCCAGCTTCCGCAGGACAGGAGCTTCCCGGCGAAATCCGAAGCCCGGTGACGTCACTCGGGCTTTAAACCCGGTGACTCCAGTTGTAAAGACGAGCCGTAAACAAACCCGACACCCTCGACAAGTGGCTCACCTTTCACCCAGTTCGCGTCAAAAAACGTCCCTGTGGATTGTGGCTCATTGACGCAGCATAACAAGACCGTAGTTTAAGTATACACGGGCGGGCAGTACCGTATGAGGCTGCACTTAAAACGTACAGCAGATGGAAACAACTGCTCTTTATTGGGCAGAACGTTTCTTATATTGTACCTGTGTAAACTCTCAGAGCAACCTTTTCCCCGTGTGATTCCTTGGGCAAATAAATGTTTCATGTGATCCATCTATTGGCCTTTCTTTTGCCCGTATTGTACATTTATAGTTTAGGGTTTTCTTTTTCTTCAGGCACTGTACTTTTATTTGGGAAGAAGCAATATCTGAGTCATAAACAGACGTGGTACAAGACGTTTTCTGCCGTCAGGTGACAGTTAATGGACGGTACCTTATGGTCTTTAGCATTGGAGTGTCCAACCTCATCACTTCACCACTGTTTGAATCCTGGCTGGAAAAACCCATACTCGATGACCACTTAACGCTTCTGGAAATAAATACACAATATATCCGGATGGTCTGTTTTATATCAAGGGAAAGAGGAAAAGATCAGTCACCATTCTGGGATTTGGTCTGCTGTGCAGACATTACAACATTTAATCCTTCGCTAATGTTGAAACAACGATAGGGATGGGAGACCAAGAATTATACTCTGTTCAGAAGTTTATTACTATGATGTCAGATTCATTCTATAATATAATTCAAAGTATAGGGGCTGGCTATCTTGATTTAAGTAAGAAACCTTAAGATCCAAAATAACGTATGCTATGATACAATAGGATCCAGGTAACAAATTCAAACGATCTTCTAATCCAGGTCCTTTAATGATCGGTTGGGGATTTTGTTCTTGTAGAGGTTCAAAATCCAGCATCACTCTCTATACCACAAGCACCATACAAGACAGGTGTCTGCAGGATAAATAATTTCCACTTTGCACATAGTGTAGGTCTGCTCACGAAAGATCTATTTAGATAATAAGTCAAAAACATTTCTTTCAATGTTGTTATGATTATCTTATTTCAAATGTGCCATAGAGGCTTGCTTATTTTTATTACCACAGTTTTATAGTTTGGGCAGATTGCTTTGGGGTTAAATTCTAAGAGCTTAGTAGAGACAATTTAAAATATTAACAAAACTGCCAGGAGACCTAGATGTAAACTGGCTGGCACAGCAATTATCTCTGCTGCCTCACATCTTTGGGGTATGTGGTTGGTTACAAAACTGGGGTGTATTCTGTGTCCTCTAGATTTTGTGCTCTCGAATGTGTCCCTGTGTGTGGACATGTGCCCTGTTATCAACTGGCACCCCGGCTTGCACCCTGTGCTTCAAGGACGCTTGTCAGAAAGAAGCAGTTTTCTTCTAATGGCTGGAATATACAGTTTGTTAATACTGCTGTAGAGCTTGTGTATGACCTCATGTGTACCAACATGTCTAGCAATTAGCCATTTGTACAAAATGCTTTAAAAATCAACTTGGACTCTGAATAAAATAAAAGGTAGCTACCCTGCTAAATCTTGAAGATACCCTTCATGATAAAGATTTCTTAAGGTTTGAGGGACCTACTGTATTTAAACAAGGTTTGAGGGAACTATTCAAGCCTCCCATTTTTATGGCTTTCTCTAATTGAAGAAGAGGCGAAGCTCATGCTCAAGGTGTCCCAGAGCTGGTTTCCGCCAGTCTCAAATCCAGCCTGATCCCACATGGGAAATGTGGCTTCATCATTCAAAGCACCCGAAGAGTCAGCCAGTTCATCTGTCCTACCAGCCCATCTGCTCCCTGTTCCATTCACCCCAGCACAAGCCCTTGGCTTGATTACTCATAAACACACTGCAAAACGAGATGGAACTGAGTGCAATAATCAATTACCTCTGTATGGAGAAGCTGATACACTGTGCTCCTCTCAGTTTGGCTCATGTGTTGCATGCTGGCAATCAGTCTTTCGAGAGGGGACACGTATCAGCAGTGATTAAGTAAGACAGCTGGGCAAACCCATTGACCTAGGTTTTATATTGCACCAACTGCATGATGAGATCTGAATCTGCAGCATCAAGTCAAAGACCAAGGCATCGTCCTTCAGTAGTGAAGTAGTAAATTAGATAGCCTTTAGAAAACTGACAGTATTTAACAAGAAAGATGAATATTGTTTTTGTACTAAACACCAGCTGGGAATCTTTTCACCATCTCTACAAGGTCTGAGGGTTTACAGCTTGCCAACGGAAGAGTTGTCCTTGATGCTAGCCAATTCAGCATGATGAAAAGAATGGACAATTCGGTTGACTGTTCTTTGTCTCTGATCACAGTCACACATAGCAAGAACAGAGAAGTAAACACCTCTAGGCATCAAGAAAAACCAAGTGACCTATCATTGCTTTGTCTCTAGTCATGGATATATCCTAGGACTACACAATATGAAATCTAATCAATCAATGCAAAGCCTTCCTTATGATTTGTTGATATGTGTAACTAGTTCAAGCTCAATGACTCTGCGCTACCTTGTGTTGCGTGAGATAAAGAGTGGTTGGCACTGACCCCATAACCACTTCAAGAAGAGATTGTCAGGTGAAGGTCATTACGTCGTGTTCTCCCAGCGTGTGCCGAATAAATCTGCAGCTGCTGTTCATCTCTGTCTGCCATGTGCTAAAGTTTACCACAAAAGAAGTATTAACATCAATAATGTCAAGAACCTAGGCACTGTTCTTAAAAGAGCTTTTCCTATCTACAACAGGCACCACAATTAAAACTGCATTAAGACATTACAGTCAGACCTAGAAAATTTGACATTATTTCTAAATTTGTCCTGTGTACCATAAAATGTCATGATATCTCATGTACAGTATACCAACATTCTGTGACATATAAGGGGTCACGTTTTGAATTGCCTTTTAAAGGTAGGGTGTTTATAAAACACAGAAGCCCAAAATGAGTCAAAAAATGACCTGGAATTCTCCAGCACTTTATTAAGGTACACACACAAGTGTGGGCATAGCAAACAAACCAAAAGCAAACAGGATTGGCTTGCTCTGTCTTGTCAGAGCTCTAACTTCCTAGCTTGTACTGTCTGTGGCTGCACAACTAGGCTACTTACCAGCATATATAGATTTGCTGCCCCGTGTTTTGAACAAGCACAGTAGCTTATCTGGACAGAGCAAACATGGCAGCATGGAAACGAATTGAGCTGCTTCTTTCCAGTTTTCACAAACCTCATCTGGCCAGATGAACCATTGCTCTGCAAAAGCTGGAGTCTGTACAACTCTTTGCAGACCCAGAATTTCACGGTGCAGAATAAAAGATCCTGCTTTTGATGTTCAAATTGGAATTTTGTTCAGTGCCAGCTTTTATTTGGATCAATTGCCTGCTGCTTTTTTCCAACTCACTTAAAGTTGTGTTTCTTATGTGGTTGTTTCAAATTACACAGTTAGCATTTGCTTTAATTCAAACAATTGAGTAGGACATCATATGTTCATTCCTCAGTTCAATTTTTATGGTGAGGGTCACAGCCGTGATGATAAGTGCACTTTATTAATGTAATTATTTGTATGCAGTGCTACGAACCTTGGGTTTTATCCAAGTTAGAAAAATATTAATAGTCTCTTAATGAATTAGTTTGGACATTCTTCATTTGTGGAGGAGGGCAGCTTAGTTTCTAAAACATATAAAATGATGGGATAACGAATTAATTAGAAAAAAAGTTAAATAAACTGTGAATAATTAAGATTAACCCCAGGATGCAGTTAGTGATTCAGCCTAAGACATGTGAGTAAGAAAATTCCCGTGTTGTAGTGGGAAAGTCCCCAGATCAAGGAAATTAAGCAAAGAAATAAGGGAGGTCTTTGAGACAGAGGCAACAATGAAGCTTTTAGAATAAAAACACTTGGACATTCCCTGCATATGACCATGTTAACATTAAGACACCACTGAGAGCCCATAAAGCAGCAGCAGAGCCAATCATTTTATTGACAGCAATCAGATGATTTTCAGTGTCTGTCAGTGCCTGATTTCTTGATGTGGTTCAGTTTTTCCCAGCAGTGTTTTTGTGGTGCAGTCCTATACAGTCCTTTCAAGCTTTCTATATCTTACAATAGTCCAGGTTTGTTTATTTAGTGACATGCTGTGTTGATGTTTGTGCATAAAGTTATTCAACACAATAAATCTCAATTTCCTTCCTCGCTCTACTTTCGAAACATATTTTTATGCAGACAACGCTGTACAGGCAGCCATGATAAATTCTGTAGGCCTGGTTTTCCTCTTGGGTATACTGCTGGCAAATCACGTGTAATATCTTCTTTACTTGAGCTACGTTTGCCCACAGGGAACATACTGTAAAGATGAATGTTTTTTATTAATGTCTGGCCCCTTCCCAAAGACGACTGTGTCCTTGTGGAGTTCAAACAGTGTTGTTCTTTTTTTTTGCCTTTCCTGCAGTGTGGGTGAAAGACACCGTGAGAGTCGGCTCGCTGCAACGTGAACACTTTCTTGTGCACATTGGACAGAATGAGGTGAGGGTGCCTGGCCTTTCTGTACTGCAAGGCAGCTGCAATCATGCTGATAACACGGCCCTTTATTATGTGAAATGCCTGCTGTGTGCTGCCTGTGTTTACAAAGCGGAGAACTCATTGGCTTTTCAGTAAGTGCAGATAGCCTTCCATTGCCAGTAATACCTAATAAACAGACCACAGATCTTTGATTAAGCCTGTGTTTGGAAATGTAGCATAAAAGATATAGTGATCCTGTATGCAGAACAAAGTAACACACTTTGTTTTTCAAGTCCCTGATGCAGTGCAGTATAAGACAGTGTTGGAAGGATGCTGCAGTTAAGAAATTGACTACAATTATTTTGAAATACAGATTCCAGCTACAATGCTATTCATTGTCAGTTGCAATAGTGGTTTGTCATCATCACATGTGAAGGTGCAGAAGTACAATCCAGGTACACAGAGAGTGGAAGATGGAGTTACTCAGCGCTGCACGAAATCCTAAAGGTTCCAATGAAAACTAAGAGCTGGCCATCATGAATGAAGCCTCAAAGTAATGTAAAAAAAATCTGTTGTGCTTCTTCACATTACTTTTCAGAGCGCAAGAATGGTACCAGGTTATTTACAACATGGAATCAGCTGAGAGCTGTAATGATTTGAGAATATGATGAATGCTACAAACAGGAGGCTGTCTAGCCAATGTTACAAGCTCAGCTGTTCTGAGGATCTCAACCAGCACTTTCAAGATGGATTCCACAGAATCTGCTTCAACTGTATGGCTGGCTTTCCTGTCCCAAACACTCTCCACCCTTTACATAAAGACTTCTTTCAGTACTAGATATCAAGTTGTTATATTTTCCCTTTCATTTGCCCTAAATACTTTAGAAAATCAGTAGATAACTCAAAAGAAAGTAGATGGTCTCAGAAACAGGGGAAGATAGGAAGCTGAGCATCTGAAAGCTGCTGGATTGTTTTTCCCTGTTTTTCTCCAGATAACTGCAGTGTGCAACGTGCGGTCAGCCTGTGAGGCTTATCAAGTGTACACAGTGTATTTCACACATTACAGAATCGAGGTGTGCCGGAGGATATGAGCAGTAAAACTCCCCACCTCGCTTCCTCTTTCCCAGTGTAAACAGCCTCTCCCCCTGGGGAAACGCACAGCGCCCTGCCGTGTCAGAATGAGGCTTTGATACTGCGCTGATGCGGTGAGTGAAAAAGAGGCTACTGTCGCCCTGGCAACCTTCAGGCACCTCCTGACAGGCCGAGTCTGGGCCTGCTGCGCCTGTCTGGCAGTGAGGTGGAGGTGAGTCAGGAACTGCACACGGTTTATCAGTTGAACTTGGCAAGCTAGCATAGAAAACTCCTTATCCCCAGGCGGCGTTTATTAGACACGCTGATGAACAATCCTGAGGGAATGTTAGTACCTGGCTCATCCTCTTATTATTGATTTTTTAAATAAATGGATACAAAAGGCATTGTTTTTCAAAGCAATTCAGAATTATTGGTTGTGTATATCACCTATAGCAACCTATAATCAGCGATTTATAATCAAAAGGTTTCTGTGTTTCAAAGATAACATTTTCATATGATCTCTTCCCTTTGGATAAATGGCAAGGTACTGTGTACACAGTGAGTTAATATAGGATACACCGACACTGTTTGAGTTTGTTGTGTCTGGCTGTTTCTGTCTGCCTGCCCAACTATAGGTACATCCATCCAATTCACTTTGCAGGTCACACTTTACATCCCTAAAGAGAAGGAATTCTAAAGCAATACTTTTATTCCTGTCCAATTATAACTATGCTGATTTTTCCTAACAAAGTGCTCATGTAGCTTCAACCTCTGTTCTTTTCTGGGTTATGGAGGGTGTGGCCCTTCAAGACCAGGGTCAGTGAATAAACCTAAATAACACTGTTACTCATTTTATAAGTCCCAGTTTCATTTTGGTTGAATTTTTTGATGAATGTGGCACAAGTCTGTAGTCTCACTTTTGAGACAGTTCTCCACAGTTCATTTGAAAAGAAAACGAAATAGCTTGGTGGAATTGCAGCAATCAGCTCAAAAGAAACAGGCCAAGACAAGGCAGCTGAGATAGGCTTGAAAACTCTTCCCTCCTGGCAGGCCTCCGGGGAGCTGGTTGTGCTTAGCTGTGATGATAATGAAGTGTTCGCAGTGTTGACGCTGCAACCTACAGGTCTGAACTGGGTTTGGAGTGTGACTGCGTTAGCAGTGCCAGGGTGTGTCTGGCCACAAGAACGCTGGGAGGTGTGAACAGCTTGGTTAAGCAGAAACAAGCAGTTTAAATATCCTTTGTCTTCATGGAATTTTAGGGTTTAATATTAAAGCATGCTACCCGCCTTACATACTCTAGGGATTTGTCTGGTCACATTCAGGTGTTCTGTAAGCATTCAGCGAATGAGCTATCCTTTACCTTAAAGACGACTACAAAAGCACAGATAACACTGCTCTCCACCTTTTTTCTCCTGCTTTGGAGATGAGTCCTGGACCTTTTTAGGTCTTCCTTATCGCGCTGGGCAGGGTGTGGCTGCTGGAAGGAAGGGTGGGTCTGTCTGCGCTGGGTTCTGACACACTCCTGTATCACTGTGCCTGGCTTAGGTGAGGCTGGTCTTAAATACAGACAGGAGGTGGAGAGGAGCACTATACCTGAGAAGCACACAAGATACTGCTGACAAGTACTGCAGGAACTAAAACACTAGGAGCTGGTAAGTGCTTTGTATCTGCTTATAGGTGTCTGAATACCTAGGCTATATGTATGGATCTGTCTTCTGCCTCTGTCTTTTACAGTAGGTCCAGTTTTGCAATGAATGTAAACAAATGTAAACACTTATTTTGGGACATTTGTACTGAAACTCACACCTTAGTCTAACCAAGAGTCTTTTTTTTTCTTATCCCAGATTTTGTCCCCTAGGTTTATATAAGAATTAGATAGATAGATAATACTTTATTAATCCCGTAGGGATTACTGGTTTTCAGTAAGGTTAGCCTGTACAAATTGTACTTTTCCATCTTTAAATTATTAAAAAATGGAGATGCAGTACAAGCAAAACATGTGACTTTAACTGTACTAACATATTTAATTACTTTAATTACAGGTGTTGGTTAAGAATAAAAATAAAGATGTGGATTCTACTCCATGTAGTAGGTAAGTGATTTATTTTATAATCCTCCAAATTTTACTATCATCTGGGAATTCAGATCTGACGTTTGTAGCTAATTTGCTATTGTAGATAAAGTCAGCAAAGAGCAGTCTATATAGACTCGTGCAAATCAGATACTAGATTAATAGTAACATGATGGATGGAATGAGCATCACATATACATGTAACCTGTCTTTGATTATGAGTGTAAAATAAGTACAGTTCCAATCATAAGAACATTCAGGAAACCTAACTAGTTTGGTAGTTAGTACAGTTGGTAATCAATCTCAGGGTCTCATTCAGCATTTCTTAAAAGAAACCTGGCTATAGGCTTCAACCACATAACTGGGAAGCTTTTTCCAGGCTCCCACAACACTTTGTGTGAAGATGTGCATTCCGTTCTCAGTTTTAAACGTTTGCCAAATAGTCACAACTGTTAGCCTGTGATGGAATTACCAGACCTAACCTGATACATTAATATTCTCTGCTTATTAAACATAGCATGTTTATGACCAGCGGCTTTCAGTCTTGACCTTCAACTGTTTAACTGAACTAATTATTTGGCAGACTAGAACCATTTGTTCCCCGCACTTAAAAAACACAGAATTTTAAAGCTCCTTATGAAATTTAATACAGCACTTAAAATAAAACTGAAAATAATTCCTAAAGTTCTGATGAGTAAAGTGTTAGAAAAGTTTGAATTTCGAGTAAATATTCAAGAGTACCGCTGGAAAAAAACCAACAGACACTGTTTATAAGCGCAGACTTTTAACCGATATGTCCTGGCTAAATTCCACTCTAGTCTTGCTCAATTTAGCCTGCTTACAGTTCCCCATTAACTCAACTGGTGAAGCACTTTCTCCCTTCTAAACCTGACTCTCTGTGGAGAGGGCCTCCCGGTGCGAAACGGTGGCTGTGTGTTGTCCAACTCAGGTGGGTGGATGAACTGGGTCCCCCTCCTCTCTGGGAAGCAAAGGGTGTCCTTTGGATTGGGTGGTTAATGCATATCTGACCGTAGAGAAATGCAGTAGTGGAGATGTTAAGGAATTCATGTATTACCCCTGCTTGACCACTGATGTGCCTCTTTATGCCTCAGCGCTGTCTGCCCTGGCTCTGGCCCAGCAAGACTGCTCTCAGGGTGCCTGTTACCCCTCCACGGGAGACCTGCTCATCGGCAGAGCCACTCAGCTGAAAGCCTCCTCCACCTGCGGAATGACTGGAATTGAGGTGTTCTGCACACCTCTGGGGCAGGTAAGGACCTGCTCTCATCCTTTTCACTCATCCATTAATATGGAGCAGCCACCTGTGCTTTGTGTCCTCAGTGGGTCAAGATTCCTACACTTCTCCATCTCCCACGAGTGTCTGTGTTCCTGCATACTGTTTGTTATAAAAGAGGCCAATCTTATTTGCCATTTGTTCGTCGTAAACTGACCCACAATTCTGTAACGACAAGGCAAAAGGCATAAGTGTTAGAGGATACTGGCTGGACAGAGCGGAGTGCTCTTTGTGCAGAGTGCAGGGGGGTTGTCTGCTTTGGGAAATTGTCTGGATATGATGCCCAGTGCACATCAGGGGCCAAGTGTCGCAATTCTGGCTTTCCCGGCACTGTGGTGGAAAGGCACAGGAGTGTGTGGAGGAGGGAGGGAAAGAAAGACAGAAAAAGACCAAAAGCACCAGACGAGCTCAGCAGAGAAAATGTGGTAACAGATCCAGAAACCTGGAACATTTTCACCTCAAATTATATATCTTTAATTCGGCACCCACAATAGGCTCTTTTATTGGGGTGTCTGGAAAGATTTCTAATCTTTATATCAAGCAAGCAGTCTGAATTCACATGATATCAGAAGGCTACTTATTCCCAGTAAGGGTCATAGCAACTCACAGCCTATGTCAGAAGCACAGGATTCAGGATAGGACAAGACTCTAGACAGGACACCAATCCACTGCAGGGAACACAGACTCAAGCGTACGGATGTAATTTAGAGATAACGAATAACTAATTAATGAATTTGCCATGGCAGAAGACTCTCTAAGCCACTGAAGAGATAGGCTGATCCAATACAGCACTGTATCCCATCACGTCCTCTTGCAATGGTTTCTCCTTAAAAACGGATTCATGATAACGTCCTATAATGTAAAGAAAGGGTTTGGAGAATACTGTCTTTCCCTGCCCCCGACACTTTCCTTCTTCACACGTTTATCTGCTTTGAAAGAACGGGTTTTTCTCCTGCTGGTAAAGTTTCACAGCTGGAGACAGCATTATTAACACAGATATGTTTTTGCACTTTCCTGTATATACTTATGTTTAGTGCTGTTCAGTCATTATTAGTTGTTAGCATTAATTCTATGAACAAGGGCCAAAATATTAGGAATATACACTAAATAGCATGTTAAGTCTCTGTGAGCTTTAAGAACAGTTTAAGTAGGCCCATGGCCCATGGCCCATATATTCCACAAAGCTCTGACATATGTACAGCCCAATATAATTGTAGCAGGTTGGTTTTCAGATTTGGTTTTGGCGAGATCAGTGATGTATGGAACTGACCTACATATTCCACCTTTTCTGTCCAGGATTGAGATCTAGCCAAGGAAGTTAATGGTTAGCCTCATGCTGAAATTTGCCTATTGCCCAGCCCTGACTGGCAGATATAAACATTTGGGCTACTGAGCACATATTCCCTAACTACAAGCAATTTCTGCCTTTTCAAATGTCATGAAAAACTGATCTGCCAGAGCCTATGTTAAGTGGTTAGAGGAAGGGTGGGTTTCCTTAACACTTCAAATTCTCTCCTGTGCCAACAGGCATCAGAAAGTTGTTTTGACACCAAGACACCTATAAAGTCATTACCAGGGAGGGCTGTATTAACTCTGCACTCTCCTTTTATGGACTTGAAAGGCTTTGCAGAAACATGCAAACTGTGGATAAGACTGAACTGGTGATTTTTAAGACCTACTCTGCCTCTTACTTTGATTTTATATTGAGGCAATAAAACCACAACACAGAGGCAACAGGAAATCAACCCCCAAGAAAAGAGATTCATTAACATGTATTATTGTCTTTGATATTGGGTGTAACATAATAAAGGTTACCGACAAGAGGAGAAAATTTGGCCCATCTAGTCCATTTGATAGTTAAATAAACCAAGTTTTTCATCCAATCAGAGTTTCAGCTTTGACTCATGGATGGGTAGCTTCTTCCACAACTCCACAACCCTGTGTAAAGAAGTGCCTACACTTCATGGATTTCATTTCACTGCCATGTAGCATTCAAACATAAAAACTAATCTAAAAACATCAATACAAAAGAAGAAAAGTCAAGAAATTGTCACCAATTTCTCAACAATGATCTCTACAATTAATCTCAACTCAACAAAGAATTTGTTTTATTTACAGCAACTGTCTGTGTCCAGTAAAGTATTTACCCACATAACTTCATATAACCTTACTTGAAAGGACATGCAGCATTCTTGTTAGTCACCATCATCAGAATCCAAATCAGATTCTACTTCATTGTCCACATACAATTGGAATTTCCCTTTGGCCTCACTGAGGCGACAATAAAAACAGTATATATACAGAGAACATAAAACATTCAGTGAATGTTACAGATGTATGCAATCAATATAAATAAAAATACCATTATTATACAAAAACATAAGATTCGAGTGGGAACTGGGTGCTGTCAATGCAATTCTGTAAAGGGGCTCTTACATCACAGTTTAAGGGAATAAAGGCACTCAGAATGAATAACTTCTTTAAAATGTTGTTTGGAACCTTTGGTGTTCTGAAATGCTGTCCAGATCACACCTTTTAAAACTTGGAGTGTAGTGGATGTGAGACATCGTTTTCTATTAACACTGCCTTCCTGTAAATACTCCTAGTATAGATGTGGCTCAGTTGGTTCTGTAATTTTGTTTGCAATCCTTTTGAACTTAACTCTACCCCTGACATTAAGATTCCCACTGCAAGTGGAGATGTTAGAATAAAGGACACTCTCTTCCAGACTTGTGCAGGCAAGCTCTAGGGTGTGTTTGCTTATATCAAAGCTTCTCAGCCTTCCCAGGAGAAATAATCTCTGCATAGTTGTTTTTTTTAATAAACCTGTGTAGTTTGAGACATTTAGTGTCCTATCAATGTATCCAGATATTTAAAACAAGGAACAATATCAATCTAAATATTTACTGTAATAGGCTCTGGCCATCTCAGCAATATCTGTAAATATATTGTGCATGATAATTGATCTGACTTGCAGAATCTTGCCTGTCGTGGGCTACTTAGTGTTCTAGTTTCTAACCCTGGTTCACATAAGGATGATCACTCCAGTTCTTTCTTACCTAGGATATATGTTGAGAAATGCTGTAGTTACGTAAAGTCAGACTCCACACTGGGGCATTCTGTATTCTCAGAAGAGTATACAGTATTGGTCTGGTTTTCCATATAAAACACTTCCAGTATGTATGAAGAGTTTCAGGGAGTGCTTTTGAGTGATGAATGGTTTATCTGCTACTGAGGTTCAGAAGGCAGCCCTGTGAGCAAAGCTATAGTGCCCTTACTTATTGAAATGAAAATCTTCAACATATATTTTTTAATTATATCACTGCTTGCAGAAAACACCAAACTATTGGGACACTGCTTAATAGTAGGACAATGACACCGTTCTCGATTGAACAGCTAGTCAGAGATGCTCTTCATCTTTGGCTCCAAATGTATAACTAACACAGACATAGGTCATTTAGCTTCATAAAGTGATATTAAGGAAGTGTGTCAATAGCACCTGATTGGAGCTTTGAAAATCATAATCTATTGCACTTTGTTTCAAAAGACTTAAGTACAGTCCTTTAACTGGAATAAATGAGCTCTTCGAAGACATTTAATAGTCACAGTGGTAACAAGCAGATCTTCTTTTTGCATACTTGAGGTTTTGTTTTTCATGGAACCATCTTAAAAATGCAAAACAAACTGAAAAGAAATAAAAAAATCAAGTGCCTGGTAAACCACACAGCCAGACAGACCCAGACAGACTGGCAAACAATCTACTGTATAGAAGCAGACAGAGATGGTTGTAACACAAATACTCTCGAGCACTTAGCTAGAGCACTGTGGGACGAAGAGGAGGGTAACTAACTTTAAACTCCTGGGACAGGTGCCAGCCACACAAATATCAAATATTGGTGGACAGATATTGAGGGCATGGGAGGCTTAAGTAATCTATTGCAAAAGAAAGGACTCCAACCTTTGGAAAAGTGACTTAGGGGACTTAGCCAGCTGAAGTTCATGCAATGTAATGGTCACTTCTCTCACCAGATTGACAGCTGTGTGTGGGATACAATATATGGTATTGCATCAAAAATTCAATTTATCGTTTTTCTCTTCCACATAAATTTCACTTTTCCTGAGTAATTTCCCAGACCCAGAATTTTGCGTGTCTCCTGCAAAATCAGTTGAAGGAGCTATGTATCGAAAATGTTGCTGCTTTGGCTTTGAAATAAATTTTCTGTGAGATATTTCACCGATTTCGTGGTGATTCTGGGGAAACTTTGACAGCCACAGAACTCCCCAACAAAATAAAACCAAACAGTAAGGACAACAGAGGGAATAAGGTCTGATGAGAGATGATGAAGGAGGCTCTTAGACTAGGGTCCCCATTCTGCTGGCCCTCAGGGTCTCTTTATAGCACCAGCACCTGGAAGAGCTGGAAGAACCTGTGAAATATGTCCAATTAACTCAATAATGAGTTAGGAGCCCAGTTAGACTGAAAACCTTCAGACACACCAGTTATCCAGGACATGGATTGTAATCCTCCTTCCTTACAGAGAGCTAACTGTGGAAAATCCCGGCATCATCACGGTACAGTGCACAACAAAGTGCAGTCACCTGGAGGAAAGCACTCTTAAACTATACAAGTCTGTGTACAGAAAGACCTGAGGCAAAATGCATTGCAGCAAATGTATTGTTTTAAAAGACGATTCAGAAATAACCCTGTCTGTGCAGGACACTGGAATGCTGCTCAGAACTAACCGACCTGCTGCAGATAACTGGGACTCTGGGCTGACTAGGAATGGGCAGCAAATGCAGACAGTAGCGCCTCTGTGTCTGTCCACCGTGTTGCCAAGTCTCACTGCAGTAATGCTGGACTGCTATTGGCAGAAAGTGACCATCTTCTCAGCACGAAATTGTCCAGGGAGAGCGTCCCACATTGTCTGCTGCCCAACCAATCCCCGAGCACTTAGAGGGAGGCTCGTCCCTCTTCCTACTGGGATTTAGAAAAGCCCTTTATGAGCAAAAGGCGTCGCCCCTGCAAGCTAAGGCTGATGAAAGCTGATGATTTCAGGCGAGGGTTTGTTTCCAGACCATTCTTTTTCTTTCTGAAAACTCTATCACTGTCAAGCCAACGTCTGGCTCTTTCTAGAGAGTTCTTCAATGCCTACATAAGAGTCTGTATCCTCTTTCAGACAACAGTGATTGTATGCTGAAATATTTATTATTATTTATTCCAAATAAAGGACAAAGAAATCAGGAATCCCCAACTTATTCCACCTTGTGGCATTTTGTAGAAAGAAGTACCTTGGCAATACCTTGACAGTCACAGGCAGACTCAAACTGGTGAGATCTGTTCACTCCACACACACTGTGTCACTCGGTCACTCCTGACACACAACCTGAAGGCCCTCAGGTGAATAAGTAGCACTGGATTGAACATTTCCTCTGTTGTGTACTCAATTACCAGGAGGGTGAAACATTAAAACTAACGGGTGACAAGATGAGCCTTTTTAGTCAGTTTGCTGAAATCCATTGGCATCTTGACATCACCGGGAGGTCAGTCGTCCTCTGATACAGCTGGCTTTAATGATCCTATTCTGTGCCAGAGATGCTTTTTCATGTCACTCAGTGAAATGCACATGAAGTGTTGAAAGGTTCTGTCATTTCTGGGCCTGGTGTTTCGACAGCTCTGGCACTGGCTATGTCATTTCAGTTCAAGGTCGAGAACCGGCGGAGTCTGGTCAGAAGTGATTATTTTGAGAAGGAGGCACCTCTGCAAGGCAGTGCTTTCAGCACGTCTCCTCTCTCACCTTTGTTTCTACTCTGGCAACGAACCACTTGTGTGATTCTTAGCCAGAAAAAAAGGGAACAGCAGGAAAATGGCAGTAAGAAAAAGAGTGCAAAAGGGAAACACCTTGGGAGAAGTGTTGTGGCACAGACAGTTTTCTTGCGGCACAGATCTGCCAGTGATGTCCCTCCACACTGCTAGGACACTGCTCTGAAGTGAAATCTGCTTCTGAAGCCCTTTTCAGGTCCCATTTCCCTGGTTCTTCTTGGTTTTCGGAATGTGATTCATCCCTGAGTTGTCTCTGTGATTTATCACTGAATTTCTTGCAAGGACACTTTATCCAAGCACAGCCCGATCAGCTACATTCGTATTTTCTGCATTAGGAACACACTTTATCCATCTCTATTTAATCATTTGCTGTCCCCAATGCAAATGTAAGCTGCATGGAAAAAAAAAATATTTTTCAAACAGCGTGATTTTAGGTCCTTCTATACACTGCACAATATGCACGGTTGCAATTATTTTTCTTCCCGAGTCAGCTGTAACCCCTGAGCTTTAAAAGACAACCCTGGAGAAGTAAAAGAAACATTTTGGTAAAAAGTTATTTTATAATACTGACGGATCAACCGTTGGATACTTCCAAATCACTGTTCAAGGGGAATGCGATCAGTAAACAGAAAACTGCCCTCACAGCAGGTATTAATAGAAACTTGGCATGGTTATATTATGTGGCCTATGCCAGGCCTGAAAATGTGCCGATAAGGGGTGTACGTGCAACCTTACAACATGCTTAACATGGGAGCTGGTCAGCTGGTACTGTCAGTTCACAATCCTTTCTTGTTGTCCTCACAGCACGCATATCCCAGATTCACTTTGATAGACTTTGTCTGTTTTTTTTTACTTGGTGTGCAAATTAAGTTCCAAGTGAATTTAAAATCAAGAATTGACAAAAAAACCAAAAACAATGCAGCATACTAAGCAAAAGCAACCCAGATTTATAGATTTCAGGTAAGGTATATATAGGTCTCCACCAGCTTTGTCAGTGTTGGAGGTTGTCAAGTGAATGAAAGCCTGGGTCGTTCTGTGACTATACATGTGCAGCCTTCAGGGCAAAGATGCGGCACGCTTCTTCAGAACAGAGCGAAACTGGAACCAAAGGACACGTGGAAACTATGGGGAAGTGCATTTAAAACTGAGAAAAGGAAGCACATGTTTAACTAAATGGTAGTGGGAGCGTGGAACTAGCTACCCAGGCTTCCTTCCTGGCTTCAAGAAATGACTGGATGGGATCTTTAGCTGCTACCAAACTCAATCTTTCTTATATTCTTGTGAAACCGCCACCTTCAAGGATTTCCATTCTTCTTTAATTTAAACTTTTATTCGATCCATTTCTTTTTTTATTTAGAAAGACAGCAGTGCCAGCCTGCCAGTTGTGTAGGAAGCAGTTTTTACCACCAGCTTTGTAGTTGCCACAGCAACAGAAGCAGCAGGAGTGTGGCTGAGGCCCTGCCATCTGCCTCTGCTGACGCCGAGTTTGTACTTTTTATACTGTAAGGAAAGACATCTTGCCTATTACACCGGATTTTTTTAAAATTCCGAATCTCCTGATGCCAAGTACGTCTAGTGTTTACAATGGGAAGAGAATAGGAAGCTGAATACCATGGAAGCAACTAAATCAGAATGGAAAAATGAAAGGCAGACAGGAACTGTAATAAAAATGTTCATGGTCAGTGTGCCAAAACTTGTCTGTCCCACCATGTTCAATAATAGTAGGAACCGGGCTATGTATAAAATCCACCATTAAATTAAACATCACTACAGAAGCCTCAAGACAGAGCAAATCTGATAAATAATAATCAATTGAAAACCTGTTTGAAAACAATTAACTTTCTAATTAAACTAATTTTCTTTGGTTTCCAGTGCTTCCATATTTAGAAATAATAGCCTAAACTTTTCAGCCCCAGCCCTCTGGAAACAGTAACCCAAGGCGGGGGTGGTGAAACTGTGGAATGTAGCAATGGACTGAGACGTGCACCCTTCCCCCCCCTCACTGGCCACTGGACACTTTATTTTGGGCGACCTTTCCTCTAGTAACCTTTCACCCACTTAGCCAGAGTGCTCAGAGGGAAGGTACTGATGATTAGCAAGCATTCTGGATCGCCATGGAAACCGGGAGCAGCAGCAGCAGCAGAGCAGGAAGGAGTCTTAAAGGCAAGTCAGATTATCTACCACAGGCATGTTTAGAATAACATTATCCTGGGATGTCACCTCACGGTCTTCAATACTAAACCAAAACCCTTGAAAAGGAATCTGAGGTTCTTCTTTTTCTAGAATTCATTAAGTTAACAACAATTTTGCCATGGACACAACATCCCCATGCAGGTGGGAGTCCCCTCAGACATTTTTTCCTTCTGGTGCAATGGGTACCAACCTTCATGCATTTTGCTGTCCTTCAGTCAACAGTTATGACACATAAGAAAGGTTACAAACGAGAGGAGACCATCCAGCCCATCTCATTGTTAGAGGCTAATTGATCTGAGGATCTAGTCCAGATGTTACTTGAATGTAACCAGTGTCTGTTAGAATATCAGGAGTGGGATTTGAACCTGCACCTCCAGAAGAGACCACAACCTGACCACGGCCATTAGACCACTTAGATGTCTTGACGAGAATGAAAACTTGCTCCTTCCAATGTCTTCATTTCTATATTTGTATCCTCAACCAGAGATACCGATAAGCCAACCCTGGTTATTACAGTTTAGAATGGGGTATATTTGTTCTTTTGTTTTAAGTAAATGGATACCATCTAGCCCTCACTGTAGCAAACAATTTGCTCAAGTTTTAGTTGGTGTATATGTTTGCTATATTTGAATAGGTAGACCTGGATGTTTCACTGTTTTAAAACGTGGCAATTACCTCTAGGAATCTATTAATTGAACTCTGTACTGTGTACTTTAGTGTATTTAGTTTTCAAAAACTTTCCTTTTCCTATAATCAAAACAGAAGATCTTCAAATAAACCAACTTGGCAAATGTGGGCATCTTAACCAAATAGAAAGAAAAAAACCTATAATCATTGAACCCCTTCCTGGTTGTGTGACTATAGCAGCTTGTTTCTCTTTATCTGTAAAAAGCTTTACTTTCTCTAGTGCATACTCAGTGGCCTCCAGTCTGTAGCTATCCCAAAGAAGTCGATACATGTTACACTCACTCCATATGCTTGAATTCCTGCTCTGTGAACTTTAGACACTTGATTGATAGATGCTACAAAGGACCTTTGTCCTCGTAACCTTTCACCCAGTTGCCTCTGATTGGCTGAAGGTGAAATACAGGCCTGCCCTCCCTCTCATGCCTTTAAGCTATTGTTAAGTGTCTTTTGTCCCCCTGAGTATTTACAAATGAAGGTGAACAATCACTACCTGAAAATCACACGTGATAGTACAGAGAAATTAATGCCTCGAACATCTCTATTGATTCAGATAGTAGTTACTGTAAATGTTGTAGTGCTCTCTGGTTCACGTGGGTATGCGCCCTCGCCGCTGCCGCCTCAGGTCGGCCCCCCACCGCTGGGGACTCGAACCCGGGCCGCCGGCGTCACTCAACAGAGACCCAGCCAGTTGAGCTAAAGGGAAATCTCCCGTCAGCCCTGCGGCTGCGGTCCCTGCCATTCACAGGGAAGGGCGGTGACGTCACCGCGCTGGTAAGCCGGCTCGCACAACCTGCAATGTCGACCATCTGCGTTACGTTGTCTTTCATTAATTGCCTAAAAAAAACTAAAAGATTGAGAATACAGGGTTACAGCTGGATACAGAAAGCACATCTGAAAAGAGCATTTTCATCCATGATCCAGTCCCAGGAATCTGCTAAAGCAGTGGACAAATTACAATGCATCTGATTGAAAAAGGCATTGAAAATCACTGCCATTAAACAAGGAAGAGAAAGAAAAAGAGCCTTTTGACATGTCAGCCAGGCAATGCATCAAACATTAAATGAAGCCACATCTTTCCAGGAAATGTTGTAGTAATCGGGGTCCTATTCCAAAATCTTTGCGGTCAAGGCATGGTGATACTCCAGACGGGATGCCAGCCCATGGTAGATGGATGGGCCAAAAAATTATAGAAGTATTGTTTTGGGTTATATTTTCAGTCTAAGAACATTGCTGTGTCTGTGTGTATTTGATAATATGGACATGTACTTCCCCTATTCTCCTCTTCCAAACCTTTTTCACATTTTTGTGAAAAGCCTCCACTCCTTGGTGAGAATCAGTGCAGAAAATACTACAATTTTGCTTCTTGCTTGAGGGGATCTATGGGGGGGGGGAGGGGTTGGCTGGAGGCATACAATAAGCTCTTGTCACTCTCAGACAGTGGTTTCATTTGGCAGGCCGCACAGCCAGGGGAAGGACGAGTCTTCGAAATGTCAGCTGTGTTGAAACAACAGCTGCTTTCTTCCCGGTCACCCAAGCCCTTTCCTCCAGATGGAGTAGGCCTTGCCCTATGGCCAGAGTGTACAGCCAAGACACCGTACTCTCCAATGACGGATCACTGGCAGCTAAGCCAATCGATAAAACAGGAAGCTCTCACAAGTGTGCAGAACGGAGAATTTCAGCTCAGTTAGTCATCGAACTTGACTCACCATCTTCCCGATCTCCTGACTTCTTATCAATAAGAATTTATATTACTGAGTGAAAAGAAAGTGCCCCAGTCCTTCATGGGCAGTGCAACATCAGCACTAAGATATGGGCCTGTGATTTACTGAATTTGTTTGTCAGATTCTTGACAGAATTCACCCCTGGTTTCTTTTTGGGCTCTATTATATTATAGCACATCCTTTTACAGAAGTTGATCGACACGTCATTTGATACCCAATAAATGTTTAAATCAATACTTATCTCAAACATATTCCATCTTTGTGCTGCAGAAACAGACACGTGTTTCTCTTTATGGTACAACATCTTTTCAAGACTTATCTGAAAAAAGCCATACTGGTGAATAGCATCAATAATTTGTTGTAAATGAGCACAAGGCTGTGTCTGGCCAGGTGAAGCAAACCTGGCCTACTTTTTTATCAGCTAGACCTGCTTGCGAGTTTGCTGTGCTGAGAGGCCCTTACATAATGTGTACATGCTGGAAACCAACAGTCTACACGTCTCTCACAAACTCCAACACATCACTCCTCCCAGCTTAACAACGCAGGCTATGTTTGCATTGGCTCCCGAGTTCAACATTAAAAGTTTATAGGGCAGTATTGAGAGCTTTTGGCACTAACTCAATAGCTTGTTTTCTATTTCTGTGACACCTATTCCTACATTTCTTTTTGTCAGGTTTGCAAAATTCAAAATAATTTTTGAATGCTGGAGAGCAGTCGTTTCTGGAGTGAAATGTGCAGGCTTGTCGACACAGCTGTACCAGTGCCTATTTCAGGCTAAAAATGCACCATTAGCTTGTTTTGCTGTGAATTGTGATGTGTCTTTAACCCCTGTCTTTCCCAGTGGAAGATGAAGTGCTGCCCCTGTGACTCCAAGAATCCCTATGGCCAAAATGCCCATCAAATCCAGAATGTCGTGGCCCAGGCTGGGCCCAACAGGTGGTGGCAGTCCAGGAAAGGTGAGACAGCGATGGGCCCTGCAGCCAGGAACGGTCTCAACCAGGTCTTGGAGGGCTGGGGCATGTGTACATTTTCATTGCAGTTCAGCAATTAATGACCCAGACTGGCTCATTATTGGCTTTATTGGGCCAAATTAACACTTCTCTCACCAGGACAACTTGCAGACATACTAGTACTCCAGCACCTTTACTGACACATCTGTCACAGAACATCTGCACTTCTGCAAGCCTGCTTAATGCATTATTGACAGTGCTGATTATTGTTACAATGATGTTGATGAACCATGTTTTCTATTATTACAATCACACAATAAGCATCTCACTACAACGTAAGAGCAGAAGAAATGTTCAGAATATTCACTTGCATTCCTGTGGCCTTGTCGTCCAGATGTGAACCCCGTCTCTCTCCAGTTTGACACGGATAGCAAGTTCCTGCTGCACAACCTGGTTCTGGACTTCAAGGTAAAGCCACAGCATCTGCTCACTGCAGAGAGGGGCACTGTCACATGATTTCGAAGATCTGTCGGTGGCGAAGCCACGCATTTACTGGTCGGTGTGTTGCAGGGACCCCGCCCGGAAGCCCTGGTAGTGGAGCGTTCCCTGGATTTCGGCAGGACCTGGCAGCCCTTCCTGTACTTGGCCTCTGACTGTCGCACCTCCTTCCCTCAAATCAGCACCTCTCCCCCACGCAGCCTGCAGGACTTACAGTGCCACACCATGCCTCCACTCCCACCGAACAGCTCCTACCAGGACCAGACAGTGAGGGACCTACATCAAGAACTGCCTCTTTTACAACTGCATATAGACTAAAACATATTTAGAAACAATTATTCAACTATGCAATACGGTGTCATCATGCAAGGGAATCATGATGAAAATGTTCAGATGTTCTTTCTCCTTTATTCTTGAAGCTTTACAAGCTCAAAGAGGGCTGCAATGTTGCTTGATTTTTGAAACAGCTGCATTAAAGTTAGATTCATTCAAGCAGAGGTTGCTTTCCCATGTGTAATATCCCCATGAAGACTGACGCATCCTTCTTCTTTTCTCTGTAGGTGCACATCAGTCCTATCCGCCAGGTGTCTGCCATCAACCTGCCGCAGAGCCAAAAAATTGAAAGTATGTAACAGTATCCAATCAGATTTGAACACATTACACTATGTTGCAAGCATACACCATCAAAATCATTAGGAACACATTCCTGGTGTTCAAACATGCTGATCTGAATCCTTTCAGTTTCTTCCCTTTGTTCTAATGGTTAAAAGCCCGGTAATGTAAAATCCTTCAACTTTTATCAGGGTGTGAGGTGCAATATTGTCATTTTAGTGAAAGCAGCAGTTTTCCAGCAGAAGCAAACTGAAGCTGAGCATCTTGTAAACATGAGGGCAGGATCACTGTACTAAACACCTGTTCTCCACTGTCCTGCTCTCTCCCAGGATTATCAGGCTTCACTAACCTGCGGCTGAACCTCACCAGGCTGGGCCAGCCCCCTCGTATCAGCAACGCCCGCGCGCCCAGTGCTTTCTATGCCCTGAAAAAGATGCAGGTCCAGGGTTCCTGTTTCTGCCACGGTCACGCCAACCGCTGTGTGCCCACTGCCAACCAGCTCCCTGGAATTCAGGTACACCTCCTTCAAGCAACATCAGAGCTTCACCTACGGTGCGCTATACATGCTGCCCTATTGTCATGCAGGGCCAAGATCTCTTTAATCAAATAAAAGAAAGTGAAAAGCCCCCCTCATTGTTAAACTGCGCTTAAACATTCTGACAATATTTTACACTACAGGTGCAAAATGTTTTATGGGAATAATAATAATAATAATAATAATAATAACTGCTAACACTTTATATAGCACTTGTCTGGCCACTCCACTCAAAGCGCTTCATAGGTAATGGGGACTCCCCTCCACCACCACCAATGTGCAGCCCCACCTGGATGATGCGACGGCAGCCATAGTGCACCAGAACGCTCACCACACATCAGATATCAGTGGGAAGGAGAGCAGAGTAATGTAGCCAAATCATAGAGGGGGATTATTAGGAGGCCATGATTGGTAAGGGCCAATGGGGAATTTGGCCAGGACGCCAGGGTTACACCCCTACATAAGTCATAGTGATGCTCCTAACAAGGTGTGTTTGTCTCCGTGACGGGGGGCAGGTGCACAGTGTCTGCGACTGCCAACACAACACGGCGGGAGTGAACTGTGAGCGCTGCGCTGACCTGTACAACGACCTGCCCTGGAGACCTGCAGAGGAGAGGAATCCGCACCAGTGCAAGAGTACGTGTCACCAAAACACCCAGCAAACATGAAGATAAACAGCCAGTGATACTCCGCTGACAGGGTCACTTCAGCATTCATTAAAACATGTGACTCTGAGCGCTGCATTGGTTTCAGTCCTGTTGCTGGTTTATATTGGCCAATGCTTTCAAGTGCTTTCATTAGAGGTTTTGCTTAAACTTTGATTTGCTTTGTGGGTGTAAAGACAGAAGTAAGAATGTGTTGATGCATATATCTTAAGAGACAAGTGTGTTGGAATAATACTGAAGATTTGGACAATTGCAAAAATTCCCTTTGAAATGTTCTAGTGCTGTGGAATGAAAATATGCCAAAAACAGAAGAAGTGCAAAAGCACTCTGACCTCTCAGCATTCTTAAGCTTCGACAAGACCCAGGATTGAGATCTGGCCCCTCAAACCTCTGTTGTAAGAGTAACTCTTATCTCTGCAGAGTGCGAGTGCAACAACCACGCCCAACGCTGTCGATTCGACCCTGTGGTGTACGAGGCCAGCAGGATGGTCAGCGGAGGGGTGTGTGAAAACTGCCAGCACCACACCACTGGCCGGAATTGTGAGAAGTGCACCCCGTTCTACTACCGCAACCCCCAGAGCACCATCAGCCGGCAAGATGCCTGCCTTCGTGAGTATTCCTAGAATGCCTCTGTGGGTACTGCCATGAACACCAATCAGAGGAGGTAGCATCTGTACGTACAGTCCAGCCATACAACTGAGAGAGCTGTTGTCAACCCATGCCTTGGTATATGGGAATCACTTTTCCGCCAAGGCACGGACACATACCTGACAGCACAATTATTAATAGTTGCCCCAGCAATATGCCTACATGCGGGTAGAATGCAATCCGGCAACCCCATTTTAAAAATACTCCTCCGATAGTGGCATGAGAGTACTGTCATCAATTGACATCGGAACACAGAGATCGGCAAGTTTCATATCAATGCCTCAGGGTAAAATCAACACCAACCACTTGGTCACCAAAACATTGTTCACTTCTTGAAATTCTTGAAAGAGATTTCAAGCTGAGAGGCGCCGGCATATCTCCCAGCTACAAGGTTCCGTTCCACACTCGGGTCGATTTTAGTGGATTCAGGATCACAAGGCTGGAGACAGGCCGCCTGTGGCAGCTCAGCTGTGGAGCGAAGGCGGGCTGAGCCGGGCCTTTTCTGCGGTGCCGGAGTGTTTGCTCACTTCTCTGTCCCACAGGATGCCAGTGCAGCGTGGAGGGAGCGGAGCGGGGGGGGCAGTGCGACCCCGAGACGGGGGCCTGTTTCTGCAAGGCCAACGTGGAGGGCCCACGCTGCGATCGCTGCAAGGCGGGGTACTACGGGCTGAGCGCCTCGGACCCTCAGGGCTGCAAGAGTGAGTCACCTACCGGGCTTGTTTGTTCATCGGTTCTCCGGCCTTAGAGATGGTGGCACAGCTGTACAGAACCCTGTCAGACCCACACAAGTGCCCTCTGAACTAGTGTTAGAACAGCTGGGACAAAACACTAAGCACACCATGGAGCAGACACAGCTGGCCTTGCACGTCTTTGCTTTAGACATGCAGGAGAATCAAAGGACAGCTCCACTTTCCAGGCAATGGGCACGCCCCTCCATCACCCCCACCTGGATGATGAGACAGCAGCCAAAGTGCGGCAGTACACTCACCACACATCAGCTATCAGTGGGGAGGAGAACAGAGTAATGAAGCCTATTCATAGATGGGGGGTTATTAGTAGGCCATGATTGGAAAAGGCCAGAGGGAAATTTGGCCAGGACACTGGGGTAACACCCCTTCTCTTTTCGAGAAACGCCCTGGGATTTTTAATGACTACAGAGTCAGGACCTTGGTTTCAAGTCTCATCCCAAGGACAGTGCCTTTTTACAGTGTAGTGTCCCCATATACTGAGGCACTAAGACCCACACGTGATCTTAGTAAGCGGGTGGGCGCTCCCTACTAGTTCCACTAACACCTCTTCCAGCAGCAACCTTAGTTTTCCCAGGAGATCTCACATCCAGGTACTGACCAGACTCACACCTGCTTAGCTTGAGTTGGAAGCCAGTTGTGAGTTGCAGGGCGATATTGCTACTGGCTGTGAAACAGACACATAAGTATGCAAACGCATAATAAGAAAGGTATAATTATATGATTATGAAAATTGTATTTCCAATTTAGAAAGTGTGGGTGTTTGAGATGAACATGGATACATGAAGAGCTCTGTTTAACTGTACTGAAAAAATCCTCTGTAAGAATCTACTTTATCTCAAACCCTAGAGTGCTCCTGCAGTGTGGTGGGCTCGGTGCGTGAGCAGCCCTGTGACCCCTTGACCGGCCAGTGTCAGTGCCTACCCAACTTCATCGGCCTGACGTGTGACCGCTGTGCACCCAACTACTGGAACCCCTTCTCCAGAAATGGCTGTGAGCCATGTAAATGTGACCCCCGCAACTCCTATGGCACCTCTTGTAACCAGGTAGTGTGAGAGGCTGAGCCTTGCTCTTGCTCATCAGAACCAGGGAGCTTGGAGTGTTGTGGGGACACCTAGTGGTCATACATATGAAACACAGGAGTCCCATTCTCACAAGTAGAGATATCAGTCAATATTTGAGTTGTCTAGAACACAGAGCATATGATGCTGTGTTGCAGTGTTTGTGTTCGATAACGTGTTGGTTGTGCAGCTGAAAATGTGATCCGTGTATTTTATCATGTAATGTATTGTGCGTGATATGTAGCTGACAACATAATGTGCGCTTCTTTATGAAATCTTCTTAACAAGTGTTTTCCTTAGCACCCAGCTTTATACTCAGTCGAATCCTTAACAGAGCTAACAAGTTGCTTCTATGGGACCTTGGGCAGTTTTTCTACTCAAAAGCTAAAGATCCTAAGTTACTTAAGAATGGTTACAAATGAGAAGAGGCCTTTCAGACCGTCCAGTTAACTTTTGAGACTATTCTAGCATCTAGCACACTTTTGATCCTCACATTTAACATGATTAGGAATTGAAAACAAAGAGTTGTAATTAGGCCTATCTATGAAGCCCTCACATATGTGAGACAACCAGCAGGTATGGGGATCCTCCAGGATCAGTGTTGGGAATCCCTGCTATTGATGTCCTATGGGTTTCAATAGAAATGTCCCAGTTCTGAGACAAAGGACCTGTGGGTTTCTATAGAGAACTCAGAAACTGCCATTGAAAACCTTTAGAGAAAACCTTTAGATCCATTCAACAGGGGTAGTATGACTGACTCCATGCTCTGTGTGCGTTGATCAGTTAACAGGTCAATGCGAGTGCCGACCAGGCTTCGGAGGAAGGACTTGTACGGAGTGCCCAGACAACTCGTATGGAGACCTGCGCACCCGCTGCCTGCGTATGTACACTTCTCTGAGTCCGTCTGTCAGTTCACTGTCCATAGCAGTCTCTGGAACCGGCTACGATGGACTGGTGTCCTGTCCAGGGCATACCCCGCCTTGCACCCTTTGTTTGCCGGGATAGGATCTGGCTCCCTTGCGTCCCTAAATTGGATGAAGTGGTTAGAAAATGGACAGATCTGTATCTGTAGTTCTGGGTCTCTCCCCGACACGACCTTTGGGAAAATGCTTGTGAATCACAATCTGTGTGTAGGCCTATATCTCTCCTGGCGTTGCAGAGGAGTCATCTTACACAAATGACTTAACAGTGCTTCCGGACATACCCACAGCAGATGTCTTGTCAGGAGGTCTTTCCACTGTTGTGGTGAAAGACAATCCTGTCCGTGCGAACAGCTGACAGGCTCTCTCTGGCTCTTCCTCGTCTGCACAGCATGCAACTGCGACCCCTTGGGCACGGTGAGAGCCGGCTGCGACAAGACCACGGGCGCCTGCCTGTGCCAGCTGGGCGTGACGGGGCCGCGATGCGACCACTGCCAGCGCGGGCACTGCGACCGCTACCCCAGCTGCCCTCTCTGCCCCTCCTGCTTCTTCTCCCTGGACAGAGAGATGCAGGGCTTCTCCAACACACTGGACAGCCTGTCCAAACAGGCCATGACCCTTCCAGGCTCTTCCGACCAGGACCTGGGGCCCAGGATTCTGGGCATTGAGTCCACTCTCCAGCAGATGAGGGACCGTCTTCCCTACCCACCTCCCTCCGACGGGCAAATCACCGAAGCCATCAGCACCCTGCACAGACTGAGGTAATACATGGTGTGATAATGGCTTTTGCTGGGTTTTGGCTCAAGTGTTCCAAAACATCATTTATAAAGTAGAGTGAATATAATCAGAAGTAATCACATGTGTGTGCAATACAGCCAGATTGACACGTATCAGCCCTGCATTACAGATCATTGCAATGTATAGCATGAATTGTGCAGTGTATATATAATACGCTCACATTTAATTAACATCTAATCAGTTGTGAATGTCACTACTAGTATGTAAGGCAAAATTATTTTTTCAAAGCTGCATATCATCCAACAATGACTATGATATGTTTCTATGATAATGCAGTGCAGTGCTGTACATAAAGTAACTTTTTTCAGCAATCAAAAAAATAGGTTTGAAGAGGTTTATTAGTGAATTTAGCAAAAGGAATTTAAGATTGTGAGTCTAGCAAAAGAAGGAAAAAGGGTTGCTGAATGTGGTCATGAGTTGACAGGCTATGTTAGTAAGCTGATTTTTAATTTATTTAGGAATGTTTGTGTGTTTGGTTCGCCCAGGACCAATTTTTGTTTCAATTGTATAAGACACTTGCAGTATAAAAAGGGACTTTTACTACAGTAAGAAAAGTGATTGTGATTATCTCATTGTCGTGACCCAGCAATGCATTAATTAAATCCCCACCCAAGTGACATCCAAGCCTCTTTCCCAGGGACCAAGCCAGCCGACTGAACCCTGACTTCTTCCTGGTGGACCAGAGCACGTCACTGAACAGACAGATAGACAGCCTGCAGACCGAGCTGGGAAGTATCACCCTGCAGTACACCAGCAAGAGGGACTCCGCGAACAGAATCCTTAACGGCATCCCGACTGGTGAGAGTCTACTTACACCACTGCACCACCAGGGGGCAGAATTCCCCACAGAGAAGTGCTTCTCTAAAACCAGGATTCTAGTCCAGCAAGAGCACACATTCAAGCCTGCACAGCACCTAAAATGCTGTCAGGTGTGGCGCCCTTAGTTCACACAGATATAAATAAGATTAGCAGCAAGGCTTAACAAGAGCAACAGAACACCTGCTGAAAGATTTTTTTTTGCCTCGAAGTGACAAATAGATAAACCAGGTGAACTACCAATGGATGGATGTATTTTTAAATAAGCATCTATATTCATTAATTTATTCGGACTCAGAAGCATGGGTCATATTTGTGATACTTTTAGACCCACTGTAGTTTTCTGCCTCCTTTAAATAAGGTAAACTGAATCTTACAAAACCATAGAAATCTTTCAGGAGGCTTAATGAAGAGTCCCTATAGGTGTCTGAAAGGAATTTGTCATGTGTTTGTCAAAAAGGACTTTGTTTTCAGAAATAATGTCCAGTACACCCAGTAAACTTTTGAAAAAGTCCAGTAAACTTTTTCAAAAACTTGCTAACATGTGCCTCCCCCCGGCCCTTGTCCTCCTCCAGGTGCCCTGTCCACCATCCAGTCGGCCTATCAGGAGTCGGCGGACGCCATCAAGAAGGCGGAAGGCACCAAGGTGCTGGTGGACCAGTCGGCAAGCCAGCGTGGAGACGCAGCGGCCCTGGAGGGACAGATCCAGCAGGGGAACAAGAAAGCACTGGAGAAACTCAACAGCCAGCTAGCCACTCGGCCTGACCTCACACCCACCGCTGCGCAGGTTCGAGAGAGAAAGAGGGCTGGGAACCAGCTCGAGAGAATGAGAGGAGAAAGGGACAAACTGGCGAGAGAGAAAAGACAGAGAAACCAGGCTGAGCTTCCCCTGCCGGCAGGGAGGAACACTAACAGAGATGCTCTTCCTGTTGTACTATTAGAAATTCTCAGGGATCACGGAAACTTTCTTTCCTCCCAACATAATCCTAGAATTCCCACATCTATCAGGATCACAACACCTATGGATCCATCTGGGGGAGGGTGGGAGTAAAAGTTGGCAGCCTAGTACATGACCTTGCTATTACAGCCTGAGGAACAGGGAAAATGCCTCTACAAATAAGTTACTGCTTTGCCAATTTTTATTGCATGAATTCACTGGTCAGGCTGATAAAGCTCATTTCTGAGGGAGAAATTGAGAAAGAGCACATCTGAGAGAGAGATCTGTAAGGGGAGAGGAAAAGTGAAAGACAATGCACTGAACTTTGAATGCTACAGTATAGCTTATTGTAGGTATCTTAGTCACTTAAAATGCATATCTGACTCCAAAAGTAAGATGTTATCATACAGAACAGAGAGTTTGGAATATGAGGGGGAAAAGACAAATGGTAATTTGGTACTTTTAGTGACACAGACAAGTTCTCAAAGATTTTTCTATCATGGTTAAAATGTCTATCAGCTGTAATGTAGGATCATGCTGAAAGAGCTCACAGCTTCTTCGGTGGAGGGAATGTAGGATGTTGGCATCACTGATTATTTCCTATCATTAATATTGCTCCTCTTCATCACTTTAGGTGTGTGGCAGCACGCGCTCCACCCCTTGTACTCCCGTGCAGTGTGATGGCCAGCTATGCCCAGGCCCCAGTGCTCCCCCTTGTGGTAACAGAGACACCTGCACCGGAGCTCTACCGCTGGGGAACAAGGCCATGGCAGACACAGAAGAGACCAGATCCAGACTGAGGGAACTCAGCTCTAAGATCCAGCGAGCTGCAGCAGAGGTACGGCACCACACCACTGGGCCCTGATCCTCACAGGCAGGCACATTACAGCCTGCTCTCACTCGGCTTCATCTTTTTTTGTTTTAAAGGTTGTTTAGACTTTGTTCCCTTTCAAAGTGTTTCAGCCAGAAAATGAGAAATTCCAGCTAGTTCAATTATTGAATTTGGAGTGCATCCAGATGAAGAAATTTAGTGAAAACGTCATTGTAGCAATTTTATTTTAGGGAAAAGAAACCACAAGCACCTTCTCACCTAGGATTTTGTTCATTCCTGTACATATAGTCCAAGTAATTTTGGTTACACTGATGTCTCACAGATTTGGAAACATGAAAAGCTCCAGACTGTATTATTAGGTGATGAGACATATTCTTAGTGGTTAACCCTATCTGCATCACTTCACCCAGATTAAAGAATATATCATATCAAGACCTAGAGGCTTGGTTACACGTTGCAAAGGACAAGAATGATGTAAACTGCAAGGCTGGTATCAAAAGACGTCACACAAGAGACATTTCTTGTTAAAGCATGACAGGACAGGAAACCACCAGCATAAGATTATTATTTGAAAACCTCTAGGATTCACCTCAAGAGAAGTACATTCTGGATTCACATTCCCAGATTACAGATGCTAAAATTGGTATATGTCCACACATCCTACTGTTTAGTTAATAAGATGTATGTTAAAATGGTAGGGTATATAAATATCTGTAATCATCGCCATTAGGTAAAGTGATAAATTTAGTATTGTTATAAATAAGTTGCTATGTCAGAAGTTCCGGGTTAAAGCCTTCCATAAAACTTGACCTGGAAAGACACAGTTTTACAGGTGTTGTCTGTAGTCATTACATTTTCATTCCCTAAAGGTTCAAAACAATTTAAATGAAATCAATTAATGATGATATTAATTCAGAGATCTTTTCGAACAAAAGTCTGCATACTCTTTAGCCCACAGGCACCATAGTTCCCTTACCTAAACACAGTACATGCTTATCTGATGCAGATTCAGAGACCCTAGATGTACACCAACACTTCACTTGTCAATGTTTTTTCACACAGATCCAGAACACCCAGGATTCAGCCAATCGTGTCAGGCAATCCACAGACAAACTTGCCAATCAGATTAAGCAAGCACGGAGAGACCTGGATAAGGACATGCAGGACACCCGAGACTTTGTCCAGCAGCTGAGAGAGTTCCTGTCAGGTAACATGCTGTACAGTTTCTTCCAACTCAGGCTTCAATCAGTCTTATGAGGTGCTACAGAAGCTTTTGTGCCCGGTGCAAGATTAGCACTTGTTTTCTGAAAAAAAGCTTTGAAAGTGAAGTATAGCAAGAATATATCAGGGATGAAAAAGAGAAACTGTTCCATTTATCAATAGTTTTATAAGATTAATAATCAATGGAACTTTATTTGAGGAGTGCAATGGTTAAGGAAAAGTTTTGACATTGTCCTGATAAATATGAGTAATTACTGAAGACAGATTAAATAAAGACTGTTTTCAGTTCTGTGAAAGAGGCATGTTGGAAGAAGTGTTTCATCAAGATTAAAAGAGTGTGGCTGCTGTATCCCGTCAGCTCTGTCCCCCACCACAGAGGGTGCTGATTTGAAACCCCCTCCTGTCTGCATGTCCTTCAGACCCTGACACAGATCCAGAAGCCATCCAGACAGTAAGCGAGGAAGTTCTGAACACAAAGCTGCCGCAGAGTCTGGATGCCCTGAGGAGCAAAGTGGACGAGATCAGGAGAATTGCGGCAGGTCTGCCCGACAGCAGGAAAGTCCTGGAGAGCACTGGGCCTGAGCTGGACCACGCCAGAGAGCTCCTGCGCAAAGCGGAGACAGCCAGGTAGGACGGACCGTACAGACATTCTACTCTTACACCACAGCCCTGAATAACTCAGCACAGCAAAGCGCACTACAGTGCCCTTCAGAAAGGATAGTGTGGGACACCAGGCCAACATCACACGGGTAAAGCACATTGAAATCATGGTCACATTTGCTCCACATTATCCAAGGATAGCCTGGCAAAGAAATGCAGGTATGTTTTGATTCATGCAAACGTATTTTGTGAGTTTTTGGTTTACCATGCCTCAAGAATATATATCACTTCTTAATTTAGGACAAATTAGAGCTCACCATAACACACTTTTGTACAGTCAGAACCAGATAGCTTGGCAGAGGGTATGAGGCCATTTACATTGGGCTATTGTGCACAGGTATGAATGGAAGAGCTTGGGTGACCCTCAGGCAGCTGGGCCATCTCTGTCTCATTCCAGCAATCATTCAGCTCCCATCATCTTTCACTTGCTAAATACATCTACAAAAGGTCTGCTGCAGTCTGTACTTTATGTTTATGTTAAATAAAAAAATTAAATCAATAAACCAAAACAAGCTACTTCATGAAAAAAAAAGTTTATAGACAGTAAAAAGATCAAACCTAAATCTGAATAAATAAAATGACTGCACAAAACTAACATTGCTAATCAACTAAAAAAAACAAATTTGAAATTATAAATCTGGTTTCACAGCTATGGGCACACAACTGTACATCTTTCAGCATCCACCAACAACAACATACATTGTACATGAAGCTGAGAAACATTAATGAGCTTTTAGTTTAAAGATGGTTTTCAGTACCATTATATAAACATTACAATGAATTCATGTGGAATTGTTTTAATATGGTGTTTCAACCCTGTAGTTGGAAGTGGACCTGCAAGACACTCACACTGTTTAGATTTATTGTTATGGGACATTATTTTTTTTAATTCATGCTGCATATTTCAGGAATACAAATCAGGGAAAACACTGCAAATTTTCAGAAGGCCATTTTCTAAATGACTATAAAACAGTGAAAAATAGTGCTGCCAAACTACAGCACAACATATTACAAAGACAGTGCAGTATCCAACACAGGCCACCAATGTGCAGTACAGCACAACACAGCACAGATCTCTGCAGTGCAGAATAGTTCAGTACAGAACTTCATATTATCCGTTTAGATAAAAAGGTACTTTTTCTAACTTCTCCCTAAAGTGCACAAATACAATACCAAGATTTTTACTAGACATAAAACACAAGAGGCAGCACAGTGGCACAGAGGTTGGCATTGCTGCCTTGGAGTGCTGGGGACCTGGGTGAAATCTATATGGACTCTGTATGTTCTCCATGTGTTCACATGGATTTCTTTTGGGGGCTCCGGATTCCTCCCACTTCCAAAAACATACATAAGTTAACTGGCTTCTGGGTGTATTTGTGATTGTCTGCCCTGTGATGGGCTGGCACCCACAGCTCGCTGGCACAGCCTCTAACTCCTCCACAATCCTGACTTGGAAGAAGTGGTCAGAAATTACATGGAGGGGTAAATCACATATCAGAGTGTCCATTACAGCTCTTTTGTTAAGATGGATTTTGGGGTCACCAGTCAGCTGTGCGTTGCAGGACCCAGGCCGTTCTGATGGAGGAGAATGTGAACCAGGTGCTGGACACGTTGACCAGCGAGGAGAGCTCTCTGAGGAGCCTGGAGACCAACGTCCAGGACACCATGAGGATTGTGGATGGGGTGAAGAATAATATCAATGAAGTAAGCAAAATGAGGCTACCAAGGGTAGCTCAACCAGTAAAGGCATAACTCTCTGCCCCTGCTGCTCAGCCATTGGCAACTGGAGCTCAAATATCTCAATAACCAGCTGTACGGGGATTCCTGAAGCACAGGTTCAGGTTAAGCTCATAGGACACTGGTGACCATACACTGTAGTCAGGGAGAGCTGCATCTCTCCTCTCTTGGAAGGTCAAATTATCTGCTATGTGCTGCATGCTTACTATGCTTAAGAACAAGGCCCCTTTTAAGACTGTGTCCTACATCCATGTTAAAACTCACGCACAGTTCTTAAGAATCTCCACTCTACACAATATTGTGATTTAGTTTCATCCTCCTCAGGCACCAGTACTCTGTGTAACACAGAATCCAACACTGTCTTCAGCGAAAAACTCGCTCCATCTTTAATATTTTAAAGATGCTAAATTATTATTATGAGAATTCATCACAGTACAGCACAGTGACATGTTCAGAAAAACAGTGAAGCACACAGAACCAATAATGACAAGAATATAACCACCAAGAGCTGCTACATTGACATAATGAAAAGGCAGATTGTAGATTAAAATAACTACTTAATCTTACCTTTAAACACTAGACTTAAATTCTCTTTAATATTATTAATTTGGTTTATTCATTTGTGTTTATGCATTTCTATCTTATTGCAAAGCACCCTGAGATGATGAGCCATAGAAAATACAAATTATTACACACCTGTTGTCCTAATTATGTTTTATTTCAATTACATTTGTAGGATTGTACTCCTATTGCCAGGTGTTTTGTATATCAGTAATGTAATGTAGGATATGTGCATGACTGTTTTTGTCCTCAGTGTGTAGTAAAGTAGCTTTAGATCTGCAAGGACTCAAACAGGATATCAGATGACTGGTCCTGTGAAGAGAGTTTAAAGCATGTCTCTCTCTCGACCTCTCCAGATCGAAGGCCTGCTGAACCCAGCACAGAAAACTCTGGGAGAGCTGGCTGTGCAGATGGACCAGACAAAGCCACAGCTGACGGAGCTGAGGGACTTGGTCCAGTCCACTCAGCAGCTGGCGCAGCAGGCTGGGGGGGACGTCAGTCGTGCTCAGAGTGAGGCCAATGAAGCCGAACAGGTGAGACAAGGAGGGGAGGTGGGCAAGGGACGGTGCTCATGGGAATGTTACACCTGTGCTGGGGGCAGAATAAAAAGATATTGGAGTACTGCACATACTGCAATCCACATTCATTCTTCGAACGAGAAAAATGTCAAAATACCTACTGAATCTTAATCACGGGTACTGACAGCCCTTCATGCAAAGCTCCCAGGCTTTTTTCTTGTGGTGTCTCTTGGCTGTTCATTGCTTTAAGCAGAACTGTAATACCTTTTTACATAAGGTTGCAAAAAAGGTAGCTGATAGCGAATTGATCTGAGGATGTCACCCAGACATTTCTTAAAAGAAAACAGGGTACTGGCTTCAATAGCTGGGTAGCTTGTTCTAGACCCTACGCTTTGCATAAAACACAACACTGCCTCCTATTCTTTGTTTTAAACTTACTTACCTGCAGTCCCTACTTGTGTCCTTTGGCTTGATAAACGCATTTTGGTGATTTAGAGAGGCAGCACCAGACATGACTGTGTACACGGAGACTTATTTCTCCATGTAGGGTAGTTGGGATCAGGATTCCCCAAGAAAAGGTAAATATTTGGTTTGGCCCTGCCTAGGTTTTGTGGATTTGAGTCCCCTGGAAAAGCATCACCCATGAGCTTGCAATATTGTCGGTGAGAGGCTCATTCTCCTCCACTCCACACTAGTTCTGCTCTTGGGCACCGGAAAGCTCCAGTGAGAGACTATGACAGCTGGAGGGAAGAGAGGAGACACACAAACCGGGGGGCCTGCATGCATCTGTAACACGGGGCTGTGCTGTGTCCTGTGCAGGAGCTGCTGTTGCTGGAGGGCCAGTATAAGGAGCTGATGAGGAAGTGGTCGGGCGGAGCTGGCCAGTCAGGGGGAGGTGCCTCGAGCACCACACTCCAGGAGCTGCAGCAGGAAGCCAATGACCTGATCCTGCAAAGCATGAGCATGATGAGGACGCTCTCAGGTGAGTCCACCGGGAGGTGACAGCCCCAAATCCTGTTGCTCCTCTCTCAGGTTCTCCCCAGAGTGAGAAAGGAAGACTTTCATTCAGCAATATGCACAGCAGGTAAAAAGATGATGTAGAGTTTGATTGCACAGAGCAACTTATCAGGCCTCGGCCACAGGGATCAAAGCCTGCACCCTGGCATTGCCAGCGAGGCTGGGACTGTGCCCAATTTTATCCATCATCAACATAGTGTTTGTCAAAGATCCCAAGGACATGGTGATACGTGCAGAGCTGAGTCTGCATCTGACTACAGCACAACATGAATAACAGACTCTATAAATCCTTCACACAGAAGCAAAAATAATATAGATCAAATGATGGTCAAACAACATCAGTTCAGTTCAAGGTTAAAACTTAAATGATCAGTCTTAACCATGGCATGGGTGAAAAAGCGGATGATTATATATGCAGCGATCAGGGTGCATGTTTAAGGAAATGGTTGTAAGGACGGAAGCCCTGACCCATGACTTTCCACCCCCCTGTACAGAGAGAGAAGGCTCCCTCCTGGAGGCCAACGAGGAGCTGCTGATCAAGTCCCGCAGGCTGGAAGGGATGGAGGAGGAGCTGCAGAAAATCTTAGATGACATCCGGCAAAAGGCCAGAGTCTTGAACACCTGCCAGGGATAAGTCCCTGTCCACGCCTTCGGCCTATCACAGCTCTTGCTCGAGACACTTTTCTATTTATTTATTTCTGGAAACAAAAGCTCCCTTGAAAAATGCAGTGCAATTACAAGCTGAAGGTTTGGACAATTTCCTATGTACGTGGAGGTTTTTCTGTCCCATGAGTGGAAGGCAAACTTTGCACAGTTGTGCCCATCATGGTTAAGCAGGGTGGAAAATGTTTACTTCTGATATGGAATATGGTAAGATCCTATCACACTGTAGAGAAGCACACAGATATATCTGTGTTATCAATATGTTGTAAAGTCTTTGTACTTTATATATCACAGCGGCTTTGTGTCAATGGATTTTTGCAATGACTTTTTTTACACACCTTCAATTTTCTTCCCGATTAAAGAGCATTAACGAGATCTAATGGAGTGTAACCTTGTATTTACAATGCCCGTATGCTTCTATACTGAGCGGAACACAACTGGCTGGTTATTGGTGGGCCAGGGTTGTGTCGGATTTCCACTAAGGAGCAGCTGCAGTAACTCGCCAGATGCTGATGACGACGTTAGGGATAGATGCACTGTTTCTCCAACTGGCAGTAAACAGGGTTGATTGATTTACAGTATTGGGAACCTGGGCACAAAAGAGCTTTAGATCCCCTTCAGCCACTGAAAACATTACAAAACCATGCATACAGTTATGCCATTTAATGTTGACACATTGCATCAACAACCATATGTAATCAGTTTTATTATGCACACAATATCGGCCTTCAAAAAACGATTTAGTGCATCACAACAAAAGCCAAAACAACCACACTGACTGCCCAAGTAGTAATGAATTAATAATATGTTGCATACAGCAAAAAAAATCACAGACCACACATGCTCTTGTAATAAATTATTTTAGTTAACAGCACTCTTTACATATGATGTGAGTAAGCACATCCGTCAAATAATTGAGGTTATGCTCTACGATTCTGCCAGTTATTCGAGATTGCAAGCCACTTGTACTAAGGCCTCCTTCATAAAAAAAATAAGTACTACATATAATATTGTGGATTACGTGTACTACGTTTAACCACTACTGCAGCATTTTGAAGAAAAGAAATACGAACAAAATATCATAAGACGGTCTTACCTTCAAGTTTCTTCCTTATTTTGAAAATCGTGCACCATGTTGTTAAAACTGTTTTGTGCACCAGTTCCGATTCTATTACCAGCAGAGATAAAAGTATATTATGGACCAGAGTTAATTTCTTATCCTTGTTGTGGGCCACCTTTCCTTACAATCTGCAGCATCTCGGTTGAGGTTCATTCAGTACAAAGAATTTAAATTGCACGAGTTTATCAGGTATGTTCTTAATTGTGCTTTGGCTCCGAATGTCTTTGCTCTGTTAAACTGCAAATCTCCTATCACGCCACTAGAGGCCCTTGTTTTACGACTTCATTTTGATAAGTCGAACAAACCTTTCAGCATTTCCCCCCTAACGCAGGACGTGTATCGCGTTTCTCTAAATCGTTTTGTTCTTCGTTCTTCTGTTTCTGACTATTCTTTGAGGACTTGACGTCATACTCAACGGTGCAGGTCGATCCTTTCGCGCTGTAGATATTGTCTGCTGTTTCTCAGTTCTCTCTTTTAAAGTAATGATTTATTCTTGATACTCTTTAACCTTAACCTCTCACTATGTGAGTTTCCTCTGAGCAACCCCACTTAAGTGATGTTGATCCATAATGCCTGCTTATTAAGCGCGTTCAAAATGGTGACGGATATTTTTCGTGGACAGGGTAACTCTTGCCAACCGACCAAGCACGAAACAAGTCATTTTCATATCGCAATGCAAGTAAAACCCCGTTCACGGTATGGTCTGTACTGCAATATTGCAACCAAAGAATCTGATGTTTTTTTCTCACCACGTTTCTCTGGGCACTTCTGGGCCCATGAACTAATCTGCCTCTGGTAATTGAGTTTATCCTTTGCTCACCCAGCTATATCCCATGTTCAATGTGAGAGAGAAGCCTGCGCCAAACCAGCACAGATCAGCCAGCCGCTTAAAGCCAATAGGAAGTTCTTAATGGGATCAATTATGGAATTCGGTCAGGGCAACGATTTAGACAGCAGACAGGATGAAAGCAGACACACTTACTCTTCCAAACTTTAAAATCAAGAACAAAGATGATCAAATGGGACTGCAGTTATAGCATTTTTATTAAAAAACAACCTTCCAAATTTTCCAGTACACTATCAGATTTTTATTGATAAAGATCCTAAAAAAATCCAAGTATAGATTTTTTTTACACAATACACAGTCACAGATTTCCAGGTTGAGACATCCTGGTTGTACCAGAACAACAGTTTTAACAGGTCTGTAATGCCAGGTTGCATTAGCAGTATTTTTAATCACCAATATAGATATATATTTTTTTTTATTACAGAAACAAATATGAACATCTATCGCCCAACTCTCTTTCTGTGCTCTTAAGATGTGGGCACTAGAAAGCTGTAAAATCACAAGACATATCTACAGTAATAAGACATTCACATCTGTTGGCGAGTTAGTAAAGTTATCAGTTAATAAGAACTACAATTGCTATGCATCCTTAAACTCCAGTCATTTTTTATTTTAAAAAACATAACATATAATATAAAAATATTTAACACATGACTTTTAGGAGTCTTAGAAAAGGAGAGCACAGCTAGGCCTCAACAAGTCTAGAAACTGGAACTGTTTCATAACAGTTTGATTTACATCAGCCTGTCTACTTCGTCTCCATTACAACAGAAATCTTCAGCTTCACAATTAGAAAAGAGAAACTAAACTCCCTTAGAAGTTAAAACCTGTCTAACTAACGACTGCAACTAGTTTGAAGTAGAAAATAGCTCTGGCGGTAACTCACTTTTTTAAATTTTGTCTTGAAATGGTTGTAAAAAACATTTTAGCAGCAGACTTAACTATATTCATGGCAGCGGCATATGATAATTCTCTACACAGAAACCAGTGTAAAAAATACATGCCATGTTCCACAGATACATTTTGTTCAAAATACAGTTCTCATCACAAAGCATTTCCACAATTACGAGCGCAAACTTAGGAAAAAATGTATTCTTTGTTTTGAATTCACATGACAATACAACACTCATTCATTATCCATGCATGCTAATACAGAGGTTTAATTAGCAGACATAAAAAATAAAGTTTGTTTTTCCTTACATTTTGGGATTTAAACGTTCAAGAATCGGTTATTTCTCCTAGACAGTTTACGATCTGTCTTTCAGTTCTGCCCACTGTAGGATTTCTCGAAGAAAAACTGATGTTTTCTAGGCACTCGGTATTTTGGATGCAGGATCCAAACACAGCCTGTAAGACTTGTGACTCCCGCTGAACAACAAACGGCAAACAGCTCAGCTGAACAACACGCAGTGGGCTGGCTCACATGTACATTGCAGAATGCCAGAGAGCTCTCTCCAGACACTGGAGCAAAACAGCTCTGCAAGAAAAAACACAGAACGTTTTGTCAGTACAAGGCGACCTGCAGTTTGAAACACTATATTATCAATCAGACATCAGCTGCATGTTTTATTCACTTTCTTTGCCCTGTGCATTCTTGTACCACATTGACATATCGCTACCATTCTTCATGAAGTTGTGTGTGAATGTTATTACCTTTTAAATGTGGCAAACACAGCCAAATGACAGGAGAGAGGACTGAAGATTGTGCAGAGTTACAAATGAAAATCACACCCACTTTAAATTAGCACTGTCCTAGCTCAACATACATTCCAGATGTCTCTTTTGTCATGTTGTTGTTTCCTGCACAACCTAATCAGATACAAGAGTAGCAATGACAAGAATATTAAGCCAGCACAGTGACTCCCATTGGTACTGAGACCGTGCCATGCTCTGCAATGAGATGGAACCCCACCTGTCAATTTGTCCCCAGTCATTGGCTGCTGGGCTATCACATGATGGAGCAGACCCCAGTATGCAGGGGGGGACTTTGGCCATTCACAGGGAGGATCAATGTGGGAGCAACATTCCTGTAAAAGAGCACGAGAGGCAATAATATTAATAACAAATACCACCTCAGCATTAAATTAGGAGACAGTGGCCATGGGGGGAGTAGGCACCGTAATTCAGAGGGTGAATGTTGGTATCCCTAATGTTTATAGCCAGCACAAGCAGCATGATGTGTGATAGTGCTGTTACTTCAGAACTCTAAGGTCCTAGGGTTGATTCTAGAATCTTCTCTATGTGGAGTTCACACATTTCCATGTTTCTGTGAGTCACCCAGGTGCTCTGGTTTTCTTCAACCCACTAAAGGAAATTTAGTAGATTACCTTGCTACACTAAGTTGCCATATCCATGAGGAACAGGAGTGGGACACCTCTCTCGAGAATCTAACTGGTCAGGAGCAGCTCCTTGCTACCACGAAATAGTGAAGATAAGGTTCAGGTGAAAGAGAGTGGTCACAGCCAAGACGCTAGCCTGCACTTACGGGGGAGAAGGGTAACGTGCGGGCTACTAGTGGGAGCTGAAGCTCTCGGAGTTGGTGATGGAGCAGTAAAGTGCTGATTATGGACAGAGTGAGAGGTAATGGTCTCAGCTCCAAGGCCAGGGAGAGACCCTGTATGTACCCTGAGGTTTGGTTAAGAAGGATGAAGATGGAGGACAAGTCCTGTGCAGGCCGGATCTGAGGGGCAGGTCTCATGATGCCGTAGTTAGAGTGAGTAACAGCTTGAGAAAGCCAGGAGTAAAGGTCAGCTTAGAAGACAAGTGACCATAATGGCTGCAGTAAGGGATTGCTCTGGGGAGACCGCTGGGCTGGGGTTGTGTACGTACTGATTTCTGGCAGCCCCGTTGAGGTTGGCCGGCTCCGACAGGTAGTTGGGTTTTCCCTTCTCTCCGATGAGTCCGTGCACTGGCTCGCTATGGCTGACCCTCAGGGCGTGGTAGTGGCTCTTGGGCTCGTTGTGGTTGTGTTTAGGGACGGGGATGAAGTTCTCCACATTCCCGTTGGGCTCCACCGAAGGGGTCTTCTTTGGGGAGTGGGGCTCCGAGACGTCAGTAACATTAATCACCGGCAGTGTCTTGTTGGTCATTTCAGAGTGTGCCAGTTGCAGCTTCTTCATGTGGTTTATCACCACTGCAGCATTGAAGGCTTGCTGCAACCACAGGAAATTGAGGTTTAATTAATTACTCTGCTTAGACTCACCCATCTCCATTTCAATGCTGAATCGCAACTCAAATATACCACTCCTTCATCCTTTTTACATGACCATCATAATAAGAACGTCCCTGCCTGTCCAGTTTAAGATGCTTCAGAGACACTAAAGCACAAGTTCCTGAGAGCAGCAGACTCTTCCAAGATTCCATCAGCCTCAGTTCTTAAACAAGTAACAGAGCTTATTAGCCTAATTGGATGGATTTAAATTTAAAAGGTCTTCTGCTGCCTGTTATTTAAAGAGTTATGTAAATGCCGCTGGAATGGTGCCCTTGGGAACAGGGCTTATGGCCCTACATACTAGAGCACATAAAAAGATTTAGAACACATGCAAGATGTTAAGCAATTTCATTTGTCAATTCATAAGACCAGGAATGGCCAACACAGTGCTTGAAAGCTGCTGGGCAATCCTTCTGTCATGTTATACAACCTCAAAAACTTCATTTTTATGGTAACAAAATCCCATTGTCCTAGGTGATTGAAAATTTGTGATATAAAGTTGACCTACAAAATCTTCTTGGTTGGGTAACCTGCGTGAGTACAGGAGAAAGATCAGGACATTCTTAAGGTAGACCTAGTGCTCTGATCTGCTAAGTCTCTGGAGTCCATCATGGCACCGCTCCGCTGAAAACTCACCCGCCACTTCGATTTAGCAAAGTTCTTCTGGATGTTGATACTGACAGAGTAATAGATGTCGTGGCTGCGAGCCGTCTTTCCTACAATCCTGCCAGGAGAGCAAAGGAAAGAAAGTGCCGTTGGCTTGGGAAAACTGGAAAGGCAATGGAACTAATTGGGAATCGAATCCAGATTCTGTTATTGCTTCCTTTCTGATCATGAAATCAAAACAAGCCTATCTAGAAATGATAGCAACTGATTTTTAAATCAGCTCAATGCATTAAAACCTTGTATCTTGTCAGACCTCAGAAGGTAAGTAAGGCTGGTCAGTACTAGGATGAGCGACCTCCAAAGAAAACCGGGTTGCTGCTAAGCAATAAGCAGTGTTCATGGACCAGTAGGTGGCTTTCTTCCCTCTGGAGCAGAATTTCCAAAGCAATGCCCCAGTATGGTCACAGGGATCTGTGCTGTGGTTGGCGTCATCCTTTATCAGAGAAGTTAAAGAAAGGTACTGACTACTTCATCATAAAATATCCCATGCAATGGCTCATAACAAGTGTGTTAGTCCTGATGTCCTGGCTAAACTCCATTTTGGACTTTTACAATCTGGCCTCATTACAGTTACCCTTAATCAAACCATAATAAAGTAATTTCTTGCTTCTCCACCAGTACAGTGGGTCTGCTGGCTACTATGCATCACCCAGTTAGGGAAAGCACTTCAGTGGAGGAATATTGGTCCCCCCATGAGGAAGTCTTAAAACCACACGAGTGTAAGAGCAGGGAAGGAGACAGAGAGAAAATTAAGGTTGTTTAAAGAAACTTGCCTCCCTAAGGATTCACTTTGAAAAAATAATATTGTGAGGCAGAGGGTCTGCGTTAGAAAATCAGTCTCGGGCTATGTAAGTGTTTGTCACAGGCATGGGTGTTATATAAATAACAAATTTGCCCTCAAAAACTTAAAGGTCCTGTTCCTTCAGTGGGCCTGGGCGGAATGCCCCAGAGTTCATGCTGACTGTACTTGACAACCCTGAAATGTGACCCCACTTACCAAGGGTGTCTGAGAGCCTGCTCAGTGGTGTAGCGAACCTCTGGGTTTTTCCGCATCATGTTGCGAATGAAATCCTTGGCTATAGAAAATAAGAGAGAATTCAATAAGTTTTGCAGCGCATGGACAGCTGATCAAGAGCATTATCCATTTTATTTATCTTAAAGGGAAAGGGAAAATCTCTGGAGGTGATCAATTAGAAACTTTCCTAAAGCAGATGATGATGATCAAGGTTCCACTCTTCATTGATTAAGCCAACAGTTGATTTAGCCAAGTAGCTAACAGCCTGCGTAATTGTGAAGAAGGAGCAGAGAGAGGAGACCTTCGCTCAGGCACTCACCTGAGTCAGAGATGTCATCCCAGAAGGGAGAGTCAAACTCATACTCTGCTTTCATGATCTTGGCGAACAGTCTGGACTCCGTCTCCTCGTAGAAGGGGGGGTATCCACACAATCTGGAAGAGCGCAAAGGGATCCTGTTTCATGTAAACCGCCCTGACAATGTGGAAAATCAACCTCTATAAAGGATATATACTTATTACTGTCTGAGCATATATAAAATATCCATTTACATAGCAAGCAAATAAAAAGCTGATCCTGTGCTATTTTAAATATATTTCCTCAATCTCCATGCCAGATCAGCAAAGCATTATCTGTGTAATCTGGCCACAGAAACTACTGAATAAACGAGCAATTGAATCGACTATAGAGCCAAAAAAAAACTTCTGAAAGGGTGGCACTCTGCCTTCTTTATTGCAGATCAGCATTATCCCTGATGAACAGTGGATAAAGCTGAGGGAGGTGGCAGGGCTGATCTGAGGGGGCACAGGCAGGGAGGTACTCACAAGATGTAGGTGATGACCCCTATGGACCAGCAGTCCACTGATTTGCTGTAGGGCTTCTGGGCCAAAACTTCAGGGGCTGCAGGGAAACACCAGAGTCCTCCTTTTGAGTTACAGTACACCCAGTATTTATACAGGACGAACATAAGAAAGTTTACTAATGAGGAGGAGGCCATTTTGCCTATCTGGCTCTTTTGGTTGTTACCAGCTATTTAATCCAAGGACCTGGCTAGCTTGTCCCATACTCTCACAACCCTCTTGTTAAAGAAGCGCCTCTTGTTCTTAGATTTCCCCCATAGTTTCCACTTTATCTTTTGTTTCATTCCAAAGAATTGCACTTGGTTGGCTTATGCAATTTAAACTAAATGCAGTGCCAAGTGCAGCCTGTAACTCATTTGAGTTAACACATGGTTACAGACAGGCTCCCGCTGGGTCATCTCCAGTTGAGTGTCCTTACCCACATATCCTGGCGTGCCGCAGGCCGTCGCCATGATGCCATTGTCCTCTATCTTGGAGAGGCCGAAGTCGCTGATCATGATCTTGGAGTTCTCGTCCTGGCTGTAGTAGAGCAGGTTTTCAGGCTGCAGAGGTAATGGTACAGGAGTGGGTGTATAATGTTTAAAAGAATGTCAGCTCAGGGTCATAACAGGAAGTGCCGTGATTTTGCTGTACTGCCTATACTTTTCAATTTTCTCCCCTAAATTCTGTTCCCAGGAGTGGCAGTAAGGGCAATGATTGGAGACAGAAAAACAGATGAAGATAGAGAACCAAGCGAAACTAGTACCTTGAGGTCTCTGTGCACGATGCCAATCTGGTGCAGATAGTTCACTGCATCCAGGACCTGCCGGATTACCAGGCTGGCATCTTTCTCTGTGTATACCCCTCGGTCCAGTATTCGGTCAAACAGCTCTCCCCCGGACACCCTGAGGAAGGTGAAGCCCAGTCCATCAGCACACTGAAGGCAAACTAGCAATCCAACACCAGATGGCACTACATATCCTCCAAATGTTCATACTTTTCATACAACATGAAATACACAGAATAAATTATTCTGGAAGTGTTCTAAATGGAGACTATATGTAAGTGCATTGAAAACCAATGACATGAGGCACTCCTTCAATAAAAGGCTTATGGGAGACTGGAATAAGCTACTCAGCTATGTTGTTGAAGTACACCCTGGTTTCTTTCAATAAATGACTGAATAAGATCTTCTGACCAATGAGTTACTAAGTTACTAGTAAGAGAATGAATAGCCTCCTCTCCTTTTTCTTATGTTATGCACAGTGCGTTAGTGAAAGTACCACTTTTGTATATGCAAGAATAATGTGTAAGTTCCCTCGGCACAGTACTAAGTTGAAAGTGCATTTTTTACAAAGATAAAATAACCCCCCCCCAAAAAAAATAAATAAATAACAACAAATTTTAACCCACAGATCCCAATACCTAACTGATTTATACAATTGTATTTATACTCACAACTGCATGACCAGGTAGTAATGGGTCCGGCTTTCATAGAAGTCTTCCAGTGCCACAATATTTTCATGTTTGATTCTGGGAAGGAGGAAACAAACCTCTGTAGATCTCTCTTTTAATTTTAAAATCTAGGGTTGGAACAGAAACATCTGTTCCATCCCTGGTGGAACAGGGATGACAGCGTATGTTGATGACAGCGTATGTTGGAACCATATAAGAAAGACAGTAACTCTCCCCCACTCGTCTCCCCACACCTACTGTAAATAATGGTGTTTCAGTCTCAAATGCAGCATGACATAAAGAAACTTTGACATAGATGGATTTTACACTTTGCAACACGTTGACAATTGCACTGTCTTTTTTTTAATATACTTCTTTCAAGCTCAGTGTTTGACCCTATTTTCTTTTTCTAAGGACCTGTTATTAGGTTTTTACAAAACAATTTCAGTGTCTGTTCTCCAAAAGGAAAAAATCCCCCTTCAGAATTCAAATATTGTTTTAAAGTCCTAATGAAGGATGATGAGGTTATAAGACATTAAAGAATGATGAAATCCTAGTCACGCCTTTTTCCATGAGTAACGCAGTTAGAATAAAAAGACTATTTTTTTCTCATTTTCTGTTGCATGCAAATCAGGATTAAAAACACATCCAGCCAGGTTTGTCAGGGAATGTTGGGAACACCTGGGCCTACTTAGCATGGGTGCTCACCTCCTCAGCACAGAGATTTCATTTTCCAAGTTGTTGTCCCGATGGTCTGGCATCTTTTTCACGCACTTGAGAGCGAAGAGCTTGCCCGTCTTCCTCTCCTTAACTAGGAACACTTCGGAAAAGGCCCCCCTGGCACAAACAGACAGGAAAGTCTCAGCAAAGGAGCACCTTTCAGTAGCTGTAGGAATTCCACCTCTTAATTATGTAGTTCCATAATAAAAAGACTTTAACCACAGAGTCAAAGAAAATGATCAATGCAAGAAACACTAATCCTGGTACCAATTAGATTTAACTGGTGGCCAATGTCTCTAACCATATATCTTATCAAACAGTGAATCAAGTGAACCCTTTAACATGTTGTTATTTGTATTTAAACAAATATGGGTATTTGAAATCTCCAATATCTTGAAAAAGGAGCCACTTCTACAAGAATAAAAGCTTTTTATGATGAGATTAAGAGAAAAATACTTTAGGTTTGAAAATAAGAGGTACATGTGGATTGGTACAAATAAACAGTAGGCAGGAGTCTGGATCAAACTACCCTCCCAAGTAAGATAAGCTGGCACTCTGGGATCCTTTGAGAAATAGATGGCCAAGCTTTTGGAATAGACCGACTGTGAGCAGCCAAACAACGGACAGTACAGCCTCTTGTTATTTATAATCCTTCTAGTTTTGAACTAAGCAAAATGAACATCAATTAAATAATAACTCAATTAATTGATTTGAAAGTGGTATGGTATGAAATCTAGCAGTTATTGTGGACCTGGTTCAGCCACCAAGTAAAGCATGAACCTTTCAGACAAATTTGGTGTAAACATGGCACATACATTAACAAGCAAGAGCCATTCAGAAGTTTGTTCAGGGTGAGTATCAGCAGTTAATGTGTTTACTGCAAAGAGCTTTTATCTTGTATACTGGATCTATCTTGAGCAGTTTCTGTGAATAGCTGTCCTAGCAGGAAGGATTAGGGCCCTAATCTTTTACGTAACGGAAACTGTCAGGAGCTCAGGGATGTGAACGCTGTACACAAGCGAGCAGGCAACCCAGGTCTACCACAGCATCCTTCAGCCCTGGGAAGCCGAAGACTGAGCTGAGCAACCACAGAATTGCATGCGCTCTGTAAACAGAAAAACGGCGACTGGCATAAAACTGTGGAGAGAGAGAACTCGTCAGGGGAGGTGATGTCATGGAACCTTCTTTGATGTAATTCAGCTCCCTCTTTTGTTGAGTTTTCTGACACTGTGATTGGCTGAGAGAGCGTGTGGAAAACGTTTTCAAAGCATCAAAGAGTCAAAACTGTTTATTGATTGCTTGATCACAGAAGACTGACTGATGAGAACGTTTCACAGTGTGTTAATTCATAAAGGAAAGCCGGTGTACGTGCTCTTGGGTAACAGTGACACACAGCTTTCTCACATTCATGCATTTTTGTATCTCAAGAGTCAGAGCTAACATCCTGCTGAATCATAACAGCTTTACAGAACAAGCATTATAATTGCTTCTCTATTCCCTGAGGCCTCCCAGCAGTTCAGAACCTTGGCCCCCTGGCCCTTGCATGATTACTTATCATTGTGTTTTTGTATTGATGTGTTTCTGTAGTAAGCCCCCTGATACGAATATAAAAATATAACACACTACTGCAGCCCTAATCCCACAGCAACTCTGACTGAACAAACAGGAAGCTGGGAGAGAGATGGGACTTGCACCCTGGTGCACATGGCAGACAACACTGGCACAAGTCGCAATGGGCACTGTCAGCTGTACAGGGGGTTCGGCAATTCAAAATGTCACTGCATTCTGATCTGATACATGCCCCCTATTGTATTGGTTTTTACTGTTCAGAATGCTTTCTGGCAGCATCTGCCCCTTGTCCCTCAGCACCCTAGTAACTGGGAAACCTGCTTGTACTGCTTCTAAGAATTTCAAAAAGGATGGATAAACACAGATATAAAGCAAAAGAAACATTAATTAGATGCATTGTATCTAGATTATGGAATTCAAAAGGCATCTGAACTAAGAGCTTTGCACATGCATGCTTGTTTTTTCCGTTAATCTCCTCCCTTCTGCTTCATCTGCTTTGAGACAGTGCAGCGTTTAACTTCTCAGACGTGGAAAAAATAGGCTGGCTTGACCCCTGACCTTTCTAGGAGTAGGTTAGGTACTGTATATATACCTCAAAGCCCATGAAGTCCCTTAGATCCTGTTAGCTGTTCTTGCTGCTAATCGACCCTGCTCTGGTGTCATTGACTCATTAAGGCGATCAGCCCACTGTCATCCCTGTCTCAACCTGACCTGAAGGTTTAGCCTGTAGGAGTCTGGAGCCATTTCCTACTGGCTACTCTGCTATTCATAACCTCCTGCTAGTAAAGCTCTGGCAGAAGGTGTTCTGCACAAAGAGCAATTGATCCAACTAGCAGGCAGGAGACAGACTGTGCTGTTAGTGGGGACTAGTATTAGTAGTTACTAGTTAGTAAGTAAGTACTAGTATCTTCTGGGGGATGCGAGGAGAATGGTCATCAAATTCAGGATTCCAAGGGTTGGGATGGGGGTTCCAGGTTATTTTTTGTATTCTGGGATGGGGGGTATTTTATGGAGGGCAGCTTATTTGTTTATCATTTTCTAGAGGGGAGGTGTGGAAAGGGGGGAGCTTGACTACAATTCTTTATTCTGTGGAGGGTGACATTGTGCTGGGGGGGGGGCAAATTCATCTACTGAAGCTTTTTAAAATCTTTTTTGAAGACTTTTAATGAGGTCTGGCAGGGGTACTGGGGTCGATGTGCTCTTCAAGGCAACTCAGACCTAAAAAGCAGGCAGGCGACCCAGATCTGCCTCATTAACACAGACATTAATTAAGTTCAACTAGTTATGCAACGAGTCATAATCCTATGGACGACAAATGTGTCAATTAATATGGCTGCTTAATAGTTCTGAATCATTTTTATTTCATGAGATAGCACATGCTATAGTGCTTGCTGCTAGACGTGGAGAGTGGACTGAGAGTTTGAAGCTATGAAGGATTGTATAAAAACTATTAAAAATCACAGACCATCGCCCTCCTCACTCAGAGCACTAGCTTTAACCCAAATTCAGACAAGCTGGATCTTATGGGCAGTGTCTATGATCTGACAGTACAAGCTATGGGACAGGACACCTGCCAAGACCTGTTGCTCTTACTATAAAACCTTTCTAAAATCCTTTATGTGTGCCAGTGTGCTGAAAGACTCACATGTTGCCCACATGTTCCCACAGCAGATTGGAAGACGTGTGGTGTCAGGATTGGGTTAAGACTCAAAGTCTCCCTCCTAGCTGTGCTATTTGCAAATGCTGACTTGACTGTTCGTCGGCCTAAACCAAGTCCCCTCTGTGCCTCAACAGCAACGTTTCTTAAATACTAATACACAGGTGTTATGTCAAAGAGCCAACAGAGATTATTTCATGGACGTCTGTGTGAAACACGGGTTCACTACTCTACAAGCCTCGTGTTCAACATTAAGGGACCAGTGCAGCACTTGAATTACAGTCAAACAGTTTTATTAGGTCGCACACTTTTTTTCTGAACCACTGAATATCTGGATAAGCATCTGGGCATTGTGTTAATGGAACTGCAGAAAAAAGGAATAAGTAGATTGCTCATTTCAGATGTTAAGAGCGATTGAAGACTTTACTACATAGTCTCTAAATTAAATCGAAAACCTTAATTTGGAGACTCAGAGACCAACAGCTTGAGAATTACTCTCACTAAATCCGTGTTTAACAGAAAGCTCAGAGTCATTTTGGCATTTAGATTTAGCAGGGGAGATGACTTGTAGATTCAATTTCTAGTCATCACCCATATCAATTTTTCTAAAATAGTTTTTAGACTATTTCCTGGAATCCTAAATGATTTGTTTTTTTAAAGATCTTTATTTTTCCTTTAATGTGGTGAACCAACAGCACAAATACAGCTATAATTGAGTTTGACATAGATAACTGCAGCAGCATCCCTTTCAATAATCACGCTCAAAATGTTTACTTTCTGTATTAAAGGGGAAAGCCACTTTTAGCAAGAATAAGATGAATTATCCTTTGCTAATATGATCAAAGTCTGTTTTCAGACCCCGCTCTTGAAGGACGAGAACACTGGCAGTGTCAGTTGTATAGACAGGTTTCTGTCTTTGGAAACACCGAATGTCTGCAGGTCTCATTTAATCCACACCAACAAGCTGATGGAAGTGAGAGGCACCGACTGTGAAATCCCCAAAACAATGAAAGACCTGAAGAACTGCTTGGAACCGCTGTCTTTGTCAGCACGACACAAGACATTAGAACTTCCTCTAACGTTCTATTATCCCACTCATCCTGGTCTCAGAAAATGTACATACCAATATGGTGTTTGATTAATTAGGTTTGAATTACTTGCTTCAACCTCTGGAATCTCTTAATTGAATTAAAGGTGAGGAGAACAATGTGCCATGATTGCTTAATAAATCCACAGTGCAACTTTACTGTGGATGTAGAGCTGATTTTCACAATCCTTTCTTACTGTGAAAGAGCACCTTCCACAGCTTTTGATTCATATAAGATCAAATTCTACCAGCGAATGCTGAAGAGTCAAGGAGCAAGACCAGCTGTGGAAGACCCCTTGAGAGTAGCAGTATAATTAACTGGTGGGTCTCACTGAAGGAGACAGGAGTTCCCTGCACAGTCCGGTCCACCTGCTGCAGCAAACTGAGCTCTTCAATCTGATTGGGACTGGTTATCAGACACGATCAAGGCTGTGAAAGATTATCACCTGGTAGCCAAGCCTGCTTTACTGGGTGCTTGTCATGCAGATCTTCAACAAATCCGGTTATTGAATCTGGTTGCTTGCAGTTAAAATACTGAATCCACTTCTAAAGAGTAAAGGTTACACTGCCCAGCTGCTGGACATTGCCAGTTCTGTGTTTTGGGGGGTATAGTCATTGCTGTATTTTTAAGTATTTTTATTTGGGGGGCGCAGAAGAGGAGGGGGTTTCTGCTGTACTTACGATCCTAGCACCTCCGTGAACTCGAAGACATCCCGGATGTTGTCTGTCACTTTCTTCCAGGTGCTGCTGTCCTGTCCTTCTTTGCGGCCCATTGTGGTTTGAGTTTCTGCAGGGATTTCTGTCGAAGGAAGAATGGGGGTTTTAACAGGAGTTAAACAATACACTGTATTTTTTTTCCTGCTGGATTTGGCTGCTGTTCCACCTCTAGACTGTCAATGTTTAGTGCCCGTTTCTAGGGCACTTCTCGCACAGTTTCAAACACGTAGGGAACGGAATGCAATTGTTTTTCATTTGTCTTAAAGGAGCCTTCAAAAGGCACCAAGGAAATTTTATTTCATCTCTCCATAAACTGCACACATCCTTAAGATTACGGGCCCTCTAAATGTAAGACTCTCTGTACCTTTGCTTCCTTGCCTGTGCATTACCAGACTTTCACTTTACTTTCTGGAACAGTAAAACGTCCTTTTCAGCTTTTTACAAAAACACTAAGCCCATTTAGTATCTCTTAACATGAAGAGTCTCTCCTCAATGGCCTCCTTGTTATTCTCCTCAGTATCTGGTAGCAGGTCTAACTAAAGCTGCTCTTTAAGTTACTGATTTACTTCATTCACACAGCCCATCTGACACTTCTAGTTTTCTGAATGCTGCGTTTTTACTTTTTGTATCATGCATGATATTTTACCATGCGGTTTCTCGGATTTCACTGAGCATGGCTGGTTAGTAATGCCAATGTTAGTTTACAATTAACAGGTATGGGATTACAAGATTTGTTTTGGCACTGATATTTAAAATTGCATTCTGTCTGTTTTTTTTTTTAATAGGAGCTTACATTGATTACAAATAGTTTGTGTAATGGGTTTGGGACTTTCTCGTCTGCTGATGGATGAAGGGTATAATCACTGTCCTAATCACCTGCACAGACAGATGACATTGTCTGTCAGACTGTCTCAGCTCGACAATAAGCACGCACGCACACTGCAGCAAGCTAATATTCATGGTGGAGCTAACAAGCTGATGCAGTGAACTTCAGCAGAGAGGCGGGTTTATTTCATTTTCCTTTCTGCTTGACTTATCTGGTTGCTTTTTACAGAAAGAACTCCATTCTGTTGAGCCTGACAAACTGACAGGCAGGCAAATGATTTAGGAACAGAAGCTCTGGGGAAAAAAAACTTGGAACTCTGAACTTTTATATAAAGAAAGAGACTGCGGACAATTTCCTACACCTGCCACATTCAACAAACTGACAGTGAAGGTGGTACTGATCCTGGGCCAATCAAAGGGACTGTTGTTCCCCCCAACATACAGTTAACACGGCATCATAATATTGCCTTACTTAGTCAATGGTTGCCAAGCAAACCTTTCTCTTTTAAAACAACAACCTTACCAGTGACATAGAGAAAGTCTGGCCAAATCTACCTTATGTGAAAAGTGCAAACATGCAATAAACACCTATGATTTGCATTAACATCCTGAAATAGAACTGGATTAACATTGCAGGAATGGCACTAGTACAGTAAGTTACCTTCCACTAGTGATGCGCGGGTCGGCTTTTTTTTTTTACCCGCACCCGCCCGACCCGATCTAATTTATTTTTTTTAACCCGAGGCCGCCCGGCCCGCGGGTGTGAGTCAACCCGCGCATCACTACCTTACACAGCACTCTCAGAGTTTTTATAAAGGAATAGCATTTTGTCGATCTCTGTTCTTATAATACTCTGGGGTAAATAGCGGTGTTTTACTATCCCGGGCTAAAACACAATATCTTCATTTTCAGTTTTGATGGCACCAGAAAAAGTGCTCTGGTGCATCTTTTCCCTTCTCAGAACTGTGGTTCACAAAGGTCTCGGGTGAGCAGGTTCCAAGGATGCTTCGCTAGGATATGCGCATGCTTTTATGAGCTGTACTGCATTTGCGTACAAAGATTCACAATGTGCAACACTCCTGCCTTGGAAGAAACTGTATGAATCGATTTGTTCAGTACCCACAAGTATCTCTTAAAATCCCGGGGCCGTTGCCCATTGATTAAACCACCTGTACAGCATTGCATAAACAAAATAAAATGAAATATTTAAAATTTATGTCATCACTGCATTGCGTCATAATATAGTAAATTTTGCTAAACAAAACACTTAAACCACATTAAAGACCACACTAGCAGTGAGATACAGCGGATCAATAACACCACGCAGATCAAAATAACCCGAAAACGCTTAACGTTTCAAGAACGTCTTTCCTGCTGCTGTAGAAAGACCTTCCTCAGGTTGTGACAAGATGACCTCCACCCTTTAGATAAACCGCTGATCAATGTACAAATTTAGAAGGCGATTTGAATTCAAACGGTGACTTGCAGTGAGCGGACGTAAGATAGAACCCTTCGTCCTCTCTAGATGCGCTCGATATGAAATGTAATTAGATATGCGGAAGTTACGGTTTTCAAAAACAAAATACAGCATGATACTGAAATAGGCACATCAGAAATAATACGCTACTGGCTCAATGAGGCTCTGGCACCGAGTTAAAAGAATACAAATCACAAAATAAATTCCAAAAGGATGCAGCAAACAACTTTTTTTAGCATTGAAATTCAAACGACAACAATACCAGCATCGGTTCCCATCTGCTTAGTTTCTCCACTTAATATCGATCCGCGCTCCCTCCTCTGTGAAGATCACGCTAGTACTGCGCTCCCTACGCTGTTAAATGTTTTCCGTGTCTAAGCCGCCCCAGAGCGTGTCAGTGAGTTGTCATCCTATTTGCGCTTTCAGCTAGAATGGAGGATCAGCTCAGCATCATTCGCGCAATTCCTTGTGTAAATCCAGGTTCTCTTTGTAATAACGCAGTAAGATCAGGCACTTATTACTAGAAGAGGGAAGGGGGATGAGCCTGAAAGTACAAAGGCACCTAGTTAACAGTTCATAAAAACGTCAATTTCGTTTTACAACAAGCTGCAATTATAATTAAACGTTTTCCCCTAATTTCGTCGATGTTTTTAAAATTAAAATAAAAAAGAGCTATGTGAACTAGACAGAAAAAAAAACTATTTCTGGCACTCTTGTGCATTAACTTAACTCCGTTAAAAAACACACAACTATCTGACTTTTTATACACATACTAATTTTAATGGGTTTTTTTTGTGCCTCTGCTCATAGCGTTCGAATCGAGATGAGTCGTGAAAGTTCTGCGTTAATAAGAAACAATAGTTTTCAAGGTCTGAGTGGGAAAACGAGGCGATGCTAAATTGTTCCCATAGAAACGAGCATTATCAAGTCAATTATCAGCATCTGTCCACGAAAACGAAGTACGTGGTATTGGAAAGATTATTTTATAATATCTGCTGAGAAAGAAACGCCCTGGTTGTCCAAAGTACCAAAAAACCTGAAGGAGGAAAAGTTTATTTTAAATCAAACATCCATTTTATACTTGCTGCACTTAATTACGTGCTCTTAAATCTTAAATCTCTTAAAATAAATGTACTTTTCATTACGCACCAAAAAGTATCAAAATACTTGTATCTGACTTTTCTAGGTTAACAGAAACAATGGTGTGCAACTCATTATTTTTGCAGCAGGAAAACCCTGTCAAGACCTATCGCCTAAATACTAGATCAAGACTTGTTCCTCGTATTCATGTTCAATACATCCATTTATCAATTTTGCAATCATAATAATCTGTGGTCTAGAAATGATATCTATTGCGATTATTGATATTAAAAATAAATCAGGAATTAACGTATATTACCTTTCGTACGGGAGTGCTGCGATTACTAAGGTTCCCAAAGAACTGTCTACTTAGTATAGCACGACGATTGTTGTGAATGTATAGCGGTTTAGCAGCGTCTTTCCTGTCGCTTACCTGGAGCAAAAAAGCGCAAATCCTTTTGCTCTGCTCCGACTCTCCTGCTCAAAGCTCGATGAGGTCTGTGGGGATTAGAGTCGCGAGCTGCACGGAAATAGCCCGCGCCAGAATCCAGAGATTACAGAAGAGGTGAAAAGTGCCTTACCTCGTTTGTTACATTTGACATGACGTGTGATGTCCTTATAGCCCAGAGCTCTTTTATAATTCTTCATGCACTGAAGGGAAAAATAAATCCCACTTTCAGGTAGACTAACAGCCTACCCTTGTAATTATACTGCTTAAAGAGAAAAATAAGGATGCCCTACTAGTTAAATGACCACAAAATATCTTCTACTTTAATGTCAAAGTTTATACGGAATCGTTATGTTTATCGATATCTTTATTACTTGCTTTATTGCTATGCTACAAATTATGTCCAACGGTGAAAGCCAGCGTACCACACATTATTATTTTATTAGGAACATTTGCGTTTACTAGACGACGTAAGAACACAGATGGAATTACTTTCTCAGGCTTCAACTTAATAAGGTGAACAATCTTCGGAGACTTGTTGGCTTCAGTAATCAATTACTTTTTATTTAGTGATCGTATTTTCAGATCAAAGACTTGTCAAGGAAGACTGCTGACAGGAGGGTGAATATCTTGCGTGATAAAAACGGAAAGAGTGGATATAAAGTTATTTAGAGACAAGTTCATTGATTTTAGTCCTGAGCAAAGAATCACAGAGCATGTGTACTTTTATAGAAATAAGGCCAGACACCTTCAATCGTGGTCCTGGAGGGGTTGTCTATCTGTAAAATTTCTAGGTCTCTTGTAAAGCACCAGCTACTGAAGAGCTGGGAGCCAATTAAGCCTGTAACGAGCTGATTTGGGTCCTTAAGAGATGAGCAGGAATGGAGATCTGCAGACACCGTTCGAGGTCTGGGAAGCCTTCCTAAACTTGCATTCTGCAGCTGCAAAGGATAGTGTAGCACTGAGTCAAGCTCAGTAGAAGATATAAGAGTTATGATGCTGTGAACTAACGAAAGAAACTTTGCTCAATGCATGCATTCATCATACGCTCCTTGAATAAAAGTGTTCCACTACTGAGAAAAGTTTGTGAAACCCCAATATAAACATGGAAATTAATTGCTCTTCATGGCAGCCGGGCCTAATCAACAAAAATAGTTATATATGTAAGTGCTATGCAGATATTCCTATTCTTGTTGTTATTTTGTGCATGGATGTTTAATTATTTACACTGTCTATCAAAGACACAATGCTGGAATAATATCGCCCCCATTGAGAAATTCTCCAGTATTTGTTTTTGAAAACCTTTCGGCACTACACACTGTATGGTTACATACTGTACAACTAATTTAGGATTAATCCTCACCTTGCCTGACTTCTGAAAACTGAGGCCTCTGTTCTTAGTGGAACTGGCACACTGTGTGGGAGATTGAGCAGATACATTGGCCACACAGGTTGCTAGACAACACACACACACCTGTGGGAAGGGACAACATTCTAGAATTTTCAGCAATCATTCCAGGGCACATGGGATTGGCCACGCAGGTCTCATCTCGCTGCACAGCGACAGCTGTTGATTGATTGTACAAAAGGACGTGCTCTGCAGCATGCTGATTAAAGCCCTACAAACAAGCCCAGCCACATGCTGGAGTACATGAAAAACAGCTCAACTTGGGCCTTGAATGACACAATGAGTCCTTTGGCTAATTGCAAGTCATCTGCCCTGCTGTAGCTTCACAACCTGAGGTGTACCACAAGCCAGAGTGCAGAATATAGCTGACTCAACACTGTTTCTTGAGTGACCAAAGCCAGGCTAAATGAACTAAACAGGATGAAAAGCAAAGGTTATAGGTTGTTTAGAATGCTGCAGCTCACTAATTAGACAGGCCTGAAACTCTGTGACCAGAATTAACTAACATTTCATGGCTTAAACACACAAAAAGCTAAATGGTGATGGTGACATCTTACATTCCAGATTCTCTCAAACTGCTAATTCCTTCATGCCTTCCGCTGAAGGAAGCCTGGTCTCTCTCCCAGGTTCCAGAGCCTGCATGCAGTGTGGTAGGGCATTTTGCATTTATAAACCCCAGTTTGCTAATCCCCTCCCTGCTCAAGATATTAATGGCCTTAGTCTGTTGAAATTGAGAATATCAGTTATAAAATATCTTCTGTCTTTCCCCTCCGATTAGTTCAGTCTTCCCCTTGAGTGATCTCTGATTTATCAAAGCTGCAGTTATTTTTTTTTTCAAGTGTTTCTATTATAAAAAGCTCTATTTAAATAAAGGTGTTGCTGTGTCCCTGTTTGGACCTGAGACCTTGAAACAAGGTGAGCCGGATTCTGCAGAAAAAAGGAAAATACGTCCCAGAAGAAAATAAGCTACAGCTGTTAGAGATCTAGGGAGCCTTTTAATTTAATGAAGGCACACCTGCATGCTCTGAACAAACTCTGTGCAGTAGATCCAGAAAACGTGTCAGTTTTTAACATGAAGTGTTTTTATCACTTACACACTTTATACAGCCAAAATTGTTTTAATGGGCACTGATATTCAAATAGGATTATTACATAATTTTATCTCAAAATTGGATTAAGTTCATGCATGCCTTGATGTCAGTTAAGAGCGAATGTGCTTTGGGATTCACTGAATAAGAATTTATGCTTATGTATAATAAAATGTAACACAGGCTTTTGTCACTAGGAAGCTTATGAAGGGTTATTAATATCAGGCATTCATACAGAGGTTCCCACCAAATATTAGTGACAATGCACTAAGATACCTTTATAACATGGGACACATCCTATCCAATTATCTGTCACCATTAATATTACAGACATTGCAGTGAGCTAACCATGCATAATACAGCACAATACTAATCTGTACATGATGCAACTAATCCTGAAAACACTAACTAGCTGGATACATGGTAATAACATCTGTTATTAAATTTGTCTGACTTCTTTATCCAAAGAAACACACAGTAATATAACATTTCTTTAAAATAAATCATGTGTATTGTAACACTATCTTACCAATCTTAGAAACAGGTATAGTAGTAAACTGTGCATTAAGGAGTACAATGTTTGAGAGTCTATATTTCCATATTTTGACACCCAAAGAAGGCTTCACAGCTGAAACGTTTCTTTTCTTCTCTTTTCAGCATGGAATAAACCTTTACTTTTTCATCTAAATTTCAACAACTACCACTAGAAATCAGTCTTCCTTTAATCCAGAAATATGGATGCACCAGAGGTAAAACAGGGATCCAAAGAGAATTTTGCCTTATATAAGAAATTGGTGAGGCAGAAGGAAGTAGTAACCTTTAGCCCTTCATAACCAAGTACAAGTCTGAGGAATAAAAATTAATCCCACTGGATAATTCTGAGGATCCAATACCCTCATGATCAGACTATCAACCCCACTCACCAGCAGGTAAAAAGTCTGCTTCTCACCCACTAACTCACTCTGCGCTTGAACAAATCAAGGGCTCTTGACATCATGGGTTGAGGAATTAGAGGCGCGTCTACAGTCAGAGATGTGACTGAGCCAAAGACTAGCTGTCCGACTAGACTGTCGCTTCTGCAATTCTGGACACAGATCAGAATCCAATTTGCATTTCTCTGGACAGATGTAACAATATGGAGAAGGAAGGGGCTAGGAGGAAACAGAGTGAGAGAGTCACTGAGTCAGTGCGAGTGGGCCCCTTTCTGTGCTACGGGTGGGGCTCTCGAGTGCCCCACCTCCCAGTACTGTTGAGCTGTGTCAGCACCCCTCCTGGAGTGGCAGGTACAAGCGCCGTGAGGCAAAGATGGCTCACTGGAACAATGCAGCTGCTCACTGTCTAACTGCCGGCCCGTGAGCTAACAGCGAAACCAAAAGGTTTTCTTTCCAAATAGAGCAAATTGTTTGGAATTAAATCCCTTCCGTGACAGTCATCGATTGTTTCATGCTTTTCGAGTCAGTCACTTCCAAGAGCCTGGAGCTCCACTTTTATCCCATTCGACCAGGTTATCTGGTCGAAAGTAGCAACTGGTTGATTAAGGAGTTCAAATACACCAGCTCTGAGACTAGGTTACAGGGCTGTGCCTACTGAATTCACAAGGGCACTTTGCCCTTCGTGGGTGACATTATATTGCTGACTTTAATATAGAAATATAAAAACTGACAAGTTGAGAAAATAACTGGTATGTTAAAGTTGCCTTCTATGACAAGAGCTGGCTGGTAGACGATCACTTTGCAGATTGATGCCTGGTTATAACAATACAAGCCAATAAGATTACATCTTAAGTTATTAATAACTCGCTATGACCCCTTGTAAGCCTACTAATCACACTGGACTTTGGTTATATAGTGCTGCATTATGCATGAGTAGAGATTCCAAAGTATTGTCTTGTACAACAAGAACAACACATGCCTCAGATAACCCCAATTTTGAACTAAGAAGCTTTCTTCAATGTAAGTCATCCTACACATTAAAAAAGGCAATGCCACTATATAATTGATTTTAGCTCTTTAGAGAGACTGAAGATGTGGAGATTCTGACTCGTGTTCATCAAACTCCTGTTTTCTTTTCATTTCCCTGATTATAAAAACAACAAGTTTTGAGACAGACTACTGCATGATGATTGCACCACAGAGAGAAAGTACAGCGTTTAAATTTCACAGTAGCTCTTTGTACACCAATATTCCAGCCACCCTCTTGCCATTGTGAGATCACGGCTGGCCTTGATGATATAACCTGCCAGGTCTGTGTGGAGACAGAGTCTGCTGTTGCCATGGGTACAGCCCTTGAGAAGGACTTCCAGCCCTGCCTTGTGATTTAGAGGGAAGGCTGAGAGTGAGGAAACAAGATAAACAAGTTTAATACAGATAACTTTCACAATTGTTGTTGCTAGTCTGCTTCCTTCAGTTTAAATGCTTTAATAAAAAAAGTAGAAAACAGTTCGGAAAGACATGCACAACTGACATTACAGTACACATTAGGTGACACTATTAGTCTGTTATGAAGTAGTTTTCGGAGGAGCATACGTTAAACATGGTATGGACGTGGACTCATTGGATAGGTCAATAAGTAGATATGTTAGTGATCTGATCTGGACAACAGGAAACCAAGTCAAGGCAGCTCACATATAGCTTCCCCTGCTGGTAACTGTTTGTCAGAGCAGGCAGGAAACACCTTTAACTACGAAGAAAGCCCAGAGCAAAGCCAGGGCTCCAAACCAAAGAGAACTTATTCATACAGAGGGCACAGTTTGCTAACGGAGACAAAAATTTAGCAACAAATGCAGATAAAAACCAGAGGTCAGAATTTTCAATTTTCCCTCTGACTATCAGCCCTACAGAAAAGCATCTATCGCTGATCCCCAACACTGCAATACCTGTGGCACTGTTTTTCTATCAATCTGCTATCCCAGGGACCGGGGGGACACATCAGCCAGCACCATGCACCCCCTCAAGCTCAGACCTCAACGTTACGAGGAAAGAGCCCCCCATGAGTGCAATTAACGATGATGCATTAAGTAACATTCTGAACAACGCCTTATGTTACTGTTCTTCCATCCAAACAGGTCAAATTCCCCTTTGTAATAGTTTTATTCTTGACTGTTCCCCACAGAAGCTGGCTTGAATTCAAGCTGTCAGATTACTGAGGTCTACCCCTGCCACTGGCTCACACTGATGTTTTTGTTTCTTAAGATCTATGTTATTTAAATTGTTGTTGCTGCTGCTGTTCTGTGTTTATGTTTTTGGTGCTTCCTTAATGTCTGTGTATTGGAGCATACGTGCAAATAAACATTTCATTGCACTTGTACAAATGACAATAAACTGGACTGAAGTGAACATGCCCCGGCATGTTCTAGGCTGCGAGTCTGTGACTATCTGGGTGGCGGGGTAGTATGTGTTGGGGTGTGAGGGCTTTCCTAATGCTCATCAAACCACATGTACATTAACCTGATACAGAGAGCCAGCAGGAGCTGTGGCCCTACCTCTCTCTCACCCCACACATTAGCAGGAGCTTATCCGAGATTCCAACACCATTATAATTTTAAAATACGGTCTGATAAATAGTCAAGCCAGTAGTCACGCTGTATTTGTCTTAAGAGCTCAGATAGCAACTAGATGCTAAGTACTTATATAACTAATTCTGGCTGGCCTTAGCAGGCAGTGTCCACTCATGTGAAAGACTGGGATTGAGTCTGGCTCTCCAACAGATTTGCAGGGATGTTTCACAATTCATAGTTTATTTTTTAACCAGGATGCTGAATTTACTTGTGAATGAATACAAGTGTTTTATGCCTTGTAAAGGATTAGCATGGGTTCTGCTCTCTCTGTCAACAGCCAGGGATTTTTACTTTTTTTTTTTACCTTAGCATCCCAGCAGATTCCAGTGGAGACGGAGAAAGCAGTTAAATGATTGAAGATCCAAATGTTCAGAGTTGTATCCCATAAAGTAATCACCAGGCTGAGCTGATTATCTGCTTTATCCTGTTGTTTCATGAAATGCTCGTCTACATGCAGGTGACACTGTTAAAAGAAAGTCTTTTGTTTCCCTGGCTTAATTCATTGCTGGTGAATTGCTGCTCAATCTGCCTTCAAGAGCTAGAATTCAATTACTCTTGAACCAGATGGAGGTTTCGTTTTCCTTCTCTGAATCATAAGCAATCACAGGTTTCCGAAGCCTGTAGAGTTTCCTACTCTGTATGGTCTAATTAATTCCCACTGTGCTGCAGCTAACTGTGGCAGAGTCAGGCACCATCTGTAATTCAGAGTCAACAGACTATAATGAACTTCTTTAGGGGATGGAAAACAAAATGAACATCAAAAGCAAAAACAAAGTTAATTAAAAAAAATTGTTGCACCACGACACAAAACTGCTTTGTGTCCTGCTGCGACAATAGGATGTTGAAAGCTCACACTTTTCTTTTCTCCTTTTTTGGCTGTATTTGTACACAGATGAAAGGGAAATTGAATGGATCCCTAGGTGCTGTGTGCAGAGGCGGGTCACCCCCAGCCCAGCCAAGGAAACAGAGCCTGGAAGAGGAAGTCTGGAGCAATTTAAGGTTCCATTGAAATAATGCTGCTAATTGCACTGTCACCGCCTGCTCAGCAGGACATTCTTCGCCCCTGCCCACGTGAACGGCCCTTCTCCAACTGCGCATCTCAGGCAATTTCTCCCCTGCTCCTGGAGAGCCAGGATCCGCTTGGTCTTATAGGCTTCAGCTGCTTTTAAAGATGAGCAATAGGTAGAAGACGCAGTTGAAGTCAGCAAGTTAAGTGCTCTGTTTTTAGGGGTTGTGGACCTTGAGGCAAGAAGACCACCTCAATTCTAGGCCTAAATGGTGTCTTAACTAAAGCATCTAAAGATTGATTCAACACAGTGAAATTGTTCCATATTTTTTAGAAACTGGTGATTAAATGGTGACCTACAAAGCCTGCTGGAGGTGGAGACCCTGGGCCTAGAGAAATAAAATCAAGTTGAGACTTACATACACCTCTAGGGTGTGAAGAATGACATGCAAGTCTGTCCAGAACTAATACACAAGGTAACACAGCACATTTTGGAGCTCTGAGTGAGTGATTGAATGGGGAATTGAAGTCTGTGATGTCCAATACTGTACACACAACAGGATCTCTGGTTTGATAAGCCATTAGGAGTACTGGGATATTAAACTATTACTGTCCCATTATAAAATAGCAGATAGCACCGACTATCAGAGAAAACCCGGAGGAAAAAAAATGTTTTTTACACAGCTTGTTGCATTTTTATAGACATTAACAATAATTTAATGTGAATTTTGATAGCGTAGAATAAATTCGTCTGAAAATATAACTTTTTAACTGACAACGTCTGAAATACGGGCTTTATCCTCGGTGCGGTTCTTCCTTTGCAAACATTTCGTTTTGTTTAAAGGGACGAGGCGTTTCCTTTAATCGTGGGTTTTTTGTAAACCATTTTATTTATAAACAAACTTTTATTTTCCAAACTTTTATTTCCCAGAAAACGACATTGAAGATGCAATGCTATCATGGATTACCAACGGAAGGCAAGAAGAAGCCCAGGACAAAACCAGTTTGAAAAGTTTCTCGCTTCGATCTGGAGCAGCTGCAACGCTTTTCCGAACCAGACTGGTTTTACAGTCTTCCACCACTAGGTGGAACCCTCACACAATCGAGTAAAAGGTGCCAAGCAGATCACTTCCTCGCTAGACCCGGTGTGCCCAACGTCCGTTCCATTAAATCTCAAGGCTTGCCTGCTTAATTGTTTAATTAAACCCTTGTGATACAGATAACCTAAACTCAGGGACTAGCAGCAGCAAGGACTTGCAATGGTAGAGATGGTCCTTGGTTAGACAGTCATTTGTTATGCCGAACACAAGCCCAAGGACAAGCAGTATCTACCAGTGTCAAGGCTTAGTTAGCAGCACTGAATTTCAAATGTGGCTCTCCATGATTTATACTGTATGATCAGGTCCATAGCTAACATGGGTTTTTCCCTCATGGGTATTACAAGTATCCAAAAATAATAATTAATAATAATAATTACTTACATTTATAAAGCGCTTTTCTGGACACTCCACTCAAAGCGCTTTACAGATAATGGGGACTCCCCTCCACCACCACCAATGTGCAGCATCCACCTGGATGATCCGACAGCAGCCATAGTGCGCCAGAACGCCCACCACACATCAGCTATCAGTGGGGAGGAGAGCAGAGTAATGAAGCCAATTCATAGATGGAGATTATTAGGAGGCCATGATTGGTAAAGGCCAATGGGACAATGGGAAATTTGGCCAGGACGCCAGGGTTACACCCCTACTCTTTTCGAGAAATGGCCTGGAATTTTTAATTACCACGGAGGGTCAGGACCTCGGTTTTACATCTCATCCGAAGGACGGCGCCTGTTTACAGTATAGTGTCCCTGTCGCTATACTGGGGCATTAGGACCCACATAGACCGCAGGGTGAGCGCCCCCTACTGGCCCCACTAACACCTCTTCCAGCAGCAACCTTAGTTTTTCCCAGGAGGTCTCCCATCCAGGTACTGACCAGGCTCACACCTGCTGAGCTTCAGTGGGTTAAAAACGAACAAGCTACTCAACCATTTTGTTGAAGATGGGATCCAAACAGCTATTGAAAGAAGCCAGGGTGAGATCCTTTCATCAAAATTAACAAAACACTCTAGATAGTCTGAATGGCCTCCTCTCAATTGTAATCTTTGTATTACATTTCAAAACGCAGTGCTTAAGGTTGCTGAAGAAGAGAACTCATTGTTTCACCGCCCTGTGAGTTGACATTCTGTGTTATGTATAGTAGAGAGCTTTATCATTCTGGTGTTTTTGTAGGCTGGACTTTTCAGAGAGTGAGAGAGAGAGCAAATTGCTGTGTTGTTTCCTCCATGGAGGAAACGCACAACAAAGCATTAGCAAACAAAATAAGCAAACTGAATTAATTTGTCAATTTTAACAGCCATCAGTTCCAAAAAGAAGTGAATTCCTCTTTATTAAAAGATCTGTTAATGTTGCACAGAAAGCAGGTATCCTACACATACTTTAAAAAGCAAACCTATTTCAACCTATTGGTTAGCTTCTTCAAGAGGTTTGTCCCAAAGCCTGATTCACATGTTGCAGACCTCTATCCTGCAAAATAGTATTAAACGTCTGAAAAATAACATGACATATTGTGATCAGCTGAAACAGGATGGCCATTTTACACAAGCAGGCCAGCAAGTTATTTTACACCAGAAGTGCTGTAGATATCAAGAACGCTTTTGAAAGGCCGCAGGTAGATCTATTGTGCTTTGGGCTGGGGGTGTAGGACTGCCCCCAGTACTATTGTGCTTGCTTTGATCGCAGACAAGTCTTTCAGCCTGAGGACATGTCAACATAAGAACAAAGGGGAGCCATGCGGCTCATCCAGCAACTAACCAATTGGAGATCTCATCCAGTCTTGAAAGGACAAAATGTGAACACTCTTCTCTAAAACCGTCTCGTCTCTCTGGTCTCAGTCCCAGAGTAGCAGCTGAAAATGAAGTGGATTCAAACCTCCTCCACTGGTTTCCATTACAAAGAAGTCCAAACCGGAAACAAAACAAGAACACACAAGCTGAATACATCTTTCTGGGTAAAGGGTGTTGCTCTTGTTATTCATGCCCAGGATTAAAATTCAATCGGCTAGCAAATGAGGACGTCTGAGTCAGGTCTAAAATGAACAATGCACATTCAGTGTGGTGGCTTTCTGTAGGCCTGCACACACCTGTGAAATCTCTGGGATAAGAATAGCTCAACTTGAAGGGGTCCCTAAGCCATTACTAATAAAGTACTGTGAATAGTGTTCATCCAGACGAAGACCCCATGTCAAGGGCATCCCAATCAGCTAGCATGTACCCCCAACCAAAACCACCCCCCTATTTGATTTGTTTTTATACTGGGCAGGGTCCACAGATGTGTTATGTACTCCAGGTGGGGATTATTAACAAGTGAAGTGCCAGAGGCTGTGCATATGGTGGTCTCTAGTGTCAGCTCCTTAGCATTGCAGTCTTTTTGCACCCTGCCACTAGTACTGCTCTTTAGCCACACTATCTGAACAGTTTTAATTCTTACCATTTTTTGTAAGACCCTTGTTTTTCTCTTCCAGTTTTATAGAAGTTCTCTTTTTTTTTACTCTATTGTACCTGCACATTTGTTCCTTGCACTTACACGTAAAGTACATTTTGTCAGTTGGCAGTTGCTTCAACATAAGTAAGGGCTTCTGCCAAGGTAATAAGTTACATTCTGTTTTTTAAGTCATGTAACAGGCACAGGTGAGTTTGCTATGCTGTTGACTGCAGCCCAACACCCTGCTAAGGTGCCCATGCAGGGTGCCAGAGGCTACGTGTTAGTGCCTGCAGGCCCACTGTTCTACCAGGCCACCATCTGTGTCAGCTCAGCTTGCATGGCCTTGGCACAAAGCCACATGACACTTAACGCCAGATAGAAACACTCTGTCCTCAACCCCACCGACACCACACCACCCTCCCCCAACCCTGTCTCCCGTCCCTGTCCTCTCATTATAATCGAACTCGGAGGAATTACATTTTGTCATTTCCTATTATTTCTCAGTCGCCTCACCACAGCCGGTCGCTCCAGAGACACAGCAGCGACAGGTTGACCGGTTTCCATGCGCAACAGAAGACACGATGTCCCCCAAATCTGAAGAGATGAGTGTATCTGAATATCAATGCCAGATACCCCACAGAGGAGCAAAATAGAAAAGACAAGCTTTTGTTTTGCTAAAACATTATGCAAAGGCATAGTCGTATTAATGCCCACGGTAAGCACACAGGCTGCTGATTAAAAAACAAATTGGAACAATCACTTCTTCTCACGTCTGTTACTTGACGATGGCTGTTTATCCTAACAAACAGAAACACCTATTTTCTTTAAATTTAAGACAAACATTTTGTACCCTGTGTGGATATTTCATAAACTGGCCCTCATGGATAGAAAAGTGGAAAAGAAAAAAATACATTTTAAAAAGAACCATCCGCAAAGTTTTAGAACTACGGAAAGCTTTGTCACATTACATCTACTTCAGAAAATCAACTTTCACGCTCCTCCATTTAGCACATCTGATCTAGTTTTTTGCATAAATATTTTTTGTGGAAAATCCTGTTTGAAGACTTGAAATCTTTGTGCTGCAAGGGTGTATAGATTTTAAGATGTAACGTATCTTTTAAGCTGCATGCGTGGCATTCCTCTTTTTAAAAGGGCCCATTGTGAGAAAGTCATATTTTCAGGGCAAAAAACATGTGCTGTGGTCTCTCTGCTCAACAGAAATGGAGACGGGTCACTTCTTTTAATGTGACAAATGTGTATGCAGAAACAAAAAAGGGAAATACTGAGCTATTCTTGGACTTAACAGAAACTGACTGTGCAAACCTCCCATGGGAATTTCTTAATTCAAGCGTTCATCAAGCGACTGACCAAGAACATGGCTCAGATTGATGCTGCGTCGGAACGCCAGAAGATTACAGTTAAAACTCGATTGTTGTGGGTGAACAAAGCCTGCAGTATTCCGTATTTACATTTGAAGTTACTGAAATTTCCCTGGATTACAGCTATTAATCATTATGTGAACCCGACTAAACCACTACAATCACAGCCTTTTTGATCTAATCTCTTGGCCACGCTGCCCTGATTTGTCAATAAGACTGCCTGCCTCAACGAAGCCCAGACATTTCCAGGCCCGTCTGTGCTGCAGTTGCTCCCCTGACAAATCTTCCATCTCCAACCTAGGCTTGACTGCATCCTGCAGGCCCAGGCCTTTCTCTCAAACCTTAAAGCAGCCTTCGCTCTGTCGTTTCTCTCACATTCCTAGCAAACAGCCCAATCTGCCTCTGACTATCTCAGCTATGGGCACATGTCTCTGGCAAGCTTTATTCTTACTACCTGTAGAATAAAACACAACGTATTCAATCCAACACAATCTCCTGCACAAAATAATCTCTAAAAAACATTTTCTTAAACTTCATCTTCTAAAGCAGGATTCCTAGAAGGAGTAGCATCTTCTGAGTTGTATTCAACCCACAATCCTAGTTACATTATTGAATTAGCTGCATAATCATAATACTTCTAACCAGGCATGGACTTGTATATATCTTTACAACTGTAACTGTATCCTTTATTGAAGTTAATGTGTCATCCACTGTAGATGATTTTAAGGAAAAATCCTACATTCGTCTAATCTAGAAAACAATTGTTGCTTAATTGACCACTCAGGCTAGAAAAAAAAAACAGAAGACACAAGACCCTCTAGAAACTGAGTTTGAAACCCCTGTTTCATTTTTTCACTTTGAACATCACATCCAGACTGATTTCAATTGTTAACCAATAAAACTCTACCAGACACCCCACCCCATCACAGCTTTTAGCGATGAAACCCATTATCTTCCAGGCTATTCTTTCAACCTATTGACCCCCTCCAGTCCCCAGTGCCTATCGTTATCCCAGCCAGTCTCTGTGCAGTCTAGAGCTCAAATTACTGCTAAACCAGCATGATGGTCTAAGCACTTGACCACATGGATCCCCACTCTATCTCACTGGAGCAGCAGAAGGGGCCCCTAAGCCACAGCCACCCCTCCCCTCCTCAGAGCCCCCTCTCTTCTTCTCCTTGTAGGCTTTCTTTTCTGGCTGCATTGCTGCTGTTGGGCTTGAAGATTGGGGTCAATTTGCATCAGGGAAAAAAGTCCCCATCTTATTTGAATTTCAGAGGCACAAAGCTGCACTCTGAGGGAGAATGGTTCCTCAGGGAGTAATGGAGGGGTGTTGAACTGGGTCTTTAACATGCTATCCCAGGTTTTTCTTGTCACTCTAACATTAGTCCTTCTCCTGGTAGTATTGTACTGATAATACCCCCCTCCAATGCCCGCCGCTGGCTCCTGGTTAGTGTACTGACACCAGTACAGCTGCCTAAGAGTTTGAACACCCCCGCTTGACTACTGAGTATAAAGCTGCAACAACTCACAGGAGCTCTTCCTTGTATCTGCTAGTTCATGTAAAATACTCTTTACAAGCCACCCCTTGGTCTCAGTCTTTTTAGGTCAACGAAGCTACTAATCTGCAAGTAAAGGGATTAATTATTAAATGCAAATCCATTCAATTAACTGTAAATCTGTCAGTTGTAGCCCTTATTCAATTTCTCATTCCAGTGAATTCAGATCTCAGTCTGATACCTTCTTGGGCTCAGATAAGATCAACATGCAAATCACTTTTTTACAGCATAGAGTAGGATGATTCGGCTAGCTCTGCATGTTTATCGTTATTTAGACTACACACTATTCTCTCCGCAATACTGCAAATTGTGAGGAATCCTAACAACCACAGCTACTAATAAAGAACAGAAAAATCTGCTGATTGCCAGATTACTGAAAAGAGCCTAATAGAGTATGTCTTTGTGGAGTTGTTTTTCCTATAGCTAACCTAGGAATGAGAGATTAAGACAGCACTATCTCAGACTTTGGTTTTGAGCAAAGCAGCATTTCACTAATTCAAGAAATGATTATTCAGCAAACCTTTACAATCTCATGTTTACAATGTGTTAATCAAATGGTGAAGCAACAAGGTTTCACCCACCAGAATAAATAATATATCAGTGTTTTGAGAAGGCACGTCCAGAAATCATCCCTCATGCTGGCCTGCTTTTTCTTTCATCCCCTTGGGTGTTTTGAACACAGAGCTAGCTATGCAAGCTTTTGAAACAAAACTCTCATCTGAAACAAAAGCTACAGAATAGAAAAAGGGCACAGAGCATGTGGCCTTAATACACCTGAGGTAAGGTGGCTTGTAAGTTTCTTGAAATTGTACTTATTAGATTTTCAGTACCGTGCTTATGTTACATGCTTAAGAAGTGCTAATCTAAAATGTCTTACGTATAAACAGACTAAAATAAGTTTAGTCAAGGTATGAAATATGAAACCTCATTTCTCATCACACCCACGCACTATTTAGAAGGCTTTTGTATTTCCTGTTACTGTGTTTCTAAGTGCTAGAGCAGGCTCTCAGGGTTGTGCTCGATGTTTCAGTTGTGCCAGAGGTCGAGAGGTTTGTTTTTCATCATTACTGACATGTTCTGTGTTCAGCTCTTTTCTTAGGCTAGTCACGTACACTAGGCTACTGCACTGCCTTTTATGGTGACTCCTTTATCACAAGGAACAAAAGCTCAGTGCTTGGGCACTTGTGTATTCATTCTGATAACTACTTCTTCACAACAAATGAAGTATAAACCAAACACTGATGTGCTCAAATTAACATGAATGATCTTGGATGTAGGGTGGCTGAAGGCACTGAATCGTGTCAATAGCTCTTAGGAAAGCGTGCCTGCTTGTAAAACATAGTCTAGCATCTTCACATCTGCTGTTTTTCGGTGGTGCTTCTTGCAGTCACTGGGACACTATGTTTGGGTAATCAGGTTCTCTGAAACTCACAACAAATGGAAACTCCACCCATGTGGTGGTCATGTGACCATTCCTGCCCCAGCAACAAAGCACTGATTGGCTGGCTTGCAGACACGCTTACCACCCCTCCTCCATCACCACCACCAGCAGCAGCAGCAAGAGAAGAAAGGAAAATGAGGAAGTATTGGGCAGATGTACAGAGATGAAATTGCGGTGTGCAATGAAGGCTTCCTTTACCGTCACATTCTGAAAAGGGGGGAGATATTGCCAGTTTGCTTTCTGTAGAGAAATAACAACCCAGATTTATGTCATAGTCACATCTATTGCATAAGATGACCGTCACCCTGCTATATACATGTACTTGTCTGATATTGTTATTGTTAGTATTAGAAACGGTATGTGAAACTAACCTTTGAGGAGCTGGCTGGTGTAACAGGCTGTTGAGCCCAATGCATAAGACAGCCATTTCTTGGATTTTTTATATCAACAAGAAACACTCCTCTGTTATCCACCTCCTCCACTCCAGGTACGATCCTACCACAAGAATCTGTCATCGACAGATCTGACACCTCACTGTTCACCTCAACCTCAGGAGGTCCCAGTCCCAGCCCTGAAGAACTCCGGGTTTTCAGTCCAGCCACCACTGTAGGTTACCAGGGTGGGTAGATCCAAACCTCCAGGGACAGAGACCAGCAGGTTTTCCACTTAGCAGCTGATAAAGACCTAAAGCAATAGTTGACCTAGAAGTTTAATCTACAACATTAGACTTCTTATCCAAAGCAAACAGTTTGTTCACGGAAGACCTTGAAGGCCTCAAGGACAGGAATCATCCGTCCCTTGACCTAAACCATTATTTTATACGGGCCTGCGTCAGATTTAAACTTCTTGTCAGTTTTCAGAGACTTGTTCACACAGGTCAAGAGGGGGCTCTGGTCAATCCTGAGCTATGAGAGCTGCAAAGTGTTCATGTTTTTTTTTTTTAGCCATTACTAAACTAAAACGACCATCTTAATGGATCTAGAAAAATGAGCGGCCGTCCTGTAAACAATGCTGATGGCGTCTGGTCACCCTACTCCCATTTTCAGCACCGGCATCGACACGTACACCGATTGAAATAAGTTGAAATCAGGGAATATTAACTTGCAATGAACTCATTCTTAAACGGGTTCTTCTCCATTTTAAGCAACTGCCACTGGGTTAAAATGCTTTTAAAGGAGGGAAGATTGGTAAAATCCTTTAAAGTCTGAGGTGCAGCTGTCTTACTCTCTGGCACAGCTGATGGTTTAAAAATACATCGGCACTTCCAAGCATTCCACTAACCGCCAAAACATCACCCCACTCAGCGCTAGAGGACCGTGAAGAATTACAGATTACAATTGGCAAATTCCTCTGTTCCAAAACAGCTCAACAGACATTGCTGTTTGGTAAAGGGAATGAGAGGAAAACAGAGCTTCCTGCTATCAGAGACCCTAGCATCTCCTCACTATATAAAGCTGACCTCCAGCTTGCATGTGTCCATACAACGGTATGCAATCTCTGACCACACGATAACCCATCCTCACTCCTGTTAGACAGAGATCACATTGTCTGCCTTTTTTCCCCTTCATCTCCCAGCACTGGTATGGTTAGTGTAGTTCATATGGGTGATGAATTTGTCGCTACCCATCCAAAGCCAAGTTACACATTATATTTCTGGGAAAGGACTCCCCACCCATTCCAGCACAACCAACTCCAGTGCCACTATGCTGATTCGCACCGTTGAACTGTTCAAAAAATAAAGACACCTGACCAAAAGGGGTCTTGTGTTTTATTCAGGAAGCCACCTCAAGCCAGTAAATCTCAAGTCTGGAGAAAAGCAACAGAAATTGAAGTGACATGGACAAAGCAAAAGAGGGAGCCATGCTGCTCCACTGCAGTTTGCCTGTGCCCTGGTGCTAGTGCTGTTTCTAATACTTCTGAGAATTTCCTGCACACTCATATGTATAATAGCAGCCACTGCCCTACCCTCAGGTCCAAAAGTACATGTTTGATTTCTTAATCATGCTTTTTTTTTGCACTCAGTCAGTATTTTTTATTCAGGTTTGCTTTGATCAAGTCTCCACAAAAACCACCTCTCTGTATATGAGTAACTTCCTTAAAGGTCAATTGGCAAATACTTGCCTAATGAGCAAATTATATCGCCTTGCAAAGAGAAAGCGTTTGCATCTGTACATGAGCAGACAGCAGCATGTTTATATTTGTAAACTGCTGCCTTTCTAAAGGGTTTTTTGCTCAGCCTGTCAACCCAGTGGAGTTATTTTTTTTCCGGTGTGAACATTGAACCATTAACCAGAGGGCACGCAAGAGGAAACTATGTGGGAGAGCGTTTATACCTGAGAACAAGAGGCACTTCTTTACAGTGTGGGAGTCTGGAACACGCTACCCATCCATGTTTTTTAAAAGTGCTACCCCGGATTCCTTCAAAAAACACTGGATGAGATCCTTGGATCAATTAACTACCAATGGGCTAGATGGGCCACATGCTCTCCACTCATTTGCAGCTTTAGAGTGATAAAGACCTGCTCTCTTACTGAAATCCGAGCCCTCTGTGCCATCCAATCTAATCTCCTGCCCTATCTTGCCTCCTGCAATGAGTGACTAAGTAACAGTCTATGAGATTGTGCTGATGGAGGGCCTGGGTGGGACCAGACTTAAGGCTCAGTAAAAACTCTTGTCATTCTCCAACAGCTATATGTAAATATGCCCCTCGGTGCTGAACCCCTGCAGGCTCATCCACCACTCAGAGTGCCTGAGGTGCATTCTGGACCCTATGCACCTTAGTGTCCGGCCCAGCCCAGTGATTCATTTGTGAAATCACTCTGTGCCAGTGATACAAACACTAAAGAATTTTTTTTTGCTAAATGTTTCTGTCTTTCCTTTTCCTTTCGTGCGTCTCTGGTTATTTTCTTTGCAGGACATGATGGCTGCCCTTTTGTGACTCAAGAACTCCCAGAGCGAGGTGGTGGGAAGTCAGTCGCTTGTTTCTTCAGCCACAGCCGAGGAAGAAGAAGGGGAGGAAAAAACAAGTGTACCAACTGTCACAAAGGGGGGAGAAAGCCTGTTTATCTTGGGCGAGTCCATTTCATCACTGCGCTCATTTTTCAGTGCAATTCTTATTTTTTATTCGAAGGAATAAAGGAAAAGAGAGAGGCCTCAGGACGAATGGGAGTTAAAAAGCTGCCACACGAGCAGGGGTTAATGCGCGACAGTTTTTTTATTTTCAGTGGAAACAGCTGCTGTCTGTTTTGGTATCGAGCGAAAGGCCTCTTGTTTTGTCACAATGCTGCGGTTTGTTGAAAGAGAGAAAGAGAATTGGGAGGGGAGAGAGGAGGAGGAGGGGGATTTTCATGCGTTAATGCCTGGGTCTCCTCCCCCCTCCCCTGGTCAGGCTGCACAGTGTTGAGGGAAGGTAATCCAGATTCCAGGCACCCAGGCAGCTGTCAGAGCAGGAATCCCTGTCTGCCATCCCAGCAGAATGAAAAGACACAATGGGAACTTTGTTGAAGCCACTGTATTCTGAGAAGGGGGGGTGGGGGGTAAAAACGTTTGGTAAACAACCACGACAAAGCCCTTCTGCAAGCACACCTCCCACACTCAGATCGCAGCCACCTCAGTCGTTTATTTTAAGAGCTTTACACAGGCTTCATTTCTGGCTGTTTAAAAACTTGTGGAAAATAAAATAAAACAGCCAGCGCCATTAGTCAACTCAAACCTTTTAAAAAAAGTCCTCTGAAGCTGAAGAAGACGTATCTTTTGAAGAGAGGTAGGTGCAACAGGGTTTTACTTCCTTGTTTTTTTTCTTCTGCTCTCTTCCCTTGGTATGTTTGAAGTTACGCCCGACGTTCTGTTTATGACATAAACACACGTTCAGTCTCTACAGGAGCAGCTGTGGCTCCTGAGGAATCTACTCACAGTCCCAGCCGTGACCCTAAATGTAACCCAACCCCGGGCCTAACCCTGAAGTACAGCTGGTGGAAACAGATACTTGCAGGCTCCTGCTTTTTTAAAAAACGGGCAGTTTAGCCACCCATGTATCTGTAAGCATCCATTCACCCACTTAGTTTCAAGGTATGAATGAGATGTAACAAATCACCCTTTTTACACCCCCTCAGCTGCACCAGGAGTGGCTGGTGTTGATTACAGAGCAGCTGTGTGCCTTTTCTGCCCAGAGACAGCGGCAGGCCGCGAGAGGCAGCGTCGCTACGCTATTCGTTGCACAGGAAGTAAGTGGGAGTCGAGCAGTTTAGGTCTCAAAAAGTCACGACTCTCTACAGCAACAGGCAGAGCCAGCCAATGAGCGTAAAGCATAGCTTCTTTTCTTCTCTCTCTTTTTTAATGCTTAATTTATTTATTTTTTAAATCTTTTTATTTGTCCCTGCTCTTTGAAATCAAAGTCTTGCGCCAGACCATGTGAGTTCCTGCGTGACGGGGGCTGTGAAGCTATAAACAGTGGGTGAAATGAAAAGGAGGCCTTTCTTTGTAATTTAAGCCACATATAAATCAATAAATGCACCACTGGGCCTGCCTGCCTTCACACGTCCTTTCAAATGGCTGTTCATGAAGGCTGAAGCAGTAGACAAGGCCCAGGCGTCAGACATTTCAAACAACTGTCCTCTAAGCTTCCTAAACCTTAGTTGTGTTAAACTGTAATTCTGCTCCCCAACAAACTGGTACATTTTGGTTCCCTGATGCAAAAAAAGGGACAGCAGGTCACAGTTTTGTCTCACAGATGACAATGAAAGCTGTCCTCACACGCGTGTAGTCAAAATCTATTTGCAGAAACACATTAAGATCTGTAGACATTCTTCACAAGCGAAACTACCACCTGTAAGTCAGAAAGGAGGTGTTTTTTGTTTTTCAAATATCTTTGCTTGAAATAAATCTAACAAATAAGTTAACAAAGCTCCTGCCCCATCTTACGTCATTACTGTTTGATTGTGATTGCTTCAGAAATTTTACAGCGGTGTACTGTGGTGTCTTGAGCCACGCACAGAAGTGGGGTCCTGTTAAATAAGAGTACGGTTGGAGGAAAGGATTAGCCAATTTTAGTATGTGTGCTGCCGAAGCAAGCAGGATTAGCCAAATGGCAACAAGGAGATCTGTCTTCAGGGCCCAACTGTTGTCTGCCTGGGAGGACGGGAGAAGTTGGCTGACAGAGCCCAGGGGAAGGCGCCTCGGGGGAGCTGTGGTGATTAGAGGGGCTGGCCTTGGCGAGTCCGGGCCGAGCCCAGCCAAGGTGACGCAGGACGCCTGCCAAGACAGGGCCGAACCCGAGCCAAGCCTGGGCCAGGCCTCTGAAAGAAGCGATTTGGGAGACAGTCGGCTGGCACGTACGTACGCACTCTTTCCTGCAGATTATTCCATTTTCCCGGAGTACTACAGTGTTCAAGCCAAGAGGGAGAGAGCTCACCGAGTTACTTTGTTTGGGGAAATCAGTGAAGACAGCGCACTGCCTGGGTTTTTGTCTCATACTTTATATGTGATGCTTTGTAAAATCCCCTGTTACTCCTGGCCAGTGGAGATTTACAAAATGAGAAAATAATTACAAGGAAGTATAGACTTAGAACATATGGGTGTATTTCTCCACCAATAACTTGTCCAGACTTCATTTATCACCTCATAGAGCAATGTAATATGGAGACCACATATATTTGCCTGCAATTAAAAATGACAGATATTGACTTTTTTCTTTTTAACAAAACCATGCCACTGTAGCAAATTCTTTAAAATCCTATTTCCAGATAAAATCATGTTTCTTGTGGTGCTTGGAGCAGACTCATGCTCAACCTGGCCCGGACATGCATTTGAAAAGAATGAATTGGTTCCACAGTGGTTGTGCAGCATTTTCTTTTAATTACACTTTTTAACCAGTTTCAGATGGCCTGGATATCTGGCATGTACTGCGGCCTTGGTAGACCTGAACTTTTGGGAAACTTTTGCTGGAGAGCAGGAAACCCGCCTGGATACAGACAGCAACCAATCAGAAGCGAGAACGAACTGAATAAACAAAGTTTGGAGGCAGCCCTGCAGCAGCTGCCAGGGTCAAAGTTCAGCTAGTTTGTTTCAAAGTTCTCCAACCGCTTTAATCAGGGATAATTGGAGGGTGAACTCAGTATGAGGCAGAAAGGCACTCACAGAAACAACATGTCTTTATATTGGTGAAGGATTCATCAGAACTAAATTTTATTGGACAAAAAAAGGTGCTCTAAAAGCTTTTTTTGGGTGCATGTCCCGTGGTAAACCAAAATACTGTCCAGACGAAATCTAACATTTAATAAAATCAGCCTCAGGTACTACAGTGAAAGCATTTGACCTTCTAGTCTTTTGACTAGAATTATTTTGCAGTTATGTGCAGTTTTTTTGCAGCTTTTTGCAGCTATTTTGCAGCTTACACCCGAAGAAGGCTCCATGGACAAAATGTTACGTTTTCTTTCTTCTCTTTTCAGCATGGCATAAACCTATTACTTGTTCCTTTACAGTTTAAAAAGGTAAAAACAAACAACTGCTGGATGAAGTCCTTTAGCAATGTTGGTGAACTGTTACCACAGATTCCTAATTCCTAACAGAATAAAAGGAAAGAGAGGAGCTAACGATTTTCATGATCAAACAAGACAAAAACAGAGATGTTGTAGATTTTTCTATTTTAATAGAGTATACCATCTAAAACCTCTTTTAGGTTTTGCTCTTATACAGTCCAATTATCAGGATGTCATTCAAAGTCTTTTGCTTCAGTGCAAGACATTTCTCTAATTTCTCTTTCTTCGGTCCCTCTATTATACCTTCAAACTATTCCAAATACTTGGACTAAAAAAAAAGTGAGAACAATATTGCACTGCATTTGCAAACTCCAGAAAACACTCTTTATTTCAGGTTTGACAAGTTTTTTGTTCTTCTGGTGTTTGTTTACTTTTAAGCAGTTTGCTTTACAGTTAATTCCCTGTACACTTTCCAACAGCCAGCCTGGACCAGTCTTTCCAGGTGATATAGCTTAAGGGATACTTTGTTATTGTGGCAGATAGCAATCTTAGAGGAAACAGTGCCAGAGAATAACACAAGACCCATTAACTAATTCAACAAGTGAGCCAGAGAAGGAAAACACAGACAACATTACATCTTTTCTTTGTATTTTCATTGCTAAAGAACATATTTTCAGTTGAATTTGCATTCTTTCTCTTTGGAAGTGGATAGGTCTAAATGGTAGATTCAGTGCTACGCTGTCAAGACATCACAATATATTTACCTTAGCGCACTGAGGGGTGTAGAAAAAGACAGAAAATCTTAGAAATGTAAAACAGTTTCAGAACTGGAAGTCAACTCAAATGTTGACCACGCTCTTTATGTCAGAAGTCCATGGATGTATTTTATCACTTCAGCTTTAGAAAAACAAAGCAAAACAGCAATGTGAGTGGTCATTCCATCCAGTTATTTTTGGTTCTGTGTCTTTGAACACTGAAACTGTGTTTTAGACCAACATGTAAGACGCTGGCAGAAACTGAGGACAGAGCGACACTGTGTTTTATACCTTGGCTCATTCCCAGCAAACAATTAACAGTTAAATAATGTAGACGGGGTTGAAAAATTTTCAATCCAGCCCTTAATGGGTGTGTTGTTCCAATAAATCCTTAGATTCACTTAGCTAGCATGGATACACAACATCACCACAGCTAAAAATAAAAAGAGAAAACTTTGTAGTGTAGAAAATCACATATCGGCCCTCCACAGTAATTATAATAATAGGGTTAATAATTATTACTTATTTCCCAGACATAAATCTTCTAGTGGACCAAGGCATTTTTGGACAGTAAAACAACTCCAAGAGTGGTCCATAAAAAGGGCCTGTTTTGGGATGAAAGATTCTAGTTTAAAATGGAGAACAGAACAAATACAGACCCTCTGTCTGGCTCCTTCTGTACACAAGGGTAACCCAGCCAAATTCACTGAGAATAAACAGTGAGTAAACTCTAAAAAAAGATTTACAGACACACGGCAAACAATCTTATCAGCTCCTCAATAATGACAACTCAACCACTTGTAGCATAATAACAGGGGTATCTGTGCTGAGCCTGGCACTGGGGGAGGGCAAGGTGGAGGACTAATGGTAATTAATAGGGTGGGGGAGGAGGTAGACACAGACAATAATGACTTTAACAATACCCCTGCCCCCATCCAGATTAATGGATCAGAGCTGAAGCAAATATGTGTGTTTTCCCCCAGCCTGTGCTTTCTGTCTGTCACATATCCCAGTTGTGCCATGCTCACCTTAGCTCCTTTCCCACTACATTATGAGCTTTGAACTCCCCCCCTTCAGATATTTAGCCTCCCGTCAGCTTCTCTTCTACAAATCTGTTTGCCAAATGTAAGGTTAATGTTTATGTATGGCCTTGATTTTTGGTTGTGTTTTGCTTGTCTTTTCATTTCAGTTTGTATTCGTTTTTTTAATATTAATATTGCATGTGTTGTACGGCTGCTTCATCTGTGTTCTCTTGCTGTACCAAAACCAAATTCCACCAATGATTGCTGTGTGGCAAAAATAATTCCAAGTCTCAGTCTCACTCAGCTGTTGCCTGATCTCAGTCTTGCTCAGCTCCCCCTTCACCTTGTCCGCAGGTACTCACTGCTTCCCAGAATTTCCTTTCGGCCTGTTCTGGCCTTCAATACACAACGGCGCTCCGCCACCACCTTCCTGAAAGTGGTTCAAATGAGTAACCAGCCACCTTTAATTGTGACCTAGAAAAAATATTGCTGCAATGTTATTTAGTTTTGGTGCTGTAATATGTTTTTGCTACTTTATTTTAGACAACACCAACATGGGGAGTAGTGGTCAGGGTCCTGGACTCAAGGAAGGCTGTGGGTTTGAAGCTTGGCTGAGGATGTGGCTGTTGTATCCTTAAGGGAACTATTTCAATCACAGTACAGTAATGGTGGTAAATGAGAAATTGTTCTGAGTGCTTATCTGGTTAAAGTAAAAACTATGGGTTCAGGCCTTGTTGTTTGTGTGATGAAGGTTGCCTCATAGTCCAAAGACCAACTGCCTTTCAGATGAAGCTGGGAAAATTTTTCACACTCAGACTGCATTTTATTGTGCTGTAAACTGTAAGGGGTCTAACAGGTTTGATAAACCAAACAAAACCTGCTGTTTGTCTACATGGTTGTCCACTCCCATGACAGCTAGGGCCTGCATGGCCAGCATCTGTGTTCCTCTTCCCAGGTGTGTCCAGTAGCTCTTATTACTGACTAGTCTAGCCTCTAATCCAACAAAGGTTCTGAAATGATTGAATTCAATTAGAATTCCAATGCCTCCCTGGCATGTATGTCTTTGTGCTGCAGTTTTCCTTTACTCCTGTTCAACCCTTGCCTGGTTTAAACGAAGACAAACACACCAGGAAATTGAATACCTCTGCACTGGGTCTTGCCTGATTTCCAGATGCGCCCCCCCCCCCCCCCCCTCCACCCACCTCAAGCGACTGCTTTCAGAATGGACTGGGTTTGACCCCCCCCCAGTGATTCGCCGATTCCTTATTTCGAATTAATCTCCTTTCTTCCTTTGTCTCGACACAGTTTGGGGAGCGCTGCGCGTCTTTTGCACACGCTGCTCGGTGGCAAGTTGTGAAGATTTTAATGACAGAACCCGAGGTTTTTCACTCGTTTCGACAGAGTCTGGGGGAAAGCGCTCTCCCTCCTATTGAAACAGTCTTTCATCTTCCTTCTTTTGGTGGTTGGTGGTGATGGGGGGGGGGGGGTATTGAGTGTGGTAGCACAGATGGCAATGGGGCTGAGAGAGAGGGGAAGAGGAGGAGGGGGGATTTTATTGTCTTCTTCCTTGAAAACACCAGATGCCCACTCATATAAAACCCATGGAGCCAGCGCCAATTGTTTTGGTCACGTGTTGATCCAGGCAGCTCCTTTCTTTCCACACACACAGCCTGTTGCCTGATCAGCAGGGAGGAGGGAGAAATGTTTCGGTCTGCTTCTTTAATTTTTATGAGCAGAGTTTCGGGGGCACGAAATAGGCGAAGAAAAGGAGGCGCTTAATGCAAGTGTTAGGCTGCATTGTCTTAGCTAAAAAGCTAGAGCATCCTAGGGCATTTTGTAGACAGGCAGTAACTATGGAAGATATGAAAGTTAATTAGTCCCCATGACTGTTTCAGAATGCTAGAAAGGAGAAACAACCATACCACAATGATGAGCAGCAAGGACAAAACAGCTGTCAGTGGCGGCTCATCTTAATGCGAAGAAACTCTCATGGTTTTGTGCTTATTACGTTGTGAACAAGTCCAAAGAAGACATGTATAAATTAAAGGAATGGATATGAGCTAACTCTTGATGTACACAGATATGAACTATGGCATGAAGGCAGAACCACGTAAAGAGACTTCTAATCTCGCATTATTTGTATATCATGTTATGGGTTCCACAAGCTTTAGGGACATACAGTAGTTATGCATTTTGGATTTTATTCCTAATCTAAATCCACGCTGGAGTTCAGCACGTAAAGCGATGCGTGGTGAACTAAACTTCCACATTCTTACATTTGCATAAAGACACCTCACCAAACCGGTGCCAGATGTCATTTTTGGAGATAGATCACGAAGTTCCAGATAAGCAGCCCATCATTTCTCTGGTAGTTGTGTGAGAGAAACATCTTAATAAAAATAAGGTTTAAAAAAACCAAGATCATCAGTATAACGAGCCGCACTGATCCAAGTGGAGAAGAAGGGGAAGTTCACAGTCCAAACTTTCTGGAGAGAAAGGTCAACATAGGAAGAGCATTACTACCACATAAAATTTCCATGTTGTTTTGCACCCTGTGGTTTACATATGCCTACTACACCTTGCAGGTTTTTGCTATGCTTTCAGTTTCACATGGCTCACATCAAGCCTTTCTATTTCTCTCCAAGCTTCACCACATATTTATTGCAATTTCACTGTGATTTCATCTCTTCCCATGGTTTTGTATAGAGAACACTGACAAGGGGGCCTTACAGAAAGAATGAACACTTTTTAAGACTTGCAATGTCCACGACCCTCCTTGTCACACCTATACTTTGGAAATCGGAGCAAGACAATGTTATTGTTCAGCCTGCAGGGAGTGCCAGTTCCGACGATTATGGTCAGCCACCTCAGATTCCATGAAGATCAGTGTGAAGTTTCACAGGATCTGCAAAAACCTGGTGCACTTTTGAGTTTTTATCTCTGAATCTCATACCTAGTCTGCTGCACAAATATATCTGTCAGTTACGTTTTGGCAAGGAGCCCTTGTGGTCTGTTCTGCTGATTCTACTAAACTCTGGCAAGACTAATAACAGGCTGGGTGCTCTGATAGGACATAACAAAGGACAAGTTGGCAATTTACAACCCTGTGGGTCTGGACACACCCTGCAGTCACTTACGAGTCAGGCTGATATTTGCTCCCATTGCGAAATGGTTATAGGCTGTTCAGAAGATAAATGCAGCTGCTATCTGGCTCCAATACGCTCATGGGATAAAGCCCTGCAATTTTCCCCTCTTTATGGCCACACCAAAGCAAGGCCAGACACAAAACTCAAGACAAATGCTCAAGAATTAGACGTTCAGTCGGGTGTTTAGTAATAATCTGCTCGGGGATGCAGACAAAAAAAATGTCATTACTGCTGATGCATGTCATATCATGTACAGTATGAGTGCCACTTAAAACAGATCTGGATTTAAGGTTTACGTTTTTAAAGAGAGAATTTAAAATAAAATTTAATCGCAGTTATTTTAGTGAGAGCATTAACGATTTCTGGAAGACAAGGATACACTACAATGCATTAATACAAAATTAAGGATGATTTATTGCTATATCTTATCACATCTTTTTCCATTTTCTTTTTTAAGAATTTCTATATAGGCATGAAATCACAACTGATTAAGTGTAGGAATATTAATTAATGAGTATGAATATTATCTTGTCCAATTGAAATGCTACTGTATAGAAGATAGAGCTAAATCTACCATTACTGTATATATAACTATATAACAAAACAATAGGAATAATAACCAGAAAATAATAACCAGATCTAATGTTTCAAAAATAATTCAAAATAAATATTTACTGTATATGTGTACAAATGTAAAAAATATGCTTATGAACAATGTCTCTCACTGTTATGTGACAGCAAATAAATAATATAAACCATTCCAGTACCATTGCAGTAATGACCACAATCCTGTGATATCAAAGTTCAGAACCTTCATAAGCACACACAAACAATAGCAGAAATATTGCATTCGTGTTGAATTATTAACCCAAAAGATAGATAACACAAATTTTCAAAAGATCTCTGCTGGCATGAAAACCAGCAAACTGCCTAACTCTCCGAAACACAGAAAACACAAAAAGCAAATTCTGTGGCCCAGAACAAGTTTCTACCAACAGCACAAGAAAACGACAATAGCACATTTGGTTGGCTGTTAGGTCTTGTCTTATGACATTGAGTCATCGGGACATAAGAGTTTCGCACTAGATAAATTAACAGACGTGCAGGCACTGCCACAGCTCACTGGAAAACATTGCAAGTCTTCAAATTGAAATATGCAAAGAACTCATCTTGTACTGTGGTGAGGGCAAGGACATTATCTGGGAGCCTGTGAAAACAGTTCCCTGGCCAGCCTGAGATTCACTTTCCCCAATAGAAGGGACTGTTTAAGGTGTGGCTTTAAGAAAACAGACTGCTAATGAGGGGCCCTGCTTCACGTCTTGACAAACTTCAGGTCACCAAGCACATTCCAGACCACTAACAACTGGAAAAACATGGCTATCAGCACACAGTTGCACAGCCAAACCCACAAATTACACAAACTCGGGGAGGAACAGGAATAGCCTAAAAATGGCTGTGATGAGCTTCAGCTACAGTTATGTGCTAGAGATGGGACGCGATTCCAAGGGAAGTAGCACTAACAACGAGGGTGGAAAAAAGAGCTTCATCCCTGGAATGCTCTCCTGCTGTTCAGATTGCGCTGAGCTGGATGCGCTAGGGTAAGGTCCAAGAGCTGGGAACTGGGCTTGATCGTCTCCTGAGTGACCTACTGGATTCAGGTCTGCTGAGCCCTCATCCTCAGGCGCCAAGAAGAACCCGCATCATGCTACTGCCTGTAAAGCACCACTTGCAAGGTGTCATGTCTTCAGCTGCCCCACCCGTGTACTGGGCCTGACCTGGTGCCAAAGTAAGACAGTGGTCACTTGGGTCTGATACAAAAATGCTTCCTTACTATTTTTATCCAATCTTCTTTGGTTACTGATACTTATGTGCCATATTGACGTCAAGTTTTTTTCACATTTTCACTGCATTTATTGTTTTCATGCGTTCCCACACCTCTAAACACCTCCCCCTGACTCTGCCAACATTTCCTTGTGCCTCTGCAGCTCCTCCATCTGCTTACGCCACAGCCAGCTTTTCAAAGGGTGGAACTTTCCCATAACAACATGTTTATTTTACAGAAAGAGACAAAAGATGGCCCCAAACTCCCAAACGCAGTCCAAACAGTAACAACAATAGTGCTAATCAGAACATGCTGTCCAGTGTTTTTCCTTTCGAGAGTCTATTGGCGAACAAAATCGCACGTTCCAAGGTCTGCTTCATGATTCCTGTTGCTCTCCATTGTTAAACTGCCTATGGCCTGTGCTGTACAGGATGCACTGCACTGCAGTGTCCGGCTGAGTTTCGGAAAGGGTCTGCAGGGGCTGCTAGTCCCAGCCAGGGACCATCCTGTGAAACTGTGACAGAATGGTCTCTTCTCAGACTAGTCCCGAATGGTTTCATCAGCTCCACTTTTTGCTCTAACGTAATAACAGGGTGAGGTCTCAGTCGATCCACAGGTATGATTTGTCACCCGTTGTGCGGTTAAGAGTCTGCAGCTGTCAAATGCTATCTACAGATGACAGGTAACCCAGCCATATTTACAGAGTGGCAAGGGGTGATAATTATTGGACTTAAATATTACTTCCAGGTGCTTGGAGGCAGACCCTGTCTGGTCTGACGGCACTGGCTTGCAGCTTTTCTTGACTGCAACATGGTCATTGGGAGATTATGACAGGAGCGGTCCGACCACACCTGCCCAGTTCTCAGGGGGTGGGAAGTTGAGAAAAGAGCTGTTGCTGCACAGCAAGTCCTCTCTAATGAGACATATTACACACAGGAAGCACTCTCCGTCTGAAATCCGCCTTGACATCACCTCGCTCGTTTTAACGTGGGTGCAGACGCGCAGGGTGAGAAACCATCTGTGTGACTCGAGTGACAGAGCGCGAAGGCTGGCCGTGCCAGACCCACCTGGGCCCTCACAGGGGCTGTGCACAGGGCTGTGAAGTGCACGGGCTAAGCCCCGTGTGTCAATATCCTGCCACAAAGCCTGCAGAAGATGTGGGACGACAGCACAGGCTCCAGCGCCTGTCGCAGCTTGAGCTTTTGAACCACATCACATCACAAGAGATGCAGAAGAACACTTATTGCCAGGAACACCTGTGTGCCACCAACAAAGCCCCAGTCCAACCCCCTGCATTGATCTGCCAGATTCAGACTTTATGTTCACAAGAAGTCAGAAAAGCCCTTTCACCACACTTTGGAGAAACAATTTTGCTGTGGCGTGAATACCGCTCTAAGTTATGTGCTCAGCTCGACATGGACAGAGGTGATATGAGAGATGTTGCAGGAGAGGAAAGTTTTGTGTTGTTTTTTTTAAAAAAAAGCTCATGTAAAAGCATTTGCATTTCAGATGAAGAGTAAGAGTATTTCAGAAAACTGGGACTGCATGGGGGCAGACCACAGCTTGGTTTTCCACTAGTTTAAGAAGTGTTTTATTTTAAAACCGAACGCCTTTGAAGTTATACAATGAACAAAAGAACGCCTTTTCACAAACTAGCCCAGCCAGAGTGGATCATTCAGTGACACCCTTTGCTATATCGGCAAGTCCCTGAAAGTCCAAGGCCTGTTATCAAGTCTATTACCCCTTTCCAAATAACACTTAATTTCCCAGGAATCAAGATTAGTTTTGAATGCTCATTAAACCTTTCAAGTGATTAAGCTGTAAGATGTTATAATTAAAGATATGGCATGGCACGACTTTCTCATTAAGACAACTGTAAGCTTGTGGACATAAACATTTGCACTGACAACTGAGCACATCTTAAAGACCTTTGGACAATCCTAGCCCTGGGAAATCAGTCCACTAAGAAACAAGTACACCTTAACAACTACCCACTGTATTACATCCCAGTGAATTAATCTTGTCATTCAATAGTGTCTCTGCTATTGTAATGATCAGAGCTGCACTGTCCATGGTGGGTGGATAGAGACCCGAATATCTGTCAGCAATTAGAACGAGGGCTCCATCTGCTTCCTCTGACAGGGTTTCTATAGGAGACGGGAGAGGAAACCCAGCCCTTGGCATTGCTTTTCTCCGGTTTTATTTTAAGGCTCTGGGTGAACTGGAGAAAGCATTACTGAAAACAAAACACAATGACACACACACACACAGAGGGCTGGGGCCTTGAAGCGAAGACAATGGCATAAACAATGACCGACACTGCAGAATGTGTGACATGAGTTACTCTTTGGTCTTGGGGGCAACTCTCTCTCATGGTAGTCTGTACTCCAGCCTGCAGGCTCTTCAGACTGAAGCTTATCCTGGCTTCTGCGCTATAAGACTGAGAGAGTGACCCCCACATCGGACAGTTGTCCATTACAGGGTTACCCCCCCGCAATACTGGCACCCAATCCTACAGTTGACTGGAGCAACTGGGAATATGGCACCCGGCTAATGAGAAACAGTAGCAGCTGCTCAGGAACTCAAACCTACAACCATCCACTTAAAACATAAAGGCCCTCAACTTCTCCCTTTGTCACAAGACTATATTGAAAGTCCTGTTTTTGCACACTGGGTGTGGTCTATGGCATACAAAGGTTTCAGCTGGTTTATCACAAGGAAAAGCAGCATTAAGGAGTGGTAAGGACTGATAAGCGTACTACTAAAAGTTAAAAGACACCCTACCTGCCTTTAAAGCCAAGCGGCCTTGTCGAAAATCTGAGGTAGCAAGAAGCATGATACCAGCTGCACTAGCTCGCCGAAGATTACGATGGGACTTTCCAATACAAAAGGTTTAACCACAAAAGACAAAACAATCAAGCCCTTCTGTGAGCATGCACTGGGGCTTTTTCGAACGGAGCAGTAAAAGGAAAAAAAAAACGGTCTTTCTGCTTTGTTGCTGCGAAGTGTCAGTCTGGCCTAAAAAAATAGCTTCTCCTCTGCTAGGATGAGTGACTTTTTTTTTAATTGCTTACCTTACCCTGGACATGTCGGGCCCCTGTGAGCAGCTTGTGTGATGCTGGGTTATCTACAGCCTTTATGTTCAGTTTGGGTCAGGTGTGTGCCAGAGAGCACCAAGGCAAGAGTTAAGCGACAAGATCTTGGTGGTCCACCAGAGAAAACCCGAACCCCATTCCCAATTCCGAGCAAGGATGTGGACGATCGGGGTTATTGTTTTCAGGTGCACTAAAGGATCCACAGAGAGAATCCAGTACAGCATGCCCACAATATCATGAAGGGAAACAACTGCCATCCTCGGAAAAACGCTGCAATGTCAGTGTTATCCAAAACAAATCCAACTGGGGCCTATTCCCATTCATTCTTTGAGGGGGGGGGGGGGAATTAAAGTAGTATTTGGTAACTACAGGACAGAACTGATTATTTTCAAACAGTGCTCCCCCAAAGCAATCCATCATCCAAGTGAAACAGCTCCATTTCCTAGAGGTATTTCCTTCACTGGTCTTCTTTTCAACAGATCGATATAGTTCCAGGTTGGCTTTTGAGGGAAATTAACATAACAGGATGTGTTTTGGGGTTATTGCATCTGTATATCAGTTTCAACAATCACTTGGTCAGACGTTTAGCAATGGCACGGAATAATAATTCCAAAGACTGGGTAATTTTCAAATTTGTAAAAATTTATTTCCTTAAAATGACTTTGTGTAGAGTACAAAACTGTACATTTATCTATGTACACAATCTATAAAAAAAATGTACATGGAATACATCTCCTCTTGCAGCTTAGAAAGTCTACAGCCCCTCAACCCCAATCCCCCAAAAAATAGAAACTGGTAAACATCAGCTGGTCAACAGCCCCATCAAAAAAAAAATTAAGAACATAATTACACTCCAGCATTAGGATACAACGTGTCAGTTTGGCGCTTACAAATTTACAACGGCCTCCTGTCTCACAGCTTATTCCAACAGGCAATGGAGATTCCAAAAGGAAGTTCAGTGGCCACTGGACACAATATCCATAGATGTGACCCCCCCCAGCAGCCCACCCCCCCTCCCCCCCACCCCAGTCTAAATGGGGCTCTTTCCAGACAAACCATCGTCCTTCCCAACAGGTTTCAGGTTCACAGCACAAGAACTGTTAGGAAGGAACACTTGAAGGTTTTCATCCAGGACAAAAACTGGAGAACAAATAAAGCTGTTCAGTGCCAGTCGCCCTCAAGCGCGGAGAGCGGCTCTTTGTGTAACTGGGGTCCTATTGCACGGAAGAAAACAGCAGGAAAAGCTTTTCTCTTAACCCCTTTCGAGGAGCACAAACTCCCACAACACTGGCTTGCCCGAAGGCTGCGTGGAACGAACAGGGGGCAGCTACAGCAGGAACGGTAACCCCCCCCACACACACGCGACCCGAAAATTACAACGAAAAAGGTGGGCGCGACGACTGTAAAACAAGGGGGTGCAATTTACAAAAAAACAAAAATGTCAGTTCCAAATTTGAAACCAGTAGTGCATTACTCGAGCTTCTTTGTTTTACAATCACCTCCCGGCTCTCCCAAAAAAACAGGCCACGCTGTCGGGATTTCTGTAAAGTGGCGTCGAGGCCCACGTGGTTACAGTGATCACTACAAAACTGTTAAAAAAAGCACGCACACCTGCTGGAGTTAACCACGTTAGCAAACAGCTGTGTTGTGGGAGTTTTTTTATCCTTTATTGCACCTTTTTTTGACTCCTCAAGAGGGCACAGACATGTTACCCCCTTCCCCTCCCCCAGATATATTACGCAGTGTCAAGATCACGTGGATAAATAAAAAAATACAATGCTTCCTCAGCATGAAAAAGATTCGCGCAGTTAATTCTAAAAAGGACACAAATATACAAATACGAAATGCCTTGGCAGTGCAAAAAGTGCTCATGGACTGGCCCGTCCAAGGCAACTATTTTTTTTTTGTTAAGAAGCTACATCTTAATGCAAAAAAATCCCCTGATTTATTCTTCACTGGGCTGTTTTTAATGGGTGCTCAAGCTAAACCCCTACAGGGAGGCGGGTAACAGAGCCCCAGTAACTGGAAATAGGCCTATTTGGGGGGCAAAGAATTACATACCCAGCTGTACAAAAAATAGAAAGTCACTTCCTTACAGGGTGAACGCTGGTTGAATCCTCCCTATGAAAAACGCATTGCCTGTCTTTTTCCTGCACGACGCTCTAATGCACATTAACTGGAAACGGTCATCAGGTAATTTTTGGGAGGGCTGGTGCGCCCTATGAGGTACTGGTTCTTGCAGGTGAACAGGGGGTTGTAGGGGCCGAGGCCGCCGCCGGCGCCGCCGGCGCTGGGAGAGTGGCTGGAGGCCGGCGGCGGCGCCTCGTACAGCACGCAGATGGACCCGTCCTCGCCGATGCGGTACGACACCTCGTACGGGTCCACCCAGAGGGTGAGCTCCCTGGGCAGGAGCTGGTACAGCTGCTGGCTGCTCAGTCCGATTCGGCCCGCGGCCTTGCTGATGATCGGATCCATCTCGTGGTTAATCCGAATGCAGCGGTAGCCGGAGCCCTTCTGCGGCCGGTCGGGGAACCAGTGCTGTTTGTAGTGCTCTGGGGAAAGAACAACAAAGCCGCGTACGTCAGGACCGGCCTCGCAGACAGAGGCTACAGCTCGCATTCAGATCTGGAGATGGACGCCGATTACCCAGGGAGAGCGAGCGAGCAGAAATGAAAACTTCTCACACAAGGAAAGAAAGCAAATATTTACGTCTGAGAAAGGCATTGTAAATAGGGGAACTTTGTAACCTAGCAGTAGACGAAGCAACGTCATCGTCTACAACGAGGACCAATTCGAGAAAAACTGGAATCCTTTAAGCAAGGCTAACTGGTCCCGAATTGAATGCCTCTCAGAACGTACGTCTAAATCAACCCAAGCATATTTTTTTCTTTTTTTTCTCAGTAGAAGCATTATTTTTACAAACCGCTGCCACTAAATGGCCCCACCAATGATTCCCCTCGGGGATAACAAAGACACTCTCTCACAAAAACTCCCTTCAGACGCCCGTTCGTTTCGCGATTACAAATCCTTGGACCCCAGAGGACCGTCCGCTCACCTGCCAACGCCTCCTGCAGGCACGCGCTGAAGACCTGCAGCCGCGGCTCGTGGAGGAAGCCCCGGGTCCTCAGCAGGCTCGTGACGAACTCCGCGGCGGCAGACAGCTCGGGGATCATGTCGCCTTTGGTGCTGTAGCGGTGATCCATGGGTTATTCTGCCCCACGTTTGGAAACGGGTTAAGAGCTTTCGAAACTTGCCGGGGCTAGAGCGCTTCTCTTCTCGTTAACTCCTCCACGCTGCCGTGTCGATGGTGCGTGAAAATGATTTCTTTTTCCTCCGAAAAGGGCCTTTCCTTTGACGCGAAGCCGTGTCTGCTTTTTCCTCCCGCCGTGTTTTGAAGTTTTAAAAAGAACAGTATTCTCTTTGGCTGGTTCAGAGGGTCATTCTTCTCCCCGACGTAAGAAATTAATGAGTTAAAAAAAAGACTGTACATATAAAAACAGGGTAACAATAAGTGCAACGACGGCAACCGCCTGAAAGACTAATTTCTTCGCAGCTACCTCGCCTATTTATGAAAGGGGAACACAAAGAAGTGACATAAACTAAGAGGCACAGTGACAGGCGTGTGTAGCGGGCCAATTAATATCTCGGAACTTGACCCACCTACCAGTGTCGAACATCTGATTGGCCCGTAGAGTTCGAGGGGGCGTGGGAACTACGGAAAATGCCCTGAAGCGTCGAGGGGCGGGATTATGCAAATAAACTTCCGCTGGCCGAGTGGAGAAACTGACGTCAACGTATCAACGTGTTTGGTGACGACACTACTGGGAAGTTTTTTTTCCTCGTGTTAGATTTCAAAGCAAGTTTACTTTTTTTGCGTGAAACATAACCTTATAGGGAGGCGTTAAACCGAAACACCCCCTAAAGCCTGCGTTCAACTTTAGTTGTCTACAATTTGAGCACAGTAAAATCTAATTTTGAAGGAGTCGTGTTAAAATAGTTAATTATGTTTTTCCTATTAAGTGTCCCAAGTTTCAGCTAAGAAATAATCCTTGTTGTACAATACAGCATCCTTCAAGATCGAGTTATCAGTACGTCGCACAGCCAGCGTGAATGAATGCGGCATCAACGCTACACTACATTATAATGAAGCGTATTAAAAACAAAATAACTTTTTTAAACGACCTGAAAACCTGCTCGCGGGTGAAAACAAGCATATTCAGTATATTTACAGTAAACTACTGATACTAGGGGCTCTTTAAATTATCCTGGCAAAATAATAGTATCATTCCTTGGGACTGCTGTTGTTTTTCAGTGGTCAGTTTAAAAAAATAATAACGTGAGGTTGGGGCTTGAAGTTAACGCAGCGTATCTGATTCATTTACAATAGCGTCTGGTCTTTTGAATGATGGCCAAAGATTTAATCTGTACAACAGCCCCCGTCTTTTGTCGAGCTCGTTTTCTACTGATCACAAAGGAATATTTTTCCAGCTGAAGTCGTGACCACGCAGTCTCTCGGGAGAGATGACTGGTTAATGTTTGTGATCTGCTCACGAAGCTGGTCAGATTACCAGTCCTTGGCGCGTTACATCTCTTCTATTTCACGTTTAAATTAAAAATTAAAAATATTTTATTTACACGTATGTCTTCAAAATACCTTTCGCGTTTAGATAGGACATTAACACTTAAATATAGAAAATTTTCGGTCTTTTCTCTGTACAACATCAGCCTAATTGGTAAAACTACACTTTTTGAAGTATTTTCGTATCGCATTTTGATATTTGTGTTACAAAAGCTGTTTACTGAAGCAAAGCAACTACATTTACAGGAAGGATTAGGGCGGATATCCGTTATACCTACCGAAAAATGAACACACATCACCTACGACTGAACACGGAAAATTGCTTGGGCTTTATATATACACTTATACAAGATACATAGAACACTTTCCGACAACTCACTCGGGTTTTGACAAGGTTGAAAAAAATATATTTCACTGTACTCAAAAGGAGAGAGTGGGTAGTGCTAACAAGGTTATAACGTTTCATCCAAACTACGTGTCACAATTGTCATCAACAACATCATTTTATTTACTGCAATCAGGAAATAGTTAATACCTTTCGAGTACCAGAACACTGTTTTTAAAAATACCACATTCGTGAGGTTTTAACAAATTACTAAACACTCAGTTTACTTCCGGGGGTTTCTGAAGTCAGCAGTGCTTCAACGAGCTGTTTTTGTAAGCGTGGTTAATAAACAGATCCCACAGTCAAACCCAGATTAGTGCATTCCCCTTGTTTTCACCAGCAGAGTTAATAGTTTGACCTGGCGCCAAGTTGCTATGGCTTCCAATAACTATAATATCTTTCGCATCCACTGCGCTCTCCCCCTTTTCACCTCTTCCTGTGGAAAAACACCAGGCCGCGGGGAGCGCAGGTGACGTGCGGAACGAGCGCGGCGCGCACGGCGCATTCCGCTCGGGGTACGCGCTGTTCTGCGCGCTGCCTTGGCCGGCGTGAGCAGCAGGAAGCTGGCCCGCAGCCTCTGGGATTGAGTGTGTGCTGGGAAGGAGCCGAGGGCTTGTTCCGAGAGCCAGCGCCAAGGCCTAAATTTTGCGCTGACGACAAAAGGCGCTCAGGGGGTGAACCCAAGTAAACAGACGCCCCCCGAGGCTCACTTTCCAGCACAAACTGTGCAGATTATCTATATCGTTGTACGCCACCGACGTGTTAGATGCTTTGGGAACTTGTCAAATCTAAATTTGCAGCTAAGCGTGCAAGCCAGAGGAAGTTTAGATGTAAGGGAATGGGGAGAGAGCAATTTTGAAAATAGTCTCTCCAAACCTGAGATGTGCTTCCTACCCCCACCGTAGTTCATATTCCAGACCACCTCCAGCCACCAGAAGAGACTGGCGCCGCCTCTGGTAGAAACCAGACCACACGGCATTGTCCGAGCTCGACCGAAGTCGAAAAACAAAACCTAAGATATTTGAAGCCCCAAAAGCATTGTACAGAGGAGCAGCCAGCTCGCCCTGCCATTAGAGACAGCGGGGAAACGGTCATCAGTGGCCACTCCAGGCGAAGGCACACCCAAATCACAGGGATGAGCGCTTAATAACACACTTAATATAAAAAAATCTAAAATAAAAGCCAGCTGCGGTCAGACTCTGCAATTTTCGGCTGGATGACGCAAAAGAAAGTCTCTGGTTTGAGTTCCAACGAGAGCGGCCGGCTGTGTCGAAAGTCGTCTGTACGGGTCACTGGTTTCTCTTCCTCTGTGATTTCTTTCCTGTGTGGATTTGGGTTTTTAACCCGTACCTCTGGACTTGTAATCGCAAAAAAAGGGGATAGCAATGTATTTTTGTTCTTTGAAGTACAATGTTTTGTTAATTTTTTAAATATTTAAAATATACCAGACCGACGTGGATTTTCTTTTTTAAAACTGTCCACGTCACATCTTTACTTGGTTCAGCTGGGAAGTAATAGGTTCAATCCATGCTGAAAAGAGAAGAGAGAAAACACAACGTTTCGGCTGTGAAGCCTTCTTCCTTTCTTAGTTCAGATTGAAGGCGTATGAAAATTACGAGATAACAGTCTTCTTTCAAAATGTCTTTTTTGATTAGCTGTAATAAAATATACTGTCTGGAGGCAGAGGTACGACTATCTTAAATGATAGGCTGTGGGGGTCGAAAGACGTTTGTACAAACATGAGTGCCAACGTGTGAATGGCAGAGTGTCTCAGAAGAGTTTATACAGTTATACTACACATGGCGCAAAGTGGGCTCGGGTCAAGTGTCGTCTAACAATGTCTTGGGGAGCAGGGCTTTCATCTTCACGGCGGGAGGAAATGAAAGGGAGGCGCCAAATGTTCACACCTGAGAAACCAGTTCCACTCCTCAATTACTGTACACAGAATTAACCTCTGTATCCCACCCTTCCCTCGTCCGGAGTACAGAATGGCAAATGAGGGGGGGAGGGGTGCTTTGTCTTATTGTTTCGCTGCTAAATTTAAATATTTTTAGATACGTGAATTCTCACGGAGTATCCTTTCAAGAAATTTAAATCCAAATGCCAAAAGAAATGTGGTTATTGCGCCAATAGATCGTTAGTTTGATTCCCTTGTTTTCTTTGATTGTCGGGAAGTAACGAAACACCGGGGTTGTGACAGTATTGAACAAAGCTACACGTTCATGCTGTCCAAACCGATACCATCTTTCAGCAAACAGATGAGCTTAGGTAGGCAGAATGGCCTCATGTTGTTTGCAAACATTCCTATGCTGTAAACGATGATCGAGATGTTATGAATTGAGAAATACACTGAGAATGTATTGACAAAATGCATTTACTTCAGCCTGCTGAATTTATTGAACTAATGTTAGACTGATGCCTCAGATTGCCGATCTGACTTTGTAGGCTAAAGAAAACCCCGTGATTTATCTAATCTTAAACCTTCATGCAAGAACATGCTGCCTCCGTACGTGACGGCCGCAGGGACCAGAGGCACACGGAGTGACCACACAGCCGGAGTTTGCGACGCCTGTGTATACTCGGCGGGCAAACGCTGATATGTTTACGCCAGCCTTTAACGTGAAGTGCGAGCAGTGTTTGTCAGTGGGGCAAGGCCGGTTTGTGCTCACAGAAGGGCACAGTCTGTAGAAGTGGCTGAAGGGAACACGCTCGGGCTTGCTCGTCACCTGATACTGCGTCTCTTCGAAACGCCCAGTAACGTAAGCGAAACGTAAGCAGTTTCCTCCAGTGGCGCTGTGCGGTATAAACTACAGGCTTGCTGTGGTACCCCAAATTAGAGCGACAGTAAAGTAGTAGTCAAGCGAAATTAAATTAAGGTTATAGCGAGAAGGGGTGTGAAAAACGCTTGGTCTTTGGAAAGCAAAAGTGTGGTGTGAGCACAGAAACTATAGGAAAAAGTCTTGTCTTTTTTGTGTTTGTTTTTATACCAACATTAGCTGCACTGTATTACTATGGCTGGGATGGCCACTTTTGCTTATTTCATGGTTGAAAAGGTAAATGGTAATGGAAAGATAAGGAACAGAGGTTCCTTAAAGAATCCACACCAAAACCCAGGAAACACCTCCTCACATGGGGTTTGTGAAGGCTTGGTCCCAGCTCCCAAGCCATGATGGAGGACTAGGAGTATTCAATTACTAGCAACCAACATGCGCTATACTGTCTGCCCTCATTTGCCACCTCTCGACTCCAGGCTTCTCTCGACTCCACTTCCTGCCAGGCTCGAGGACTCGTCAGAAGCAGCCGTTTCCCCCACGTCTCCACAGTCAGGCTGCCGGAGCTCGTGTGGATGACAGGCAGCGAGACGGAGCACAAGCCACAGAAAATCACACAAACGGCGCAGGAGAGGCCCAGCGGTAGCCGGATGACAAACTGCCACCCACTCCAACGCTCCTGTCCGCCGCGGGCCCTGCAGAAAAACCTGTAGGCCGCCAAGAGCTTCTCGCACTCAGGGGAGCTGTGGTATCGCTGTGTGGGACTTTTAGTCACAATACAAGATAAACGGTAGACTAAACAGCCGTGTGGGAGAGCACATCGTTCCCCCCTCTCCCTTCTTGTTGTTATTTTCCTGCTCCGTCGAAAACCGCCGGCTGGTAGCTGCGCGCGTGGGCCGGGCGGGGCTCTGGGCCCTGTCAGGCGGAACAGCGAGGTGGGCCGCGGCGGCAGCGGCGCTTCGGAAACCGAGAGGGTGCGAGCGAGCGCGGTTCTGTCACCAGGCGGGCCGAGGAGGTGCGGAGCCCTGGAAAGTTCTGTTCTGGGGGCTCGGGAGGGGGGCTTGTGGTGCGGCCACAGACTAAATAACTTCCCCTGAAGATGTCTGAAAGTGGGAAACAGAGAAAAGGCTGGGCTCCTCACCTTGCCTCTCGGATATTCTGAAAGCATACTTGTTATGAAAGGCAGATGATGTACTCTGCTCCCCCACCTCCATTATCAAGCCTCTCAGTCATCCTCTCACATCGGCCTGCCTCTGTGAATCAGCTTCTGTCTTTCTGTGTGCCGTGCTGAGGGTTCTGTTTCCCTGAATGTGTGGGTGAGGTGAGGCAATGAGGTGGAGGACAGATTGCAGTGCTGCGCAGGTTTCAGTGCCCTGTTGTGTACGAGCCACTGTCTGCCACCCTTCACAGACTTCAGCATTGATGCCTATGTAATATTTAAAATTCCTTACAGTTCTATAGCACTTTCCTGGACACTCCACTCAGTGCTTTCACAGGCAATGGGGACTCCCGTCCCAACCAATGTGTAGCCCCACCTGGATAATGCAATGGCAGCCATACTCTCACCACACATCAGGTATTAGTGGGGAGGAGAAAAGTGTGATGAAGCCAATTCATTGAAGGGGATTATTAGGAGGACAGGATTGGTAAAGGCCAGGGGGTAATTTGGCCAGGACACCATAGTAACACCTGTACTCTTTTCGAGAAGAACCCTGGGATTTTTAATGACCACAGAGAGTCAGGACCTCGGTTTTACTTCTCAACCAAAAGATGAAACCTTCCTTTTTACAAGTTAGTGGATCCAAACACACTGCACGGTGAGCCCCCCCAGGTGGCCCCTCTAACACCTCTTCCACCAGCAGCCTTTGTTTTTTGCGGTAGATCTCTCATCCTGGTACTGACCAGGCTCACACCTGCTTAGATTCAGTGGGCTGCCAGTTGTGAGTCACAGGCCGATATGGCTGCTGGCAATATGTCAACTACTTGCTGTGAAATAGGTACTGAATTACTGCATTTATGGTGGCACAATGCAGGGCCTCGCAGCACTGGGTTCCTGGGTTCAATTCTGGACTTGGGGAGCTATCTGCGTGGAGTTTGTAAGTTCTCCTCGTGTTCATGTGGGTTTCCTCTGGGTGCTCTGGTTTTCTGACAGTGTTCAAAGATTGAAGGTTGTAGACTTCTGGGAAACTATAATAATCATATACTTTAATTTCTATAGCATTTGATATAGTGGCTTCTCAAAGTAGTTTATAGAAAAAAATATATATCATGAGAGGAGACAGTATAATTATACAGGTACAGTTAGGGTTTGGAACACAGTAGAAAAGCAAAGGGCAGACACAGAACCAGATATATAAAACCCCTTCTAGAAAAGAAGGTTGTGAGTCTAAAAGAGCTCATAGACCGTGACACTGTAATATCCGTAGGGAGAGAGTTCCAGAGCTTTGGGGCACAGCAGGAGAAAGCCCTGTCACCCATAGAGTGTAGACAGGCTTGGGGGACAGACAGGAGAGCAGAATTAAATGAATGAAGGTTGCGAGGTGGGGAGTTGAACAATAGTAAATCAGAGGTCTACTGAGGTGCCAAACCATGATGAACCTTATAGGTGAGCATGAGGAGTTTGAAGTTGACACAAAAACTGATAGGAAGCCAGTGCAAAGACTCCAGGATAGGAATAATGTGATCACCTGGTCAGGATTCTGGCTGCTGAATTCGGGACACACTGTAGGTTTGTTCAATGTCTAGATACCCCAGGATTTAGATACCCCAGCGAGATTGGGTTATTCATTTTCTGACAGCTTTATCCAATACAGAGATACAGAGGAGCAACATACAGAAACACCAGTGGCACCACTGACACCACTGTAGGTTAACTGGCTTGTGGGAAAACTGGCCCTAGTGTGAGTGTGTATGTGTCTGTCTTCCCTATGATGGACTAATGTCCTGTCCAGGATGTATCCTGCCTTGCACCAGGTGCTTGCTGGGATAGGCTCTGGCTCTCCCACACCTCTGTATTGGTTAAGGTGGTTAGAAGATGAAAGGAAGGATAATGTATTTTATTGAGAAATTTAGCACAAAGTGAATTAGCAACTGCCTGATACAGATCATGTTCTGGTTCGTCTTTGAGGCAGCAGGGTGCAAGCTCCACTCACAGCGCACAAGAAGAGAGCTCGGGGACCAGGGGAGGCATCACCCTAGGCAGTTGGAGAGCCCCTCCTGGCCAAGGCTAGCTCCTGGCTGAAGCAGATGGGAGCCCCGGTTTATCAGGCAGGGCAGTCTCCTCAACAGACAGCATGTGCGCAGGACAAACGCCAGACATGTTTCAGCCTTTGTGTCCACAGAACTCACAAACAGTCTGAGCAATATCATACCATAGAGATGAGCATTGAGACCATCTGCAAGGAATAGCGCTGAAGGAATTAATCACAGGAAGGGATCTCACTTTTCAGACTAGGTTTTCCAGAGCAAATGGTGTCTGTTCCTTCCGAGTTATTTGTGAAACAGCGACATCATCTGGGGAGTGAGCGTCAATGCAGTTATAGGTTATGTTAATTCTGAGAGCCGCCAATTGGCGGTCATTTAGCACTCTAACTCTTCACAGGTTGCCTGGCTGCTCATTGTTTTAATAATAATAATAATAATTGCTTACACTTATATAGCGCTTTTCTGGACACTCCACTCAAAGCACTTTACAGATAATGGGGACTCCCCTCCACCACCACCAATGTGCAGCATCCACCTGGATGATGCGACGGCAGCCATAGTGCGCCAGAACGCTCACCACACATCAGCTATCAGTGGGGAGGAGAGCAGAGTAATGAAGCCTATTCATAGATGGGGATTATTAGGAGGCCATGATTGGTTAAGCGCCAATGGGAAATGTGGCTAGGACGCCGGGGTTACACCCCTACTCTTTTCGAGAAACGCCCTGGGATTTTTAACAACCACAGAGAGTCAGGACCTCAGTTTAATGTCTCATCCGAACGACGGCGCCTGTTTACAGTATAGTGTCCCCATCACTATACTGGGGCATTAGGACCCACACAGACCACAGGGTGAGCACCCCCTGGTGGCCCCACTAACACCTCTTCCAGCAGCAACCTTAGTTTTTCCCAGGAGGTCTCCCATCCAGGTACTGACCAGGCTCACACCTGCTTAGCTTCAGTGGGTTGCCAGTTGTGAGTTGTAGGGTGATATGGCTGCTAGCTAAAAGGGTTGGGTTTTAAAGGGTTAGTTAAAGAATGATTAACTCATTTCTAAAAAACAATACTCGCAATTCCTTTTTTAAATCGGTGATCATTCCAATCATAAATAACCATGTTCACATAACGTGTATATACGTACACACAATATACATACATGCATAAACTAATATATGTATAAATAACAGATATACTGTATATGCCCCGTCGCAGTATTTTAATACAAACAGCTGCTTACAGGTTCAATTCGCAGCACGGTCAGGTCAGCAGATGGCGCTCATGGACAACTTGAACAACCAGCAACAGCAGCTACCAGTTCGTGTTACCGTTTCGTATATTAATGATATTAATACACAACGTTTTTGAATTCCAGTGTACTCATTTCAGTTCTCAAATTTTCAGAAATAACTGTTAAAATGCGTGTATGTACACACAATTAAAATAAAAAATACTAAGCTTGTACATAACTATCAAAAACTTCCTTGTGTTTCTATAGATCTTGGCATTCCAAAGCTCTATACTTACTGGAAGTGCAGCAACCAGTTTCCCACTCTGCACCAGCAGCCCACAACACTGTAGATCAGGCAGAGAACAGAAAAGCTGCATTGTGTTAATTAATAGGAAACTTTGTGGAAGCCTGATTGTTCAAATCTGCAGTGGAAGATAGCCAGAGCACCAGAGTTAACAGCTCTGTTTTTACAGACAGTGCCATGGCATCTTCAAATGACCAGCTATTTAACATTACCTCTGAAATACAGCACACTGTCCCCAGTCACCACCCTTGGGCATCGGTTTGGGAGTTCTGCAAACCCAGCAGCAGCAACGTGGTTTTCCCTGGAGGTCTTCTGTCCCAGTACAGACCAGGGATATTCATGATGAACTCCTAAGATCTGATGGGATTGGCCTTGATGACTGTAGCGTGACCTCAATCTCCAATGGCACAGTGTTGCAGGCCAGTGGTAATGAGGTTGTTATTTTCAGCTCACCTGCCACTAGAGATCATCAAGACCTCTATTTTTTGTATATAAGTTCACCTGCGGTGCAGGTTACTCAATGAGATAATTGGCAAAGAGGCTCAGATACATATTTTCACATGGTGTTAGTTCAGGCTAGTTTAGTATGTAAAGGTACTCATGGTGGTGGTGTTGGGTGTTTAGAGTAAGTCTTTGTTTTATGTACAGTATATTAAGATGTTTTGTTAGAATAAAGTCTCTTTGACCAATACTGTGCTAAGGAGTGTAATTTTTCCAAATGCCGGTTAGTGGTAGGACCGTCGCAGGCTCAGGTTCAATTGCAAGTTTTTCATGATGTTGCTGAATCCTGGACACAGCGATGACTTACCTAGTCCGATTGAGTGTACTGCAGTAGATCGGCTTGCATGGCAAGAATGCAGCTGCATAGATTTCGTCTTTCAGCCTTACAAAGAAGGTTGTGGCTCATCGAAAAAGCAACAAAGTGAATTTTTACATGAGAGCACAACCAAGTGCAGGTCCCAATGATCCAGGTCAATCCTGTAGTGGCAGGGTGTGCAGTGTGCTGGGGGCAGGTGGGCTCCTCACTGTGCAGTATAACGAGCAGGTGCTGTGTGCCCTGTGGTCTGTGGAAACCCAGGAGTATCCTGGTATATTGTCTCTCCAGTCATTCTCAGCCTTCTCACTCCCACCTCCCAACCTCTGGTGAGATCCCTGCCACTCAATGTGTGCTTGGTAGTCTTACAGAAACAGCCTGGCCACTGGGAACAATATATTGAGATTTACAAACCTCAGCTGTTGTGCTCTGTGGCCTTTTCAGGGGTCTCCTGCTGCCTGTGTGTTTGCGTATCTGCTCTCCCCCAGAGAGACCATATAATTGGTCTTAAAAAGACATACACAGGCCACTGCCAGTCACTAAATCTCAAGGTCTCTTGCATTGGCAGAGATAGTCTATGCGTCCTTCAACAAGAGATAAGACAGTTACACTCTGCACTATTATCACTGCCTTAGCAAGAGGTGCACTCTGTCTGTCATTCACATCTTCAGACAAAGAGGGCGTGCTGTCTGAGCAGGCATCCAGAGAGAAACCAGCTAGCTAACGAGCACGTTGTGATCTTTCTTCCTTGCTGTTGCAGATAGACGTCACGGGATTTGTTAACAGCTAGTCACTCACCAAAAGTGTGCAGCTGTCAGTTTTACAGCTTGTCAATGCCTCTGAGCCTCACTGAGGGGCAACGTCTGTGTATCTGCCCTGTGGCTGACACAAGGCTGATGGAGATACTAGGCTGCTGAACGGATTATGCAGACATGCTGTACAGTAGGAGAGGGATTTGGGGAAAACAAGATGCTGTGAGAATTTAAACAAAGAAATAATCCGGCACTGTACAAAAGACATACATTCATGAGCTTTATCCTTTAATGTATTATCCTAGAATAGACGTACTCAGGTGAGGAATCTTCGGGTCATATTTGACACTCGCCTTCCTTTTTAATCGTGTGTTTGCAGTGTTTTTTAATCCTTCATAGTGCATATTCATACACATCTCCATTGCTTATGTGGAAGCCTTTCCAAACTACATTACTGTAGTACATTGCTTCCTGTTGTCCTTAACAAATTGAAGCCTGTTCAGAACTCAGACATGGGTTTTAAGACAAATTAAATTGCTGGAAGATACGCTGTCTCTGTCACTGGATTTCAGAACACGATTTTAAATCCAGCTGCTCTCCCATAAAGGGCTTGTACGGGCTGACTCCCTGCACACCTGCACATCCGTTGAGCTCCTCGGACTCTGGCCTTCTCTCAATTCCCAAACCAACACTCTGACCCTGTGGAGTCTGTGCTTTCAGACCTGGTGCTGCAAGACTGTGCAATGACCAGTTCATGTGAGATCCTGCATGTCAATATCTTCAAATTTTGTCTTAAAATTCATTTTTATACCCTAGCCTTTCAGTCATTTACTGTTTAAATTTGCGTATATCTGTCTCTATTGCTTGATTTGTTTCATTGCCGTGAGATGATGTACCAGAAAAGACACAATATACAGCAACACTCTATGAAACATTTAAAGCTCATGAATCTGAGCTTACACTATGCATCTATTTTGCCATTGTTTTGCAGTCTTTGCTATACTTCATCAGACCTATCTGCACTTTACCATCTTTACCATGATTTTACTCTGTTGTACCAACATGGGCTTCAGCTCACTGCATATATTGATGCTGAACTTTGTCAGATAGTGCAGTTTAATTAACTACTGCCTCACATGTATAATTTGGTTACAGAGAAAGGGATGAGTAAAGTGATTAAAATGTGTGCTGCCTTCTGCTTCCTGCAAATCTTTTTAAACAAAGGTGAAAAACTCAAATTTAGCAGGATTGAAAATGATGGCTCTCAAATATTAATACATGTCCTAACATGAAATAAAACAATTAAAAGTAATTTAATTTAATGGAGAGTTTGAAAACTTCAGCTGCGATTCTGTTTTTATCGGGCTCCCTAGGGACCACAGTTGTACAAACAGAGGCGCCATCAGCCTGTGAGGTGTGATGTGTCATGTTGACTCTTGGAATGCCTGTCGTTTGCTCCTGAGAACCATAATTGTAAAATGTAAAAGTCATGCTACAGCCAATCCAAATGCCATTTTAACAAACCCTTTCATTCTAAATAAATATGCATGTTTTTATTTCTCGGGAAAGCGGTCGTGACTGTGCAGCTGCAGCGACTGCAGGTGAAAGAGCAGATGTTCGATCTGAAACATTCCGTCCTCAGACTCGCGCCTCTCGCTTTGCATTGACTCACGGGGTGGGGGTGGGGGGTCAAATGAAATTAGGGATCGTTCGTGCCCTGCAAACACGTGCAAAAACACGCATCGCAGGTGCTTTTCAACAGCAACGTGTACAGTAGGCCACTTCACGTCCTCTGCCCAGTTACTCTGCTGAGCATGTGACTCCGTCAAGGGCCTGGAACGGCTAAATGTAGAAGGGCGTTAATAATCTGGGGACACGCGCAAGCTGATGAAATGTGCAGCTCTCATGTCTCATTCTATCTCCATGTGTGTCTGCCTGTTTAGTTGAAACACTGTTGAAATCCTGGGCATTTCACGTGTACAGTCATATCCTCCACATTCAAAGCTGAGGAACACATACTGAACAGCTGGTGGACATACACTGTGTTCAGCTCATATTATGCAATTGTTAAAAAAACAGAATGTATGGTATGGCGTGTATAATTAATGGGCTAATTAATCTGAAAAAACTCCCTAATCCTTTATTTGTTGTGGTTCAGTTCCTGTAACACACTGCTGGAGGACTAACGCTGAAAAGCAAGCCTGCCCTCTGAGTCATCTGCTTATCTTTGTCCACATCCACAATGCTTTTGCCTCATCTTGCAGCCACTTTTTCTTATTCCTCTGACACTGATCAGTCAACTGAACTTCCTGCAGGACCTAAAGTTTCTGTGGCTAAAGTACAGCCCTGCTCAGCGTCCCTTGTGATGCAAATTAAAAAAGAGTAGCAGATCTCTTTCATTTTTGGAAAATAATGTTGTGATCGAGAAAAACAGTTAGAAATACTAGGAAAAAGGGTTAAAAATATTACCTTCGGTCAGCTTCCCAAAGGCTCAAACAATAGATGTGCTTGTTCAGAGAACAGGTGCAACTGGAATCAATTAATTAGGCTGATGCTTTTAACCAATGCAGCTTACATTGGTATCCATTTATATAGTTGGGAATTTTGCTGAAGCAACCTGAATGAAGCACCTTGCTGAAGTGAAAAACAGCAGTTTACTTCCTGAGTTATCATATACTGTATAACCTTCCTCATACAGCCTCAGATCACCTGCTTAATGCTGGTCTATGATCAACTGTGATTTGAATTCCTCAGTTATTGTCTTGGCTGGACCAGGATACAGAACACTGAGGCCCCTAAATTTGCTTTGCAACAGTAATCCTAATGGTTTGCTACTGTAGGTAGGGTACCTGCAGGCCTGCAGTTCTGTCAGTGAGAGTTGCATCGCCCCTCCAGTTAAAGTAAATTCACCTGTAGGTACTATGTGATGGTATGAGAGGCGTAATGGTAAAGTCAGGTTGACGAACAGCTGGTAATTTGAATGTGTATGTGCTGAGGGTAAAAGGGTAGCAATTTAAAAGCTCAGCCACGTTGTGAATTCTGATATCTTTCAAGAAATGGCTGGATGGGATTGTTGGATCATTAAGCCACTGCAAACCCAATGGCCTGGATAGGCTGAAGTTTTATTTGTTACTTTTCTTATATTTATCTTATTTTCTTAGATTCTTATAGATTTGTAAACTATCTTGCCTTTAAAGCAAAAAGCACCAGCCCAGAACTGTCTTACGTGTTTTACTTTCCATCGCCTGGCTGCAAATGACATGAAGATCTAAATGTGTGCTGCTTTTTTTTTAAAGACCAGGACAGAGGTTTTAAAAGAACAGGGTGGATGACTTGATCTGGACGAATTCTTCTCCCTTCAGTATCAGTATGGCAGAGAATTGTAATTCTTTTTTTTCTTGGTGGTTTAAAGTTGTGGTCAAAAAGCATTGTGCAGAATTGTGAAAGGTGCTCGCCCCCTTCTCCTAGAAACACAGCCAGCTGGAGGGAGGGGGTTTGATGGAACTTGATGGGCTGATGGTGGCAGTGGGGTGGGGGTGCCGCCCTGCTGTAAGATTTCCTGTCCCTCCCTTCCTTTTAAACTTTTTATCCTTTAACGGAGGCTGAACAATGAAGAGTTGCTTGAGTGACGGACCACATAAGAAGGAGATTTCTTTAATCTCTTCCTAATGGGCTCCGCAGGACTCCTGGCATAGGCCAGAGCATGGGACACTGTCTGTTAAATCTGCCTTGAGCAGTGGGGGGTCCTGTTTGTCTGTTTGGAGGGGGGGGGGGCACATTGTAAGGGTGTTTCGGGAAGACAAGTTTAAACATAACCTGATCCCTTCACGGGGTGAGAAAGCTCCCTCCCTCCCTGCATCCACACACACTTGAACAAATGCAGGACTGCCTCTCGTCTATATAAGCCTGAAGGATGAGCAGAGCCCGCTAGCTTTGGTTGTGTGTGTGAGTCTTTGCTGCTGCTGCTCTTCACTGCTCGTTGGTGTCCTTCTCAGGCCCGTTCACCCACGCTCCGCAGCCCGGGGACAACAGAAGAAAACAACCTGAGCCGTCATGATCCTCATCATCCCCCCATGGGCTACCGTCAAGGTGAGCAGCTAATGACGCTTTGCTTTTTGAAATATCTGTCCTTGTGTTGCAGGTGGTACCACACGATGGTATATTATCAGCCCCAGCTCTGACACTTGACTGTGGGTCATTCCGAGGAACTTCATTAAAGACTTTGTTTTGTGAGGTGACACGTTCTCGGTGAAATGAATTTGGACAAAAGAGACCGAGAAACGACTAGCTGTCATTATAGAAGTATAATTTGCTATCTCCACTCGCGAGAATCTCCCACAGATGCCACACTTTGGGGAGGCTGCTGAAGTTTGCAAAGGGCTGTGAGGCAGGCTGGCAGGTGGGATCTGGGTGGTCAGGGTCCGAGTCTGGGTCAGGGACTCTTGATTGAGCAGCCTCGACCTTGAGAATGTAGGACTGATCTTTTCCCATTATTGAAAACTTTAACTTCTTGCAACCCAGAATTTCCACTTGTCATGTGAAATACCTCATCTATTTTCTTTTTTAAAAGCTAACATTGGATCATAAAGTACTTTTTTTCTAAATTTGATCATCTGGCAACATTTCATTAATTGGCTCACATATAAGGAAGTGTCTGGAGTAACTCCTCCACCTTGCCCTAGCGGCTACCACTTCTCTGATGGCTTGAAATCCAGCACAGTGTTCTCCTGGATGTGGTATACAAAACACAAAGCAGAAAAGGAGAAGTAACCATAGCTGGCCATTGAGAAGTGTGCTGTTTGTGTGTTACGAGAGACTTAGCGATGGTGTGTGTGGGAGAGAGAGTGCTCCCTGATCTCTCTCCTTCTCCTGCAGCAGTTCCTCGGGGCAGCACTCCGTGAGCAGGCCTCGTCCTCACTTGCCCTCTCTCCTGCCTGCACCAGACCCGTCTCACTCGATGGGCCCTCCATAAGATCCCTCCAGGCAGCCCACAGCATGAGCTGTGTTCAGCCACTCGGATGCCTTATCCTGTTCACCTTGGGATTTCTCTGTATTTTTCCTACATGCAGTATGCCCTCTCTCAACCTTTCGAACCATATCCCTTGCAGTGCTGAGCTCTGCCTAGCAATGTCTTTACAGTGTTTTCCCATCTTTGATTACGCCTGATTGTGTGTTACCATCCCCAAGTAAGAAATTCTGTGCTCTTACTGTCCCTTACAGTGCCACCCCTCCATGCACTCAGTATTCATAGATAAGCCATGCTCATAAAAATGAAAATGCCCTGGGCTTTTACAGCCAAATTTAAAAGAGAGTTTAATATGATCCTTTCAAGGGATGAATCACTGGTCAGGGCAAACAAGGATACTGCTTTGGACACAAAGTCCAGTGCATTTATTGCACAAAGAGAGGGAAAGGGTTAAATTGCTGTACCTTCTCTATTTTAATCTCCTATGTTTTATTCATGCCTTGTTTCATTTTGCCCTTGTAACATGAGGAGGAGGCCTCTACTGTTTAAAAATAAAAGGAAAAAAAAAACAGGTCAATTTCAATGCAGTCAGAGATGTTCAAAAGAAGAGAGAGGATCTCTGAGTTCTGGAAAAGTAGAAATCCTTGTTCTATGTATAGGAGATGTATCCTGACCTCTCTAAGCAATACTGCCTGGAATCAGGGTTTTTCCCTCAACTGTTCTCTTCTACTGAAATATTTATTGACTCAATTGGAAGCTGTATTCTGAGAAAAGCATTTAACAATAGAAAGACTGCTGGGTTGCATTTTCAAAACTAATGGAATTAGCATTTTTCAGCCTTTTCTCTCCTCCTAATCTGGAATGATCAGTTTTTGATCAACTTGGCTTGACCATCATCCTTCTTATTGCTACAATGAGGGAAATCATTGCCGACTTTGCCTCCAAAGGCCTCTTTCATCAACCCCCCCTGATTTCCAGGCTGTGAGCCCCACTGGAGAGACAGAGACATCATCTCATCACAGCGTCAGGCAAGCCTCAGGGGATACTGCTACTTGGAAAGCCCAAAAAAGCCAATGTTGGCAAATCTCAGCCAAGTGTGTACTTGGGGAATCCCCTTCCTAGTGGGTCAAAAACATGATTCAGACCTGATCTGACAATATGTGGATGACAGGGTTCAGCAATAATGGCAAAGCTGTTCTGGAGGCCATACTGTATGTGAACAGGTTTTCTAGGCTGTTTCCTCAGAGCAAGTCTTCAGAACAATCCTTGGATAGCAGATGGCAGTTGAACTTCGTAGTGTCTCCTGTGTCCCCAGGACTTTGTCGCCTGACATCTCACGTGCTCTTTAGTTGTCATTAATTATTCGCCCACCTGCTCGTTATTGGAGGCTGGCAGTACAGTACAGCAATCAGTAACTTTACAGACAGAACTACAGTCAAAGTTAGGGGTCAGCAGAACCAGAGCTAGATTTTACCAGAGGGGATAGCCAACAGATCACTTGCGAGGACCAAGCTAAGTCTGAAGTGTTCTGATCTGAGTGGGCATCTTGCCTCCTTATGTAAGGGTTCGATATATTTGCATTCTGTCCAGTCACGCATGGACAACAACTTCCATATTTTCACACACATTCTTTGGAGGTCCAACTCTGGCCCTTCACTGTGGGACTTGCAATGCTTCTGGGAGGGATGGGAAACTCACCAGTGTGCTCAAGAACCTGACCCGGGGCGTAATTTATACTGTAGAAATATTTCAAAATACAAGCGGCTCACTCTCCATAGTGCAGGCACGTCAGTGGTGACCCAGTGTCGAGAGTGGCAGGCTAACATCAATTTAGAGAACCTGTCAGTAACCTGTAAGTAGCCTTAAAATAACCTAAGTCACTGCGTCTCCTTTTCTCCATCCTGTCAGACAATTAAGGGCATCCAGCCTGCAGGAAAAGAAAGTGTGTGTGAGAGAGAGAGAAAAGAAAATGCAAAAGAACAGCAAAAACAAACAATCCAGAAAAAAAGAGATACAGCCTCTTTGCTAAGTCAGCTGTCAGGGGTATTTGCCGAGCAGAGGAAGAGAACGTGATCGAGGGTGACAGGCGCTCAGCTCTCCAGCTCAGCTCCTGGTAACTCCCGGCACTCAGCACCACAGCACAGAGGAATGGAGCAAGCCTTGGAGCAGAACCTGCTGCCATAGGTTCTTACGGGCAGGTATCTGGGTCACCTGTCATGGATAAGATGACCATATGGGCCAGCTTACCGATGGGTCACTTGTAGCTCCAGAGAATGCCAATCTAGAACCTGGTACCAGCTAAAGTCTGAAAAATTAAGATTTCCCATTCCAGAAACACATACAGCTAAAGGTTCTTTAAACTCGGAAAAAAAGGCCTTATTAAGTTACTTGACTACAAAAGGGGCTGCTTGAGGGAAGGTTCAGCAATGCTTGCAGAAAAGAAGCAAAAAGAAACTGGGTCATTCGAAATGCTAGCAGAAACTGAAACCCTGGTGGAATGACAAACCTTTCTTTGCAAGAGCAGGATTTTGAAAATTCAGTCCCTCAGTGCGGATTCGGTTAAGGCCACTGATCGAGCCTGCTGAATGATCCCGAACTCGACCTCCTGCCCCTCATTTCTCACCCTCTGTGGTCAGTGTGTTCTGCTCCTCCCCCTCATTTCTCACCCTCTGTGGTCAGTGAGACCTGGTCCTACCCCTCCTTTCTCCCCTCTGTGGCTGAAGGGCCTAGTACCTCAGCTGGACTGGACCACGCTGCTCCCTGACCTTCTGAAAAAACAGTTCTGAAGAGACAGTGACTCACGCAGCTCTTGCAGCACTCATGCTCTAACACCCACTGGAACTAATGCAGGAGAATTATCTATAAGAAATACTGTTTCATCGAGGGTTGTTCTTCATATCTGGACAGACAGAAGGACAGAGAGATACACACAACCAAATAAAGAGGTGAAATAAGATGCCGCAAATACAGAAAATCTTCTAGCACCACTAGGCTAATTCCCAAATTCCCTAACCTCATTTGTCACTCCCCCCCCCCAAACCCTTCTCAAAACCCCAGGACAAACTGAATAAAAATAAGGACAACAAAAAACAACGCTGTGAAAAGACCAATGCCAACATGCTTAGAATAAGACTAATGCCTCACGCTCTCTGTGACTCAGTGATAGGAGCCAGGGATTAAAAAAAACAAACACACTGAACAAAAGACGATAAAAAAACACACACACACAGAATGAGTCAAGCAGTTGCAGAGATGAACACATCTCTCTCACCCTTCTTGAAGTGCACACAGCAGCAGCCTCGGCTTTGAAAAGCAGTGCTGTGCAGTGCACTAATAATACCCCAAAGCCACTGTTTCCCAGTGACTGTGCACAAGGACCAGGCTTCTCTAACTCTTATACTTTTTTTTTTTCACCAAGCTGTCCTCCATTGCAGAAATACAGACATTCTGTGCTGGGGAGAAAGGGAGAAAAGAGAAAAAACCATCTTCCGAAACCTGTCATGTACAGTACGTAATTCTTTTATTAGGACTAGGCTCGAGCTAAGCTGTGGAGTGGCAGTGCCCTCTCTCTCTGCAGGCCACAGGATTGGGAGAGTAGTAGTAGCCCCTCCACCAATGGGAGAAGAGAAAGCACAGGAGCAAGGTTACTATGCATGAGCAGAGAGGCTGGGCGAGGAGGAGCCTGAGTCGGGCTGTACACTCACAGTAGGCAGCTGAGGCTGAGCTGCGGCGCTAAGCTGTCACATCCACACACCGATCAGCAGCTTCGCACTGGCTCTGACTGGCACTGTGCTGGTGCAGTGTGCCCATGTAGTGCCTGTGCCACCACAGTGCCCAGATCGGTCTCCCTTTATTTTTGGGGGCCGGACTGTCTCTCTCTCTCATTCTATTAATATATATCCCACACTGGACTGGACACCTAAGTTGGCACCAAAGGCTGGCACGGGTTCGGCAGGGCAATGGGTTGTCGGCTCTCTGGGCTCTGGCTAGGTGATGGCTTGGAGGTGAGTACTGGACTGGGGTGAATGGGGCTGGCTTGGGGGGAATGGAGGCTTTCGGGGTGATAACCTGAAATCAATGTGTGCAGGGAATGTGTCTGTGGAGGAGAGACTTGGGGGGGGCATGCTGTTGGGGTTCTGTGTGGCTCATTGTGTGGCTGAGTTGTGTGTGAACTGCAGTGTTTGCGTGGGTCTGGGCAAAGACATGTATTGTGCAGGACTTTTCTTCTGAGCACTCCAGCAGAAGAAACACATGCAGTGTGGTGTCTTGGGTACTTACAGTCGTGACTGTTTTTGCACACGAAAGCAAACATGCTTAAAGGAACTGAACGCTCACAAGTGCAGTTAAGACTTCATTTCCACCCTGGGTGTGTAAAACAATTTTCTTTACACCATTCAGCTAGATTGATCAATCAATACACCAATTTGAAAATAACACATCACAAGAGTAGTCAGTTCCCACATGGGGTTTGCAGTATCTGATTGTCATATGCACTGTATGTGAGTATCTGGTCCATGTGGAAATCAGTGTGTGAATAGGAGATGTTCATGAAACTGAAACAGCCTGCAGACTATTTAGACTGATGGCAGCAGTTCTAACATATCTTCCATTCTTCATTTTTGGGATTTAGTTCTTGGTCCATGTGTGGCTGGGGTTGCCTGAAGATGTTATTGATAAAAGCTGCATCCCTTTTATTGCTCGAAAGTGATGATTGCATCTTCGCTCTTTTTTCTCTTTACTTGCACCTTAAAAAAAATCTTCACTTGAGCCTTGAGCAGGGACATGCCATCTTATCAGGCTAGTTCCTAACAACCTCTGGTTGTATTTGATGAGACCTTGCCTGGCAGTATGAACACTACTGTTTCAAAAAAGTCTCTACAAAGATCCAAAATGAAGTTTGGGTTATTGGCAGCTTGTTTACTGCTTCTTATTAAACCATTTGTTAATCTGTTTTGTTTCCCCTGTTTGAACAGATCCCCTCTCCATGCACACACGTTCTATCTAATGCTTTAGAGATGGGGTGAAATTGAATTAGTAGAGTGGTCAAAGGTCTTGCACATCCTTGCTTACTTACATCCACAGCTGTTGTGTGTTAGCCCTGCCTCCGTTTTCCTCCTGTGGTCCTCTAAGAAGTAAATGCCCCTGATACTACCAGTTTCGCCTTGTCCCACACCTTTTAAATCTCCCAGTGATGTTATACATGTTGAATCAGGGGACACTGGCAAACCCTGTCAATATTTTGACTCCTCTTGTGCACTGCCTTACTATCCAATGAGTCGTTGAAGCTGTGCTTTTGTGCTGAGGAGGTGTTTAAACAGTCATATCAGCAAGGTCTGACTGCATGACTATCCCAGAACAGCAAAGGCAATTTAGACTAACTTAGACTAAATGAGTTTGACTCTTTTTGTTCCTAAGACTGCAGATTTTTTTGGGTGTAAGATTAATGAGTTTTGCAGACAATGACTTACATAAATAATGAAACCAGTGGATGAGAAAGATTAGGTTTAGGTTACTGATGTTCTTGGTCTACTTAGTGCTGACTCGTAGGTTTTAATTTTCTCTAGGAGAGATTCTTTGCATCTTGTTCTGAACTTAACTAAGGGCCATTTAAAGATAAAATCATCACTAACCGGTGCTGTAGAAACCCAGTTCGATTTTTGTCGTGTTGATGTTCATTTGGATACATGCCACACACATCAAACAGCTGTAACCGGGAGAACACAGAGTTTAAACAGCTGGCAGAAACTGGCACGTCAGTCAAAGCACGACTCTTCCTGATGTAACCCTGATGTAAGCACTGTAGGGCTCTCAGTGTAAAAATATGTGCCAGTGTACAGTTCAGAACAAACATCCTCTAATGCCCCATCGGTATGAAGGCCACATCAGTTTAATTAATCAGCTTGGCTTTACTAAGGGTTAGACAAAGCAAAAGAGATGGCAATTACGAATGAAAAAATCAAACCATCTGATTTAATATAATATAGTATAATGTAAAACTAAGAATAAGTGCCAGGACTTTGAATTTTTCCCATTTCGGTGACATGTTTCAGATAAACGGGCAGGATTTTTCTCAGGCCAACCAGCAGGAGGCGCTGAGGATCTTTGGCTGCCGCCATGAGCCAATCACTCTTCAGATAGATGGCTGGAAGACCCACCCTCAGAGGAGGCAGACATCAGACTGCAGCACCCAGACAGAGAGACCCTGGGACACCCTGAGAGGCCTTGGGGTCACCGTAGGGTCATCACCCAGGCTGAGCACTTATATTGACAGGTAAGACAACAGGTGTTTTGCCAAAGTAGAATTAAAAGCCCCTTTCAGACAAAAATGGCATTTTACCAGTTCCCATTGCCCTGTGACAGCTGTGGTGCAAATAGCAGCTTTCTGAACAAGTATATCCGTCAGTCCCTGTGTGATAGACAAGGACAAGGTTGCAGATACTGATGGTTTCATGCCTGGCACTGTGCTGTACATGTATTAACTCAACATCAAAGCAAATTGGCTGGGGTGTCAATTTCCATAGTACATTAACAACAGCACCTCCCCGTACAAAATACTGCTTACTGCATCTCCTGTGTGTCATACCAGAGTTTGATCACTGTAGCTGGAGCACAACCTGATGACCTGATGCAAGAATAAAAAGCATTACACATCCTAGGGGCCAAAATATGATATATTGAGACTGGCTCTACAATCTAAGGATAAAGTATGCCTTCTGTTACTGTGTTGGGTTCAATTCTGGACTCAGGGAATATCCTCTCTTGTGCAGGCCCTGCTGTAATCACATGACCCTGCCACGTGACCACTACAACGCCCATGAGTACCTGCCCAGCATTCCCCATGATGTAGAAACTATGGACCGCCTGGGATACAAGGTAAGCTTCCGGCGTCTACTTATTTATACTACTTATTATAGTAGCCATATCACCCTGCAACTCACAACTGGCAACCCACTGAAGCTAAGCAGGTGTGAGCCTGGTCAGTACCTGGATGGGAGACCTCCTGGGAAAAACTAAGGCTGCTGCTGGAAGAGGTGTTAGTGGGGCCAGCAGGGGGCGCTCACCCTGCGGTCTGTGTGGGTCCTAATGCTCCAGTATAGTGACAGGGACACTATACTGTAAACAGGCGCTGACCTTCGGATGAGACGTAAAACAGAGGTCCTGACTCTCTGTGGTCATTAAAAATCCCAGGACGTTTCTCGAAAAGAGTAGGGGTGTAACCCCGGCGTCCTGGCCAAATTTCCCATTGGCCCTTATCAATCATGGCCTCCTAATAATCTCCATCTATGAATTGGCTTCATCACTCTGCTCTCCTCCCCACTGATAGCTGATGTGTGGTGAGCGTTCTGGCGCACTATGGCTGCTGTCACATCATCCAGGTGGGGCTGCACATTGGTGGTGGTGGAGGGGAGTCCCCATTACCTGTAAAGCTCTTTGAGTGGAGTGTCCAGAAAAGCACTATATAAGTGTAAGCAATTATTATTATTATTATTATTATTATTCGACTCATTTGTGCCTTCTAGATCATTTCTGCATTAACATGCAAAGAAAAAAAAGCCTTTGTTGGTTTCTATCACTTTTTTGGCAAAGACAATCACCTTTAATATTCATCTTGGCTTCATCTTGGCCTAGGTACAAGTGACTACCTTTCAGGAATGATTGTGTGTCAGGGTCTTGCTCTAGCCCTCCAGATGACATGAGACCATAAACAATCCCTCCCCCCTACTCTGCTTTTAGCTTACATTTTGGAAATTAGATTGAGATGCATTTGAGACTGAAAACAGAGGGCACTTCTTTGCACAATGAGTAGTAAATGTCAGGAGCAAACTAGCCTGAGTTGAAGCTGACTGTGATTGCTCAAGAAATGGGTACACAGACTCTTAGATTAACCAAACAGGCAGGATCATCTAAAATGGCCTCCCTTTCTCATGCCCCCTGCAATAACCCTTTGATTCCCGTCTAAGAAAATCTTCTAAAACTGATACACAGGTGGTAGTTTTCGACTGCTGCCACAGCCACACACAGCATGCAGGCTGCCTGGCATGTTGCACAGTGTGCCGAGCCTAGCGAATCGAATTTTTTTCAACAGAGCTGTGCTCACATGTGCAGTGGGCGGCTGCAAGGCAGATTTTAATGAAATCCCTTTTGAGAACACGAGAAACCGCTGCACAGAAGAAAAACACTTTCACTGCCTCCCGCAGCAAAAACAATCTACCCTTCACTAGCTGATGGAACTTAAAGTCTTGTACACTTCACTTCCAGGTATCAAAGAGCTGCACCCTCAACACAACATGCACTCTCCTGACGTATCACAGTAGACTGTCATAGGAATACATATTACTAAAAATAGATTAACCCAGCACTAAGCCTATTTAAAAATAGATTTAAATTTGCGCTTCATTTTCAGTAGAGGTAAATACTGTATTATTAAAAATATTTAAAAACAAACATTCAGATGACAGCATCTGCCCTCTCGCTACCTGGTTTAAAAAAGATGGGGAGGGCTCTTACCTGGTAGGGCTCTATTTGTTCAAAGCCAGTTGGAGAAACACTAGCCTCCTGGAGCTGGCTGAATTATTCTGCTATTATGCTGTACATGATTAAGTCTACCTCTGCAATAGCTACAACAACGCAGTTTTTAATGCACCAAATCTCGTCACTCTTGTGCTGGTAGTTTAACCCTGTACCTTGCTGTTTTCCAGTTTAGATAAGCTAGTTCTTGAGTTGGTTCTACCTGCATACGCACAGCGGAGGCTCAGCTCGGTCCAGAGAGAGGACGTTCTGTATAGACCTGTATTCTGTATACTCCACAGTCTCCTTCTTCACATTGATTGGTTTTTCCGTGATTGATTGATTTACTGGGTAATCACCCACGTTTTTTTCTTCTAAACTTTAGCCAGGCTGACTACAAGTGGTTTCTTCTGCTCCCTCTCTCAGGACCCTGAGTTGTACAGGTACGCACCTAAAGGAAGGGGCTATCTGATTGGCTGTTGCAACACTAACATGGAGGATCCAAACAGCTTCCTGAACCAGGTAAAAAGATCTCCTTGGCATAAGTAGATCTGCGTCATGGTGTCAGTCTTACAGCCCACCCACGTAGTGTGTTAGCCTTGATGGTAGTTAATGAATGCCCTAATTAATAACTTTACACAACAATGCAGTTTCCTACAAGTCTGTTCCAACAAGCTAAGGCTAAACAGTTAAACTGCCTTTGGGACACAACTGACCTATTAGATGAATCACTGTTTTTCTGAGCTTCATCACCAGGCCCTGAAAGCTGAGGGGCACAGATCTGTGAATTTCATTAACATATGCTATAGATATGTTTTTTTTAAAAAGAACATTTATGCTTTTAGCTAAGACAAACACAGAATGTATTATACTGTATTATGTCTGTATAAAATAAAAACAATATGTATTTGGCCTGATATAAGATTTTAGGAGAACATTATACATCACAGATGAAACTTTTCACAATTTTAACCTTTTCCCTCCAATCTGTGTTGCAGACTGAAGAGGACGAGGCAGTGCGAGAGAAACGACCAGGGTTCCCCCCTCCCCTGCACGAGCTGGACAGTGGGCTGGGCTGCACTGACGGCAGCTTCCACCAGGGGGAGCTGTCGGGGCTGGAGACGGAAGAGGGGGCTGAGGAGCCAGGCTCTTCCCCGGTGGAGCGGACCAGCCAGGAGTCGCCCTCCTCCGAGTCCCTCATCTCCTCCGAGCTCAGTGACTCCGGCTTCTACAGCGTCAGCACTGGGGAGTTCCGCCGCTTCCAGCGGCTGCTGGAAAAGAAGATTCGATTGTACCGTGCCAAGATGGCGTCCAGGGGCGCTGGCGACGGGGCCAAGAGGGATCAGGCACCTCTGAGGGATGGCTTCAGGACACGCTACGACTTGGAGTCCATCCCCGAGGCTCTGACGTGCCAGCCAAGGGGTGGGTGGCCACAAGAAGCAAGCCCCACCACTGTGGCTCGAAGGTGCATGATGGGGGTGTCCTCTGTGCAGTACATGAAAGCAGAGAGCCCTCGCCTGAGCAGGTACGGCTCTATCACCAGCCCCAGGCTTTCCCCTAAAACAGGGGCCTCCCCCTGTGGCTCCCCCTGCAGCCAGAACAGAGCTATGCAGGAAAAGGACTCACTAGCAGACGTGCGAGGGAGAGGCAGCCAGCAGGGGGAGCCCCCGAGCTCAGAACGACGGCAAGCAAGCCACTCTGCTGCGCAGGAGTACAAAACTCCTCCCGAGCAGCCCCATCACAGGAAACCTGCACAGGACAGCACCCACAAACCAAGCCAGGATGATAAAATCAAACACAGCAAGGTGGGCTGTCACAGTGGCTCCTGGCCAAGAGGCACGGCTGAAGACAACAGGGGAATACTTCCGGGGGACATTTGTAGACGTGGTTTGAGCGACAGGCTGGGCCCACTGGAATGCAGCAAGAAAACGGAGAAGCTCGCAAGCAAGGGGGCTTCAGCTCGTGGGGATGGGCGATGCCAAACATCCTATCAAACCCAACAAGACTGCGCTGCCGGATCCTGGCCCAAGGCTGCAAGAGGCTGTAGCCAGAAAGCTGGCCTTCACAGCACCCAGGAGGGGGACTTACCTAAGTCAAAAAAGGGGCTTCCCAACCCTCGGGTCCTGAGGAACCAGCTGCTGAAGGCTCGGGCCTCACGGCTGGCAGATGAGCGAGGCGGGGTGACCACAGACGAGGAGATGCGCAGCGAGGTGAAGATGGGGCGCTACTGGAGCAAAACAGAGCGCAGGAGGCATCTCCTGACGGCCAGGGAGCAGAGGCAGAGGCGGCTGGCGAGGGGGTCGGGCGGGGAGGGGGCCAGGAGGAAGGAGGCGTCCAGCGTGGTGCTGGAGCTTAGCAACAGGAAGCGGACACAGCTCCGCAACAGGAAGTTACTGGACAGTTGGACCACAATTGAGGAGCTGCTGACCCATGGCACCAAGACAGCTGTGGGCACCAGTGAGATCATGTGTCCCAGCCCTCTGCTCTCTGTCACCACCGTGTAACTCAGGGACATGGAGGGAATCAATTCAAGTCGCACACAGCCCTTATGAAGCCATGCCATGACAAAACATGGTAACTTCACACAACCTTACTGGGGATTGTCCGTATGTTTCCTCTAATTTAACCTACTTTTACTATGGTTTCAGTACACTTTCATTGTGTGTGCATAAAAAGATTGGACCATGTTAACACCAACATTTGCATAACGAGGCTTTAAAAGGGTAAGATCAAAGAGTGCCAACAGATTTCATGCACATTTATTACAGTACACTAGCATTTGAGATTCACAGACCGATTCCAACAGTGCTGTTTTATATACAATTATTTATGATTCTTGAAGCATATCTCAGATAGCCTGTTTTTAAAAACCCATACTGCTATTTTTACATGAAATGCTGCAAATACTATTTAACATGCTTTTCAGAAGAGTCAATGGCTTTCAGCAGGCATGTGATGTTAAAATAGGATCAAATGTGACTTACAGAATAGCAAGGATATGAATTCTCAATAAGCCACTGATAAGATTTGATTAGAATCTCAGGAAAGCTTTAATGCGCTAGAGTAGTGTGTCTTGTTTGTGTATCTGCACAGGCAATCTATACTGTACAGATCTTACAAAATGACAACTGAAACATATCTGCACCTGGGTTAGCATGTAATAGTGCAGAATTCCACTGTCATGTTTAGTGTTATAAACACACATACATAGTCATGTAATGATTTCTAAACCAGACATGCATTAATAACTGGAGACACAGTTTGCATAGCCTACTGTACATCCATCACATTGTATGCCCCACAAAATATATCAATTATCACATCACAACTAATGAAAATTATGCAATGTTTTCTGAGTTTGTAATATAGCTACTCTGCACAGTGGCTCCAATAAATATCCACACATCCTAATGCCATCATTTTTTAGCTAAATTGCACATGTATTCTACCAGTATCTAAGCACCATAAACAGCAAGGATACACTGAAATCCTCGGATGATTATAACATAAGTGGGCTGTTCTCAGTCCATCTCGAGAATAGCCCACTCTTGAAAAGTACTTATAATCCTACAGGGCGGTATTTAATGTAAAAGCCAGCAATGTACTGTAATACTGGTCTAGAACTTCTCATGCTGATGTTGTAGATAAAACCACCTCTTACTAATGGTCTGTTAATGGTATATGCTTTTGAAGACATCTTTGTATATATTGTACAAGCAGTTGTAATAAAATGAGATTTTAAATGATAAAATAAACTTGGGGACCGTCCATTTCATTGTCCCTCTACTTATTTTTGTAGAACACTCTACAGTCCTAGAAAAACCTATTTTGATGCAACAGGGTAGTGGTATTCAGTTTGATGATTGTCATCTGCTTTCTAATGCCTTTAAAAAAGTTTACATAAAAGTGCACCACAGAACACGTCTGGGACTTAAAAAATAGTGTTGATCATTAATATCTCAGCTGAATCAACAGTGAAAACAGTTTCCCTTCAAATCAATCAGGGCCCAGAGCAGTAGACGCTTTTACCAAGAACTTAATCTGGAGTCTGATATACTGTATCATATCCTCACTTTATCTCTAGAGACTCCACTTGATACAAATTTCAATATCAAAACAAGGATGTGGGGACTATTTGGTTTTGAAACATCAGATATCTGTACTAAGGCTTGCATTATGCCCTTGAAGACAGAAATCCAGCTGGCCAGATCCTCCATCATAGTTCTAAGCATGCAGAGCCACAAACAGCTGTAGGCACTCCTTTTAACGTAAGAGAGAGTGATGTGAAGAGTGCTGTTTTAAAGCAGGGATTTTCAATCTTTTAAAGCCCTTGACTGGGGGACTCCACTTCCAAAGAAAGCATCTCATCAACAAGGACGCCCAGTTAAAATAAGGACAGTCCCTGGGAAACCCAAGATTGAAAATCCTCGTTTGACCTCCTGGTATCATACCTGAGTGAAGATAAGCCCTGCCACAGCCAGCCTTAGCCAAACATCACCTCAGAGCTCGAGATGTACGAGAGGTTTTTGTCATCTAATGAAAGGCAGACCAAGGGATTTGTACTGCTCATCACCCTGTAATTCAGTTCCACAGACGCTTACAAAACAGCCTTGTTAAGTTGTCTTGTAGGGGGGGAAAACACTAAATCCTCCACAAAGAAGTTTCATCATCACAGGTCCTTTCAATCCTGAAGGGATTGACCTAGCCACCTTGGAGGATTTCTTCAAGATCAGCATAACACAAGGGCCTGGGAACACAAGTAAAAATTCAGCGTAGGGCCATGTGAGGCAGAAGAAAGGTGACATGTCTTTACACAGTGGTTTGTGGGAGTCTGAAACCAGCTCCAGAGCTACTGTATGTGGTTTAAAACTGCTTTCATGTAATCCTTAGACAAACAAAAAGAGGTCTTACAACATTAAGCCTATTAGTCCAGGAAACCAAACAAGAAAGAAAAGTTGAACGGCTTCTCATCTGCAAGCTTTCTTGTGTTCTTAAGAAGAAACTTATGTGGAGAAAGGATGCTATTATTAATTACCCTGGCTTTGTGGAGAACCATGGGCTGTGCCAGTTCCGTTTCACAGAGTGCTCCTTATCTCCTCAGGTTGTTCAGCTTCTTATGAAAGCAATCATTATGTTCATCATTAGTGTGTAGGAAAGCCTGCTTGTGAATATTCAAACTATCTCAAGTGGCCACTATAAAAGCCCCCATGCATTATATACTTTATAGCAGTCTCTCCCTTGTTTAACTTCTTGGGTATTCTCGGTGTTCATTAAAACATACTTGTCTCTCTTTCAAGACTGTATTTGAAATTGTCTTGAGTGGCAAACCCTCAAAACAGACACAAATTGAGCAGGAAAAGCACTCCACACCACTCATAAACAGATTTTGCCAATCGATCAGAAATTAACCACTGTTTTTAAATCTGTGAATAGAACTGGTCAATTTATTGTGCAAAAGGGAGGCTAATGAGAAAGAAAAATGGTTTTGGTGTGGAAAATATCAGCAGAGCATGACCAGCACCAACCTACTACCTCCACCAGGTCTGGCTTCTGGTTTTAGGACCTTATAGATCTGCACGATTATTTCTCTTCTCTTGGAAGACGAAGCAAAGTAACAGAAACATGGTCGCTGCCATTCCTGATGAGATACACAGGCTGTACAGGATAATTTTCTCGACTTGAGAGAAGGCAAGGCTGTCAGAGGTGGCGATGGAGGTGCTGTTGAATCCGTCCCCAGTTTGGTTGTCTTTCAGGGCATCCCATTGAGAAAGAGCACCAGTGTACTGCAGGTGCACAACCTTTGCAGGCAGCACCTTGACCCCGAAGAAGACCCTCTTGAGCATCCTGTAGCGGCTGTCTTTCACGTCACAGCGGTAGGTCCCCGCGTCGGCCTCCCTCACGGGATCCAGGACCAACCTGTCCAAGGGCGGCACCGCGTAGCGCCTGAAGAACGAGTCGTCCGTGGTGACGACGCCCCGGGCATACCTCCAGGAGAAGACGAACCTGAACCTCCCCATGGTCTCCATCACCTCGCCGAGGCAGTCCAGCTCCTGGGCGTCCCCCGCGGTCACTGTGAAGGTGCTCAGGCCACAGTCCCAGGACACCAGGCACTCCGCCTTCCTCTCCTCACAGCTCTCGTGCGCTCCACCACCTCCCAGCAGGCACAGTTCCTCCGTCCGCAACCCCAGGCCGCACGTGGCGCTGCAGGGAGAGCTGCGCACCACCACCTGCGCCGTCACCGCCTGCAGCTCCTGCTCGAGCACAGGGGGCAGGGTGACAGCACCCAGGCCAGGGCAGCACAGGAGGCACCAGGTGGCCACTGTCAGCCAGGGCAACCTCAGAGAAGGCCCACAGTGTTTCGTCCCGATCCCTGGCATAGCACACAGCAGACGGCAGGGCATTTGTTTAACTGGAGCCCACAGGTTCAAAGGCAGCAGAGGTGAAAGAGACAAGCGAAGTCTCGAATATTTTATTGCCAATCTCTGGCAGAGTTTATGACTGGGTGCTTGAGGGACCGTGAAAAAAAATGTACGATGCCCTTCTGGAATTGAAAAACAAAATAAGCAAAATTGACAGATATTTTGAGAAGACAATAAAACAAACCCCCCCCCCAGCATAGAAAAAGAGACCACAAAAAAAAAATTCTGCGAGACAGATCCGGACAGAATTGAAAAAAGAACGGTTTGGGAAGGCTATGATTTTGACATGTTTGGCTTTGCTACAAGGAAATACCCTCAAAACCTGCCAGTTTTAAAATGCTGCAGCACATTCATACATTCAGCTAGGCCTCACAGCTGTTTATTTTTCAGGGGACTTTAAGATTCTATTTGATACTGTAAAGCGCCTCATCAAAGGAAATGCTTCAGTATAATTTAGCTCTTTTTTCCACAGAGATGCTGAATATTAAATCCTGTTATGCACCCTACCTACTTCAAGCCAAGTCCTTGATCTCCTTCTGCATAAAAAGGCTCACTGAGCAGAAGACAGAAAACGTGATTTCTGTTGTCTGACATTCTAGAATGCAATAGCTCTGTAACAATGGACGCCCGATTCCATGGCAGCAGCAAGATCATTCTTTTTCCAGCAAACAATAGCTGAAAAGCCCCGAGACAGACATTGTACACAGTATTCATAAGACTATCCTGTTAAGAGTAAAGACAGAGGAGTCCATCTGAATTGGATACAAGGCTAAAAGTTGAAAAGCAGACTAAGCTGAACGGATATGTAATAAGAGTTTGTTATTCTCTATGTTTCTGAATTTTTTACTAACTGATATCTTAGAATAGACAACAGTAATTGAATTGTCTTATATAGTTTTCCTGAAGGTCACGTTATTTTTAAAACTGGAATGCAATGTGTTTGTGTTTAATTTGGCAAGTCAGCAGGGTTTGGAAATCAACTCCAAAGTCTTCTGGCATGCCTCACACATGGGCAGACCATGCCGCTCACCCTTGGGCCTGTGGCTACACAACCACACTGACCGGGACATGCATTCACATTTCCAAATCTTGGAGGTACAGATTTGGTTAAAACTTAAATTTATAAGTTTATAAATTTATATCATTTACCTTCACTCCAGTTTGACAACTTGAGCTATTTACTGTAAACCTTCCCACAATTGCCAGCTTTTACTACTCACTATCCTATAAGTGAGCCACCCATCCAGCTTCAGAAATCCTCTCAATCCTCTAGTAAGGGCTGCAGAAACCTAGAGCCTACCCCAAAATTACATGACATCATATGGACACTAGTCACTGCAGGGCACACATGCAATTAGCCTAGCCAGCGTGTGACCGGAAGTTGAGAGGAAATATCAGACATGGCTAACGACTGCCTTCTCAGTCTGTCAGAGCACCTACACAAGGAACACCTGTGCTGATCTAGTCTTTCCAACAAGTATGACAGTGCGAGGAAAACAGAAGTCAGAGAACCATTAGATAATAGAGGTGTGGTCATAATATAGAAGGCTTGTACAACCATGTGCAAGATCCTCAGATCAATTAGTATTGCTGAATACCCTCCTGGTTTGTCACCTTTCTAATGTTGTAAAGATCTTTTTCTTCTTTTGCAATGATTGTTATACTAGAGTTGAACATTATAATGTGACATGCAGAATGATAAACACAAAAAAATAATGGTATAAGGTTTGTAAAAAAGCACCACAAATCTTACTCACTGTATTTATAATATGTCCAGATTGCTTTCTAGAATCTCAGACTCTGCATGTTTAAGGAAATGAATCTTGATGTTATTTTGCCACCTAGTGGCATTAATACGCAAAGCAAAACCCTGATGAACAATGAGGAATTGAATCATGAGCTCTTTGTCTTATTCATTTGAAATCTCAATTTCCACGAACACGTCCAGTTTTTTTATATATTTTTTTTTAATTTGCACTTGAAACCTTTAACATCTGCTACAGACATAGGTTCATGATAGATCCAAAAACATCCAAGCAGCACGTAAAAGATTTTCTCTGAAAAACAAATATTTACATACAGAAAAATACACAGTACACATTACCTTTATCTATATCAAAAAACAAAAAAAATGGACTAGCTAAAAATCATTAAACGTTCCCATGACCTTAAAAATAAAAATAAAAACTGTTCTGGCTTCATGGTACAAAGTTCTTTGAAGGACTTCAAATATCCACAATGAAAAGGTTTCCGTTTTCAAAACCAAGAGGAAAGGGGCAATTTTTAGACAGAAGTTCACGCACCCTTATCAGGGAGAGTCAGCTGTGCTCATTTAAACCTTTTTGTTAATGGAGGAGTTTGGGGGAAAAGAAAAAAACTGCCAACATGATCTGCAGACTTGGAAACCCCTGCCTTTGGCCGTCAGCTGGTCAGGTCACGCTGCATGAGTGTGAAAAAGTGCCTCCATCGATGGGCTGGGAAACCTCACCCTCAGCCACGATGGATTCTGTCAATGAACTAAAACATGGCGGTTTGACCCTGAGTTCTGTTTCAGCAGTTCCTCCCAAGCATCCATCTGATCACCAATTTGAGTCTAGAAGGGGGAATGAAATGAGAGACCCCGGAGCCAGGAATGTCATCCATGCCAGAGCAAGAGAGATGTCTTTGTATTGCAGGTCCGCATAATCAGAGACCGGAGAACACCGATCAATTCCTCCTTGAGCTTGTTTCTCTTTGGGTGGCAATTCAGTCCAATCCCTGCACTTCGTGCTGCTTGTACTGGGGCTGCACCAAATTCCCTGTAACATGATTGCAACATAATCACAGAGAGTGGCAGGGGCAGAAAGCAACACACAGTAAAAGGCTATGCGAACAGTGTCTGCAGTAAGCTGGTCAGCACATTCTAAAATAAGGCCCAAAAGTGAAAAAGCACTTGGAATACTGCAGGAATACAAAAATGAAGCTGTTCTTTAAAGAACGAAGGAACTTTTGTCGGTATCCCATGATGAATTCCCTTAGTGTCTGTGCACCACCCCGTGCATCTCAGGGAGGTGGGAAGAGCCTGGACACGTGTAGCTCACACGGACACAAGGGGAACGTGTGAATTTCTCCAGAAAGACACCCCCGTTGAGTTTAATATGTTGAAAAGATCAGTTTAAATCTGAGTTTAATTTGGCAGTGCACTCAAAATTCACCAAAATGTTTTTTTATAAGAAGCAAGTTAAATGCCAGAACATTTTTCCTCTTGTAAAATGTTTTTTTCAAATGTTGTCCATTCCCTTTTTTATTCTTGATCCCAATAAGTGGTATGAAATGTTTTCATTTTTTAAATGAAAGAAAATTAAGATGACTCGTTTGCCAGTGTCATCTGACAAATGACTTTATAGTTTTAGGATATTATGTATCCGTATCAGTGTACATTGTGAACTAACAGGCCACACTAGGAGTTGACACAGGATATTCCCTTTAATAACTGGTTATATTGGCACAGTGATTCCCTGAATTATTTTCCATAGAGAAAGAATGTATTTAATTAATTAATATTGAATATTAAAAACACACTGCTTATATTTTACAACTAGTAGAAGCCCACTTGTTTTGAGGCAAACTAGATAAGTTGCACACAACACTGCGGAACTGGAGGGCTGGTGTTATTTCCGGTCTTTTCAGTAGTACATGGTAATGGCAGACTGTGGTAGATGGAGCCACTTAAAACGATATCAAGCTAATTTAGGTCACATAAGAGCTCAGATTGAATGAAAACCTACACAGACAATACCCCCACAGAACCAGAGATAGACTACGCTAGTTTATATGGAAAAAAAAATATTTTTTATGTTACATAATTTTTATGTTTTCCATTTTATGTTCTCATTTTAATGTGGCAGGGATCTGGAATTTAGCAGGGATCTGGAATTTAGCCTGCAGTTTCTTTTTTCAAGGAGTTTAGTGTTGCACTATGTCACCATCTGGTGGACTAGGCATGCCTCTGTCCATACCGACGTTTTAAGATCCAGACCAATACAATGTGGTGAAAAATGTCTCACAGAGCTACTTTTTAAGGTCTGTATATACATTACATTTACAATTATTCTCTTGTGAACCACCTGCAATTCTTTGCCTACATTTAAACTTAAAATACAACCCTGCTGGCTGCCAGATACTGTATTTTAACACGGCCAGCTATGCATTTCATACAGTAGACAAATTAATGTATGATTAACGAAGCTTGTAATGAATATATAGACCTTGCAAAGTACCCGTTGGACAGATACACAAGACACTGAAATCCAGACTCCAAACCTTCGACGGTGCAAACAGCTGGGTAAAGCATGGCAGGAACAGAGCAGGAAGGGCAAGGAGCAAGCAGGAAGTAGGCAGGACCAGCCACAGGAAGTGACACGGAGAGGGAGGTATCAACTACCACTGGAGTCTAAACCTAAGCTGCAAAAACACTGGGGATCATTAAAAAAAGGTTTGACCAACTGCAGTCTGAGTGTGTCTATAAGGGTGCATTTAAAAACAAAATTAGGGGCAAATGCAACAGCTTTGCGATCCTCGGTTTGGAAAATGTCAAATTACAGCAAATCTCAGACCTTGGGCATGAATATTGATATGCTACCAGGGGGACAGTACAACTGATCCCAGTAGATCTAATAATTAGGCTACCTTGTGTCAAGAGAAAATGAACAGGATTTATTTCTAAGCAGAACTGTAAATTACTATCTGTCATACTGCCCTGTTTTAAAATGAAAACAGCTTACAGCTTCCTTTAAGCAAAATAACTGCAGCTGGGTTTTCTGGTGAGTCTAAATCACAAATTACCACGTTGTTTAGAAGGACAGGGCTGTATGCATTACATGTAAATCTGGGGTGGAGTATTGAAGAATAAATATTCTATCACCTTACAGTGTCCTGATGGTAACTAAGTCAAAATGCATGGCTCATTTCTTTCGGAAGAAGAGCAAATTCAATTTAGTAGCTTTCGACTGTGACGTAATTTTACAATGCTACCAAACGGAGAGAAGAATCACTCAGCTTCTGAGTGTCCTAAATGCAATATATTTCTCCGAATAGGAACTGAGAATTAAGAAACTGTGACTGTTCAGAGCACGGCATTTATTACACTTGGAACACAGCGAGTCCAGATCAATGGCAAGGCAGTGCACAGCTCTCTTACTGACAACTCAAGAGCTGAGGAGCGCAGGTTTATGCAAAATACTGAAAGACTCTGTCCGGCAACAAATATCTGCAAATACATTTTGCAGACGGAATGGACCTCTGCCGAGATCAACGCTCTGAAGAGAAGGAGGCAGAAGAGTTGCTTTCAGTATCCTACACACAATCTGTGGTTCTTCCATGTGCTGCGTCAACACCGCACTGGTAAGAGGGCGCAGGAGCTAGGAGGCAGGACCAGTTCCCAGTGAAAAGGCGTGGCAGCTCTCTACAGCGCAGCTAAGAGGCAAGCGGCTAGGTAAGAGTTTCTCAGGGGTCCTTACCTGTTGTGGGCTGTCCCATATCTGCCTGCGCTTTGCCCTTCACTCCTCCTTCCAAAGGCAAACCTCTGTCGCCCTTGTAGATTTTGGCTTTAAAGGGAGAATCTTTCTCTTTACCTTTTGATCCCTTTGGCCGACCGGCTGTCTTCTTCTTGGACTTGCCGTCCCCCTTTACGCCCAGCAACGGGTGCACTTCTGTGGGGTACAAGAGAGAGACACTAATACAGACCTACAGAGTTCCACAGCCAAGCGCCTTCATCAGTATCTTTCTACACGTCTCATTCTGCATCACTGTCACGCGGATTTGGCTTTGAAGCTGCACGCTGTTGTTAAATATGGGCCGGCTGTTTTAAAAACCACTAGCAAAACCCACCAAGGAGGAGCCATGGGTAATAATCAATTAATCAGAAAACGAAAACAAATCATTCACATTTTAAGTTTATCTGTGAAGATACTTCCTTTAAGCATCCCCGTAAAATGTTTTTTTCAGATTCCCATCTAATCTTATCTTTGAAAATCCAATGCATGAATCACTTAGGATTTGGGTCATTTTCCCCACAATGATCACCCACCGTGTAAATAATTAATTTCAGTTACAAATTTTTCCACTGAAATGCAAAGCTACGGAAACCCAAGTGACTTGTGTGGATGATCTTTGATTCTCCACAATCCCAGCTTGAATTCACTGAAAATACAAATGAGAGCGCATATGGCTGCAACAAAACTCTCTGTTGCTCTCTAAATGTGTGGCAGGAAGAAAATGATACTCCTTTGCACATGCATACACAGGGGGGTTAAACATGCATATACATGCATGTAGGCTAAGTGAACATATGCTGTGATGTGCATAGAGTGTGCATACTGAGGAGCACACAGAAAGTGATGTGCACTGATTAACAGGGAACACATGCATACCTGCAAGTCCATATGCAAGTACAAATAACTAATGCATCATTTCTATCAACCAATTTTACATGTAGTTATACTGGACCATCTGGCTACCTGAGTTGCCACTACAACTTCCTAGGTGACCTAAGAAATACTTGTGGTACATGAAAGGCCAAACTGCATTCTAACAAGAGCATAATACAATCACAATAGCATTTAGATGACCAGGAATATTAAAGTTAGATGGCCAAGCTATGAAGTTAGGCAAACCCCATTGTTACTGTTCAGATTACTTTTCCACCATTTTTAAAATCCTATAACATCCAACCTCCCAGATGAAAGAAAAGAACATTTTCCAGGGCTGTAAGGTAGTTTGAAAAGTAAAAATTACTCAGGTAGGTTGCATTGGTTAGACTTTTCACTTTGTTGTTCATGTTAAGCCACATCTACATGGCTGTGTTCATGGAAAGTTAAGTAGTCAGATGGTTAGTGGCTACCAACATGGATTTGGCAAAAGACACTTGACTGGATTCTATACCAAACATACTTTGCAGAATGAAGTTAAACCTGGTTTTCATAAAGCAGGGTGTACTAAAACTGTATCAATGGGTAATTTACATATACTGCACTATATCCGAATAGTGCAGAGTGGTATTCATGAAACTTCATTTTTGTCTTAGAGCTCTCAGGGATCTACAATGAATATGAAAATGAAGCTGTTGAGTCTCATAATTTAGTCACGTGGTGACCATGTGTTCACTGCCCTATACAGAAAGAGACACGTTTCTCACAGTTTTTTACAACCAATGAAAGTACAGATTTTGAAACTTGGTGCACAATGCCATATCCAAGATGTAGATTTGTTCGGTCAATTGGTCACATGGTTTGGTTGCAATACTGAATGTAAAAAAAGATTCAAATGTACTGTTTTCATTCAATTGGAATGGAATTTAGTATATATAAACTAGAACAGGTTCTCTCTCAAACTCATACAACAAAACAAATTGTTAAGAAACATGACTGATGCAAGCTGACTATATTCCAGGTGTGCTTAATTTGCAGATCTTTATGTTGCAACAGATATCTATAATTGAACGCTGAAGGATTGTCTATAATCTCTAAATTGTAGCACGATATGGAAATGATTGTTCCTGACTGAATAAAGCTTGCTAAATGATCTGATATTCACGTAAGACTTCTGACAGATCATTCTGGATAAATAAAAAATTAGCTAATAGTTCCCTGAAGAATGCAGGTAATAAAAGTTATAAAAGACTGCTGCTCTTTTATGTTATTTATGCTTATCCACTATTTCCCATGTTCCATGGCATAAGTTCCTAGTTCTTTCACTTCCATTTTAAATCATTCACCTGATAAATATCTTGGAAGGTGTTTCGCATCTCATTTTACTAACACTGCAATTGCAAAGGCAGTTCAAAAGAAGTAGGCCTGTACTATATGCCCTATACTCTGTATGAGGATGCTTCTGCTGGGAACAGCCGGCACTCGCTGAGTATTTCACATGACCCTGCGAGTGTACCTCACCTTGGGTGTAAATGGGTGCACCTCAAGGTGGGATAGTAGAAAAAGGGCGTACATATGCGAATTACGGTCATATGTTTTTGTACACAGTTCTGCCAAATAAAGATTATCAGACATGACAGATACAAAAGGGAGCTGGAACACACATATTTTCAGTGGGTATGGTCCTGTGCATGAGCATGGCCTCATGCAGATGATCATGCAGAAGGCACAGGGATTAGAAAAAGGGAGTCGGATGCTGTGTGAAAAAATCACACTATACCACCGGGCCTCAGGGTCCTTGGATTAATATGGCACAGATGTGAACAAGAGGCATACCATCGCTGGGGACACCCTGTAGCTCGATGGTGGTGGTCCGGGCCTTCTTCTTCGGGGGAGCCCCTTCAGTGGAAGGTTGCCGCTGCTTCTTGTCAACCCCGCCTGTGCCAGCAGAGGGCTCGTCAGAGGCATTGGTCTGGCCGGCTGCATCTGGGGGCGGGCCGAAAGGGTTCTCCTCTGGGTCCTCCACCTCCGGGGCGATGGGGAGGTACAGCAGGGCCTTATAGTCCTCCAGCTCCTCGTCACTGGTGGAGACAGGAAGAGATTGACAAGATAGAACTGACAGAGCCCCTTCTGTGGCGGGTACCCCAAAAAGCATTAATCAACGATACGTGAAGGAGATACTGTTTTTCAATCCATATGGACAATGCTCTTTTAAAACACCAGCTGTGTTTAATAGGCTCAGCATGAGAACATCTTGCACAGGTGCGCCTGAAGAACAAGTCCCAGTTCGTGGGAACACTATATATAGCGTGCCTTGTTTCTTTCTATGGTGCTGCTGATGGGCAAGAGTAAAGAAACCTGGAGGCGGGAAATTTGAGCCCCACCTGCTGCAAAAAGCGACGATTGGGTCCACAGAGGTCACATCTACCTCCTCGTCCTCTGCTGCATCAGCACCTGTGTGATGAGCAAATAAAAAAAAACAGCACTTTAGCACTTTGCATGAAGCTTTACTGAACATACTGTTCATAAGATGTGCCCTTTTTATAACTTTCTTCGCACAGAACTGCAACAAAGTATATCAAAGCACGTGCATTTATTAAGCCTTTAGATGCAAACAACGGCTCAAGATTGAAAACAAGCACATCCATTAGCCTGGCTGAAAGTGTGACTAACTATTCTAAACACAGCTATCTGTTCAACCATAACAACCTGCATTATCGTTTGTAATTTCTGAACCCAAGACCAGCAGATCCTGAGGAGTCATATCTGTGACTTCATATTTATATACGATATGCATCTGCAAGAACACTGCTGTGCATCACCTGAAGCTTTTGTTTCATGGTTTAGCAGAAACTTTACATTTCTCTCTGTGGGATGACAAAGCTGCTGCATGCTGCCACCCTCTGTCTGTACAGTACCTGTCTGTTCAGGTTCACTTTTGTCTTCATCCTCAATATCAAACTCGGACTCTCTCTCCTCATACTCCACATTTTCATCCAGCTCTTTGAAGTCAGGTGCGAAGGCACTCCAGTTTTCCTAGAGACCAGGAAAAACATGGCACATGCATACTGTAATCTAAAGTGGCCAAAAGAAGGAGCAAAACAGGTGTTAAAAATCCTCTTTGTGGCCTGGCTAACTGCAGCCCACTGGAATCCACCAGTACACTGTTTTCCAAGCTGGAATTGATGAGCAGCGGAAACGAATCAGCACTTAAACTCACCGTCAAGCTTTATGGTCTCTTCCAAAAATTCTAAACAGCTGTCATTTTGTTCCAAGTGTTACAGAAAGGCAGTTTTACTTTAGTTTTCCACAGCTAATTTGTAAGTTGAAATACCTCCCTCACATATGCTCTGAATTCTTGCACACTGCACACACCTCTAGGCTAAAACTTTAAGCACTCCAGGTCATTATTCTTCAGCCCAGACTAGCAGGACTGACACTGCACACTTACCACCTGGTTCTGGGCCCAGATAGACACCACTCCGCTGGAGATAGAAGCAATTATGGGCCGCACCGGGTGCCACTGAAAAAAAAGGAGTGATTTGTATGATTTCCAATGTCTAAAGAATATAATTGACATAGACACTGCAGTACTAATCATGTGTCTTAAACACTGCTTCGCTCCAGAAAAGATCTGGCAAATAAGAAGCACACTGTATCTTTCTGGAAAAGATTTAATAAATCATGAATTGATGCACATTTCTATTGCCAAGCTATACCCGCGGATAACATAGTGCAAAAAAAACAAGCCATCCATTGTAAGCAGTAGTTCTTTACAAAATAAATTACTTTGTAGCATTACCTATGGAATTACTAAAGTAATTGCCTTTAATAACACTTTCATTTTATTTCAGGAAGAATAAAATAAACTTCGCCATTTTTTCTAGGGGAACTGCAGGTATTGATCTAATTTTGTATCGTGTCTGAATTTAAATTCACATCTAAACAGCACGTAATGGAAATGAAAAAAATAATGTAGGTTAATTGGCTTCTGTGGAAACTGGCCCTGGTTTGTGTCTATCTGCCCTGTGTTGGACTGGCATCCTGTCCAGGTTGTCTCCCGCCTTGTGCCTGTTGCTTGCTGGGATAGGCTCTGGTATCCCTGCAACCCTTAACGGGAAGAGGCAGTTAGAAAATGGATGGATGGAGAAAGAAGAAAAAAAACTCGGGAAGCCTTTCACGCTTACCGCTACATCCAGCAACAGCTCTCCGCGGGTGCCATGAAGGATCTTGACCAGATTGCCGATGCTCTTCTCCCAGATGTAGAGGGCGTGCTGCCGGGCCGAGCCAGCCACAATGTACTCCCCGTCTCCCGAGAAGCAGCACTTCTTCCAGGGCGTCCTGCCAGAGACAGAGAGGAGGGTGAGATCAATGCAGAGATGTTCTGCACACACACTAGACTTTACTGAGTCTTGAACAGCTGAACTGCTGTCAAATACCATACAGCAAACGCCTTCAACCACTTGAGCAAAGTACTGAGTTCAAGACGGCGGCAGTTCAACGCCATGATTCTTCAGCAACACAACGGTTACAAAGGGCAAAGGCAGTCTAAAAGGCTAATAAAACTCAGGGGATTGCATCTCTCACAGACCAGTATTGTGCACCACTGTGCACTGATGAAACAGTGTTGGGACACAAGGGGATACCCTGCTTGCAGTAAGGACAAGCTACAGACCTGTTGACCAAGTCCTGGAGCTTCTGCATGGGCTCCGGCTCTCCGTCACGGCCACACGTCAGGATCTCCCTCCCATCGTACACCCGGATTATCCGGTCCGCTGTGTTAATGAGGAAACAGCTGGGATTGGGAGGGGAGGGATGGTGGAGGGGGGTTAGCAACACAAGCGTTGTTAGGACCAACAACTCTGATCAGCACTTAAAAACTCATCTTTTTTTTTTAAATGCCCTCGAATGGAAGGGGCACCTCCACAGAAAGTCACGGAAAAAAAAAAAACGTTGCCAACAGGAGACACTGCAGAATTTGTATTTGTTTAAATTACTGATGCTGTTGAGCAAGAAACCCAACACACGGATAGGCTCAATGGTTTCTGAAGTAAAATACTGTATTTGTATTTACTGGCCATGTGACTTTGTGCATCAAGCAGCACACGCTGCTAGCGCTTACCTGCCCTTGCGAGCGAACTCGATAGATTTGATTGCTGTGGTGTTGCTGGTTCCTGTTGTCACTCGAAAAGAAGCCACTAGATCCTGGGTGTCTGTCTTCAATACCAGAATCTGAGAGAACATAAAACAACTCAGAATGTACAATCACTTGTGGTCAATGGGGCCTTAGTTTAAACTAAAAAACTTAAAAAAAAAAACAACTATTAAAAATCCCCCACAGGTATTGTTAGTTTTTCTATCTTCCAGATTTCTATGCCTTCTTCAAAACTGAAATTTCATCCATAAAATCCAACCCCAAGTAACAGAAAACGTACAAAGTAGAACACATCTGAAAGTAGTTTCATGCAGACATGCAACTACAGTTTAATCTCGGTATGTATTCACATAAGGAAGGAAGGATGTTTAATTTACCACTTCTTTAAAAGGCATTTAACCACCCTGCACATAGCGCTCTGGCGCCCTCTGACCTTTCCCTTGGCATTGCCCGTGTAGATGTACTCCCCACGACGGTCGAATGCTGCCACCACATTGAGGTCTGAGTCATCGTCCACCGGAAGCACCACATGCTTGGAGTCAGACAGCGTAAGAAGTACTGGCGCCGACTTCATTGGGCACACCAAAACTCTGTTCCTAAAGTGCATAAATAGGGCAGACTCATACACATGCCAAGTGTGGTACCAATATTTATATATCTCACATCCACATCCAATGCCACTCTAATTTGGATGTAAAAATATTGATTTTCCAGCAGGGTGGCTCAGTAGCACAGTGGTTCTCATTGCTGCCTCACAGCGCTGTTTCCCTGGGTTCAGTTTCAGGGGCGCTTTCTGTGTGGAGCTTGTATGCTCTTCCCATGTTTGCATGGGTCTCCTCCAGATACACCAGTTTCCTCCCACAGTCCCAACACACACTGGCAGGTTAACTGCCTTCTGGAAAAATTGGCCCTGGTGTGAGCGTGTATGTGTCTGCGTCTGCCCTGTGATGGACTGACATTCCGTTCAGGGGGTATCCTGGCTTTTCGCCTGTTGCTTGCCAGGATAATAGGCTCAGCATCCCCAGTCACCCAAGTTTTAAAAATGGATGGATGGATGGATGCATATGTTAAGTTTCTTATTTTTTACTCTAATCAAGAGTTAAACGTAAGCAGCGGCCTTTTTCTATGTAATTTATTGCAGTGGTATCACTGGAATCTCCTCCTTTATTAAGACATGTGACATCGATCAATAACACAGGCTGTCACCCCAGTGCTAGGTTTCAGGAGGAAGGGCTGTACTCACTGGTCGCGGGGATGAAACTGCACTTTGAGGATGGGGGAGGGGAAGCGGAACCTCTGATCGCAATCCCCAGTCAGGACGTCCCACAGGGATACAATGTTGTCTGTGGAGGCGCTGACTAGCTTGTGTCCGTCTCGGCTCCAGCTGAGGAAAAAAAGGGGAGCAAAAAAAAAAATATCACAACTTAGGTTTCAAACTTTTAATTATCTGGACAACGAATGGAAAAAAAAAACTCTATCCAGGGATCTATTGCTTTAAAATGAAATGACGTAAGTTACAAAAATATCTATTCTCAACTTTTTTTATGCTCAGCATTTCCTTAACTGTTCTACCACCTGATTTTAAACATTTAATAAACATTTCAGGACAGATAATGGAAAAATGGCTTGTAATATTCATTTTGGCACACATTTCTGACAGAAACCCCTAAATTTCATGAAAGAAGGCAAATTTTCTAAGTCATATTTGTCTGATTATTGCTCCCTCATAAAAATATATTCATAATAAGTGCAAGATGCTGTCTGAAGCATGTAAGCATGCTGTGTGAATGACAAGCATACCTTCTACCCCCAAACCCCAAAACAAGCTGCAAAACACTACAAGAGACTGCCTTACCTAAAACAGCATGTTTTGATATCTGTCTTCTAGGGTCATTTACAAGCACTCATAATGAACAGGTTCCATTCAGTTTCAAATTAAATTTAAAGTTTGTATTTTCCCAGTGCAGCAGTTTGGTTTAGCAGACACAACACTGCCAGTGGGTTCAGAACACTCACCACAGTGAGCAGACTGGATGGATATGTGCGCTGATAATTTTGGCGATGCCCCTGGTGAGGAAATCCCAGATGACGATTCGGCCATCGTTGCAGCCTACGGCCAGCAGGGTGCCCCAGCGGTTGAAAGTGCAGGTGAGCGCCATACTGATACAGTCCAGAGTGCCATCTGCCTCCTAAATGGGAATCAGCACAGAAATTATCATATATGCAGCACTGGGCAAACAGTTAACCTAATGCTTCCTCTTACCTGCTGTTGAGCATCTTCAAGCGCTATAAGTACCTTAAACATGAGTGGCATTTATTTCACAATGTCTGGATACGTTTACAATCCAGTCCCATTCTATCCTCCTAAGAGGATTGCCTTCAGCCTTCAGGCTGTGACAAAGATAATGATGTTCCAGTCTGAATCACAAAAATATCCAGAGATAACTTCTTAATTATTGATCAACTTTCATCCAAGTCAGGACATTCTCATATAGGTATTTCACAAAGCCAAAGAATTGTACAAAGCAAATCTATGCTACAATATTATAAAAGTATATTAATGGAGGCTTGAATAAAAAATAGTTAGAAATCTGCATGATAAACAAATGCAGTTCTACAAAGAAATAACTACTAGGACTTGGTTCAACATGCTTCTGAACTTCATGCTTTACCATGTTATTTAGCAGGAGAGAATATTTTAAAAATACTACGCTAGAATGCTAAGGAAATCCGTTGACTTACCTCAGGATAATTCTGCCCAAAGGACTCTGAAGAAAGACAAAGAAGATGTTAACAGCTCTGAATCTGACATTTGCCGTCTGATCAAGCATCACTTCTCATACTTGTGCACGACATATTCAAGACAATTAAACTAAAAAATAAGCAAATATAATTGCTTAATAGAATGTTGTGTTAAAGACTAGTATATTCTAAACATATACCTATATCAGTTTCTATCAAATCCGTTCAAATCAGATACTAGTTCCACTGTGAGACCAAGTTTAGTTCTCAACAACAACTATTTCCAACGTTTAAAAAAATACCTCTTTACCATTTGACGTTAATCTTTTTTCGATTCTGGCAATGTTTTTTCCAGAAGCTACAGTGGGAAGGGGCGTGTACTACATGTGAAAAAGCAGAGGTTAATTCCTCACCCAGATGTAAAGACATCGTTTCTGCTGTGGAGCTTTCCAGTACTCTACTACAACATCGGAACCGAGAGAATAAAAAAAAAGAAAATTAAATATATATAGACATACCAAGCAGTTCTAGATTCATCGTGAAGTCCTCGATTCCAATCCCAAATACGACAGCTTCAAAAATTAACAAATACAAACAATAAAGACCGCACCGTTCAGTCTCCAGTTATCCTTCAGCCATCAAAACAAACCAGAGCGACTGGCGCCTAGTTGCGACGAAGGACCCCTAGTTCGTGGGTCGTGTTAACGTTGCCGGAATGTTAAAAAAATGACAATAAAAGTAAATGACACAGTCGAGTTATCTACATGTAGAGCTGACAATTGTGATTAAAAATTGTTTGTTTTAGAATATAAAGATAAAATATTTATCTTAATAACAAGATATTTCTGTCTGTCCAGCAGGCTTTCTCGAAGACAGCCTACCGTTCTAGTATGCTTACACGCCGCGCTTTCAGCATGGAAGTTATGAATAGCCAACTATCATGATTGTCGAGCATAAAAATAGTATTTGCTGTACTGTCGTTTATCCTTTTTTAACACATACTGGTAGCATCAGGTGTGGCATTGTAACAGTTTCGTAATCGCACAACAAACGATGTCACCTTGGAAAAGGATGTTTTGCAATTTGACATTAGTTTGTAGGATTATTTTAATACAGTATACGTATTTGCGTTTATGTGGTCATTTAAAATGTAGCTATAGGTAAAGAAGGGTGACTGGAACTTTTGTATACATGCTACGTGACTCCGCTATGTACTGTATTTTTTAGCTCAATGTTTTCATTGCAGTAGGTCAGCGTCACTTTATTGTGGCAGTTTAGAAAAAATGCAAAATACACATATTTTAAAGAGAACGGGCGTTTACATATATCTTCTGATATATTTCGTTATAGATTCTGGGACACTTAACTATTGAATTACAAGATTGATATAATGGATACAAATTTGGGAGAGACCTTTTAATTAAAAAAATCGTACACAGGTGTGTTGGGGATATGAGCTATTTCATTTCAGATATTTCCTGATTAATGCATTTTAGATTCATTATCACCCATTAATGAACTACCAGACCCATAATGCCTTTCGGTACTTACAGGCCATGAAATCACATGATCGTGCTTGACTGGAGCAAACGAAGTGTTTGGCAAGTGCTCAAGTAGAGTTTATAACTTCTGCATTGGTCGAGGACGGGAGGCAATGAAGATGAGCATTTCTGCCACTTAGGCTACGTAGTCTGAAACTGACATTCCAGAGTGCAGGACCAATTAATTAGTAAGAAAAGCAAAAACGTTTTATTTCAACCGAGAGTAAAACTTGCGTAGTATATCTTTATAGTGAAAGTGAAATAGTATTTTTAATATGAGCATACTTTGTCAGCCAAGCCCGTTTTAATGGTGTGGGAAACTGAGAAGTTTTATACTGAAGATCCATATCCTAATATTACTAAACAAATTATACTCGAGTACAGTTAACTACTGTATAGCGATGTGTATTTGTTAAATGTTGACCGACGATTGTCGCCCTATTTCTGATAATATCATGGAAAGACGTGACTACCTATTTAAAATCCTGGTCATCGGCGACGGTCAGGTTGGAAAGACATCTCTGGTGCAGCGATACGTCAACGACCGATTCAGCAAACACTACAAATCGACAGTAGGCGGTAAGGATCAATAACGAATCGAGAAAACGTCTTGCCTGCTTTACGTCTCGGGCCTCTTCTGGCTGTTTGCCCACAGCACACGGTATCATTTTTATTGAGGTGAGGGTGGAGGGATAAGATTTTGTTTTAGCTTAACGAACACCCCATACGTATTTAATAATCGAGGTTTTATTGCACTGAAGCTGAGAACGACAGGTAGGGCTGGCGCCTTTCTCTGTAATGCCGGGACCCATCAAGAATGGATGATTTGCATAGATCTTTCAGCAGTAAAGTGTAACTTGCGAAAACGTTCCTAAATTGATATCTACTGTATATTACCAGGAGGTGACATAACACATAGTCAAAAAATATCAAATCCGTTTATTTTTTTTCTACTTAATCAGAATACAAATGTACTTTTTGTCTCCTGTGGATAGTTTATCACCCTGATAAGATGTACAACACTCCATACTGGCTGTTAGTGTGTTGTTAACTGTAGATGGTTTTTTGAAGATTCTGGTCTGTGATATGAAGGTGGATAAATTCTGTATTAATAACAGTCAAAGCTGACATGAGAGTAGAGAAAACAAGGGGAGGCTCTGATGTTCATGACATATTGAAACTCCAGAATGTGTCTTAAGATGTCTTAAGACTTGTGTGCACATGATCAATTCAGTCTCTTCAGTCACACTTCTCACTTTTTGCTCTCTTTCCTTTCGGCGGTCTCTCTCCCTTCAGTGGATTTTGCAGTGAAAGTTCTGCAGTGGTCCGACACTGAGACAGTCAGGCTACAGCTCTGGGACATAGCAGGTGAGCACTCCTCAGGTGTGATGGAAATGACTTATGATAAAGACATGCATCATAATTCATGATGTGTAATTTGGGCTCCATTCTGGTTGGTTGTAAATAGAGGAGGAAGCTACAATTTAACATGGAGATTGGTGAAGTTATAAGAAGTGGATGGCTTTATTACAATAGCAGCAGGTAGGCAGGTGATTAATAGACATTCAGCATGGCTGTGGTAACAGGTAAGGAGAGGTGACCCTGACTCCTGCCTCCACAGCAGTATAAAGGAGAGCTCTTTCCTTTTGGCTTTTAGAAATTTAGATACAGCACAGTGGTTTTAGAGAGACCTTCTGCCATGAATTGATCAAGCAGGACAGTGTGATTGAATAGCCTTTCAGTTGGACGTGTTTGTTCACTTTGCATTTACTGTCGTAAAGAAACAGCCATTTTGTGTGATGCTAGTGCTCTGCTAGAGGAATTCAGTGTCACTCAGGTGGCGCTGTGTGTAATCAGTGGACTTTTCTGCCCTGCTACATTCCTAAGTATCAGAATCTGGGCTATGTGGGTGGTAGGAAATGCAGTACTTTTGAGCTTTCTGCCTGGTATTTTTTTCTGTGTCATCCTTTACTCAACATACAAAGCATTACTGCCACTCTCGGTTTCTAAATGCTGGATGAAGACAGAAGGGTATGATAACATTTGCCTTTGTGAGCCCAGAGCTGACAAGCTGATACTGCGTGTCTCATATCTCTTTTCTTACTCCCAGCTTTATCTACCATACCAGGTTCAATTAGTTCATAAGTGAGGATTTTATTCTTTTATTGCAGTTTTTATAATGATTTTTAAATAAAAGGAAGAGTTTTACTTTAAACCTTCGCTTGTATCTCCTCATTAAGTATTTGAATGTTTTTTTTTGTAGATGAGCAGATCGAGCTGTAGTGCTTACAGCACCATAACAGCATATCTGATGAGTGGTGCTTGTTGGGTTTGTAAATAAATACTGATAGCTTGAAATATTACTCCTTGCAGGCACTGTAGATTTTTTAGAGAGAGCAGCTCTTTATAACCATTGCCTTTGTGGGCATCAGGAAGAAGTACTGATAGAAACAGCTTTTGATGTTGATGAAGGATGCAAGTCATCAATAAGGGCTAATGAGCGGATCAGTAAAGATCTTCATTTTGTTTGTTGTTCTGCGGTGCTGTGAGTGTTCTGATGGTGATGCCTCAGCTCTTCTCTGGTGTGTGTTGTCCCTGGCAGGTCAGGAGAGGTTCACCTCAATGACCCGAATATACTACAGAGAAGCTGCTGGCTGCATCATCATGTTTGACGTTACAAACCCGACCACTTTTCATAACTGTCTAAACTGGAAACGGGACGTGGACAGCAAGGTCATGCTCACGGATGGAAGCCCAGTGCCCTGCATTCTGCTGGCCAACAAAGTAAGGGCACAGATCACCATTATAAACTGGCTCTGTTCTAGGGTGCAAAGGGCATTTGGACGGGAGTTGAACAAAGTACATGGCATTTGTTAGAGATTAACAACAGCAATAACATTTTGTGTTGTGTTAAAATGATCCCAAACTGCCTAATGGGAATGGAAATTAGCGCACAATAAAAAGACCAAAAACAATATCTTGCCAAATGGGAAGACAACGGGTCGTAGCATGAAGGCCAAGGTATAGAAGTGTATTTTCCATTTGGATTTAAAAGTGCCAGCACTACCACTGTGTCTTGTCTCCTTTGGAGAGAGATTTCTATGGCCTGCTCACTGAAATTCCACCTACTTACAGGTGTAGAGAGAAGGCCGCCATCTCGGGGCATGTCACAGCGCAGGAGATTATGATGAGAGTGGACAGTTCAAGACTCTGGAATAATTCAAATGTGCTAAAATTAGCTTGTGATTTTCAGAAGGATTTGTATAGGCAGCTGACTTGTTAACATATTTCTGCCTGTTAAGGACTTCTTAAAAAAATGCTAGCGTTGTTATCATTCCATATGAAGCACTATGGTATGCTATTCAGCTTGTGAAAAGAGAAAGATGTGATCGATGTTACACAAGTGAGGAAAAGGGCAGATTAGGCACATTTAAAATGTAATATTCAAAAGATTAGGGCTGAAGATAACACCAAGCTTCTTCACCTCAATGCTAAGCTGAATCTCAAAAGCTCTTGGTCTCCGCCACAGAGAAAGCTGGGGAAGTTGGTTGGCGTGACACACAGGAAAGATCACAAACCATGATGAGTGTGCGGAGTCCTGTTCATTTCCTCTTTTTATTTTCTTCTGTCTTCGTGGGGCAGTGTGATCTGTCGTCCTGGGAAGTGACTCATGACAGCATAGAGCAGTTCAGCAAGGGGCATGGATTCATCGGCTGGGTGGAGACTTCGGCCAAAGATAACAAGAACATCAATGAAGCCATGAGGTACGAGACTGTCCCCTAGCCCAGGGGTCTCCATCCCTAGTCCTGGGGAGCCCCCCAAACCAGTCAATCCTTGGGTCTTCAACCCTGGTCCTGGGGAGCCCCAGTCCACTCAATCCTGGGGTCTCTAACCCTGGTCTTGAAAATCCCCCTGTGTACGCTGCCGAGCTTCTAATCACTGGTGCTCACAGATGCCTTCAGTTGACCCACTTGCTTGTTTAGACAAGACATTTCTTACCATTACCCATGTCTGCACTCAACTCTTGCTATATCCTTGCAGTACCCTGCTTCAAGTGCACTGTTCCACACACAAAACGTTATGCTGTTTCTACAAGAGTTTGTCCCTTATCGCGGTCTCAACGGTTCTTAATAAACGGCCAGTTCTTGAAGAACAGACATAGATGGGAATGTCAATGTATAAGATATTCCCCAAACTCAGCGATGTTCCTCCTGCAGAGGTAAAGGTGGATATATGTCTTTTTCCACACCTGGACCTGATCTTTTTTTTTTCCCCCAAAGTGATTCTTGTTTTTGAAGTTTAAATTAAGTTTCATAACTGCTCCAGTTCTTGAAAGTCTTCTGTAATTTTACTGTTTAGATATACTTCTGCTTTTGACAGGGGAGTGCTGTCTTGTGCTGAGGAGATGATTTTGCTGCAGTACTTTAGATCACAAAGCAGTACAAATAATGACCCATGCTTGCCACATTCTCCCAAAGACAGATAATAGGGGGGGGGGGAATATATATAATATATGAAAGCTTTAAAAAGTTATTTCCATTCTTCCTCGTGTGTCAAAGCATAATCCAGCTAAGCATTGAAAAAGCAGAAATTCTGAAACTCTGAAACCCTTGCACTTCCTCTCCAGCTCAGACACGATCTTTCTGGAAGGAGTTAATCGCTGTCTGTGGCATCTGGGCTGCTCTTGCAGTTATTACTTGGTCTGGGCCCTCTGGTGTGGCGGGCTCCCTGCCCGTTGCCCGCTCAAAGTATTCCAAAAATAAGTGCGAAGAAGGAAGTTTGAGGAGTATTTGAATGTTGCATTGGCAATGGGCACTACCCTCCAATACCACCAATGTGCAGCCCTACCTGGTTGATGTGACAGCAGCCATAGTGCGCCAGTGCGCTCACCACACACCAGTTATCACTGGGGAGAAGAACAGAGTGGGCTCTGTACCAGTGGGCTTCAGGCTATCAATCCTCTCCTTCTAACTAATTTAATAATGTGTAGATTGATAGAACCTGGCACAAACACAGATTGATGTTTTCAGCTACAGTCTGTATGTTCCAAATGACACCTTCTCAGGAAAAGTATCCAAGACTTCTGCCCATCTGCTGTTTGCTCACCCCGCACTTGAAGACTTTCTTTTATTAGACAGAGATTTCTGCGTGTCCACTGCCCCTCAGCCTAGCCGTATTAAATCTGTGAAGTTTGCTTGGACAAGGAGGAACCCTGTTTGCCTTATACCTGCAGCAGGAGAAGTGCATACACTTGGAGATTTGGATAAAAAAAAACTTTGGGGAAAACAGTTCCTGGGAAAATACATGACAAGTGATGCAGGTCTGTGTTGACATAGTGATATGCAGTCTGTGCACATGGAAGTACTGTAGAAGCTGTCCTTGTATAAAAAGTGTACGGGAGAAATTTACAAGATGTTGAAAAGATATGAGGTGGGAAAATTACTTGCTAGTTGCCCTGTATGTTTATCCCACTTGATCCATTAAAATGTGTCACTACTGGAAGAAACTTAAAGGAGGTGAGAATCATCTCTCAATGTCCCAACAAGGCCGAGTTGCACAAAACTAAAGGCAAACTGCCAAAGTTGTTTTGGAAAGGTGAAGGAAAACTAGCCCAGAGGGATTGTAGGATACATGGATGTTATCACATTACATGTTGGGACAAAGCCTTATACCTTTAGTTGAAACATTTAACATCTCTACCTGTAGATTAAGTGTCTTAAAGTGTCTGAAGTGTCTTGATGCCATAATCATTTGGTCATTTGCATTTCTGTTACAGGTTATAAAAACATTTGCTGAGACTTTAATCAATATAGAATTCCCTGCCATTTTGACTTTATGAAGTGCTCAAGAAAAATACGCAAACAATCAAATAAGTAAAACAGTGGTGAATTTAGATTTAGCTAAGGCCGTAACATGACTGGACAAGCCTTTTTCCTTTATCTCATGGCATCCCTGTGTGTGTCGCTGCAGTGTCCTGGTGAATAAGATGATGACCCAGCCTGGCGTGAGGAGGGAGGCACAAGGAGGACGCATCCAGCTGGATGTGCCAAAGGGATCCTACGAAAATGGTTGCTGCTGATCCCTGAGAGACGGTGACAGATCCCTGGGCTTCCGGACTGCTGCCTTTGTAAAAAAAAAATCACTCAAATGTAAATAAAGACACATCCTTTCGGCACAGACTGCTGACGGCATACTTTTGTAAGTCGTGGGTAGGAGAGCTGGCATGCGTGAGTCAGCGGACTTCCAAGGGGATGAGATTCCTGGCTTCGTAAGAGGCTGAGACACGGACTGTGATGCAGAAGGCTTCTGCTACCTTGGAACAATCTTAGCTGGTACAGTGAAACGGCGGATGAAATCAGTTGGAGACACTTGACTGTCACGTTGCACCGCCTTGGTCAACTTGTACTAAATGGGTGTTGGTCAGAACGTTCCATAAGGGCTAGTGAATGAGTAGGTTGGCGTGGGCATCCTTCTGGACACAGAACTGGAACAACGTACTTGTGTCCAGAGGGCAGGCCGGCTATGATGAGCTGCAACCGATAAGATGCCAAAATCATGGAAGGAAATCGCTCCTGACAGGGCAACTTGTAAACTCTTAACTATATCTTGCAGCCCACAATGATGGCTGAGCTTCTGAATTTTAATTCTAGGGCCTGCACCGAAATAACATGTAGTGGAAGACAGTGAACTTTCATGGTTTGGAACACAGGAGTATAATTTCATGTTTGTAAAACTGCTCTTTCAAAACTAGGTCCTCCGCCTTTATAGTCTTGAATGAACTTTTTTAAAAGAATTTGAACCTTTTTAATCACGATTGCTTTGTACAAGATTTACAGTATATGGGTGGAACAGTTAGTATTGATAAAGAGCGTTGTTTATAAAACAGGGTCAGGTCCTGGCTCTGAGCAGAGTTTATTAGCCATGCAAGATCCTTTTAACCTGTGTCAGAACAGAAGCAGGCATTCCCACGTCATATTCGAACACAAGCCAATTTGGGGTTTAGCCCTCAGACTTCAGGTGTCTTATTGCAATGCACTATTGAAAACATGTTACATCCACAATAATGTTTGTAAGAGCTTGTAAAAGGCAACAGATGTATTTTACTTTTTTTTTTCTATCCCTCCTAGAACAGTGACCCTGGACAGACATATTTAAATGCTATGGATGTGCCCACTATACCTGTGCATATATTTGTATGTTAAACTAGTGAAAGTATAGTGGTGTGTGCTATATGTTTTTAAGTCTCATGTTACATCTTATTTCTAACAAAGGTTGAACTGGATGAATAAGTTTGGCAAGAGTCTTGATTCACACTTGTGATTTGTAGAGTCCTTGTCCACAAAATTTGAATGTCCCCTCCACACACACACACAAACACACCTTGGTGTATAAGGAGAATTTGTTAAAGGTGACTTTTCTCAATAAATATAAAGGTTAACTTTCAAGGCCTGATTTTTGACTGGTGCCTGGGGGAGGGTGTTTACAGCTTTGCTTGTCTGTTAACTGTTTTTCTGCTTTGTTTTTAAAATCAAATTCACATATTCTAAGTGTGGGTAAATATCATTGTCTTTCCATATGTGTAAATACTTTTCCAGTCGTTTTTTTTCCATTAATAGAGAACTTCCACTACCTTTTCCTTTATCTACTATTAAAGGCTAAAGCACAGGCAGCCAACTTCGTTTTAACAATTTAATTGACGAATTAATTTAATAATGTTAATGTTCTGTTAAATGTTAAAACATAGAAGCAGTGATTAAGAGCAATTTTAAGCTCCGCGTACGTGCACCATGTTTCTATTCTCCCAAACATCATGCACGTGTTCGGGATTAGTATTGAAGTCTGTTAAATCCATCGATTCCCCCCCCCTGAAGTTGAACCGACGAAGCCATCGAAGTCACTTCAAATCTTTAAATAGCTTTTTGTTCCGGAAAGCTGGAACAGTGGATTCTTAAGCAAAGTTAGGGGAGAGTGATTACTCCCACGCACATAAAGCTCCTGCTAGTATTTTAACTCTGGATTTAGGTCAGTTGCATGAATATAGCTTCCTCTAGTATAGTAATAACGGTGAATACTGGCACTTTGTAGTTTTATTTTCGGCTTCTTGTATGTATAACGCCAACTGCTAGCTGCTAAAAAAAGAGAAGCAATATATCGAGCTGATAAATTAGGCTCCCTGACGCTCGGAGAGGAGTTTTATCACGAGGCGTGGGCGGGCAGGAGGGCACCCGGCGCTCGACTCTAACTGCGTGTTGATGCGCAGCAGCGCTGTGGGTGGGACAGGGAAACGTCACGCAGCCTGCTGTTCTGCTGGTGCGCAACAAGTTGAGGAAAAAAAATCACACGGTTTCATTCAGAATTGTGCTGCGCAGCGGCGTGATAAAAACCGGGCGCTAGTCTTTTCTTATTTTAAATACAATTAATATTATTTGCTTATTACGTGAACATGGAGTGAAAACTATAAATAAACAGTAGTAGTAGTAATAATAATAATAATAATAATAATAATAATAATTGCTTACACTTATATAGCGCTTTTCTTGACACTCTACTCAAAAAGCGCTTATAATATAGAATATGTATAATATTAATATAATAATATACTTTGAAGTGTCAGTGTCCGCAAACCGGACACGAAAATCGGGCCTCAGGTCATTTTTTACTTCTGCATATTTTCAGCTCGGGTTGAATTATTTACAGTTCTGTGTCTGATTTGGTAGGATAATAATATCCCCTTTTGTTCTTCGTAACTACTAGTTATCGACAGTAAGTTGCGTTGTGCTAAATTCTGAACGTAAGGTGGTCTTCGTTTTCTCGTGTTTCTCTTCTATGAAAAAGAGGTTTGAGATTATAGACTATTTTCACTTACTTAAACTCATGGTACCCCAGAATAATCCAGTCTCGTATGAAGAAAATGATCAATTTATAGCAACCTTTGTTATTTTGAACCGACACTAATATATGAATAAATATATATATATATTTATGAATAAACGTTTTAAAAATAAATGTTATAGGGTTTATGAAACAATACTGCACCATACAATGAAACCACCGAATAACACTGAATTTAAAACCATAAATTTACGGTGAGTTGAGACAGGGTTTGGAAGTGCTTACTAACTTGTTCCAACATGCAAGGTATAACGACATGTGATTTTTTTATGTTTCTGTGACTAAGGAAAAGCTCTCAAAACGATCAGCACCAGTTCTTCCGATGATGATTAGAAAGCTCCAAGCAAAAGCTTAAACTATCGCTGAGGTGCTGAAATCCTACGCAAGTCCAAGAACCGGAGCGCCGCTTCTACTTGCTCTTTAAAAACATACTACGTGAACACCCGTGCTCATCCGGGACTTTGAACAGCGGCCCAATCCCATTCGCAATACAGCGGCTGGGTGGGGCCACGCCATGTTGAATGGGTCTGCAAGGACCTTTAAATTGTGCGTTTTTTGCCCCCTTTAGGTCTTAAAAGCATATCTGAAACGAGTCCCGCCAGTAGAGTTAGCATTACCAGGCGTCCCTAAGGCGGCGGAGAGTCGAGGTGGGTGCGCTGGGTCCATGCCGTATAAACGTGACTCAGTGCGCACCATGTGGGCAGAGACGCGCCTATGAGAGAGCGCAGTCTGTGAGCACGGTGCCTTTCACGCAGTAGAGCCCCGGCCGGCTGATAGGAGGACTGAGCAGGCGCACTCCGCTCAAGTCTTATGAAACCATCTGCGAAGAAGGAAAGCTGCAGGATAATACCGGTGCAGCGCGATTCACCATCACCCGCAATAAAATATAGGGGAGAAGAAATGGTGCGTCTACCGGGGAAGACTTAGGCATCACCCAGGGGATCACATTCCGAGGCCAAGAGGTAAACCCGCACGATTTACAACATTTCAGAGTGCCTGATTACAGCAGGGAAGTTGGGGGTAGAAAAACAATCATTATAGTTTTCGCGTTACATAACTGTGCTCTGGTGACCTCTTTTTGTTGTGTCCCTGTTTGGTTTCTATTTTTATGAAAAATACGGAGATATTTTCTGGTTAGGTAGCAGTCGGGTCCAAGAGGGACTTTTCTCGTTAAGTGCGTCTTTCTGTGGCCAGGCTCAGTAAGTTTGTCTAAATGATCTTTTTACTTCGTGAGATTGGCGTGACCCAGTTTTCATTTGGCATCCGTTTTAGGAAAACGTGATAACTTGTACGGTAACTAAGACTTTAGTAAATATATTTTGTCTATGATGCATAATATTAACACGAACACCTCTCATTTTAATTCATTTTGGTCTCCATTTTAGCGGACACGCGCGTTGAGTAAACTAGGGTTAGAAATCTTTTTGGTTTACTATTGAATCCCCTCGGAAGGATCAGCAACCGTGTCTTTTTTAAGGAAAGATGTGTATTATTATAGGTGAGAGCTCGGAACCTTGGAAGGGCAGACAATAGTCATGAAATAACACCGATCCTGACTTGTATTGGATCGGACCGTTTACCGGGACCGCTGGTAGACAGACACATTTAGTATATCCCCAAAGATTTGTACATATTTAAGAATGAATAGAGTGTTATTATACTTTAACTGATGGGCCTTTTTATTGCGGGTTCGGAGTGAATCGTACTCAGATTGATCTTGAGATAAATACAAATATTATAGATGTATATTTACACGGTGTGCAGGCGTGAAACCTCTACTGTCCACTTTATTCTTACGCAGGTCTTTGCACCAGCCGCTCCTTACTTATGGAAATAATGTGCATCTGAGTTAAACATTTTAGGATTAAATCAGTAACTTGCTGAACTCTGCATGGAGGAGCTGGAGCGGTAGTATCCAGGGTTCATTTATTTGAGCCAAAAAGTGACGCGCTCTTTCCTTCCGACTGAAAGTGACAAGGAGTGAAGAAGTTCGGGAAAAAAATGTTAAACGTGGCACTACAGGATAAAATAACGTTTTGTAAATATTCGAAGCACACACTATTTCCAAAGTTGATTATCCCTCCTAAAATATAGCAGGTGGTCAAAACAGAAAACGTATCGAGTATATTGAAATACCCCAAGGGTATGGATTACTCCTGCGTCCTTTCTTTAGCCCGGCTGCAGATGCTGAGATTGACCTGGCTTTCGTAGTTGCGGTTCAATCCGAGAGAAAAGGGCGCTAATAAGGGGTTTCTAAAATGAAAGCATCCGAAATCTTTCTTTAGTTGTTGCTTCTTGAGCCGCCACAGAATGCCTTAGCCTGTGCACTTGTTGAACACCTGTGAGCTATAACTTTTTTTTTTTCTTAACAGGTTCATTTTCGCAGCCAGCGCAATTAAACCGCAGCCCCCTTTTACGCATAGTGTTGTTTGCTCAGTCCGTAGTTTCTTCGTTCATTGTGTCTGCCTTACCTAGAGGGATGAAAATACACGTTTTCGTCAAAAATTGTTTTTTTTTCAGCCTTTGTGAGTGTAAACTTAAACCCTGTTAGTTGAGGTAAGCTGGAGGCGTGCTAAACACAGGCATAGCGCTTGGGACGGGGGTGGGTAGTTCGCCCTCCGAATATGGGTGTATCGCTTAGTACAGTACTGAGGAATGAGGAATTGCTACGTACTAAATATAAAAGTGCTGGTGTCGTAAGCAATGCTGTTCTTAGTCCGTATTGCTAAAATTAGCAAGAAATAATTTCAATGCTATATATTACCTCCATCAGACGTCTTGAAACGCGTACTTAAATATGTGCTCTTTGCATTCACTCTTGAAACTTCTAGGCACGTCTCAATTGTGTCAGACCAACGAGCATGACAAGTAAATGTAACCACGATTTATGCCGATTGCTTGTTGAGTAGCTGCTTGTTTAACTCTGCCTAGCTTTACGAACGGTGTGCGTGAATCAAAACCTTTTTAGTCTAACGACGACTTCTCATGTCTAAAGGCTTATTCCTGCAGTACTGTTAAAATGGGCTGAATCCCTGTACGGCGTTGCAGATTGGGCTTTATTGACACCAGTACGGTTCTGTGGCGCCCCCTCGTGGGCAAGTGTCAAATGCTGTACCACCTACAAGTCATCTTATCATAGGAACCACAGAAAATCTCAATGACCAACATGAACGCGCACACATCTAATAGAAATAGCCCTGAGAACTTGTTTAAGTTGAATCGTACCGCCTTGTAGCCGTTTTCCGACGCTTGCTAACACAAGCAGTGCTGTCTGTTTCAGGTTCAGCAGCAGAGCTAGTTTCGGTGGTCGTCCTCGAGTTTCCATACTTCCCGGATGTGTCCTCTATTTTGATCCTTATATCTTTGCCCGGGGGGGAATTTTCAAATATCCCAAAATGTCCGGGATTTCGACCACTTTATTTTCACCATGAAGAATAATAAACAAAAGTTTTTTAAATATAGTAGTTAAGGAGGTTAGAAAGAGTGCGAGTGAATTTATTAACATCTCTAGTTCGCTTCGCGACCTACGTTGTCGCTCAGTTTTCGCCCTGTACGTGTATGATTGTCATGAGAGAGCGAAATCAGGCGTCAATATCCGTGTCCTTTACTCGAATTCCGAGGACGGAGTTTGTCAACCAAATTAACAGATGATTTTGTAAAATCTGGCAGTAAAACAGAGGAGATACTGCTATTGCAGCAGAGGGGAGTTATGCATTTCACGGAGTTAAATATCATCACAATTACTTTACCAATGAACAGAAGACGTGGGATATTTGGAAAAACCTCTCATTCCCGACCCCCTTCCCAGACAAGGCAATAAGAAAGTTCCTCAGGGCGTCTTCTTTTTTTGATGTACAAATATGGTAAAACCCTAGTGGCCGATGTATAATCCTCTTTCTCAACAGGTGTGTGTGATCTATCAGAGCTGGCATCAGTACTCTTGGCCTCTATTCCTTTCAGCCACGACATACAGTCATACTTGATTTTTGTGGGGTATTCATTATTGATCACTTGTTCTGTTAGTGAATGTGGCACTAAGCTGTGTCTCTGAAAGCCTGAGAGGAGTATGAGCATGCTGTATGAGTATTGGCGCATGCTGTATCTGCGTAGTTAAGTACGTAGGCTGCGTATTTGACACATAAATTAATTTTATTTTAAAAAATATGAAAACTCATCTCAAGCTTTCTGGAACCAATTAAGTAAATCACAGATGGAAAAAGTTGTATACATTTTATTTTTAAAATTTTTAATTCCCAAATTTTTTAAGTGCACAGAACAAATTTCCAGAGTCATCTGGCGTACCACCCTGGGGGTGATCCTGATGGTACGCGTACCACAGTTTGAGAACCACTGCATGTAATGGTGTATTTATATATCCCCTTTAAACGCACAAATCAGCAGACATGTTTCTGTTCAGATTCAGATTAATTGAATTTAGAGCTCCTGCTTCAGTGTCAATTCATTTCCTGGATACTTTGAATTATGATACTTCTACTTGAAGATGTATTTATGTCATTCTAAAAGGGATTATAACAGCGAATAAAGACTTAACAGAGGAGGCAGTATTGTACATGAGCAAGGGTATCAAAGTGAGTTATCCTCACCGATACACACATCAGACTGGTTTCCCCCCACACACAGAAAGGCCATAACGTGACACATTTCATTTCAACATGCAGCAGACAAACAGATCTCGGCATCTTGCTGCTCATGATTCAGCACTTCTCTGCTTCGCAGTGTGATCTGACAAGTTTGGAGAAGTGTGAGTTATTGGAGATAGTCCTCATGTGACTCATTTTACATGAAAATGGCACAGAGACCCTCATTAAGTAACTTGTTGACAATCAAGGCTTTTGCTTTGCTTTTTTATTAGCACTACAGTATCATTTGACGTAGAAGAGCATTTCACAGGCAGCTCTAACTGCACAGCCTTCTGTGTCATCTTTGTCATCTTTCACATTTAAAAAGTGATTAGAGCATTGCTTTCAATACCAGTCTTTTCAAGACGTGGTTCCCAAATTTTATTCTAAAATTTAACTTTTCAAAGCATCTAATCTTCATGTTGATAATCTATTTGGGAACAAGATGCTGAAGGTGTTCAGACCGCTGAGTAAAATGTTTACTTATATCTAACTACTGTGTCTTAATGAATAAAGCCCAGCCCTGGACAGCCGTATAGTAACATCTGGGTTTTCCTTGGATCCGTTCTGGCCTAAGATGCCTTCTGTATGGAACTGTGTATTTATGAGCCTTTTCTGGACTTGGGGGGGTTACAAAGCCTGGAATAAGCCCTGCAGGACCAGGACTGTCAGCCTTGACTTTATTTCTTCAAAATAAAGGTGAAAAAATTGAGCATCTGCCTCTTTTCTTTTTCCCTCCCTCTAGTTGAGGATGGGTCCGAATTCCATCCACTGGTTCCGGAAGGGCCTGCGTCTCCATGACAACCCAGCCCTGAAGGAGGCCATCCGGGGAGCCTCCACAGTGCGCTGCGTCTACTTCCTGGATCCCTGGTTTGCCGGCTCCTCCAACCTCGGAGTCAACAGATGGAGGTGAGTGGTGCTGGGGGTGGCAGGGCAGTGAGACCTTAGCGTGCCGTAGGCTGTTGGATGTGGATGTGGCTGTGAATGAAATGAGTTGCTTGCATGTTTCCAGAAGGAGACAGACTGAGCTTCAGACTGGAGGAGAAAACTCCAACCTTCAGGTTAATTCATCTAGAAGGCTTTGTAGTTACAGGAGGGGAGCCTGCTTCATCCAACATGAAGTATCTCTCATTCTAGTGGCAGTGCAGTGAGAGTGCCAAGGCACTGTTCCTTCCTAGGGTTCGAGCTCTCCTTTTATAACAGAGCGCAGTTCATGCGTTTCGGCCATGTGACCCAACAGCCTTGAGCTGTGGAATCCCAGTCCCAGATTAAATGTTTAGCTTTAAAACAATCAACGCATCTTTCTGGGGCTACATGAAAAGCTTTCTCAGAATACAAGTGCTTTGTTTTTTTACAGGAAGTCCTACAGTGCAGTGCGCAGAAGAGTGCTCTAATGGCATTGCATTATGTATAATTGTCTACCTGCTGTGACATTGTTCTCCGTTTTATCTGAATGATGGATTACTTGGTGCACAACCCCTGCTAAATATAGTTTTGCATTCGCATAGCAGCTAAAATTCATTCAGTTTGTCAGTTTAAATACATTTTGCATAGATTTATGGATGTCATAAGCTGCATCATAGCAATTATTGTAATGGGCAAATTAATGATGTTCTTAAAAGTCTTTTGCATCATAATTCTCAATCGGTGAACTCTTTTTCATGTTAATGCTGAAAAACTGAAAGGTCTTGACATGTAATATCTTAGAAGCACTGCAGTTGAGGTAAATGATGCTTTTAAAATGATACGATCCACTTATACAGGTCAGAATTAATGGAGCATGGAGTCAGAGGCAAACGGTGTTTTTTGTCTTGTGATTCTCCCTTTAGAGTCCCAGTGTTTTGTTTCCTAGGAGCATATTAAGAGAATCATTGCACCCCCCTTTTCATTTTTTACTGGAAAAAAAAAGTTTTTCTGCATTTCTTGAGTTAAGGATCTTGTTGCAGACTCTCACACCTCTTTGTGCCTTGGGGTCATATTGACATGTACTTCTTCCTTGCTGCTTGCCCTTGTGTTCTGCAGTTGGTCTTCCAACATGTCAGTCTGCCTTCAAGGAATTTGAATTTTTGAATGTGGGCACCATTATAGTTTTGCCTTTGGAGGCAAGTACTTTGCGTAATCTCTCTCCCAGCAATGTGTGATGTGTTGTTTTTTTTTTTAAATTGTCCATCAAAATTTTCAAAAAAGTAATCTTTATGCTACTTTTGAGCCCCCAACGTGGTAGTGGTAGTCCTAAGCAACATGGAGCTGTACACTAAGTTGTGCTGCCTGTGCCCGTGAGCAGGCTGTGCAGCAAGCCTACAGGTTTGCTAAAGGGCCTCACACCCCTGCTCTATCAATCATATTCTCGGACCAAAGTGTTGTCTTCTCCTGATGACACTTGTACCTCAGCAGAACACCTGGTGCTGATGATAGGCTTTTCACATTTATGGTAGAGCCCAGTAAATGCACTGACATTTTTCTTTGAAGTGAGACGGCTCTCTTGGCGTGTCCAGGCTTTTACCTGAACAATGTTTTTAAGGCATGCTGGAGTGGTCTGATTTTCCAGCAGGGATAGTGAGCGGGTTTCTGTCTTTAAGCAGTTCTGAGAAGTGCACATTCTCAAAGCTTGCACACTATATACCAGTGAGAGCTGTTACTCTTAAATGCACAGTTCTTTTTACCTTCTCCGACAACAGGAAGGCAAACAGATTGCTTAAAGCAGGGCTCTTATTTATCCACTGCGACAAATTGCCTGCTTCCTCGTAAGTAAGTTAAACAATCGTCTTTCCATCAGTTCAGTTAGGATCCCAGGTACAGAACTGTAAAGATTCTGTGAGTGGACAACACCACGTTTTTATTTTGTAGTCATCAGTAAGGAATAAAGAGCTGATAATGCTTTTTTTTAAAGTGCATTTGCTTAATGCTTTCAGAAGCTTTCAGGTGATGAGCAACAAGCCTGAGATACAAATGTCTGCCAACTGGATAATCTTGATTTGACATTTCTTGAAGGACATGGAAACCAAGAGAAATTTGTCGGCTGTTTATTTTTGTGTTGCTTCTTAAGCATGTCTTTGTTTTGGCCCAAGTTGTGCAAGATGGGTGTCTGTTCCAGAAAGCAAGCTGGTGATTCTTTAATTGGATGTAGGGAGTAATTTGGAAGAGGCAGCTGTCTTCCCTTCTGTCTCGGACACCTGGAATGGAAAACTGACAGGCTGTTATCCTGGGAGATCTGCTCTTTAAACTGGTCGAAAAGCCTGTAAATAAACTTTGTCAGATGGCCAGTTTCAAAATAAATCCCGTCGTGAAGACTTGACGGCCAGCTGCGGTATTTTTACAGCTCACGTGTGCTTCCTGGTCAGAGGACCAGCAGATTAGTAGCTTGGAGGTACCGAGACGTGGAGGATTAGGTCTCCCGCCGAGTCCTGAATACCAGAATCATGGGTGAAAAAGGGATCATTGCTGAAGCCCTTGGCTGTAATTTTTTCTTGTTCAATTCGGTCATCAAGAGGTCTTGGAAACAGTTCACGCCTATGGGTTAGCAGTATCTAGCAGATTGCAAACCACTCATCCATCCTTTTGTGTGAAGACACCGGGTGGAATGCTGCTACTGCTGCTTGGAGGTTAATCGCTTCTTTAGTTTTCATTGTATCTGTAACTTCCCTTCTGGACAGTTTGTCAGCTGGCCTTTTTTCCTATTACCATGCCTTTAAGTAAAATAACACTGATGCTCAGCTTTTTCCAAATTATGTTTCTCTCGGAATGTCATTCCTCCCTGGCATGTTCCCGATTTTTCCCATTCACAGAGCACGTCGGGCTCAGGCTGAGATTGTGATGTCTGGGAGAGCTGCTTCCAAGTTTTTGTGCTGCACATCTGTCTGCTAAAATTCCAAAGCTCTGATTGAGTGGGGGGGGCGATGGGTTTAAAAAAATCATTTTTTGAAATTCATGTTGTGTGTTGCTGGATTTGAATTGCAAAACCGAAAGCTTTTGAAATTTGTTGAGCTAAGCTTTTGTGTTTTAAAAGCTGTGTGTGTGTGTGGAGAGGGAGGCAAGACGGTGTGAGGTAGTGCTGTCCAGCAGGAGGATGGGTGCTGATTCACTCCATCACACCCTCTGCTGGGATGTGTAAATGAATGCAATGTGCAATGCAGGAACACATGCATCAAAGGTTCTGGACAGCCCTGAGCAATCTGCTCTTCCAGAAAGGGTTCCTACAAATGGAAAAGTAGGTCAACAAGTGGTAGAGCTGTGCGATTTTTGGCAAATTGACCATATCCCCTGCACAGACATCACCGTCTGACATGCCAGCCAGCAGTGGCGCTCACCGATTCGGCTGGCATGTAAAAAAGCCTTGCTCTCGAGCATGGAGCAGTAAAAGAGCCGCAGGGCGGTCATTAGGAGTTGAGTGCTTAAATCGAAGATTTAGCCTGGTCTGATCCAGGGCTCAGGTGAACTCCAGCATCCATCCCTCTGATCTCCTTAACAAGGCTCCTGTCCATGTTTTTGTTTTATATTGATCCTGCTCATTGCTTAATGGGCATCTGAGGGCTGGTACAAAGATTTAAGCCTGTGTTCTCTCGGTGCATCCACGCTATTTTTATTCTGTGCTCTTCATAGTGCTTATTCTGCCTCGCATCTGGCCCTCAGTTGGGTTAAAGGCTAAAGTTTCAATCCCATCCCGGTCATTTTTTGAGACTTTACAGTTACAGCTTATCTGCTGCTACAGGGTAATAGCGGACACCTGCTATTCTTTGTGCCAGTCCTAGTCTTTTGGCAGGCTTGCCTCTTGCTGATGTTGCCACTAGCTTGCAGCTGTCCCGTGGGCAAAGCCATGACTCTGGCATTCACGAGCCCCCCCTCACACATACCTACTGACGGGTGGGAAGTGCTGTGCTTTTTGGAAGAATCCAAGTTAATAAGTGGGTCGCAAGTTGCTTCCACACATCCTTGCATACTATATCTGACCGCCTAGTAAAGTCCTGGACAGTCTAACAGCCATGTATGTAATCAAGTAGGTAGCTGTGTCGGCATGCATAGGCTGCAAAGGAACAAGTAAGGGCTTATGCCATGCTGAAAAGAATAGAAAAGAAACATTTTGGCTGTGAAGCCTTCTTTGGGTGTGGATCAGTGTATGTAATGTTGTCTTGATTGCCCATGCTGGGATTTCCAATTTAAATCTGCATAGATCTAAAGACCACATAATACTATTAGCAATAATGCGTACTATTAATTTTAATTTTTTTTAAGTTGCTGGTTTGTCTTTGTGGGTGTGCCTGGATAGGGTGTTGTACATGACATTGTGGTTTTGCTCTGATCTGATATCATTTTTAAAAATGTATAAACCCCAGAGGCGGACGGGTCGATGACGGGTAATGTCAGGGAGAATAATGCTACTGCAGACACCCTGGAAATCTCTATAGTAATGCAGTAATGACGTAAAAAAAGCTGTAATGTCTTTGTTTATCTGTCTGGTGATTGCCTAGTGCTGGAAACGGATCAGCTACATTTTTCAGTGATTCAGTCACTGTTGTTACATGTGGGTGTTGATGAAAATATTTGTTCAGGTTTTTGGCAGTTTGAAATTACACATGGGAGCCTGATAAATTTGTATCTCCTACACAGACCCTAAGAATGTACGTAATAACTTCCGATTATTTCTTTAAGATGAATAATGTTGTTTTGATGAGCTGTGCGAAGCTAACAAAAGGCTAGTGGCTCGTGATCTTGTGAAGTTAAGCATCAAAGAAACTAAGTTTCCTATATCTGATGTTTTTCGTTTTGAAAAATGATCATGAGAGTTTTTAAACTTGGAGGTTTAATCACCTGATATTCCTGGATGACTCCTGTGGGATGCACAAGCATCTAGAATACTGCTGCAGGGAGACTTTCACCTGGACACAGATCTAGTTTCTCCAGTGTGATTTAAAAACCTCACGTGACTGCAGGTTGACAGGTCTTACTTTAGTGGAGGAGAAGAAAGCAGATGAGTGTTGGCCTGCTGTTTTCAGGCTAGGTGGTTGTGGTTTGCTATAACCTGCTTATAATGAAACTTCTGTAGTGGTAGACTATAAGTTGGATGTGGTATCTTGGCATTCTCAATTTCCAGATTGGTAAGAATTATTGCACCACTTTCAGTGTATTTTGAGGTCTGTTATTCCTGTGTATTATTGGTAAAACGTAGCGGTATATTGTCAATAGTTTTGTTTGGTCAGTGCTTGTGTATAGTAATGGGTAAGACGTACCGTTAATTGTATAGTTTAATTGTATTAGTTTATGAATCATGAGCAAATAAAATATATTTACTTTTTGAAGAGCAGGTCCACCTGGAACTGTGTAATAACCTTTTTGTTATAAACTGTGTCTGTAAGATTTTTTTTCAAATTATTCCTCTTTAAGTGGCTTTTTTTGGTGTGCGTTTACGTTTGGATTACGTACCTTTTAGGCGTTTAAAAAAAAATCAAACAAACGCAAAAACCCTACCATGTAGGGGATGTAGGTTAGTGTGCCAGAGCATCAGGTTTCTGTGAGTCACTAGTTGTTATGGTGATGACCCACTTTCCACAGGCTGCTCCCAGAGGCCTGTTACACAAGGAAGACACCGCCCCAGCAATCCAGTTACGCTTGGGAGCTGTGGAGAGACTGGACGTTGAACCCGAGCTGTGAATCAAGTCCCAGTTTTTTACTAAAAACAAAAAAAGTTTGCTTTTTGGGAGAGGGGGGGAAAATCAAACATCCAACTTCTTCCTCTCTCTCTCCTATTTCAATGTATTTATTTCAGATTCCTCCTTTTCTCTGTCTTCAGTAGTGACACTGGGATTCACATCAGGAGGTACTAGTCTTTCAGTAGCCAAATGTCTGAAGGCGTGGTTTTCAATTTTTGCTTTTGTGGTAATTTTGAGTTCAACACTTTTTTTTCCCCCTACTTTTTATTATTATTCTTAAACCCACACTGTTTTCTAGGCCTGTATTGCTAAACTAAAACAACCAACACTATAACTGGCTTTCCAACTCAGAATTAAAATATATTAACCTTGGTTTTTTGTTTCTTTCCTGTGTAGTTCAATCCACAAAAAAGAAGTAGGCTTGTCTTAAGTGTATGTCTGCCGCTCGTGCCCTTTTGTCTTGTGGGGCTTCTTAATGATTTCTTGGCTCAGGTCTGTCGTTTGTCTCCCTGGTGAGAGAAGGGCATTTAGAAATAAAAGCATGCGGAGAAACTCTTTCACAACATCCAGTTCTCTGCAATGGCCACCATATTGGGCTCATTTCTTGGCACGAATTGTACCGGGGAAGTGGGCGTTGCTTTGGCACTGGGTGGATAAAGCCCAGAGTCCCTGGCGTGCTAGTGCAGGTACGCAAAGAGTGTTTGCTTAACGCCACGCCTGGAACAAGGGTCGCGGGTGCTGCTGCTGCAGGAAGGCCAGGCCTTGAGCGTGCCCTGTGAGTGCGGCGTGCCGAGGGGCAGGCGCACACACAGCGCCACTCCCTCTGCCACTTTTCCAAGCAGTTTCCAAGCCAAGAGCTTGCGTGCTGAACCACACTCGCCTCAAAAACCAGGCTCGCCATACGTGCAGTTGCGAAGTACTCAAAGAAAAAAAGTCTCTCTTTATGCATGTAGCTCTTTGAGCTCCGTCGGAGATCTTATTTTTCAGTTACTATTGTGTTGCGGCACCACTTTTGACTTTCCTGTGCGCTTCAGTGAGAAAATGCTGTGGACTCCCATATTGTACAAGACATACTACAAGCAGAGCATAAAAGCAGAAGGACCTAAGATCCAGTATGTTCTCTGAACCTGAAGAGAGCATGCAGACTCCCCACAGAAGAGACCCCTCCAGCCAGAATTGGGCCCTGGAGCTACAAGGCTGCAGTTCGAACCTCCGCAGCATTGTATTGCCTGACACGGATGGTAATTGATATCATTGTGAGGATACAACTTTAAAAAAAAAAACTAGAGGTCAAAGAACATTAGTCTTGATAACTGTGTGGTCAATGAACCATCAACAAACAAATCCCAGAATGAACCCGTGTTGGTATCAAACTTAACTGAAATGTTAAGAGAGCTTTCCTTTAAAGGGCAATAGGTACTTTTGCTCTTAAGCCCTTAGTGAAAGCCAACACTCATTTTTCAGTGTTTTTGGAAATGGAAAGCAAACTGTCATTTCAACAACTGAAAAAAATGCCGTCTGTTTCTTCCCCTTACAGCTTGTTGGCGCATTTGCTCATTCTTTTTGTTTTTGTTTTTATTGTCCTGTGTCGCTGTAATAAGGTCATTTACCTTATTAAGGTGTGCTGTTGCCTGAAGAGTATTCTTCACTCCTTGCAAGTATTAAACACAGATTAACCTTTGATGCCACCAGCCTCGTACTCCGTGTCAGCCATGATGTTCTGCACTAGTGTCCAGGAAGAGGCAAGCGTGCTTTCTTTTATCAGCATTATGATTTTGCCAGAGCTGACGCACGTTCTTTCTGGGAACAGATTTTATAATGTGATCTGATCAAGGTTAATTCTCAGAGTTCACACAACAGTTGTCAAAGCAATGCCGCTCGGTACAAAACATGTTCGGTTTTTCATTCTCCAGGTGCAATCCCATCAACACTTAATTGAATGTTTTTTTGTTTTCCAAGCCTGTATCTTCTTGGCCTAGATTGAATGGATGTATTCTAAATGTTAGTACTTTACGTTATGGCAAATTGGGAGCACATTCTATTCTAATCAAACATGTTTTGCAGATCCCCCTGTAAATCCTTAATCTTTCTGACTCTCATTGGAGCCCCAGACCGGCTTCCAAATGACCCAGCCAGTAAAGTTCATACCCCTGTTCCCCTGCATTATAGGAGCGAGTCTTCCTTCTTTCCTTGAAATCATTAAACTCAATCTCCCACATTGACAAAAACATCCAAAGGAGACTCACTACCGTCAGATAATTTCAGCCCCCACCATCTCCCAGTTAAAGCCAATCTCATTCTTTTAATCAACTATGAACCAGGGGTGGGCGGTATAACTGGTATAGATGGTATGTGCCACGATATGGATGTGGCTTTACCGTTTATACCGGTAGAGAATGGATTTTGATGTTAACATAGATTACGCCGCCAGCACAGTCGCAAAACAGGGTTAGGAAATTTTTACTATTGACCTGTCGTAGTTTAAAAATTCTGCCGTATTTTACCCCGATTATATGATTCTGAAAATGTTCATTTTGCCGATATTTGGAAATGTGATAGGTTCAGAATTATTGATCTTTGGTGTATCCGATGTCCGGTTTATTATCGGAGGTCATTGCGGCCAACAAAAACACGCGGGCGTCCTCTTCCCAAACGCACGTGTTCGGTGTGCCCGTCTGCAAAACGCCAATAAGTGGAGAAATGGAGAAAGGCAGCGTTGGCGAGATTGGAACAAGCAACGAAATTGTTGAAAAAGTGTCTACCCCACCAGCTGCCGTGGGAGACGCTGCTGCAGCTGAACCAGAGGTAGTACTGGAAAAGAAAGGAAAGAAGAGTCTGAGCAGATTCTTCTCAAAATGAAATGTCCCAGGGTCAGGGCCATCTGCCTCTTGTGACAGAGATACAGTTGAAATGGAGCTGAGGAGCTACCTGCAGACACCCGAGGTGGTCTGTGAGACAGGTCCACTGGAGTGCTGAAGGCTGCATGAAGCCAATTTTCCAAGAGTGTCCAAATTGGCCACAAAATACCTTTTTGGACTCCACTCATGCCCTGCCCCTACCCCCGTTGTTTATGACTTGCTTTGTATTTATGGAATATACAGAGCAGTCCGTAAGTATTTGGATGGGGACACAATTTTTGTTGTTTTGGCTTAGTACTCCAGCACTTCGGGTTTGAAATGAAACAATGACCATGAGGTAAATGTGCAGAATGTTAGCTTTAATTTGAGGGTTTTTATGTCTATATTGGGTCAACCATATAGAAATCGCATGCATAAATGAGAGAAACGGGTCAAAAGCTGCCGGGCTGCACTGTATGTATTGTGAAAGTTCAGTACCAATTAGTTAAAAAGAATTAGAATTAGAAATACTTTTTTTACTCAAATTTTGTAGAGTAAAAAAAAAGTTGAAAGTTTAAAACCTCAAAGAATCCAGTTTTGGAAGGGTTTGCAAACTGTTTTTTGTGTTTCACTGAAGGAAATGGTTGGATTCAGTTGGTAGGTAACTGAGATTAAATTGTCAAGTTCAGTGCTTTGCTCGATTGAGAAATATGCAACCTTTTTTTTTTTTTAAGTCTGACATTTAATACCCATTCTTTTCCCATTTTGCTGGCAGTAGCCAACTCCCAGTGTTTTCCTCAAAGGTTGCCAGGCAACCTGCTGTTTTGATGTGGGTAAAGAAGTGGTCTACTCTAACAGCACCACTCCCTTTCCTGAATTATTTAGTCCTTTCATGATGGGAAACGAGAGACGGACTGGACTATTCAGGGAAGCACATAGTCTAGGAGGAAGCAGTAAATGGGATTGATGAGGTCAAATGTTGTTCTCAAAAGCCAATTAGTGCACCATTAAGTATGTGTAAGTCGCACAGTCAGGGCGGTCTACACATAACCTTGATTCAGAACTAAAGAGATTAGTTTTGTCCACCTGAGGTGTCAACCTCCAGCATACTGATGGCACATGGGCACTCTTGTGAGAAATGGGACACATCAGTTCCTGTCTGCAATTGTCAAGTCTGAGGAAAGAAATTGAACCAGTTAAAACACTTCCTAACTGGCCACAGGTGAACTCTTACTAATGAGGTCATTTAGTGCTTATGCAACAAAGTCAATGACCCTGTATTATTAATGACTGACTTATCTGTTAATGAAAATAATGCCAAAAACATCACTGTGCAATGTTGTATTTCTATGAGATTTTAATGGACCACCTATTTTCTTTGCGATTTGAAAGCTTGATGTCTGAGGTGAAATGTGATCACACAGTGTTTGAGGGTGGGGAGTCACCTCAACCACTGCCAAACTCCAGTATGGTGTAATGTGGCTGGAATGTCTGATTTTTTTTCTTTGTGTCTGTTTCCAGTTCTGTGCCTAAATCTTTGCCCTTTTTTCCAGTCTCTCACACGGTTCAGACAAGGCTGTTTTGCCTGGAGTGTGTGTAATTTCCTTTGTTGTTTCTGGACACTGCTATTTTCTCTATTTTCTTACTGGGTTGCAGGCTCCCCATTGAGAGGCTGAAATGAGGTTACTGGGCTAATTTTGCTCCAGTCTGAGGCTGCACCTGCGCAGTGCTATCTAGGACAGGCCTGTTATATAAGGGGTGAGCTATTGTTGGCTCTAGTCCCAGAAACGTGACTAATGTTCTTAGGATTGCCTTTGAAGGAATGTCCTGAGCAGTCTGGTTCACAGGAGCATATAGTATATTCTTAACACTTCGGCGAGAGGCAAACAGGACAGGCTACATCCTTTGGCCTTAATTAGCCCCTCTGTTGTCTGCTTCTTAAGATATCTTTTGTTTAGCCTTTGAATATCCTGGCCTATCCTGATTCCCAGTTAAAAGCTTGCAACTAGAGGTTGTCCTAACACCTGTAGGATAAACACTTTTTTTTTATTCTACATTGTTGTTTTTTCCCAGAGGGCCTGCTGTTCCCTTGATTATTTTTTTTTTTTCCCCAAGTACATCGCTGGTTATGTACCACACCCTTTCCCCAGGACTAACGACCATCCCCAGCTGTCTGTCACTTTTACTGGATTGTGGGTGAAATTGCTTCTGATAGTTTATCCCAGAACGCTGTTATCTGCAGTAGTGTGACTGCACAGCTGCAGATTAAATCATGTACACCTGGACAGCACCTTCAAATGAAGTAATGCCATGCAAAACACCACACCTGCAGTTTGGGCAAAACTTTTATATTAATTTTATATTAAAATATTAATTTTCTTTCCAGTGTATACTTTTTTTCCTGGGACCAATGTTTCAAAGTCTGTTTTTTACAGACATGCAGGGCAAATTAATTTTCAGAAATTAGCAAACATACTGAAAGAGGCTTCCATGCAAAACAGGAGAAATCAGGAGAAATTTCAGGAGAAATCGGAGTGAGTGCACATCAGCAACATACTGCCAAGAATTCGAACCCACGACCTTCCAGTGGGAGGTCCAGAGTCTCTGAACGGCTATCACCCACTGCTTCAAGCAGCCAGCATGGCAAAATAGTACATTTTTGTTCATGAAGTCCCTTCTGTATTTAGATGTCATTAAACGTTCAGAGAGCCTCCCCTTAAGAAAGATTCAGGCAGAGTCATGTTCTTAACCAACTCCTTGACAAGTGAAGTAATGTAGCCTTGCCATGTGCTCTTGCTGGCTGCACTTTGCATTCTTTCTTTTGTGAGCACCCAAGGAAAAATGTCACTGCACTCAGGTAGGCAAAACGGGACCAACCTTGTTTTCCCAGGGGTGTGTCAAGAGTTCTGGGGGAGTAGGAATAATCTTTTGCTTGCCTGACTTCTCGTTCACAGGATGTTTACACTGGAGGACAGCAGCAACTCTTGTGTCTCATAGCAGTAAATCAGTGAGTTGAAAAGTTGTGGCGAAAGCTAAAAATATTATGTTTTGAAATGTGTTTTCTTAGCAGGAATGCTGAGGAAACTAATCTTATAACTCCAGAGACGTTCAGGGCTGCTGTGAGAGTCCTTTAACCTTTCCCGGCCTCGTGTTTCTAAAGTTGGGCTCATTCCTAGGTAAGAGGGTGCTTGAGCTCCATGTGACAACTGGAGGGGTCTCGAGCAGGTCAGCGAGAGACATGATTGTGCACACACGTGCAGGTGTCGCCTAAGAAAGTGTCCCCATGGAGACAGTAACTCCAGACTGACAAAAAGGGACATCCCTACTCTGTTAATTACTTTTTTTATACATTATCTTTACAGATCTACCCATCTTGTTTAAATACTGTACTTTGGTCTTGAAGTATGAAATAGTAAGTTACAACTCCTTACTAGGTCTTGGGTAGATATTCCGATAATGAGAAAGAGGCACTGTGAGACCATCTGCACAAGACCAATTGCTAAATCTAAAACTAACCTGTGCCTTTAAAAATTTCAGTGTACCTGAACATTTGGTTTTTAGTAGAATAGAGCGGTAAATCAAAAAAGAGAGTCAATGGGAGATCCACATGAGCACAGAAATAAAACATTTGTGTGGGTGCGCATGCACGGTGACTTTGTCCCAGGATTGGGAACACGGGCAGCTTTGAAAGTCTTTCAGTAATCGGGGCTTGTGGCGGCAGAGAGTCACGGTCGAGCACGCGATCAGAAAGTAGAGCTGTCTGTCACTTTCCCTCAGCCGTTGGGGAGAAGGGGGTTGATCACCCTGTAAGCTCATAGTGTCCTGCTGGGGCTTTGCATTGCAGTCTAGACTGTGGGTCAGCAGCATGCAGCTCAGGCCCACTGCTGTCTGATACCCCCCCCCTTTCATTGATTGACCTTCAGATCTCCCTGACCAGCATGGACAGGCCAGTCCTTCAAGGGCATCATCTTCTGCTTTGTGTTCCACCTGAGCTCCACATTAAATCACTACCTAATCACGAAGGTGTGAGTTTTCTTTCCCAGTTCTTGGGCTCCAGTGCTGTGGCCCTGCAATGAGACACAGAAAACGGATTGGTTCCTTCAGTAGAATAAAAAGTGCAGGACGACGCATGACTATTTTTAAAGCGCAGTTTTCTCTCTGTTTCCTGGGTTCCTGACGGCTTTTAAACTTGCACGTTTTCTGTGCCGTTTCTCTTTGGAACAGCCGCGTTTCTATTTGCAGTTCATTCTCCTTGCCACCTGTTTCCACCTGTGTTAATTAGATGTATTGTACAAATCTGGAATTTGAACATCTGCATCATAGACGTTTGGACTGATACTTAATAATGAAACATTATCATTATTATTAACATAATACATGCTTCGCCCTTGGTGTCTTATTTTTTTCCTATATATAAAATGTGTGGTTGTGTGTGTATATACATGCACACCAAGAATGAGCTTAAAATAAGTTTTCCATTGTGCATGCTGTCATGACCAGAACTCTGTGCTCTGCCAGCTCAGTGGCTCTGTCTGTGAGAGGAGCAGCAGGTCATTTCTAAATTCATTGAAAATGGAAGACAGGGTCACTAGAGAAGACAGCAGGTTAAAATGACACCGCTATTCAAATGACCACCTGAGACCACGACCAGCAGTTAGAATCGCTGTATACACCGTGCTGTCCCCAGTTTCTTTAGTAACTTTGGTTCCTTCGCATTTAAAAAAAACCCCGAAAACAGGTTATACAAAAAAAAAGGCTGATGGAGATTTTTTTACGACTTAACAGCTCTTTCCTGGCACAGCAGTGATGTTGGGAATTGGTAAGGTGGGCCCGGTTCTGTTTTTGGGTCTTGTGGGTGTCTGTTGACAGGTACTGAGTATTGACTGCTGTTGAGTACTGGTGGGAGGTATGAATCAAGCTCCACTGTTTCAGACATTTTGCGTTACCAGTGTTGAAGTGTTTTTCTTCAAGATGAAATGCACTAATAGGAGAGCATGTTTTTAACTTTTTTTTTTAAACCCAGCCACCCCCATTGTGCCTTCGGTATCTTTCTCCTGTGCTTGAGACCAAGCATTGCGGAATCTGAGGCAAAATCAGAAATGTTTCTTAGATGCAAGACATACAGTATGAAGAGCATAAGGCTTTGGTGACCTGTAAACTTGCATTCTGGAAATGTTCTGATAATGTTCTGGGATGATTCTTTTGCTCATGTGTAAAATACCAAGGGGTATAACTTGCACCAGCATAATATGGGCATCAGTGTTCTTTTTCTATTTATTTTTTTTGCAGGACTGATGTGCTTGTGAAAAAGTGAGATTTCTTACACATGCTTTACCCAAGGCTGCTTGTAGTGGCATTTCTGCCTGGTGTACTTTCTTTCCAAAATACACCCTCGGCAAGCAGACACTCAAAGTGTCCAGTGTCCTAACTTGTGTTCTCCACAAAAATACAAACTCCTTTTCTGAGAGCGTAAGAGTTAGGATTCTGGAAGGTGTGCTTCGCAATCCATCCTCTTGTTTGATTTGGAGAATCCATGCTGTTTGTACATATTTTGTTCTCCCAGTACAGTGTTCTTGTGCCGTTGATGGCTGTGCTGTAACAGTGTGGTCTTCATTTGCTCACACTTCTACATTCATTCATCTGGCAGATATTTTGACCGGATGTGATTTTGAGTTACTTCTGATAATGTTGGAAAGAGGGCAGGAAAACTGCAGTAAATGGGAGGTGCAGCGCTAATGAAGTGCTGGGATGATGCACAGTGCTAAGGAGTTTCGGTGATGCTCCGGAAGTAAGAGCAGAAGCGCATACAAAGTCAGAAAGTGGGGGGTAAGGCAGGCTCTTCTGGGGTCAGGTGTATCCCGAAGGATTTTCCTGCTCCACCTGGAAAAGGACGAGCGCGTTTGCAGTTCTGATTGTGGCAGGTCGGCTGTTCCATTTCCACCTGCAGGTCTTGGACATTTGCCATCCCTCCCACTTCAGCAGGCCTCCGGTGGACACGTGCCCTGTGATTTTTCCCTGTGACGCAGTGCTTGTATGGACTGTGTCTGGGAATGACCGGTCTCAGCCCCAGGAGATGCCTGGCAGCTTTCTGGTGTTTGATCTTTCTGCAGGACCATGTGAGCCGCCTTCTGCCGTGAACAGAAGGTGGGGGTTTAACCCGCACAGAAATAGCTAGCATACATCCCCGGGCAGATGGGGCTATGAATGGGCTGCAGTTTCGTGAATGGTAGCTAAACCCAACACGTTGAGCTTTCCGAGAGGCTTGATTGGCTTTAAAAAATCTGGATCTTGTACAGCTGAAGGGACTGCTGCTCTCATTTGAGATCAATGAGCCTCTGAGATAAGCTAGTATATTTTAAACTGTGATTTAAAAATGCAGACTCCAAGTCCCCGGGGAACTAACACTGCAGTTCTGAGGCTAAGAGTAGAGTTTGCCCATATAGTGAAGCCTGTTTTGTTGTTTTTTACCTAGAGGAGTTCCAAAGCACATTACACTCAAGTATAGCCCCACTGTAAGGGACACCTAGCAAGCCCCATAACATGGCACATCAGGTGGAGAAGCAGCAGACTGCTAGCAGTCAAGGTAGACCAGATTGATACAGCCTGCATTTGTACTATTGTAGCTAGTGCCATTGCTAATTTTTAATTACCACAGTCAAGACCCTTTTTTAGGGTTTCAGACTAAGAACAGTATTTTTGTGCAGCATTCAGTGTGCCACAGAGGTTAGAGTGTCACATACAGGCCCAGCAGCAACCTGATTTTTCCTTGGAGGTGTCTTTTAAGGGTATTGTCAATGCCCACTTTTGCTTATATATAGAGATCTGCTTTCAGGATGGCAGCTGACCTGTAGATTATGATGTAGGCCTGTAGCTAAATAAAACAGGCTTTGGAGATATTAAATAAGGCTCCTGCTGCCATGCCAGGATGATCCATTTCAGGTTTTATAAGATACAGGATTTTGTGCAGCCTGAATTGTTAAAGCACTACACATCTATGTTTAAGTAGCAGATGGGCTTGATGTTCGGTGTCTAGTGTCAACATGGATAAGAGCTTGCTACATTTCAAGTCTTAAATGACTCAAACTGCCATGCAGTGAGAGTCTTGACTTCATACCTTGTAATATCTTTCTCCAAAGTGAGGATGAGGAAGAACATGTAGATGGCCATCCTGTTAATGTGCACCTTCCAAACTCGAGCAGGTTCTTTCAGAGCAGACCCTGCAACACGCGCCTACCACAGGCACATTGTTTTTTTTTTCCAGTGGCTAAGATCGGATTGTCTTTAATTCAATCGATCCCTTTGGATGATGCATTGCGATCTCCTCCTGTTCCAGGAGCACAGCTTGACTGCTCTGGTTTTATTGGAGATCTGGACAGAGCTAGTGAAGGAAGATTGAACACCGCTCCAAAAATAAATGGATAAAACACAATCGAAAGTCCCCGAGGACACGTTCTGGCCTCAAAGCTGTATTCTGTGGTCAATTACAGCTGGACGGGAGTTTCACTATCCATTGAGAGCATACTGCATGTAGTCTGTACTGCCATGGTGTTCATAGGTCGGCTGTCCTGGATTTCCAGTTAATGAAGTGAGATTGGGAGGTAGCTGTCTAGACTAGGGGGACGTGGCATGAAAGAGAGGCGTCACTGGCCATTCATCCAAGCTGTGCTCTCTTCACCCACTCCCACAGCCCTTGAGGTCTGGAGTGCAGCAGCAGTGGCTGTTTTGAGATCTGAGCCAGATGTGGCCTTCATGTCATTGCTTCCCAGTGTCAGTAGAGGGCGCTTTAGCTAGCCATCAGTTCTTCACAGAGATTTTTTTCCAAAAAGCTTGTAATGGCATCACATTATTACTTCAGCTGTTAATATTTTGAAAAAGACGTTATCCAATGCGACTGTGAAAAAGGGAAAAGTGCAAAAGGATAAAATGGAGAGGACTAACATGTTCACAATAATGCACAAAGGTACCACAATTCTTACAGTAATACAGTGATTCCTAAGCTCTAGAAGGACAGTTTACAATACCACCCTCTGGCCAAGAGCCAGGTGAATTGGTTACCCATCCATCCATTACTAGAAAGTGGCTTATTCCTGCTATGTGTTGCTGCAACCTAGTCTGCCAGTCCATTGCTGGGCACACAAGCTCAAATTTGAGATGCCAGTTAACCTTTGAAACGGGGTCTTTTGAAAGAGGTTTTGGGGAGACCAAAGCACCTGAAAAAAACGTGGAGTGGGGCATAACATGTGAACTCCACAGAGGTTGCCCAGTCCAGACTCAAACCCAAGTTTGAAGTGCGTCACTATGCTTCTTTGTTATTGGACACTAGGGATCCACTGGTCGAAGGCAGGGAATGTTGTACCTTGAGCAAGAAGAGAATGAAATGCTGTATTATGGAGCTGCAGAGGAGCAAGTGTACTGATTTTAGACCTGCTGTACACACTAACTTAGTGGAAGATTTCCAAGGTTCTCCAGTGCTGGTGCTGCTCTGCCTTTTTATTCCTAAATCTGAGACAAACAGCCCGATTGCATCACTACATGTTTTGTTCAATTAATTAACGGAACGCTTTCCTCGTATTGGATTTATTACTGAAAGGTCAGGGTTTGTTAAAAGGAACAAAAACACTTGAAGATTAAATAGATGGGAGAGTAAACAACAGATTATTGCTTTAAATATGAAACGTTTAGAGCTTGATTGTATGGGATGCTTCGGGGAAAAAGCAGGGCTCCGTTGTGAGACGCAATGTTTTTATGCAGGTGCTGGTAGTACTGTAGTGTGGCTTCCCTCTGCTGGTTGCTGGTGGTACTGCAGCATGTTTATTTGCAGCACCTGGAAAAAAAAAAGTTCTGCATGAAATCCTAATAGAACTCTGGGCAGAATCTTCAGACTGCTTTTTTAGTTTAAACTCAGTCCCCTTTTTTTAATGGTACTGAATCCGAACACAAGCAAGTGGGTGTTTATGCATATATGTATATTTCTGAATGGGAAAGGGCAAAGATCCCTCATATCTTGGCCATTTAAGTTTTAAACTTGAGCGCCTGTGCTATTTCGGAGCATTACGTCTTTGGAACTAATGTGGTAAATAACGGAAGGTAGCGATTTCCTGTGGTCCCTGTATGACGCTGAGAACCAATTAGAGATCGCATTTGGACGGTCAGTGGCTGCCTGTTTCTAATAAAGATGCAGGCTAAAAATGGCAGGATGGTAAGGTAGCTCTGCAGGAATGGAAGGAGTGCATCCGGCTCTGAATATTAATGTTCTTGTGACGCACATCTATCTCGCTGGGAGCCGGTTGAAAGTGACCCAGCTGTGCGGAGAGGCAGGAGACATGACGGCTCCAGTTCAGCCTTGCAGAACGCCTGTGCTCACACCCACGACGCACTTCAGCCGCCCACGTGCTGAGGGGGGAGTTGTTTTCCCTCTCTCGTTTGCTCTGATTGTTGTTCCTGTTTTGCATCTCGGCAGCAGGCAGTGGGAGGAAGCACTGTGTGGGAGAGACTCTACTTAGGCTTTCATTTTGAAAGCCTGTTGTCAAAAGTTTTAAATGGGGTGGGGGGGGAGGAAAAATAGTATTTTTTTTCTAGTTTCTTTAATACTACTTCTGTTCCAAAGAACCGACCAAATTTCACATCTGCCTTGCACTCCCTTTCCTCACTTCAGCAAGTGAAGTCTGTGCTGTTGTCTCGGGAAGCAAACTCAGGAGTTCCCCTCTCTCAATACTGAGGACCCTCGACCAATTATCTACTGCTGCTTTCACCAAAGACTCCCATTGGGTGGCCCTTCAATCCTTCTCGTGTTATATGAAGGGCAGGTTCGTTAATAAGCCAGTGCTTGGTACAGATGGCTGCATTTGGTAAACTTGGATTATTATACATGTGAACTCATCCAGGTTGCCTTTCTGTGTCGTTTGTAAAAGCTGTTGCATCCTGTGAACACACTGGTGAGCCGGTGGAAGTGTTTGACACAGAAATGGACAGAGCAAAGGGGAACTGAAGTAATTTAAAGCCATTTTTCTGCTATCGTTTCAGGTTCCTCTTACAGTGCCTGGAAGACCTTGATGCCAACCTTCGAAAACTCAACTCGCGCCTCTTCGTCATTCGGGGACAGCCTGCCAACGTGTTCCCCCGGCTTTTCAAGGCAAGTACCCTGTCCCCAGCCCCTCGAGCAATGTCAGGGCAAGGAGCAGCCCACGGGCGTCTGGTTAAAGGGAGGCTTTCTGCTTCCAGTTACGGGCCAGCATGTTCGCAGACATGAGCTTTCTAAGCATCCCTAAGATAGTAAAGAGAACATCATTATTCTGAGTTTTTAAAATTTCGAGGTATGGTTTGAGCACTTTTTCCTTACAGAATTATAACCGAGAAATGAGGAGCATCAAATCCTACTGCCCTTTATATACTCAGCACATCACTAATTAAACCAATGAGAATGTCCAATAAATGCTTTACCAGTAATTCACAAATTAACACCCAGTGTGCCTATTTACAATGGTCCACAGCATTTTGGTGGCCTCTGGTGGCAGGTTGGTTGTTACTGCAGTCCCTTCATTTACTAGGCTGCCAGACTTGTCTTGCTCATGAGTGGGATGCTACTTAGGAGCCATCGTTCTGACTGAAATGTTTGAAGGCAACTTTAGGACTGACTGACTTGACATCCCTGTCTGCCCTCTCCCTCATGGACAGGAGTGGAAAATCTCCCGCTTGACCTTTGAGTACGACTCTGAGCCCTTCGGCAAGGAGCGCGATGCTGCCATTAAGAAGCTGGCGACGGAAGCGGGGGTGGAGGTGATCGTGAAGATCTCCCACACGCTGTACGACCTGGACAGGTGAGATGCTCCCACAGACTAGGTCCATGTTGATGATGGATTCACAAACCCCATAGCTGGGATCCTTTTATCCTGATAGTGTGCTGTTCCAGGCTTCAGTTAGTGTTAACATACAATGAGGTAGAGTTGTAATGTTGAGAAGGTTGTGAAGTCAGTGCTGAGCTGGTGATCCTGCCCAAGCAGTAGTTCTTTATTACTCATTTATTATTTATTTATTCCTTGACTTTTGGGCCTGTAAACTTGGCTTGGCCGCTGCGCTGTGCTGTACGCCCGCTGTGTCTGGCTTGGCCTCAGTGCTGTGTTGTGCTATATTTGTGCATTCAGCCCATCTAACTCTACATTCCAGAATCATCGAGCTGAACGGGGGGCAGCCCCCACTGACGTACAAGCGTTTCCAGACCCTGATCAGCCGCATGGACCCCCCCGAACTGCCTGTGGATCCCCTTTCAGAGGTTTTCATGGGGAAGTGCGTCACCCCAGTCTCAGACGACCATGGAGACAAATATGGGGTGCCTTCACTAGAGGAGCTAGGTGAGGTGTCAACCAATAAGGTGCCCACACAGCCCTCTTGAACATTTAAGGACTGATTTATTGAAATATTGGGTAGGTCTTAGAACTGTTTAGGTTTGCTTTTAAAGAGGGTGAATGTGTAAATTACATGTATAATTACACAGTTTTTAAATCATTGAATGTAACCTGTCTTATAGTATGAGAGTGGTCTCATTCATTGGCTTGGGTACAGTCAGTAGAAAAACATGCACGTCCATGTACTATGTAATACCTGTTTCAAGGTGGAAAATCTGGCTTGCTAGACTTCTTTGGGAACTCTTTCCTTCTGTGTGATTGTTCTCCTTAATGAGGATAGAGAACAGTTTTCTGTTATGCGAGTATGGTGCTTCAGGGGGGTTCTCTGATTGTCTTGTGCTTCAGGGTTCGACACAGAAGGCCTGCCATCAGCCGTGTGGCCTGGAGGAGAGACCGAGGCCTTGACCCGGATAGAGAGACACCTGGAGAGGAAAGTAAGTGTCTGTCAAATCTGAGACCTGTAGAAAACCAGTGTCCATTCCTTTGGGAACTGTCAGGAGGTGCACTTCTGAGATTGGTGGTTAAACATCAGCACTGTGACACAAAACGCATTTAGCAGATGACTGGAAAATGATGTACTTTTCATTCAGCTCCATTTCCTATGTGAGTGCCAGTTTAGGTAGTGAAGAAAATTTCCCTGGATCTTCAGAAAAATGTGATGCTTTTATCCACTCATTTTGCACCCATATGTAGAGCAGGGTATTGTACTGGGTGAAGTCCCTTGCTCAGGGTTACAGCAGCAGTGTCCAGAGCTCTAGCCACACCTCAGTGCTACCCTTTTTTATAAGAATTGGCATTTATCTAGCCACGTCCCAATGTTTTTGCTCTCTTTTTATCACTCTGAGTCTCACATCTGCACTGGAAGTGTCCCATGATGATAACATTCATTTCTCTCTTCCCGCTGTCTCTTTCAGGCCTGGGTTGCCAACTTCGAAAGACCAAGAATGAATGCCAACTCCCTGCTGGCCAGCCCTACCGGCCTTAGCCCTTACCTGCGTTTCGGCTGCCTCTCCTGCCGCCTCTTTTACTTCAAACTCACCGACCTCTATAGAAAGGTAAGGGGGAGGCCAGGTGGTCATTGTGAGGGAGGACTTGTTCTCGAATGCTGTGGGCAATAAGGGATGAGTGTTTGGTCTGTTAATGCACCTGGTCCTGTAGAATGGAAACATTTCTGCATGTGAAGGGTCCGAGTGACTAGCTACGTGGAGGCAATCGTGATTCTGACACTCAGATACTTGTGCCTACTTGCATCTTCTAGAAGCCAAACTACAGAGAAGCTGTGTAGTAGGACTGCTCTTTTTAAATAGGTTCTAGGTGTCCATGCGTTTTCTAAACAGAAGAGGAAATTGATGCCAAGAGGATTTAACAGGAAGAAGAGCAGCTCAAGCTTACGCTGTGCTGATCTTTGTGTGAACACATGGGAACAATTCAGCCTGATGGACTTGGTGTTGAGGTTTTGTGGGTTGGGTTAGTTAATACCAGCCCAAATTAGAAATCGAAAGGGGGAGGCCAACATGGTCACCCTGTGTTAATAATAATAATAATAATTGCTTACACTTATATAGCGCTTTTCTGGACACTCCACTCAAAGCGCTTTACAGGTAATGGGGACTCCCCTCCACCACCAATGTGCAGCATCCACCTGGATGATGCGACGGCAGCCATAGTGCGCCAGAACACTCACCACACATCAGCTATCAGTGGGGAGGAGAGCAGAGTAATGTAGCCAATTCATAGATGGGGATTATTAGGAGGCCATGATTGGTAAGGGCCAATTGGAAATTTGGCCAGGACACCGGGGTTACACCCCTACTCTTTTCGAGAAGCGCCCTGGGATTTTTAATGACCACAGAGAGTCAGGACCTCGGTTTTACGTCTCATCCGAAGGACGGCGCCTGTTTTACAGTATAGTGTCCCCGTCACTATACTGGGGCATAAGGACCCACATGGACCGCAGGGTGAGCGCCCCCTGCTGGCCCCACGAACACCTCTGTTGGCCATCTAATAGAATTGCTCACCCCAGTCGCTATCAGACGCCTGTAACCAGTGCATCACTAGTTTGGCAGGCTAGTTGACTAGTGTGTTTGATTGGTTTTGGGGCGATTGTATTCGGAGTTGTTCAAGAGCAGACACATGTTGGCATGGAATTAGCTGACCGGTATTACCACTGAAACAGTGACCCCTGCTGGCAACCTTGGCGAATGCTATGCTGCCCTTCTTATAAGTTGCAAGCTGATGAGCTGATTTGATGGCTGAGCAGGTCAGAGGAGCTTCTCTGCCCTTCCTTGCTCTTCCTGCAGGGATGCAGGAGTCGGTACGGTGACCTGAGAGTAAAAAAATAACTGTCCTAATTTTTAAAAACGAAGAGAAGGATGGGTTATGCATTTTCCCCTTGTCTCCCTCAGGTGAAGAAGAACAGCTCTCCACCCCTCTCTCTGTACGGGCAGCTCCTGTGGCGGGAGTTCTTCTATACGGCAGCTACCACCAACCCGCGCTTCGACAAGATGGAGGGCAACCCCATCTGCGTGCGCATCCCCTGGGACCGCAACTCCGAAGCTTTAGCCAAGTGGGCCGAGGCCAAGACTGGTTTCCCCTGGATCGACGCCATCATGACCCAGCTCAGGCAGGAGGGCTGGATTCACCACCTGGCCCGGCACGCGGTGGCCTGCTTCCTGACCCGGGGGGACCTGTGGATCAGCTGGGAGGAGGGCATGAAGGTACTGGCTGGACTGCATAGGGTTATGGGAAATAGGGGTACCGGTATGGTACCTTAGTCCTGATCTTTGGGGGAGGCACAAGGCTTTGTAGGTCTCTTTAAAGTTTGACCAGTAAGGCAACCATGACCACTTCATCACGTGGCAGAACACGTGTCAATGCGCTGCTAGGGCTCTTGATTGGCATCATTTGACCTTCGATCTTGGCATCTCCTGCAACTGAGGTACCTGCAGGCTTGCGGTGTTGTCAAGGAAGTATGTGCTGCTCCTCACATTTTTAAGAACACAGCTGTAAGGCACTTTGGGTTTTGCAGAGTGCAATGTGTGGGCTGGGTGAAGTCTCTCATACTGCATATTCATCGCTGCTGTCAAGTGAAATGTATGAGAATAGTCTGTTTCTAAACCAAGTGGGTATAAGTATATAGTGGGTATATATATCTAATGAAAATCAAATAACTTCATTTCCACTCAGTGAAGTTTCCTTAGTTTCATACGTAGAAGGTATACAGTCAGGACCTGCATAAATCTTAAGCATTCAGAAGTCTCATAGAAACGGGCTCAAATCGAGAGGAAACCTTTCATTTTCACATTAAAAAGCGTATCCGTGTCTGTGTCCACTACTGTCTTAGCCTGAGCTACAGGTGATGAAGTAAGTTATACATCGCTTAGAATATTTCTGTGCAACATGTGAAAGTTCTTTTTAGGCAGCAAACAGTGGATGATTTCTATAAAATCATTACCAGCTCAAGAACTCTGGAGAAGGACTGTCAGTCCAGTTTACCCTGAATTGGACACATGGAGGGGTGGCACAGTGGCACAGTGGTTGGAATTGTTGCCTCTTGGCACTGGGGCCCTGGGTTCAATTCCAGACGTAGGGTGCTATCTGTGTGGAGTTTGTATATTCTCCCTGTTGAGAGATGTCCGGGTGCTCTGGTTTACTCCCTCAGTCCAGAACATACTGGTAGGCTAATTAGCTTCTGGGAAAATTGGTCCTAATGTGATTGTGTTTGTGTGTCTGTGCCTGCATGTTGAACCTGTGATGGACTGGCATCCCGTCCAGGTTGTACCCTGCCTTGTGCCCATTGCTTGCTGGGATAGACCCCAACTCTGGCACAACCCTGTATTGGAAGAAACGGTTAGAAGATGGGCAGGTGGATAGGCGCATGTAGGGTTTTCCAATCCATCTGAAGCTTTTAAGGAGTACTTTAGACCTGAATAGCAGACCCCAGGATTAGGCTGGGGCCACATGTTTTATGCACCTAGTTTGGGAAAACAACAGTCTTTACACCAGTACTGTAGAAAGTCACCTGTGTCCCTTTCATGACTGCAGCTCCTTGAGAGAAATGGGTTTTACTGGCCATGCTGCCCAGAGATGGATGATCTTTGCGAAGGAGAGTGATGGAAGGGCGAGGGTACCCCATCTCCCATGCCGTGGCAGTAGCTCCAGTATTGGGGACCTCTGTGTGAGCCCTGTTTCCTCCATGTTGCCCCCCCCCCCCCAGGTGTTTGAAGAGTTGCTGCTGGACGCAGACTGGAGCGTGAATGCTGGGAGCTGGATGTGGCTGTCGTGCAGCTCCTTTTTCCAGCAGTTTTTCCACTGCTACTGTCCCGTGGGCTTCGGGCGCAGGACAGACCCCAACGGCGACTACATCAGGTGGGTTGCTTTCCCTTCGGACGTACGGAGTCCACCCGCCTGCTTGTACCTGCACTGCTGCTGCTCGCCACCCGCCGCGGGACTCGGCTTCGGGCGTCCAAACAGCACCTCCAGCCCCCCACCGCCACCGCCAAAAACCGCCACCCGACCAAGCACACGTTGGCAATCATACGTGCTCCTGCAGCTCGACAAGCACCACGCGAGCCTGCGCTAGAAACACAAAATCTACTCCGCTTACCTGCATCGGAGCAGCCGAGCCGTTTTAATTACTGTAAACGACGTGCTGAACAGCTAAGCTGTCCTGTGTGTGTCCGGTTCAGAAAAGGGATCGTTTTACCTCAGGGCTGTGAAGGACAGGTGCTCGTCCTGGCAGTTTCAGTTGCAAGATTTTTTTGTTTGATGTTACAGGTGACACAGTGTGGGTCTTTTGAAATTGATTTTTTTGGGACGTTCCACGCGTTTCCAGTTTCCTCCGCTTGCAACAGTTTGCAGTTTGAATAAAAGGGGCTAGTCCGTTATTCGCTTTATCTTCCAAGACATGCTTTTGTGGAAGCACATTTTGCGTGTATTTAGGCTAGAGGTGTTTGTCCGAGCTACTGTGAGGGAAAAACAGGAAAGACTAGTAACACAAACTCATTTGTCACACTTTTCTGGTGCAAGTCTTGTAGCGTTCCACCTGAATTTAATCATTCGTGACGCAGCTGAGCGTTAGGACTAAAGATTTTTGAATCGTGTAGCTGTAAATATTTGTAAACGTGTGGCAGCTACAGAGGTTGTTCGGTGCACTGAAAGTTGCTTGTATCGGAGGAGAAAGTTCTAAGGAAGGGGGTTATTCTGAGCAGAGGAATGTGAGGATTAATGCTCTTAAATGTCAGTTCTGTATAGGAAACACCTGCATACTAAGAAAAGTTGGGGGTCATTTCGTTTACATTACAAATCGGACACGGGCTTTAAACTCGTTTGAGGAACTCTTGTTAACAGTATGGGATCGCCAGGTATCCTTTAACATACGAATCGTTTTCGTCATTGGATCACATTACAGAGTCACTCATGATACGAATGCAGTCTGTCGTGGCTGTGGTGCAGTAGGACCTTCGGCTCCAGTGAGGGAATAGGGGCATTTCTAAGCAGGTTTTAGGAGGACATTTCCCCAGACTCTGGCTTTGAGAGCGGAGAAACAGCGGCTTGTTCCTTCGGCATGGAAGAGCAACATGCCAGAGCCACTGGGAATGTCGCGAGCCCCTGTGAGCCTGAGAGGACAGTGTAAGTGGAGGTCGCGCCAAGGTAAGTGCAGCTCAGTGTGTCTTACAAATGTGTGTGAAGTCTGTGCAACCACACGGAAACTACACACCAAAACGGAGTCGGTGGTGTTACGTAAAGGAACCCACAGAAAAAGCTCAAGTCCACTGTTCAGTGAGTGAAGAAGCACAAATTAAGCTGAAATCTCTGGTGCCAGGCTTAGTCAAATCGCTATCTTTTTCCCTCTTAACATTTTTTTTTTCTTGTAAAACCTTGATTTTATTCAGGTTGCAAACATACTTAAAATAGGACCGTAGGCAAGGCTACTGAATTATCGGATCTCAAGCATCTAAGGAGCTGACTTGGGGCCTTAACCCTTAATGGCCTGAATTCTTGTTATTGTGTAAGTTGTAGGATTTCAGAAATCATACTTTTTCTATTGGGAGGACTTTCCCAAAAGGCCTCTTGCCCACGAAGGCTTAAAGGTTAACTGCCCAAGCTAATTGACAACACTTACTCATTTTCCAAGAACAGTTTGGCTGATAAGCATATAAGGACCGATTTTGTATTTCCATTTTGGATGGCTGCTGTAGCCCAGCCAGTAAAGGTGCTCACCTGGAAATGCAGGTTGAGTTCTCGGGGTTCAGATACCACAGGTCCGACCCCGGGTCACGTCACTAGCTGACTGACCAGGATTCCCAGAGCAGTTGGGCTCAGGGCCATTTAGCAAAGATGGATATCGGTCAGGCAGACTTCTCACAGATCTCTGCGCGGAGACCTCCTGCAGCCTGCAGAAGGGTGTCCCTCCAGTTGGGCGCTGGCAAGCTTCACGGTTCACCATGCAGTGAATAGATCTGCAGTTGGGCATGTCGGAGGAGTGTCTTGTTCTCTCTTGTGCAGGCAGTGGGAGTCGATACCAGAGAGCCATGTCTTCAAAAAATCGCAGATTCAAATTAGAAATAAAACTGATTCCAAATAAAAATTAACAGAAGTATGCATTTATAAGAGCTGTTAGGGTTAAATCTAAAAGCTTTATTTTAGAATAATCATCATATAAGAGTTCATTTCATGGTATCAAAACTCGGTGATCTATTTGGTTTTCCCTGTGATGGTCACCTGAGAAACCATATTAGTTGCAGCAAGTAGCTTTAGAATTTGGGTCCGTGAGGGACTCGATAAAGGTAATCTACTACACCACTGTACTGACAGCTCATTTCTGCTGTTCTTAATGTGGGGTTCTGGGAATGAGTGAAACGTTCAGCTTTTCCCGTCTCCTGTTAAATTGTAATTGGTTGCTTTTAGGACGAGAGCTATTCAGGACTGAAGCTTATGGAAGCCTGTCAGCCGTGAAGCAGGTTTAAGCGTTTTCACTGCACAATGCGGTGGTCTGTTCTTGAGGTAAAGTGGTTTCTTGATTTATCGAAAGGGATTTTAACTGCTTGGTGAGGAAGTGAAAAACCTGCCTTCTCGAGAGAGAACACAGGGGGCTGAGGTGAGACAAATGAGCCTGGCACGAATAACACTGCAGTGCTTCTTTTTGTGTGTCTGGACTGCCTTTTTAAACTATCATAAAGGTTTATGTAAAACTAGCGGTGTGTATATCATTTTGCTGAATTGTGGCTTTATTGTTTTAGGGATATATGGTGATTTATGAATAACGTTGCCTCTTAGCCGAGTTCGAGTTGGCGGGTTTGGAATATTCCCAGCAAAAGGGTTCCGGTCCCTTTCGATCAAACAAGAGGCTATCCAGCCGCAAAAGCAGACAATTGCATTACACAGCAAAAGCGCTCGACTGGTTTCGCGGTTAGCAGGTTTCTGTGCTTGTGTTTGTGGATCGCTGTCGTCTCAGAAGCGATCAATGACCGTTTTAAGGGCTTGGAGCGAACCTGAACCTCTTACTCAGCCCTGAGTTTGGATTGGGTTTGGGTGGGGGTGGGGGGACGGGCTGGGGGGGTTCACTTCCTCTTTGCCTTGTAACACGTTGTTAGTAGGATCTCCGTAGCCCTCAAAGCAGACAGGACTTCGAGTTTAAACCTCGCCTTTCGCCGCTCCGCGTCACCACACAGCCACGGTTGGGGTTCTGGTAGGTGGACGAGTAGGTAGGTGACTTTCCCTGTTCAGAATTCCAAAACCGACCTTGATGTGACCTCACGCCCAAAGCTGAGTGCCCTGCTCCTAAAAGCTGTCACACACAGGATCCTTCTGACCGTTTCACTTCCATAGGTCCAAACTGGTGAGTTCTTGCCATAGTGTGTCAAACCAGCCAGTCAGATGGCAGTAAGGCTGTGATGTAATGTTCTGGATTCAGAGTACGTATACTGCACACTAGTTGGAGAAAACTGGAGCAAAATCTCAAGTCAATTTTGCAAGTACCTGCTGTAAAATAATGGAATCTCTTGCATAGATGCAGGACTAAAAATACAGCAACTTGAAACTTCTGAGCACAGAAAGAGTCTTGCAGGCAATGTTGACTGCGATCTAGAGAGCAGCGACTGAATGGATCCGGTGTGCGAGGGCCTTCACTAATGCAGTAGTACTGCTGAACTGGGCTGTCCAGAATAGCTTCCATGGTTTGCTGAATTTCATATGTTATGTAATGCTGATTTCACCCTTACATTGCACTTAAAAAAAAAAAATCTCAAAGCGGACAATGACTTTTTCAGCACGTGGGCCCGGATTCACGCAAATGTGTGTGCGCCTCTGGTCTCTGGATTTGTGGTAGTGTTCTCCTGCTCCCCCAATTGCTGTGAAATTGTGCTTGTCCAGACTTCCTTTTTCAAACCTGTCCACTAGTCCTCAAAAAATGCTGTACATCTCTCCTCTTGTGCCCATCCAAATCCAATCGGATAGTCCCAGGTGGAGCAGTTTACCCCTGGAGAAGGCAATGACAGAAAGCTTCAAAGGCGTTGATTTGCCTGTTGGTCCCAGCTGTGAGAAGGATCTTCATTTTCCTTAATTGCCCATTAGGTTTGGTTAGATTGTGTCCCTTCATACTCCCGGAACAGGCATACTATAATACTTGGTGAAAAGGGACTTATCTGCAGGTTCAGATATGCAAGTAAGAATTGCCCTGACCCTTGCTAGGAACAAGTAGATTTCAGATTCATGAATGTTAGGATAGAAAAATATTAATTATGCCCATCTGTTCGGCAAGGTCTAGGTCGGTTGACAATGCCCAGACTGAGGATCACAGTCTTGAATAGCGATTTTGGCTGCAGTACTGCTGTCAGTCCTCTATAATTGACAGCAGTAGAATGGCTGTCGGTTTGGCAATGGTTCCTCGGGGTCTGATAAATGAATGAGCTGAAGGTCTATATCATTTTCCTCTATTCTTGTAGCAGTTTTCAAGGCTCTTGTCCTGAAAATTCGAAATTTCATGTCTCTCGCCATTCTTCATTTAAATGGGTTGTCGGTTGCTAAGCTCCAAAACCTGGTAAACAAGGTGCCGATGTCCTGACCTGACTTGAGCCGCAAACTTGGGAGAAAATTGGCCTGAAGTTCTTCATTGTAGACCAATCAGCTCTGCAGCAATTACAGGAGACATGAAAACACTACTTAAAATCCCCCCACAGGCGCAATAACGTCCTGTGTGAAATGACGAGGCTGTTGACCTTAGCCTTGAGAGGCGGTTATGGGGACGAGAGAGTATGATTATTATTGTGTCTGAGTGCAGCTGATTTGCCTGATCCAAGGGCTCTGCTTCGACACAAAAGTGGAACATGTAGCCTCCCCAGATCACAGAGCAGATGGGTCTGCCTACGCTGGGTTCTCAGTCACTGTTGCAATATTTCCATTAATCAGACGGAGGCTGAGGAGAGAGCTGGTGGCTTAATTAGAAAGCAGACGTCTGAAAGCTTAAAAGCCTTGTTGCGAGCTTCCAGCATTGGTTATGATGACGTGAAATGTTTGTTGCGTCTGCACCAACTTTATTCTTATCTTGTGTAGGAGGAAGAATTTGTGGGAACTTTGCGGATTTTTTTTCCTTAACTTTGTTCTTAATGAAATGGCTTCTTTTTGTTGAATGCCTTCCCCACAGTGGAGAGAATATTAGGTGTCATGCTTAGATGATTGCAGTCCTCTTGTATTGCTTTAGTAATGTCTGACCACAGTGATTCTCTCTGCATTGATATTCAGTATGGTTCTGGGCTTTACTGATGAACAACTTACTTGAAGACCATTCACTTATCTGTCTTTTCCTCTTGCAGAAATTTGTTTTTTTGGTAAATTGTTCCTGTTTTTATTTACATCAATAATGGTCTCTGACTTGCTGGACACTGGTGACAAGGTACTTGGATAGGGATGTGGGTGGTGTAGCAGAGAGGGATAAAGTGTCCCCCATCACCCCCCAGCCCAACTAAGGATTTCCTTTACAGTGGACAGGAGGTTTCCATGTCCTTGTGTAATCTGCTACCAATCCAGCACCATCTAAAACTGGTCTGCTGTGCTGCCTGTCCCTTTGGCTTTGGAGAAGAGCATTTAAAACTGAGGGCAGAAGTTACTTTTTTTGCACTCTTTGCACTTTTGCACTTTTTTTTTTTAGTTGTTGGAGTGTGGTACAGGTTTACTAGTTGCAAACTTCAGATCCTAGTATTGCCAGACTCAGGAGGCCGGAGCTCAACTCAAGCAGTCTCTGCCCCCTTCCCCATTAAGCTGTGTATGAGCTACAGGAGTTTCATACCAGTGCTGAGGGAATTTTCCTGTATTGATATATGGTGGTCATCATGACTTAGACGTTGGGTTTTTAGCTGTGAAGCCCCTAGCTACGTCACATCCTACCTGGAACTGCAGCTAAGGAGCAGCTGGTAGCCATGCTGGTCCACCTCGTCATGAGCTTCCTGTTGGAAGCACTTCTGCTGCAACAGGAATACGTCTGGGAGACCCTTTCCTGTGAGATTTCTTTGCCCAGTGCCCCGTATCTTTTATTCATTCCTGCAGCACCATGACCCAGCCCTGGGTGTCTTTCTGTTCGGCCCACACACGAAGCGGAGTAGCCCAGCTGGACTGGACACTGCCCGATAAACGCCCTCCACCAAGCTGCCCACCCCCAGAGTTCTGAGCATCTGTGGTATTTATGATGAGACTCTGCGGTTTAATCTCTCCCTATGCTTGCAGACGATATTTACCTGTTCTCCGAGGTTTCCCTGCCAAGTACATCTACGACCCCTGGAACGCCCCGGACTCGGTGCAGAACGCAGCCAAGTGTGTCATCGGCGTCCATTACCCAAAGCCCATGGTGAACCACGCGGAAGCCAGCCGCCTGAACATCGAGAGGATGAAGCAGATCTACCAGCAGCTGTCTCGGTACCGCGGGCTCGGTGAGAACCTCCGCCACATGCCTGCCCTTGCCTCACCCCCTCCTCTTGAGCGGCTTCTCCTCATGGAGACGGGACTCCCGGCGCGTAGAGATCCGCTCTCGTCTCCACAAGTGCAAGGAGAACCTCGGTTGTTTGCAGATTTCCAACGCCTTTCTCTCTAGAGCTCAAGTCGTTTTTGATGGGTTTGTGCTTTTTGCAGTCTTTTCTATTACAGCACTTGGTTCATCTGGTTTAAATGGCACCGCGTCTGTTTCGAGGTACTCGGTAGCTTGTGTGAAATCCGAGGCTAGCACCTCGTGCCGGAGGCTTGTGGGACACGATGCTGGCCACACTGATCTGATCACGCTTTGTCTCTCCCTCCCCCGGCAGGCCTGCTCGCCTCAGTGCCTTCCAACCACAACGGCAACGGGAACGGCGGGATGATGGCGTACTCTCCCGGGGAGCAGCAGCCTGCCCACGGCACCACGTATGGTGAGTGTCCCTCCCCCTCACCCGTCACAGGGAGAGGAGCTGTCCACTCGATAGAGGCTCGAGATGCCCATTGATGGAAATGTCAGTCCTGTTCTGGCTTGTAAAAAAAGACATGGCGTGTGCAGGATTGTACATCTGTGCAAGCTTGCGGTTCACTGCAGTGCTATTTTACTCTTGTGTTTTGCATTAATTTCCCTTCACACCGTGAACTCTTATGGTAGGTCCTTGTAAGAAAGTAAAAGCAAGGTGCAGATGAATTATGCGGGGTACTGTGTAGAAGGCACAAGCTACGCTAGTCTTTAGACACTCAGAAAAACAATTGCATTAAATGCATAAGGACACAGATGGAGAATTGCTCCGGGCTTTGGTGGTGCCCAGCTTGCCCTGACTAGCTCTGCCCTACCTTGCTCTCTCCACAGGGGCAGCGCCAGGCAGTTCTGTAGCAAGTGGGAACGGAAGCAGCAGTATTCTCTTGAACTTCGACGGCGAAGAGCAGCCCGGACCAAGTGGAGTGCATCATGGTGAGGGCGCAGCATGCGGTCACACCCTCGCGAGCGCGCTGCTTTTCTGTTGGCATTAACGTCAAACGAATGAAGTTTGTTAAATGGAATATGTCATGCTGCCTCTATTGGGTTTATTGAAAGGGGCGGTAGTGAAGGAAGTTACTTATGATACAGAGTGGACATACTGCAGTACAGAGTTTATGCTGCAGCTGTTGACTGGAAGTGTAAACCCAGGATCAGGTGCTGAAGCTGAAGGCAGCAGAGCTAAGCAGCTCTTTCCAGTGGGACTCACAGTTTGGCTTTTTTTTATATAGGCTACCACACAGTTTCTGAGCCTGGCCAGGGCAGTATCAGTCACCGCTTGTACCAGTCCAGCGGGTCCCATGAGTTTGCTGTGCCCCAGCACCCAGGTACGACCTTCTGCTTGCCCGAAGGAAAATTCAAATTCTGTTTCAGGTTGGCTCTCATAAGCTCTTCCACCAATGTAAGAGTCAGCTGTCTCGTTTTTCAAAATGTTCAGATAACCTGAGAATGAACATTTATCTTCTACATTCTCTTGTTAAACCTGCTCATGTTACAGTTCTGCAGGGTGGCTTCCCCCCCCAGCTCCAGGCTCCTTGGGTTGATTACTGATTACTGAGGTAGATGCCCCACTGGCTCAATGGACTGGGTGCTTGTCCCTTCCAGGGTTTGATCCCTGGAAGAGATCCCAGGGTTTGAGAAAGGGAGTGGCTCATTTGGAGAAGAGTATGGATGGCATACATAGACTGCACTACCTTGTGGGGGAAAAGGGGAGCAAAGCTGACTGGAGCAAAAGGGTTTGAAACTTGTGCCTTGAAAATAGCATTGTAGACGTGCACATCTCTGATATCAAGCAGATGTTCCTTTGCTTCTCTGGCAGCAGGAGCCCCAGCTAACATGCCTTTCATTTTGCTTTATTTTTGGGTTATTGTATTTTGGATATTGTATTGTAAGTGGGTCTGGGGGACACCTAGAATTGAGGTGTTCAGTAGTTAAGAGTGTGGTAACTACATACAGGGGGAAAAGCATACAAACCTGAAATAAATTTTGGGGAACAACCTCTGTGGCTGGGGCTTATTCCCTGAGCGTGGCCTTCTAGTGGGTGGGTGCTTCGGCGCCAGTTTGTTGGCATAAGGCAAGGGCCGTACCCTCTCTGACGCTTGCATGGTTTGGTGAGCAGGTCGCTGGGCACACGGCGGCGCCGGGGGCGGGAGCAGTGCGCCGGGAAAGCGGGAGCGAGAGACGGAGCGCGACGCGGCGGGTGACGAGGAGGCCCGCTCCTCCGCGCTCAAGGTACAGCGCCAGTGTAACGAGGTCAGTCCGCCCCCCCCAGGACAGGAGCCACCCGCTCCGTACCGGGCAGAGCGCGGGGCACGGGGTTGGCGAGGTGGGGGGGCTGGGGGAGGAGGGAGCTCGCTGCATTGCGCTGCTGCCCCCTCGGGGTGCCTCACCTGTGCAGGCCTCCAGAAAAAACAGCCTTCGCTTCAGCCACCTCCTCTGTTGGCATCCCGATACCATAGCCTCCTGTTTCCATAGAAGACCATAGCAACGATGTGTAAAATTTCACTTTCGCCTCAGAATTTCGAAACCGAAGGGAGGAAGGCAGCAGGTAGAAGTCCACAGCTGTGTAATGTTAAAGAAATGAGGCAGTAGGGCAAAAGTCTAAAGCGCGGTGTGTTGAGTGTAATTGCTTAAGAAGAAGGCTACCCTACTGACCTGCTGACAGCTCAGAATTGCTCCTTGTTTACCAGACGGGTCACCTGGGCTGAATGGTCTCCTCCCATTTTGTAATCTTTATGTTCTTGGAAGGCAGAGTCCTTGTGTCAAACACCATTAACAATCATGAATGAATTGAAAGAAGCTGAAAGTTTGTCTTGAGTATGGAGACCATATTAAGGTACAAGGTACAAAATGCTTCTTTGAGGCTGTTAATTTCTCAGAAGAAAAAAAATGTTGTTCAAGATTATTGGGCTTTTCTTTGTGTTACATTTAAACCGTTCAAAAATATCTCAAGCTTCTCAGTGTCATGTTGTTGATAATGGGGGGGTAAAAACCCAAAAAGGGCAAAATCATGCTGATTTTTCTGGTCAGAAAAACATTTAATGCACAAAGTATCAGTTTCTTGCCAGGAAGTGGCAAGTTTCCTGTTAATCTGTCTTTACTGGAAAAACTGTGAATAGAAATGTCAAAAGCACCTTTTACATGCTGAAGATTTTATCATCAAGTGCTTTGTAGATTAAATTGCATTCTGTGGACAATTAGATTGAGGTGTGGGTTGTGAATTGGGGAGACATATGAAGCACAAACCTAAAATATAGGAAATGCTGGTGGTGGTGATCGGTTTTCTAACAAGTCTGTTTTTTGTCTTTCAGAAGAGTGAAGATCTGCAGGATGTGAACATGGCGTCTTACTGAGTTTCATCCCCTGATCAGCTAAACCTGGAAAAAATGAAAAAAAAAAACTTTTGTATATTTGTCTTATTTTTCAAGAAAAAAAAGAATGTCGCAGATAGTATTTAATATTCTGTACACTTTTGTAACAAAACAAATCTTTTTATTTCTCTGTGAAAACCTTGCTTTCAGAGATCTCTGAGGTCAGGAAACACTTTTTTTTTTGGTTGTTTTGGAAACCCATGGATTCAAAGGTGAAAAGCTGTGACTTAGCTCTTCATTGATTTTATTTTTTTTTTTTACAAAATACAGTAAGCTTCTTGTGAAGCGGTGCCAGCAGTTAATGAGACCTCAGTAGACTGGCCCAAGACAGAGTAGAACTGTGAAGTCCTGTGTGTTATTTTTGTAGCGGGGTCGAAGCAGGAATCAAGAGTTTTCAAGGGAATCCAATGACAAATATGCAGAACATGTGTGCACCCTTCTTTCACTTGTGTCTATTTTGCATTTTTTAAGACAGTTCTTACACAGTGGTATGAGCGTGATTTCATAATTGACCAGCTGAGATTCATAGTTTAGAGTTTGGGCGTCGGAGAGGAATGTGCATTGCGATAATGAGTAGGACAGGGTTTGAAATGGTGAGAAGAACCTCAGGCTGAAACCAGAGGAGGTGCTAAAGCCAGCGGGCCAGCAGCTAGAGGCCTGAAATGGCCACCTCGGCGTAAATATTTGTTTTGACCAGGAAATGGACTTTAATGTGATGGATACTTTTGTGAGATGGTCCTTCAATTCAGTGAAGATTAGGGGATCTTGAAAGGGGAAATTGATCAAAGTTTAACCGCAGGCAGTTCTTCTTGCCAGAAACTATACAAGCCATCGTATATCACATGATTACAATAAGCCCCCGTTCATACGAGACATTGCGCTTCTGAAAGATGTACAACTGTATTGGCGTTGTTCTTTTAGAAAACTGTTGCGTTCCTAACCAGTGAAGCTGCATACAAAAACAATCAAATGAATAAAAAGGTTGTGTAAGAAGAATACACTTTCATTGCTGGCATTAAAACCGTAGGACAGTGGTAAGCGTCAAAGTAGAAAAATCTACAGGTAGAGTGGTCATACAGAAGTTGAAAGGCAGTTGCTATGCTGGTGCTGCCATTCAGCTGTCATTTTGTTTGGCTGAGGCCTGCTGTATGTGACTATCTTGCAGGAGCTTGGTTTGTGCTGTCTTACTACTTGATTAAGGCACTTATGTACTGTATGAGCAAGTTAGTTAACGTTAGGTTTGTTGTTTTTCTAATTTATTTATTTTTTGTTAGTACAACGGGATTTGGGTTGCTTGAGTTGTATTCAGCCACCAAAAACCCACACAGGACCTGCTGTCACCATTACCATAGCTATGATTTACATGCCGGGACTCAGAATCAGGAGGCAAGTGCTTGCACCAAAACTCAAAATTCAGCAGCACGTTTGCAGGGGTACATGCCAGATGAAGGATGAAGTGGCTTTCCAGTGTTATTGTCAAGGCTTCTTCATCAGTGTTCTTAATCGTCAAAGCAGAACAGAGCAGCTGAAAGGCAAATCTTCAAGCACCAGCAAAACTTGTCTATGTGGCCTGCTGATTGCAGGGGGTCTGAACAAGCTAGTCTGAGGTATTGAAAGAAAACTCTGTATCACTGCACACTTATGTATAGAGAGCAGGAAAGCTGAGGCAATTAAAGGTAGGAACCACCCTCTGAACTGATTTTCTTCACAAAACATGCTGTACAAACTAACTAAAATTTAGGCAATAACCTAAATTGGTCCCACAATTGCTGTTCCGGGAGGCAGTTCATTTCTATAGGGTACTGGGGAGAACGGAGGAAAGGGCACAAGAAAATGCAGAGATGTGTTTTGTTTTCTGCAGTCAGCTAGTGGGATAGCTGTATTAACCAGGAACTGAACTGGGGAGGTTATTGCTGATGTCCCTCCATTTGTATGAAAACTGAAGTAGTTTGCATTGCAAACTGAGCTATGGACTTGAAGCAGATTAAGAATTTAAGAGCTACTTGGAATATTGTACTGTATGTCTTCTGACATTTTTTAAAATAAGATGGAGAATGTGACTGCCCCTAAGGGGTCATTTTCTATTTTTAAATTTGTCAAAAGGTCATGAATACAGTTGTGTAAATACATATGCAGTAATCTTTATTTTTTGAGGTTATCAAGTATAGGCTTTTTGTAGGATTAGTTTACTCTTAAGATGCCTCTCTACAGAGTACAGATGTCCCCACAGGAGCTCTGCCAGAGACTTAAAGATTTGCCTCACAGGAACATTACTGATTTATAAGCTCCCCGATTTTTCCACAACACCCAGTGCAACTATATACATAACTAAGTGCTTTATCTTCTGCCTTTTGCAGTGGATAAAGAAGTAATTTCAGGGTTCTTTTAAGAAGTCTCTTCCCACATGGAGTAGTGTAATTTGAACATTTTTTGTTTTCCCTGTGTTGAAGGTGTTACTGGTTCCTTGTTCTTTTCTGCAGCTTTTTTTATCGTAGGGAACTTTTGAAGAATATCTTTCTTAACTGTTGTAAGATGAAAAATACCAAGAGATTTATACTATAAATTACATTAAGAGCTATGTAATATAGAAACAAAACAAGCTGAAATGTAGCTGTATGATCAAGAGATCATGGCAAAAGTAAAATTCTGTTAGCACAGCAAAGCCAGGAAAAAACACAGCCAGAAGGACACTGATGCAGAGAAAATGGGAAATTGGTAAATGTGAGAACCATATTCAAGTTGATAAAAGCTCTGTATGGAAATGTCATTATGTTGTATGTCTTTAAATTGTCTTACTGTCTGGACAGTAGATTAGAGTATGTTTTAAAAAATTAGTCTGTGTGTTCTATTTTAAGAAAAACATTTCATGTTGTGAAGGAAGTCACTTTTCACCTTTTGTTTCCAGAGAGATAAAAGCAGCTTTTTATAAGCAACAAAAAATTTTGAAATGAAAGTTAACTTGCACCAGTGTCACTGTAACACATTATTTAAAAACTAGGAAATTAAAGTGAATTATTTTATAATAAAAATAAAAGTACCAGAAATGTTTTCAGCAACTAAGAAAAAAACAACAAAAACTGTCCAATCTGGGAGAACAAGCTTTTAAAAAAATAAGTCTCTTTCCATAGCATAAGTGTGGTGCTCTGTTTTTGTTGCCCTTGACGACAAAAAATTCTCTAATTTGAAATGCTCCCCATTTTTATTTTTTTGCTCACAAGTGGTATTATTGAGCAACATTCAGTCTTTTATACAGTATATAAGAGATCACTTTTATTAGCCATATACAATTTCTTGCATTAGGAATTTGTCTCTTCGCATACATCAGCTTGCTCTCCATGAGAGACACAGGCACACAGACAGGGAGAGAGCCCAGGGTCAGCCATTTATGCGGTGCCGCTGGAGCAGCTGGGGTTAAGGGCCTTGCTCAGGGGCCCAACAGAGTAGGATTCCTCTGCCTGCCGTGAGATTTGAACCAGCAACCTTCCAGCCACAGGCGCAGATCCTTAGCCACAGTGCCACCACTCCGCCTGGTATTGATGTAGGTCATCATACCTTCATTTGTTTTTAATTGCCAGTTGTTACTGTGGTGGTATAATATAAAACCTAGCATGGTGTTGATAATGAAGATCCAGTCTTTTTTAGCCTACCTGAACTTCTTGGATGAGTTGGACTTACGAGGGTTTATTTTAAAAAAAAAAATCCCCAGGCTTCTTAAACATTGCATTCATACAAGTATTTACTTTTTGTTCCATGATGCAACATAAATTTGAGTATAAAGTCTGGCTTGCACTATGGTCCAGCTCTGAAAAGTTTTTTAAATAAAAATAACATATCAACTTTATTCCATGCAGTGAAAAAGTAAGGTTCCTTCATTTCTCCTTTAATTCATTATTCATTTATACATTAGTGAGAAAAATGAAATTTGCATGAAGTTATCCTTAATTTTTAGTTCTAAGAGTATAAGTATATAGTTCATACAAGATGCTACTGTATGTAGCGAAAATTATATAAGCCAGCCAGACATACAGGTGTAAACATAAAATCTGCACACTTCTCCTTTTGCTTTGATCTTCTCCAAAGCCACCTCTTGGACGATAGGAACATGTACAGATCCAGTATGCATGAACATCTGATCTGAAATAATAAACATTTCAAATACTGAAATTTAAATCACAGCTTCTGAGAAAAAGGTATTCTGATTTCCTAATGAAATTTTGTTTTCAGAGTATATCCCTTAGTAAAGATAACAATAGTCATCATCGGGACAAAGGTGGCATAATGATTCCGTTTTGTGTTTTGTTTTTAAGATTGAATTTACACAGTATTTCTTCAGAGGGCTGGAAAGGACTGAGCTTGAAGACATTTCTTGCTTTGGGCAGGCATACGTTCATGTCCTAAGGGGTGGTCATGTTGGTGGAAATACAAGCTCTGATAACGGAGTTCAAAATTGACCACAAGGCAAATTCTGCATTGTGAGGAGGGAAGAGTGTGCTATTCTTCATCTTCAACTGTATGTGCGTGGGGAGATTTAGGACAGGATGGTGTGTAACAAGTGAGACATGCAAGGTAGACAGTCACGGTAGAATGTTTCTGTGTCGTACTTCGTAGAGATACTGTATATACGTCTGCTTGTGTTATTGAGACTGTACCTCATTAATGTAGATGTTTCTTCTTAATTTCCAGAAACAAAAAATCTGAGCTTTTTTTCTTGATTTTATTTTCACTTCTTCCATTTCCAGAAGAAGCACAATAAAAACAAGAAATTATTCTACTGTGTAAATATGACATGATTCTCTGCCCTAGACTGTACTCTTGTCATACTATTGCTTAATCAGGTTGATGACACCAAAATAAAATTGTTGTAACAGCTGATTTGTCTTATTCCTTTATTTTGTAATTCATTAGGTGCCCAATTTTATTTGAAGATTATAACAAGACATGTTCATATATTCTGTGAAGTCCAGACTTTCATCACCTAAAATAATATGGGGGCATCAGTAATTTCTGTTAAAGAATTACTGGTCTATTGACACCTTTTCTGGCTGGTAAAGAGTAAAAATGCATTTTTAATTCAGTGTGGATATTTTCTCATCATGCTATTCCACCCTTCAGATAAATTATACGATGCTTGTCAGGGTGCGAGACTACTCAACTGCCTCTAGCTTCCCTGCCTGTGTGAATTGGATGACCAATTAAAGACGTTATCGGCCAAACAACTAATGAGGTGTGTCACATCACCTGTCAGGACGTGTTGGCTGAAAGGTCAAGTTTGAGAATCAAAGATAAACAACTTAAAAACATTACTGTGACAGCTAGGGCTCTTCATAAAAAAGACATTACAGAAAGCAAGATCTGCAATATCATTTCATCTGGAGTCAGTGCACAGCGAGGGTATTGTATTTAATAAATTGATAGTAATACAATAGTAGTAGAATAGTTTAATTAAAAGCAGTAATGTGTTGTCTGTGTATTAATTTGGGTTTTTGTACTAGATTTTGATGGAATCGTTGCTCTATTAATGATGAAAGTGAATGAAACCGTAAAGATATTTGGTATCTTATTTGTGCAATAGGCAGCAGAACTGAATAGTCCTGGTGTAACCAGTGTAGGTTAGCAGATGCATAGAAACGCTATGTGAGCAAAACGCACACATCGTAATCTGTGGATTTGATTTCAGGCGTCTTCCATGTCAGTACTGGCTAGGTCCAACATTGCTCAGATGCTGAGAGATGGTTACAGGGTGGTATAAATTGTTTAATTTATGGAGCTGTTTTTTCTCTGCACTTTCTATGTGCAAAAACAAAGTTACAGTGTAAATATGATAACCTTTATCATTTCTTAAAAACCTGGGTTCCTGGTTGCATGGTTGAAATGGCTTTTAGACCAAGTAATCCAGAGATAACTCTTAATCTATCCAGTCTATGATCTGACTGCGACCACAAATTTGGCTAGTTTGAGTAGACCTGTGTCTTGGTGCACAACAGTGACCCCTTGTGACACCTTTGAGCATAACATTGTCAGTGATGGGGTTACTGAATGGGTAAACTCTTAAAAAGCACACAGAGCACAGACTGAAGATTATTATTAAAATGTATTGTATTTCTATAGCACTTTTCATCCCTATTTAAAGTGCTTATAGGTGGGGGCCCACTTCACGACTTTGTGACTAAAGCACAGCACCTACCTCGGTGACCTGTGACAGAGATTAGTGAACCACCTGCCCCATTACACAGCAGGTAGAGAAATTAGAAATTGCTTCACAAAATGAATTATGAGGGACCTTTAGGGAGATTAGATTGTACATGCCCAGAAGTTGTGACTGAATGAGACTCAGTTCAAAGTCTCATCTGAGGTTCAAAGTGACACCTTCTACAGCAGTGAATCTCAGTCCTGATCCTAAGGGAGTTTTATGTCAGCTGATTTTCATTTTAAATGGGTCCTTAATCACCAGTGCTAATGTATGCCTGTAAATTATATGGTTGTTTATTCAGACTTTTTTTTTCAGAAATACCCTTACTATAAAGTACATTATTGACAAAAACATCAGCTAAAAAAAATATATTTTCTTTTAAACTAAAAGGCTCTTTAGTAGGTGATAGGCCAGATTGTCAGATGAAGAAAGCTGCGAATGACAATTATGCATTAAACACTCCCACAATTAGTGTTTTGTGTAATTCCTATATATTTCAGCTAAATCTTGTTTAAGGAGGAGTTCAGAATTATTGGAATTGGCACAGAACTGATACCAGTTGCTATTCACGTACAGATTAAGAACAGATAAAAATGATGGCAAGCACTTTTCACTCTTATGCGGTGTGAAATCTTCAAAAAGTCTTTAAAAATGTTTACTACACTTGCAATCCTTCCACATTCCTGTTGGAGGCACTGTTGCATGCAGCAGGGTACCAACTTCTGAAAACCCACCAAATGTAGTTTTTAGTTCAGTCCCCAGTTTGTGTTGCTGAACAGAATTGTGGGCAATGTAGTCTTTTTCAGCCACTGGATGCAGGATGTTCATTTAGAGAAACCCTCTCCAGAACTACAACTCACAGAGTGCTTCTCTGCACAAAACAGCATTTATAACTCCACGCCAAACAGGTATTCAACCCCCCCAAAAGAAAGAGCCTTGGGATGAGGAGCTGCAGAGTGAACATCTAGGTATGTATCCTTCTGGGTTTTTTTAAGTGCTGTCTTCTTAAAGCAATATTTACAGCTGTGTGAGGCAACAGTAGCTCAAAGGTAGCTTTTTGCTGAGAAAGCTATTGATTTCTTTTAAAATTAAATTATTCCTGTGGCTCTACAAAAGCGCTGTGTCAGCGAGGCTGAGAAAGAAGGATGGCTGCTCACAGGGATGAATCTGCACGCATTTCAAATACCAATATAAAACACAGCAGTGTGTGTACAGTATACAGTATACATTCCTGAGGCTGTGCACTTCATAGTTAAATCAGTGGGGAAAACAGTCCTAGTTAAAATTCCTGTAGAAGGGGAAATTGCACTGTGTTATAAGTATAGGTTGTTTTTGGAATATAGTCTGACTTATTTTAAAGTGGATTGTATAGAGTTATAGCAGGGTCATCTCCTAGCTTCTGTGCCTTACAGATACAGTTGTATTTTTCTCACTTACCATTAAAGCTTTAAAGGGAGCCTGCAGTGAAGCCTGTGTTGAGCGCACTGCACTAGAATCCTAGACTGAGCCCATGATTTAGATTCTTTTTCCACATGGTTGGAAATGATTTCTCCTTGTCTGCGCCAGCAATGCCAACCCCTGCAGAGGCATGAGGTTGTACTTTTATCAGGCAGCTGGAATGAGACTCCAGGACACCCTCCCGTACAAACGCTCACTCTTTTGTGGCCAGTTGTCTTGCTCTGTCATCACTCCTGATCAGGGGATTAATCACAGTCTTTCCACCGCCGAGCGCCAGACCTGGTGGGAGACACTGTGCCAGCTTACAACAGCGCATTCTGAGGTGCACTGCTGCAGCTGAAGATTCTTAACCAGCCCTTATTAGACTGCATGGCTTGTCCTTCCACTATGTTAACAGGCAATACTTAAAGCAGGGAAAGTACATTGTGACTCTAGGGTCACAATCAAGCATGTCTTGTGAAGATTTTGATAAATGTATCAAGTCAGTTTATTCCTGTGAATTTTTTCATGGTTTGTTGTGATGTATAGTGTCCATATTCTGTTTCCAATTATTGATGACTGAATTTACTAATCCTCTCTTCATTTAAGGGTTCTGAATTGAGATGTGATAGCTATTAAGATAAGGGTGTTTAACCTTTTTCACTGGAGCACTACAAAAATATTGCTTGCCCACCAATGCTTAAATTAAACTTTTAGTTTTAATGTACTTGTTGGGGGGGCAGTTAGGATTATATTAGCATTACTGGGTGGTCATTGTGGCTGCAGTTATTCATTCCAACGCATTTATTCTTTTCCAATAAATATCCTTAATGCCAACATCTTTTCATTATTAGCTCAATTAAACTAATTAAAATGACCTGCAGACACATCAGATCTCTGGGACCAAGATCTGACAACCACAGATTAGATAACAGTTGCTTAGACCTGCAGGGTCCAAACCTGATCCTAGAAGGCTGGTGTGTTTGCAGGCTTTCTAGCTCTCTTCAAAACCCCAACATGTGAAGAGCTGTGACAAATTCATGAGTCCCCACTGAGCCAATAAACGAGTTAATTTAGGTCAGTGGTCCCCAATTCTGGTACTAGGGACCCACATAGCTGCTGATTTCCACTGCAGAGGAAGTCTTAAATGAATCCTTAATTGAACCAACAAATTGCTTGATTAGAACTTTTTATCCTCAAATGTTAAGTTAGCCTGTATGGACTTTGTACTGTATGTTTTCCCCATGTTTGCACGGGTGGGACAGCACCTTTAAAATGAGCATCTCAAAGCACTTGCAGGTGAATTGGCATCAGGGAAAACTGGCCCTACTTCGAGTGTGTCTGTCTGTTTCATTCTGCCCTACAATTTTCTGGCATGTCCAGGGAGTACCCTGCCTTTTGCCCGCTGCTTGCCTGGACAGGCTAGAAGAATTAGAAAGGAGCATTAAATTACATTAAAGCATTAAATTAAGATGTGTTAAATTACTTACGAAGCACTCTAGTTAAAAAGCAAACTCCTTCATGTTTAGGAACTGCAAACAAATAGTTCAAATCAAACCTATTACTGTATGTTCATTAAGGGTTTAATTATTTGAGTGGTCGGGTGGGAAAAAAACAATATACTGATTATATGCAGGATCTCAGAAAAAAATGAAGTATGAATCTCAATCCCCTACCCAAAATGAAATCAACAAGCACAATTTTCTTCAAACATAATTCTTTATTATATTGACAGTAAACAAATCTTCACACAACTGTTTTAAACCTCCAGTATACACAATTGAAGATGGCTTGGCTTAAACAGTGTGCTCCTGCTGGAGACACGCAACATACAGTCTTTTCTGCATTCTGATAGTATATCAAAGGACACTTGCTACCAATGAAACCCGCGGACAACACATACTCAACAAAATGGCAGTCTGTAAGTAAATGAAAACTAAACAACTTAACACTGAGATGCAGTCTTTAAATAGAAAAAAAATTAACAAAAAACAGAGACAACAGTAAAGTGTTAGCCCTTCGCAACCTTCAAATATATATATTTTTTCTCTCTCAGAAATTAATTTTAAAACCCAATACATGTTTAGTACACCACTCACTGATGTGCAACCACTGGCACCAGGTGGTGATGAAGATCCTTTGCCCAACTTAAAACCCACACATCTGTGATTGAGCCTCGTTCACATCTCTAGAGAGGATAATAAACTGGTGCATTGCTTGTGCTTCTGAATTCCCAGTACATCCAAGCCTGGAGTGACTGTACCGTAAAACAATTTCAGTCTCATTCCCACAATCATCCTAACACTGGAAAAACACAAAAAAGAAAACTAAATGACACTATCCTATACATGCTCAAAAGAAACAGTTTACCTTCTATCTGTATTAATGTCGCAATGTCTTCAGTCTTTAAGGTAATGCTCTTTGGTGTCCAGATTTTTGTTCTTCACTCTGCTTTGTCTTTCCTCTTGCTTGTGAACGGTACTTTGCTGGCCACTGTCGAACCCACTGTGGACACGCCCCCGGCCACAGCAGACACGCCCCCCTTCACAAGGCCAACGCCCACTGCAGGTGCGGAGGTGACTGCCGATTTGGTGATCTCCAGGCCCTTCCCCCCCAGCCATGCCACGCCTCCCACTGTGGCACCCACGACGCCCTTGGTGGCGCTAAAAAGCCCGCCGGTGACTCTCCATATCATCCCTGGCTGTGGGGCTTGGTGCCCCTTCTCATCATCTACACAGAAACAATCACACAATATGAGCCTACGCATTTGACTTCCAGATCTTACATCTTCTCTTCACTGATCTTATAATGAATAGGGATGTCTTTTTCCACAAAGTCATTATACTAATATAACATGGATATTAAAATATTTTATGTAAAAAACAGGAAAATCAAGTTTTCACTGTATGTAAAGCTAGCAAGCACCACAGGGCGCTCTTAATTACTACCTAATACCTAGGGATCATCTTGCATAACAGCATTACAGAAAATGTACCAACAAACAAGGTGAAATGAACAAATAAAGGCACATTTTCTTACCTCCCACAGGTTCGTTAGCAATGTACTCTGTGATGCTATCCTCATAGCTGGGTCCCCGCTGGGTCTCTGAGTTCACAATCTAACAAAAAAATAAAGAGCCACAATCACAATGAGGGACGATCCTGTTAAATTACAGACACAGTATTTTTAAGGTACTGGGACCCTTTGCCCCCCCCCCCCAATATAGCAATGTCTTGGAGACAGGAAATTTCAGTTCACATTGAATTAGATGACTGAAGAAAACAAGTGGAGGCCTTTCAGCTTATCTGGTCAATAAGCAGCTTCCAGGTCCACATCCCCAAATTGTCCGGAATAGCCACACACCAAGCATAAGAAAAATAATGAGTCAATGGAATCTACCTCTAGCCTTCAATACAATACAACAATGAAACAGCAGGTGCATTCATTCCTATTCCAGGAGAGCTACTGTCACTGTAGGCTTTCAAAGTCTGTTTAGAATTCCTGCACCTGAAGACCCAAGGGAAGCTGTTAGATCAGTCCAATTAAGCCAATAACGAGCCGGTGCTGGTTTAGAATCCTAGCCTTCAAGGAACAGGACTGGAGACCCCTGGACTACTGGAATCCTTTTCTTATGAGACAGCAGCCAGTCTCCTGGACCTGGAAGGTGTCTCAACAGGTTTCAATTCCACCCAGAAGGGCTCTTAACATCCAAAATGAATTACTGATTTCACTGGACCAGTTTGCTAGCTTTCCCCAGCTCTTTTGGAGCTGGTGTTTTCAACAGGCGCCAGGCCTCCAAGTCCAGAATAGGGGACCTCTGATCTGAGACCTTCAATGACTCCAATGGAGGACTGTGTGCAAAATGTTGGCAGTGAGGAAGAAAGAGGGCAGTTTGTTTCAATCTTAAAACATTATCTCACATTTTCAGCAATTATTCCTTGTGTTTGAGAACATTGTATTTTTAACATCAGTCTGACGGCCCTACATTCTCTTAAAATTATATAGCATTTTCTTTGAATATTGTAAACTCTTTTAGAGTGGCTGAAGTTATACGTATCTTCTGCTTTGTTCGTCGTTCACTGCTATTGAGGCTGTGCTTAACTGAGCTTCTGTCTCAGGCTATTTTTAACTGGTGTATTCTGGTGTTTTCTAACTGCTCTGCGCTTGTGCTCGGTCTCCATAGAAATAAGTTAAAGCGCAGCCCTCTTTCTGTTCATCCCAGGAGGCGCATTTCCGACGAGAAAAGATATCTGGGATGAAAATGGAGATTGTGTAAGGCAGACGTCAATTGCAGGCTGGCGTCGTTAATGCAATTGCAATGTTTTGCTAAAAAGTTCACTTCTTGGCGCAAATTTTGCATTGCGATTGTGCAACCTATAGCGAGTGAAACTTGGTAATTGAACTACTGTGCAATTTAAAAGTAATAGTGTAATGTACCACGTTTAATTAAACCCTTGCTTCAGCTGCACTGCAAAATCCACGTCTACACATTTTTTATTCGAATTTTTGGTTGCGTTTTTATGGTGTACCCTATAAGTCCCGTTTAGCACACGAAGACGCGAAGCTGCCCAGCCAATGTAGATACATTTATAAACAACATACCCAACAAAAACTCTATACACTAAAATCCAACATTGGGAATATTCAATATAGTGAACATATTTACTAACGTAAAGAGCATTTTATCAGTGCTGAAAATGCCTTGTCACAGAAATTTAATCTTTATATCGATAAATTACTGCCGAGTGATTCGTGGCGGCGATGTACAACAAATATCCTGGCTAAACCGGTTCAGAGCTGCCCTTTTTTTTTTAAGAGACAGCAAAACTTTGTGAGAGCGATACAGTACATCATCAATAAGCAGAATATGAGCTGTGACAAATGGCATTTAAACACTGCTGTCATTCTGGAATCTAGATTGTTCCTCGTAACTCCAGGAAGATCAGTCTTTAATCCCGGTGAAAAAGAACTGCTGTGATAATTAGAATGCGAACGTCGTGCTCCCCTCTTGGTAAAAAGCTTCGAGATTTTATTGCTACTATGACTAAAATCGAAATGTACAATGGCTGTAAATCCAGCTCCTTGCAGAGCAATGCCTTACATGAGCAAACAAAGTAAACTACATAGATCTCGTTAATAAAACCCGACCACGCGTCACACCATTAACTTAGTGCAGTAGTGCTAACCATTTTTAAACGAAGTAGGTGATCAAGCAACCCCTACCTTTACCATTGTTCCCAGAAATTTCACGATGCCTTCTCTCCCAACTCCTTAGTATCGCTGGCAGATCTTCTAGGACGCTTCGCAGACAGATGTGTTACGTGTAGCAACAGTCCCAGGTGAATCCCGCTGGCAATTTAAACCCAGCAGGGCTCGGGTACAGACAAACGGATAAAGCCCTTTATGTATACTTAAGAAAACAGCAGTAAAACAAAAGCGTTCAACTCCAGCGAAACAGTTTCATTCGCATTTGCGCTGGTATAAATGTGCCAGTGGACGCCTGCAACTCCGATTGCGCCTAAGTTTATAGTTTTTAGCCCCGTTTCTGCCAACGTGGCGCTGCTGCTCCGATTCTTCTCTCCGGATCTTGCGTCACCTGGAGCAGTTTTCTTGGCAGCGGCGAAGAGCACAGCTTCGCAGTTTTGTTTTTTTCCAAAAATTGATCCCGTATTCCACACCAACTCCGACATGCGTCATTCTAATTCATCCAAAAATAATCCTGTACCTAACCAGTCAATGTTGCTACTGGCAACATGTTTTGATTATTATCCTTTAAACTAACACGCACAAGATGAGTTCTGATTAACGATCAATATTGTTAAACCAAGATATTTCCTTTCCAAGAAATCATCATGCACTAGAGCATATTAGTCCTTTCAAATGTATAACAATAGTAAGCTTTCAAAATGCAATAGTAGTTGAATCCCCTTTTATTTTGTTAACCGTGTTCCCCTTTATAACGCCTAAATTGTATTGCTGTCTTCCAAAACGGAGGTTTATTCAAATAATGACACTGGAATTTAAGGATCCTAAAACTATAAATGTATACAACTGTCAAATCTAAACCAGTTTTATAAAAACTTGTCCGGTAATAGCACGCGAAGTTTATTAAAATTGAGTGATACCTCACACTCAGTCCCGTACGAGAACATTTTAATAATTTGACAATTTTTCTATTTTTTTTCCTGTTAATACAAGCAAAAACTATTCTGCATTTTAAAGTTTTTCAGCCCTTACATCCTATTTAAACGAAGCCCCGCTCCCATGTGTCATCGCGGTAAAACAGCTAGGCGGGTAGTTCCACCGTTCAGCACTAGGGGGAGATTTCTTCGGGTGGAGCAACGTGTAATGGTAAAGTGTTTTTTTCTCTTAAAATACGTAAATGAATCGGTGTTTAGAAGTGATTATTTTGAGGAGGTGGCGTATCTTGCGAGATTTACCGCTGTGTTTTATAGAAACAAGAAAATAAATACCTAGGCTTGCTTATTCTGATTAGCTTCAGGGGGTTACAGTATATTTTAATTGTACGTGCACTTTTCAGACGATTTGTACTTACCGTAGAGAAAACCGGGCCGATGTTCCCGTCTGTACACTTGAGCTGTTAAACGCGAAAAACAGACAAAAAATAACGGAATTACGATCACAATCAAAGACCGGAAGTAACCTAAAGTAAAAATAAATAACTAATAATATGTTAAGACAACTTACGTATTTTACCGAGTACCTTTACCTCACGAGTTCAAATCAATTATTTTGTAACCGTTTCGTAGCCCGCAGCTCAGGTGAAACGCTGCCACCTACAGTATATATAGTACAGTACACAGTAAATACTAATACATTAAATTAGGCCTAAACTGCACTTTCACGGCAAGTGCGATATTGTACAATATTTTTTTCAATGTCCAAGATATTCAGTCACAATTGTGTCTGGATCTCTATAATTCAGACACAAGCAAACAAGTAGAGGTCGAAGCTGAGTCAATATAGTAGTCATAAACACCAGTTGTTTTCTCTTCTCTTTTTTTGCAAACTGTGTAGGCTGTGGCCATGTCTGGGAAGGATGTTACTGGTTACCTTCAGCAGCAGCAGGAGGAATTTGGAAATACTGAAGGCGAAAGATGGAAGAAACTGGAAACTATGTACAATAAGAAGTAAGAATCTCAACTGAAACAATGTCTTTGTGTTTACTGGTTTGTAGTTAATTTCTGTTGCCCTGTACAATGGCAGTCATTCACGTTGAAAGTTGTCATAAATACATCAGTGCTGAATAAAATGGAAAAAAAAATCACCATGTATATCGATTTTCTCGTACAGCAAAGAATTCCAACAACTGTTTCCAAATGTGTACTAGCCCTTTGCAAAAGATGCTATTTCAGTGGCGCTTGTAGTTAGTATTTATGTTCATTTTTCCCACATCTTGTTGGTCTAGCAAGCACTGTTTGTCAGTCAATATATTTATATTCCCGAAAATGACATGCACATATCATCTGTCAACAGTAGCTTGCGTTAGTTTATTGCTCACCTTGTCTGCATTAGCCGAAATGATCAAAGTGGGACAGAAGCACGAAAAAGATGAAATGATGTCGGACCAATTGTTAATGTTGGACAGGGAAAGAAAAGAGAGGAAGTGAAAGAAGGAGAAAAGGGACAGAATTTAAGAATGCTAAACACTACACCATTGTGGGTGAGCTCTTGGACTTTTAGGTATCAGTACAGCCAGTACTGTTTCCAAGAACTTGTGTACAACAGTCCTATATTAAAAACTCTCATTTCTTTTTCACAGATTTTGGCATCAGCTCACTATGGAATTGCTAGATTTTGTTCAGAGTCCAGCATTCGCCACTGGTGACAGGATCATCAAGGTATGAAAATGTATTTTACATAATGGTAATCAGGTCACAGTCAAGCCCCAATCACTACCAATACTGGACAGCTAAGTCACACTTTGTTCCACTATAATTCTAGGGTTGTTCTGACATGCTTGTCTACCATGAACCTAAAGAGACACTTGACAAACATTTGGTGGTGGAGAGATATGAATAATTGTGCCAGTTACTGGATATTAGATGTGAGATACCCACATTGATCACTTTTCTCTTATTGTCCAACTACAACAGCTCAGTTACGAAGTCAGAGCTTGGACCATTGTGCAGACCTTTTAATGGGTGTGCAAACCAAACCATGAGGAGGATGTTTCTTGGACAAAGAGAACACCCCTCAGTAGATATTTATGATAATTTCCAGCATAGCATCCACTGTGTTCCCAATGTATAAATAATTGCATTTTTGTTGCACTTTTCATTCCAATGGATGTCAAAGGTCTTCACGTATGGAAGGGGCACACCATCATCCACCACTGTAGTACAGCCCCCAACTGGCTAGTAACTCGATATATTCATATGTACAGTTCTCGACAGAAATAGGCATTCTTTGTTTGAAGTGGTTATTCCTAAATTATTTGCCAAAGCTTTGCAAATTAAATTATAGTCCAACACATTTATGCTATTGAATGTTTTTTTTTAACTGGTTAGTAAATATTTCAGATGATTTGGTCTTAGCTAAGACGTGCTGACAAATAAGTCTAATCTGTCTTGCCATATATAATAGTTTACAATTGTGCTGTTCTGCCTTGAAACTGCATCCTTACAGTATTCATTTTCTAGTTTCTGAGTTTCCTTATTTCTCTTTCAGCTGTATGAGAATTTCGTTAGCGACTTTGAACACAGGTTAGAATTTTTATTCTCTTAATCAGTTGTTATATTCTGACAGTTATGAACTTCCTTCTCCATTGATCGTTGGTTTCCTAACAACAAAACAGCTTCTGTCTCTTTATTTACTTCTTCCTTCTTTTAATTTCCTCTTCTTTGGTTTATTCTAGAATCAATCCGCTGTCACTGGTAGAGATCATTTTGCTGGTGGTGCGTCAGATTTCTGGTAAATTCTAGCATTGTGCAAAATCGGGCTTTATAGGCATTTCTTTTTTATTTTTCTGTTTAATTAATGATCGCACTACAGGCAACTAAAACTCAAACTTAAACGTGTTTTAATGTCATCTGTAATTATTTTAATTTACTTATTCATTACTCTGTTTAGGATCCCATCAGCCTCAAGTTTGGCCTTATATAAATAGACTGTGTGTTTGTTTTTTATGTTGAAATAATTATGAAACACGTTGTGGCTCTAAGTAAAAGAACCTTATATTTATCTTTCTTTTGTAAAATAGAATCTGAAAATGCATTGGTTCTACTGGAAAAAACCAAAGAAAAGGTAAGATTTAAAATAAAAATCTTAATACAAAATGTTAGTCTTCCTGTATTTTTGTCCAGCAGATGTACAGACTCTCCCTGAAAAATATTCCAATGCAACAATACCAATGCCTGCTTCTAGAAAGCCACTAGTTTTATAACACGATAATCACTAACACACTGCAGTAATTCAGACAAATTAACTCATTAGAAGCTTGGGGGAAACAACAAACAGAAACTGTGGCTCTCCAGGAACAGGATTAAGTATGTCATAGTTCTAGTAACACAATCTTAGTGACATAATTTTAATAATACATCCTGATTCCTATGTAGAGCTTTTTCTGGACAGTCTACTCACAACACTTTATAGGCAATGGGGACTTTCCACTATCACCAACAATATGTATTACCCACCTTCATGATGCAATGGCAGCCACACATCGGCTATCAGTGGGGAGGAGAACAGAGTAATGAAGCCAATTCATAGATGGGAATTATTAGGAGGCCATGACTGGTAAAGGCCAGGGGAAGATTTGTCAAGGACACTGCTGTTACACCTGTAGTCTTTTTGAGAGACGTCCTGGGATTTTTAATTACCACGGGAGTCAGGATCTCGGTTTTATGTCTTATCTGAAGAACGGCACCTATATTACAATATAGTGTCCCCAACACTATACTGGAGCATTATGACCCACATACATGGTGGGGTGAGTGCTCCCTGCTGGTCCACTAACACCTCTTCCAGCGGCAACCTAGCTTTCCCAAGAGGACTCCTATGCAAGTACTGGCCAGGCTCACATAGGCTTAGTGAGTTGTCAGTTTTGAGTTGCAGGGTGATATAATGTTAGCTTGTAGAATGTTGCATGCAAATAGATTAAGCCAATAAAATGTATTTAACAGCCAAAGCCATCAAGAAATTTTGATAATATAGAATGGATAAATAATTACAAATAAGTAAAGATATTAGAATTTAAGGCAGCAATATGATAAGCACGATTCAAGAATCTCTTGAAGTAAGTTACTGACATCTAGTGGCCAATATCGGAAAATCTTTTTATGACGCATGTTGCTTGAAGGTTATTTTAATCCTTGACAGTTGCATGATTTTAATTTGCACAGCAAGTCAAACCTCTTTTTAACCTCTATATCTAACCCAGATGTTTGCATTTTCAGTAAAAGTTAAAAAAAAGTCTATAGTCAAGCTTAGAGACTCATCTGTCCAAATCTTATTCCAGTTTCTGTGGTGTTAAGTGTACTGTCCTAGATGGCACAGTTGTTCACTGGTGAGTTATCCCCAAATGGCACAATGTTATTAAATATTTCTAAAAGAATAATGTTTCTAATTTCCTTCCATGAGAATTAAACTCACTAAGAACCTATGACTGCAGTTTTTTTCACTAAAATCTCACTCTCTCATAGGTCAAAAATAACACTGAAGCTGTCATTCTGTGCTTCACAGCAATAGCAGCTATCAAATTAAAAAACGGAGATCTGCCAGCAACCAAAGTAGGTGCAACAATTCCCATGTGTTATGTATGACCCTGTCTTCTTGCTTACTTTAGCATATACATCAGGATTTGGGGTTTTTGTTTAGTTTAGTCAAGTGATTAATTTACTTATGTCAGTGTTCAATGAAATGTTTGTGCAAATGCTACAAAAATATTCATTTTCTTGGTGAAAACATTGTACAGTAAATTTGTTGCAGTAATAACTGATAGTTTTTTATGCTCAGTGCTGTATATATGCAATAATGTATAACAGTGTTGTATGTTGATTTAAGAAAATGTATATTAGTAATCATACATAAGGAAAGAATATTAATTTAATTATATGTTTGTGCTTCAATTGTTTTAATACCAATGCATGGTATTGCATTCAGACTTTGCTAAGTGCAGGTACCGTAGTAGTAGCAAGATCTGCTTTGATTGAAGGTGTGAAGGTAGTAGTAAGATCTGCTTTGATTAAACTGTTTTTTTTTATCAGAAAATCCTGAATGAAGTTGAGGAAATGTTGGATAAACTGCCTGGAGTCACCTCCCTTCACAGCCGTTTCTATGACACCTCCAGCAGTTACTACCAAGTCATGGGAGAACATGCTGCTTACTACAGAGAGGCCTTGCGCTACCTAGGCTGTATTGACCTACAGGAGCTTTCAGGTAAAATCTGTGAGCCTAGTTAAGGCCTGTGAATCAGCAGACTTCATGGGCTGCAGCGTTATCTGGTTTTCTGCCCATCAAACAGGTACTTTCCAGACTTTCCAGACTTTCAGCTGTGTATATCTAATTGTTTTTGTCAGATCAATTGAAAGACAGTTTAAGTGGTATTTAAGGGATACCTGCAAGTGGTTTTGAGACCCCGCTGAGACAATATTTAATGTGTGACTTGATTGTGAAGTGTGTGACCTGGGAGCTCAACTGAGAATGGAAGTAAAATTTAAGTGCCGTGCACTGGGGGTATTTTCTATTCATGGTGAAATTTTGCTGCTCTTTTTCTACTTCCAAATTAAAACCAGATCTAATTATGAACCAAAACAAATACAACTGAATTTTAGCAAATGAGTTATAGAAAAAAAGTGTGAACATGGATGGTTGATCTCTACTCCCTACTTTGCAATGTTATTCCATATTTAGGTGAAAAATTCCTCTTTAATTTCCATGACCATGTTTTTCAGTGGATGCACAGCAACAGAAGGCCTTCACTCTTGGTCTGGCGGCACTTCTTGGCGATGGAGTATATAATTTTGGGGAACTGGTGAGGCTTGATTAGCTGCTTCAAGCTAGACACAGATACAGTTAATTACCAAGGTCAGAAATAGGGTAGAAAACAATAATTGATAACAGATAGTGCTGCTTTATGGCCACTGGAAGCTTTTTATAGAGTGGGCACTTCATTAAATATTGCCTTGGTTGTTATTTTAAAAGAGTTTTGAAAGTTGAGAACTTTAAGACAGCCGTAAAAAAGGCAGCCAGTAAGGCAAATATCAAATATGACCACATTCAAAGATAAAATTGTGCTGTTTTTTAAGCTGATGCACCCCATCTTGGAGTCACTACGGAGCGGGGATAAAAAGTGGCTCATTGACACACTGTACGCATTCAACAGTGGGAATGTGGAGGACTTCTGTGACCTTAAAAGCTTTTGGGGCAATCAGGTAGGAGTGTATTTAAGTTAATAGCAAACATTGCGTAGCACTTAGAGCATCCTGATATGTTCAGTTGCCAAAAAGCCTCCAACCCATAACTCAAATTGTGTCAAAAAGACAGAAGCCAAGACAGATTTCAACTGCAGGTTTGGTAGGGACCTCTTTGTGGCATTTGTGTTGTAGATGCAAGTGAATGCCTTCAGCAAAGAGTGAAATGATGCTTGAACTCCTGTATATCGGTGGAAATAGATATGTTGTGTAACATTCCGAGTCACCCTTTCCAGTAAAATTGACATGGTCTGCACAAAAATGGTGGGACTGTCTGTCTGGCGAACTTAATTAAGCAGTTGCCTGTAAATCCTATAATTACCAATAAGAAAAAGAAACATGCTGACCAATGTCTTAAAAGAACATGGAAATCTTACCTTTAAGAAAAGGCAATTTGTTCCTATTGGTTATTTATCTGTTAGCATCTTAAATATCCAAGAGTCCTGTCTAGCTAGCTAATTTCTCGAATGATCTAAGGGAATCTGCTTCAACTATGTAGTTGGGCATGTATGCTGCTTCATTCCCTCACATACCTTTGTTTAAAGCCTCACCAAAATGTCTTGTGGGACAAACACAGGTTAATTCCACATAAAAAAGAAGAAAGAATGAAAGAGTATGTTTAAGGCAAAGAACTTTGTTCACCGTAAAATAACTAGCTGGTGTTTACCACTAGATGTCAGTAGGTTGCAATATCCATACATTTTCTTACATCCATTCTTTTCATCCAATTCACGGTTGTGTCGGAGTCGGAGCCTATCCCAGCAACCAGTACATGCAAGGCAGGGTACACCCTGGACAAGATGCCAGTCCATCACAGGACACATATACCGACATGCACATACTCATACCAGGTGCCAGTTAACCTTCCAGTGTGCCACCATGCCACTTAATTTTCAAATCTCACCCATCTTATTTGCCTTCATTAAATGCAGTAGGTTTTATTAACAAAAAAATAGAAAAAGAAAAAATAACTTAAGTTTTTCACTGAAGTCAAGTTGTATTCTTTATCATACACTGTATGCAAAACTAGTAAAGTTCCTAATCATATATTTATGAGTCTTCTATATCAACTACATCAATGAGACAATCCCATTTCCCTGCAGTTCATAATTTAGTTTTGACTGACTTATTTAGGCTTTTTATATTTATAACCTTATTTGATAATTTCAATGATTGTTTACTTCATAGGAGCTCACTATCCTTAACTGACACAGTATGTTTAAATATTTTTTTTCTTATCTTCAACCTTAATGGCTCAATTTCATCAGGTGGAAGTAATTTAACTAAATGTTTTCCAGGTATTAACTGGAATTAATTGAAAGGTACTGTACGTCTTAAACCTGCAGAACATGCCTATCCCTGTTCTACAGAATGATTACATTTCTCTGATTTGTTTTTCTTTTGGGAGACTGATCTGGCCTTGAATGAGAGCAAACTGATGGAAAAACTACAGCTGCTGTGCCTTATGGAGGTAATAGAAGACTGTTTTTTGAAAGTTTTTGCATGGTGAAAGGATTTAAAAGAAGGTAATTAACAATATACTGTATAACTGTTTCATAATCTGTATGGTATTCCATAAATATTTTGGAGAAACGGATTAACGGCTGTCTTAAATTTCAAGGTAGACAGCACTAAGTAAGATATAGAAGTGCTGTAGTGACGTATAGGATTATAGTACGTCAATAGACAGTTAAAACACCTCTGTGCTCCCCAGATGGTATTTACCAGACCAGCTCATCACCGACAGATTACCTTCCAGGAAATTGCAAAGGAAACCAAGCTGCCCATCACTGAGGTGAGGCTGAAGAGACAGAGAGAGTCTTGAAAAAGGCCATGCTGTTATTTGCTGTTGTTGGTAACCTGTGAAAATCCAACCACAGTCTACAAAAATTATTCAGTGGTATCATGTTTCAAAGAAATATATTCTGCATCTATAAATGTATCTCCTTCCGTGCCTAACTAAAAACCCAAGGAGAGTAGACCTTGGTGTAAGACATCACAAACATAGATATTACAGACAATATAATTAAGCCTATATACATGTCTCTTCAGGATAAGTGGTTTCTTGAGTGTCACTTCCTTTTGTTGATTTGGTTATGATGTCCCCTTGAACCATATGCCTCTGCAGGTTGAGCTCCTTGTAATGAAAGCCCTGTCTAATGGTCTAGTCAAGGGGAGTATTGATGAAGTTGACAGGAAAGTGCACCTCACTTGGGTTCAGCCTAGAGTAATGGATTTAAAACAGGTAAGTTGCCTAAAGAGACCTTACAAAGAAGAAAAAATACTCAATCATTAGAAGAATCATAATTTTCTGATTCCGAAGTTTTTACATTTTCATGTTTTAATTTTTCAATTACTAAACATTGTGGATAAGAAAGAAACACCTTGTGGCACCATAAAGAAAATAAAAATCTGGCAAAAAAGTTGTTTTTTCCTGTAGTGGAAAATGTCTCTTTTTGGTTTCCTACTTTAAGTTTCTTTTGGGTAAGGGTTAGGGTCACTTGAAGCCATTTGATTTATTCATTTTGATACTAAGACAGTAGTTCCTATAGTTCCCATAGTTAGGTATATGCATTGAATCATTTACCTTGTTAAAACAGTTATGCATGGAGATATCCTGGCATGCTTTCATCAGTTTTTGTGAAGGAGTTTGTCTATTATTGCTCCCTGTTGTCTCATAAGCACATCAAAAAATTTGGAGTGCACTGGGTAATGTAGTATAAATTACACTCTCAAGAACAAGCTCATTGATGACATCACCACACGGCACTTCAGATCTGAAATTAATTTCACAAATGTGTTTTGATCAAAGAGTGTTTTAAGGTGTTTCTGTCCTTAGATTTCTGAAATGAAGGACCGTCTAGAGAATTGGTGCGGGAGCATCAGGAAGACTTCTGTGCTGGTGGAGAACCATGCTCATGAAGTCCTTGGATAAGGGGTGATTGATCACAGATGTTTATGTTAGCAGTGTTCGGTGTTACCAGGAAATAATTAAGGGCTTTTCAGACACCAGTTTATACCGCTGAAGCAGATTAATGTATGTCCTGCTTTTTATTATTAAAGAATTAGATCCAAGCTCTGTCTTTCTGATTATTTGTTTGACGGTGTGCTCATTGTTCCCAGTGCTCCTTTTAAAGGTGTTTGAATTTAGAGTATGTTAAATAAAAACGGCAAGAAAACAACTGAATCTGTTGTGTTGGTTCTTCATTTCTACAGTGAATTTTTCATGGCTTCAAAGTTTAAATACTAATTTATACATTATTTGAATCCATTCGTTGCCCTGGGTTGTGCACTACATTCACATTTCCCACTTCAGCTTGGCAAGATAATTGTCGAATCTGCAAGGTTTAACTTGAAGGTATATGTTTTCAGATGTCAGTGTAAATCCCTAGTCTGACCATAAACACTACAGATTTCAATTGCAAATATTTTTGCATAACCTTGCTACTGTAACTCAGATGAGGAGCATTATTCATAATTTATAGGGTGAATAATTTAGAAAGTTTTTTTTTTTCTATCTTATTTACTTTTACAGTTCCAAACTGTCTTGTGTGGTGTACCCGTGACTTCCACCTGGACATAATGGCCATTGACATTTTATAGGGTTTTTGCTATACAGTAGTTATCACAATTCCACTTAATCTTTAAAGCTACATTAAGCTCTGAAAGGTGGGTTGTGTTTGTATGTAATTTATTAGAGATATGATTGTCACAGTCATGCCCGCATAACATGAAAAAACAGTGAACTAATCTCTCTTTTTGTTATTGTGCCTTATCAGCAAAATTTTATTGTGACAGTGCCATGATATTGATACACTTTCACTATGACAAAAAATGATGCCAGACTGCCGCCTTCTTAGATCGCCATCTTCTGTGTCAGTGTAAAAAAAAAATGGCTTTTTGGAAAACTTATAAGTATAATTACACATCCTGACTCAGGTACCTACTCAAACTTCTAAGTATAGTTGGGATGAATGACAAGGAACAATATCAGTGTTTCACATTGTCTGCCTCGCTTAATCCTATGATTTTGTACTACATTGAAATACTTCTTTTGTTACTTTTTCATTTGGTTAGAGAAGCTAGGTGTTAGAAAAATAGAGACCCGTGGAAGGGACGTATGAATAGAATCATTCAGAAATAATAAACAAAATTCTTAAAGGCATGAGAATTTTTTTAAATTTCAGCATTTAAATATTTGTGAAACTGACTTTGGTTCTGGCAGCCTATGAAGGTTAATGGCTAAACCAGCCTGTGCTGTAGAATTACAGGCAGCATCTTTGCTTTTGTTGTTTGTTCTTATAAATAAAATAAGTATATACTGTACAATAAACTCTTAATTTCAAGGACTAATAGGGGGAAAAGGTGTCTGTTTAATCATGAATTAAGTTTTTCCGCTACACAAAACGAGACGAGAAAAATATCTACATACAGTATATGCTCTCTGGATCTTTTTACTTTTTTTAACAATTGCAATCAACACAGTCAATGAAAATTGATTCTGTGCCTTTTTTACCATAAATTAACCAGCTCTTTATTTCATGTGTTGGATATAAACTGTATAAAATTCACTAAAACATACAAAACAAAATACCCATTGTAAGCAACTGACCCACCATCAATATTTCTGAATTTTAAACTTGTGTATTATTTTATCTTGTTTTATTGTATGTGCATTTTAGTGTATTAAAAAAATGGTTTATAAAAAATGTACTACAGCATGCAAAACACAAATAACATCATGAGCAATTCACCTATCCCTATACCACCTGCTCTACCCATAGGGGGCACCATTGATATACATGCCTATTCAAAGGTGTGCTGTTCAAAAGGTGTTGTTTATTATTTTAGATATTTTTTATTTTTCTAAGGTGTATTACATAATAGTATTTTTTTCAAAATGCATAAAGCATTGTATCATGTTATGTTCAGTCTTTTATTCTGTTATTCAAACAATGTCAAACCACGATGCAATCACTGTTCAGTAAATGTACTTTTAACTGTTTCAGATTAATGTATTTTACCACTCACTTATACTTATTTTTCTTCTTTTTTGTCCCATTTATATGAATAAATCAAGATTTTTGTTCAGACTATCTACCAGTCTGATTGTACAAACACAATTTATTTTAGCATATTTTGTCCTTTAAAGCAAAGTTAATTAAACTGAGTGTTAACAGTAATGTACAGTGTCATGATATTAATATTATTCAGTTTCCAGGAAATGAATTGTAAACTATCGACTGTCGTATATAAAACAACTGTAGTAAAGTGTTTACTAGATGAGTAAATAATCACCTTCTTTGAAACGACTACTTTGTTATCGAACATATAAAATGAAAGTCGACGTTTTCTCATTTGGTTTCCTGTCCTAACTATAAATATGGAAGTTTTGCTGGTGGTCTATAGATGTCGCTGTTTCTGCCATGAAGAAATCTACTTGGGGATCTATTTTACCACAGGAAGTTAATGTTTTTGATCCCGGAAGAAATAATATAATTTCGATATAACATCCAGGTTAACCGGAAGTATAAATCAGTTGAAGAAGTCTGGTATTTTTTTAGAGACTGGTTTGTATACGGCTATCCAATTAGAGAAGAGCATATAGTATTTACAGTCTGACGAGTGTAATATTGGGAGGTAAGTTAAGCTTCAGATAAGATGAAGTACATATTGTAAAATTTTACAAACTTAATTAGATCATCTGGAACCCCAATATTCTATGTTTTAACCCAATACCTCAATTTAGCTGAAGAGATATCATTAAATATGGCGTCTCAGTGGTTATGCTGATTTACAGCACTGGGCAAATAGTCCGTTTTTAATCTGTATTATATTTGTAGATTATGTATGTATGAAGGATTTAGTTTTTATTGTAATTGGTTAAAATATGTTTTTCTTTTCAGGGATTCAATAGAAGTGGCTCGAGTGAAACGGGGCGGGCGTTGCTCTCAGGTCCGCCATTTTGCTCCGAGAAATTTCTTCCTGCGCTTCACTGGTGGAGGTTTGCGGTACTGCAGTAGGAGTGGTGAAAGGTGGTCTGTAGAGGAAAGGACATGAGGGGAAGGGTTGCTTAATAGTGAATTCAGTATGTCCCAAAAGAAAGCCATTTATTGTACCAAAAGTTAACGCAGTTAATGCTAAAGGCATCCCTGGTGTTATTTTGTGATACAATTCTAAGACGGTAAACACTGATCTTAACTACTCGGTTCACCCTTCTGGCTGTGAGAAACGGAAAACAGCGCTTCTACTGACAAAAGGTTCGCTCTCCCTTAACTTCAACGTAAATCCTACATGATCATGAATAATAACTTTGTGAGATTTTCAGTACCGCTTAAACCTAGCGATAATCTACCGGCATCTTCAAACCAAAGGTAAGACGTGTGTATTTGATTAATATTTTAAATGTATTCGAATCATAATGTTCCTTAGCATTGTATCAGATGAGCAAACGAATATTATTTAGAATATGATCCAGAATAATTGGAACTGCGGGAAATAATGTCCAGATCGTGTGTGGAAATTGAAGAATAAAAATCTATGTGATCAGTGTGTATGTGACTGTCATCGCAATTATGGTGTGAAACGTACTTCTACAAATCTCTAGAGCAACCGCAAAGGTTTTATCGGTAGAGAATTTTCATGTAATTGAAACAAAATACTAAACATAACACTTAATTTCAATCACACATTTAAGACTTACTAAATACCGTTTGTGTATTGGCAATTTATCTCCATATTTTGCTGTGTAAAATGTTTTTTAAAGTCACTACAGTAACATGTTTCTTTCGTATTCGATGTTCAAGGACCTACTATTCGCAAAATGATCGTGTTTAGCTGTACGGCCATGGACACTGATGATAAAGATGGATTGATCGCAATTTTTTTCTGCTCATTTAAATTCCGTTTTTATATGAGGCAGAAACGTGTTAGTATGACATAAATAAACGCTATGATTTATTTTAAAATGCACTTGAATAAGCCTAAGAGTTACAGTTATTTACTTTGTTTTTCTTATTTAAAGTAAAGCAGAACTTTAAGATAAAACTCGAGGGTTTAATTTATGAGTGGATTGTATATCAAGTTACATATAAAAACAGTGTAACTGAGTTTCTCCTGGCTTTATGTAGCTCTTGTATTTACATTTACTGTTGAGCCTTTTTTTTCATAGGGTTTCCTAAAACGCTTTACATACATATCCTGAAAATGAAAACTCAGAGGGCATTACCTTTTTTCAGAGCAGTGAAAAAGACTCTTGCACCATGTGTGTGAACCGCAGCAGGGATGCAGAGCTTGGGTTTTAAAACTCTGTGAATCATGCCATCTTTGACCTAAGCAGAATGTTTTTGGCCATACTTTCTGTTGACTTATTCTTTGATACTGCAGTATAGTTTTAACAGTTTTGTATATAACAAGAGCAGTGAAGACAAATCAGAACTGTTTGGCAAAAATGACTATCAGACACTATATTTTTCTAAACTATTATGTTGCCAGGTTGTGTATTTTTACACTAATTACAACTGAAATTAAAAGATTATGCAAATCTCTACACATGTAGAGGTAATTTTCTAAAAGAAATACAAAATGTCCATTTTTTCTATTTTATTTAAATTATTATAGTCGGGGTGTGCCCTACTGTCTGTACAATTGAAATCTTAAAAGTCTTTAAATTAAAATATCAGTAAGGGCAGACTAACTTAGTAGACTGATTTTTAAGCAGGCCATCATTTAAATCAAGTTTTGGCTTTTAATACGGTGTAGTTCTAAATAGTTTATTTATGAAGACTTATGCCATGTAATTTTCTACATTTTTAATTAATTGTTATTGTTTTATTTTTATTTAATTTTTTATTGTAGTTCATCATTTTGGTGGCAGTTGCATTTGATTGTGCTACATACAAAGTGTGCTCACTATAATACAATCTAATGTTTGGTTTTATGTCATTGTATTGCACAAACGACTATAATAAAATGGGGGGGGGTCATATTTCCATAATTTGTAAATAGTTCTCTATTATAAATATACATTTATTTCAATGTATTGTATGATTCTCTTTTGCAAGAGAAGTTTAGCTTCTGTACATGGACTTTCTTGTGGTTTCATCTATTGATATATTTCTCTTTTTTTTATTTCAGTGTGTCACATGGATATTATCAAGTAATGCCTACCATATGCTCCAATGGGCAAAATATTTTAAAACTGATTCCAGTTCAGAAAGTTGGTGGGCAGTTTCTTCAGATGCAAGCAAAAATTAATTTGTCAAGCACTTATAAAAACAGTGATGCTGAAGCACTTGTGACTACCAACCAACCCGCCATCCGTTTCACCCCTACTACAGTTTCCCCTGGACCAATTGCTATTTTACAACAGACTAGCCCTGGCAAATTCATTCTGAAAAGACAGTCAGATGGGAATGTTTTAGTAAATCCAATTCACGGAATGGGACAACTCCAGGAGAAAGTTACTTTTGCCACAACATGTTCTCCAGTTCATATTCAGGTTCCAGTAACACCACACAAGCCACAGCAAACCTCTGCTCCAGTGGAAGTGCTTGCTCTAAATTCTACTAAAACACCTTCTGTTTTAAATCTGAAACAGCTTCCCGTCACTGTAAAATCACCAGTACTCCCTAATGGCCATTGTCTCCAAATCCCTGCTAATGCAGAAGTTAAATCATTTCCAGCCTCTGCTCTTCCCCAGGCAATCAAAAAGAAAATATTACCTCCAACCATTAACTGTAGTGTAGAGGCTTCTGATCCTAGCAAAAACGCTCAGACAGTAATTTATGTGTCACCAGTCAATACTATTAAAACTATGAGTCCAGTCCAGACTATCCCAGTGTCCTCCGCTACAGAAGCACTTACACATTTATTGAAAGTTGCTAAGCACTCAGTTGGTAATGATCCTGTAACAACCACAGCTAAATCTGCTCTGCCGAAAAGTAGTCAAAATACAGCTTCTCCAATCAAATGGGTTGTTCAGGAAAATCCAGATGCACCTGCACCATGTCTTGTTCCTGTAACCACCAAAGACATAACTACTGATATTTTGAAAACACTGACACGAATTGAGAAACAAGGAAAGGATGAACAGAACGTAGCATCAAAATCAACTGTTTCCCAGGATATCCAGCCCAAAGTCACTGCAGGAAAAGATAATGCCTTAGTCATGTGCAATGGAAAACTGTATTTTGTAGCCAAGAAAACATCTGAGTTCAGTAATATCTCCTCTCAGTCACAGAAAGTGAGTGAAAACATTGGTAAGGATTCTTCTGTAGCAAGCCATCAAAATCCACCCTCATCGCAGAACCTGCCTGCTGCTTCAAGTAGGTTACGAACATCAGATTTGCATTGCCAACATATGGAGCCAATTTTGATTAATGATGGTCCAGATGATATTGTTGACTTATGCAATGAAGGATCTCAGGATGAGCCTACACATCAGAAGAATGTAGAAAGTAACAAGGTGCAGTCCCCTGTGAACCAATCTTCTAGAAACGATGATGACGATGACTCAAATGTGATATTTGTGTCCTACATACCACCAAAAACAGCTGTGGAATCAAATAAGGACAGGGAGAGTGTTCCTAGAACTTCACCAAGTGCCTGCAGTAGACCTGAGAAGGTATTTGTATTCTCGTGTCCTATTTGTCATAGAAAAAATATTGTGTACTTTTGTACAGTGTGAACCTTAAAGTTTTTTTTTGTGCTAGTTAATTCTTTGAAAGCTAAAATAATTTATGTTCAGTTCTCATATTCCATATTACTAATGAGGGGGCTCTCAAATCCAGTCATTATTTCCATGTTGTTACAGTCCAATAACACTGATGATATTGAGATGATCTGGCAGATTAGAGATCCCACGTCTAACACCAAATGCCAGATTTAATTGGTTTATTGCCACATATTTGAACAAGTTAGCTGGGCAACTATATCTAAAATGTTCTGTGGGATGTACTCTTATCGTAGTTTTTAAAATGGCATAAATTCACTACAGTGATCAGTTGTAATTTGTTTTGTGGGGATGTATTAACTGCATCTCCCTTCAAGCTTTTTACTTTCATGGAAGCTGATTTTAAAACTGTGTGAATTGACGTGTTTTATTATTGATAGTTGTATTGTAAGTGCGAAAGGCCATGTTAGCTCCCTTGGTTTTCTTACAGTCTTTTTTTGTTGTTTTTACAGAGCACTGTGGATTCAGGTCAGCAGCAAAGCATAGGCAATTTCTCAGGAAAACGTAAATGTGAAAGTGATAGCCAACTGAGAAAGCAGTTTGGGATCACATCAGAAATTAAAATCTGTTTGCAAAGAGCTCCTTTGCATGATAAGTTAGTTCGAGATAAGAGTCAACGAAGTCCTTCCACTAGTAAGTGCACATTGGAGGGTATCCGGAAGTTAATCCAGGGATCAAGGATGGAGATGAAAACAAAGAAACATGTAGAGGTAAAGACCAAAAGCTTTTTGAAGGCTGAAGAGTAAATTCAAGGGGTTAATAATTTTAGTTTTCTTTTGTATAATAAATGTACATGGAGGTTTTGAAGTTATTGATCTGTTCAAGCTGCTGCATGGAGCAGGTTTTTCACAAAACAGTAACATCTATAGAATTTAATTGCTCCATGAGAGAATATGCCATAGAATACAATGCTTTGTATAGGCTTAGTCATTTAATCTTGTTGTGCTATTTATCATAATCAGTTAGAAAATGTACCTCAGTAAATAATCGTTGACATTTAAATTCCATATTCAACCTGTAAGGTAGAAATAAAAGATGATTACAAAGATGTACATCAAAATCGATTGATGCAATTTATATCATCCAAAACCCCCTCTGCTTAGGGGATTTTCTGGTCAGTCAATGAATATTAAACCAGTGATATCTAGACTATATGACTGAAAATGCACAGCAAATAAGGATTTTATAGATTAAGCCACTAAGGAATCATATCTGTTTTCTGATATTATACTTTTATCACAAAGTTGTAGTTATTGTAGTATGTTTGAATAAGAACTGGTAATAAATTCGAAGTATTTTACAGGTTGTGGTGGTACCTGACCTTGATGCAACCCCAAAAAGGGAGCTTGAAAGCAGCCCATGTGATGAGACCAAGAAAAGGAAACTGGAATTACCTGAAAATATTTCAGGAACTGCCTCTACTTCAGGAGCAAACGCAATAGCTCCTTCAGAAGAAAAATTTGCATCATCAACGAGCACATCTTCTGGTGTACAAAGGCTGGAAAAGAAAGAGGTTCAGTTGGGCAAAGAATCAAACACTTTGAGATCAAGTGAGAGATCAATACTAAATGTAACTAGCTCAGATTCTGAAGTGATATCCAGCGGCATGGCATGTGCAGTGACAAAATGTGACACCTTTTCTCCAATGAAGGCGATATTGCCTGCAATGGCAAATTCTGCAATGGATGAAATCAAAGAGACTGAAGAGCTTGGTCCAGCCTTGAGCAACAGTGTTGCAGAGGTCGCTGGGGTCCAGAATGCAGTGAAGTGTAATAAGCCTCAGGAATCATACACTAACAGTAGCGTAAGAAAGGAAATTCATGCACCAAGTAAGACAGACCCTGTCATGGAAAAAGGAATGCCTAATCTATCATTGTCAAGTGCTATTAGAACGGAGTCAAATCGTATTGAGGCCCTGGTCAACATCAGTTTAGAAGCCGCAGCAGCAAAGAAAAATGTAGCTAAATCATGTGAAAGCTCAGACTGTTCTGTACCGATGGAAATTTGCAGCTTGTCGACCTCTTTTGAAACAAGTGTTGAACACTGCACAAGTGATGACCTCTATACCGTAACGCCCATGGACGCAGAGGAAATTGTACGAGATGAGAAAATCAAAAGGTTAAGAGAACTTTTAAAACAGAAGGAAGCCGCTCTGGAAGTGCTGAGGAAGGACATCATAAAACAGCCATAAATGAGATCAATGTGGATCCTTTTTTACAAAATTTCCCGGAACAGTTTCTCTCTATATTAAATGAAAATACGTTTTTTAACTTATTTTTTTGGTGGACGTTCTTTTAAGACTTGTTCCTCTTCTTATATTGTGAAAGACGTTATTTATTCATTTTACCAGAAGATAACTTAAAGATGATTTCTTTGTTATAGTACTTATTAGAAAATATGTACTTTAAAAGCAAGTTATTCGTTAAATGGTCACTAAAGCTCCATCAGCTTCCTTTACTCTCAGTATGGTAAAAGTTGTTACCATATATTTTTTATTCTTATTTTAACATGACCGTATTGATTTTCAATTGTCTGGATCTTTGTGCATGTAAAAACTCTTTGAGACTGGTATTTTTTCCAAGGATATTTATTTTTAACTGGCAAATTCATGTGGTCATATATGCCGGCTGTTTGCAGAAATACCGAACAGAGACTCGGCAGGTGGAATGCAGGGAATCCAATGAGCAGAGGACTAAAAATGTGTTTTTTTCTATCCTTGTGCAGAAGATTGGAAAACTGAAATGTGTGCCGTTCGATATTTGTCACATCTTTAGTTTTTTCCAGAGATCTTGTAAGAATCTGCATTAACACAATATAACTTGGTAGTTTTCAACTCGTGAGTTCAAGAGCATCAATCCAGTGTGTTTTATAGATAACTCCAAATTAACAATAAAGATACCACCTTCAGTCTGATCTGATCTTCTCTGATGTCAGAAGCCAGACATTGCAGTGTAAGGAGTGGAATGGGAGACCGTAAGGAAAAGCAAATTGCTTATTTAGGTGGTGCTGATTGGCCACTAGGTGGCACACTTACGTCCGGACCAGAATTTCTAAACCAATGGTACCATGTTAATGGTAACTAGGGACATTGTGATATATGAGGTGCTAGTCCTTTGAATGAGATGTTAAATCATGACATCCTTTGCAGGACTTTGAACCTCCCAGTGTAATAATTGACTCAGTTGATCCTTAAATTGTTCTGTTAACCAAGGTGCTTAAGATGAACTGTGTTGCTTATTATTTGGCCAGTAAAGATTCCAGGACACTATTTGTAGTTAACTAGAAGTGGTTAACTGTAATGTCATGGTCAAATATGATCTTTGGCTGGCACAATGTGGCTCACTTAAGGTTGCTTCATAGTTGAAGGTAGCAATATCTCACTTCTCTATGCAATCCTCTGGGTGGTGGGAATCCAGGCTCTTCAGTGGTTGATAAATTGGGACCCCTTAATGTAAAATGGTTTGAGATCCTTTGGGATAAAAAACATGAATAATTTAATAAATTTTTGAATAACACTTCCATGTTGTTTTTTTAAATGTTATTTGTTAAATTATACATTAAGTTTTGCATTGGCAATTTTTCTGTTTTATTTTAACTCAGTGGAAACATGCAGTTTCATCAGTTAAATGCTCTTACTGCTACAACCAGTATCCAGCAGAAAGAACATCACACAGCTCCACACAGGAGAATTAGGCTTATGGACAATGTTGAATGTTCACTGGCACTTGTAAAGACTGACTTTTTTGCAGAAAACTGAAGGTACCTTAGCCGAACATAAATACACACAACCCAGATTCCAGGTTCTGTGATGCTGCTTGTAGTGTCTAAACTGAGCAGCTGAACCTTGCATTTGAGCAAGTACAGTATCTTTACAAGACAGGGTAAAGTAAAAGAAAAATTTTTAAAACAAAATTGTACTGTTGAGCAATTCCAGTTAGTTTACAGCGAAATTGCCTACAGTTGGGTTGGGTGACAAGTCAAAATCGTCAAGGAAAAATGTACTTTCAGAATTCAATATTCATTTTGCTCTTTGGAATCTACAAATCCACTTTTGTGATTAAACAGAAGATCTTTGTAGGCTGAGGCATCACTTTGTCAATTGCAAGTATGCAATCAAGTCTGTATCATGGGTATAACTTGCAGAGATAAAGGCCATACTGGAATTTCTTTTGTGGGTGCAAGTTTTTTACTATCTACTTGTTTGACAAGAGGAAGAAGGATAGTGCAATATTTTTCTCTCAGGTACTGCTAGAGGGTGCTATTTTACCAAAAAGAAATTCATCACGTCACTACATCATATTCAGTAATAAACCTGTATATAGAGTGAAGATGTTACATATACCCATACACCTTGAACTTTCATCCTATAAGAAAGTGTTTCTTATCCTATGTCCTCTTTGTAGTAAGTATAAATAAGTATTGGAGTGTTATTTAAAAATAGATTATGGGCATTGTGAGTATACACAGGATGTGTCGGTATCGGGGCGGAGCTCTCACTGGAGAGTGACGCGCTGCCCTGGCAACTACAGCTGAGAGTGTGAGTGGTGTAAGACTACGCCAAACATTTGCCTGAGAGAAGCAGGATTCGGTCCCGAGTTGGCTGAGGATGTGGGTGATGTCTCTAATATACGGACGTTCTGTAGTGAGAGAGTCAGGCTGGAGCAGCACAACAGCAGATCTGAGACGTTGCTGATGCGGGTGCTGTTAGGCGAACATGTCTGCCTTATGACATCGAGATACAGGACAGTGCACTGGCAGGTATAGGTTCATGCACAGAGAAGGTGCACCAGCACCTGCAATATGAGAAAGCAGAGGTGGCTGGGACAGGGTTCGAGGTGCACCAGCAGCTGCAAGTACACAACCTGGCGTGTTCGAGTAAGATGTCAGTGAGGGACAGTGTGTTGAGTCTCAGCATGAGAATCAGTTGTCAGAAGAGACTCGGAATGTAGTTTGCGTGTGAGACCTGGCCTGGTGGCAGGTGTGGGCACCAGTAGCTGGAGGCAAACAAGGAAGTCCGAGGGCTGACTAATTTAAGAGCCGGTAGCCATCATAGAGTGGAAACAGGAGACTCCTAGCACAGCACCAGATCAGGGTGTAGCTCGTTGAGCCCAGGTAACCACGAGTTAAAGGCTCGGCAAGGCAAGGGTCCCCAAACAAGACTGTGGTGTGGTTGTTGGGGAGACTCTGGGCCTGGAAATCCACAAGTGAAGGACCGAGTTCTCAAGTGAAGGACCGAGTTTCAGTGTATGTAATGCCACATGGCTGGGCTACCCCGAAAATGGGGCCGATGTCAGCACCACTCTCGGCACTTGGGCAAAGGGGGCATGTCTGGAGTGTCCATGCCAAGTCCATCCCAAGAGGCGACACCTAACTCCAGGGTATCACAGTATATAAAGGCAGAAATTTCCAAAGCCAAATAAGGGCTCTGAGGTATATTATAGCAATGGTCCATCTAAATCCCAATTTGTACACATAACTAAACATCCAAAACATATGTATTATTAAAAATAAAAGATAACCCAGAATATGACTCAACAATTAAATCAAGAGTTCCCAACTCCAGTCCTCAGGGTTCAACATCCAACCGGTTTTTAAATTGTACCCAGATCTTGGCTTGGGAGAGGAGTTAAATTGACCCAATTAAGGCATATTTGGACTGATTTATTCCTTCTCCACACACCCTCAGATGTTGTTGATTTAAAGAGACATACTGTAGAAAACCTGATGGATCTGGACCCAGAGTTAGGAACTTTTGGTATGAACTTTTAAGGAAATACTGTTGAGTCATTAGCAGAGAAGCAATGCTATGGCAGATTAAACATTGACTTTCAAATTTGGCTTAACATCTCTGTCACTGCAGATCTTTGTTGTATCATCTTTGACATCTGTCATTTACACTACCTGCTTTCCACCTCTTTTTGTGCTGCAAGACTGGGTATGAACAAGCAACAGACTGGTGAAAAAATCAACTTCATAAGCTTAAATTGAACCATGAAATAAGCACAAGCCAGAATGGCAAAATAATTCTGCATTTTGATTATTCAAGGACTGTACTAGATGTGGTGTACCAGAGTCCCTGTTCATCACAGTCATGTGCATCAGCTACACAATTTATGAGGCACTTCAGCTGACCTGTGACTAGGTTTCTGTTCTTGCCTATTGCTTTTTCAAAACTTAGACATAGACCCATGCCACCTCCACAACTGAAATCCAATCTCCTTTGACCACCTGAATAGGCATCATAGGGTGTTAGGGGAAGTTTCAGTCCTCACATAAGTATAACCATAAACCCTTTTCTCTTTTCAAGAATCTTCTCTGGGAGTATTGTGAACCTTACTAGGAACTTTTCTGTGTACTTGCACTGAGGCAGGGTTTTCTTTCCACAGGCTGCCTTCCCCCCGTGCCTGGGAGTTTTCCCTGGCTATCTCTTATAACCAAGTAATTTATTACAAGCATTCTCCTTCTGGCCAGTAACAGGGCTTTGAATCCCTAGAACCCAAACTCAACATTTGCAAAACCATAACCTTCCCTTTCCCATTGAGAGAAAACTCTACCCTAGTCTCTTCTGTCCCTTAAGTCTTATTTTACCAGTGATATAATCTTCACCTATATCTTCTCTTGCTCAGATAATCGTGTTTGGTCAGCGACAACCCTCAATCCTGGAATCCCTGACAGTAGCAGTTCGTTTGGCAGTTGCACCTACAGAGGACCAGTTTCTTCAGCCTTCTAACACTACTAACACTCCTCACCATAGAATATTTTTTAAATAAAACATATTAATTATTTACAAGTCAAAGTATGTGTTTTATGGGACGATAGTTTGGGCCTGTGAAGGAGTGAAAAACAGTCCCCCCCCCCAGTACTCTGGTGCATTTGCAATTGTATTTGCATTTGTACGGTCTTCAGTTTGGGTATCCTGAATGCCCCCTGATGTGTCCATTTTCATCCTGTTTTGCCTCTGAAACTGAATGTCTCATCGTTCACAGGACCCAATTTCACCAGGATGACTTATTGTCCTTTCTCCTTAGCGTTTATATAAGATCATTGGTCCTTTTTCCATTTTCTTTAGCAGTAGCAAATCCCCACTTGCAAACATCCCTTTTCATCCTTTCCCTTAGGTCTACAAGGTCTATCCCCCCTTCAACTCCTTGATTTCTCCCTCCATGTTGTTAAGTATGGAGGTATTCTTTCCATTCCAAAGTCCCTTTTTTGTAATGAACATCAGTAGCCAAAGCAGATACTGTGTCCTTTTGTCCACTACTGTCAGTGCCATTCCCATCATTATACTGTGCCAAGTCAGCACTGTATACTCTTTGAGAAGCTGGTTTATGATATCCAGTCTCCCACTCTGCACTCTTCTTTGGCATAAGGTCCTGTGTTTCCTCAGCTCAGCACAGGCTCTGATGGCAGTGCGGGTTTCTGGTTAGTGATTGCCTGTAGAGGATCTTTCTCGCCGCAAGTCTTTTGTGAATTTCCATCAGTTGAGGTACTTTCGTTTATTGTCCACTTCCTTTGGTTGTGTTCTTTACCAGATTTCTCTGGGAATGCTTTATCTCCCTGATGACCAAATCCTCTCTCATATCTTTATTAAGAGATTTACGGTTGTTCCAGAATGCTGCTTTTCTGCTGGCCTGATGTTTCTGGCACCACTTGTCAGCTTGAGTGTCTGGGCACGGTCATTTCTCAGTCTGTGGTCCGGTGTCTGACTACTGGATCAAATGTCTCATCAGTATGGAGAACCACAGCCTGTTTAATTATGGGAACATAAGCATGAATGGGCTTTGTAATGCCTGGCATGGGTTACAGAATAGGGTGCAGTCCAGATTCAGGGGGAAGTTGGGTATATCTCTCCCTCTGTTTTCTAATGCTTGGTATGTCTGCTTCCTTGTTGATACTCTCTTACCTTCCCAAACGAAAATGACAACCATTTCCTGTAACACTCATCTGAGTCTAGGTTATATAAAGTACACCACTGCCAGGTATACCAAAACTAGTAGGATGTCTGCTTTTAACACCATCATTTTTCCTATGAGGGATAATGACCATGTTTCACGGAGACCCAGCTTAGAGTTCACCTTGGCTATTGTCCCCATCCAGTTTGGTGATTTGTTGTCTTGCCTCTAAATAAAAATACCCAGAATATCGAAGAGCTCTGTCATGTGCCTCAGACCTTCTGAGTCTGTGTTCTTGTCTCTCCTAACCATGGAGTATGCCTTTAGAGATAGCTATCCATGCTTCCTCCCATCAGCTTTCCTTCAAACAACCAATCCTTTGTAATCTCCAAGAAATTACTGTTACTCCAAATCAAACATTGTAGTATTTCCTTGGAGAACAAACTGTGGTTCCCTGCATATGATTTCCCTACTAAAACCCATAAACGCATATAACCTGAGACTCCTTTGATGAAGAGATTAACCTAACCAAGAAAGAGACTGTTCTATCTGCTCTGTTACAGGCGGTACACCTCAGATGATACATTTATATAACACTTCTACCAAGGGATATGTTTTCATTTAAAACCAAAGTCTACAAAGTTAATGCATACATGAGATCCCCACCTGAAGATCTCAAAAACAACTGATTTCAAAACATGATCACATAGAAAGAAGATAAGTTCACATCCAAATTCTTGGTTGTCACCAGTGTTTCCAAGTTTACTGTTGCATTGCTATTTGAGGAGTAATGCTATGAGTTCCTTCTGCGGGGCTGAGGTGAGTCCTTCACTTGATGCAATGTAAAGGAGTGATGCTTGACTGTTCATCCAGCTTCAATATTTCAAGGAAATTATGATGACTTCCAACAGAATCTACAACATTATTAACTGGTACATTTTTTATGCAATCAGATATATGTAAGATGACATGATGATGACAACTGGCAACTTTACACTTTATACTTTTTTCACAGTTTTTGACTGATGTACCATTGCTGAGAAGTCCCTGGACCAAGAGCACTCATACCTGTACTGTCCTTCCACAGTGATTGCAAACTCATTGGCAAGGATCAGCAAGTGGACTTGGTTTGCTCTGATTTGGTTGGGGAGCTGCTGTATGATGTTTCTCGACTTCATTCGTGGTGAAAAGCTGCAGGATCTGTCTTACCGACTATGGAGCAGTTTGTGAGCAGGAAGTCTACTTCTGTTGATGACATTGAGGACACAGAGACTGGTATGCATCTGGTCTGCAGTTACATATATTTTTGTCAGTGTCCCTCACAGTGTTGGTGGAGTTGTGTTCACATCTGCGTTCTGCCTGTGAGCTGTCCCAACTTCCATCTTACTTCAGGATCCTTGCCACTTGTTGTGTGGTAATTGCTATACCTCTACCACTTTATTCATGAATTTGTAAACTGCACTCTGGGTACAGCACCTCTTTAAGAAAATATTGATAAACTAATTTTTGGGAGGTCTGTCTGGCCAAAGTGTTGTGTCAGCTGTTCCGCAACATGGAAATAGTAATCTCTAAAGTGCTCCCAGAGTGAACACGAGTAGTGGAGCTGGTCCTCTGACCACTTATGTAGCCAATCCATTCTTTCTGCACCTGTCCAGGAGTGTCTGTCCTCTTGAATGGGATGAAAACAGAGTCGGTCCTCTTTGTCATTGAACTTCCCATTTACGAAGCATGTATCTTCGGAATGGTTTACAGATCAAGTTGTAGACTGTAGCTGTAGGAGTTACTCTGCAGTATTCTGTTTTTTCTTAACTCACAAAGAATGGGGAGATGGGATCATGTTGGAGTGAGTTGCTTTAGCATATCGACAGTCAAGGATAATGAGCAGTGGAGTTCTTCCTGCTCAGGTTGCAGTGTCACACACCAGGCTCTTTGACAGGGTTGTCTGTTCCAGTTTTGCATGCTGGAGTCTGAGCTGTGGGACCACTGGCACATGTTTGCAGCACCAGAGTGAAATATTGCTCTGGCTTCGTAGGTACAGCCTTGGGTGTAACACCATACATGGATAGGGTCATGGATAGTCAGAGTACTCAGATACCAGCACAGAATGAAGCATTATGTCTCCATGCAAAGGAACCAACTTGTACAATATGTATGACAATGACATGTCACAAACAGCCTTATGTGCCTTCTAACTGGCCTGTATTTACACAGTACAAATATAAACTTCCATAAGATGGAAGTAGCATTCCCTACAGTATTGAGTCACAAAGCAATCTTTGAAGCCATTTTCTACCACATCAAACAAAGGAAACTAAAACAAGTAATCTTTGCATTTTGTTAGTGGGACGCAATATCTTCTTCTGCTTTTACTGCCAATAGGGTAAATAATGAATAACAAATCACATTTTGGCTTCATAGTTTTATTTATATGGAATACCTTTGGTGAACATATTATGTGGAATTTTCTGTTAACAAATATAATTACAGCACAACATGGGCTGACAACTTTAGGGATTGTTCAATGCCTAACCATACAAATTCCAGTCAGATCCCCATAATCAGAGCAACCTACACATTAACTGAGACATACTTGGTTATCTAGAGCAATGGTTCCCAGCCCAAGTCCTGAGTGACCCCTGTGTCTGCTGGTGTTTAATCCAACTGGGCCCTTAATCACCAATGCGAAGTGATGGAATTGAAGTGCTTGATTGTGCTTTTTTTCTGCATTCGCATCTTGCCAGCAACATCTGCTTACAGATCTTCATGCAACCCCTCCTCGTTATTCCTATTAACAATTTTCTGCCATACTTCTGACTTAAACACTCTTAATAAGAGGTTAATTTAGTTTGCACAGACACCCTCGGCCTAAATATGAGAACCACTGTTATCACTTCTCTATTGGCCGCTCCAGTGCAGAACTTGCTATGACGTGACTCCTTAACCTGGTGACATTTCTCTGCTTTGGTCACCCAGACAGCAGAGGCAGGTTTTCTGCAGAATCTGCTGCAGTGGCTGCAGGAGAGTGGCTGGGTGGCGCTTATGACCAAAATACTGTAATGCAGAGACCTGGAGTGGTAACACCGCCCATCAGTGGGCTATTTTTGTTATACACCTGTATAGTATAGCAATACGTTGTTGACCTTGGCACAGTGAAAATAGATTTTTGCATAGTGTTTTTATACAATTAAAACATGATTTCCACCTGCCCAAAGCAGAGATTCTGAATATATTACTCAACAGGCTTTAATTTGTCACATGTGTTGAATGGACACACAGTATACATCAAAAAACATCCACAGTATTATCGGCATAAGTCAATAAACGTTTGTTTCTGGGGGGTTAAAATTGCTAAATCAAACTACCAAAAATATAAATCCATTTTAAACACTTTATCCAATATAGGGCATCATAAGGCACTATTGTTAAAAATGTGCTACTTACCCTCTCCTTAATACTATGCATTTTACCCTCTCCCCCCCCCCCCCCTTCCCTCAATGACCAGATATTCCTTAACTGGCACCAAAACGGGGTTGTGACGAGTCAGGATCTGTTTGAAAATAGCATTTTTATGTAATTTCAACAACTAAGAAATGTAATCTAACCCAATTACACTTTTTCAATATTTACAACTAAGGCACTTTATACAGTATGTGCCCAGTTTACCCAGTACCCACTATTCATTATTTCTTTCATTACATTGTCTATCCTTGTCCTTAGTTAAAACTTTGTGGGAACAAGACCTGGACACAGTCAAAAGGACCAGTGGGTGGTCCATTTTAGGACATGTTCACTCTTCCTCCATCTAAGCCAGGCAAGGTCTCATACAGGACAATTCCGGATCACCCAGACAGCATCTTGCATCTCCAGCAACCTTATTTACTGTATCTCTTGCAGTAAATCCCCAGCCATCTACATTGGAGAAACAGGAAGGAGACTCGGAGACCGCTTCAGAGAACACGTCAGGGCTGTGAAGATTAAAGATCTCTCCAAGCCCATTGTTTCTCATTTCACCTCTGACGGCCACGACCACTCTAATCTCTCCGTCTGTGTTCTCAAAGACGGTTTTCCGAACTCATACATCAGAAAGACCACCGAAACTAAAATTATTCTGCAGCTAGGATCACACATTCTCACTTCCTTTAACGACAGACTACTGTTCTTTTAAATTTTCTCCATTCATTGGAAGTTTCATTTCACACCTCTCTGCACCCATTCTGACTTCACACCTCTTGATTGGCCTCTCTTTCTGTCCCCTGCTCCCGCCTCTCACTCGTCCTCCCAACCTTTGTTCTCCCGCTACTTTACCTTTGCCTACGGCCCTGTCTCTCTCACACCTGAAGAAGGCTCCACGGCCGAAACGTTGTGTTCTCTTTCTTCTTTTTTTCAGCATGGAATAAACCTATTACTTGTTCCTCTGCAGCCTACGCATACTGACGCAGCTACACACCTGAACTACTAAGGTCTCATACAGTTTAAAATGATACACCACTTACATACTGTTTGTCTAAACTAAAGTGGGCACAACATGACGGATGTGGGCAAGCTCCTGCCACTCTGATACATATGTTTTGGTCTTGTCCTAAGTTGGTTCAATTATCTCCAAAATTCAGCAGCCAGAATCCTGACCAGGTCTAGTGCAAGTGTTCACATTACTCCTATCCTGGAGTCCTTGCACTGGCTTCCAGTCAAATTCCGTGTAGACTTCAAAATCCTCATGCTCACCTATAAGGCTCTGCATGGCTTGGCACCTCAATACCTGTCTGAACTATTATTGCCCTACTCCCCACCTCAGAACCTCCGCTCTTCAAATTCTGCCCTCCTTACTGACCCCCAAGCCCGTCTACATTGTATGGATGACAGGGCCTTCTCCTGTTATGCCCCCAAGCTCTGGAACTCTTTGCCCAAGGATATCAGAGAGTCACCTTCTCTAAACTCCTTCAAATCCAGACTCAAAATCCTTTTTTTCAGAAAAGCCTTTACTTAACTGGTTCCATTCTTCACCCCTCTGCTCTTCTTAGTACCACCATCCGCGGTCTCCTCTATTGTTATTGTTGTAGTGTTGTAATTGTATATTGTAATTGTGTCTTATCTTGTGTATTCTTCTTATTTATTGTTGTATTCTTCTTATTTATTGTTATTGTCATCCTGTAAAGTGCTTTGAGAAGCCACCTTTAAAGGCACTATATAAAATAAAGTTTATTATTATATTATTATTCTGGTCCTCCATTTTTTAAACTTCCTCTCATATTATCCAATTTGAAATTGAACCCACTTCTTTTATTGCTGTTTTTGGTGTACCAACCTCACCCTCTCAAAACTACAATCTGACAGCGTGGATTTTGCAATTATGCTCTTTTTTTGCGTTCTCTGTCTCTTTCTCCTTTGTTTGACTTCTTTTTGTAAGGGAAGATGTGGGAATTCGGAAATGCTGTACTTTTTCTTTTCATAAATTATTCTCAGTTTAACATACTATGTTCTTTCTGCATCATGTATTTTTTGGTTTAAGAAACAATAAACATACTTGTAAAACATTACTACTTGTTGAAAGGAAAGGAAACTATAAGATAAGATGCAAAGGAACAAGTAATAGGTTTATTCCATGCTGAAAAAAAGAAGAAAGAGAACACAACGTTTCGGCCGTGGAGCCTTCTTCAGGTGTGAGCTCACCTGAACTATAAGATAAGATTACTGACATAAGACAGGACCTCTCTCAGGACTGGAAACCAGTCCATCACAGAGCACTCATGTGCAAGCACACGGGATGAAATAAAACAACGCCTAAGCTAGTCTGAGTATCTTTGTTAGGTGGGAAGAAACAGAAGCATTGAGAGGAATCCCACCTGAACAGGGCATTCATACTTTACATGGAGTGAGAATCAGGCCAGACGTGAACCCCAGACCCAGGAATTGTAGGGAAACAAGCCAACAACTCTAACTCCACACCACTAAAATGTGTTAGCACTTCTTATTGTATTTCCATGATTGTATAATTGCTTTTAATTAACTGCCTATTTTGTTATTTACATATCATATCATAATATATCATACATGTTTTATATACATGTATTATTAATGGACATTTTAAACGGAACAATGTGGATATCAAAAGATTTTTTAAGCCTTTCCATCCAGCTTATAAACAATCTTAAACATACTCACAAAACCAATATTCAGCGCTTTTTGTTTTAAGAATTTTCTTTTAATCAAGCGAGGTCCCTTTAAACGTATTCTGTGCTGATCTTGGAAAATTAAAACCTCACAACTTCTTGATTGGGATAGAAACCATAGAGTTTGTATATCAATCCCGTACTGTATTTTATTTCACTTAAATATTTTCTGCGTTTTCCTGTATAGACGTTTTATTAATATTTACCGGGCGAAACATTCTAACATTGATACAATCTGAGAGAAAGAAGGTCACTAACTGAGAGAATGAGACGTCTTCCACCTAATACAGTATATTGTACTTTATGTCTATGATCCAAAGATTTTCCAAACATTTGTTTGAAAATTACCTCCGCAGAGACCAATCAAAATGCAGCTATTTGACACGTGTTCTTCCTGGGTCAAAGTTTATTTTAGCTTCAACCAATGAGGTTATGGCATACTCGCCATTGCTGATTTCCTATTATTTCTGATTACAAGATAAACAAAGCCTCTTCAGTGAGTATAATTACTGTAGTTTTTTTTAAAAAAGGTTAACCTGTATTAATCTGATGCGTAAGCGAAGAAGTGAACTTAGGCTAGTTTGTTTGAAAAAACACAAAGTTTCAAAACGGGTGGTTAGGACCAAACTCATTTAGGAACAGTATCCCTTTAGTTGACTGTTTTAAAATAATCTTTCAGTTTTTATCAAGTAGCGACTTAAAAAAACCTTTACGACAGAAAACAAAATTGTGTTATTTTAATATTAGTTATTTTAATAAACTGTTTTAAATTACACAATAGTAAAATATTTTTCTTGGGTTGTAATCAAGCTATAACACCGCGGTGCCACGCTGTTTCTTCAGTAATCGTCTTTTTACGTTACGGTTACAAGTAATATTTGCTTCACATTTTGTTCTACAGCAACAAGCTTTTTGAAGTTGAAGCGATGCTTGTGTATCTCCATCCTCCATATTCTTTTCGTTTTCTTCCGTACGACAGGTGGCGTAGTCGGACTTTTATTAAGCTACATTATTTTTGTTGGAAGTAGGAAACGGTCATGTTTTGCTCAGAAGCAGAGTCTCGTGAAGTATTTTAGGTGATGCTATTCTTTGAAACTCGGAATAAATAACTGTATAGTAATGCATTTATATGTGCCGCTGATATTTATGTTATTTGTTCAGTTTAAAAGTCAGTTGGGGATGTAATCCAGAGTGTTGTCCATTTAAAACATTTAATTTTAAATAATGTATTTACTCGTGTGCGCTAACACTTAAAAAAATATGTTTGTAAGCTATACAAATTAACAATTGACCCCTATACTTTAGATCAGAAAGCACTGCTCAACTGGCAAATGCATCTTGTAATGGCGACGTTTTTTTAAATTAAAAGATTTTTTTTATTTCTGTAGCGGAGCCAAGAGGTAACCTCCAATTTGCCTTGAATGAAAGCGTGAGCGGAAGAGAAAGGTGAGAGCATTGTATATTCTAAGTTAGAACAGTTGAATTGGGTAGATGAGCCTTGGTGATCTTCTGGATCACTACAGTTGATCAGTGTGCAGGAGCAGTCAAGGGTCTGGTGAGTGGTTTGGGGTTCATATCCTGGGTGCTGGACTGTTTTATTCAGTGATGTGTACAGAGACACTGGAAGTATCTCTGGGGAGAATCTCCCTTAATACAACACCTTTGGTGTGAATTGTCTATGGTTACCAGATTGAAGGTGGTAACCTTATTGCTCAGCAATGCATCAGTCAAGTCCCTGCACCAAAAGCTTTGCAGTTTCTGCAGACCAGTCCAGAATCATCATTGTTTCACGGACTCAATCCAACAGGTATCTTTGCCTTAAATCGTTTGCAGCTTGAGTCCAGTAGTTCAAGTAGGTAGCTGCGTCAGCATGTGTAGGCTGCAAAAGAACAGTAAAGGTTTATTCCATACTGAAGAGACTTTTCTTCTGTTTTCAGCATGGAATAAACCTTTACTTGTTAATTTGATCCAGTTGTGCAATAAAAACAGAACAGAGCTGCTGAAGTGCAAAGCACACAGTGAGTCTAAATAAGTATAATTAATGGATCTTGTTACATTACTGCCCATGTTATGGAATTTATTTGTACCTGAACCCAATAATGAGGCAGAGAAGCAGCTATTTTGTTCATTAGGATCCCACATGTCATGAGGGTCTGTAGACTCTACAGCCTCACAGGACCAGCGCTGAGCCTCACTGGTTTGTCTAAATCCAGTTTACCTATGTATAGGATGATCATTAAGCAAGGCATAGCTTTGCTTAATTTACTTAACAGTTTACTCAGCAGTGTTGAGTAAATGATTTCAATCAGATGGCATTACTTCTGTTGAAACACCTTATAAGCCAAAAAAACAATCTTATTGACTTGTTTTTTTCTATATTTTTTTCAGCTTTAGAAAAATGTGAGCACTGCTCAGTAGAAAGATAATTCTTCTTGGATTTTGGGGGAGGGGGGACCCCCGACTCGTAATCTGACCACATCCCCTTGAGTTTTTTAATTTGCATTTAAGGAGAGTCTGTCCCTCCCACCCCACCCTCCACGGAAAAGGATTGGCTGTGAATTTAACACCTGCAGCCTGGCATCTGGGACAGTTGAATAGAAAACCAGTTAAGATGTGTTCCAGCCCTGCAGATATTGTTCCCAAGCACGGTGGCAGTGGATGTCCTTCCAGTGATGTAATAGATGTAGGGGACAGGAGGCTCTTCATTGACAGAATGCAGATCCAGATCTCGGTAGAAGCAGAGGTGAAAACCATTCCTCTAAAAGCCCTGCCTCCTTCCTTCATTAAGAGGATGGGTCTGTCCTTTAGAAGTGTCCAGGACCAGACGGGAGATCCAGACCCGATAGTGCTGTGCATTTCTCCAGTCCGCGCTATGGAAGCAGAGGAATTTGGCAAACAGTCTCAAGCCGTCGACAAGAACGCAGCTGGCTGTGGACTCGAGGGTGACTGTAAGCGGAGCACATGCCTGCTTCCAGTTAAAACCTCCAATCTGATGGCTTTTAAAGTCCTGAAGAACCTCTATGACAACCAGAGCTCTGATGCCATTGACCCGCTTAAGGAGATTCTGAAATCGTGCGGCGCTGCCTGTGTCCCCCAGGGCAAAACGTTCCGGTTCAAGCAGGATGCGCTGATCATCCACAACAGAAAGGTGTACCTGTTCATTAACAAGGCAAAGGGGGTGCAGGAGAAACTGCAACTCAGGAACCCTTCGCAGGCAGGGCCCATGCCGAGCTGTGCTCCAGAATCCACCCATCCTGTTACTGCCCAGAAGAGTCTCTCCGTTTCCCCCACCAGTGAGACACAGCCTGGTCCAGTGTGCACCACCCCTCAAAGTTGCTCTGGATCCCCGAAGCAGGTTATCTTGAGCTACTTGTCTTCCTTTCTGTATTCATGTGTTTTGAATTCTGTAGTCATTTTAGTTAAGTAGGCTGGCGAGTCAGTCCCATAATCTCTTCAGATGCTTCTCAGGCCTGCGTTGAAAAAGGCACTTCTTAATCTTTCAGTGGTTTACCTCCAGTTCAAACACGTCACAGTCTGCTTCTTTTTTAAGTTTGTCACTGCTTTGTGCATTTTACAGAAGTACATCTGTTAAAAAAGTTTCAATTGCAGATTGACACTAAAAGTCAAGTACTGTCTTGACATCTTAAACATTTCAGTTTCAAAGTATACTCTTCACTTTTTCCTACCTGCAGTTTCTGCACTATCTTTAAACACAGCATACAGAGTAAGCAAATAAGTGTTTGCAACCACTCTCACCTTGAAGTGAGTGAATAAGATATTGAAGGAAATTTGTGTCTGAAATCCCTTGATTTTAAAATCGAGTGACAGACTTTTGCATTTTATGTTTGGTGAGACAACTGACACGCTGTAAGTTTCTGTTTGTATAATCTGAGTAAATCTTTAATGCTGTTTGTCACTGCTGAAGCTCTAAATGATATTGATTATATGGGACTGTCTTGTTGCAGGGCTTGTCCAGTGTCTCTAGTGCCCCCGTAAAAGAGCACGCCAAGCCCTTTGACATCAGGGTTTTGAAGAAGAGGTTTGGAGTTTCCCAGGAACTGCAGGTTACAGTCGCCAGGCTTCCTAATAAGAACTTGCGGGGCCCAATAAAAGAACAGAGCACCTCCTCTGACGCGGGAAAGGGTGGTGTGCAGCAATGTGAGCTACTGGATCCGTGCCATGTAGAGGTAGGTGTGATAGCTTTGTGTTTATACCCCTCTCACCCCCAGCCCCAAATATCAGATCACCAAGTATCCAAGCCATCTGACATTCTGTAGCTGTGTGAGCCCTGGAAAACCTTATGGCAGATTTATCTTCAGTAGGAGTAGTTTATTTCTCAGTGTCATTACAGATTACCTGTTACCTGGCAAACCTAAGAGGTTTCAAAACAGGGTATGTCACACAGTCATTTCTCCATATCTTCACAGTTTCTTTAATCATCTTAGCACCAACAGTGCCTACATCAGGACCTCACTAGACTAGGACGTGTTTTTTTCTTTTAAATCTCACTGGTTGTAATCACTTGATAAACTGAGGGATCCTTTTGCTGATTCTCCTTGCATCCCAGTCAGATTGGCCTGGGTGAGACAGCTGGACATTCCACTCCAAAAGAGTGCTTTTCCAGGCTCACCCCCCTGGGAGCCTGACCTCCCTCATCCGAGAAAGAATCAGAAGGCTTCTCCTTTTTTTACATCAGGTTGTGTTGTGTTATAGTCAGCATAAGATAAATTAAGACAGGGAGGGTGAGTATTTTAAATAAACTTGGTCTTGGTTGCTTGGGAATATTTGGACAGTTTCTTATGGAGAATTAAGCTGTTACTTTCTAGACTAGAATTACTGTATTTCGAAGGTGAGTGGATTTCCACTTCTGGCAGTTTGTTTATTGTATTCTAGCAGTCTTAATTTAAAAAAATCTTATTTATATATCCCAGTGACACTCTGAAACAGCCATAGTTTTGTGCTTTTGAGCTGGCTTTGTGCACATCTTTGAAAATCTAATACTGTTAATTGTAATGGAGCTCTTTCCTAGTTAATAATTTGTCAGTAGCACAAAAGAGCAAAATTCAGGTATGATGATGAGTATTTTGCAGTAAAAATGCAGGGCTGAACACTGCACTGGGCCAAAGACATCAAGTGTGCTGTCTTCTGTTTCCCATTAGTGCTTATTAAGTTCAGAGTATCTGGTATTATTTAACAGTGGAGCATATAACCATGTTGGGGAAATGGAACTGGTTATCACTGAGCATGAAATTCAGACAATGGTAATATACACAGTTGCACCTAATTGTGTTGTTGGAACAGCTAACTTGCTTTGAACTGAAAGCTTGTCATTAAAGAAAGACAAAACAGAAACTGGTCTGTACACCCCTAGTACATACTGTAGTGTGGATGGCTATTTTGTGTGTTGAAAAATCCTGATTTATGTCAAGTTTACTGTATAAGCACACCCGTTATTAAATGCCAGTGCCCTGTAAGAATTTATGATCAGGAGAAGTGTCTTGCTTGAAAGTCTGTTGTCTTGATATTAAAAGGGGAAGAGTTTGAGCAACGCCTCAGATTCCGTTCTCTTTACCAGAGCCAGAGCCCGGATGCTGAAGAACCTACTGCAACCGAGGCGCTGGAGGCTGACGAAGTGGAGCAGAGCGCAGTGGACGATGCTGCGGAACAGGCCAGCAGTGAGGATTTGGACGATGAACCTCCTTCCAAAAAATCCAAACTGGACTCGGAAGGCCAGGAGACCTGCTTCCCTGACCCTGAGCCCCGGGAGGCAGGGCCTCTTTTGGCTGAGCAGGCAGGGGGAGACGGAGTGCAGGAAAGCGAAGTGGGGCTGGACTTCTCCTTGTCCGACCTGGGGTTCACCACGGTGTTTGATTTTGACCAGTCCGTGCGGGATGAGAAAATCAGTCGCATCAAAGCCCTGCTGAAAGAGAAGGAGGCCGCGCTGAACAGACTGAAGAAGCCAGATTCTTTGCCGTGATCTGACCTTTGTGCAGCCAAGGAGACTTTCCTCATGTGTATATAATCGCAGAGAAGCTATTGAGATCCTAACTTATTTTTGCCTTTGTAATCTCTGCGTGAATTTAATATACACTTCAGATTCCTTCGTTAACCTAAAGACTGAATACAACATGGACAACTTTGAAAAACATATAGGTTTAGTACAGAAGGCTAGCTGACGAAGCTATAGTTTGTCCTGATATTAATTAGCAATGTTTTTTTTTCTTTCTAAGTTTTTTATTTTCTCTTCAAAGAATGTACAGTAAATGAACATAGTTAAACAGCGCAGCTCAGGCAGTATCTGCATCGTAAGGGTTTTTTTACCCATATTGTCAACAGCATTCTTTTGTAAATATTTAAAAACTGGTGTTTAAGACGTGGCATATTTGTCTGCGGCTGCTAGCCCAGATCAGATGCTGTATTCACTGAGTTTTAAGTCTGTTTTCAGTTCTTTATTTTGGTGTTAAAATAGTCAGTTTTGTTTAAAATCAAAATTTAAGTGGAAAAAAAAATTGTTCCAAACTTTTTTCTCACTTTTGAAATTAAAAAGAACCACTTCTTCACAGGCAGTTAATAAAATTAAACGGCTATTTCATGAAAACTATTTTTCCTCAGATACACATTTTTGAAGCATTATGTGATGTGAATGTGAACAGATGTCAAACCCATGTTCTAAAAAAAAAGTAGTATCTAACTTGGTCCTGGAGGCACAGTTCTTAAATGCCCTAAGTCAACTCATTTTTTATCTAATTGGACCAATTTAAGTTTGAGATCAACTTCAGAAGCAGCAGCCCTCCACAGACCAGGACTAGAGACCCCTGTAATTTGTCATCGTAGAGAAATTGCTATAATTTGAACTGTTTCTGGTTTGTTTTTTTTCATCGATCACTTCAGTATCAGTAAGCTGTTTACCATGGTGAAGGTCACGACAAAGCCAGAGCCCGTCCCAGAAGATTAGTGCTCAAGGCAGGGCTCAGAGTACACAACTGCTCTCCCCTGGATGTGTGCCAGTCCATCGCAAGGCCACAGAGAAAGACAATAGCAAATGAAACCTAGGAAACAGGAGCACCTGGTGAAAACCCACATTCCTGCTAGTTGGGGCACCTATCTGGCATTTATATGTGGTGTAGTTCACTAAAGAAGTTTGTGAAATGTCCTTAAGCACTGGACATTTGTGTCCTATTTCCAGTCCTGTTCAATTGTTAACTGTGTTTCCCTCTGTGTTCAGTCTTGTTCCTTGAACATATACCAAAGTATATGCAATGACCACAATAATCTCTCCATCTGTGTTCTTAAAGATGGTTTTTCGAGCTCATACATCAGAAAGATTACAGAAACCAAAATTATCCTGCAGCTAGGATCACACCTTCCCCCTTCTCTAAGTTTCATTTCACACCTCTCTACACCTATTCTCACTTCACACCTCTTGATTGGCCTCTCTTTCTGTCCCCTGCTCCCGCCTCTCACTCCTCCTCTCTCCCAGCCTTTGTTCTCCCGCTACATTACCTTTGCCTACTGCCCTGTCTCTCTCACACCTGAAGAAGGCTCCAGGGCCGAAACGTTGTGTTTTCTTTCTTCTTTTTTTCAGCATGGAATAAACCTATTGTTCCTTTGCAGCCTACGCATGCTGACGCAGCTACCCACCTGAACTACCGAAGTATGTCCATATGCCTTGACATTTCTAGCTGGAACAGAGCTAGAGTTTCTCAGTCTTTAACTGTGGTGTAACTGGTGGCTTTGAAATTAGCTTCAAATTAGCTTAGCAAAATTCTGTAGCTATACACTAGCCGGACGTGCTTAGGACTCCAAAGCTATATCTTTGCCATTGCCAGCTGTTTCTGCAATATCTGACAGGCTCCTGTGAGGGTTGATTTTTACAGTGCCCTTTTGTTAGGTGTGTGGCTTGGTCGCTATAATAATGTTGTCATTAAACTAGGTGGTGATGTTCCATTAAACCGTTCTCCGGTCAAACACATTACCTTGAAAGTCTTGCCAGAAATTGAAAATGTATTTTTTATGAGGAACTTTATGAGAAATTCTAAATATCATGTGTTCTCTCTAAGGATTACTGCTGTGGCTTGTTCAAAGAACTCTTTCATTAATTAAGCAAAAATGGACTTTTCCTAAATTCACCTTGTCTATCCCCTAGATTCCTAGAAGTCAAGACCGATGATCAGTAAACTGTATTGGTTAGAAAGTATCTGGTTTCATGTTTGCTTGTTCTTTCTGCAAAGGCCCTGTAGTGTAAACTACACAACATTAATTATCCTGCAGCAATGAGCAAAAAAAGGAAATGACCTCCTTGAGATCCTTTTTATTTTCTCATGAAATGAGCTAAACCAGGGGTTCCCAGTCATGGTCCTGAGGATCCACACATTTGCTGGCTTTTATTCCTGCCAAAACATTTAACTGTATCCTTATTGAAACTGCCAGCGTGCTTGATTGGAAGGCACTTTTGTACTCGAGTTAGTTTTAAATACTGCAGTTTAAAGGTCCTATGTTTAGGAACTGATGAATCAAAATAAATTCAAAACACCTCTAGTATTAGGTCAGTTTGAGGTTAAATTATGTAATGGGGAGCTCAGCTGGAAGAAAAACCAGGTGTAACTTCGGCTCCAGAGCTGGGAATTCCTGTGTTAGACAAACCTTTTTCAAATGGTAATGATACATTTTTGTGTTGGTCACTCAATAGGCAATAACAGAAGTTTGGAACCACGGTAAGTTTCAAGACATTTGTTAAATGCGTTGTCTTTTAGATGCAGAGGAGTCAGCCGCTTGCAGCATTGTATTCCAGTCTTCTCTAATATCGTGGTAACGATGAAGGTGATGTCGTTTCTTTCTCTAGGTGTGATCACCCGGTGTCTGTTCTTATCTTCGGTTCCCCAGAGAGAGCTGCCGTTTGTCTGCGGCTCTGAATGATTGTCGTCGAAGATGAAAGCAGTGCTGTATTGAATCGTCCACATCTCATTGTTATCTGGTGTTTTCTGTACCCGGTGTTACAATGACCTTGTTATGTAGTCAATCAATCAAGGAACATCTAAATGATGGCTACCTTTTGTAAGAAAATGATAGTCGTTGCAGAGCTCATCACTGTTAACTTTGACTTAATCTCTACAGATTTGCGTCCTAAACTGTGCATTCAAACATTCAAACTGCTAATCTTTCCAGGGTTAAAGTTCAGTACCTCCATTCAATTCCACCCCTCCGCCCTTTCAGTTTGAAACAGGCCTTAGTTTCTTTTGTGCATCTGAGTGGTGCAGCAGTTTATTTTTCAACCAACCAGAAATTTCAAAACAACATGCGTCTGCAGCTATATGTTTTATGAAGTACTGAACACTGAGCAGATGTTTCACTGTATCTCTTTACAGATGATATAGGTGGTGCTATTTGCATGAAATAAATCCACAGGTACCAAGTAGCAAAATTAATGATCGCATTCCTAATCCTAAAGATGTTTCTATTGTGATTCAGAGGGACCACTTCATTGTCTGAATTGATGTGTCACAACATAAGAAAGCATACCAACAAGAGGGGGCATTTGATCCATTTTTATCATGTGGTCACTAGCTCATTCTTCTAATGCTGTTTTTCAGCCTTTTCTTGAAGGAATTCAGGAGTCTGCTTCAACAACATGACTGAGTAGTTTGCACCAGATTTATCCAATCTTTTGTGTGAAAGTGTTTCAGCATTTCAGCCCTAAATGTGCCTCATCTAAGTTTCCCTTGTGTTTGCAAGTCAAGATCAATAAAGTTGTCTTACAGCTTCCTCTAAAGAGATTCAGTTCCTTTGACCTGTCCATACAAAGCATGTAAATAACCTTGTTGCCTTTCTATGGACTGAATCTAGAGCAGTAATGTCCTTTTTATAGCCACAATAACTGTTCTAAAAGAGGCCTTACCAATGTTCTGTTCTGACTGCAGTAACTTGAATTTGTACTGTTCACAGTTAGTTATCATTAATTTCTACATTACATTTAATTTGCCAGGTACATTCAGGAATGCCTTTGTTGCTTTTAAGGTGTTTGCTGTTTCGCCTGTTTTAGTGTCAGTTGACAATTTGTGGCAGAACATCAGTGTAAATCAGAAATGTTTTACCTCTCAGGAAAAGATGAAAAGGGCTTTTGAGACGCAAATGTCTGTAAGAGCCTTACGTCTCAAACTTGTGTTCCAGGTTTAAAAAAATAGTTTTCTTTGTTAAACATCCCTCCACCACCCCCATTGTTCTTGTCAATGCAGCAGCCTGTTATCACACATCGCAGTGACAGGGGGCTGTTAAACTGCCTTTTTCTCATACCCAGACTCTTTCTGTGGAAAATAATAAACCCCTCACAACATGCAAGCATCGTGGGGTGTTGTCTGTGCCTCCTCAGGTCCCATATTTTCTGTAACCCAAGTTAAAGAACACAATTGTTCTTTTTCAGTGTTGCAGGCCAGGCTGCCAAAATTCAGTCCAGACAAGGGGTAATTCCTCCATAATAACATTAACAACAAGCAAAGGGAGGCTTACTTTACGAAAAGCAAACACACACAACACAGAAATGCCACAAGGCCTGTATCACTGGAGTTTACAGCCCCTTGGGTTAGTCATCTCTCAGAAAGCACTGCCAAGACATGCTTGACCCCATGCAGGTTGGAAGCAAATGGGCACCAAGCTGCAGATGAAGGAGATGAGTTAAACCACAACCCGGAGGCCGAGCTCAGTTTAATACAGACATTCTGACATGGAGATAGATTGAGAGTTGGAATGCAAAACAAAGAGAAATGTTAAAAAAATGTTAAAAAAAGTCATCTCTTTGTGTACATAGAAATGATTGGTTGTTACATTGTCTTTTTTTTTATTCTTGTGAACAAGCAAAATAACCCTGCTGGGAGGGTACAGTTTGCTCAGGCCCTTCCCCTTCTGCTTAAAAGCTCCAGGACAGCCTGAGTGCTCTCAGCTCTCAGTGTCCTGATCTTCTGCTGGGGAGGAGACAGGAGTGAACAGAATGAAGTCTTCAGGGCATGTCTCCAAACCAGTCTGCATGGCATCCTCCTCCACAGGGCAACGTGCACTGAAGGTAGATCTCTTTTGCTGTTTGCCTTTTTCCTCCCCCCTCCTCCTTCTATCTTTCTATCAGCCATTGCTGACAAATGGCATTTGGTCAGGTTCCTGTCAGCTTTTTGATGGGCTGCAGTGTTTATTTATTGTCCTGCAGTGCTGTGGTTTGCAAGTGAAGCCACATCCTGTGGTCACAGTCAGCTTTTTGAGGTTACCCAAGCCTCTGTGGGTTTGAGTGCGTGTGGCTGATGGAATTCTTTTTAGTGCAGAACAGTCCTGCTTCTAAATTGCAAGAACTCCTGTAAGGAATAAGATGGCAGCATACCAGGACACTTCTAAGTCTTGTCCATGCCTAAAAAATGTATGCATTAAGAAAATATTCATTAGGGTAAATATATAGGGATAGAGCTCATACCTTGCATAGCATCAATATTTGGTTAATGTGCACAGTTCAACACATGACATCTTGAGCAGCTTATGACTTTAGCTTTCCAGTACGTAAGATCACAGACACATTTATAAAAAAAAAATGATGTGCTTGTAAGTCTAACACACAGGTCTTAAAACACAGTTCTAAAACTTCTTGTACAGTTTTATAACAGTGATAATTATTTACATGTGTTTATTTCTTACATTTGGAGGAAAAAAAAACATTACAAGTCTTCCAGCTGAATTCCTTGTCAACAGTGTTCAAATTGCTTGGCAGTTATACACTACAAGGCTGAGCTGATAGAAAGCTGTTCATATTCACAATCTGTCTGTTTCTTACAACCAAGGAAGATGAGCCAAAACATGTTGCCAACAAAGTTATTTGACAATTGCTTGCAAAAGACTCATACGAACAATATATGCTTCAAAGACGCAGCGCTCTCTTGATGATAAGAGAATGAAGTCTGACACACAGTGAAGAATGATGTACTGTATGTCATATGAACTGCAGATGTGCTGTGAGCTGCATGCACTCTCAGCAAAGGACAGAAATTTGCATGTGCTTTGCATGAAACAAGAAAAGGCAAGATTCTGGCAACTTAGAATCCGCTTTTCTCCAAAAAGTAATTCATGTATGTTGTATGTGTATATATTTGTGTGTATGTTTTTGAGCTTAAAGAAAAAAGGGCATTGTTCAGTTTTTTTGGGTGATAAGGACAGATGATTAGCACATTTCATGCTCTACAAGAATGTAGAGTTGCTTACCTAGGACTGTTTGAATACATAGAATGCTGGTTTTTTGGATAAAACCGTAGTGAAACCAGTTGGGACACGTCTCTGTCCACTCAGCGCAGTCACTGGTTTTGTCTGGAAGAAGAATTGTGGAAACTGAATTCTGATTCATTCTTTTATCTGTGCAAGTGTGGCCCTGGTTAACTCAGTCAATTTCCATACTTCTAATTTTCTTGTCTGCCCCATTTATAATGAAATAGATATTTATATTGCAGCTTGCTATTCCTGACGGTTTTTATCTGGTTAACCAACTTATCTCCCTCTACCATGCATTTCATAAACACCTAGTTCAACATGGGCTTTGAGCATGCTGAAATAACTAGGCATATTGAGAGGAGTTTTTATTGACAACTATAACTGGAAGTTCATTGTTGGAAAAAGTAGTCTTGCAAAAACCTTTTTTTTTGTCTTCTGATCACTTTTGCAATGTGGAGATCACCCATGTTTAAAACTACAAGACCCTGTTCTCAACATGTTCTAAGAATATAAGAATGGTTACAGATCTAAGGAGGCCATCTGCTCCATTAACCCCCTTTGGGTACTCAGTAGTTCATTGATCCAAGGATCTCCTCCCATCATTTCTTAAAAGAATCCAGGGTATGGACTTCAGTAGCTTGTTCCATACCCCCTCACCTCTTTGTGTAAAGTGCTTCTTGTTCTCAGTTTTAGGTCAAGGTCTCAGGTCTGGGTTTTAGGTCACATATATTTCTTACCTAAGTGAATTTCTTGTCAGGTCCTGCAGTATGATGTTACTCTGTCAGATTATGGAATGATATTAGTGTTATAACAACTGGTAGGTGAAAAATTAGATTTTGCAAGCAGGGAGACATTTTTAACAAGCTCTTTCTCCATGCAACGAAATCTCGGGCTTTTGAGCTTCTGTTGGTCAGTAACCTGCAACAAGGCATCCACTCAACAGTGTTCAGAAGCGATGCACTGTGCACTGATGCTGTCAGGTTATGCAGGGAACTGAGACTTGGTAGTCAGTGGGTGGTGAGTGCATGGTTTTTGAATTTCTCTGCGTTTGTCCTCGCATTCAGCAAACATTTCTGGAAGCATTTGAAGTTTCCTTAGCCCAGGCCCACCAACAATATATGGACCTAAGTTTCAATATCCATTACTTATCTTTATTTCCCATCTTAACGAATTACACCAGACAGATAATTGCACAGGTAAGTCTAACACATAGGGTATCCAGACTAAGAATAACATACCGTTCTCATAGACTCAGAAGGTGCTGCATCTTGATTTAGAGGGATTATTCAGTGTTGTTTGATGTATGGAATCAGGCAGTGTGATGGCTGTAAGTGAAAAGTTTCCATAGCCTGCTGGTGATTTTAAGCCCTTCACTTTCACCAAGGTTTTGTAAACCAAAATGTACAGGTCATATATTTATAATTGATATATATTGCATTTGTTGTTTATCCTGTGACTTGATATTTTCATTTCAGTCAATGGAGCATGATAGGTTTGTAGGTAAAAGTAACCAAACACATGTGGCAAATGTGTAGATATGTATCTGTGTACATATTTATTTAATAGACCTATCAAATATTTTGTTTGTGTGAAAGTGTTTGATTTCTGGCATTACTCATGCAATACTAAATAATCATTAGGTATAGCTGTAATTTAGCCTGCAATTATAAATGGTCAGGAAAATCCCTCAGATGGAGCCAAAAACTGTGCTCTTTGGTTTGCTAATGACCACAACTGGTTTCATTTTATTTTGCTCTGACTAGTACTCCAATTTCTTCAAGGGCCACATAATTCCCAGCCTCGTTAGCTGTGAGTCCCTGGTGAAATTCAGGGGCAGCCGTGCAGTTTAATAAGGTTTATAAACTCTGCTGAACCTTATTATTCACAGAGCTGGAAAGGACTATAGTCTGTCTTGGGTGTCAGATATTTTAATGGTCTACTTAACTTCACTGGGGGGTTTGAGAGAGAGCGAGTCAAAGCCAAGGAGAGTGAGCAATTGTTCGGTCATTAACTATTTAATTAGTTTTGATTCCTAAATGCGATAGTTACGTCTACCTCTCTCTTTCTTCCCCACTATTACAGGAAAATGTGCTAATTAAATTGATATGACCGATTTCACACAGGAACAGAATGTCTAGAAACCTTTTTATTTCACCTCATATGAATTTTGAAATGAGATAACAGATAACATTCAGTCTCTGCAGACATTGTTTATAATGCTGCACAATTAATTTAGTTTGTTTTTAGATTATATGTTTGTAAATATTCCATTTTGTTTAGTATGTGTTTAATCAGCACAATGTGTGTTGCTGCCTTTGTATCTGTGTAGCAGCATTCAAACAGACTCGCTGTCCATGATTTCACAGTCCTTTGGAAGGCAACATTTAAAGCACCAGACACAACAACAAAGTAAACTTGTACACAAAGAAATGTGGTACAAGTGTTGAACTGCACAAGGGAACTGTAATTCAAGTCAGTGTTCATCAGTCTTTCTCTTTGTGCTTTGATAGCAATTCCTACCAGGCAAGTCTGTCCAGATTTGTGGAGTTAATAAATGTGTTGTGGTACCTCTGAAAGCTAACCTTTCTGTTGCACCATATCGGTGTGATTACTAAAGGCATATTCATATAGGGCAGTCTAAAAACATGCAGTATACTAATACTATACAGTTAATACTAAAACTACAGTGTGTTTGCTGCTTAATACAAACAGTAGGTGCAATGTATATATTGAAATAGATCTGGCACGGCATGGGAGTTTCCTCTGGGCTTTTTAATCACTTTTCCAAAGTGGTTCAGTCAGTCAAAGGTGCTCTCTTGGGGGTTAAGATTGAACTGTCGGGGAGTGAACACATCAGCAGCTTGCTTCCAACTGCAGTTAGGGGATCATTTTTTTTTGCATGTTTTTTTTTTCTTAAAAGTTTTGAAGGCCATGATCTTGCTGACAGTTATGCGTGTAGAACCCTATAGAGTAGATTCTGAATGCATTTTTTGAACTGTATGAAACTGTACTTTTACCTTTTGGGGGGATGGGGATTGTGACTTAGAGGCGTTCAGTTTTCATCTCACACAGGGGAGCTTCTCACCATTGACTCCTCTGACACCAAATGTCTGAACCAGTGGTTGTTCTCGTAGTGAGCAGGATTACCACTGAGCCACCTCAGTATTTCAAACAGACACTGTCACTCTCAAGTTGGGGCACCTCTCATGAAAGGTGAGGGCTGACCCAGCATCATGTGGCCAGTTGCGTCACGTGCTCCTCTTCTCTGTGTTGTCCCCCAGGTGTCCTGGATCCGGAGGCTGTGGGTGACCTACGCTGTTCTGTGCTTCCTAGCGCTGCCACAGAGGGGCACAGCCACAAAGTCCCGCTGCGGCCGGGAGCTGCTGGCCGACCTGGAGTTCGTGTGTGGGGACAGAGGCTACTACAGAGGTATAGTCACTGCTGCTTAGAAGCTTAGAAGCTTAGAAGCACAAGGCGGGAAAGATTGACATCTCAGTTAGTAAAGGCCAGGGCACAGGCTGAGGCCATGATCTTGGCTTTGTTGTTTGAACCCAGCTTTGAGCCTAGGTCATGACACAAGCTGACCAGGATAGGGATCCACAAGCGATGACTCATGACTGCCCCCTGGAGTTATGGTTGGGAATAATCAGATGGGGCTGTTGACAGTCCCACAATTCTCCAGACACTACTGCTGCTGTGTGCGAAGGATCTCTTCCTCAACATTGCCACTCCTCCCCTACGGGGCTCTGTAGCTTCCATTACACGGAAACTTGAGCGGCTCGCAGGCTTGCCCACACTTCCTTATTCTCCCCTGTGTGCGGGGGCGGGGTTCATAGCAGTGAGCCAACCTGGTGATTCTAAATCAAGTTCAGAAAACTAATTGGGGTGCAGAATTTAAAAAATAACAGCCCTGAAGTTTACTGTAGCACTAGGATTTTGTCCTGTACGTTCTTGTGGTCTGGCTCCACCATTTCTTAGGTTCTTAAATGCAGCTTCAGTCTCAATGGCTAAGAATTCCTAGTATAAATAAATCAATGATTGGATGTGTGGAGCAATTAGAGTTTAGATTTAAGGCTACAAATTTCCTAGAACAGGCCTTATTCCAAAGCCAAAATTAAATCTGCACCACATTTCTCAAGGCACGGACAAAAGGGATGAACATTGTTAAATGAGTAATATCAAAATGACAAAAATAAATTAATTATTCAACAATTACAGTAACCTTTCATTAGCTATATCATACAATCTGTGAATACTTTGAGGTCTTTCTTAAAGTGTTTCTGAATTTGAGTAAACCGAACCCAACAAGAGCAACTGATGATAAAAAAAACTTGTTCTTCTTAATCAACCATGTTGACCATTGACAGGTCATGGCTACTTGACTTGCACAGGGCCTCTGATGCATCTGAGAATCATATATGCCCATAGGAAGCAAACCGCTGGACAGACAGGTGCTCAGCCTGCCTGTCATTGCAGGGAATGCACAAGGCTACGGCAGGAGGCTGCGAGGGAAGGGCATCGTGGAGCAGTGCTGCCTGCGCGGCTGTGACCTCCAGCACCTGGAGTCCTACTGCGCCAAGCCCCAACGCTCAAGGAGATCGGCACCCAGCGTGGAGCCGCACAGCCAGGTGAGGATCTGAAGGGCAGCGCAATGAGGGGCCCTTTCTCCGTGGGGAATCATTCGCTGGGAGGTGCCTTGAAGTGCTCACAAACGAGAGGAGGTCATTCAGCCCATCTAGTCCTTTTCCGACACTAGGATCGATCTGATCCTAGTAACCAAGCCACCAGGATTAACCGTGTGGGGCTCCTCTCAGACAATATGAGTTTGAAAAGCTATAGAAATTTACATTCGCTGTCACTGCCTGTTCCACTATTCTGAGAAACCCTATTAATGAGAAGGCTGTTGTCATTTTCAGGAGGGAAAACTGCGGGAAATCTTCAGAAAGCATGTCCTGGCTCCCTCCAGGAATTTGGAATCCATCAGGCTGAATAAGGTTGTGGCATTGGGGAATCGGAACCTACCAGAGCCCGGGGCCGCTACTTCTGTGCCTAGGATCTCCAGGCACTCCTTCCTGCTGAAGGAGATATCCAGAAAGGATGTGGAAAGACAGCCCTGAGAGTGATCCCCTGAGTGAAGAGGAAGAAGGAACGTAGGAAGAGACTGTTTTCTCAGAGCCGGTAGACTTTTACAGAGACAGTGTTCTATGCTGCTTGCTGTTTACGGGATTGTGAAGCTTATCTTTGATGACCATATTAAATTGGCATTTTACTGGATTTTTTTAATACCCTGAGTGTTTTTCCCATTTTTTTGCAAAAACAAATCCATTGAGGATGTTAGATGGGCACTTTTTAGTATCTGCCAGGGAGGGAGGAGATCCAGCAAAGAAGACAGGAGACACAGTGTGTTCTTCCAGCTCGTTAAGTTCCATGTTCTTCAGATGCCAACCTTAAATAACCAACATGTTGCTCATTTAAACAGAAGAAGCCTGTTTACTGAATAGCACTGTATCACATGCAAGAGCTTTTCATCTTCAGTAGTTGATGGACTAGGTTGCCCACACCACAGATGCCATACTTCAGCTGTAACACTGGGCTGACTGGTGTGCCTGGTATGAGATGTTTTATCCAGAAGTCACTGCTCTGCTTTTTTCGCTCCACTGGCTAAGAAAGAGTAAAACCACTTACAAACAGTACATTTGTCAAGGTAAAATGTAGCATATTTCTTTTTGGCAATGTAGAAAAGTGGCAAGTCTGTAGTTTTTTGTGACTCCGGTGTACAGTTTATAAGTATCCTGACATATTTTAGCTTTGTTTTCCTGTAGAGGAAGCTGAATGATGTGCACTAAAACAGAGTGAATGTTTTATTGTCTTTGGTTATTTTCCACATTTTGGATGTATTTTTTGAGCTTGTATGTTAAGTTTTTATAGACACAGATTTTAAAAAATGGTAAAACTTGAAAAGTCCTTGAAGAAAGCACGTGCACTTCAGCAGTTTGTCTTGACATGTATTCTCTTGTTTTTGAAATGCATACTGCGTCATATAATATTTATACCGCATATTTAAATTTAGGTTGCACAGGGAACTGTGACTTTGGGTATGCTGTGTAAAAACAATTGTTGCCAAAAATGTTTTTTTTTGTCTTGTTATTGGCGAGCGTGCCTTTGAGAAGCTGACATGAATTAAACTTTTTTTTTTTCAAACCACGGGTTTGGAGTTTTTTTTTCTTTTTTTCCTTGCATGTGAAGAACAGAATAAGCAAATTTTGTCCTGGTTTTAACTCAAAGCTTTGGTGTACCTGCCAACCCCGAATTCCTAACCTGGCTCTTCGGGGCAAGTTCTCATTGGATAAAGACGAGCGAACCCTGGCAAACAGATCCCCATCAGGCCTGAGTTTGAAATCCGTCGCTGGCTGGAGGGTCGAGTTTCAGATAAATAACCATTTCTCAATGACTGAGTTCTAAGAAGTAATGCAATACAGTTACAAGTTACATGTGGAAAATATTACTTCTTGAATTAATAAGTTGTGGGAAATTGCTGTTAAAGAGGTGTTTTGCTAATTTATGTTGATTCTTCAACACTTCACTGTAACTGAAGTAATCCCTTAGACCAGTAAATGGTTACTGTAATGCATACTTTTTTAAAGTAATGTTCAACAACTGTTTCCATTAACACTGAAGATCTGATGTTCAATGCTTTTTTCTCCTCCTATAAGATTCTTATAGCATACCTTTATATGGATTTGACGCCCAAATGATGCAAAACAGAGGGAAAGTTAATATCTTTCCCTAATGTTATGAAATCGCCTCTGAATTGTAGCACATTGATTCAGTGTTACAGTTTATCTCAGTTTGGTCAGGCTTGTCAGATCTTCACTTACTGAGGTGTAACAGTAAAGGGTGCTTGAAACATCTGTTTTAGATTGCTCAGAACAATGCAACATCACACGCAGCTCCTGGAAAAGAAACGACTGGGGAAACAGAGGTCGGCTGTCGGGGGGGGGGTTCATCTGAACTCTGCATACTGTCACATACTGATGAAATTGCACAAAACCACAGTAAATATCTCACGATAGAAGTATGCACTATGCACTACACACACAGACAGTGCTGGCTGAAAGCCAATCGATCACAGCTCATCCTGTATAGGGTTAATGCAAACCATGTCCCCTGGCCACTGTGAAGTCAAGCTCTTGTGTGTGCTGTGGGGCAGATGAGTGGCACTGGGGTTAGCACAGTGAGCACAACACCCAGCTACAGGTTTATGGACCCAGGCCATAGTCGCATGTTGTTTCAGTAAAGGAGTACAGAGGAGTAGGAATTCAAGCCAACCATCTGGGCAAGAGCCCTGAAGAGCCTGCTGTACAGCAAAATCGAATAATGTCCACAAAAAAACTTTACATGCATGTTCACAGCAGGGACATGCGATCTTTTAGTTCATATACACATGGTTTTTGTCTCTGTCTTTTCAGCTCTGTCCTCTGCATAAACCCAGTCTAGCACAGAAGAACTGCGCAGTTTGTTTTGGGCCTCGTTTTATCCCAGAGCTCCTCGATACATGAAACCCCACACAGCTGTTTAATGATCGCATTTGAGCCAACATGCTGCTTTCGCGTTCGAGCTCTGGCGCGCTGCACCTTTCGTGAAAGAAGAGCAAACCCCCAAGGTAAACAGCTTCCAGAGCTGAGGGGTTGCCATGACACTGTGGCGAGGGAGGGGGCTGGAGAACCGGGGAGGATGGGGGGGTGGTGGCTGTGGTTCTGTGGTTTTGGAGCCCCGCCACTCGATCACCTCGAAAGGGCAGGGTGGCTACAGCCCCAGCGAAGAGGTTCTGCCCCGCAGTGTGAGGCAGTCTCCAGCAGAGACTTGTTAAAGAAATACAAGCAGGCTGGGGAAATCACAAATTGGCCCCCCTGTAGTCACCAGACTAGTTAGATGTCTGAAACAAACTAAATTATACATATTTATTCTTTGTGATATGTCCAGTCCTGACATTAAGTTTTAAGAAACAAGTTATATCTCAATTTCCTTTCGGATTATGCCTTCCACTGTCTGCACTCAGCGCAGCTCTTGGTTGCTGAGTTTTTGTTGTCGTGGTGATCTACTTTTCAAGCAAAAGGAGCGTCTGTAAAGGCAGTTGGGAGGAAGTGAGCAGGGGAGGGTTATGCCCAGCACACTAAATTGCCATCCTGCGCGACACCAATATACGTCCCCACAGATCTTTCACCTTACCGAAGTCTTTGGCAGGAACTCCCCATATATTTTTTATCACCTAATCAGCCAGTTTGGATTCCAGACTTGCTGGCTGAGAGTTCCACACTCTCTTGGGAGTGAATGAGATGTACAGATATGCTCCACACGCATGCCCACCTATAGAGCTGTTCCTCTCTCACTGCTGTCAGAGCCAGCCTGCACCTGAGTTTATTGGTGGATGGTGATAGGGCACAGTGGCTTCATCAGTGTGAATAATTCTATGCTCTGGAGGGGAATGGGGTCGTGTGCTCAGCAGTTCCAACCTGGCTGGGATCAATGTAGTGGCAGTTCAGTGAAGCACTGGCAGGGTCATGGTAGTTTACAAGTGTGTACTGCCCACTGCCCTTGAAAAGAAATACTAGTGCTCTGATAAGGCAGCTCGCAGAAATAGCAGCTATCTTGTCTACTGCAGGTGAACAGCCTTCAACACATGGCAAATATTGAGTGTTTCAGATGGTACCCCCAGAGGGAGATAACATAATAAGAGAAATAAAAGTTTCCTTGTTGTACAGATACTGAGGGATTTAGAAAATACATTTTTTTTCTTGTGTGCAGCCATTTCCCTTTGCAAAAAGAAAGGAGAAACCTGGAGGACCAGGAAATGATAAACTGCTTTGATGGCTATGGATATTTTGTTACTTTTTTAGAAGATGGAAAGGCTATAACAGACCCCTCAAATAAACAGAAAGACTGTTTCGAATCTGAACTGCACTTGTATGATCTGCTAACGTTATCAGAAATTGGAGCTCTGTCCAAAATTGAACACTATTTCCTAGCAGGTCACACATACAGGGGTTCAGAGAAAACCATGATTTTTTCATTTAAATCCTAACGTTGACAGTTTTCCATAAAAACATGAGAAAAGTTAGCAATGAGAAGAAGCCATTTTGCACACTTAGCTCAATTGGTACTGTAGGTATTAATTAGATGACTCAAGGATCTCATTCAGTTGATTCTTGAAAGCCAGGGTTCAGGCTTGAATAACATGACTGGAAAGCTTTTTCCATATTAAAACATCCCTTTGGGTACAGAAGTGCTTTGTTACTCTGTTTTAAATGCAAGTCCACACAGTTTCCATTAGTGCATTCTGTATCATATTTCATTATTGATTCTGAAGACACTCATTAGGTTGACCTTATCAATGACTTTGAATGATTCTGACTACAGTACGTGCATCATGTACCTGTAATGTTTGTTCAGGCTGCCAGTGTCACCAGTTCTCAAGTTAAGATATAATTAAAATACATTTTGACTCCACTTACACATCATCGACTACCTGAATTAAATTAATGTGGATTTTGGATAGAACCACTGTTAACAAAATCAAATGGTGAATGGATTAAATCAAGAAACAACTCCCTTTTCTATTATCCCCTCCAGGGACCCCTTTCTTACATGACAACCTGCTTCTAAATGTAATTCTTCTACCATAGAACACAGTACCTATGTTCTGACAAATTTTACATCCAATTCAATACCTGCTATTGTCATTCACCATTCTCCTTCTCCTCACCCACCGGTGTAGCCAAGAAAGAAATGGAAAAATTACTACCTTCAACCCTGAACTCACTAATCTGGGGCCCAGGGGCAGCATGTAAGCAGCAGAGATAAGGATGAGCACAACAGGCAGATACAGAGCTCAGACTCTGCTGGGCCTGCCCAGTGTTTTGCCTTCAGTCAGCCTGGAAAAGATAACAGGCTTGGAGGCCCCAATTCAGGAGAGAGGTTATCAGAGAGTGGTAACAGCAGAGAGAGAGAGAAGGAGGCATTTGAGGGAGGAACACAGCTCTGGAAATATGGAGTTGGCCAGGATGTGGAGCCACCTGTCACAGCTTTTCCTAACTGCCCAAGAAAAAGATGGTTAACCCCTAGAACTGTGATGGTCCCTGGACAACCCCTACAAATATATTCTCCAGTCCTATGACTTTTAAAGAGCTCTTTAATAAGCTCAGTTGTTGGAGATTTGGAATCAAAGGCCAGTTTATTAAATAACATCAGGTCTACAGTTGGTCACCACAGGCATGAATGAGCCCTGTCTAGCCAACCCTAAAGAGCCACAGGGTCCTCTCATCTTTCACCTCACCTGTCCTCCCAGAGCTCGCAATTGAAATGATCTGATCAAAAAGATGCACTTGTCTTCAAACCTTTAACTAAATGAGGGTCTGACAAAACCTGGAGAAAAAGGCCAAGACCATCTTCCTGCAGGACCTGTCAGACACCACTGCCCTGTAACAAGGAGGTCATGGACTCCAGTTCTCCGGGGGGCTGCGATGGAATCTACTGTACATGTCATTTCTGCTCCCCAGGACTCCCAGAGCAGCCAAGACCCGCTCAAACTGATGCTCTAGCCTTTTAACACAGGGATTGTATGCTGTGCTTGTGTGTACTATGCGGGTTGTTTGGTGCTCAAGAGAAGCCAGCTCAAATCCAGGGTCCAGCAACACATGGTATATCAGCATCCATGACCGCTTATGCGTCAAGCTTGCCTTGCTTTAGAATCTTTTGACTACATAGCCAGACAGAAAGACAAGACCGTGAGAAAAGGAGTATCATTCTGAGATATAAACAGGGTTAGACGCAGGATTAACATGTTTAGGCCTATGTTTTAGTGTGTGGCACAACAACACCTAATGTCTTAAATGGCCATAGCCTCTGATCAGCCTCTGAAAGGCAGAAACTGGCGATGAATATCTTATTGATCTCTAAGGTTCAACCTTATTGATCTCTAAGGTTACTTTTACAGTGAGCAAACTGCAGGCATTCTCCCTGATTTGCAGTACATTGGGAAAACAGTTGTGCTCTAGTTTGTCTATTACAAAAAAACCTTACGCCCCGTATGTCCTTCTTCTCTCTGTGCACCTTGGCATCTGTAGCGTTGGCCACAAAGACAAGTGGGGAGCACGAAAAAGACAGTGAGAGAGAATGAAGAAAAAAGGTAACAGCTGGGATTTCTAGCTCAAGGGCTCCTTGGTTTAATTTCCCTCTATCAGAAAAGAAAGAGAAAACTGTTTATTGCCCTTTTTAATAACAGGCTGACAGCTGGTCCGGCAATAGATTGCAATTCTTCTAAAAGGTCATTTTTTTTCCCTTTCTCTTGTGCGTCATTCATCCGGCTATCAGTTCCACTCCTCTGTTTCACTTTAGCTCTCTGGAGATAAGTCTTTGTGGTTACATTCATTTAGAGGGCCTGAAATAAGGTTCCATCTCCACTCCAGCCAGAAAAAGAGAAACTGAAATGACCCTTTTATCAGTCCAGTGAGGGGGTTAGGGGCACACTGTGAATATCCCAGAGTAACATTAACTCTGTAACATTGCTTAAAGTTTGTTGTTCTTTTCCCCATTTTAGATTCTGCTGTGTCGTACAGATTACACATTGTAACAAAGACCTCTGTCTCATTATGTTTCACAGTTGAAAAAGGGGAACCTACCCACATTCCACCCCCACCCACTAAATCATAAATCTAAGCTATCCTATATTCTGACAATTTTCATTTCACTGTGTCAACTCACTGGGCCAGGATTATTTCTATTGTGGGAGCATTGGAACTGATTATTCAATATAAATCAAAGCATGCATTTTATGTTCTGTGGTCTGTCACTCAGCTAAGCACCAAAGGAAGTGAGAGAGAGAGAGAGAGAGACCCCCCAGAACCCACAGAGAAAAATAGTCACTTTGCTTTCAGAGATTTTTTTAGGACTCAAAATTGAAAACAATAAAATATGCTCAGTAAAAGTGATACCCAGCCAAAATCTAGCAAGATACGGTACTGGAATTCTTTTGGAAAACAAATGGCTTTTTGTGAACATTTGGTTTGAGTTATGTGTTGGCTCAATCGATTATTAATCTAATTTTACTTGGCGATTCAGTCTCTTGCCCTTTTCCGTAACACGTCTCCACCACAGACCCAACAACCTGGTCAGACCTCTGTCACATAACTAAGCAAACTAAATAATTTAGTCATAGGGTAAGAGAACTAGTTTTCCCTACTGGTTAGTTGTTGCATTTAGTCCTTTTCCAGCACTTCATGTCTCATGGCTTAAACTCCTATCCCACTCCAGATAAGAAATGACCTGACTATCTTGGCTAAAGCCGAAACCAAACAGACAACCACAAAAAATGAATGTATTCAGACACAAACTGAGCACACCGACTGACAAAGAGTAGTTGGCCTTTCCTGTTGTTTTTTTATTATGTTCAAGGTGACACAGTTATACCTTATGTCTTTTAAGGTATCGAGATCTACCCAATAAGCAATAAGAAGAGAATGAAAAGCTTCACTGATTGCAGAGTCCCTGAACACAAACTAATATGCCATGTATGTGACATTGTGGTGGTAGACCAGGCCCCAATACAGACAGCACTTCTAACAGTCCTCAGTCTCCCCTGGGTTCACGTTTCAAACCGCATGGAACCCCATCAGTCTGCTGTATGGCTTATTTAATTTAGAAGTTAGCCCCAAAAAACAAAAGAAGAATAGATGAAAAACTTTTTTTAGCTCCTTAAAACATCATTAGTCCTTCTGAGGTTCGCATGCTGCCCCTCCCATCTAGGTAAACAATGCTTTATGATTCACACACGCTCTACAACAATTATTGCATTTTAATCGGGTGGCACTGCAATTTCATGTCAACAGGGACACAGTGACACACATAAATAAACTTTGCGGGAAATCCGAGAGAATAAAGTAATGAGCTGTTTTACTGAAAGATGCGCCTAGAATTCCAATTAAATTCTGAAATGACTGTCAATCACGCATTCCTCTCGTCATTAAAAAAAGCATTGTGGAGCAAAAACATCTGGTTTTCTGACGCAACTTAACATTGCATAAACACTCAGAAGAATAGCTTCAAATGGCCCTTTCTGCTAATTTTGTTTGCTACTAGCTTATTGATCCCAGCATCTCATCCAGATGTTTCCCCAAGGATCTCTGCACTGTCCTTTTTTCAGCGTGGTCACCACAGCTGCACTCGGCCTTTCTTAAATTAGGTCTTTCCAAATCATGGCATCCATGGGTGGCCACTAATGTTGTCTTCAAAAGCAACTCAAGACAAATTCTCTGAACTACTTAAACCGTTTCTACCAGTAGATTTTCTGTGCCTCCTTAAATTATAGTTGCTCTTAAATTATAGTTTAACTCCAGTCTTCAAGGTGTCTTTAGGTTCCTAAGTCATAAGAACGTTTAGAAAGGTGAGAAACTAAAGGAGGCCAGTTGTTCCATCAGGCCCATTTAGTAGTTAGTAGCTAATTAAACCAAGGATCTCCTCCAGCTGTTTCTTGAAACAAGCCAGGGTGTCAGCTTAAACAACATGGTTCAACAGTTACTGAACTAAACAAATTAGCAGTAATGGGCTGCTTGTTCCATATTGGACCAATTTAGCTTTTCAAAGGCCTTCAGCCAATGACAATTTCAAGAGACTTATAAAAGCAGCTGGAATGTGACCTTCAAGGAGTTTTCTTCATTTCCTCAGGTTTTAAGATGCTGATGATTCAAAGAGGGAGAAGAAAAAACAGGACTAAGGCTGGGAAACCCTGTTTTAAACAGTGCTATTAGAATAAAGCTGAATTAAAAAAAACATTACACTTATATCAGTTGTCTTGCTGCTTAATTCCTCCACAAATAACGTTTCACTTATTTTTTTTAAATTTGGCTCACAAGCCTAAGAAGGATGGGGAAACTTCACTGTAAATGATTATAGAACATACTACCAACTCTGAATTTGACCATTATGCCATGTATGATATCCATCCATTTTCTAACCACTTTATCTAATACGGGTCACGGTGGAGCCGGAGCCTATTCTGGTAAGTGGGCACCAGGCAGGGTACACCCTGGATAGGATGCCAGTCCATCACGGGGCACACACTCACACTTAGGGCACACAATTTTCCCCAAAGCCAATTAACATACCTTTATGTCTTCGGACTGTTGAAGGAAATCAGAGCACCTGGAGGAAAACCACACGAACACAGGGAGAACATACAGACTCCACACAGATAGCACCCCAAAAACTGATCCCAGGGTCCTTGTGCTGTGAGGCTGTAACACTGACTGCGCCACTGTGCCACCCATTTAGAACATCAGTTGCATTTACAGTATGAATCAGATTGACTGATACAAACCACAAGGTGGTATTTTGCCATTCTTAAATTCACTAAATATTTCTACATGCGTCTGTTTAGATTAGCAAGGTGTCTGCACAGTTCATGGAGCAGAAACAAGCTGTCCTATAGGGTCATCTTTCAGGTTGTAGGTGTCATCTATCTATTGTAGGTGCTGTTTTACACCTTCATTGGGAACCTACTGGCTAAAACAGCTGCTGTAAAATGCCCATTTTCATTTTTCAGAAACTGCTTGGTATTATGATAATGATTGCAACAGTGTTTCATTGGTCCCTCGGCAGGTTCCAGGCTCAGCCTGTGGCGCATCTCTAGCGTGCTCTCTTCCGTCTTGCGTAGTTTCCAGCCTTGCGACGGGGAACGGCAAGTGACTGACGCGCACGACTGTGTCTCAGCTGTGCTTGTTTTCATTCAGGAGTTTCTCAGTGAACTTAAACAGCCTGTTGCTCGTTCTGTGTGAAGGACAAAGTAAATAGATTAGCACTGTCACTCATAAACGGCCGTCAAACGCTATCTTCCCAGGGGGCCTCTATGCTACTACAAGAGGTGTTCATTACAGGAGGCATGGCGCTGTTTTCTGAGGCCGCCCATGTTCTCTAATGAGTACACGTTGTCAACGCACATGACTAGGCTGGGAAAAAAAATGATTGATTTTACTAGAGCAAAACTTAATATACAGTCTACTCCCTTTTTGTGCCATCTCAAACACAGTTTAAGTGTTGGATGTGGAAAGATACAACACATGTCTTTAAGTGTAACTGTGTAACGGAGAAATTCGTCATCCCCCCCAAGTGGATTGCCAGTAACAAATTAATTTGATTTTCGGCAGAAGTCCCTTATCACAATGGCGACCGGTGCAATCATAAATCAAACACCCTGTTGTAACTAAGTAATACAACAGTTGCTGAAAAAACAGAACACCAAGATATTAATGCCCAGTATTGTAATTCCATCTGATTCATAAACTGCTTTATCCAGTACAGGGTCGCAGGGAGTATTGCAATTACTGAACTAAACTAAAATGAAAGGCACAACTCTGCTGTTAAACATTTTCAGACCTAAGTGAATTCCTCACTGTCCAAAATTCTACATTATTTGTTTTCAATTTGGCATTGATGTCACCTACTTCATGACTGACTGCCTGGCTTTCATGCTGGAGTGAATCGATAGAGGCTAAGTGATGGATATCTGCCTTGTGCTTCCTAAGCTAAGGATGCACTGTCATTGATACTTTACAGTTCAGTAGGTAACCTCTTTTTACCCTGTCTGGCAGCACCCAGGAGAAAAGCTTTGCATCTTACTTTCACATTCGAGAGCTGCTACTCTTTAGTGTTTGTCTCTGTCACAGACACTGAATTATGGAACACAATGTCAGAAACCAGTGAATAAATACTATTTTACTGCTTGTACTATACTTGCAGATGAAGCCTGCATCAGCTCCTGTGAAGCAGATGGGCTTTACAAGTCTCAGAAGCAATGATCCAAAAAACCAAAAAGAGAATGGAACATCCTGAAAGCATTGCATGTAACAGTTTAAAAAGGATTTTAGTTGGTTGAATTCCCGAGTGACAGTTTTACAAACGGTAGGTAATGTTTGTTGCTTCTGTCACAGATTTCAGAACAAAGCTCCCTTGCAGAGTTGGGAGTGCAGTTCACGTTCACCCCACTGCTGCAGAATGCAAAGCTACCAATCGTAGAAGGAGAGCCCCCTGGTGATGGAAAGCTGTGTTGGTCATCTCTGTTGTTCGACAGGCTGAAACGTTAGCATCCTTCCTCTACTGAACCTCTACAGTGCAAAAAAGCACTTGGATGATCGTGAAAAAAAAAAATCTAAAAAATCTAAGTGTAAAAACACACTTTGACAAGATAAGATTCTTGCCAGCCGGCATCCTGGCCAAATTTCCCCATTGGCCCTTACCAATCACGGCCTCCTAACAATCCCCCTCTATGAATTGGCTTCATCAATCTGTTCTCTCCCCACTGATAGCTGGTGTGTGGTGAGCGTTGTGGCGCACTATGGCTGCCGTCGCATCATCCAGGTGGATGCTGCACATTGGTGGTGGAGGGGAGTCCCCATTACCTGTAAAGCGCTTTGAGTGGAGTGTCCAGAAAAAGTGCTATATAAGTGTAAGCAATTATTATTATTATTCTCCTGAGCTCATGTACTGAATTAGAAGACCCAACCAACTGACGGTGATAATATCAGTACTTTCATCAATAACCAGTGAATACACTCATTTGCCTGGATCCTTTATGAGATCAGAGAGCACACAAGGTGTGGTGATGTAAGTGGTCAGGGATGCACAGTCTGAACAATGCAACCTCACATCTCATCGCCAATACTGCCGTCATGACAGCATTCAACCTTGGCAACAATGTTCGTGCAGGACACCTTAAAGCTTACCAGTCAAAATCATGACCACAATTTATACATGTAATCAACAGCATCTGCTCCCTTGGCAGGCTGGAAAGTTATTCCCTCAAAATGGCCTGAGCAGATATCCCTCCTATCTCTCTGGACTACTGTGTTAGAAGAGAAGACTTTCCCCTCTGTGCCAACCTCCAGAAGCCGTGCAAATCCTAATGAGCTTACTCTAATGGACATGCAAATACTTAGTGACATGACTGGAAAAATAAGACATGTTGTTGGGCCTAAACCTTTTTACAATTTACTTTTTTTTTTAAAAAAAATAATTTTAAATTTTAAACCATTTGAAAAATACTCTAAATCTGCTGAACCTAGTCAACTGCATTCTTTTTTTAAAAAAATCTTAGAAACATGATTAACAACCTCTGTAAAATCAACTGTAAAAAAAATAAAATACACACAATGGTCTCTTGGCATTCCAGCGAACGTCCTGTTCGATTCGCGAACTTCTTGGGGCGTCGGCATGCTCGAGGTGGCGTCAGTGAAAGTGCTGACACCGCCGTCCTGCGTAGTGATGTCCGGTTATGATTGGGCTTCAGTGCATATCTAAAGACTTAAAATGTGCACCGCTTTGCCGTAGTATTTCAGAGGGATGTGTTTTTTTTCTCTGAAGATTTCTCGTCTTCTTGTCGATTTGCTGTATACTTCACTGCTGTGGAATAAAGTGATTTATCGTAATTCCTACATTTGTAATTGTGGAGGTAACTGATCAACAGCATGATAGCGATGACGCCTAACGTCGTGAGGGTCGGATTCCAAGTGACAAACAGCGCCCTCAACGGGAGAACACTTGGTACTGCTGTTACCACAGGGAGGTTCTTGGAGTGTCTGAACCCCAGCGTTCCCCGCTGATGTTTTCCTTGCTCTTTGTCAGCTCCAGCTTCCAGGAAAAAAAAAAATCAAAACGACGAGAGATATCATTATCGCTGGTGCACCCACCTGCATACAACATTTATAAAGACAAACTGTTATCTGAATAAAACCGCATGTCTCATTTTTTTTCGAAAAAATAGCAGATACCAGCAAAGGCAACAAGCCTCCTTGTTTAACGGGAATCTGCGTTTTCTCCCTGTCTTTGCCTCCAAGTTGTGTGTGATACAGCTCAGGGCTTGATTTTGTTGATCACAGGCCCCAGGCACTTTCACTCTGAACTGTGCAAAAAGAAGGATAAACGCCAGTTAAATTACGTCGATTGACATGACGCACTTTAAACTATTCCAATGCTAAACCACGTGATTAATGGAGGGACTCGAGTGACCATCACTTCAATACTTCTAGTTTCTAGAACAGCCGCTAGATAGCGGATGATTATTGATTTGGAGCACCTAGAGTAGATGGCAAGCTTGTTTCAACTCGTTTTTCGTTAGTCATTAGTGTTTCCCTCCTTCAAAGGCCCTAAAATTATCGAAGGCCATAGGCACTGTGCCTACAGCGCCTAATGGGAAATCCGGCACTTATATAAATATTTCCTATATTTAGTTTGCAGCTGTCCTGAAGGAAAGGGAGAGTTTTTCCGCATTACTCTCTCCTTTTTGTACAATATGGACTGTTCCGCTCCAATCATAATGGTACAAAGGATTCCACTCATGAAAAAACAGGATAGTGACTTTTTTTTAGTTCTGTTGCAGGGTACAAGAAGAATTTCAAAAACAGTACACAAAAAAAAATACACAACAATTACAAAAAGTAAAAATCAAATAAAAGGAATTTTTATCAAATGCTAAAAATCAATTTTATCAGTTATAACTAGCTAAATCACATTTAGCAAGTGGTCTTTGTGCATGTCACACATGAATGAAACAGCAGCATATCTGTTGCTTCTACATAAGAAGGTTGTGTATTTTTAATTACATTTAATTGCATTATCTATTGCATATATCTGCATGTATTTCTCAAACAGACCCAATCCAACTGGTGATTTTATACTGGGGTCATCCTAATGTTCATTTAATGATATGGTCTTGGACAGTGACTAACATTTTTACCCTTAATGAAGTTCACCATCAGTAAAAGAGTACCAAACTTTTAAGGAGATTTGTGACTCATGGGTATTAAAAAGTAAGGTCAGGGAAAAGTTGGCACTGCACATGTGTGAAGCATATGTTTCTTCCCCTCTGTTGACAAATGTGGTTGGTATGTTTGTAGAAAAGTGTATGTGTACAGACGTGAGTTTATTTATGATCCACATGTTAATGTGTGCATAGAATTGTATGCACAGAATTCTGTGCTTCTTCAAAATTTTGGGTTTTAGCAGTCACGCGAAGAGCTGGAAAGAAGATTCTCTGTGAGGATCCTCATAAAATACGATAGTAAAAAAAAAATAACACTTGAAAGAATTTGTCCAATTACAGCAGATCCCAACATTTTACATGGGAAAAAAGGTGAAAGAAATGAACTTTCTCCTTTCACATTAGAGCCTTTCAAGCAGATGCTGGCTCTGCTGTAGAACATGCCCAGTGTGTGTTGGGATTTGCGGTCCAGGTGCTGTTCACATTGGAATTGCTAGTTTAAAATGGGCCCTTGTGTTTGTCAGCTTGTCCAAATCGTTTGGAGTGGTGACCTTCACACCAGTCTGAGGCCGAGGTCTGGGAGCAACGAATGGAACTAATATTGCCTGATCGGAGTCAACAGCTCCCTGGAAACATAATCTCACCCCTCTAGCAACAAATCTTCCAGCCGAGATTACGTCACTGCTCCATGGAATCAGATCCCTTGTGTGTGTGCTGGATTTGCTCCAGGTGCGTGACTCTGTGAGCAGGTAATGTTCAGAAGGGGTTTAAAAATTCTCCGTTTGTTGTGGAACTGAATTATGGTATACAAAGCAGTCAAGCCAAGAGTCAAGTCACAGAACCCAGAAAGGGGGTTTGCAGTTTGTAGTCAAAGGTGTTTTTCCATATTTCAAACTGTATGACTAAAATCTCATTCAAGATAGTAGTAATAAAAGGATACATAGCCTTTTATACTCAAACATTAACTCACTGAGGTCTGAAAATAAAAATGTTTTTTATTTTTCTATGGATATCATACAAAATAAGTAAATGTCTTCTTAATTCAATTCTGAAAAAAAAAACGGAGCAAAAAACCTTTTTATTTTAAAAACAATTTGGAATGTTACCTATGCTTATTTTCATAACCAATATAATAAATGATCAACGGATTTTCTTTGTGTTGGTACAGAGATAGGAGACAAACAAGACAGGAGCACTGCTGAACTCAGGGTTCGTCATTAATCAACAGCCACCTTAGGTTCCTTATTGCTTAAGACTCAAGTTGTTTTTAGTCTTGCCCTAGACTCTAAATAATAGTTGCCAGGCCTTTTTTTCCCCAATGGTGTCAACACTGTAAAAACTTGATATCTTGTAAAATATATATATTTATTTCATACCACTGCTGTTAGAGCAATTCACACATCTGTTAAGATTACATTATAATTAAAGGCGTTACTTCAGAAATTTACTTTCAAGGTGCTGTTGTAAAAAAAAACATTTGGATATACAGCCAGAAGCAACAATGACCAGGTGTCAGGCCAACCTATAGAGGAAAGAAAAAGTCTACACCCTTATTGAAATTGCAGGTCTTTGTGCTGTAAAGCCAGAATTTAAGAAAAATCATGTCAGACATTTTTCCATTTTTAATGTGACCTTGCAACCAACAAAACAAGAGAAAAACAAATAGATAATTATTAGGAAGAATTATTGAAATTAAAAAACCTACAGCACCCTGGTTGCATAACCCCCCCCCCCCAAACTAATACTTTGTGGAAGCACCTTTTGCATTTATTACAGCAGTAAGTCTTTGTGAATAAGTCTCTATTAACTTTGTACACCTGGACTTTGCGATTTTATCCCACTCTTCCTTGCAAAAAAGTTCAAGCTCCTTCAGATTGCCAGGGGATCTCCTGTGCACAGCCCTCTTTAGGTCATTCCACAGGTTTTCTATGGGATTGGGGTCTGGGCCATTCCAAGACTTTGATCTTCCTTTTCTGAAGCCATTCTTTTGTTGACTTGGATGTGTGCTTCGTGTCATCATTATGTTGGAAGGTGAAATTCCACTTCATCTTCAGCCTTTCGACAGAGGCCAGCAGGTTCTGTGCCAAAATATCTTGATATTTGGAGCTAGTCATTATCCGATCTATCTTGACTAGAGCCCCTGTCCCAGCTGAAGAGATGCAGCCCCAAAGCATGATGCTGCCACCACCATGCTTCACAGTAGGTGTGGCGTTCTTTGGATAATGAGCGGTGTTGTCTTTGTACCAAACATATCTTTTAGTATTAAGGCCAAATAGTTCAACCTTTGTCAGACCATAAGACATTTTCCCACATGGTTTGGAGTGATTGAATCTATTTGTTTTTGCAAAATGTAGACAGGCTTGGCTTCTTTTTTGTGAGAAATGGCTTCCATCTTGCCACCCTACCCCATAGCCTAGACGTGCAGAATACCAGATAGTGTCATCACATGCAAAGAGTGACCAGTACCTGCCAGAAATTCCTGCAGCTCCTTTAATGTTGCTGTAGGCCTCTTGGTGGCTTCCCTGATAGGTTTTCTTCTTGTCCTGTCATCACCTTTGGAGGGTAATCCTGATCTCGGCAATGTCCCTGTGGTACCACGTTTTTTCCACTTAATGATGATAGTCTTCACAGTGCTCCATGGTACATCCAACGCCTTTGATATTCTTTTATACCCCTCTCCTGATCAGTGCATTTCAACAATAAGATCCTGTAGATGTTTTGTCAGCTCCTTCCAGACCACGGCTATCCCAGTAGGATGCAACCACAAAAGTTTCAAGGAAATCAAGGACAGAACAGTCACCAGCTTTATGTTTTTGGGAATTCACATTTCTAATGAACTACCCTGGACTGTGAACACAGACATTATTTTGAAGAAGGCTCAGAAGCGCCTCTATTTCCTGAGGTGCCTCAAGTGATGGGGGATGCCAGTTCCTGTGTTGGTGAACTTCTACCGCTGCACCATTGAGAGTGTCCTCACCAACAGGATCACTGTGTGGTACGGCAACACCTCTTCTCGAGAGAGAAAGGCACTGCAGAGAACAGTAAATGTGGCCCAGAAGATCATCGGCTGTGGTCTCACAGAGATTAAACAGATCTACGAGGACCGCTGCCATGGTAGAATTCTGGCCAGCACAGAGGACAGTCACCACACCCAGTATGAGCTCTTCACCCCACAGCCCTCAGGCAAAAGATACAAGAGCAAACAGACACTTACCACCAGATTCTTAAATAGCTTCTACCCACAAGTAGTGCGATTGGCAAACAGATTTGGCCACGCCCCTCGGACCACACCTACACCATCTACCTCATTATAATTGTATTTATTGCACATCTGCAGTCAGTGTTTACATGTCTGCATTGTTTACATTTGACCTGTTTACTTGTACACTGTCTACTGTTTGTTTTGATATTGTCTGCACTTTGTGTTTTACACTTTTTTAACAATCTAGAGACTTTCAGAAGTAAGAATTTCATTGTACCAGTACATGTACTGGTTACATATAGGACTAAAGTTCAAAGTTCAGTCTAGCAAACCTAAACTGCATTAAGTGTCAACTTATACTAGATGAAATTTGATTTGCTTTTAATTTTATTTTTTTTTATGGAGAAACTTTGCCAAAATTGTGTTCCTTACATTTTGCACAGTCAAGATAATGGTTTCAGACAAGACATTTTATTCTATATTAAATGCAGTATGGCTGTCAAGCCTAGTGACCTATGAGCTTCATTTTGAAAACATCTATAGAAATGCAAGAGCTTAGTTTTGTAAACCCAGATGGAAATCAATTTATCTTACATTTTTATTCAAAACAATTAACATTTGCACCCCTTTATAAAGCTGGGTATTTTACTGTTATTTCAGGTGAAGTACCTTGCTCAAGGGTTACAACAGCAATGTCTCAGGTGGGAGTTGAACCCACAACCTTCTCATTACTGGTCCAATGCCAGAACCAATGACCAACACTGCCTCCACAGGATGGACTACATTTGTGACAATGGGTCTTGTATTGTATGTAATATGCAATCCTTTCTGAGCATCCAAGGAAAACATGGCAATTGAATTGATATATTTTATTAGTGTAATTCAAGAATGTACAAAAGCTTATCAATAACAAAAACACTGAATATGGAAAAAATGGCCAATTTACAGAAAGACTCCAGCCATCAGCCATGAGGATATCACTCAACCTCAATGGCAGCTCTGGTCATGGAAAGCCCCCAGTCCAATAGGTTCTGAATGTCACTATTAAATCACCAATTTCTGAAGATATAGAACAAGTCCATTGTTGTCAATTATGAAGGCGATTTAATAAAACAAAATTTAGGACTAAAATTTAAGAACGTTGGCCTTCAAGGACCAGTGTTCTCTTAAATGAACAGATTACCTGTTTGGTTTTGATATGTTAAAGATCGATTTCATCTCAGGTGACATAGGAGACTACCTGGATTGGGGCACTCCAGAACCAGGCCTGGAGACTCTGGTTGCGTAGATCACATTTTTTTTGAAAGGTGGGCATTTTTCAGCACACCTGTTGTAAGTGGAAGCATTTTGTTTTGCCTTGGTGAATGTCCGTATCCTGTTGCCACCTTCCTGAGTCTGCTGGTGTACAGGGACAGGGACCTCTGTACAGGTGGTACACATCACCTGTTCTGCAAATAAAGAATGTCTGAAAACTTGAAAAACTGCTGCATAGTTTCTGTTGCACTTCCTCTAAGCTGAGAAACTGAACGTGCATAGGACAGACTTGAAGCTTGAATTGAAAGCTGCTCGTTTAGAGCAGATGCCTGACAGAACGGACTTGATTGTAACTCTGCCAGAATTACTGCCTCACTGCCTGCATGAAAATGCTCTGCATGGGAGGACATTCAATGTTTAACATTTAGAGCTAACAATGTACTTTGTTTCCTGTGGGCCAGAGAACAGCTGAGGTGGCAAGAGAAAGTACAGTATTTTATTTCCCCTGTATACCATTTTATCCTTAACAGAGCAGACAGAAGACAACAGAGGTTATGGCAAGAATTCTGCTGGCTGTTGTAGTCTTCACACCTACTGCAACCAGCCAGCCTTTGCCAACTTACACTTGGAAGAGGTGTAAGATCCCACATCAGTGTGTCCGGAGCCTGCTTACATCCGTGCACTAATGCTACCAGGACTGTTTCTATTTCCAGGGAGATTATACCCTATACCAACTCTGAAATGTTTTTCATTTTGACATTGTCTCACATTTCATGTTGAAAACTGACCTGCGCTTATTCCCATATTGAGATTGGTTTTGGTAAAATATTTGATCCATTCCATAACTGGTTGAATCCATTAAACCTGAGTGTTGCATTTCTTTTGTGCATCAGTATATACAATTAATAGACATGTACGTGCGTACCAAAAAGGTTCACACCAAAGAAGACGAGACCTCGAGGGAAGCTAATCCATGCTCACGTACATGAGAATGTGACCTGACTTTGCGCCAGGCACCCCTGCATCTTACAACATCCTTCTCCAGCTTGAGCACCCATTTCTATGTCTTCCGATTCTCAACTTCTGGATTACGAAAAGGGCGAAGTGCACAGTTTATAATGACTGTCTACTCCGCTCTTTCTGTCCTCCTTCCCCCTTGCCTGATGGGAAGATTCACAGTGGCAGGATGACTCAACGAGCATGTGAGGTCCTGGAGTCGGGGGGGGGGGGTCCATCCCTTGTGCACACAGGACCCCCGCCCCCAGTGGACTGGCGGGCGGCCCTGTGATCACATGACCTCCCTGCCCAGGGCTGGCAGCCTGAGGGTCTCGCTTGGCCAGCTGCAGGCCAGGGCCTTGGCCTCTCCCTCAGCGTGGCTGAAACGCTTGGCTCTCTCCGGTTTCTCCAGGAAGGCATCCGACCGGTCCGTCTCCGCCTCCCTCTGGCAAGCCCGCTTCTTTCCGACCTCCATGGGGTCGTCTGCCGTATCTGAAAGGGAGGTGGCCCAGTGAGGATCGGCAGTGGCGACGTCGCAAAGTAAAAGGCCTCCAAGCGCAAGGGTGCGAAGACAGATACACTACTGCCAAGTGTTAGAGCCCGAAGTGCTCAACTACAGCCAGAACATCGCATATTGATACGAACCACTGGTTTTACTTATTCAAATGTTTGCCTAATCAGGTTGGAGCGCAACTCAAAATACTATTAAAAAATATACATTTCCTGTCTGCACCTACCTCCAATCTGCCCTAAAAAACCCTCCTCTTTTCTGCCATTTACTCAAGAGTAAAAAATGAACTATTATCATGACTAACCTTTCCTCATAACATTTTTAACTGGAGTAGTTAAAGACCGAGAGGGGGACAGCTTTTGGGGACTGAAATGCAGGGAGGAGTCTGACTTCAGTATGGCCTCAACAACAGGCTCTTCTCTGATCTCCTCAACATGTCTATATTGTTTATTAAAACTGAGCTACACCACTCAAACAGTCAATACTGTTAATATGAATAAGGTCCTAGAGGGGTGGCAGTTAATGTGGAAATATTATGACAGGAATGAGCATATTCATTATTCCTCCTGAGCACAACACAACAGCAAATGCAATGATCATTGGGGGGTGCTGCCATGGTGACTGGCCATGCATCACTTGTCGCTGGTGCCCACATGCGTCCCGAGCTCGACTGACCTCTGGTGAGCTGTGCGGTTTTCTCCTGCTCGCGGCGCACTTCTCGCATCAGCGCTAGGTTGCTCTCGCTCACCTCCCTGTGGTTCACCATGGGCAGAGGATAGTCCTTACCTGGAGGATCGGAGGCAAGCCACTGCGTCAGGACCAACATTGGGTCACTCTTCCCTCAAAGGCAAACCCTGCCATCACCCGTCTTCACCACAGCAGACGGGCTGCAAGATGTTCAGGGTTCAACCAGGGATCCCTGTCTATCAGCAGACTTCTAACTTACAAATCAAGGGGAGAGTTGCCGTCTTCGTTTGATTTGTTTTCCCCCAAAAGACTGAAAACCTCATTTTTTTAAGCCCTTTTGAAACTTTAAATCTCACTATCCCATTCTGCTGCAGTCCTTTGTGCCTACTAGGCTCTTGCTTTCATCTTTATTGAGAAGCTACACCTTGAAAGTTACAGTGTATCTATTATTAACTAAAGGTTGGAGAAGGCTGGTGACATTCTCTCCATCTAAGAGGACCTGGAGCTGCTAGGTCTCAAGCAAGAAAAAGTAAGAACAGTCTAGGTCTTAAGCAAGAAAAAAAAAGAAAAATCAAGCCAAGGAGAGTACACACAGCATTCTTTCTTCACTCAAAGTTCTAAAATTAACACCTAACAGCCCAGTAGGCTACATGAGCTAAATTAGATCCTCTGGTTTGTAAGCTTTATGTTCTTAATTCCCCTTCTGGACAAAATACTTCATTACTTTGGGGTTTCTTGCAAAGAATGGGATGCTATATCTTTATTTGCCAAAAGAAGGCAGTGTTGTTAACTGTGCCCTTACTTTCAACTATCCTGTTTTGAGGATGCAGTATTCTGGATCATGTTATAGCTAACCTTAGAGATTTCAAGTGCAACATGTTATGCAGTATGCAAAGCTAACACGTCACTCAAATCTTTTCAATGTATATTTTTACAGTTCAGGAGGAAGATGTCAAACGAACCAGAAATCCATTTGAGACCATGAAAGCAGGCCTACCGATGATGCAGCCAGCCTCCAGCTGCACTTGCTGGGGGGCAGTCCAGGGCTCATAGATGTACTGCGAAGGGAAGTTCTTCAGCACGGGCAAGTACTTCCTATAAGAAAAGGAAAAGTTAAAGATGCACCATCGTTCACTTCAGCCAAGCACCGGAGACAAGAACACTCAGGAGGACAGGCAGTAGATAAAATGCACCTTATTTTTCAAGTAACTCATTTTGCTTTTATTTCACCTCTTAATTAGAATGGTAATAAGCTGTCCCTATTACCTGACAGCATACGTCATAGAAAAAAATGGAAGCAAAAAAGGCCTGTGCATTTTTACCAGCTCTAAAGCTCTGTGAGGATGGATCCTGGGGGACAGCGGTGACCTCTGTGCATGCATGCCCCCTGTGAACCCCGTTTCTCCTGAATCCCTGATACCTTTCCAGACCCACCTGAGATAGTGCCCCTCGGGGTCGGTCCTCCTGCCAAAACGGACCGGACAGAAGATCCGGGTGTACTGGTGGAAGAAGGCACTGGCTGAGAGCCACATCCAGTTCCCTGCATTCACACTGTAGTCGGCGTCCAGCAGGTGCTCTTCAAACACCTGACAACCAGGAGCACAGTGAGGAAAGCCTGGGACAGATGGAACTACGTCTTCAGAATTCAACCCTCAAACAGGAAATCAGGCCCTTTATTTAAAAATGTATACCATCACAGCCTGGCCCTGCAGGTCCAACAGGCTTGGTTAACCCCTTAATGGTGGCCTGATGCATCTGTTATCACAAAGCTGAATTTCACCAATTTACTTAGCTAAACTTATAAACCCATCCTTTTCATATCTGCTCCATAACCTTCTTTAAAATCTCACCTACACTGAAATTGTGTGCTACGATCTGCTGTAAGACTTTACCTGCCATTTAATCCATTATTTTAAGTTTCTATTGTCATAATTTATAAAAGCTATTAAAATAAGCAAATCTATAAAATGCCAGAGGTAAACCTTAGAAAAAGCTTCCAACATACACCACAGACAGTTAATTGAACCATCACACACACGCTGTGAGCCTCTTCCCTCCTTTGCTACAGTTCAGGTTGTATTTTACTCTTCCAGCTGTGTTCCATCATAGCGAAAAGCATAGAAATAAGGTATGATTAATAAACCTTGAGGGCTGAAGCAATTATGGTACAATGTCTAGCTTACTTAGTTTAACCCTTCAGAGCCAGAATTAACCTCTGGCAGCCTACAATGTAAAGCTGGCCAGTGCTGCAGTACAACAACATAAAAGTTACAAGCCCTTCAATTTATCTGGTCCATATGGTAGTAGCTTATTAATTCAAGGATCTCATTGAGTCGTTTCTCGAAAGAAACCAGGGCACGAGTTTCAACCACATGGCTAGGTAGCTTGTTTCAGACTCCCACAGCCCTTTGGGTAAAGAAGTGCCTCCTATTCTCTTTTTTAAATGCACTTCCACAACATCTTCTCATGCCCTCTGGTTGAATTTCACTGTTCATTCTGAACTTATATATATATATGAGGTCAACCACTGAAATGAGGTTTCCCCATGCCCACTCTACAGTCCAGCCAGTACCTTCATGCCCTCCTCCCAGCTGATCCACAGGTCCCCCCGGGTCAGGAAGCAGGCCACCGCGTGCCGGGCCAGGTGGTGAATCCAGCCCTCCTGCCTGAGCTGGGTCATGATGGCGTCGATCCAGGGGAAACCGGTCCGGGCCTGTGGGGAGCGCAGACACAAACCGGATCAGCTCTTCGCCACAAAAGAGCACATAAACATCTCGTAGCCTTTCCCAGCCACGGGTCAGGGGACCCCTAGGAGAACGTCCAGGGGCTCCCCAGGAAGAAATGTTTCACCTACAGGACTTGTAGTTTATAAAGGCAATCACTCACAAAGTTGATCTATTTCGATTTGCTATCTACTTCTGGGCTTGCCAGAAGTGGATCTGGGCATCTGCAGGTAGCATATCAGTACTTTCCCACTAACCATATTTGCTGCATAATTCAGTTTAATTGTTGAAGTGGAGGCCCCTCATTGAAAGCAATTCACGGAAATGAGGTCCTCCAGTCTGAAAGGCACAGGCCGAGAGCCCCTGATCCATCAGAGCAGCCCATGCTTGAGCTTACTGTCTTCCATCTGTCCAGGGCCTCCTGGTCCTTGTACCAGTCTATCTGCAGGCAGATGGGATTCCCGGCCATCCTGGTGAAGTTGGGGGTGGCTGCAGCCACAGTGTAGAAGAACTCCCTCCACAGAACCTGGCCCTGCAGAGACACTGGCGGCAGGGAGTGGTTCTTGGACTGGAAGGGATTGAAAAGACGCAAAGACTTGACAGTGAGTTTGATACGCATTACAAAACGCCGAGTTAAAGTTTTTCAATATGGCTTGGGTTTACTTGCACAACTGATATTCATTATTGCAGGAAGCTTGATTTGAATACACCATAATAATATAACTCTTTCAAGAGGGAGAGAAGGATTCTCAGAGCTCTAATGGTAGTAAAGGTAAGCAGGTTGCAATTATCACTAAATACAAAATTCAGTAAGGCAGTTATTTAAGGGAGATAATCTTTAGGTTTGCTGAATACTAACTATTTTGTCAAGACGTATAATTTATACTGTACTATAACGGACTACCTATTTGCGAAGAATGCTACAGCGGTTACTCTCTCTAAATTGCCTGAACCATTTCTAACTCTTGAGTCCATAACACTTAACACTTTTCACACTTAAACTGATTCCAGAAGGAACACAAAGCGTTTGCGACCCTGGGGAAATCATTGTGATGTGTGCTCAGCTGCACACGCTGAAGTGACCTGGGATCGCACTCCTCCTCACCTGCGCATAAATATTAGACAATCTGTGGTAGAACATGCGGACAGACAGACAGCCAAGGCTGAAGTATGGACTGAGCCCAGTTGTGCTCGGCAACAGGGAATTCGGGATTGTCCGAGGTTTGGTGAAATTCTCTATCCATCCCTGAAACAGACAGTATGAAAATCGACATTATATCCTCTTCCAGACACTAACATTTTCGCCACAACCATTACTTGCTGGAATATATACATAAAAGAGCATCTGGTGACAAATATTGTATGTTGTACAATGTAGTTATTACATTAGCTCCCAAAACATTTGCAGAGTACCAATGTTTTATGTTTGCATAAATAATACAATGCATCAGCATACAATGCGGGTTGTGCCAACACTGCATGCAAACCAACAAAATGTATACATCAGTCTCTCCAGGACAACACATCATGTAATAAATAGCAATGAACACAACTTTATTTCTCCCTCAATGATTTTACAACCCATTCTGCAAATTTTAGGATTCGTACAGTTAACTACATGATGAATTCATTCAACTTTTAGGATAGAAATGGAAGACTCCTCAAAAAGCATCTAACACAAGGACGACTATTTCACACACAAGGTACTCATTTTAAACAACATGCAAATATACTGGAAACTCGTCCAGGTATTTAAACAGTTCAGTTTAAGACAAAAAACAGAATGCCCTGAGGAGGATTTAAGTGTAAATAAATGTTTAGACTAAAAAGTATTTCTGATAGCCTTCAGTTTTTTAAAACCGCAATGTCAGATGTTTTCCCCTGTATACTTTCCCACTAAGTGGCAGGGAAAGAGCCCCTGCCTTTGTCAGTCCAGTGTACCTGGTTTTGCATGTGCTGCTCCAGTCGCTGCAGACCTTCCGTCTCCCCACCAACCCACAGGGCCTCGGACTCCACCACTATCCCAAGATCCTCCAGGCTAGGCACTCTGTATTTCTCCTCGCTCTCTTCTTCTGTGGGGGTCCTGCACTGACTGATGAATAGTAACAAATATGGTCACTAACTCTCAAGCTTTCTTCTGGGTCCAAGCCAGGACTGTTGTATTATAGTACATTATCCTAATGTACCTATCAGTAATCCACTTCAATTGCTATTGTACAAAAAGGAAAAAAAGTTAATACTACCATAGTTCTAAACACACCTGTTGGTTAAAATAAACAATTTAAGTTAAATTAATATGTCTTAACAATGCAGAACAGCATGAAGTATTAATCTTGAATATAAAACTGTTCTGCTTTTCACATTTGAACAGCCATCGAGGGCAGCACACAGGTAGGGAAAGAAAAGCACCTGAACTGATAAAACACGGAGGTCCCTGTGTTCCTGATCCAGCATCGAACAGATGCTTTATGTGAGCCACACACCTACCATCCAGGAATGCTCTGAGGCTGCACCCTGCAGACCTGCCCTCCTTACTGCTTAAACCTGCGCTGCGAGGCAGAGCTTAGACACAGACCCAGCAGAGAAAACAGCCTGTAAGGCACCAACCGGTGGGGGGGGAGAGAGAAGCACAGATGGCTTTGATCTGGAGCCCTTCGGAAAAAGATTCAATACAAAAATAAAATAAATAAAAGCCCTGCTCTTTCAGAGACATCCTCTACATCCTCTCTTTGATCAGAACAAGCAGTACAGACCTACAACAATGACTAAAGTGCCCTTTTCAGTGTATTTACACAGTGAAATCCGTTCACTGCAGGTGTGAAGAGCACCATGTTCATTATTATAAGCAGACAAGGAACATACCAGCAGAATGGACCACGTAACCTGCTGCTACTTTCTACATACTGTGTGTGGCAGCTCTGCAGGACAGTCAATGTAGATACAGATCATGGCGCTAATTTTCTCCACATGGCAAAAGATTTACTAATGCATATGACAGGATCTATGGTCATTTCAATCTACATTTTATTCCCCAAAGTCATACTCTCAAAAAATGAAGTATGCCATCCAGTGGACTGACAATATACTTATCCATGGGTAAATTGTCCACCAATTTAGGAGCACCAGGCCCTGTACGTACAAATTTCTTACTGGCACGACCGTGAGAGTTACGTACGACAAAGATGGCTCAGTGTGAAGTGAGCCTCTTACAGTGACATTAAAACAAACATGACAAATTTTACAAACAAGAGGAGACCATTCGGCTCATTTAGACGGTTTGGTAGTTGGTAGCCTATTATCCTGCAGTTCACCACTACTCCTCCTTAACAGCTTTTCAGAGCACAACCTCAAAGAGTTAGCCAACTGTGCGGTTCAGGCACAGCTGTGGCATGTGGGGTCAGATCCTGAGTTCACACTGCTTTCATAAGTACCCAGAGTCTCAAAAAAAGCAGCCCAGCGCTGGTCAGGCATTACTTTAGAGCTTGGAGAAGAGACAGCATGACCATTCTCAGTATGAGGAACCGGTTACTGTAGTTCTGACGTTCACTAGCGAGGCACAGTGGGGCTGTGGGGCAGTTCAATCCTGGAACACGAACACACACACACACACACACACACACACACACACACACACACACACACACACACCCTGTCTGCATGCATCCAATTTCTGGTCCTGCTGCTTCTTCATTGCCCTGATCTGACCCATGTCCAGTCCCTCCTGTCTCCTCATATCCCCCTCTTATCGCCCTGCACTTCTCCCCTCCAGCATCCCCACTGTGGACCTGCCAAGCTCAGGACTGGACCATCTCTTCCCTCCACTGCCTGTTCACACAGCACCGTTCAGCCTTCTGACTCTCTGCGACTGCTGTGCCATTTATTGCAGTATTTTGTGCACAGCAAAATAGAAACTTGAGCTAGTACCAAACCACTTATTGTACAACGATGTTAGGTATTGCATTTTAAACCTTTTATTTGTACATGGTGTTATTTTTACTAACTAACCCTTAGAAACATTGAGAACTAGGCCATTGTGAAGTGCAAAATCATATTTACGCCTTCCAAATTACTGTACATGACCAATTTCCTTTTCATTTTCCTTCTAAGGGTTAAAGGCTAACAAAGATGCTAAGAAACTCTCTTGGGACTACAGCATCAGCTAAATAAAAATACACTGAATCACAGGTCAAATGACAGTACAGAATTGTTGTACTGTCGCTCCAGTTAGCATTTGCATACACAGCAGGCAAGCAAATGCTTACTGGAAACTCAGGAGCAGCAATAGCACATGGTGAAGTTCACACATTGCTCATTTGTTTTCAATTTCCATGACCTTCTTTTCAGCTCCAAGGGGGTTTTGGCAACATACACATGGCATATAAAGAGCCGATATATGCAGATGGCCACAAAATAGTCCCCCCCCCAAAAAAACCCGCACTTTTGATAATCCAGCCTCTGAGCAAAAAGATGCCCTGCGGTGTTTTACCACTTTCCCCTTCTCCTTGCGGTTTTGAAGATCTTGCGTGAGAAAGTGGGTCTCCCTGGCTGCACTCGCAGGAAGCTGCGAGTGCCAGCAAGCCTGCTGCTATGACGCTGAGCTGGACTTTCCCAGACCACCTTCGATCCCCCCCGCTGTGCCCAGTTTTGATTAAATGACTGTGCTTCTGCAGCACACTTCAGGGTTTCCTGATCTCCCCGTCTCCGACCACAGGAGCTCTGCGGCAGTCCAAGAAAATAATTCCTGTACACACACACACACGTCTGCTGTTTACCCAATATAAACAGCTTGCAAAGCCACATCTGTTCACTCGTAGCTTTCTTTCCCAGGTTACAAAAACACTCTCTTACTTTCCTGTTTCGCTTATGACTGACTTCCAACACACTCCGCAACAAAATCACCAAAAACCCGAAGCCCTTTCACTCTGAACAGGAAGATACTTGCTAATAAAGCTAAACGTAAAATAGGAGTTACGGCATAAAAACGTGTTCCCACTGCTCTAAAATGAAGAGTTAGAAAGGATTAAAGGGGGATGATATGGCTTGCATCGGAGGCCTTGGCCATTTATTTCTCAAACCTCCGCTACTTCAGACAGCTAAATCAGAAACAGCCCTGCCTGCAACCGCTGTTCTTCTGACAGGCCGACGACTAAATGCTGGGACAGCAACCGGCTGCCCTGGCCTTACCAGGGCAGCAGCCACATCACTCACAACTCCCCACGGGCAGCCCACTGAAGCCCAGCAGGTGTGAGCCTGGTCAGTACCTGGATGGGAGACCTGGGAAAAACTAAGGTTGCTGCTGGAAGAGGTGTTAGTGAGGCCAGCAGGGGGCGCTCACCCTGCAGTCTGTGTGGATCCTAATACCCCAGTATAGTGACGGGGACACTATACTGTAAACAGGCGCCGTCCTTCGAATGAGACGTAAAACCGAGGTCCTGACTCTCTGTGGTCATTAAAATTCCCAGGGCGTTTCTCGAAAAGAGTAGGGGTGTAACCCCGGCGTCCTGGCCAAATTTCCCATTGGCCCTTACCAATCATGGTCTCCTAATAATCCCCACCTATGAATTGGCTTCATTACTCTGCTCTCCTCCCCACCACCACCTCCTGTGGTGAGTGTTCTGGCACACTATGGCTGCCGTTGCATCATCCAGGTGGGGCTGCACATTGGTGGTAGTGGAGGGGAGTCCCCATTACCTGTAAAGTGCTTTGAGTGGAGTGTCCAGAAAAGCGCTATATAAGTGTAAGCAATTATTATTATTATTATTACCGAAAGTCCTCGCGTGTGATCCTCCGTGCGGGCGTCTCGGGGGCTCCCAGGAGGGCGAGCACATGCAGAAACTTCTTGTACGTCAAAGGAGCCTCCCCTCCGTTCGCTTTGATGATCCTAGACAGAAGTAAAACAAGTGAGAACAAAATCGCAAAACCAGAAACGCCTACACCGCGAGCGCCGCCAGTTTCAACCATCTCAGGAGTTCCCGTTTTTCCCGCAAGACCACAGCAAAGGCTGATGCCTACGGAATGGCTTCAAGACGCAATGAGATTTAAACGCTAGTGCTGTGCTCCTCGCTGACATACGAATAAGAAAAATGGGCTGCAATAAAAAGCATTAAATGGGCTACAATGCATGATCTGTTGCAATGCATGGATGGCTGTGAATTCATTAACCCATTAGTACGAACTCCACGAAACCAGGTAACGGACAAGGAACAAAGCAGCCACCAGAAGTGGAGAAAATCCAACGACATCCAGGCGCTCACTGACTCGTTCAGGAAACGAAGGCCTAGAGCTGTGCATGTTGATTTACAGCACAGCAATCAACCAGATATGAAGGTCCATACCTCTGGACATCGTAGAGGGTATGTGCCACACAGGACTGGACACTGAAGCCCATCTCCTGGCCCAGAGCTCGGATGTCGTCGTCCAGGCGGGTGAAAAAGGGTTCCACCTCAGTGTCGAAGGTGACCTGGGTGATTCCCCACTGACGGACCTTCTCCCGCAGAACCTGATCGTAGCGGCCCTCCACCACGTACAGCCGCGAGCCCAAGGCGGCCAGGCTGCGCTGCAGGTCCTGCAGGCTCTGCAGGATGAAGCGCCAGCGCAGGACGCCGCGCGCCATCGCCTCTTCCATGAATGCGCGGTCCAGGATGAACACAGGGTACAGCACCGCCGAGGACTCCAGGGCCCCCAGCAGCGTGGGGTTGTCATGGAGACGCAGGCCCTTCCGGAAGAGGTGGATGGTCCTGTGAGTCATTATGATGTCACTTTGACCCCACCCCAGTGCAGCCAGATGCTACAGGACAGGAGAGAGAGAGGGCGGAGCCAGTGAGCGCCTGTGAATGATTGACATTAATGATAAATAGTAATAAAAAACATTAATAACCTTTAAAACTGGCACTCCATAAAACAGCTGCTTTGGCACAAAGCAAGTTACTAAAGTTCAGCATGATCCCTGATTGTAATCAGTTTTGTATGAAAAATGATAACCACTGCTGAGTACTAAGATATACTAAAATCCCACATACAACATGACATGTGGAACATATCTGAAAGATACCCCCCAAAAAATTTTCTTACATTTTTCCTACAGCACTCAGGTAACAATTTAGGATCATGCTTCATAGAATTCGTCCTTGTCTTTATCATCGATTCCAAGACCAAGCAATCCAAAGTCCTACTTCTTCCCAGAGAAACAAACTTCAGGACATGCGAGGAGCTAAACCCTCGACTGGGATGGAAACAACAGGCCAGCAGTGTCAGCCAGGAAGGCACGGCCCTCCGTTTGAGAGACTCTGATCTGCCGTACGCGTGGGCGATCCAGAGTACGATCTTGAGGCCGAGAGCGTCCCATGTGCCGCGGGAATGTGTGACAAAGCCCCTTGCTCTACACTAAGCTCTGGGCTCACCTCAGCACGGGCAGATCAGAAGGGCTTTAGAGTTCTCCGACCCCGCCAGCTGACTCAGAGCCTAAAGCGTGCTGGTCGGTCAGTGGCTCACATTAGGGAGACTTACAGTAGGGCCTGAAGACTGTGTGTGTGGGGAGTGAGGGCTGAAGGCAATACGTGCTCAAACTGGGATTTCAGAATCCATACAGCATGGATAACGGACTGCAACACAAAAAAAAAACATGCACACCGACATCGCTCAGGTCAGAAATCAATGTCACTCCTCATTGCCCCTGGTCGCACGATAGACCGGACGAAACGAAAATTTGCGCGACAATGACGCTCCTAGTTTCTTCTGCAAACCCGTGAACTACACGCCACGCCAGGTACACACTCTTAATCCTGAATTATACACGCACACAACAGCGCCAAATCACACCACTGCACCTGTAACAGCAATTGACGAATAACCTTTTAAACAGGGCGGACACGTTTTAGACAGCAGTGAATTGTTCTATACGGAGGCACTCGAGTGCTGGAGCCCCGCTATGAAAACAAGTTACGATTTTCTGTTATTTTTTTCCGGTTTACAGTTTGAGGATGCGTCATGCTATACCTTACTCAGTAAATATGAGAACAGTACTAAAAAGCAAAACAAAATTGACCAGTCTCCCTCGCCATCGCAACGAGGTGCACAGACTCGAAAACACTCATTAACCCCTTAATGAGAAAAGCAAATTGCAGTACTTCACAGCCATGACCCCCGTTTCTGCCTGTACTACTGCTGACTGCAATAAAGGGGAAACTAGATAACCTTTTTAACTCGGAATAAAATGGGGTTATAACAAAAGGTTTGCTTAAGACCTTCCCCGAGACAAAGATCCTGACCCCACGCTTCATCACTAATGGCTACTTCTCCACTACCCCCCTTCCGAAGTGTAGCTAATCTACAGCTGCATTCTAAATTAAACAACAAGGATACTCGGGTAGGGACTGCCTGGGTCGAGTTATCGCACCATGGACCGTGCATGCATAGTGCTAAAAAAAAGAAATGCTCGCAACTGGATTTGTAACCCAGGTTAAACACCGTTTGTCCGCAAATGTGCGTGACTCACTGAAGATCGGGTGCAGTCGGCGGAGATTTCGCCTGTACCCCGTGGATAGCACCGAAAACTGTCAGGTATAGAGACGAGAGAGAAGAAACGCAAGTTGATGACTCCTCCTGCCGTCGTATGGCTCTTCAGCTGGGTGAGTCCATTCCTTCGCCAAGTGCCGAATTAGTAAATGGATGCTGACAAGCGCCACTGCAATTCCAAGGACGATCGGTGCGGGGTGGGGAGAAACAGCAAGGCAGAGTCCCCCATGCAATTCTAAGTATCCCCTTTCAAAGCCGACGTCAATATGCTGTCAGGGTACACCAAAGGAGACCGACCTTAATTACTTTTTCTGAATCAAAGTCTGAGCGGAGATGAAAATGCTTTTCACTCCCGAGACCCCCAAGAAAAACAAGAAACACCACTAACCGTGCAAACGCAATGATTTGTCAACAACCTCCACTTCGCCCCCCAGGCATCAAGATTAAAATGCTATTGGTTCAAATCCGGACGGGGATCTGTCAATCACACGAAGGTTTGCTGGGTTCGCCTACTCCGGGCAGTGAGGGTGGGGAAGGAGGGACTCCAATACATCACCCACTGGATGAGCGCCTAAGTGCTCGAACCCTCTGACACACATGATTGGCTAGCTACCCTGTCAGTCCTAACACTTACCCGCCCATTTTCCCCCTTCCCCAAACACCTACACCTTTCTAACCCCAAGGGCAATTCATATTTCGAGATTTGCCATGTTTCAAAGTAGTTTTTCCTTGGTATCAACTATATAGATTAGTTTTTAGTAGTAAAGGCGTTGTCAATATAGAGTAATTAGCAAGCAATTCACAAATACAAATTCTGCTGGATCTTAATATTTAATACGGGGGGGAATCAGCAGACTATTTCTGCACCTGGGTATAACCATTTCTTGAAAATTCAGATTTCGTTATTAGAGGGTCTACGGATCACCTTTGGTTTATCTATAATTTCACCTGCTTTTAAATTCTGAAAAAAACACCACTATTTTCAATTCTTCAGTACAATTCTATAATAGGCACTGGGCAGGAGACAAAGCGAAGAATGGGAGATTGTAGGTAAACGTGACAATAACAGAAGTAGGTCAAAACTGTAAAGTAAGAAAGTAGGTCAGTTTCGCTCCCACTAGTGGCGAGCGAGCGCCGGCGCGTCTCTGCACGATTCTCCGATTTTACTTTGTTCCTCCGCGCCGCTCGGATTCTCTCAGGCATAACCCGAATCCTCATGCACAGAGTAAAAATAGCTCGGCGCCTTATTTTTAGCTCAAAACAAACGACCGAGGAGGACATAACGGTGACGAAAAGAAGCTTCCTCTTTTTTTAGCGCACATCAGTCATCATCACCTGCGTCGTACTCGCATTGACACCGGCTTCAAGACAGTCACCGTTCCTTCAGTCCTGCTGACATTTCTCCCTGCAGCCTTGGAAGGAATGAATCTAAGCTCCCTTTTCTTTCCTTCTACGTTCTTAAAAGTTCATAGATCGCCCCCTCCACTGACAAAGTCAGCGTTCAAAAAACACCTTCTCATCTGTTCTTAATAGGATACAGATGCGCTCTTTTCTTATAAAAAGAAACTCTCATACTGTACCAGAAACAGCAGCTTATAATATCTGTTCCTTTTCTTCCCAGTTCACACACAGCAAGCAAGGGTTTGGCAGGCGGAGCAGTGTGGCATGGGGATCTTGGTAACAGCCCCCGAGCCAGGCAGGTTCCCAGTGAGTCACGTTGCAAGCTTCTGTGCTCAGCCCTAGCCTACCCCCCCGTGCCTTCTCCTACAAACAGCCAGAAACCTGATAGCCCTGGCTTGTGTCCCTCTGCTTATCCCCCTGTTTTGGGGTGGAACCCTCTCAGAAGAAAGCTAGATGGGAAAACAAATCTCTCTCGTGACAGCCCCTCCTTGTCTGACCTCCTCAGAACCACTCAGCAAGACAGTAGGAAAGAGAGCACAGCAAGAGAAAAGTGTCAGAGGATTAAGAGAGCTGTGGGATTCATGCCACAGAGGCTGCAGTGCAGGCGTCACCCTGCTGATCTGCATGGTGTTTAGCAACAACAAACAACACTGGTAACATGGCGAACAGCCGCAGGGTGTCAGTATACATCCCACCACAGAGAAGACGTGCATTTTCACAAGAAGAGCTGTCCTACGCTTAAAGCAATGCGGTGGCTCAAGGCGTTTGCTGGACTAATACCGTCTGGTAAACAACTCATCTCAGTGGCTCCCCTTGAAGCAGGAAAAGGATGCCACGGCTCACAGAAATACGCACCCTTTTCAAAATGCGCCATTGCGAAGCCGAACCGACAACGTTTTCAACAGCTGAGCTGCGCAGTTTTGTTTCCACTGGCCTGCTCTGCGTTCTGCCCCATGCAGACCTGTCACAATGTGTTTACTGTGGAACATTTCTCCATTGCCCCTCAGGTCAATAAACATTCTTCCAGTGCTCATGTATTTCATTTTACAGAGCTGAAGCAACAAGGGCATAAAAATAAACAGGCAGCACAGTGGCACAGTGCTTCCCAGTGTTGCTTCGTAGTGCAGGGCCCAGGGTGTAATTGCTGGAGTGGATGACGGGCTTTTCTCTGGGTGCTCCGGTTTCCTCCCACAGACCAAAAACCATACTGGTAGGGTGACTGGCTTCTCGGAAAATCGGCCCTGGTGCGAGTGTGTGCACCTGTGTCTAACCTACGATGTACTTGTGTCCTGTCAAGAGCATATTCAGCCTTGTGCCCACTGCTCGCTGGGATGTGGTTGGAAAATGGACAGATGGGTGAAGAGCATAAAACCGGGTTATAGTTCAACACAAATCAGAGGGTGCAAGTAGAAACTACATGGCCGTGCATTTAAAACCAAGGGCGTTAACAGTTAACTGCAAAGGCTCAGACTCAGTGCACGTCTGCATTATGCACTTTTTGCATGGTCTACCATGTTGTTTTCACTATTACATATTTACTGTTCTGTTTTTATTATTGTTTGTAATGTACTATCTACGTTGTGTGGCATTGTCTGCTGTACTGCGTACTGTATGTCCCAAGCGATCAGGGCGAATAAGAATTCAAAGGTACATGTACTGTACATATGGCAAAAAAACTCCTCTACTAAAAACAAGAGGCACGCCTTTCCCCAAGGGATGTAGGAGGGTGATACAGGCTACCCAGCCATGCTGCTGAAGCCCAAACTCCAGTTTTTCTCCAAAATGACCTGGATGAGACCCCCAAACAAGCAGGACAGACGAGCTGATTAGCCATATCTTGTTTGTACTGTAACTTCGTATGTTCATATGGGTAAGATAAGGAGGCTATCTTCATACCAACACTATTATTGGTGAAAATATTATGAGATTATGATAATTATCTTTGCTTCTGTTCAATCCAGCGAGTGTCACAACCAAGGAATACTATGATAACCTAGGTGGTTTTCCTATTTTCTCTCCATTAATCCTAGATTCTTTTAATCTGTCTTGCGTTTTTCGTAGCGCAAACCTTTCTGTGCTTCGAATTTGTCCGATACCATCCTCAAATTGGAAATGGTTAAGATGGTAAGAAAAATGTTTTTTTTTTTAAACTGAGACATAAAACGACACAATCTCCGTGCAGAACACACATACCGCAAGCGTTACAGTCTTGTGAAAAAAGAATCACATGATTTAGAGCCGAAATAAAAGTACAAAAGCACTCTGATGTTTGTATAAAACCAGATAGTGAGCCAAGTTACCATAAAAGACTTCGTTTTATGAAAACTGCCTGAGAGAGTCTATGCTCTAATGTAGGTAATTGAATGTATTCTGGGACTCGGGGGACTGTCATGCGGATGTTAAAATTAGAAGTAACCCGAGGCGAGCTTTAGAAAGAGTACGAGGAAATGTTCCGTTGAAACGAAAGCTTGCAAAACAACAACGACCTTTTATCTATAGGCGTCCTGATCTACAAATCAATTTTGAATTCGACAGGTAGAGGTTACATCACACCAGAAATAGCTATAACCTGCGAGCTGTACAGCTTCTAACCCATAATAATATAAAACTTGAAGTCTGATCTTTCTATATAACTGATATATATATATAACTGTATATAAATTATATGAAAACCGAACTAAAATATCAAAAAGGCACTCTTCTAGACAATCAGATAGCTTGTTTCCCTTGGTATCTGCAACACTTTAAGATTTTGAAAACAAACAGCACTGACATAATGGGAAAATTGACTCCACATTTGACGAACAAATGAGCGATTTTCAGATTGAAATTTTACCTCCTCTTGCCTGAGCTAAGGACGCGGAAATATGAACAGAAAACACAAAGAGACAGGTCTTTCTTAACCTTCACGTCTCAAAACGCCAGTTCTCTATGAGAAAAACGCGACTTCTGACTGCTACCATATTGAAGTGATCGTCCGTCTTTTGGCATAGGAACAGCCATTTCTTAAATTCAGTACATTAAATATTTACAAAATAAACCGGTAAACAATTATTTATAAATTGTAGCCATGGAAAATAATCCCTTTCGTGCAAATCAAATATTTGAAGTCACCGATTCCTAGGGGTTAGCACTGCGAAGACATCCGCTGATGATAAATCATTGTGTTCCGTTAGTATTTTGCACTGAGAAGGAAAATTCACTATTTTTTGTACTATTACGCAAACACTTAGGGTAGTATATTTGGGTACTAAAAATCACCACATGAATCAAGCACTGGAAAAGTCCAGTTAAAAAGGAAATAGTGAAGTACCACACAAACCACTGGTCACATCGCCGCGCCAACTTAAAATATCGACTCCTAGGAAAATACACCCAGCATCATTTAGTAAGTGCTTAGACGGTTCTGGTGGACTTTTCAATAAAACTGGCACGTAATCAATTCAAAACTCACCAGATAAACACAAATACCTTAGTTCTTAATTCTGTAGCTAAATATAAGACTTCTTGTTTTGCATAGTTCCAAATATAAAATAAAAATAATCTTCTTTTTTAAAATCAACGTCCTCCCGTATTCTTTCACACCCCTTCGAGTCCTCTTGCGCTGCTGAATACAATCCCAAAACGGAATAATAATTCAATATCCCAGCTGCGAACCGTACACCACTGGCTCATCCGGTCTCCCAGCTCGACAGTGAGGCTCCAGGCAGGGCGCAAGTTTCTCCGTTTCCAGGTGAGACGCATTTCTCACTGTGGGGAAGTCAGGTGCCACCTGGGCTCCCCTAACGTACCTTTACAAGACATGGGCCACAGCTAATGATGCTGGCATAAATAAGAACCCCTCGAATTCCTTTCGTCTCGGTAGAGTCACAGGGAATGGAGTGTCAGATTGTACTAGTTTTGAAGTGTCTTTAACAGTATCCCCCGCCTCATCAGTGTGTGTAATCTTGTGTTCTGCGCTCGGTCCAAGGTCACGTGTGAGTAGCATGGGCACATTCCAGAGCGCTTCTCCTGCTGTTTCGCCCGCTCCCTCCCCCGGCGGGCTCCGATCTCACACAGCGCTGAGAGCACCGAGAGCACAAAGGACTAATAGACTCAGTTGTAATAATGTGTTTTTTAATTGCATAGAGAAGATCTTGTATTTAATAATCGGCTCGACGAAGCCTAAACTATAATTTAAACTGTTGTGGGTGAAACGGTCATTTAATATTTCTACGTCTTACGTGCGTACATTTGTTTGTTTTGAAAGTTCCATGTTAGACATTTTCAGAATGCGAGGAAAAAAATCAACAAAAAAAAAGCCGAAGGGACTGACTTTCACAGTTGTCCTAGACGAGTTTACCTGAAATAGTGCTGGTAGATCGGCGCTCCACAGGGTTTGTGAAACCACGGGTTGTTAATCTGAGTCCTATGTGAAATTGCAGTAAATCAGCACAAAATTTTAAATAATACGGGCTCGAATTGTAAGAGAGACAGTTCAAGTAGGTAGCTGCGTCAGCATCTGTAGGCTGCCAAGGAACAAGTAAAGGTTTATTCCATGTTGGAATAAAACCTTCACTTGTTCCTTTGTAGGAGAGATGCTGTGTGGTTTTACTTTTGTACTTTTACAGAAAGATCAATAAAACGTGTACAATAAGGAATACATTATCTCAGACGTGTCCTTGTTATTTAAGTAGCTATCACCACACTTATACAAAAACATGTTCCTTACTTGAAAAGGTCAGGAAAGCGTAAAATGCATGTTGCCTCTGTTATAGTTATTTTAATGCTTAAATTCAAAGAGGTATACCGTCCCATGATCCATCTCTTCAATATCTTGATGAGGAACGTCTACTTAATTCATTTAAAATAAAATAATTCGACCGGTATTTAAGGTCTGAACAGTAATCGAATAAGACAAACCGGATATATTCCCAGACTCAAAGGATTCTCTTACGCGGTCTTAAATAACTATTTTAGCTCCGTGAAGTTGCTCCCTACAAACAGCACAAACGATGAAACCCCCTCATTCGTTAGTGCTGCGTTTGTGCCGGTTTTTGCCGTTGAAAGTAGCATCTGTGCTGCTTTCGTTTCCGAGATATAGCGCCTTGTCTTTTTGGGGTCATGATGTCTCTCGGCTAACCTACAAAGTCGTAGGGGGAACCGGACCAGTTTCATTCGTTAGTGCTGCGTTTGTGCTGGTGTGTGCCGTTGAAAGTAGCTTTTCTACTACTTTCATTTCCGAGATATAGCGCCTTCTTTTTCGGGTGATCACGTGACCATGCACGGCGACCTTGACCTCCAGTAACCCCGTCTGCCGAGTTCAAGCGCTCTGTTACGAGTGCGAGAGTAACAATCATGCATTTTTGTTTCTCTGGTTGACCAGGTGGAGGCGGCAGTGGATTTTGCATTAAATACTAGTATCTTCTGTGCGTTTGTGTGAGCAGGAAAATGAAATTCGTGACGAATGTCCTACCCTAATCAGAAGAGTTGCGGGTGTAGTCTTAAACACTAGCAAACAATTGCATGTTCTTAACAAGAGGCTTTAACGAGCACGTCTTAATTCTTCGTAGCGGTGTCCTTTTTTAAAATCTTCTTAAACATAAAACGATGAGCTCACAGTCCTTTTATCTTTGTGTTTCTGGTCAGTCCTTGGTGTAGAATACAGCGTCAGGGCACACCTTGACCTCTGAAGACGCAGGTATGAGTGCCTTTGTTAGATCGTCATACTGTATTTCTCCCATGTGAAGTTGTGTCTTTTGGAGTGTGCAAATGTGCTGTTTGTTGTGGGGGGGGGGGGCAACTTCATCGAGCTGGGCAAGCAATCATGTCCTGGGTCATAACATTGCAAGAAGGCGCTATATCTCGGAAACGAAAGCAGCAAAAACGCCACTTTCAACGACACAAACCGGCACTAACGAATGAGACCGGTCCGGCTCTCCTATGACGTTGTAGGGGGGCTGAGTGACGTCACGACCCCGAAAAAACAAGACGCTATATTTCGGAAACGAAAGCTGCACAAACGCTACCTTCAACGGCACAAACCGGCACAAACGCAGCACTAACGAATGAGGGGGGGGGGGGGGGGGGGGGGGTTCATCGTTTGTGCTGTTTGTAGGGGGGGCAACTTCACGGAGCTAATACAGAATGGAGTACAGCGGACATTATTCTTAAACAGATATGCACAATCTTTAGTCTTCTCATTTAACTTTAAAGAAATGGCTGGATGGGACCCTCAATTGGTTTAACCTAACGGGATAGATGGTTGAAATGGCCTCATCTCGTTTGCATCTTTTCTTCTTTTTGGGAATGCAAAACAGCTCAGAGCTGAGGGCACAGGCCTGCGCCCCCCAGAACAGTTTAAATAACGAATATTTCCGATAACTAGGAACTAATATGGGCCAAAAGCCTTAAGGATCCTTTCGATCATCTTGCTACACTCCTTAAGAAATCCATTATGTTTCCGAGTCCCGTACTATCGTATGATGAACTTAAAAACAAATCAAGGACGATAATAACTAGAATCGACAATGGTTTTGTCTCCAAAGCTTTGCCGTTCTTTCCTTCACGATTTCTGCCAGACTTTGAAACACGGTCGCGCAGCAGGCGAAATGTCCAGGTTGTCACTAGTTTAAATCAGTTGATGTGAAAACCTATACCAAAAAATAGTTGTCAACAAAACCTTGAGATGAAGCAACAGCTAACTTATACAGAGTGTGAAACTGGAAGACGAGGAACCTCATTTTCAATCCAAAAAAAGTTCCGGTTTAACAATGTCTTGTACATTCTTCCGCTACACCGAAACAACTTGGCGATCAGCACATTTCCACAAGGGGGTGCTGTTTCATCTCGCAGAATCCAAATCTCAAGAAATACACAATATTAATGGGGCAAACATAAAGAAAATGGAAAATGTGTCATATCTTTCTCTCTATAAAATATGCCATCCCATTAGTAGTTTCTCTTTTATCTTTTGTCAAATTATAAAATGCATTGAAAAGGATTTTGTAGTTTACAAAACAAAAATGTTCAACAACCGCCACGTTCTTCTTAATCATGGACTTCCAACTCCCTGGATGCTCTTAAGAAAAAAACAAACAGATGAGATCCTTGGATTCTGGATCTATCACCTGGTGGACCAAATGGCCTCCTCTTTTAATGTTGGGAATCGTTAGTCTGTTGTGCTTCTATGAATCCTAATAAATTATGGGATAAATATTCCCTTTTCAGGTTGTTTCCATGGAGCAGGTGTGATGCCTGAATGTTATGTTCAGCGACCCCGCAGAGCTCAAGTTCCCAACAGGACATGCTTGAGGAGACTGGATATTGCTGTACGTGCCGGCCTACGACAAGTTTCTGTGTGTCTGTAGAAAATAAACCAGTTCAGTCTGTGTCAGTAGGTTTTATGTGTCATGCCTTTGTCTACACAACAGCAGGTGCGGTGCTCGGCTGGATAAGCAAGGCTCACGGGTTTCTGTCTAGAGCTGAGATCCTCTGAAAGGAGATTCCGAACCTTTGATTTTTTTGCGGCTGAACTACAGAGTTGACCTTGGCCTCCTGTTGGTGAGAGATTCCCAAACTTGGGGTCAGCTTTGGGAATGAATCTGGAGGATCTCCTGATGGACAGGATGATGCAGTGTGTGATGGAGGAAGCAGGGCCAGTCCTAGTAATGTGTGCAGCGTCCTTCTCCTTCAGGTAGCTTTTTGTCACGATTGTCATCCCTTCTCTTAAGGGTGCTCCGACCCTTTCATATTTTAGTTTATTATGTGCACCTGCTCCCTGTTTTGCTGGCTTTTATTTAAGCCTGGTGCTCCCACTGCCCCTGGTTCAGCATTGGGAGACGGACACTCAGAATCCCGCCTACCAGCGGGTCCAGGAGAGACCCGACGGCATAGGCTTCATCACGGTGTCCTGAACATCTGAGACTGGGGCTCAGAGCGCCTGGCCTCATTCCCCTGGTTTTAACTCCTTGTTCCTGTTCCGGATCCCGTTCCGGATTTTAACCTTCGTCTGTCTCGGATTGTTCTCTCAGTACCTGGACCCTGGACTGTGCCCTGGATTCCCCCTTGGACTGTTTGGACTTGTATGCCTGCGCCATGCCCCCCCGAGCACTGTATCACTGTCGTCACGCCCCCGCGTCTGTCATCCCGTCCTGAACCTCAACGTCTTTTCCCTTTTGTCCTTCTCCACTTACTTCCAGATTATACTGTCTGCATAGGGTCCCAGCTCTGCACATCACGGGAGCCTGGACCGGCTCTTGTTACACTTTTCCTGGAGCCCTGAGCTGTGCTGAAAAGTGCTGCTCCAGAGGTCATCAGGTCATGAGCTCTCCACTCTTTGGAGGTCACAATCTTGGCTCTTTGCAGCTGGAGTAGCCTCTAGTTTCTTTGAACCAGCTTTGCTGGCTGTTCTCTTTCAGCCAACAGTCCTGGAAATACACTTCTTTTATCACTTTTAATTCCACTTCAGGTCAGGAATTTCCACGTCAGAGGGTAATGATTCAGCTGGTGTCTTTTGTATAAAAATAGGCACCAGCAACTCTTGAACTCATGGAATTCATTAGTTGGAAGGAATTTGTTTTAAAGAGCTGGGCCTCCTCAGAAAACAGCTAGCACACCAGAGCACTAATAAAACACAGGACAGCGACAGTGTTGGTAAACTCCAGACCAGCACGCAGACACAAGGAAGGAAAGTGTGAATGCTCAAAATAGGAATGAACAGGAGGTTGAAATGGCACAAATTTGCAGGAGAAAAGATAACCAAAAAATACAGAAAAACCCTGCACCTGCTGACAAGGTTTGAAAAATAGTGGAAGGCTGTACTCCTCATAATCTTAGATGACACTAAACAAACAGTATTTCTCACTTAATGGTGTTCATAATGAAAATATGGGAGGGATGACAACAGCCACGTTCAGTCAGTAATCGAATCACTCCTGAAGTTATTTCCTCAACTAAAACATTATAAATACATGTATGTATTCTCTCCCTGTTTTTTGTATCCCACCTCCACCCCATCTCCACCTTTGCAGCTGCCCCTGGGTCACTCCTCAGTCTACATGGAGGTCTCAGCCTCATCGTCCTATGATTAGGAGTCTAGCCCTCACCAAGCAGGTTACAACAAATGTATTGACGTAAGCACTCCATAATCCTTTCAGTAATTAATACTTTCGCTTAATTCTCGGGTTTTGTTATTCATAGTGAACCTCAAGTTAAATTCGCTACACGCTGGGTCTGTAATGGCAGATTGACCCACAGAAGATACACTGTCAGAGGGGCTCCACTAGAGGTCGCTGCGGAGCTTCCCTGACAGACTAATAAATTATACAAAATGTACATTTGTGAATATTCATACACCTGTGTTCACTTGTAGCGAGTCATGCAATTTGTAGAAAGGGAAATGTTTGCGGCATGTTTTGTCAACAGATCAGGCTGTTTCGCTGATGGTAGCAGCTAGTTTCCAAATGAGCTTGTGAGTTTAGGGTAGTTTTATCTCTTTCGGCCTTTTGTTTTGTTTATTTTGTTACAGCAACCAGCGAAGCCATGAAAGTCATGGGGTATTGATTGAGTTCAGATTTTGGAGCAGTTCATGGGTGACCCTGGTGCCATAAGCTCATGTTTCCCAGTTTAGGTCCTGGAGTGCTGAATTGAAACCCAAGACACAGGAGCACTCCAGGGCCAGGATTGGGAAACAAGCACTCCCATGTTACTTTGTTAAAAAATTAAAATTAACAGAAACATCTAAAGCCCCCCGAATCAGTGGTTATCAATCCAGGATTTGGAGATTCCTGGGGCTCCACTGGGACTTTGCTGGGGTTCCCTAAAAACTAAGATAAACTTTTTACCTTTTTAACTTTTTAGACCAGCAGTGTGTAAACTCAATACTCTCATAGCAAGTCAGGCCAGATTCATTATGTACATTTCTGCTTTTAGTTTCCTGCAATAAACAGTAGCAATATTTACTATTAATTAAAAAAATAATTTAATTAATGAACGTGGAGGTACATTCTGAGAGTGAACTCTTCATTCTCTTGAACCCACAAGTGGGAAGATCTTGAGAACTGCTGCTCCACCTTTGATACACAATCGTGTATAAAACATTCACCAACATATTTACATGCTCCAAACATATTTCAGAAGCACACAATAAATGTCCTGTTTTTACTGTGGTTGCTCTCCTTTATTTCCTGTGTTGTGCTCTGTTTCATCCAATGATTTCACTATGCTTTACTGCCCGTTCTTCTGCTTTCAGCAGAGTATAACAGCGTGCACACTCTCACAGCGTGCACACTTTAGGGCGGAGCGGTGGCTCTGTGGCTAAGGATCTGCGCCTGTGACTGGAAGGTTGCCGGTTCAAATCCCGTGGCCGGCAGAGGAATCCTACTCCATTGGGCCCCTGAGCAAGGCCCTTAACCCTAACTGCTCTAGGGGCGCTGTACAATGGCAGACCCTGCGCTCTGACCCCAAGCTTCTCTCCCTGTCTCTGTGTCTGTGTCTCCATGGAGAAAAGCTGGGGTATGCGAAAAGACGCATTCCTAATGCAAGAAATTGTATAGCGCTAATAAAGAAACATTATCATTAACATTATCAAAGGAGAGGATGTCAGATCAAGAGAACAAAGCATGCTCTCTGACCGTACAGACCTTGCAGAACATCCACAAAAACAGGCCAGAAATCGACCCCATGAGAAATTGAAGCAGAGCACTGTTTTGATGAAGTGTATAAGAAGATGCCGGAACTGTAACGAATGATGTGAAGAACCCTATGCAGGTCGGGTAGCGAACGAATCCAATGGGGCAAGGTAGGCAGGCAGTGTTATATCCAGGAGGCCTGAAGAGAGGGCTCGCAAAAAGGTTTCGAGGGTGAAGAGCTCAGGAGAACAGTAGACTGTTTAATACCAAGTGTTGAAGCGAAGGTTGAGGAGGTTTAAAAGAAGCGAGAGAAGTGATAGGATGATTATCTTGTGCGTTGTCGTTTTCTGGAATTGGATGGGGCTGGTGTCTGATTGACTGAGGTCGTGGGAATGTGCTGGCATTGATCAGAATTATGTGACTGATTATGTGAGAGCGTGACATAAACCTGATCACATCTTGTGAATCCCAAAGCCCCTCTGTGAGACACGTAACTAAAAACTCCACTGAATATAGCATACAACTTCAAATTCAACTCAAAAGAATGTCAATGCTCTGGGTTCTTTTTTTTACATTTTGATGTCTTTTCAATGTTTAAATTCATGCCTAGGGGGATGTCAGGCATCACCTCCCTGAACCCGCAGCTTGGTAGAGCTGTGCCCTGTTACCAGTCCTAGACGTTACCCCTGCACCCTTCATTTTCACTGGGGAGCTCAAAGGATCACCCTTGAAGGCTCTGTATAGCAGAAGCAATGCCCTCTCCCACATGGCATTTCTATCAGCACTGAAGAGATTCAGTTCCTCGAGTCCCTCTGTGAGTGACTTTCCTTTAAGACCAAGAGTTCCTTCCGCTCAATCTTCTTTAAAGTCTTTCCTAGGGAGCAGTTTCCGTTTTTTTATTGTTTTTGTTGTGTTGTAATATCTGTTGTGCAAGACACAGGAAGCGCTTTGAGAAAGAGCAGTGATTAGAAATAACTGATCAGAAGCAACACATGTATGATCAGGAACTCTTCGGAATGGGAATGATGCTACAAAGTACCAGAGAAGAGCAGAGTTTGGAAATCTCAGATATCAGAGTGTAAGACTAACTCCAATCCAATTAATCCACTTTAATGAGGAATGTCCCGTGTTTAAAAGTTCAATTGCACTAATTGGTCTTACTGTCTCAATTTTTTAAATCCAATATAGTTTCTAAACCTCAGTAGCCCATCATGTGTCATTCTACACAGTTTCACAATTTCACCAGCTGACTCAGTTTGGTTTAATGTTTTTTTGCAAAGGTCTCCTCAGATTCTCATTATTCAAACAATGTTCTGAGAGGACACCTGAAATAGCATCAGTATCATTAGACCTGGAATCTGAAACATATGGCCACTGAAATGATTTAAAGAGCGAAAAGATAATAATGCTTAGGTTTTACCGGATCAAATCAGAAGACAGTAGCATTTGTGAAAGACGTTTCTGTGTTACCAGGGCTCGCTCACTGACAGCACAATTTTAGCAATACAACCAAGCCTGAAGAAGGCTCCACAGCCGAAACGTTGTGTTCTCTTTCTTCTTTTTTTTTCAGCATGGAATAAACCTATTACTTGTTCCTTTGCAGCCTACGCATGCTGACGCAGCTACTCACCTGAACTAAACACCCTAGGCTGCAGATAAATACTCATATACAGTATGCACTTTCTGTTTCTTCAGAATAGATAACACAAAGGTTCCTTGACATGATAACACAGGCAGTCTAACTGTGCTTCTCCTTTGTAACAAATGTTTTGCTGACTGCAAACCTTAACTTTGGATTCATAAATGGATCTCAGTAGCCTTAAGGTCGGGTTTTGGAAAAGAGAGAGGACTCTTTTTCTTTTTAGTAAAAATAACATGGTAGCCAGGACCCTGGCAAGAAATTATAATAGCTATATTTGTAAATAGGAAAGTGTTTATTTACTTGATAAGTGCTTGGTGTAAAATGTACTGCATTCTTTTAACATTCTTTAAAAGAGTGTGCAATGTAACTTACACCTTTTCTCACCAGATTTATTTGGTTTCGTTTGATGGTAATTGGAACAATAGAGAAAGAAACACCACACAAAGCAAAAGATCAGCTTACACTATTATAGTTACATTACAATTGTAGTCTATTGCACTAAGTGACGCAACTGACTTTGCTTTTGAGACGATAAGAGATGAGACCCACCTAAGCCATTTTCTTCTTCTTTTCCTTCAACATTAGCAGCTCTATACTAACTCTGCCTTGTCCTGACATGTTCCAGGAAGAGAATCTTGTTAACACCCCTAAAGCAGTCTTTTCTCTTTTTTTTCTGACCAGATCTTTAGAGACGTGAAAGTTAACACAAGCGTCAGAATGAAAGGAGAAAAACAGGGACTCCAAATTGAAAGTTCAAGCTACAGCCAGATACCCACAGGCTGCCCAAGTTAACCCAACAAGTTCTTTAAGAAAGCACAAGATGTTTGCCTTGATCAAAATGCAAAAGGAAGCTTATTAAACAGAAAACGTGGGCACTGAGTGGCCATAGAAGGAAAAACAAGGGTTTTCCCTCTATGTGAAAAGCTGTTAATAAAGCTCCACGCCATATTTGATCTTTTATGATCTTTACAGCTTCCCACAGTAAAATCAATATAAAGGAGAAACTTTAGAAAAGGAGGGAAAGGTGCTGGTGCATGAGCTTCCTCAATGCTCAGTCTGTGTGTGAGTGTGTGTGCACTGTACACTGTAAGTGTGCGCACAGTGGCACATTGGTTAGCATTGCTGCCTCACAGCTCTGGGGCCCTGGGTTCACTTCCAGACCTGGGACGCTACCTGCAAGGAGTTTGTATGATCTCCTGTGTTCCCGTGGGTTTCCTTCCTGTGCTCCAGATTCATCCCAAAGTCCAAAGACATACTGGTAAGTTGATTGACTCCTGGGAAAATCGGCTCTAGTGTGAGTGTGTGTCTTTGTCTGGGTTTGTGTCTGTGAGTGTCCTGCTTTGGACTGGCGTCCCATCCAGAGGGTACCCCACCTTGCACCCGTCGCTTGCAGAGATAGGCTCCTGCTCTCGTGCGACCCTGATCTGGATGAAGCAGTTAGAAAACGGATGGGGATAAGGAATTCAGCCATCAGCCAGACATCTTGCCCCCTGCATAAATATGGGCAGTAATCTTTCCTTCCCACCTTTTATTGCATCACAACTCCTCTTTGTGGAGAGCTGACAACCTCATTCCTCACAGCCATGTCTCTGTACCAAAACAGGGTATATAGACCTATATATGATATAAGATATATAGAATACTGTCCGCTAAACTGCAGGGTATCGTCACTTTTAGTGTGCTTTCCAAGGTAGTTTTGCTTTGTTTTACAATTTTCTCTCTTCGTTTAACATCCTGTTGCCAGGTTTAAGAAAAAAAAAACATTTCTTTCAGTTTTTGCTTGTTTGATGTAAGCTTTAATTTGCCAAAGTTACATTTTATATTAAACATTTCATGAAAATGCACCGCACAAGCCAGGCTGTGGCAATGCATTTCTTGTTGAGACAACAGGATGCTGTTGTACACATGTTGAAACTCCAGTGAAGATTACAGATAAACTGTTAATGAAGTGTGATTCATTTACGAGAAGCAGAAAGATCAGCTGCAGGTGGAAATTAACATCCTGCTGAAACGGATGGCAACAGAAGAAGATTGACGTGAGTGAGCACTCAGTGTTCAGTTACAGAACGACAAGGCGCCCTGCGGTGCTGTGCTTTCTCCATACCTGTTGTGCTTTTTGGATGACACAAGAGACATGCAAGTTTTGTTTGCAATAACTGAAAAGAAATTGTTTTCTTTAACTCTCAAAGTGCACAGGAATGTTAAAGGATATATGCATGAAAAACATTCCCCTTTGAGAGCAAATGCAAATCTGGTTTTGCCCTTTTGCGTTACTATAATTTAGATTTCTTCCGTCATACCCATTTCAGCGCTGAGTCATGAGGTTTTCATATGTCTGATCGCTTGTGAGTTATTCTTATACATGTCAGTCTCAACTTGTCTCAACCCAAAAAATCAGAACTGAGAAACACAGTTTCTTTCTTGAATGAAAACCCCGTGTGTCTAAACGATAAATCAGCAATTATTCATTTTAACATTCAAAATATACAAGGCAGTCTAAAGGTATCTAGTGTAGTATACCGACATTGGGCATTAAAGAGAATTGCAAATTGCTTATACAGGATGATTTTTTTCCCCTGCAAGACAGAGCTTGCTTTGCAAGCTTTCTTACAAACACTCTAATGTATTTACAGCAGCGAAACATGCAGAACCCTGATCACCACTCAATTGTGTGAAAGAGGTGGAGTTCAGTGTGTCAACAAAAACCCAGCAGGAATAGACATGTCTAGAGCTGAGGCAAAAAAAAAAGTGAAAAAAGAAACAATTTTCCAGGCAGATGACTTTGACCTCAGTTACTGTTACTCAGTTACTATTACACTCAGAGGCCAAAATCTAACGAACCATTTAATATTATGTTGGAGCTGTTGCTGCACTGGGCAAAACTGGTACACAGTTTATTCCCTATCACACCACTGATATGTGAATAAAGACAGAAGTTGCACTGTTTGGCTGTCCTCATCAGCTCCGTAACTGAAGCTGAATTGAACAAGGAAGGTGCTGAAGTCAGGTCAAGCACTCAGGTCAGGAATCTCAGTCTCCTTGTTCATTCAAGTCTTGATTTTGTGGATCATATTCATAACATTGTGAAAGCCTCCTTCTTCTCTTTCATATCATTGCTCTAACCTGTTCATATCTCGCCCAGCCATGGATAAGCGCAAACATTTGTCTTTTTCAGAATTGTTATAGTAATCCATTGCTCACTGAGGTATCCACACCTGTTCTTAGCAAGCTGCAATATGTTTGAAAAAAACAAAGCTACTAGGATTTGAATTACTCTGGATTTCTGATTAATATTGAAGACATTACTCTTACTTTACAGGCCTTGAACGGTTTGTCTCCAGACTGCCTCAGTGAGGTGTGAGCTCCCTGTAAAACAGTCCCCCAAATCAGACTCTGAGCTCTGGGAGATCCTGCCTTAGGCTGTGTTATTGCAAGGCTGTGAAATAATCACTCAGTCCACAAAGATAGATAATACAATTCTCTGTTCTTTCAAATACTATCTTAAAACTTTCTTTTGTCCCGACGATTGTCATTTTGTTTTCAGTTTTGTGTTACGCTTTGTCTCCATTCCGCTCTAATATCTTGGTGCTTTCTTTTGTTGTGAAACTCTTGTTGTGAGATGCCATCATGCAATGTGCAAAACAAAATAATGATTCCTCTTCCCATTATGTTAAATACTAATCATACCAATATTAACAACAACAACAACAATAATAATAGTAGTAGTAGTAATGCCCCAGCATAAGTAATCATCACAGTTTTAATGCCAGATAAAAGGGGATGACAGCTCGAAGGATCATGTTCTCAGTCAGTGACACTGATGGCCCTCAGACACAATCCAGCGACACAGGGGTGTCACAGGATGACTGTGATATGAGGATGTGGCTAGAACAGTGCAGGCTGGCCACGACAAACTGGCTGTCAGTGTCTCCCCTGTGAGGGAACTGTGCAATAAGGGAAACGCTCCTCACAACACAACAGTCTAAAGTCCACTCCTGACGTGTGGCTTAGTTAGTGCGCTCGTGCACACTTTGTTTCCTGCAGCAGCCGGGCGGATCGGGTTAGCTCGAGTCAGCTACCGCACTTGATCCCACGAAGACACCGAACGCTCTGCCGCAGCCTCAACTCATCCAGCCCCGTCTTTTGAGAAGCTGACTCTGGCTTTTCTTCAGTGACTTGACGGCCCTGACTGGCAGACCTGTATGGGTTTCTACAATTCGAGCTGATCTAGAACAGGGAACAGGAACAAGGGGTAGGTAATTACCTGTCCGTCTTTCATCTGTAGCCTGGAGGTCTACGTTTAGCCTGCTGATATAGTACAGATCTTTTTCTTTAAAAAGTGAAAAAACCTGTTTTGAAATCTATAGCTCAGAGGTTGCTATATGCAAGAGGGAAGAAAAAAAACGTTAAACTATTGATCTGTCTAGATTAAGATCTGTGATCTAAAGGAAAAGAAGCTTTCGGGCATGCATGTTAATCTGTGTCACAGGTGTGAGGAGATGCTAAAGATCATTTTCAATTCCTCAGTTTGCTCTTTTTTTGCTATCAAGATCTTTGCCCCTGTGACTGGTCAGCTCTCTTCCTGTTATCTGTGAAATTTAGTTTTTGCAACTGTTCACAATAAAGAGGATCTCAGTACAGGGTTACACAGGGGTCTGGGTGTGTAAGTTACAGATTAATCATGCGATTTTCATTTACTATGAGAGGAGGGGGGGCTGCCTCCTCACAGTGAAAGAGAAACCAACTCTAGCTGACCTGGAAAGGGAACTGAGATATTCTTACAGAGAGTGTACACGGGTGTACAATATGTCACAACATACAGTACTTATCCCTTCAACATGGTTTCTCATACACTTCATTTCAGTACATTGTCACCTATGTAATTTTCCCTCCCTCCAAAAAAGTTACAAAGCTGTGCAAACGTCTTAGACATTTTGGCATTGCTGTGCTCTTTTCACTGATGGTTTTTTCTTCTTTATGCAGAAACACAATTAAGATCTTTAGAAACACTTCTGCAGGTGCACAGCTGATGATGCTCAGAATTGTCAGTTTTTTTGAGAAGGTGTTTTCACTTCTTAAAAAGAACACCACCTCCGCCCACAATGGGCCAGATGACCTCCCCTTGTTTGTAATCATTCTGATGCACCTGCCTTCTTGTGTTCTGTGTGTTCACATGTGCCTGCCTTCCTGTGTTTTTGTGTTGATGTTGACGTAATCTTATGTTCTTTGTCTTATGTTCCTGCACTCTTCCATTCTTATGTTCCTACGTTTTGGGGGCTTTTGTGACACAGCTTTAAATGTACTGTCAAACATTAGGGAGAGGAGGAAAGCTGGACCTTACAACCCCCAGAAGCACTGAAAAACAAGCAAGAATGTGATTTCCCACAGTAAAGCATGTCAACACCTTTCCGTCAACACAAAGAAGCCCTCTGAAGTGTTTCCAAACTGATTCCTTATGTGATACCAGTAACAGTGTCATGATTTGCAAGGAAGCAGACATTCAACTAATTTCTTTGTGTATTTATTTATTGATTGCACTGGGTTGAGGGATGTGACTGCCTGTGGCTTTCGTATTTGACAGAGAAATACTGTTAGGAAGCATTGGTTAATTTGCTTCCTTATTTTCCTGAGAGAGTTTTCATTTCCCAGGAGATTGCTGGAGCTGTCAGTCTGCTGAGCTGCCCTGGCAGTGTTGGGAGTTTGCAAACCCACACAGCTGTGGTGTTAGGAGAGACAGAAGAGAGCACTGCTGCAGGCAGCTAGCGGGACAAAGATTTCATTTACTTGGATAACTTTGCTACATCTTCCCAGAAACCTGCTATCCCTAACTGCCCAGTTCCAGACAGCTCCCAACAATGGGCCTACAGTAGATCTAGAGAACATGGCCAAGACTTTAGCATGTTTTTGACAGTAATTTGAAGCACTAACAATTACAGAGCCAGATTATCCCTACTTTCTCCTTATGAGCAGTGTGTTGTGAATTGCAGTTGAACTGCTAAAATTGCAGTTTAGCCAAATTGCTAAATCTGGTACGATATAGCTTCTCTAGCCCAGGTGCCACGCATGATTGCAAGTGCATACAAACCAAACTAAAACAGGGACCTGGAACTAAGAACATTAGTGTTGTGGCTTCACCAAGGCAATAGGGTGGGGACTTACAAAACATAAAGCAATTAAACTGTCTGACAGAATTTACTGTAGGACCTGCAAAGTATGTGGATAGCATACACATTAAACCAGGAAACAATATGCATCCAAGTTTTTCATTGTTGAAGCCATTGAGACGCTGTTATGTTTGTTCAGCTATTATTCCTAAGAAAGGTGCTTTCCTACAGCTCCCTACCTAATATAAGCTGGACAATGCTGATACAGGGTCAGTCATGACCAATCCCATCAGTCTTCAGCAAAATCTTTAGAACCTTCAGGTTTCCTCTTTGGGTGAATTGCAGGCTGTCATGATTTTCATATAGTTTATATTGTCTTTGTGACAGTTACTCCTCCTATTCTCTGAGCAAGGAGCAGTTATGATTTTGTATGTAAATCTCATCCACAACTCGCTTTAGGAGGAAAGGAAAAGGGTATAAATATAAAACCTGGGATATAAAGAACTGTCGTCACTCTGTGGACATAAAAACAGATTATATTTGTCATGCAGAGAGTTCCCATAGCTAACCTAAAAATACTTCTGCACTGTTTGTTTTCAAAACACAGATTCCCTGGAGGAAGGTACTCCAAGTGTATGTAGAGATCATACATAAACTTCCCACCCAAAAAACACCCCACCAGAAATAACATTTCATTTAATAATTAACATTTCTATTTAATAAATAGTTCATTTAATAATTAGAGATTTCATTTGAGCAAAACCTCTGATAGTCTCCTTCAATATCACTTTCAGCGTTACTGATGCCATGATTCATAGAAAACACAAAGGAATGTTCTAATGCTGTGTGATACACCTTCTTGCCCATTGCAAATAGATATATATGTATGTATTAATTTGTTTCTAACAGCAGCTAAGTTCATTTGTGCCAACCCACTAAGGACATGACTGTATATGTGGTCCTGCTGGACTGGAGGCAAGACAGCGTTCATCTGTCTGTCTCATTTGTCAGTCCGCAACTAGGAGAAGGCAGGCGTCCTCACTGACGTAGCTCTTTCAGAAGAAGCAAAGCCAAAGACATTTTGTACAAGAAGGGAGCAAAGATGTTCTAGATCAGGGTGCGCATTTTTTTTCTTTCAGTCAAAAGGAGTGGATGACAGGCAGCCCAGCATCCTGGGAAGCCCCAGACACACCCCAATAATCAAGCTGTGGAAAGAGTTACAAATACCTCCACCCCCCCTCGTCCCTGTCTCCGATAACCCCAGAGGCTGCTGCCTTGGTGGAGGAGTTGGGGGTGTAGGTATGGCCTGTTGATGGGGTGCTGGGGGACACAAAGGCTAGGGGAAAGAGTGGTCCAGAGGCCCATATTTATACTTTAGAGCCAGTGATTGGAGGAAACGTTTCCTCCGAAACAATGACTTTTCCTTTGTTCAAGGTTTCGTTGTGATTCCATTGAGAAAAATAACCTCCTGGCTATAACAGCAGATCAGAACAAGCAGAAAAGCATGCTAAGAGAAAGAAATAGAACCATAACAGGTATTTTATTTCCTTTCTGACACAGCTGCCTCTCTGACCATGCCTCTACTTGCATGGATACCTCTGTATGTGTGAGAACAATTGTGCATACTGCACACTATGAGTAGTTCAGAGAGCATTCTCTCCAGGAAATACAGAAGAGGTGAAAACTGTCAGTGTCTGTGGCTCCTAGCACCTCATACTAAACAAGAGTTTGTGCCCAGTTCTGTTTTTGAATTTGGCTAGTCAGTTCTGAAATCCATTACAATTAAAAAACATAAAGACAACCAGCTGATGTTTTATAGCAGCCTACTGAATAAACAAGAAACCTTTGATGAGTAACAGAAAATCAGGGTCACTATGTTTGTGACTGACTGCATACTCAGTCATAAATCATAAATACACAACTCTCTTGCCTGGGTAAATGGTGCAGAACTCGAATTAAAATGTAGGTGAATGCAAGACACACTTCCTCTGAGCACACTACAACACGCAGGAACCCATAAAACAAAAACGCACAAGTCACCTGCCTTTGTGCTGAATAAGGATCTGTTGTGTTGCTCTAAAACGCAAACACTTACTTTCTGGGACCAGCAGTAACACTGATAATATTTGGACAGTTGACATTCTATTAATAGCTTGGAGGCCTTCCCGTGCAGTGTTGCAATTTTCCTGTTTAGCTCTATCACTCACTTAATAGCAAACCTAAGTAAACCATCGCAAACAGAGAGAGACTTTAAAATTAAACAGTCCTCTGGGAAAAAGCTGCTTATGGTCTAAAGGGTAAATAAAGAAATAGGCTGTGCATATTGTATTGCGTCATCAAGGAAAATCTATAGAAACTGCCAGAGGACTTTTTTTTTTCGCTGCTGTGTTTTAGAGCATGATGCCCTCAGTGTTTGGCCAGAGTTCAGCCGACAGCTCCAGGTCAACTTCTTCAGCAAGCCTGTCTGAGGTTTATAGAGATGTGGGCCATAGGGACATACAACAGATAATACAGAGGAACAAGCAGGGTTTCTAAAACATTTTTAGTGACAGAGAATATACATTTGTATTGTTTTACTGGGCATTCACTGAATGAGTTCAAAACTTCAGGGCAAATGTGCCCTAATCATGTCTTAATGAAAATGCAATGGTTGCAGCAAGATAAAGGCAGTCTGCTGAATGAGACTCTGGAGAGCAGGAATGTCAGTGTCCAGGGCTGCCGGACATTTCGCTGTTGCCTTGTTCTCCAGTATCAAACCAGTGCAAACTGATTCTCCTGCTTGGCCTGGCAATGAAAGCAATCATCAGTGACTAAATGCAAAATGAGCATAGAAGCCAAGGCTTGTTTTCAAGAGACAGCATAGGAGGGTTTTCTGAGCCATGCAAGTGTTGGACTTTCGATAAAAATGTCACAAGGGGTACTACAACAATCTTTTTAAAATGCTTCTAAAGTTAAAAAAACAAATAATATCAAGCTGCCCTATAATTGTTAACATTTCATTGACACACTGACACATGACTCACAACAGTCGTAGTATCTGAAGGAGAGCAGTGATCTTCAATCGTGATCTTAAAGAGTCTCCATCCACCCAAAATCAACATTTTTGTTTAATACATCACAAACATGTTATTGGCATCTAAACTTTGTTTTTGTAGCACCAGCAAGCAGAATGCAACACTCCCTACACTTCTAGTGACCTTTGGAACACTCCAGGACTTTGTGACTAAAAGTCCTCAGTGGGTGGAAGTCTCAGTGCATTGACACATCACTTTGACTCGGGACTGATTCACTGAGTCAGTTATTGCCGGTAATACTCAAGAGCTTCAACTTCTGATGTCAAAAACAATAGTTTCACCATTTTGTCTTTTGCTTCTTACAACAATCTGAACTGCTCTCCGATATGTCTTGCAATAGTAATAGTAGCACAATCTGTAAGCAAGTCCTAATCAAAGTTAGAATGCGTGGCCTAGAATTCACATTCTGCCTTACTGTGCTGCTATATTGGCCTGAGTAACCCTCTCTGTGTAGTACTGTGATTGATGTTCAATAAGAACTCTGTTGTATGGTTTCTGCTCCACACAAGGGTTGACAATGCATCATTTATTTCACAAAATAAGGGGACAGCTTCAGCAGGATAAAGGTAATCTTTGTTGAACACACCAGACATATACTGTATGCCAGTGTGGTCTTGTGAAGGGGTGGATCAAGTCTGATTACAATTTAACATTAACAATAACAGCAAAGGATAATAAAAGCTTTAAAAATGCGTTGGATATGAAAAATAAATATGCTGAGAGATGCTTTTAAAATGAAACAATTTTGGTTTCCATATTTCCACAGAAGAATTCAAGTTATCAATATAAATTATTTCATTCACTTCATTTCTGAACAATCAATCGACCAAACCTGAGAAAATATATCTTGGTCACCTGCATATTTGTAAAACACCACATACAGTAGAATGGACAGCAAGTGTGCAAAGGTGAGCATGGTGATATTCACATGTCAATGCTCCTGTCACTGTAGGTATAAAAAGCCACACAAAACCTGCACTAACAATGTCACAACTAAAATGCAAAAACTCCAGACAGATGAAAGGAATATGCTGGATGTCCAGGGTGTCTAGACATCTCACTAAGCACTGATCACTAGCGTCATGTCTGCCATCACAACACAATACCGTCTCTCTGTGAGTGCTAAACATGACACTACTCAGGACTGACAGAGCAACAGCTGGCTTGCATTGGATCAGCCCATGCGTCGTCGTGTTGTATAGTAAATCTACACTACTACTACTCCACATTTCTGAGCTGTGTGCTGCACCTCTGGCTCAGGGTCATGATTTCTCAGAGAGAAATAAACACACTCATAAAGCTGACACCACATCAGCTACAAACACTGCAGAAGGAAGACAAACGAGATACTGGAGTCGTTTATTGAAGAAACAAGCCCCTCAGCATTTAACTTCGGTTGATTTGCTGCCCCGGGGTTATGTGCAGACCAGTCGGTTCTGCACAGACAGAAGATGACATGAATCAGCCTGTTCACGTAGTGGAATTTCACACTAAATGCATGAGTTGCAGTTTTAGTGCCTCTCAATAAGTATGCGCACAAATCACATCAATTGAGGTTATGCACAAACATATTTCGTCTGGAAAGAGGCCTTGTGAATGCAATTATAAAAAATAAAAACAATGCGAAAAACAATTTGACTTGTCTGTGAGAAATGCGAAGCACCAATTTACTCTCTGATTGAGGCCATTTCAGCTGCTACGCGTCCAGTGTTCTAAGATTCATTATATTGTGATCTGGTGAACAGGATTAAACATTACCTCCTGTTCGTTTTCTTCATTATTAAAAGACCAGCACAAAATGAAAGAGTGAACCACCTGCTGTGGCACAAACAGCCAAAGTTTTGACAGCCCAATCAGCAGCTAATCCAGTGAAGGAGGGGCTCTGCTTGTAGAAAGTGACAACACCAGGATATTAAGGTTTCACATCTCTCTCGTCACTCAGAGGGCAGCGAGGATGGAAGGGAGAGACCAGTGTAGCACGCCGCAGAGAGGAAAATGGAGCTTTTCTTCACTGCGGAGCAAGAGTGAGTACAAAACAACCCTCTGTCATGCTTTCCCACAATGGGCACAAATAACGACACTGGATCCCACCACTGTAAGAAGAATGGTACAGTGTAAGCGGGCCCTGCAATCTGGGCACAGCGGGTTTTGACAAACTTCAGTTCTGCAGATGTAATGTCATTGCTACTATGACTCTGAAAACCATCTCAGATAGATTGCTGGCATCTTATTGGGGATCTGCTACTTGAGAGGGGTGGGGGGTACTTGTTGAACTGGTGATAATCTCTTTGGCTCCGAGATTCAGATGCCAGCAGCCATATCACTCTGCAACTCACAACTGGCAGCCCATTGAAGCTCAGCAGGTGTGAGCCTGGTCAGTACCTGGATGGGAGACCTCCTGGGAAAACAAAGGTTACTGCTGGAAGAGGTGTTAGTGGGGCCAGGAGGGGGCGCTCACCCTGCGGTCCATGTGAGTCCTAATGCCCCAGTATAGTGACGGGGACACTATACTGTAAACAGGCGCCGTCCTTCGGATGAGATGTAAAACCGAGGTCCTGACTCTCTGTGGTCATGAAAAATCCCAGGGCGCTTCTCGAAAAGAGTAGGGGTGTAACCCCGGCATCCTGGCCAAATTTCCCATTGGCCCTTACCAATCACGGCCTCCTAATAATCCCCATCTATGAATTGCCTTCATTACTCTGCTCTCCTCCACACTGATAGCTGATGTGTGGTGAGTGTTCTGGCGCACTATGGCTGCTGTCGCATCATCCAGGTGGGGCTGTGCATTGGTGGTGGAGGGAAGTCCCCATTACCTGTAAAGTGCTTTGAGTGTAAGTAATTATTATTATTATTATTTAGTTTCCTTTCACACTCATGACTGCAGGGAGCTGACGTTTGCTGTAGGAGGTTTGATGTTCAATGGGACTGGGAGGCTCAAGTGCTCCGAGATTCAGATCTTGAAACCCAACCTCATACTCTGGCTGTGCAGCCCATCCTGTAGTGCAAGGTGGGACTGTGGCATTGGTGTCTCTGCTCAGGACCAAAGCCCATGGAGAGGCGCAGGCGCTTATGACAGAGAGACACAGTCCGATGACACAATGACTTTCTCCTTTGACCCAGTGATGGGTGGGCCGGGCACATAGCAAGGATTATCCCAGCTGATATCCTGCCTCACAGGTCCTGCAGTACTGCTCCCTGTATGTATGCCTTCCTGTTCAAAATAAACCAATAAAGCTCAAATGCACACACTGTGTGCTGTGACCTCTCTTAACCTGTTCTAGCCAGTGTAAACTTGTTTGTTTTGCAGTATTAAAGCTGACCTTGAAAGTCTCCTCCTTGAACCTATTTAACTTCCTTTAGTATAGGTAATAATGACAGCACACCTGGTTTTGTCAAGCTGGTTAAAAGAAAGCAAAGCTCTATTGAATTTCGGCTCACTTTCAAATCCTGCCGTACCTTTGTACTGAAGTTAGCTGCAGGGGCTGATTGGCTAGCCTTTCACTGTATTCTGTGTAATTTAATCCTTTGTAGGATTCTAGATGTATCGATTGAGAAGAAACTTTCATTTATACAGACCTGGAGAGTATCTATTTATACAGCAGGTCATATACCGGTGCAAATTGCTCAAGATAACAGCAGTGTCCCAACTGGAATATAAATCCCAAAACTTCCAGCTATGACTCTACAGCTTTCTCCACTGGTCCATGCTGCTGACTTGACCAAAGTCACGAACGTTGTGCAACAACAAGCAGGAGGAGATCTTTCCAACATCTCCTGGTCTTCTAGGCAAGGGATCACCTGATGAAGATCCAGGGACCGGACTGAGGACACGGGGGTCAAAGAAATTCATCTCTCTACGTGGGGATCCAAGAAAGTGTGAGTAGGCTGCGTTCTCTGGAGCCTCACGGTTTCCATCAGTAATTGACATATTTAAATTGTATAGAAATATTGTAAAATAATTAAGCCCATTGCACACAGTAGCCCATCACTAGTCCAGCATTTCAAACATTCATCCATGAGCTCAAACTGCTCTTCCTTGCTTAAACTTAGTTGTTCCCAAAACTAGTCCTGGATGACCTCTGTCTTCTAGTTTTGCTCCAGTTATATTCTCAGTGATAGTGATAATTGACTTCAGATTTCTATCTGGGGAGTATTTGTAAATCTGCTGTCAGCCCTTCAAGGGTCAAGTGGAATTTGTAATCGGTATCGGCCCTGTACCAGTTTCTGAGTTTCAGATTTGCCCTCATGCAGATATGTTGCTTGAAATGAAACCAAACTAATCTCTGCAGAAGGAAAAAAATCTCATTGTAGGCATGACAGTATTATTCACTGCTAGACACCTACGCGCTTGTCACCAGTTGATCAACTAGTAAGAGCTGTTCAGTAAGAAATAAAGGCAAGCCAGCTGGGAAGAGGCTGGGTGAATTTCTGTGTGCTTACATTTTTAGAAGCTGCATCCTCGAAATTAGGTATTTTTTGCAATCAGGACTTAGACATAAGAAACAAGTTAAATAAAAATCTAAACAAGCAAGCAGATCAGTTCAGTCACGAATCACAACTGGAGATTCTGCATTTGGATTGAATGAATCCCATCTGAGATTATGTTTTTCCAGTACCTGGGTTGGAAACCACCAATCTAACTCACAGCTCCCATTTTCACCCAGACCTCTGAAAATCCCACAAGAACCTCCTGCCTTAGACTCATCCAAACCACAACACCACTACTGCTGACCTAAATTACCAAAGAAGAAGTTTGAAAATATTAATGACCAGCTACTATGCTTGCTTTGCGTTTACTTACAAGTCTCCTGAGTGAGCTCTGTCACACTAGAGTTAGGAAAGTACTTTATTTAACAGATACTGCTTTGATACTGGTCTTCTTTAGAATGACTGTCTTTCAACCTCTATTCAAAGGGGATCTAATCTGAAAACATGGGGCGACAGATACAGACTCTCTTGATTTTGATCATTCCATTACATTATTCGTTGCAGTGATCCACATGCCCCAACCTTCACCCTCTTCCCCAAAGCCACCTTGTTTGAATATACAACGCATTCATGCAAATAGAAGCAGCTGCAATTCGGCGCTGATCTGAAAAGCAAATATTATGTCTCATTCTGTTCCCAGCAGCGGATAAAGAAGCAGCCTTCGGGGACAATGGGGAGGAACCGGGCCAAGGAGTGAGAAAGAAACGAACATTTTCTCTTGGGCGAATGAATTTATCAAAATCTACCGGTAAGATTTAAGTCTGTTTTGAGCACTCTCTCCGAGTGTGGTATAACTCATTGTCGTTCGGTGTTAACGTTTTTAAAAATGAAACCCTCTCCTGTGCTCCCGAGGGATGCTGGTTCTTCCACCAGGTGTAGACGTTAGCGGGCCAGTCGGAAGGTTTAACAGCTGGACAGTTTTAAAAGGCAGCGGAGGAGACCTGGGCTGAACAGGACGCGCTTGTCCTCTTTAATCTATGAACTAGAGCATGGCGGCTGCACCGTGCAACAAAACACACAGAACCTTTGTATTATCGCCTGTAGACTGCGTTTCGTATTCCTGTCCATACTAACTCTTAAAGCTGTGTCACATTGCACGAGTCCTCAATACAGCCCGCAAAAGGGCTAAAAGCACATTAAATGCATGCAAAATATATTTGTGCTAATATCAATATTTTTTTCCCAGTTTTCTAGGACGAGCTAGGCTTATCTCATACAATAAAAGCTATGACGCACGTGGAATTGAAGACACCTGCTGCCCAATACACCTTTTGAGTCTGAGAGAGAAAGTCAGGTAGTTTTCATCACCTGTGTATATTTGACTAATCAACCGACAGGCTGGGTGTTCGACAGGAATAATTGCAGCTTTGTAGTTAGCACACCATGGAAATGCGGTGTACTTTTCACAAGATACGGTTGAAAGAGAGAGGTTTACCACGACAAAAAATCAAAATACTTTTGCCCCTTTCGTTGGCGAGAACAAACAAAGCAATCCAGAAGGTGTATATGTAATAGTGCGACGTTATATATCGATCCTCGATGATGAAATTCGGCCAATTACATCGTGGCTTTAAATAATCAGTCACATGAGCTTTTTAATATGACCTAATTTTCAAATAAAAATGTCTCGATAACGGCTTTGCCTATTAATGGAACTACCAACGATCACCATCAAAACGTTGTTGGCTTCGCTTCCTCCTCTTAAATTCTTGTCGCTTTCACGGATTAATTTCTGATTATTTTTTCAAGGTGGAATTGACCAAAATAGATCATTCTTCTATGAATACATGACTAAATTCCCAAACCAGTATAAAAGTCAATCATTTTAAGGAAACTGTGAATCACTTTGTGGTTAACTAAACTTTTCGGCAAAACTGATTTCATCATTACAAAGCCTACGTAAACTAACAGCATGAGTTGCCTTTAGCGGTTTTCGTAACAAGTCTTCGTTCGTCTTTTAAGAGATAAACACAAATGTATACGCTAATTAAAAACGTTGGGTCGATGTGGTCGTGTTGCCCGAGACCCTCAGACGACCTTAATGGGAGTCAGAATTATTTCACCGTGAACGACCCGAACCCAGCAGGTAGGTGAACTGCTCACTTCTTTTCGCCGTTAGTAGAACCCTTCCATTGTCAATTTGGCAATTTAAAAGTAAACGTCTGGTTTAATTATTCAGAAAGTAATGGCGTAGTTCATTTAATTTTAAAAACAAAGCATGTGTCCTAAACTGTATAAAGTATTTTTATATGAGTCATATTATTTTGAGTAGCTGGGCTTTTATGAACCTAATCGTACTGTCGCTTGAGGTTAGTATAACAAAGAGTACCGGTATTGTTTTTTATTGCCCATTATAATCTCGGTGTTTATGCGTATCTTGCAACAACCTAAACAAATACGTATATTTACGATTAAGGTGCATCCGACCTTAAGCCATAAACGCGGAAATATGTGACAGACGGGAGTTTTACTGCATCAGGCTGGAGGCGTTCCTACCTGTCACAGGTGACGGGTCCCCGCCTCCCAGCATAGGGCCCGTCTGCTAGGCACGGTCTGTGCTCGTTCGCTAAACCCCACTGTCAGGCGAGCATTGCCTTCGTCTCTGGCTGTCAAATGTTTTCTCCCCTGTTTAAATAAGTTCTAATTAGGCTCCCCTCTCTTGTGTTCAGTCGGAGACCGAAAAACGAAAGTTGCTGATCAGGAAGTAGAAGGAGAGAGAGAGAGGAAAGTGCAGCCTAATGAGACGCAGAGTCAGAACTGCTTTTTCTCGCGTGTAGTTAGCAGTCTGACCTGACAGCCGCAAAGAGAGTTTGTGTTTTCCCTACGCAGACGGGGAAAATGGGATCGGCGAGTCTGGGATAGTGTTAAGTTTTCAGCGGGTCTCTGCGAAAACGGACGCCTCATGTATTTTTAGCCAGTATATCGAGTAAACTATGAGCGAGGAGCAGGCAAAAGGAGGCAGCGGACGGATTGTCAAGGCTTTGACACATTTTGGGAAAGATGCGACGAAGAGTAAGTAAGGTCTCTTTAATCGTATTCTGTAGGAGAGTTTTTTTTTCTAGGACAAAAATGCGAAGCCCCAGACTGACAGCTCTGGCCGTGTTTGATATTGCATTTCAAGTACCCAGTAATTTTCCCTTATCCTCTTTGAATCGGCTGGAAAACACCGTCTTAACCGTTGCGCGCTCGCGTTGTTTCAGCTTTGATCTCAACACAAAAATATCCCGACCATAAAGTCAGAAGCAGCTCAGCCCGAGGAACTCCATAGTAACTGTTTCACTTTCTCCTTTTATTTTTTGGCCAGCATTGTTTTTAGCGCTAATGACTCGAGAGAGCACAACTCTGGATTCAATAATGTTTCTTGCCGGGGCTGGTAATCTGTGCAATGCTAACCTTTACACGCATTTTGTTTGAGAGTCTGGTATAGATAGCACGTGTCTTCCAGCAATGTTTTTTTCTAAAATGTTGCTTAAGAATGGGAAACCCACGTTCAACCCCACACCCCTTTTTCTGTGTTCCCAGGCTCTGAAGCTCTGGCGGCAGACCAGCTGTTAATAACTTGTACCTGTTTCACATACTAGTTTCCCCAAGGAGTGTCCTGCCTAAGGGTAAATGGCGTCTAGCGACAATTGAGTCTCTCTGATCAGTTCGTGTCCCGAACTTGTGCGCAATGACCTATTAGTCGGACGCCTTGGTCTCGATTCACCCGGAGAGCCGTTAGCAAGGCAGAATCAGGTGTGGATTCTGGTCTGGTCATGCCAGGTATGGTTTCTGCATTTGGCGAAATCTCCCCATGATCTGTGAGAGTCTTGCACAGCTACTGTATGACCTGGTAAATACCCTGGCCTTAAAGGAGTGGTTTAATTTACGTTACACTCTGCTGCCAACTAGACAGATGTCAGTCATGGGTAAACAGACACTCCTTTTTAGAAGAAAAAAAATGTTTCTAAAGGTGCTGTTCGTGACTTAGGAGTGGAACTGAACACTTTGTATTATCTTCATTTTCCCTTATGGAAGATTGCAACTGCTGTATGTAAGAGTGTTCCTGTCTGGTGAATGGACAGGTGATGGACTTTGACTTGAATTGTATTTGATGTAGACAGGTCACGAGTCGATCATTTCCACAAAAGGCATGTTGCTTCTGCCCAGGGCCCACATGTGTCCAAAGAGGACTACTTTTTTTTTAAGCTTTTCTTTCTGGGAAGCAGTGTGTACCCAGTCTGTGCAGTGCGGGGCTGGACAGAGATTCTGAGGAGCACAGCTCTGGGCAGGCTGTAATAAATCCCTGGAGCATGTGAGGGTAGGCTCTCCCATCCAGGTCCCTGGTAAACTAGTCTTCCCAGGGCTCTGTCACACAGTCTGTGCTGGTTAATCCACAGACGGGGTTTCCAGATCTTGATCGCATAATCCAGAACAGCACTGTTGTCCTAGGGAAGGCATAGGACACTTGCATTCTGTTGGACCTGTGTCCAACAGGATCACTGACTAGCTGTGCTTTCAGGTTAAACTGGTGTTTTGTCTTTTCACTGTTTGGGTTGTTGTCCATGTTCAATTTTTTTTACAGACTGAGACAGACCATCATTAATTGCTTACAAAAATATTCTCAGGCATACTGGGTCATGATTAAACATGAATTGGTATCTGGTTGGCTCAGTGGTTAGCGTTGTGGCCTTGCAGTGCTGCGGCACTGGTTTCAATTCCTGGAGTGATGTGTGAGTGGCAGAAAAAGAGGGTTTTTACTGTGATTATTATCATTACTGCTATTGCGTAGTAACATGGCAATTGTTTGCTCAGACCTGCTGGAATTGATCAGAGAAGAGCTCTATAAAAGCAGTTTCCATTGCGGGCAAAAAAACAAAACGGTGGTGTGAAATTGTGTACAGTGGTCCCTGGTGCACAGATAGAGGTGCAGCTAGCGGACCTGTCAGGGTCAGTTTTAGAAATCTGAGATTGAAGTCGGCTGGCTGTGTGAATCAGGAGAAGGAACAGTACAAACCGAAAGCTTCACACAAGCTAAGGAAAGGTTTGAAAGCTTTGTCCTCATGAGCCTGCTTGAGATTTTTTTTTTTTGGGGGGTTCTTTCTTAAATCCTCCTGGCTGTGGTCAAAACAAATGCTGAATTGTGCTGAGAAAGGGATTCAAAAACAAATGAGAGCAATTTTTATTAAAAAAAGAAGAGGGAGGGCTCAAGTCGAGCCATGTCCTGGAACATGGTCACTTCTGAAATGAGCAGCCAGATGTCAGGCATCAAGTGCTACAGGGATTAACAGAACACACAGACTAACTGCATGTGTGTGGCTCTAGGTCACAAACTGGCAATCCAAAAAACCCTCGCGCAGAATTTCAGCAAACATGTTCCCTTCCTTGTGCCACAGCAATCTGAAGGAGAAAAAAGACTTGCCTGTTACGGGGATGTTAAAATTCTGAAATCGGTGTAGATTCCAGGAAGACACATTCAAAAGCAACATCTGCTGAGTTATGACTGTTGGAACTGCTGCAGATGTCAAGACAGAAGGGTGGGATCTGAAGAGGATCTGTGCTTGTCGGCAGCCCCAGGGGCTGAGAAGAGGAATCGGAAGGAAGGTGTGAGAGAGATTTGGGTGCAAACCTGTGAAGAGCTGGTTTTTCTGTTATGTGGCGGCTGGTAACGGACGCTCATTTCTGCGTTCTTGACACTGCTGCGTGTGCAATGCAGATATGGTACTGTATTTTACACACATGACCTGTGCAAGTGAGGAGAAAGTCAAAGGCAGTCTTTGAAGGACCAGACCCTCGTGTCTGTTCGAGGTAGAAGTCTGTCTTCACTAGGCTCAAGGATCACCCCTAACAGTGTTATCATTTAAGATAGTGGTTGCTAACCCTGGTCTAGGGCAAGACTTGTGCCTGCAGGTCTTAGATCCAGCTGAGCTGTAAAATACTGATGCTGATTCACTGGGAATAATGCCAGCCAAGGATTAAGTGTAGGTTTCAGTGTGTCTGTGTTTGAATCTGTCTGCCCTGGGATAGACTGGTGTCCTGTCCGGGGAGTACTGTGCTTTGCTCCCATTACTTGCTGGGATAGGCTCCAGCTACCCTGCGACCATGAACTGGAAGAAGCAGTTAGAAAATGGATGGATGGATTAAGTGTATTGTGGGGGATGTCTGAGTGTTTTATTCACTTAATTTACTATTTATGTGGGTTAAACTGCTTGGCTGAGGACCAGTTGCCTGTCCATTAGGATGAGGAGGCTTGGACCCCCTGCAGAGTGAAGAGTGACCCAGGGGCAGCTACGCACGTGATGTGTTAGAGGATAGAAGCAGTATTTCAAGTTTTTATTTTTTAAGTTAAGGATGTGATGTTGGGAATGGTTCCCAATAAGGACATCTGAGGCCAATTGAACTTGGCTGTTACCCCTGTCGAGTGTTCATTATAATCTATGTAATAATTGATCTCTTTGCTTAGACGTTTGTTCACCATATCCTGCACATAGTCCTTGGTTTCTAAAATACCCTTCTTCAAGCATGTTATTTCAGCAACTTCAACATAATTGTATGATGGGTTTATGATTAACAAAGAGAAATTACAAGTTTCCACTCATTGACTTTATGAGGGCTCTTCATGTCCCTTCGACAGGTGTCTGCTTAGTTACATTTTGGGTGATGTGATGGTTCAGTTACCACAAATGGGGGTACTTTTTCTGATGAGAATAAAACTTTAAAATCAGTCCCATACATCAGCATATTTCATGTTCTGGTCATCTGTCTGTGGTCGGTGCAATAACGCAGGTAATGGCTTACTCCAATGGGCAGCTCTGCATACTGCCTTATCCATAAGCACAAGGTGATCCATCACTATCGCGGAGGGTACAAGATGGCAAACTATGGCTACCCATGTAAAGGATGGAACTGGTGTTGTTTGTTTTCGCTCAGTTTTTTTTTCCCTGCACACCGTTCCCTTACGTGCTTGAAGATCTGCAGTACACACTGAAACATTTTTCCAGTAACATTGGGTTTTTTTCAATACTGTGTTTGCAAGGGATGTGTTGAATACCTTTAAAAATCAAAGTGGTGCTTTTCAGGGCTGTGTGGATTATATCATTGGATATTAAGGAGTTGTGGTTTACACGGGAAAAGCTCAAACTATTATCTCTTCCATCTGTATATATAATGAACTGTTTCGAATGTTACTTATTTGACAACATCAGCAGAGTGGCCAAAACATTGCACTATTTGGCAGGGTCCTGAATTGTATCCTCAATCCTCAACAGTTCTTTCCAAGCAAAACTAGGGCAGAAATGTCCCTGAGGGGGAGAATAAGAGTCCTCTTTGTATAAGCACCTCAGGAACTGTCCTTCATTCTTACAGAAATGGCAACTGAGTAGACACAACTGAAAACTTGGAAAGACCCTTTGCCAAAAGATTGTAAATCTAATTTTCCAAGCCATTGGTCTCTTTGTAAAATACGTTTGGCTGTAATGACTGTGCAAATTCATCCCTTGTGAACACTCTGAAATACAAAATCAAAGCATTGCGTCTGCCTTTAAAGCTCTGCCACTTTTACAAAACAAACAATTCTGCCTGTCACACGGGCAAAACGAAACCAGTACTTCCAGTTTAATAACTGCCAGATATGAGGAAGTTGCTAGCTTAATAATTATTTTTCTTGTTAGACCTTTTCTCACCTTCTCTATTTTAGGAAAGCCCCTAATATGTGAGAAAGAGACATGTTTTTTTTTTAAATCTGACATAAGCAAAAATATACTGTAAACCTGTTTGGCCACAAGAGAAGTATTGATTGAATGAAAGTCTTTCCTGCAGTGACTGTGTTTTAGGCATGTGGAGCAATTCATTAGGTGATTCACCTAATGCAAGACAAAGGCCTAGATTTACACTGACCTCCCAAAGCCATGAGCGGTCCTACAGTTTATGTTCCCTGTGAATCATGGGACCATGCTAGGTGCTTGAACATGTAGATTTCTTTTCCCAGACAGTGGAGGCAAGTAATTGCAATGATTGTAAGTACGCCACATGTTTTACAGATAGGACTGCCAGACATTTGCTTTAAATATCTCGCTAGAGTAGGATTACAGATCCTGACCTGTCACATTCAGTTTTAACACCAGCCAATGGTTGCTGAAGCTATTGATCAAATAAAATAGCAAAACAAGGTCACTTGCTGATGAGTGAAAGTGCCTCCCCTTCTCCTTTGGAGTGGATACCAAAGCCGTTTTTTTCTTAAAGACTGATTTTCTTTTGATCTTTTTTTTTCTGTGCAGATGAGAAGCCCTGTGTTGAGGCTCCCAGTGCAGCTCATGGGAATGGGAATAACCTTGGGCCTTCTGTGGCTCAGCACCGTGAGTTCAAAAGGGTCGTGTGAGTGGGGTCTTGGTACACAAGTGCACAAGTGTAGAGGTTAACCCTGTGATAGGCTAACATTTCATCCATATTGTCAGCCTGCTTAATGGCCTTTTGGAAACCAGGATGAGCTCTGGCCTGATAAGCCTCTAGGCTCCGAGTATGAACTCCACTTGATGGTTTGTCTCTCTCTCTGTCTCTGGACAGCAGATCCCATGAAGTCCAGCGAGAACGATGGTGTGGATAATATATCGAAGAGGTTTAGTACGCTGTTCTCTTCATTCCGGGGGAAACTGACCAAAGAGAGTGAGTATCTTAAAACTATCTGTGTCCAAGCTGTCCAGCTGTGGTCCTGGAGGGCTAGTCTCTGCAGGTTTTATTTCTAACGTGGCTGTTAATGACCTGCATCAGCTTGTTACTGGCTTAACGGGACCATTTTACCAACTGCTACCTGTTCATCAGCTGTTGCTGCTTTAGAGAGACCTACAACGTTAAAAGCTAAAACACGGGTCGGAGGATGTCTGTGGTAACTAAATCAAAGTATGTAGAACTACTAAAACATGGTGTTTTTCACAAAGGGTTGTGGGAGACTGGAACACGCTACACAACCATGTTGAAACTGATATGTTGGATTTTGTTGGAAAATGCTGGATAAGAAGGTCAATTAGGTTCTAACTACCTAACCAAATGGCCTCCTGTTCTTTGTAACCCTTGTAACGTTTCAAAACCTTCCAGGACTGCAGCTGGGTCACCTTGGTCTAAGGATCATTCATAGTTTTTGTGTGCTTAACTGAAAAAGTATTTTTAAGAGGGGTTATTCTATTCATGCTGCAGTTATGCCCTTGTAAAGACCAGTTATATTTTGTGTGCAAAACAAACTTTGCCTGCATTGCTGAAATACCAGAGCAGTCAAGCCCCACTTTTACCTGTAGTTATGAATATAACGGTGTGGAGGCTCTGTGGGTAAGGATCAGCACCTGTGGCTAGAAGGTTGCCGATTTGTATCCTGCATCCAGCAGAGGACCCCTACTCTGGGCCCCTGAACGAGGCTCTTAACCCCATCTGCTCCAGGGGCGCCGTATAAATGGCTGACCCTGTGCTCTGACCCCAAGCTTCTCTCCCTGTCCGTGTGTCACAAATTCCTAATGCAAGAAATTGTACAGTATATGGTCAATAGAGTGATCTTGAATCTAGACTAGGAGTCTGTATGGGAGAGAAGGACCTGCCAGGTTTCATGTAAGCACCGTCCTGCTCTGTGGAGGAAGCAGGGGGCAAGCCCAGTGCAGCCATTCCACAGCTGACTGCAAAGAGCTTTGCTAAGAGGTTAGGTGTAAGAGGATCTGATGCAGGAAACAGTGGGGTGGTTAAAGAGAGAAAGGAGGCTGCTTTCTAGGGAAGGTGCAGTTTTGGTGGAAAGGCTGGTCTCACTAGATGGCTCAGGTGGCCTCCTGTCGTTTCGAACTGTTCTTGAGTAGATGGTACCATCGCAGAAGACTTTTGCCAGGGATCTGCATCGTTGGTTGTGGGGAAAGTGGCCTTCAAAGGTTAATCTCCCAATTGTGATGTTCTAAAGCAGGGTTAAAATAATGCCAGTCTTATTTTCGCACATGGTTGCTGTTTTTGGAATATACATGTTTTACGATTTACATGTTCACAACAAGAGCGGTTTCTGATGATGCTGTATTGCAAGCAGGAACGCAGCAGCAGTGAAAAAAGGAGACCTTACGGCATATTGTGCTGTTGCTGGGCTCAATTAATCTGAAGAGTGTGACACTTTCACTTTTAATGCGCTGGACAAAGGGTGGCTTTGTAGCTAATGTGACCACAAGACATCCTCTGTCCAGCTTTTTACAAACCCAAGTAAATCCTCAGAAAGGTGGGGGTATTTTACATTTCTGGGAAGTCTTATTCAGTAATTTATTCCAGACAAAAATACTCCAGAGTTATAGGGTGCATTCTTAGGATACTTGGTTAATACTCAATTGTGTGCTTTGCTTATCCTGAACATGGCCTGGAGCCCAGGGTCTTCTGACAGGTTCACAGAAGCCATCTGATGCAGGTTATGCTTTAGAGAGCAAGACCACATGGGTAATTTGTACTGCCGTGTCTCCAGAGCCCGGGAAGGATCAAGCTCCACCAGTGGCCAGTGATGAGATCACCAGGTCAGGCACAGAGCCCAGAGAGCCGCGCTACGCCAGCGGGCAATTTTTCTTCGAGTACCTGGTGGTTGTGACTCTGCAGAAGAAGAACGATGGAGGATATGAGCCTCAGATCATCTACCAGTTCCCAAAGGTGACTATTTTCTCTCCCCCCTTAGCCTGATCTGTGCAGAAATCAATAAGCAGGCACGTGCTGCTGACCATGTGACCAGGGGGATAGTGTTGAGATGAGACAGTCGGGGGGTGGGCTCTCTTGGAGATTTGTGGTGACTCATTGGCATCTGCAGGCTTGCAGTGATGTTGACCCACCTTTCGGATACCATGGAGCTTGCAGAGTGTTGGAAGATGAATGCCTTAGCTTATCTGCTCTTCCTTATTCTCTCTGTGCTGTGCAACTGTTGTTTAGTTGTTTAGGTGATCTGAGATGCAAAGAAACATTCCAAAATCGGAGCCCACCTCCCATCTAAACATTTTGTATTGGAAAGCTATCAAAAGAAACTGTGGGCTTAGCATCAGATCTGCCCTGGAGATTAAAGTTTTGCTTTTCTGCAGAGCAGTCTGCTCTAGGGTTTTTCCGACACATTCGGTCCTGTTGCAGCACTTTCATGTGAGTGATGGTTTTTCACACAATTTTCATTACAGATAAAGTGCATACCAATAACCACTTCTGCAGAATATTTATCTGTGTTTTGATTAAATTGCTTATTTGAGCCATTTTCTTGCTGTTTTTTTGGAGTTTGTGGTTTTGCTTTCTACAGTTCACACCTTGCTGATGCATATCTGATAACTGTAGCGGTTTGGACTGTTGGTGTTCGTCACACTGCCACTTGGTGTAATGTTACAAAATTAAAATGCCAAGACTGACTCTTTTTTTCCACTGGTCTTGAAATAATCATGCTGGGATTACACTGAGCCTGAATCAGTGGAGATGTGCCTATTTTATGTGTTGAGTTCTAATAATTTGAGATGTAATGAATGGAGATTCCCTATGCTGACCACAACATCTCTTTATTTGCCTGTCTTGGCGCTGTAGCGTGATGGGATGGTGAGATTCCAGAAGGAGGAGGAGGAGAAGACACTCAAGGCCATCACGCTTTTCTGTTTCCCTGAGGGGATCAGCTGGGCACCCCTTACTGAATACAGGAGGTAAATTGCACAGACCACTGACCCCCTCAGTCTGCTATACAGAGGACTCGAAATATACCGCTAACACTCAATCCATGTTTTCCAATGAGTCCTCTGGTTTTGAGATGCAGCAGGTTCGGATTAAATGAAAAACTGTTACTCACCTGTCAGACCGTTTCTACCCTGACTCTAGCTGTGCAATCAAGAGATGAACAAGACCTTTGTTTTATATAGCACCTTCCATGAGGCATTGTCTCAAGGTGCTTAGTGGGCCTGTGCTCTGCAGGTGGCCTGTGGGCGAACAGAATATCAACCCGACTTCTAAGAATCTCGCTTCCAGCCAAGCTTTTAATGGGCTGAAATTGGTTTTTATTGGTTGGATATTTCAATTATCCATGCTGGTCCCTATAGCTGAAGCTTTGTAGCAAAATGCGTTATAAAATATTCCACACATTGGAAAAACTAGATTTAAAACCAATCCTTAGACACTGGATACAGGTACTGTTGCAAAGTAGTGTCGGTAGTCACTGCAATGTGTGTGAACGTATGTGATCTCGAAAACCCAGACACGTGCCACTTCCTGTTGAAGTATAGGTGACGGCTGTCTCAAAAATAAAAAACAATGTTTTTTCCAGTGGTTTCTCGATACAACGCTCACGAAAGCGCTGCTTGAACAGCTGCTCTTAAACACTTTCTGTGCTTATTATATAAAATTACTTTGCATAACCACTCTTGTAGGGAAGTGTGGGTTTAACAGCTTCACACACTGCTTTATCATTAGTGAGCCGAAGGTTGATTTTCTAACTGTAGTGTACCTTTTCTTTCTGGTGACTTTAAACACTTTTGTGAGCTTGGTTGTGCATTTTTTTAAATTGGATTTGTCCTGCTTGTTTCTTTCTTTGTCACTTTTAGAATTGGAGTTGCTTATCCCTATCTGTAAGCGTTATAAAAAGCAGCCTTTTAATGGTGATTAACATCCCAGACCTTTCCTTTTAGAACAGCACATGGTGGGGGTGGGGGGGAACATTCCGGCACAGCTGGTACAGAAAGAAAAATCTATCGAAATGTGATGACTCAAAGCTATGCAGCCATAGATACAGGACACTAAAATTTGAGTTAGTACAAGGAAGTGGTAAATTCACAAGTTCCAGAACAATTCTAAGAGTCCTGAGCTTTTAGTTGCAGAAGTAGTAACTTGGTACATTTTCCAAAGAGAAATCGGAGCTCATCAATGCAGGGACAGTCTTGTCAGAGCAGGTTAACCTCACGTTGTGGGAAGCCCCTGGCAGCCTTGTGATAAAACCGAAATAACTGTGCAGTTGACTGGATTTGACTGGGCTGGGCTGGAGAGAGAATGATTGAACACAGATGAAGACTAATAGTGACAGTCAGTCAGAGCTTATTGCATGACTTGGGAATTCAGTGCAGTTTGGGCATGGTCTTTCGTTAAAGGGTAGTTGGTCCTGCAGGAGATGTGACTTGTAAGAATATAAGGGAGGCTGTTGTAACCTCCCACTCCTTTTGATTAGTAGTTATGTGGTCTATAGACTTTGTCTAGGTGTTCTGGAAGGAAGCCAGGGTGTTGAGCTGAGCATCATGGCTGGTTAAGCTCTTCCAGACTCCCTCAATCCTTTGAGTAAAGTAGCAGCTTTTGGTTTTTCCAAAGATGTTTTTTATCTACATCCACCTCTGTCAAGTATAATTTTAAAAAGTCTCCTGGAATGTTGGATGATTTTGGGATATGGAATTTTGGCATCACTGTACAACAGAAAACAAAATCCCTTATCTTGATCTCTTCAGATCTCAAATACCTGTTGAGTTTCTTCCTTTCAGGGACAGGGTCTGAAGTGCTAGAAATCTGGCCTGTGAAAGGTGGCGCCCAGTCATATAGTTGTTGGAGGTAGAATGGATTAAAATAATTGATCATCTGATGGATCGAGCTGGTTTCCTGGTCTGGCCACTCAGCTCTTACAGTAATGAAATCATAAACTATTTTAAAGCAGCTTTTCTCTGCACATTTGTACCACCTTCTCAAAGAAGGGTTTCAGTTCGGCTTTCTACAACAACAACACATTTCTCCTTTGTCTCTGTTGGTTGGAGTGGTGATCACAATCCTCAGTCCCTATATGATAATCCTTAATACCTGCCAACTAGAAAAGCCTGCATATTAACAGGGGTGGACTCGTTACATGCTTGTCTCTAATGGTTTTTCCACTCATTTTTCCAGTGAAACCTTCTCGTTCGTCCTGACAGAAATCGATGGGAGCAGGAGAAATGGATACTGCAGACGCTTACTGGTAATCATTTCCTATGTTACTGGAGCAGTAATTACAATATAGAGAAATATGAACTACATTGCTGCATAGGCAGGGGAAGATTTAAGCTCAACTTCCTTTTTTTTAAGTATCTTGCCCTTTTATGATTGTGATGAGAATGCTAATATGCAGTTTGAACAAATGGCTTTGCTCTGCACCTCCAAGAGGACAAAGCTGTACTCTTTCCTGCTATACTCCAGGAAGCCCTTCAAAGATTCTAAACACAACCCGTTTGTGGGATAGTGTCTTACAGAATTGCACTACAATGTTTTTTAAATACCCAGTTGTATTAGTCTAACTCTCTGACCTGTTGTGATTTTAGTTATTGTCTGATTCACATGATGGTTGATTTGTTGCCATCAACAGACGCCCAGTTTAGTAACCAGACTCTGTTTTCTCTTGTCTCAAAGCCTCATGGGAAGGGAGCGCGGCCACCAGAGGCCTACTGCATCATCAGCAAGCTGGCCTGCTTCGGACTGTTCTCCAAGGTACAGGCTGGATCAAAGCTTATAGGTCACAGTAATCGCAGGTTTACATACTGTAATGTGGCACTTCATTCCCTTCTATGCATCAAGTGTAGTCCTTTACAAACATGTTGGAGGAAAATGAAAGCTTCTCTCGGTCTCAAGGGGGTAGTTATACAGCATGTTTGGCCAGAGTGTTTCATTATTACTGCTAGAGCATTCCTGCCAAGGAATTGCATAACTTTCTGTTTCTATGCTGTTGTTTTCCATTAAATGACGGCAGTGTTATTTTTTTTCTTTCTGCTTAAGAATTTAGTCTGCTCGATGACCCCTTGACCTGCAATGTGTAGTGGTGAATAACCAAAGGCCAATCTTCCAATGCCTTGCCTCCGGCACAGTGCCAGGAAATGAAGGAACCGTTTCCTCTGAAAGTCCTGGGGAATTCCAGCTCCCTTCGTAAGAACTGTCCGAGGAAATTAATGGCCTTAACAAGAGATTGGATGCCCAAAGTGTCGGTTTTCTCACTTGCGATTTCTTGCTTGTCTCAGCAAGAGTCTGCGTGAATGCCAAGCCAAAGTTTAAAGAGAATAGCTGTCCTGATATTTGAATGGTTTGTCAGCTACTTTGTGCTAGAAAGAGCAGTACAGAAAAGATTGAAGTCTTCCTATTTTGGGCTCTTCCCATGGCACATGGTTAATTATGTTGCTAGGGGGGGATGTGCAGTGAGCAACAGTCACTAGCCAGCCCCCTGGAAAGGGGGTAAAGAGTTAGGATACTCTATACAGGTCCCCCAGAGTACTGTAATGTAATTAAAAAGGTACAATTATTTATTCACTTATGTGGTGGAAAGGAGAATGGTGTTGAATGATTCTCACAATGACCTTGACAAAGTACCATCTTACTGGTGAAGGACTTTGATGTGGATATCATTTTAACATATCATTACAGAGTGCGTCTGCCAATTAATAGAGGTTTCTTTAGATCCATTTTCAATGTGTAACTGCCATCAGCGTTATTGGTTTCTGCTTTGGCAACACTGTAATGCATCAGTCATGCCAGTGAGGCTCTTTGAATTTGAATTGGTTGTATCTACAGTATTGTGTGGTACAGAAGTGACCTCGCCCATCCCCTCCCCTCCCACGTTTGAATCCCAGATGGCATAAAATTCTGCGAAAACAGAGGACCTGGCCGTTGGCATTGTGGAATTTGCCATTGTATAAGGAGAGTGGTCCTGTGTGTGGCTCTGAGCCCACGAGTGACCGTGATTAAATCCCAGCAGCACCAGGGCTCCATGCGTCACATGGGTGCTGGTTAGAATTTTAGGAATCCCCCAAAAGTAAACGTTGAGCCTCTACAAGCAGCAAAAACAGCTTGAACAAGCTATTTCTCTTCTTTCGCAGTCCAGTTTTTGCAGGGTTTCCTTCAGCTGGGGTGGGGATAATGGGGATAGTGGCTTGTTCACCCGGTCAACAGAACTGAGATCTGTGGAGTCTCCCGGCTCCGAGAATAATGGAAGTCTGTCTTGTGCTCTTTGAGCCACCCACCCATTGCCTGATACTGAGAGAGCCCATTCGTTTCAATGGGGCTTCCAAAAGTTTAGGTCACAATCTAGAATTGTGATCGTTGCCAGACACAGATATTCTAGAGGAGTGATCCTCAGTCCTGGTCCTGCAGAGTCACAGGTTTGATGCGATGTAGCCCTTGGGGCCCCTGACCTCAGTCCTGGTCCTGGGGACCCCGACGCCTGATTTTCACTGCACCTGAGCTCTTAAATGAGCCCTTTTGCTGAACTGACAAACTGCTTGATTAGAACCTTTGCAAGTTTGGCCGGTAGAGGAATCCTACTCCGTTGGGCCCCTGAGCAAGGCCCTTAATCCCTGCTGCTCCAGGGGTGCTGTAAAATGGCTGACCCTGCGCTCTGACCCCAAGCTTCTCTCCCTGTCTCTGTCTCATGGAGAGCAAGCTGGGGTATGCAAAAAATTAGGAGGTGTAACTCAAACTGAAGTGCTGGAGACCAGGGTGATGTTGGTAACAGCATCATAAAGTCACCCGGCCTTTAAGAGACTAATCCCTGGAAGTCCAGAGGCGAGACCTGCTGCTTCCAGAGGGACCCACGCGGTGAACAGCGCCCCCTGTTGGTTTCCGTTGCAGATTTTTGACGAGGTGGAGAAGCGCAGCCAGATTTCGAAGGCGATGATCTACCCGTTCATGCAGAGCCTCCGGGAGGCGCCCTTCCCTGCGCCGGGAAACACCGTCAAAGTCAAGAGCTTCATCCCCGAATCCGGCACGGAGGTAAACCAGCACAGAAACCAGACGTGCGGCTAGATTACAGAAACAAAGTGTTCCCTTTATTTTACAGTAGCTCTCCTATTGCGTTGCATTAACAGCACACATCCGTTTATTTTAATACCCAGTTAGACTAATACAACTGGGTATTTAAAAGGAGCAAAACATCATGTAGCCTTAACATTAAGAAGAGAATTAAGAATAATATGTTGCATAATTAAGACAGCAAATTGTACCCTGTTTCAATCGTGGAACTTGTTTGTGGTGCCCCCTGTATAAATATTTGTAACCCCCCCCCCCCCCCCCCAAATATCCCCTGCTGACATCACAGGGGACACTAGCAGCACCAAGATAAAAAACCACCTCACTCTTTTGACATTCAACCTCTGAGCCTAATGCTCTCCAAAGTCATCTGCAACCCCAGAGTCTTTCATACGATGTATACAGCCACTTCCCCATCTGTTACTCTTTCAGTCAAGTGTTCTCCCTCAGTCAGATAAACACGCCCTGATTGCTGCTTGCTGTGGTTTATTCCTGACCATCACTCTCATTACACTGTTTCCACCCCAGTCTCCACAGGAGTGCGGCTCAGTGCGTGACCAGCAAGCGCTGAACCAGTGTGAACTAGGTCATGGGCTGAAGCTTTGTCAGTTACAACCTGTTTTAGGTTTGTCTGCCCCCTCACACTGCTGTCTTCTCATTTTCCTGTCGAAAGCACCAGTCATGTTTTCGTGGCTTTGGTAACCTACTTTGACTTTCTGTACCATGGTGATGGCCCTTGGCTAATTTAAAAAATTGCAAATTTTTTTTTGCTTTAACATATTTAAAGACCTTTAAGTATGAAACTATGGACTAAGTTGGAAAGTACGTTAAAATGGTATAATGTGGAGGGTTGGTTTAGCTGCTAGATGTCACTTGAGTGCAGGTCAGGTGCGGGTTTGAGCCTGGGTCAAGTGCTGCTGAAGGTGGGTGGGATTGGTCACCCATGCCTCTCTTGGCGAAAGTGACCCCCTGCTGGCCTCCTGGTGAGCCTGTGGGGTAGTGCTGCTGCTGCTGCTGGTGGGGGAGGAGGGGTGTTTTTCCTTTTATTGCACCAGTCTTCCAGTTCCGGCTGTGTCACCCGCGTTCTGGCTGGAGGGAGTCTGTGCGTTCACCTTCATGCCTGTGTGTGTGAGGTCCCGCGGCTTATAGTTCTGGGCCAAGGCCCAAAAACACAACTCGCTGTTCCAAAATGGGGTGGGTATAACAGAAATAACACATTCTTAATTTATTGAGGGGGGGGGGGGTGGACTGCAGACAGTGCGCCGGAGTCAGAATCTCCGGGATGCCTCCGGATGGGAATATGGGAATGCTGCAGTTTCCCGGAGCTTGTTTTGTGCCCAGGACCCATTCTGTTCTGCGTGAAGAACTCGTTAAACTTGAAAGCTCGAGGATCGGGGCGGCGACCAACGAGTCTCGGCGTGCCGGAAATCGAAGTCCATAGGCATGGAATCCTAAGGCAGGCCAAATGCTCATATCCTGGTCTGTCTGAACTTGATTGTGACATCGGGAGCGGTCCCTCTGCACGCCTTTCTGAGCCCGATCCTGATGCTATTTTAGCTCTGACCCTCTGCATGTGGGAGGAAGGAGTCTGAAGGCTGGACTGGCTCTGCGTGATTTTTGCTCCCTTTTGTTGAAATTCCGAATGATCGCTGTGGTGCTCCAGCGAGGAGAGAGGAGATGCAGGGTCTCCGGCTGCAGGTGGGTGGGATGACCACAGGCTGCTTTGAGAGCTCCAGTCTTGGCTGTCCTGCACACCGTCCAGCCAAGAGAAGCTCACAGTACTGCATTTCTCCAGCCTTCTCGCCTTTCCTCCTTTTGTGTCCCAGAGTCCATGTTCTCCGTCGTTCTCTCTCTTCTGCTGAGGTGGTATCATAGAGGTTTGGACAATGGTTTGTTGCTGCAAAAATTGCTCTAAAGACTTGGAAGAAAAAAAACTGAATGTTGAAAGGAGAGGAAGTGTAATGTGTGAAGTTTACCGTTGTGCATATTTCCTCTCCAGCGTTGCTCAGTTAGTCTTTGGTTTTCCTATCAGATGTGCTGGGGTCTGTCATATTAATCGTCCCCTTGCTGTTAGATGCATTCAATAGCAGTTCTGTTTAAATAGCTTTTGATAACTTTGATTTGTTAAAAGCTGCTACTTTGTGAAAGTATTTTTTCAGGTTATAGTTGAATATATTTCAATATGAGAAATGGGTAAAAAATGTAATGGTTACTTACGGCAACAGCGCCTTGTTACTCAACACTTCCATTGATGGGACATAATTTGGTATCCATGAGTTATTAATGTACTCATTATTGGACTGATGTAAAGCAGTAAGTGAAAACATTATTTAAATTTCAACTTGTTCTATTGACTATTTTACTTTCAGGTTTTTTAAGAATTTCCTTTTAATCCCCCTTCCTGGGTCAGTCATTTAAAAACAAATCAAGAGGTCAAGCCTTTAAGTTCTGAAATGCATTGAGGCCCAGCTCTGCCTTCTTGGGTCTTTGGCAAGCTGTTGCAGACTGAAGAAGCCTGCAGGAGAGAGAGTCCAGTTGGTGACTGGAAGCTATAGAGTGTTGTATAGAGAGGAGGTCATAACCGGTAGGAGGGCTGTCTGCTTCCTCTCCAGATCATTGAGCTGACGCGCCCCCTGGACTCCTGGCTCGAGCACGTGGACTTTCGCACCCTCTTCAGCTGCCTGAAGGACGAGGAGCTGCTCCAGGTCTTCGCTTCCACGGTGCTGGAGAGGAGGATCGTCTTCATCGCTGAGGAGCTGAGGTAACGACCCAGCCCTGTTCTCGCCCGCAGAGACTTCCTGTCCTCCTCCTCCCAGCAGCTGTGCGGGGTGACCTTTCATCTGTCACTCAGATGCTTATTTCATAACATCTTATTTCAATAGGTGGTACTACATGGAACCAGCAACCTCTTAAAGAAAAAATCAATACAAAATGGAATGATTGGGCCCCCTCCATATTTTGTCACCCAAAACTGATTTAATTCTCTGAAGCCTGCTGATGCCTGGCTTCAGCCTCCACTTTGGAAGCCCTTGATTGTTTTAGTTTTGGCCGGTCTGCACTTGTAAAAGGCAAACCATTGTCCTTCAGACCCAGACGTTAAAGTAACATTGATTACAGTGAGTAGATGAAGTGAAGGTCATTGCCTGTCCCAGTCCTGGGTGACATCTGGAGTGTTTAATAAGACTGGCACTACTGTTAGATTTGCCCTGGCAGCCTCGGTCGTCCTAAAGCATGTCGCCCCCAGAGGCTTCTTGGGATGGAGGAGTGAGAAGCTGTCTTTTCCCCACGAGGACTTGGCCATAGCGCTCCTCTGGATGTCTGGCTCTCTCCCGACAGCACGCTCTCTCAGTGTCTCCACGCGGTGGCGGCCCTGCTCTATCCCTTCACGTGGCAGCACACCTTCATCTCCATCGTGCCCGAGATCCTCATCGACGTGACCATGGCGCCCACCCCCTACCTGCTGGGCGTGCAGAAGCGCCTGCTGGACCAGATTATGGACCAGAGTGATGTGAGTATCGCCAGCGACGCGAGGAGGACTGAAGCACGGAGCTGCTCCCTCTGCCAGTCTGATCCGCCTTATTTTATCCCACCGCCACGAGAGCAGGAGAAGAGCAGTATCCCTTCCCTTTGGCGTCAGCAGATTTCTCTGTCAGCACTGAACGATAACGATCACGTTTAGGGAACTGTGCACTTCATGAGGAGGAAGTAATGAGGCCAGTGTTTTTTTAACTCTAGCTTTTGAAATTAGCAAGCTGTTGCCAACATTTGTATTGCATTATAGTGCATTGTGAGCAAAACCATTTGGTACACCTGCACATGGGACCATTGCAGCGTGGGGAAATTCAATATTTTAATATTGTTCTTTATTTTCTAGTTGCTCATAGTGGATTTGTCCGAAGGAACCTCCAAAAAGTTCATCATGACCGTAAGTATTGTCCGTTTCGTTTTGTCTTTTTTTTTTGTGATAACTGTTGGGCAACAATTTACTTACTAAAGAGGAAAGTGTGTGTTTGTTGGGGGGGGGGGGGGGGAGGAATCGTGAAAGCTACCGAAAAGATTTCAGCCCACAGGTAAAACTGAAACAAATCTTTTCTCTTCTGTTCTCTTTCTCCTATTTTTTAACACTCGCTCACCTAGATCGGAGATGAGAAGAATATTCTGCCACCAAAATTGCAAGAGGAGATCCTTCAGGCGCTCAGCATGAGGAAGGAGAATTCGAGTGAGTAGATGTTCCTGTTCCCCCTCTTTTTTCCCCATCAGGTTCTCTACTTAAACAAGAGGTCCAGTATGTCGATCAAGTTCAGGAGTTCTCGGGGGGGGGGGGGGCCTTGAGTGCAGAAAACCAGCTTTTCTTCAGGGCCTCGACCAGTGCAACCCCAGGAATAGTAGTAGAACCAATCCAGTAATATTCCCTGAGGTTCATGTTTTAATATTTCCTGCCCTGTTTAAAAAGGTCAAAGTTCACTGCGGATAATTGTTTATGGTGCTGGTGGAAGCTCTTGATGAAGCTCCGATTTTAGAGTCCTCCCCCATCTACCTACACACGGCTCACAGGCCACATCTTGAGAAAGCATTGCTGCACGTTTCGTGGTTTCGATAGAACTTCTGCTTGAGAGTGTGGGGTTTTCACATGCTGGGCTCCAGCCCCTCTGTGCTGTTGGGGAGGAGAGGAAGCTGACCCTGAGCTGTTGACGTGCAGGCTGCAGGTTCGAAAGAGTTTGGTTTGGTGGGAATGCTGTATACCCCAGACTGAAGCGCTCAGGGGGAAAAAAACAATGTGGTCGCAGTGCAGCGGCTTATGTTTTTGCAGGTCGGATTTTAAAAGTTGCACAAAGCCCTGCGAGAGAGGCTGCTGTGCATGATGTGCACGCCTCCTGATATCCCTTGTTCTGTAGCTGGTCCGTCTGCAAAGTGAAACGCTGCTTGTTTGGTACGAGACGCACAAGCGCGGGCTTGCTGAAGTCGCCGCCGCCAAGTTGGTTTTTTTCTGCGCAGCCCCGGAGGAGCTCAACCGGCTCGTGTCGGACGCCTTCCTGCCTTTCTTCGTGAAGACGGTGGGACACTTTGCCTCCTACGTGAAGCGGAACGGCAACGGCCAGCCGGGCGTCTTCCAGAAAAGGAACTTCTACAAGGCCATTGAGTCCAAGAGCACCCGCAAGTTCGTCAAGAGATTCATCCAGACCCAGATGTTCGACCTCTTCATCCAGGATGTGGAGCAGCAACAGGCCTCTCAGGATGGTAAGAGTCCGACTGCTCTGCCCCCAACTCTCCTTCCCTCGCTCTCTTCTCCACTCTGGGTTCAAGCGAGGCGCTCTGCGGATCAACTAGCCACAAAAGACTCTTTAATTGGGTGGGTATTATTAAAGGTGAGTGAAAGATGCGGAGCACTGAAAGCATTTTGCTAATTGGAAAGACCAGGACCAGATGTCTCAGCATTGGCCTCGCAATAAAATGTAACACAGCTGGAAAGAGTTCAGCAAAAGCAACTGTTGTTCCCCTGCAGAGAAAGAAACCTCCCTGCATGATTAGAATGAAAAAAGCAGCACATGATGGAAAGTGTATAGGGCAACAGGAAGAGGTGTGAGTAGACTAGGAAGGAATTTACATCTTAATAGATCCGGTTGAAAAATTGGTATCTACTAGATAGTTTCTTACACTAATTTAGTGGTGCTAGGAAGCTGTAAAAAGTGAAAGGCCAGCCGTTGTGCTAAAGTTTTAGCATGGGACTACTTTCAAAACTGAACAAAATTTAAAAGCTCGTGTCTTCTCTGAATGTGGAAATGGCAACCCCCCAAACCAAAAACTCTTCTCTTTTTTTTTTTATAGGATTTTTTCAGAAAAAGATTGCGGAATACCAAGAGAAGAAGAAGAAGGAAAAATCAAGGAAACAATAGAAGGGACATGTTTGCTCCTGTCTCTGGCACATTGTACATAATCTAGGGTGGAAGGCAGTGGTTTTGGGGCACAGATGTTTACATTCTTAATAAAGTAATATAGATATTTTTTTGTAATTAGTTAGCCATGAGAGTAAATAATTTTATGTTCTTTAATTCCATTCCTGTTAATTTTAAGCCTTTTGTAGAGTATGGAGTAATGTTTTGTCCCATTACAAGCTAAGTGCACATTTCTCTTGGCCTACTCAGGAAAGGGGCTCACTCTGTTTCATGCTGTCATAATGCCTATGCTGCTATTTTGAGTGACTCTGCCAAAAAAAAAACTGGGTTCTAATTGGCCACAACGCACTGTCTTGTCCTGGAGTTATCGGGGTTATTTTAAGTGGGGGTACGCACCAGACCTGTGTGTTCTTGACTGAAGGAAATGTGGTGAGGGGCGGCTGTACTAGACACTTCAGTCTATGAATGTGAGCCATCGTACCCTAATGAAATGGGCCAAATAGTAATAAATGCTTTTTGAACAATTGTTTTTGGCCTGGTTGATTTAAAAGCATCCAGGCTACTGGAAAGCTGCCCAGAACTCATGGGACAATTGGGAATTCTTTTCTTAAACGCCCTTCTTTCCTTCCATGTTTAAAGTTTGGGGACATGGCCTTTCTTCGGGTGTACCACTGCATTCAGAGCCTCGACTCTTGACTTCAACAGACAGACGTGTGGAATGAGGTGATCCAGAACCTGTGAGAAGTATCTGCCTTTGCAATTTGGCCACCGCGTTGCTACAATGGGTTACCATGGGGATTGTTGTAGTTTTTTTTTTTATAGAAATAATTCGTGAAGAATACTTTGTTGCAGTAAGACTCCGTTACAAGCAGAGAAAAAGGTCATTTCATTTATTTCTAAACTGTTTACGGACAGGGAGAGTTTAGGGCATGTCAATGTCTTCGCAAAGGAACGGCAGCCTTGGGGCTTCCCTGCGACTGCCTGTTCGGATTCCATCACCTGGGCGGGACCCCAGAGCGCCGGCTGTCTGGTCAAGTTCCTCACCGTAGCCCCGCTGGGCTTGTGCTTGATGCGCCACAGTCTGGACCCGAGCTGCAGGGCCGGACTGGCCACTGGGGCAGGGGGGGCGGGCGTCCCGGCGCGAGCAGGAGAGGGTGGAGAAATCGCAGGATCAGGGTTCACTTTCGCAGCTGTAGGAAGAGGCATTCCAGCATGTGAAGGGAGAAGTGGAAGGTGGCGACGCAGGCGGCGTGAAGGGGGCTGGCGTAGGGCGGGGTGGGCGCTCTCTGCTTCTGGGGTGCCTCTGGTGGAGAGCCTGTGGCATCGAGAAACCAGATCTGTGGCCACACAACCGTTGTCTGCCATCGACGCCTGAGATACCCACCGTCGGGTTGAAAAGATAAGGTGGTGTGGCTTTGGTAAACTCTGAGAATAGGTCATACTAGAGCTGAAACGGCTCCCCACCCCACCTCCTTCCCCAAAATGGCGAGCGTGATCATGCGGAGACTAACGCTGGCAAATTCACCATTCCGGAAAGTTTTGCCACCACGTGCTTGTAATGTTGCAGTATTTTTGCACGTCTAAACGAAGTAGAAGAGAAAGAAGGATGTTTTCTTCCTTTCTCAAGGTAAGGAATTGGGGGGAGCGGGAAGATATTAGAGGTGCGACATGTCGGATAATGGCTGCAGCTCGTTAAGCAAACCCATAGTGCATGCTCTGAGCTGACCTGGCAGGGTGCTCTTAACCCAGTGAGCGAGAGTGCTTTGTGCTGCAGTAGGTTGGGATACTATAGATGAATTGATAAGATGCAAATGGCCAGGATTGAACTCTGTGTTTTGGTTTATTTAGCCCGCTGAAACCTGGCTCTTCCTGCCCACAACCTCTGTACAAATGACTTCTCCGGAGTGAGGTTACGAGCTGTGTTCCTGCAGGTTCCATAGCCAGAACTTCCACCATTCCCATTCAGCTTCCTTGCCAATACCTGAAGGGTCAACTGGGTCTCCTCCACCGTCTGCTGCTGCACTGAGAGCAGTGTGGCACGGGTCAGGGCTCTGGACTTACAACGGGAAGATTGTGGGTTTAAATCGCAGGTGCGACACTGCTGTTGTACCCTTCGCCAATTGCTCCACTAAGCGACCCAACTCTGTGGATGCACGCAAATGGCAATGGCTTAAATAATAAAAAATAAAAGCATCAGACATGTTTACTGATACTTGTTGCAGCCCCGCCTCCTCCCAATTTGATTTTGGGAACTTGTGGAAACGTTGGGAATTTGATAAGCAGATATTACTCTTGTCAAGGATGCCAGCTGGCCCAGGATCAACTGGATTCCGAGACAGCCCGGGACTTGTATGCTTCCTCGAAGGGAACGCCTAAACGGACCACAATTTACTTGTTCGTTTTTGTCAACGAAAGGTTTCGCCAAGCAGATGACCTAGTGGGGTGACTGAATTATTTGCAAAGGCTATGTGTAAGTTAAGGCAATGTACTAATTAACAGGAGGGCAATTCACAAAATGGACAAGGCAAATTAATAAACAGTGCAAACAGAACACATTCTTAAATGTATTGCAGGCAGGCAGTGTCTTTATTATTTATGTCCTGATATAGCCTCATTAATTAAGCAAATGTTTCAATTTACTTTATACTTAAATCATAGCACTTTGTTTATATTGTGAGGCACAAAGGAAATCTCACCGTGTCTTTAAGTTGATCCGACTGTAGTTGGGAAGCCTAGGTTATATCTATTAGTAACGGGTAATGCGTTTAGTCCATGATGAAAAGAAAAGAGGAAACAACTTTTCGGCTGTGGAGCCTTCTTCAGGTATGAGCTTTTATATCTTTTATACAGTATCTATTAGTACCGCATTCGGAAATGGGTCACTTGCCTGACGTTAGCGCCCCCTATAATCTAATGAGCGTGTCTTTCTTCTATTATGTAAAATACTTCCACCTAACGCAATCACCGTCTAATTAACAAGGTGTAACTGGATAGATTTATATCTGCTGTGCTGTAGGGTATCTTATTGTAGTTTCAAACAGCATGAGCTGATAACGTGATCGTTGTAGGTCGCACGGAATGCAAGTTCTTTAATCCCTGCGTGCTTGTTACCCGGGTTTGTAGGGGATCTGCGCTTGAAACGTAACTCTCGTTTTACGGATTTGCTTTCTGTGGAGCGCTGTGCAAGCAACGTTACGAACACCCGCACTGACGTGAAGAGCGATAATGGGGAAAAAACGTAGGTGCCTTTTCTTTGAAGAAGGGAGCTGGAGCAGCTGGAGGCTCTGTGGTACAGCCTTTGCGGTTTTCCTGTTTGTGAAACTTTGCACACAAAAAAAACTAACCGCCTCATCTGCAGAGCAGCCCCTCTGTACGGGCTCATGGATCAGCAGCGCCCTGATGTGGAATGGTGTTCGAGCGCCCTTTTACAAGCAGACTTCCAGACATCTAGGGCACGGCTCTGTAAACAATCGTTTTCAGCTCTTAAAGGGACACACGGGATTTGCAATTCGATGTCAACGCTGTTATCAATTTCTGAGTGTCAGCACTGCCCTCGTTCAGGTGTGCTGCCTGAAATGTGTCCAATTCCAGAGGGGAAAAAAAACATACTGTGGGCGTGTCTGACAACGTCACTCGAACCCGGCTGTATAATCAGTTGCCAAAACTAGTAAGAGTTGTTTACTCACAAAAAACTGCATGTAAATTTAGGAGAAGCTGTATAAAGTTGTGTCCCCCTATAGCTGTCTAAAACTACCTTTAAAGACGGGTAATTTTTCATCCTCGGGACTAGAAACCAGTTAAAAGTCTAAATAACCAAGCAGATTAAGTCAATTAGGACTGGCACTCGCATTTAAACAGCAGGGTTCCACCAGGGCCAGGGTTGGGAAAACACAGATCTAGGCAGTAACTCCCCATCCAGGTCCTGCAAGTTCTCATTCCAGGTGAATTTTGTTACCCACCAAACTCTCATGTGGAACCTTCTGTCAGCAGTTAACAAGGGTTTCACAACTCTCTCAAATCCTGTCCCCAATGCTGTGAACACACAGGCCACCGGTAATCAGTGAGAACTGTTCAGAAAGCTGCAGGAGAGAACCTTTTAACCTAAACTGAAACAGTTTTGCTTATTATAGTTATTAGAAATGAAATAAATGGGGAGATTGTCATTAGATAACTGTGTTCTGAGTGAAGTTAACTAGTTAAAAATCATTTGGTTGAAAAAGCTTTATTGAGAAGAGCTCAGCTGGAATGAAAAGAAGAGACAGGAGTAGCCCAGGACTAGGACGGGAAAACAGATTTAGATCTCACTGGAGCTTGTGATGAGTTTAGCCAGTAGTCTCTAATCCTAATCCTGGATGCCAGTGTCTGAGAGGTACTCATTCCAGTCTACCTCCTTGCCTTCATCAGAACAGCTTCTCTCGGCTCCTCCGGTGGTGGTGTTTTGAAGAGATCTAGAAAACCGACAGACACAGCAGCGCCGCCCCCCCCAGGACCAGGCTTGGAGTATCTGATCACCGGATCTGAAATCCCTTTCCTTGGTGTTCTTGCAGTATTATTATCAAAAGTGGTGGGAGTGTCTGCAGTGCATGTGTGGTAGTCCCTTAAAGGAGACACAGCAAAACGTTTAAAGCGATCCAGTAACAATGGTCAATAGACCTCTATAAACAAGTAGGACCCTTCACTCTAATTGAAATGCTTTGTAAATTTTTTGTAACTCTACATCCAGGAATAGCATGCAATCAGTGTATGAATACAGCTTTAGAGCCATAGAATTTACTGTTGCCTCCGAAGTGAAAGAAAAGAAGGTGAAATGTGGGTTCAGCAATTTCAAGGCACTCTTTTTTTTGCTTTTTTTATTTCCTAAAACTTTACCTCCACTTAATTTGGTGCCAGTGGTCTGTTGAGATCGCAGTGTGCACTTGTCCTGCTGTGCCCAGACCTGGGCTATGAGCCTCTCTGGCAGACGTGAAAGGGCACACTGTGATAAGAGTCGGCACCGCTTGAATACAAATGTCATGTTTTATTGGAAATAGTGGCTTTTCCATGTAATCACCTTTTAAAATGTCAATGTAAATCGCCGATTTACAAATACAGTATGATAATGGACATTTGGGTTAATGCAAATGTTATCAAAAGGGTGCTGTTAAAAAAAGACAGGTAACATAATATCTTTTTAAAGTCCAGAGGCTCCCTGTGTATCATATTTCCTGCAGTTAGTAAAACAATGAGCTCTACAGTATTTTAAAAAAGAAAACTGCTCGTTGTAAGAAAATGATCTTAACCTCAGCTTTGTGACAGTAAATGACGGACGTTTTATACTGGACAGCTTTGAGCAGGGAGGGGAAGAACAAGGGACAGTGCACAAAGATATTTACATTTACCAAATTACTTGTGCTCCCCCTTCAACAACTCCTTTACGTGTTACACAAATATATCCCCGTGGTCTAACACACTGCATTCTTAGTTGTAAGTGAACACCTCAAAACAATTCATTTTTCATCTGCTCTCAGACATCCAAATACTGGAAATACCAGTTTCTAAAAGATGCTACTGATTTAAAAAAACATAAATGGGCACATAGTATTGCACCGAGTCAATCATATGCATGTCTTAAAGGGATGGGTTAAAGAAACACAACGTAGTCCTGAAAAGTGAAAACACGGGGATCTGATAACTTTTATAAGTGCTTAAAGTCAACCCAGAGGACAACCTCAGGACCAGCAGTGCTACAGGTTCCTAAGGAAGACAGAAGAAAAGGATGTTCATTCAGGACAGGAAACACTTCATTACACACAGGGTGTGGGTATCTGGGACAAGCCACTCCCCTGGGATCCTTAAATCTGAGGTCCTGGGACTAATAGTTTAGTAGGAATTAAATGTGCATGATGGGAATTTTTCCTTTTTCTAATATTGACAAAAGGAATTCAGCCACTGCATTAACCAATTCAACTCCTCTAAAAAACACCCCCCATTGTTCTTCAAGAACAAATCTCTCCCAAATTCTGTAACTATCGCAGTTAATACTCCTGTTTAAATTCAAATCACAAATTATTCCCACCCAATGTGGAGTACCTGACCCTGTGTGGTTTCTCCCATCTCTGCATGCAGTCCCAAGCCCTGTACCTGCACACTGCACGCAGGGGAGAATGGGGTGGGAAGACTGCTCCAGGCCCCCACCGTCGAGACACCTGTCCTTTAACCTGTCATTGGAGGTTCAGTGCCAATCCCGGGGCCCGGCTCACCCCTCACTGACAGCACTGCACGCGTCACTGTGCCACTCGGGGCCCTGACCCACTCATCTACCCCACCCCCCCACGCCGCTCGTCCGACTGTGCGCCACCACCCGGGGCCCCCCTGTCACTATCGAGGCGCACTGACCCCGGCTCGAACCTGTAACCAGCTCCCTGGTAAGCTTCTTTACAGGCTCGGCTACTCGGGAGTCCCTGCGGACAATTATACTTTGAGATCATTTTTAACCCCCCCCACCCTCCAGCTGCTGACCGGACGTGCTTGGAGCAGCAGCAGCCTCTCGGGCACAGTCCTGCTCAGGACTCTGTCAATTCCACACGCACACGCCGGCGGGGGTAACGGAACCAAGGCACACGACTGCAGGCCGTACGAATAGAAGGATGAAGGTTTACGAAAGGCGAGCTGCCAGCCCTACCGCAAACCTACCTCCAGCTCCTGAATGCAGGAACTTAACTCCCTGCTGCGGTAAAACTGGAGAAGTGACACAAAGAGAAACAGAACCGAGGACTTTAACAGATAAGGCCTCATTGCGTTCGAGCCCTTTTTTTCAGTCAGTTTAAATAAATGTTTGCAGAATCCTGCCAGACACTTGATGTCCCCCAGGTAGTTATTTTCTGTTATTTACAGGGGTGATGAAGTCCTGGCTGACCACACTACAAGCTCACGGGCTCAACGACTCAAGCCCACCCAAAATCCTTGGGGACCCCTGGTGCCTGCTGGTGTCTGACATAGTCCAGATTTTGCCACTTCAAGCTGGGACATGGGGTTATTGGCTGGGGCTCCAAAGCAGCATCTTTACTGGCTGAGCCTGTTTGCGGTGCCTCTGGTTAAAGTGTTTTTTTTAAACACTGAGCATCTTTTCTCTCTCTGCGGTTACAGTCAGTTGTAGCAACATGGCAAGGATGCAGCTGGGGATTGGAACAGACCAGGAAGGTTTTAAAAACAAACAAAGGCTAATAAGAGTCACGAGAGAGAGGGAGAAAAAGGGTTTCAGGTCCATCATGGGGCCCAGTCTTGCAGCAGGTGTGCAGCAAAGGATCATGGGAGGCCTCCTTGGTCTGCGCAGGGGGCACCTGGCTTTCGGGAGGACCCCCAAGACAGTCGTCGTTAACTGTCGGCATGGTCACAGGCCCGTGCGAGGAGGGGGGACCGCTCGCCCCGGTGCACGTGCACGTTGACGTTGTAGTGCGTCGTGTCGTGGAGGTGGCTGCTCTGCAAAATGGCCTCGGCACGAAGCTTGATTTTCTGGACGGGGAAACGGAAACAGCAAAGCCAAGCAGGGCTCCGGTCATCATCGGCAACTGATTCGTCTTTTATAATGTTTTCTTTTAGAATTTTCCTAATTCCTTACACCTACAGTATATTGCACTCAAAGTGCTTTACAGGTAATGGGGACTCCCCTCCACCACCACCAGTGTGCAGCATCCACCTGGACGATGTGACGGCAGCCATAGTGCGCCAGAACGCTCACCACACACCAGTTAACAGTGGGGACGAGAACAGAGTGATGAAGCCAGTTCATAGATGGGGATTATTAGGAGGCCGTGACTGGTAAAGACCAATGGGAAATTTGGCCAGGGTTGCCAGGGTAATACCCCTACTCTTTTCGAGAAGCGCCCTGGGATTTTTAATGACCACAGAGAGTCAGGACCTCGGTTTTACATCTCATCCAAAGGACGGCGTCTTTTTACAGTATAGTGTCCCCGTCACTATACTGGGGCATTAGGATCCACACAGACTGCAGGGTGAGCGCCCCCTGCTGGCCCCACTAACACCTCTTCCAGCAGCAACCTTAGTTTTCCCAGGAGTCTCCCATCCAGGTACTGACCAGGCTCACATCTGCTTGGCTTCAGTGGGCTGCCAGTTGTGAGTTGCAGGTAACGGTAGACTGACTGATGTCTAGAGATCAGCCACTCGATAATTAGAGCCCTCCCGTGTAAAACACGCTACTGTCAGCATTTGCATTTGGGAGATATTTCTTTTCAGTGTGGCGGCAAAGAAATCGTGTCAACACACCTTCTTCCTGGAGACCTAAATCAGACTATCATGCACTGCACGAAGCAAGCTAATTAAGGTGACGTGGATGCCCTCTGACAATGTGGCTTAAGAGATCAGTTACTACTCTTTATTTCATACGCGGGATGTTCTATTCAGCGAAGGCTTAGGAAATTGACCTACTTTAAATCAGGATCACAGTGGAGGTGGCCCACAGCATCCAGGATATGGAGAGCTTACCTGGAAATCGCGAATGTAGGTGAGGAAGAAGCTGACGAAGGCGAAGGCCAGAGACCACTCCGAAATAGTGCTGACAATGTGAGGTGTGTAGCCCTGCAGACACAGGAACAGCACCTCGGTCAGTGAGAGCAAGCACAGGGCTGCATTCTGTATTACCTCTCCAACAAACACAGAACACAAGCCTGAGAAATACCGCCTTATTGCCATTTCCAGGGTGGCGACTAGCGAAAACCACTATTCTAATTTTCTGAATCCTGTAGGTATGGTTCCCTCACTGGAAGATAAATTGGGAAACAGCAAGAGGATGTTCTGCAAGGCCCAGCTGCAGCCCAGCCCATTCTCCTAAGCAGGCCTGCTCAGCTGAGGAGGCGATGAGTTAATGCGTGTGGCGCCTGCTCTACTGAACTGCTTGACTCGTTCAACTAGTTTTCAGCCATGTGTCGCCTATTCTTTTGACCTTGGGGGATGGGAGAGTTTCTAATGTTTTGTTCAAAGAAAACTCTGGCCCGGCAGGCATGATCGAAGCAGAGCTGGAGGCTTCATTTCCCAGCATGCTCACCGTTTCCCCAGGGGTCCAGTGCAGCTTCTTGGCCACATCAATCCCCGGCAGGCTGCTGTACATGATGACCGAGGACACGAACACTGCAGAGGGGGTTAAGGGCAACTCAGCACAGCAGCTCTTGCTAAACTTTCTCACCAGAGACAAAACCCACCGTTATTTCTACATCCGTTTCTCAACGGGTGAAGAATCAAACCAAAGTCAAAAGTGTTTACCTAATTTATAATAAACTAGAACTGTTATGATGGAATCAGTCATATCTGCATATATAAACTTATAAAATAACTGATTTATGGTAGCATTAGCTGATATATTATTCTTTTTTACAGAGCATTTTTTTTACACTTTATCAATGGCATTACTGTCCCCATTAAATAAATGCAGATTTCCTGCCTGTTATGGAACACTGTTAAAGACAAGTTTCTAATACAATCGAGGGTCACCCAGGACACACACAGGCATCCCCAAAACAAAATTAAACTTTCTACCTCCAGAACAGTAACACATAAACGCAACATCCACACACAATCGATCTGCTCTGAGGATGTCCACAGCTGATCTGTTGACCTGTGCTTCTGCTTTTAAAACAGGCTTAAAATAAAACTGACTTATCATTCCTGTGTAGTTCAAATGGAGTTTCTATTTAAAACTGGGGTTTGTGAAAAGGAACCCTTCCTCAAATCAACCTACCAGCAAGCACCTTGAGATCTTTCTCACATTTTTAAATGGCTGAAAGCCAGAGAAGGTGCTCTGAGCAGTGCAGAACTTCTAAAACTGCCTCTGTGCTGTCTGATGAAGTATACAAAGACATGCAGTATATCACACAGCTGCAGCTGTGTACTCTGAAAAGATGGGAAGTGCTACAAACACTGACTGAAAGATACTATTCATAGAACAACTGCCTCCAATCCCAATATTCTGAAGCCAAATTAGGCTGAAGATTCAGCTATTCTTTAGTACGCAAAGGAACCAGTAATAGGTTTATTCCATGCTGCAAAAAAGAAGAGAGAAAACACAACGTTTCGGCTGTGGAGTCTTTTTCAGGTGTGAAGAAGGCTCCATGGTCAAAGCGTTGGGTTTTCTCTCTTCTTTTTTTCAGCATGGAATAAACGTATTACTTGCTCCTTTACAGCCTACGTGTACTGACGCAGCTACCCACCTGAACTATTCTTTAGTACTGTTGAGAAAAATAACACATTCAGCCAAAATCCAGATTATGTACCCATGGTACCCTGGTACACTAAAATAAAATGCCTGCTTACAGAGACAATAAAGCTGTATATTAAACAATACACAACACCCAGCACACAGTGGAGCAGTCACAAATATCTAAATGTGGTTAATCAGCCTTATAGAGGGCTTGGCAGAGACAATCCTGAATGAGTCTATGTTACTGAAGTGTTGTGTGAAAAACTGAAAATATCCCTTTGTGTTCTAGGATAACACAGGACTCTGAAAATATACACAAAGGCCTAGACCGAGAAACCCCAACTGGACTGATAAAGGTGTTATTACTAAGGAATAAGACAGAAACCGTGAATATACTTAAATAAGATAAGTCTTCAAGGTCTGTTCCTTCATCCCCATCACATGACCCGTCACATGACCTAATATATCCGTCTTGTGGTTGCTCAACATGTCTTCCTAAATACTGCAGCTCTTGCGCATTCCACTTAAACTATGTCAACACCACACACATGCAGTCCAGAGATTTCATGACCTCACACCTGAATGCTTTCCACAGCTCACCATCATGCTTTAACTCCTGCTTAGTCAGGCGAGAGATGGGTTCAGCTGCAGATGCCATATTGATCTGTTCAGAAATCCTCCATACCAGTTGAGTCATTGTGAGCATCACAACTGGAGCATTTTACACACCATTTAAACACCGCTGAAAGGATACTGCACACGATGCTGACTCCGCACCAGACACCCACGAGCAGCCGGATCCAGAAGGTTTCCTTGCCATTTATGTGGGGCTGCATCATGTAGGACAAGACGGTCTGGCACAGGATGTAAATGGTTCCAATCCCAAAGGTCAGCACAGCTCCCACCCAGTGCATGGAGATCACACTGGTTTTCTGCAGGGTGGAGAGCACACCTTCAGAGAAACCCGACACCAGGTCCCTCAGACCCCCTTGTCTCTTTCCACTCCTTCAATTCTGGCACCCCCCTTTCAAAAAACACGCTCACTTATTGGTCAGTTTTTTCACCATTCACGTTTTCCAACCGGCTCAAGGTCGCAGTACACTATACTTAACTATACTGCAACTCAGATTCAGAAAAAATGCTCTCTGTGTTTTATTTTCTTACTCCCTTTAAGAGATAATCAACAGTCTTCATGAGATCCCAATTACTGAAAATCATTCATCGCCGGTTGGGGGGTGGGGGGGTTCAGGATGCTTTCCTTACTATCATTATTAAAAATGATGTTAAACAGTGAACTTCTGATTATTTTTCTGAACGGCCTTATGTTATGCACAGGGGATGTCATGTGATTAAACGTGAACACTGGTCCATTCAATCAATCAGCCCAGCTGAATGAAAATTAAAGTTCTTGACAGAGCTGATACAGCTGCGATAAAACACCAGGCACAAAAGGCAACAATATCAAGAGACACTCTGAATTAACAGCCACAGTCCCAAAGAACCACATGGGCTTCCTGTCCCTGATTGCATCAATGAGTTGCTGCTTTAAGAGGAGTTAACGTGCTTTTCAGATTTCTTCAACAAGAAGCAAAGATCTCGATCATTTCAGGCTGCTTATAAACCTGCAGGCAGGACTGCGACTCCTTTATGGCCAGGGTTGCTCAGCCCCTGATCTCCAGCTACAGCTGGAAATTGTGGCTAAATCCCCTGGAAAATGATAATTTGTCCGTACCGTCTTTACTGCAGCCTCACCTGGAAGTTGGCCACAATGCACATGCCGAAGGAGCTGATGATACCCAGCGCCAGGCCTGCCTTGTTCCACTTGTGGACACGAACCTCATTCCTGTTCAGCTCCTCCACCTGTTTGTACCTCACGTACATAGTGGCCACGCCTGGGAGGACAGCAGCAGGGGAGTTAGCGCAGTTAGATTCCTGGTACTTTTATGTCTTGATTCCCTAGCTAAAGTACGTCAGTACTGCTCTCTGCCACTATTGTGTGCCATGCCTTGGAAAATCATTTTTTGGGGAAAAATAAATCAAATGTATTATGCTGCTCATCATAAGCTCTACAACAGAAACTCAAAATGCTGAAAGCAGCAAAAAGTACTTTAGTGGTATAGTTTTCATCTGTAAGTTATGTACAAAACACAAACAAATATCCCACTGGGCATCATTAGCAGTATTTAAAGTACTGTATGCAGTACATCTTGATGCTGTTGTAAAGGATATTAGTCAGAATGTGTCTAGGACTTGAAATCAGTGCTCCCTCAGTCATCATAATGTCAAATGAAAGGGCTGAGGTGTTTTCACAACTAGTCTTAAGTGTCAATTGACTTTATAATAGTATTATAAAGTCAGCGTAGTTTTAGCATTTATAATTGAGGAACAGAACTGGGTCTGTTCTGCCTTAATGGCAGAATTAAGGGGATGTTGTGTAATTGAAAAAACAAACGTGAAGACAGAGTCCTGTTTCATATGATGTTCCAGTCTTCAGAGGCAAAGAGATATTTATTACATAAATGCAATGGTATAACAGCTGATATTTAGTCAAAATACAAGACAATTATAAATGAACAGTACCTAAAAAAGATGAAATGTTGAGCATGAGCCCAAAGACGCATCTCTCCGGAACGACAGTTCCCGTGTCACTGGGGGGAAACACAATGGTCAGTCATGAGCACACACTAGGAGCTCTCCAGCTCTGACGGAGGCAGATGCTACACCATCACCCTAAACAGCTGAAAGCCAAGCTCGCTTTCTTCCTTGACAACAGTGAACATTCCAGAAAGCCTGTTAGCTGTTGCCCAATGCTGTGGTTAGTTGCCTCATTGCTCAAATACATGTGATTTGCCCAGAATTTCCCTTAAGCCTGGAATTCAAGGCATTCGGATTTGATGCTTCTTTTAGTTTCAGGCTTTATCAGCACTGGAAATTTTTAAGCCGTCTGTTCAAGTAAGGCTCAAGCACTGTGGGGAGAACAAAAAGGAACTGATCTTGCATCAGCAGTACAGACCAAGGGGTTACGATGAACACATATGTTGGAAATTCCTGTTTCTCAAGAGTAACACAGTTCTCTCCAAAAACATGGCAGAAACGGCAGCAATGCGAGTTATCACAGTGCCATCTTGTGGCCACTTCTCAGTGCTTCACTCATCTACTGTATTCGGGCAGCCCCGAGGGGCAGTGGTCAGCACTCCCGCCTCACAGCGCTGGGGCCCTGGGTTCAATTTCAGACCTGCAGTGCTATCTGTGTGGAGTTTGTATGTTCTCCCCAGGTTTCTGTGGGTTTCCTCCGTGTGCTATCGCTACCTCTGACAAAACATACTGGTGCGTTAATAGGCTTGTGGGAAAACTGGCCCTGCCGTGAGTGTGCGTGTTTAGCTCACGAGCCTGGGGAGGGGAGGGGCAGGAGTGCTCGCTCACCCCAGTGACTCACAGCACTTAGCTCACAGCAGCTCGTTCACCATGAGACCCATGATCTCCCACCATGTCTCCAATACAAACAAGCAACACAATAACATAAGCAAGTAACAATAAACATCCAAACTAACTTCTTATTTGTTTTTTTAGCTGATGCTGTTATATAAAGGGACTTACGTTTGCACCCATTTATACACCTGGGAATTTCTCTGGAGCAATTTAGGTGAACAAACTTGCTCAAGGGTACCACAGCAGCGTCTCACCTGGGATTTGAAGCAGCAACCTCCCACTGAACCCAGACCACTGTGCAACAACGCTGCCCCTAAAAACTAGCATATGCCAGACCTGTGTAAGAACATGTCTCCTGCTGGCTGGTGATGATCTGTGTCTGTCTGAAAGTGGAATGTGATCCCTCACCAACTCTTTGCGAGTCTGTTACTAAAAAACTCACAGAACAGAAGTATCGCGGCACTCCCTGGCTTGTGAAATATGTCCCACTCAATTGGGGGAAAAAAACTCTTCTCTGTTCCTGGCAGGCTCTTGGGAAGTGCTTGACAGTACTCATTTCAAAACCACCACCTTTCTGTCTGTTGTAAAGGATTTTGAAAGAGCAAGAGAGGCAAGATAAACTCGATCAACACAGAGCACAGTGGAATGATGAAAAGAAGTCAGACGTGATTGCTTATCTCTTGCAATCAGTCTACTTCCCAGAGAAATTAGTTTCACTCAACCCTCCTAGTGCACAAAGCGTTTTAAAGAAAAATGCAATTGTGTGACTGCTCTGTTGAAGAAAAAGAGAAAAAATAAATGCCCGTTGACTTCAACTAAATAAACTAATGGTGCTATAACATACTTATTCATAACACTCCTTGTAAAAATGCCTATTTTAGTTTAAAATACAGAAAAATTGACATCTCCATAGCTCGTCATCAAAAATGTATAAAAACTTAAGTCCCGACCAATGTGTTAAATCAGTCATCAGAAACCCCAAAAGGCTCAGACAGGATCATAACCTGGATGGGCGCCAGTCCAACTTCGCATTGAGCCAGACAGCCAAGCCACATCCCGATTCATGTAACAGAAAACCTTAGGTATTAATGAATGTGGAAAAGCAATGGGTTTTTCCGAGTTGTGGTACTGAAAGAAACAAATTAAGTTTATATTCGCCAGATTCACTGAGACGTTCAAACAGAAATATCACACACCTCTGCTTCACAAGTATCAAATGTGAGAAGATGATGAGTGAACTTTGTCTGCTCATGAGCCAACCACAAAAACGTGCTAAACACATCTCATGCTAAATTCATACATCTTTTGTTTGACACCTGTGTCGTAAGAATGATAACATATATTTTTTAGAAAGAATAGATGCAGAATGTGACAGTACTTTCCATAGATCAAACTTGCCCTTCTAGATAAGCCTGTCTGCACGTGTGATTTTGTCAGGCAGGCATACATGATCCCCTCTTTCCCATTTAAAACAGCGACACTTCACTTGTGTTTCCGATTCAGCTGTTGAAACACATCGTGAGCGTGGCCTTTCGTATGCGAGTGCGGGGTTTGAAATAAAAAAATAAAACTACTTTAATACAAGTTAAAGTAATGTTCAAGACACCAAGGAATGTTCTTTTGTAAAACACTTGAACTATAAGGAAATAAAAAGGAACTAAGGGAAATAAAATAAGTTAATCTAAATCCTGTTTTCAACAGTGTTGAAATACCAACAGGCAAGTGAGACGGCAGCCAAGTTCACTGAAAGACTGAGGAAATCTTCCTCTTTCTACATCTTGATATGGTTCTGGCACCAGACTCAAAGACAGGCTATCCCCTTGGTCTATGCTAACATTCAGCTTGTAATGCAACAAGTAATAGGTTTATTCCATGCTGAAAAGAGAAGAGAGAAAACAACGTTTCGGCTGCGAAGCCTTCTTCAGGTGACCCAGCTACCCACCTGAACTACTTCAGCCTGTAATGATCATTAAACAACCGTATAAATCAAAATATGAATGCTGGGAAATGACTCGGTGCCAGATTCTCAGCTACACACACATTATCATGCTTCCAGGAACTCTGAGCCACACAAAATGTGCTTCTGCAAACTTCTAGGCAAGTTAAATTTAACCAGCAGAAGAGAAACTGAGGGCTCCCCTCCTGTCGAAGGCCGACCGAAGCGGTTCTTACCTGATGTAGGGTACCAGGGGATCCACATGCTGCAGGAGGACAGCCGTGATGTAGGACAGGATGAAGGCGGCGGAGGTCCAGAGCACGAGCACGACAGGGAGGGCACTCAGGCCCTGCTGGAACCACAACATGGCCACACCAGCCCCAGCTCAGAGGACGCACGTCAGGGAGACACCATGGGCCAGGCCTGGGGCTGTGGGGAGAGGCACGCCGAAAGTGGAGGCTGATACAGGACAGGGCACCGCGAGATCAAAGTCCTCCCCACTCGGGGAGAGGAAAAAACCCCCACACGCGTGCACGCACGGCCACAGAGACGCAGGATCGACACTCCACTCCACCTCGCCCAGCTAGGGCTGGATGACAGCGCCGATGTCACGGTCAGGGTGTTCGAATCACAGACTAGCAGGCCCGCCTGCTGCTCTTCTTGTGACTTTCCTCAAATGCCTGACAAACTCCCTGGAAGTCAGCTGACTCCTGAGCCCCAGTTCACTTTCATTTCTGCTTTTTTTTTTTTGTTGGGGTGAAAATAAATAAAGAGCTATGTAAATAACTGGCGCTACAGAGTTCTGGACTGTTTCTCCACATGCAGGCTGTGTACTGAAACACACACACACACACGGCAGGAAATGGTTCTGTTCTGTCATATGATACCACATTAACCCTCATGTGGAAATCCTTGAATTACTCGTAGCATGAAGAAAGAGATAAAACATCAGCTCTGCTGCCTTTTGCCCTTAATAACAAGAACAGCAATAACCCACTCCTCACAATATTAAATGTCAAAGTGAACTGTGCTGTCCAGAAAACAGGCATGCTAAAACTGGTAACCCTCATATACTGTATGTGAAATACATCTGATCCGTTTTTTTAATATATTACAATATGATTGTGTTGCCATTGCACATGCCACTCACAAAAACGTCACTCGCTCACTCTATAGCTCCATGACAAAAATTAAAACACTTTTTAAAAGCACGTTAAAAAATATAACAACAAAAATGAGGTCGTTTAGAACTCGAACTATATATTTTGTCTTTATAGCTAGATTTTGCATTCACTATGTATGATTCAGATGTTTAGCAAGGGTGCAGCCGGTAGTATACTTCCGCTGCAAATTTGTAGAGATAAAGGTCCAGTTGTCAACCCTAGTCAGACTGATCAATTTACTGCTCTTCCTGTGGTGCAGTCAGTCTGCTCACTATAGCGAACCATGCCCCAAAACTACTTATGACAAGGAGCTCCTATCTAAAGATGTGACCCAGCGCTTTACAAAAAGAATCTGACAGGGTAAAGGACGATTCCGACAGGAAAGTTCATAGTTTTAGTCTAATTATGGAAAACAATTAGACTACAGTAAACGAACACTGATTAGTCCTCGTGATCAGTTAAGCTAAATGGGACAAACTAAAGCGCTTATTGTTAAATTAACAAATCCAATTGAAATTACAAATAATTTAATTACACAATTGAATCTTCAGATTTGTGACGATACAATTCAAGCCCAAATACAGTAATTAAAAGCTAACAAATCCCACGAAAATATACGCAGTGATGTATACAAGAATTCAAACGCCCGACGGTTCCACTTTGAGTTTGCAATTACATAATCGCTATGTATTGTAAGATTGTAAGTGTAGCCTTTTGGCACAATATTACCAATTCACTCGTACAGTTCTCTTTCATTTTCACAATTATATAATTGAAAGTACAATACATTGTCTGTCATTGCGCGAGATTATATCTATATTTTTCGAACTTCCTGTACGTCCTTTGTACTGATGCAGTCGAGAAGAGATTACTTGATCGCTTCCCAAACCTGTGCATCTTCGTGGCGTGATCACACAGGCGAGTTTTACACTAGCTTCACAGAAGTCGGTGGTTGTAAACAGCAACAGGTGTTGGGAAAGGTCTATATAGGCTTTTTTGCTTGGGGGGCATTAAAGAAATCACGCTCCGTACACGGCTAGAAAGTTGTCTATAAAAGCTGTAATAATTAATAGGCTGCGTCAGATGCAGATATACTATAACGCCCCTTTTACGAGTTTTACAGCCGATATAAAAGCAAAAGTATGTTGATTTAATTAATCCATAGCATCAAAGTGCCTGTTCTGGAAAAATAAAGGAACTGTTCACGGCTACATACTGTAAGTAACCAAACTCACCTTCCTCTCTCCTCGTCATAGCATGTTAAAACATCCTCCTCAATGTGTAAATTGCGGACAAGTTATAGTTTCAACAAGCTAGTGTTTCAAAGACTAATTACACTGTCTGATGTCCGTGCACTGAATCAAAATCATGCAGTTTCTTTACTCCTCTATTTTATTTTACCGGCGTCCTGAACTCTTAGGCTATACTGAGGCAAGCGGCGACAGTTCCGTCCAAAATCACAATCTTGACGGCTTAAACCGTTGGCCAGGAAGCGACTTGCTTCTCACACGTTCAAGCATTAAAGTGATATCACAGAAACAATATCCTGCAGGCAAAGGGCAGAAAGAGAAGTGATTTGCGGAGCAGCGCCATCTATCAAATGGAATTGTTACTGTTATCTTTTAATCGGTTTACACAGTCCTTTGTGCATTGCTTTACTTTAATAGGACAAACGGTTGCAGATCGCAATTTATGGCTTTGAACCCTTTGAAAACCTCCCCTAGATTATAACCCCTTTATTATTATTATTATTATTATTAATAATAATAATAATAATAATAATAATAATAATAATAATAATAGTCTTATAATGGTATGATGAAACAATTGATTACCATATATAATACTTAATAACTCGACATTCAATAAAAAAAACACGGTTGTTATCTACTTGTCGAGGGACAGGGAAAATAAGAAAGAAAAGTTTGCTCGTCTTCGAATGTCTCATCGCCGGTTTTATACTGGCAGCGCTGCGGGTCTCAGATGGGAAAGCGGAACAGCTGCCACCTGGCTCGGAGTCGAGGAAGGCGCCAATCTTGTCTCGAGCGCGGCCCCGCGCGGCCAGGTGCCTCGCCAGAGCACAATCGGCGTCGACGTCGACGACAACGTTTCGGATAAACATGGTATGTGTAAATAAACAAAACTTTTTCCCGAACTTATAATTCTGTCAAATGTAAATGACCACGTAGGTCACGAGATCTGGAATCGCTGGAAAGTGGTGTCCTAGCCCACAAGAAGATCGAAAATTGAAAAGACTGTTTCCCGATGTCTTCTCGCCCTTTCTCTGTCATCAGATGGCTACACAGAAGTCGAAGGTTAACGACAGGAGTGTTTCCACTAAACCACGCAAGGAGAAGCCAGGCTTTTGTGAGACTGCAGGGCAGTGTAACCTCACTGTCTATTCCGAGGGACTCGATGAAAGCGTGGAGCCCAGTTACCAGGAGGATCCGCATGGTACAACAACCTCTATTTTAACAGTTACTTGACTTTACTACTTCGTAATGCTACTTTGATATATATTTTTTTTTCCTCATGAAAAGACAGTTTTCAAATGTTCTGTGGAAAAGTCCTGGAGGGCTCCTGTGTATGGAGTTCTACTTAAAGAATCAGCACATGAGGAACTGGGAGAAGCCGCCAAACTGTGGTCCAGTTAGGCCAATAACGACCTGATTGAGGGTGGCCAGCTGGCCGGGAAACCTGTTTACACACTGCACCTCCCAAGACTAGGATTGGTGATACTTAGTCTAAGAAATCACATTAAAACAGGTTTAGACAATCCTGATCCTTGAGAGCGAGTTTTGTTTCTGGTCTTCATTCCAAATAAGATCTTAATGACTTAATTGAACCAATTAAAAGTGTGTTTTACATGTCTTAATCAGGCACTAATTGACAAGGCTTCGAAATCCAGCAATTGGAAGTCCCGCGTTGCCTACTCCTTCATTAAAATAAACAGGATGTTTATTACACAGTGGGAGAGAACACTTCGAACTAACCATAGGGCTTCATCATGAAAACAGTTGCCATCAGAAAACATACTGAAGCTTGGCTTTCCTGGTGGATTGTTTGGGTCAGGGCTGTCCTATCCAGATCTCCCCAACCCCCGGGTCTGCTGGTGTCTTCTGGCTGAGATCTTAATTATTTCATTGACTGATTAGACGCCTCTGAATTGTTTTTGAGCTCTGGAAAAGTCAGGAGGTTTATTTTACATATTAAAACTCTTTATCAACAACCTCTGCTTAGGAGTTGAAACCATTTAAGTCTAATTAATCACAGTCTTCTTCTTCTTTTTCACAGCCTTAGTCCCAGACTGTCCTGGGGTCAGCTGCTTTGGTTGCTCTTCTCCACTTGTCTCTGTCAAGCACATCTTCCTCACTCACTACACATACCTCCATATCTTTTCTCACACAATCTATCCATCTCTTTTTAGGCCTGCCTCTTCCCCTGTTACCTTCCACCTCAAATTCCATTACCCTCTTTGTTACTTCCTCGACGTCCCTCCTCATAATATGTCCATACCACTATAACCTCGCCTCTCGCATCTTCTCAACCACATCCACCACCCTACATCGTCTACGGATTTCTTCATTTCTGATCTTATCCTTCATTGAAATCTGCAGAATCCATCTCAACATCCTCATTTCAGTTCTTCTCATCAAGTTCTCTTCCCTTTTTCCATCTAATTAATCACAGTATTTTATATAATTATTCTACCCTTTACTGGGTAGATGAGCCAAGTAGTGTTTTGTGGTTTGTAACCTTTATGTTCCTATAATAGTTTATGGGCCAAATTAACCAGCCAGTGGGGTCCAGAGCTGGGTATTCCTGGTTAATTTGGAATGGTATTAAAATATCTTTATTAAATCTGGTTATGCATTTTATAAAAGGAGATGTCTGGGGAAAAGCTAGCTTTTTTAATAACACACTTTTAAACATTATCACAGGTCTAGGAAACTGGTTTATATAGACTAGTATCATCTATCTTGTATAATCATATTGATGTACAGTATGATGTTTTATTGCCTGCTCATCTTCCTAGCGGTGGCAGCTCCTGTCAGAGGGAGAAAAAGGCCTTCCATGGCAGAGCCTGAAGAAGAAGGCGAAGACTTTCCAATTGGGTACTTGTTTCATTTATTTGTGTGATTTTAAATCTGTAGGACTGTGATGAATAGCTTGCTTCCACGTGCCTTGAGAAGTATTTCTTCATTTCTTTTGCATTGTTTCAACAGTTTTGTAACTTTTTTTTTATAATTGACGAGGAAAACAACAGTTTTTTTCTCTTTACAGGGGAGATGTGAGATCTATGCTTGAAAGATTTGGAGGTACAGTAAGCTTTGCAATTATTATTATTTATTATTAAAATGTTTAGAAGCACAGACAGGCATAGTATATCTTCTCTCAGAGGAATTTATAAGGGTTTTGAACCATCTGTTTTTTTCTGGTAGCTGATATTAGGAAAGCACTTCTTGCAAAAAGAAAACGCCTTGAAAATTGCAGCAAATCTTCCCTGAAAACAAGTAATGAGAAGATAGAGCAGATTTGGAAAGCACAGCAAAATGACAGGTGAATCAATTTGCCTTTTTTAAAGTTGGTGAATGTTAGTCTGCTTGAACAGAATCTATTAAATAGAACATCTAACATCTCTTTATGCTCCAAATTGGTAAAAGATCTCAGTTTGCAATAGTTTCTGTAGGTAAAAACAAATTCACCTCCCTTCGTCAGAATTTAAACTATGTATAAGTTAAGACTGAATAGGTGAGAAAGTTGTAACTCATCCCCCCACACCAACTGAACTCAATGTTTGGCATGCACTTTGTCTTTATTTTTGTGCAATTTATCCAGTTTAAGGTCAAGTTGCTGGTTTTACTAAAATAGATGTGTTATGCCACTTAATTACAGTAGTTTTTATGAAACATTCTGACACAGTCCTTACTCTGAAATCACCACTTCTAGAGGAAGAAGAATATTTAAGTCTGTGGAGGGGAAAGTGGTCAATCCAACCTAATAACATTGGAAAATAATCTTTTAATTGTTTTAGAGCAGAGTAGAACATTTTAATGTCAGTCTATTACCATGCTAATTTCAGTCTTTTTTTTCCATTTGAAGGAATAAATTGAATGATGACTACAGTAAGCAGTTCACAGCAGTATTCCAGCAGTGGGAAAGTGACATCCACAAATCTAAGGATCAGGAGGACAAACTGGAGGTGGGAGTTTACATTAAAGATCTATTAATAATCAATGAGAAGATCTTATAAAATTTCTGGGCAGTTGACAATTTTAAATTTTCTGCAATTTTATGATTGTGTTAAAACATAAACATGACATACTGGCAGCAGCTAGTGCCCTGGCCAAATTGCTTCCTGGCCTTTACCAGTCATGGACTCCTAATAATCCCCATCTATGAATTAGCTTCATCACTCTGCTCTCCTCCCCACTGAGAGCTGATGTGTGGTGAGTGTTCTGGCGCACTTTGACTGCCATCACTTCACCCAGGTGGGGCTACACATTGGTGGTGGTGGAGGGGAGTCTCCATTATCTCTAAAGTACTTTGAACAGAGTGTCCAGAAAAGCACCATTTAAGAGTAAGGAATTATTTTATTATTAAACTTTTGCATGTGACAAATATGCTGTCCAGAATACAGTGCCCTCCAAAAGTATTGGGACAAAAAACTAAAATTGGCATTTCCCTGTTGTACAGTATACATAAGAAATTGAAATTCACATAAAACAAATTATTCAGAGTCAGAATTCAGGAGGTCACCTTTTATTTTAAGTATATATTTTGCAATCACACTTAATCATTTTTAAACCAAAGCGTATGTTGTGTTCAGTCCCCCACAATTTAGGTGATCATAAGTATTGGGACACTTAAAGCAAATTAAAGAATTGAAAAAGTCAGTATTTTGTTGCAGATCCCTTGCTTGCAATAACTGCATCAAGCATCCATCCCATTGACATCACCAGACTCTGTTTCTTCACTTGAGATGCTTTGCCAGGCTTTTACTATAGTCTCTTTAAGTTGTTGCTTGTTGGTTGGGCTTTCTACCTTCAGTTTCCTTCGAACAAATCAAATGCATATTCAATTGGTTTCAGATCTGTTGATTGATTTGGCCAGTTTAAAATGTGCTACTTTTTTTGTCCGATTAACTCCTATGTTTTAGGGTGCGGTATGTTTCATGTCATTGTCCTGCTGCATAAAGAACTGCAGTAAGTCCAAATAAGTCTGGTATAATTTCCTTACATTAGCAGGCAAGATCTGTTTGTATATCTCTAAATTCATCCCACTGCTGCCATCTTCAGTTAAGTCATCAATAAATAAAGACCATTGAACCTTTTCCGGAAGCAGCCATACATACCCAACCCATGACACTCCCTCCCCTATGCTTTACAGAAGAAGTGCTACACTTACGATCATTGACTGTTTCCGTTTTCCCCCACACTTTAGCCCTTCCATCACTTTGATGTTTATTTTGGTTTCATCTGTCCATAAAACCTTGTTACAGAACTCCTGTGGCTCATTTCAGTATTTTTTCGCAAAATCCATTCAAGCCCTTCTGTTCTGGTCGCTGATGAGGAGCAGTAATTTTGGTTTTTTTTTTTTACATTCACTGCATTTGTCTTTTTTGGAAGCCTGGTTCTCTGCCTGTTCTTGACTCCTCCACTTGTTTACTTTTTCTTAAGCACATTCCAGATTGTTGATTTTGCAATGCCAAGACTCTTAATTTCTCTGATGGTCATTTTCTTTCCCCTCATTTTCAAAATGGCCTTCTTTTCTGTCATAGCGAGTTCTCAAGTCTTTATGTTGGCGTTTCCTGACTAATTCAAGGGAAAGATTTCAGAAGTTGTTTCAAAAGAGCTCAACCATGCCTAGACCTTCACAGCTCTTTTGTGTGTGAAATGTATGCAACGTGTAACATCTGGGCAATCAGAAACGCCTGTAAACCTGTTTGTCCCAATACTTAAGCTCATAGAAAATATGGGGGGTCAAAAAAACAAGTGCTGTTGTTGTATAACTGTAAAACATTTATGCATAAAACCCATAGTTACCCTTCATTAAAAGAGGATATTCTCTGCTTTTGTCTCATATTCATCTTGTGATTTGAAATCCAAATCATAGCATATAGCTATAATGGTCTAATTTGAACTCTTGTCCCTATACTTTTGGAGGGCATTGTAGGTTTGGAAAAGAAAAGTACAGTATGTGTAACTTGCTGCAGACACCCCTGGATAGGACAGATTCTTCTAAATAGAGAGATATGCCATGAGAAATTAACATGAATCGTATAATAAACAGTGTAGTATGTAACCTCAGTTAGCTCAGTTAAATATCAAGATATTTCCTTTCCCTTCTATCTTCTAATGCTTTCTTGCATTGCAATAGATGAGATTTCATGTTTTGTGATGCAGAGCTTGTTCCGGCAGCAACAGAAGCTGTTCCAGCAAATGAGGGTTATACAAGGGCAGAGACTGAAGACACTGAAGCAACTCTTTGACCAGTACATCAAGGTAGAATTACACTATTTTAAATAGCTTCTCAAATGTTCTATGGAAAATATTTTGTAAACTTTAACAAAGGTTTACGAAGTATAGTACTGTATTTACAGTACATATTCTGTCATATTTTACTAGAGTTCATAACTACAATCATTACTACACAAGGCTATTTCATATTATCACCAATATGCTACCACACAATACTGCTCTTTATACTTCAGCATGATATTTTAATTGGCTAAGCAGTATTTTAAAATAAAAATTCTGCTGGGCTCCAAATATTAAAACCCAGTGATTAACAGATGTGGAGTTATTGATCACACATAATCAATCTGTTAGAAAAGTTATTTCTCACACTTCATCTAACTAGAAAAAAAGTGTATAACCATATTAATCAGCACCTCTGATGGCATTTTCTTTTATTGTAGGCTTTTGAAGAGATGGAGAAGACACATATCACTCAGCATTCTGCTGTTCAGAATGAGTTACGCAAAGAAATGGCTCTCTTTCAGAAAAAAATATTGATGGACACGGTAAGCATAAACAGATTCTTGTTATTCGGTTTGGCAAGTTGAGACATTATATGTTTCAGTGTGAATTTTGAGAGTCACTGTTGTATTTACACCTCAAACACGGTGGAATTAATTACAGCCACCCCTAAGACCTAAACATAACTGGAGGTGCCTACTTTACTCTTCGAAGTTCGCATTGAATAAAGCAAAGAGGACATCCATACCCTGTATTAATGGGATGTTTTTTTATAACACAGCAACAGCAAGAGATGGCTACAGTCCGCAAGTCCTTGCAGTCCATACTGATGTGAACACTGCATGCTAGATCAGAGAAAACAGAAGTTAAAAGGGCAAAAGGATGACTTTATTAAGTTTGAACTGTTCAGGATTTTGTTCTAGTTCTTTCTTTGTAGCTTGCCCTATTTGAACTTCACTGTAAAGTAACACTTTCTTGTAGAAATGCAATCAATTACTTTTTATTCCCATCTTCTGCTAAAATCAGTTGACATGTTTCATGTTCTTTACTACTAATCTTTACATGCATTTTGATGTATTCTATGTGGATTACATAAAAACAAGACATTGTAATAGAAAAAAGTCCATACAAATGACTTGTATATAAAACAATTCTACAAAAAATAAAAATCACCTGTTATCATAAATATAACAATCTTTATTTTACATAAGCTTTATTTAAAAATTAAAGGTTTTTACAGAGGTTAAAATCAAGCAAACATATGGATTTGTATGCACTACAAAGGCAAGGAAAATCAAAGTGAAAATAGTTTTTATTCAGACAAATTGTGAAACTGAAGCAACACGCCTTTCAAATTGATTAAATACCACTGCCCGAATTAACAAGACTAAGAGAAATTAGTTTTGAGTTATTTTAAATATGAGTTTATATCCTCATTATACTTACTGTGATGATATCCAAGTGAGAATTATAACAGCTTTGGTTACATTTATATAGTTGAAGGGAGTTTCTTATTTAGGATGGTCCACTCTTTTATTCAATAATGTTTAGATACAGCAAGTTAAGATTCTGGGCAAAGGTACAGTGGCCACACGGTTGTGTGAATGTAATTTTAATTAGCTTTCAATATGCCTTCAAATGAGACTTATCAAAATACCCAGTTTAAAAGCTTGGTGCTATAGTCTGTCAACACATACGTATCATGTGCACAAACAAAAGCTAATTTATAACTCATTTTAAAGTTAAAAAGGGTAAAGAATTTTATTGATCAAGAATTATAGTGACCTAAATCGGTAAAACCGATTGAGTCGTACCAATTTTAGGGAACAAAAAATTATGAAGCAATGATAAATGAATGCACAATGTTTAATACTCTTAAGACAAACTACAGATGTTCTGCATTTTGTTCAAGGCATCATCTGAATGACAGTAAGAAGCAGGTGAAACACAAGGTAGCCAGCACTACTTAACATAAAAGAAAACTGGGCACTCAAGCACATTTAACCACTATGTGAAAAACACAATCATGATCAGAGACAAAATCATGAATAAAAGTTAGCAGCTTTTGTTTTGTGTAAACCTGACTTGAGTTGTGGAAAAAAAAATAGTTGGAGATTGTCTACTGACCCTTTTCACTATTATGCCATTTTACATCCTAGACTGACAGTCCAGGTAAAACATAATACTAACCTTTTCCAGTCTAATTATAGCTAGGGCAGACTTTACTGTGCCCAGATAAGCACTGCAATTCTTTGTTAAATCCAAAACATATCTTTGAAAACTTAAGGCAACTTTCATTTTATCCATAAAAGATATTGTGTGGGGAAAAAACATGGGGCAGTCCAAACAAGTTAAGACCTGTTCATCATAGAGACATGTGACATGCATATCAAGAGAAATTTTCCCTCATACTTATATGAATGCATTAAGTATTACACACAGAAAAAAGATATTTTAAAGTTAAAAGGCAACTGAAGATGTAGCAACAAAGCATCATTACAGCACACATCTTGGATAGACAATCCCTTAAAGGAAACAAAGAAGGATAAATTGAAGCCTTTAAAAGACGTAATAAAAGCAATAAAACTACATGACTGGCCTGTTACAAATGTTACAAAATTTTCTTTAGCATTTTGTAACGTCTTCCACACTGCTCTTGCAAGCACTTAAAGTGCAAAACATAAGCAAACAAAACATCATGGCATTTAAAACAGAAAATATCTAATATGTTTACTGAAAGATAAGTGTTCTATGGAAGGACAAAAAAGCTCATTCGCTTAGTAGGTAATTTGCAAGAAATAACATTTGTCCACTGAAAAAACAGCAAGTTAAGAAGATCCCTTTTCCTCCAGTTACACTATCAAGAAATGAAACTCCTGTCTTTTATAAGGACGTGAGAGATGACTGCACTGCCATCAACAGTCCATAGGATTACAATTCAGAGCTTTCCGAGTTTTATATCCCACCAATCAATTTACTGCCTCAGATTCTATCCTTTATTTCAGCCCAAGTTAAACAAAAGAAAAATAAAGTACAGTACTGATGAATCTCTTTTTAAGGCAAGAGTGAAAAGGAACAGCCAGCATCAAGCAAATCAGTTTTATTACTTCTTGTTCCCCATGCTTTAATTAAAAAAATCATAAACCCACTGGCTCTGGTATTATTGTTGGCTAATGTGCTTCCACTGGAAAAGGTTAGCATTAAAAATGCCTACACAGGAGTAACTAATGGAGTTTCTAGGTTTAGGTTCAGTTGAACGGAAACTTTTGTGTATAAAAAGAGATCCAGTATCTTTTGTCTGAACATGAATGTGTACTGGAGCATGAGAATACATAGCTACCTGTGTCTTTTCCACATCACACTCTCAGAAATAAAAAAAGGTTACCATCTTAATCTGGTATGTAAACAGAATAGAGAACTTGCCTTATCTTAAACACAAATCATTTTCTATAATACAATTTTCCTTTCTTTAGAATTCCCCTCCATGGGTGAAAACTAGGCAAGTTCTTTTTTTAAGATACACATTTAGCATTTTAGACAAAAGGCAAGACTACGTTGTCTTTTGACGTTAGGCTGCATTTATGACCAGCGAAACAATACCGAGTGCACCATATACTGAAGCCCATTCTTGTCTCAGAAGCAGAGGGTAAAAAACTTTCTTGTTCTGAACTATTAGCAATCAGATTAAAAAAGAAAAACCCTTCTGGCTAGAGAATCTCACAAACACAGGAGTAAACAAAATTATAAAGAAATTAAAAAGAAAGATGCAGCATATTCCTGCAAGCAGGATTAATGGAAAACAATCGGCAACCCCTGTCTTTTACTGAAAAGTAACACTTCATAAAGGGACAGATTTATAAATACTGCTTTGAGGAAGTCCAGTTAAAAAAAAAAAAACATTGTTCCATTTGGTATCTGTGACAATTGGATACACACTTGAGGTGAAATACTTCTAAAAAATTGTTTTTAAAACAAATAGTGAGCTAGATGATGAAATTTCAGGTTTTTTTTTTTAAGAGACTTAATGCAGTGCAGGGTGTTTATAGGTCTATCAAGTGTGTCAGAGTAGTGGCACAATATAAGCTAGTTTTTTTACTTCCTGTTTCAATCTCCATTTACCCCACCCCACTCACAGATAAACTGCTGCAAAAAAATCAGAAATCAGTACAAAAAACAACGTTCCTTGACAATTCTTTCAACTAGAAACACTACTATTGCAGTCTGTAATGAGACAACACTGGACATGGAACATTGCACACGACAGCGATTGAAATAAATTATTTTCATACGTCAGCTCTCTCCTGGGTTCGTCTGTGATCCACGTTATTGGTTTACATTCACTTGGTGAAGAGATCACATCTCCTTTTCTCAAACAAGAATAAACCCAAAACAGTCACTAATGGTGGTTGTGCCCTTGCTGATTTGGGCCTGTGGCCAGCGGCTTGATTTTGAATACAAAAATGTGAAGATGAGAGGCTATCTGATTGCAAACACTGACACAGTAACGCACAAGATCGAAGAAGGAGATGACCTGCAAAAGTATAAAAAGGAACACATTAAAAACACTTTAATAGTAACAAATCAGCAAAAAATACTTTTGTAACTTTTTTCCTCCAGAAATGTTATATAAACAAGTGATTTTTATGTTGCCACCAATGTGAAATTAACAATCATCCCATCAATATATGTAGCACACTAACACTGGGAAACAAAATCGATGTACAGACATCTTCTGAAATGTGTGTTTGCCAAGCCATCTGCTTCTTACACACACTGCAAGCACCACAGCAACAGCCACAGTGCTAGGGAACCACATGAAGCTTTCGCCAGTAACCCCACATCCTGAACAGACCCCCACTTACCTGCCTGAGGAAACACATTCACAGCTGGTTAATCCAACAGCCCAGGACTCAACCAGCAATGTGTGCACTGCGCAACCAGTGTTGCGGTAGGGGAACTTTTATCAGTTACACCTCCTGCTTTCTAAATAGCATTCTTATTACGAGAGCTATTTATCTTTGTGTGCTCAAGGCGTGCACCATTTCACTGATGGTCTCTTAACACTTCCTCACACCACTGCAAACCTACCAGAGCAATCCAGAGAACTAGATACTCATCAATAAAGCTGTTGAAATACTGGTCCAGAAACAGCAGCCCAGGCCCTAAAAAGGCCAGATCATGAAGATGCATTTCACTTTTTGTCATATGTGCAACCTAAGGGGGTAAAAAAAAAAGAGATACAGAATTGATCACAAAATGAACTGAATTACAAAAAGTGGAGTATGCTGTTTGTGTGGAGGTGATCACAGTTAACTAAAGGGTGGGCACAAACCTAAAGGAGAAAACCTCTGTGATTAAAGGCTCAAGTCCCTGGAGCAAAAGCAGACCAGAGGAGGGCTAGAGCAACAGAAACACTCACCACTAATTTGTTGGTTATCTTGGCCGACACAAAACCAAACGCCAGGATGTAAAGACAGGGATGCTTCTCGAAGAGCTGGACAGCCGACTTCTTGTAGATCATGACTGCCAGGATTATTACAGACCCAATGTGCAAGAAAGGTGAAAGCACACTGGTCCCCTGCAAAATATCAGCATAGAACAATACAAAATATGGATCACTAAAAGTGTCTGCCTTAAATGCTTTTGACAAATTATACAGAACATGCAAACTGTAATTTAGTCCTAAGGGCTTTTGTGAATTTGGAACAAGATATCCAGCTGTCTTGTCCCTCTTACAGAACAGCTTTCCGAGATAAGTCATAATTCCAATGCCACAGAGGCGGGGCTACTAGAAAGTAGGATTTTTAAACAGATTGTGTGATATAGGTTATTTCATGCACAGAAATGTCTACATGGATCTTATACAGGCATTGAAAAACAGACATGCAAGCTGTTTAGAAAGAGCTTCTGGACACTTTCCAAGTCTCTGAAGGGTTTTAACATTCAGGTTTTTGTTTTTTTAATATGGAACGATGCAGTAGCTCACGGTACAGGAACACTCCCAGAGAAAAGAGTATGGGAGTTTTTACATAGGTGGCTAAGAGCTTTCTATCTGAGAGAAACAATATGAGCAGAAAGAAAGTGAGAATTACTCACTGCTATTGTGGAGCCGTTTTTTCCAACTCCTCCTGTGAAAATGACTCTGAAGTAGTTTGTGCAGGAGAATACAGCTCCCACCACTGTGCAGATAGCAGGCACAATCTTCATTTGGATGTTTAACACTGGAATCTTGGGATTGAAGAAGGATCTTGATAAAAACAGCACTTGCAACAGTGTAAGCATGCAACTGCTGCAGCTGAGCTTGACTAAAATCCCCACAAAAGTCGAACAGAGGCAGAGGTGCTACACTAATCCAGCACTGCTTAAACTCTGCAATATGAACTGGGCGCTGCAGAAGGTGACAACAGAACTGATGTATGAGGAATGTTCTCAGCCACTGGACTGAAATCAATTCAAATGAAGCAGGTGCATTAAAGACATTCTATTGCCACACACTGTGACCAAATGATAACGGTTTTGCATGGGCTTCTCATGTACAGACTATACAGCAATTTCTTAATGGGTACAACAACAAGCCAACTGGATAAATAGATTTAAAAGTTATCAAAATTTCAGATTCTTCCATCATCATCATCCCAAATATAGAATGCAAATACTGAGGACTAAGGTTCTACTGCTTCAGCAAATAGCTGGACATGTTACCTGATATAAAGTACTCTATTGTACTATTGCACAGGTAAATGAAAAAGGATAGAGGGTGTTTTTCAGTGCTCAGGCCAGCATTCCAATTCATATCGTGTACAGCTTAGTTTTCAGTTAACACTGCACAGATATCTCTAACTGAGCATGCATAACAACATGCTTGTGAAAATCAGAGAATAAGGATTAACAGTGCTTTTGGCTTCCAATGTGCCTTCAATGTTAGTGGCCTGCAACGTGCCTCCAGTTTTACTCCAATATGGCTACAATGATATAGGACGCTAGGAGGTGCTTCTATAGCTGAACAAACTGATAAGGAGAAGATGGCTGTGGGTATCAGTCTGATATCTAATGGCCTTTTAATCAAGACACAGGTACACAACAGCCAAAGCTTAACACTGTTAAGTATGTTGCAAGAAAGGTAAGTACCTCAAAACCCCAGCATAGACTTCTTAAAGATAATCTTCCTAAAGCAAGTGAATACACAGACTCCAATCAAATTAAATTTATGTTTTGTTCCACTGGATCAACTGACAAAACTCTACCTATAAAACTGTGCCAACATAAAAACCCAAATCACATTCTATTGGTACTTCGGCAAATGCATTAAATCTTGCATCCACTTAGGGTGGCCTGGGATACAACTTTCTTGTTTTAAAAAAAGATTCTCCTTTAGTGAACTGAAACAATATAACCTACATATACAGACGCTGCCTCTGTAAAACCTGCAATTCCATCAGTTATTGCAACTTTGTGTCAAAATGATTCACATGCAGTTAACACTGACCTGGATATTACTGGTGATTCCTTTAATTAAAAAACAAAAAAAACTTTTCATTGGAAAAACAAATTACCGGAGATTGCCAAAAAGCCGATCCTCCAGTCGCTGCCAGCAAATACATGATTATTATGAAGATTTGTACTTCAGTCACATCAATTCTGATTGAGCAAAAAGAAGCAAAAAAATTGAGAGCAGAATTAGAGATTAGCAATTATTTCCAACTCCATGCAGTGTTATTCCCCTCTGTCATGCACAGACTGTCTCACTTTTCAGGTGTTTTTTTATATAAAACACCATCACCTACTTCATTCTGCCCCCACCAAGACTTTTTGAAAAACTTTCTGGGAAGCTGAAATATACCGGTAGCGCCTGTATTATCCTACTATATTGCGCTATGCCAATTTTAAGAAGCTTGAACCACATTTTGAGATGGACCACCTCCTCCAATCACGTAGAGGTCAGCAGCGACGATGTGTGAATCTAAAAGCTTTGCAAAGTTGAGTCTTCTCGGCTGATCCCCACCCAAAGCAGTCTGTGCAAGAAGAGGCTTTTGACTGGTTACACCGCAAACCACTACTGCCTGGTTAGAGAAACATCTGGTTACCGTCAGATTCCAGAACCTCGGATCCACAGTTGCTGTGAACATCTGTAACAACACTATACAGATCTGTAACTCTGTAATATCAAATCTGTGAGTCAGGGAAGAGAGAAAGACATTACACTTAACAGCATCAGCTCCTCACAGTTACACCTACATCCAGCCACAGACATAACTTCAGCTACTCTGCTTACGGAGCACAAGAAGAGCAGGAAGAAGCCGAGCCTGCGCACTGCAGTCTCACAAGCTGATGGAGATACACTGGTGTGTGATTTCAGTCAAACTTTCTAAGGATGACACCCTGTTAAAAGTGCTCCATGTGGTATTTGCAGTTGGCCTTACATATAAAATGCCCAGCCAAGCTGGAACACCTCAGGGGATACCGTGGCACAGTATGCCCAAGGTAACCCCACCAAACTCAGCAGGGGAACGCTAGTCACTGCCGAGGATCAAACCTCACCCCCCTTCTACCCACCCTGCGACTGTGGCGATTTGCTCTTGACAAATTGGTTCTTAAGCAAAAACAGGACCAGGGTTCTGTCCAACTGGGCCCTTTTGCTTGAAAACAAATTGATCTGCTTACTGGTTTAGACTTCGGTCCCCAGTTTAAAAAATGCATCATGACCAACAAGTTTGGCACGCAGAATTTTATGCAGTTTCTCCTCAACGTGCTAATGAAAATGCGCTCCCTTATTTGACTAAACAGCTGGGAATGACACTATGACACAGGGAGCCCGATACACTTGTTCTTGGGCTGATCTGATGTATCCGACAATTGAGATCCTGTGATCAAGATCAGTTTGCTCAGGAGTGAAAACTACTGCTATGCCCAGTGAAATCCCACCAGGTATTTAAATTCACTTGGGACTTGCATTTAGGCTGAAGGTTTGTTTTTACCAGGGTCTTGTATCCATTGAAGATACTTTCTGATTAATTCTAAAAACGTTTTTAAAAAAAAGAGCAACACCATTTTTTTTTAACAGAAGAAGCAACATTTTTTTTCTCAATTCTGAATTCCCCTCCATGCCATTAACACTTAATGGCTTCCCCTTTTCCTGCTTCCGAGTGCCAAGTCTCTGGTCTTGCACGGTGCAGACAGACACCACAGTGCTTTCCAGGGGAAGTTACTCACATGCCGAAGCGCAGGGTGCCCGAGACGTACGTCTGCCAGTGGGCACAGTAGAACATGAACATCCCGGCGAAACAGCAGAAGAACATCCAGTCCGGATTGGTGCCCAGCTGCACGGCGATGCACGTGCCCAAGACCACGAACACTGCAGGGCAGAGGAGAGCGCGTCTGAGGACGACTCATTCAATTCTCCTTCCAGCTCGCGCACACAGCCACCGGCACGAGACGAACACGATGGCAGAGGAGACGTCTCATTACCAGGAACTGGGAATGAAAACCACGCGGCCCCACCAGCCGCAGACGCCCAGTCTCGCGCGAAATAAACACTGTGGGAACACCTTGGTGAATACAGGCGGGAGGCATTGACAAAAGCTCACTAAAGCTCCAGGAGAGAAGACTCTATGCACATCGAACATGAGTAGAAAAAAGACGAGGCACACCGTCTTGAAACTTGCAGGAGGCTGCACGTAGCCAGACTTCGTAGTAACTGTCAATGTAGAAACATGGTTTTTCAGAGCTCCAAGAGGATAAAGTAGTAAAAAGACACTAGCACTGCATGAAGCCCAGTAATCCTTAACATGTGGAAAGTTTTCAGAAAGTCTCATGCTCTCTCCCTTGAAAGTTATACAGTTTACACACAGTACTGTGATGACTATTTAGATTTCCTTGGTTATTTTATGTTTAAGATAAAAGCCCTCAAGTACACAAATGGTGTTGTTCCAGCTCTGTGGGAAATCAATGGTGAAACAGCATGCACAACGAGCTGGAAGCACAGAACTGTGAACTACTTTGACAGAAGATAAAAGATTTGCATTTACAGTCCTGCTTTGGGTGTTTTATTAAGATGGGGCAAATGACAACAGTGCTATCTTAATTATGCAGATCAAATGAAAATCCTCAGCATGCACACCCTCTTCACTCGACACGCACTGGGAAGAGTGAAAAGGCCTCCACCCCCCCCCAGCTCCCGTGTCACAAGCGCACCACAGCCAAGGGCACGAGCAAAGGAACGGATCTGAAAACAAGAAACACGTTCTTCGGATTTCTAAAACTCATTTCTTAAAAACACTTGCACGCTGAAAGATCAGGGCATGCACCTGCCTCGTACCCCAGCGGGTCTAAGGTTAACTTCCCTCCTCCTCAGCACGGTGGGGGTCCCACCTGAGTTTGCACTCACTTCTGGAGAAGGAGTCACAGGCCTTTGTGTTAACAGTGCTTTTCATTTACAGATTTCTTCATCTAATTTAATGACATATACTTATATCAGCAGTACTGTATTTAGAAATATTTTTCTAACAAAAACTTCTAAATTTAATGGCAGTGCCTTCCCTTTTTACTGGCGGGACATAAGCTCCCCTCACAAAGCCTTCTCGTAACAGAGCCTACGTCAAACAAATCCAGAAACACCAATGTCATGCATTCAAGCAAGGGCCACAGACTACAGCACACACAGTCTCGGGTTTCAGGTTCTGCTCTGTCACATGGGGTTTGGAAGGAATGAGTTGCACTCAAAACCAGGCAGGTTAGCAAGAGCTGTGATCACCCTTCCTGGTGAGGGTGCGATCAATCAGAGATTTGGCAAAGGGTACAGCATCAGCATACCTGTGGAGAGAGAGTCGCAGCCGTGGTCGAAGAGCTCCCCCAGTGGAGAGCTGCTGTTGGTTCTCCTTGCCTGCTTTCCATCTATTGCATCCAGAGACTGGTAGATGAAGAGACCCACAGCACACGCCAGGTATGCCCACAGAGGTGCCTGAAACAAAGTGCTTGGATGAGAGCTCACCAAACCATTGAAGCACACGATCCACTGGAAAGCCTGATCTAGCACTCCGTTTTGTTTATTTCCTTAAAATGCTTTTCCGAACCCGAGAGAGGGCCGGGAAGCTTGGACTGGACAAAACTCACATGCAGGTTCTACTACAGTGGAACTGGTCAGGGCTCTGGATTTGTAACTGGAAAGATGTGGGTTCGAATCCTGGACAGGCACTGCTGTTGTACCCCCGAACAAGTGATGTTCCTCAGACTGCTTCAATAATGTGGGTCTGTGTAGAAATCGCTTTGCATAGTCTTACATTTTCTGATCTCTTCAGGTACAAAGTGAACTGGACCTGAATACCTCTCCATCCTCTAGAGGGGATGTCTTTTGATTGTTCCTGGGTCAGAAAGGGGGAGCCTTTGTGTGCCCCTGTCTGCAGGGGTTCCCAGACCTGGAGATCCACACTGGGTGTTATTCCAGCTGAATGCTTCACTGACTTAATAATAATGCAAGGATTAATTTGAAGTACTATTTAGGATTTTTTGGAAGTGGCTTTTCAAAGAATTATTTGAAGTGGCTATTTAACATGTCCTTTTAATTGCTGCATTTCGCAAGTGAAATAATATCCCTAACATTTGAGGAACACTTTTGGGTAGTAAAAAAAAAAATGATTGCAGATATTGTAATCCATCAACTTGTTTGCTCAATGAAGTAGTTAGCTAGGCTGGGCTTGAAGGGGAACCAACAGGTGAGCGGGCCTGCAGGGTGAGGGATGGGAAGCCTCTTTGTTGGGCTCAGCTGACACTGCCAGACTACTGCACGACAAAACACCAGAGCCAGAGTTCACACCACTCCTTCTACCGATGGTGCAGAACCACTTGCAGGGCCTGCGACTCCCATTACGCTGGTGCAGAGCCGCCACCTTGAGCCTTTTACAATAGCGTCACGCTGTACAGCCTGGAGAGCACTGTGCGCCTCCTCTTTTTCAAGGCGTTCGGAATTTAAGCGGAAGAGGCCGCAGATTAAGAACGTATGACAGGCAAGAAATCAGAGGAGGTTGCTCGGGCCCATCCAGCCTCCAGCCTGTTCAACAATCAGCCGCCAACTGATCCCAGGGTCTCAGCCAGCCAGGGTATCGGCTTCAACCACATGGCTGGGCAGCTTGTTCCACACTCCTGCACCCCCTTGTGTAAATCAGATTTTTTTCCATTTCTCATCTCCACAAGAATCCAGCTACTTGGTTCAATCCCGCCTTCCACAGAAACCACAGAAACATCTGACTTGCAACACTTAAGACTTACGAGCACCTGATTTAAGAAACTTCAAAAATTGGAATACTCTAAAAAGCAAGACGGTGCTTTTAGAACGAAGTTCAGCTGAAGATTATGTTAAAAAAAGTTGTTGCTCTATTGAAATGAAAATAATGACAGCTACTACAAAAAAAAGAAGAGCTATGCAGATGTCTATGCACACTCCCTGGGTAACTCCACCATGTGCAAACTGATCATTGAGAAAACCAGAGCACATCTGACTGGTTAATTTACAATGTAATCTGCATCTGTATCCTTCTAGGTAGTTGAAACAAGGTTATTCGCTAACTTATTAAGTGCAATACATTGTAAATATGTGCACACAAGTCATGTCATCTCTCTTGTAAGTTCACTGAACCCTCACACTGTGACCAAGTGCAAGTTACACAGCTTAGGTTAAATCTGTAAAATACTCAACAGTCTCACAATGTTTCTGACAACGAGAAAAATTAAAGAACCCTCAGCATGAAATAACCTCTAATATGCGGCAATTCTGTAGGATTAGTAGGACTTCTTCTACACACTTATTGCACCATTATTTTCCCCCAAAATGGCCACTGCTGAGCAGCCAGACCCAATCCCTCTGAGCTCTAAACAGAGGTGATTTGAGACAGGAAATTGAAACCCTCAAAGGTACCAACACCTAGAGTCCCGTGGGCCTCTGCACCCGCAGCAGGGAGGTGTGGCCCCAGAGGACACAAGAGAAAAACTAAAAAGTTATGCATTAAAGACTGAGAACAGCAGGCTTATCTCGGCGCAAGAGGTTGTGTGAATCTGGGACAAGCAGTCCAACACGCAGTAAAGCCTGATTTTCCTAAGTTATGGAACCTAGATGGCTGCTTTCTCAACGAAAGGAAAGGAAATAAGAGGGAGAGACACAAGCAAAAGTGTGTAACTTCAATGGGATGGCTAAAAGCCAGCGTATAATTATGAGCACAGATGGCGTGTAAGGGACGCACATCTAGAAGCCTGGATGCACCTGTGACCCTTTGTAACACACACGGCCCCAGGGAAAGCCGCGCCCAGGGGGGCTCTGCAGACACCCTACCTGCTCAGTGGCGGTGGGGCAGTAGTAGACCAGCACCAGGGTGGTGAAGATGTTGGTGACCAGGCCCACGATGGTGATGAGGTTGGGCGCGATCCAGGCCGGCACGCAGGCGACCAGCCACTCCCAGTAGCGCTGCATGAGGGGCTCCAGCAGGGAGCGGCCCGCGCTGCTGTACCGGTGCTCCTCCAGCCGCTTCAGCTGGTGCCGGGACAGGGGCGGGGCGGGCAGCTGGATCAGCTTGCGCAGGACACACCCCGCCCCGCCGGCCCCCGCGGCCGACCGGCAGCCCGAGTCCAGGGGCCGGTCGGGGTCCCGGGCGCGAAGCCTCGCGGTCCGGTGGCTGCTCATCGGGAGCCCCTGGGTACTCGCGCAGCGCTCACTGACAGCCTAGCCTCCCCCCCGGCCTCGCGCAGGGGATCCACAGCGCAGCCGCACCGCTCCTGCGGGGAGAGAGCCCAGCGTCAGCACCCAACGCAGCGCTGAGGAGGGGTATGCAGAAAAACGAGTCTTGAAAAGCAGGAAGAGCAGCGCCTCTAGGGCGACTCCGGGACATTCACACGCCTATCAAGAACTCCGACACGCGGATGACACGTCGGGTGTGATTAAGCGGTTCCCGGACGAGCAAGCCCTCCGTGTGGCCCAGTGTGAACTCTGGCTGAAAGCGGAGCTCATGTGAACCAGCCACTCCGGTTCTGTTGGGGCTGCACAGACACGGCCAGTCCGGATACCTCCGGGAACCGTGCGGCGCCCCAACGACACCCCGGCCGACTACTGTCAGAGGAGGTTCAGTGGGGCTCGGCCGATCCCTGCCTCACTCCACGTGCGCTCGTTAAACCTCCCACACTGGTCCTGCGGTGCCCCAGTCCAGCAGGTTTCACACACAACCTTCAAATCGACTTCCGAAGGCCAGGAACAATTTAACAATGAGCGAGTATACATGTGGCAAGGTGGGAAAAAAAAGTCACTTAAGAGACCATTTAGAAGAAAAATCAGAATATCACTCAGCCAGGGTTTCCCCTCTCTGAACCATTACTTGGTTACCTGCACAACTGCTTAATTGGGAGCTCCTGATGTTGAAATAAATCATTTAGAAGGGACCTAGAAGAAGAGCCGGATTGGGGCTCTCCAGGACCAGGGCTCTGCAGGACCTGGGTTAGAGAACTCAGCTGGAAGGCAGTGGTTCCCAATCCTGGCCTTGGTCATTCCCGCTGGTCATTCCAACCCACCGAAGTAATAGATTTCAAGCCATACGTGATCTAAGAAGCTGATTCAATTTCATATTTGCATGTTGTTTCCAGTCACAAGTTTGGGATTTTATTTCAAGTTACCAAATACACCAGTTAAAGCTCCAACACGTTTAGGAGCTGGGAACAAACAGCTCAGATTAATCTTATTATTCCATCAATGAAGGGCTTGATTGTGTAACTGAGCACTTGGCTGGAACAAAAACCCAGCAGGTGTGTGGGTCAACAGGGCCAGAACTGGGAACCACTGCTGTGAGGGGGAGCATGTACCAGTCCACCTGGCCTGCCCACCACCTTCAGAGGACATACCCAGCTTCTGGGAGATGAACACTTGCACAGCAAGGGCTCGAATGCTTTAACTGCAAGAAGTAAAAACAACAACTGCTGTTGCAACGACCAAACGTTAGAACCCACTCACGCCAAGAGCACTGATCATTCGTGAACAAAAAAAACTATAACCCCATAATCAGAAGGTTAGGGTCCCCCCCAGCCCTGGTCCCAGAGTGGCGGTGTGACGACAGGATTGCAGGCCAGCTGGGCTCTTAACCCGATTCAACTTATTATTGGCTCAGCTGGACCATAGGTTAACAGCTTCCTTCAGCTGTTTTAGAGAGATTTAGAAAACTTGCAGACACACCACCCCTTCAGATCCAGCACCTGGGGCTCCTGCAGCAGATTTGTGATAAACTGTCCGATTGACCTGAGCAAAAATATACACATAAAGCTGATCACAACCTGCACCTCTGACAAAACAGGCCGGTGGTAACAATAACAACGCACCCCTGTAACGCAGACCCGTTACAAAGCCCATATTCCCCAGTTTTTTTTCTTCTGACGTGGACTCAACTGTGTACGTACCTCATTTGTGCTACCACCGCAATTTGAAGTCGCATGTTTTAATGCAAGTATGAAAACGAAAGTAAAAACGTTATACAAGTGAAAATGTTGCTTTCAAACCGGATGCAAAATGCACAAATCGGAGATGATGAGCACTGGCTGGGCCTTGTGTCTGAAGTCCCTAACCAAACCTCGGGGTCTTTTTTCACGCGTAATCGGGGTCGTTTCACATAAAGACTGTAGTATGGGAGTTCATTTTCCTGCAGTCTCGTTTAGAAACTACAGCCAAATTACAATTGTTACCTACTATTCTTTATAATCGCACTAAGGACTGAGTTCGGACGTGATTTAAATGGAATTTAAAACCAATAAAAACAAAGATGAGAGTGTTATGTAACTGTGCCCAAACAGTTGCAGATGTAAAAAGAAAGCCTCTGTCTGAACTAGCTCCTAAAATTTATGTGAACCCTTAAGAATTAACAATTGTTAATATGACCCGCTGTATGCACAGCCCCGTCTATCGCAAATAACGTTTTAAAAACAGCACAAACCCCACTGCACGATCATTCCTTATCTTATTTCAACTCCTCGTGAGGGGGCATTTTAAAAGGCTTTCAAGGCAACAACAACTCGGCGCAAAACATTTCGTCAGTACAATTCGGCTACGCCAGACACCGACGGTCCGATATTTGAGACCCAAATTTAAAAATGCACACATTCGCAGCACCGCGTTTGCTGCCAGTTGTTGTTTTTCCAAATGGGCGGAAAATGCAATAAATTGAAATAAATTATATACATTAGCGCGCAAATAGCCCTTTCAAAATCCTACCTTCTCAGATTCCAGAAACGACCCGAAGCTCCGGCCTCACACTCTCTCCCCTTGTGGGGTCTTCAGTAGCAAGAGCGCCTAGAAATGAGGGGTGGAGTGAGCAAGGCTGTACAAAATCAAATTCGTTCACCGGCAGACGGAAAACAATCGCCTGCAGGGAGGTTCCTCTTCAGTGGGGTGTCGCTGGGGCTGAGGTGCCGCTCGACCTCCAGGAAGAGAAGGAAAACCCCTTCGGTGCTCTTGCCGGACGGACTGACTGAGACGCCTTGATACCGGATGGAAAATGCCCAGCACGGCGCCGCCTGCCCCAACAGGTCGGAAAAAAGGCCCAAGTACTTCCGTCGCATGCTGGAGGACTGACTGACTGAGAGTCGACCTGAAAGGCGCAGGGGGGAGCTGTTCGACTTTTTGTATTAAAATAAAAACTAACAAATATACGCCCGATGCGGATTGCCAGTTTTTCCAGGCTAGTTGTTACTTTTCAAAATCATGTTGGCTGTCAGTACAGTACTTTGTATATATTTTAAAATATTTTTTTTTTATTTTGTATAGGGACTCTGTGATTGATCCCTGATGCATTTGATCATGCATTAAACTAAGTAGTAGTGTAACTGAGTCTTTTTTTATCGTTATTAGGTGAAATGTGTTGAATTTGCTTAAAATTGCACAGCATGTCCCTTTTTTAATACGTTGTGTCTGTGAGTAGGTCTAGACGCAGTTTCTCTACTTCTCGTCATTATAGGCATCGTTTTAAAGTATGGCCTCATTTGTTCGCCTTAAAGCATCTCTTGTTTTAGTGACCACAGAAAACACGGTAGCAAAAATGTGTATCACATAAAAGCATTGGAGAGGAAGTTCCTAGATATTTAGTTAAATACGTAAGAACAGAAAGACATTTGCAACAGGCTGAATTCTTTATTTTTGTCAGGGGGGTTCCGAAATCAATACAAAACATGTACAAATCATCCGTGTATTATTAAGAATTTTAAATCGTTTGCCTGACACAAATTGTTATTAATTTTATATGAACTAGGCCTTTTATCTTATGGTTTTCGATTTGCATTGTATACAACCTTTCTGCTGTATTTACATTTCTAAATAGTAATGACTACAAGGTTTGCATAAATATTATTATGACACTTGTATGAAACTTGTAACAGTAAGAATGAATTTCTAACAGTTCAACAGAGTGAACAGTAAATAATGAATGACAGATCATAAGTGTGGATTAGTACAACACGTTATTGCTGATATTTTTAATGTTTCATCATGACAGGCAACATCACAGTTCCCGAGCGACGGAAACCGGCTATAACACGTTTAACAAACCGAAACCGAAAAGACGCCCTTTACAGGAACAACATTATTAATTTCACCTTCGCTTGTCGTGTTTGAGTTCAGCACAGCAAAAAAAAAATGTCACGGACCGAGCCAAAAAAACTCTTTGAAGACGAACTGAGGTGCCCGCTGTGCTTGGATTTCTTCTCCGAACCGCAGTTGCTCCCCTGTGGACACAACCTTTGCGATTCCTGTGTTCAGAAACTTATCCAGCAGGACTCGGGGGTACCGCGGCACAGGTGCCCGGAATGCCGGAGAGAATTCGACGGGAGATCTGCGCTAAAACTAAACTTCAAGCTCTGCAACCTTATAGAAAGTTTTAAGTCCAGTTACTCGGAGCCTCAAGTGCTTTGTGATACGTGTCTGGGGAACGCAGACCCGGCTGTGAGGACTTGTCTGAAGTGCGAAATCTCGATGTGCGCCCTTCACTTAAAACCGCATTTGGAGCGGTCAGCTTTTAAGAGTCATGTTCTGGTGGAGCCCACGGCGGACCTCAGTGCTCGTAAGTGCCCGCTGCACGAAGAAACGCTGAAATACTATTGTTTTGAAGATAAGACTTGTATGTGTGTGTCGTGCACCGTGGAAGGGGAGCACAGGAATCATAATGTGAAGAGTTTAAAGAAAACCCGTGATGAGCTGAAGGTTGACCTGAAAATAAAAATAAACGACATCACGGAAACCCTGAAACTAGCCGAGGAGCTGTTTGAAAAGGGGAAAGCTTACGCAACTTCAGTCAAGGGTTCAAATGCGCACATGAAACTAAGCGCGACGGATGTTTTTGACCACATAATTGAGCTTGCTAATACGTATAAAGAACGTATCGTGGAAATAATTGAGAAAGAGCATCACGTTCTTGAAATGAGCGCGCAGGAACACGTCGTCGCTCTCAGTGAGAAGCGCGAAGAGCTTCAGAAGATTAAGCGTCAGGCGGAATCCGTCTTGGCCGAGAAGGATGAGTTCTTGTTCATTCAACAGCACCTGGACACCCAGAACAGAGTGACACAGGCCCTTGAGGAATCTCTAAGAGGCCTTGAAGAAAAACCACTGAACAGAAAATTAATCCTGGAGGTCCTGGGTGCAATGTTCAGCCAGTTTCAAGCTGAGGTTGGAAAGGGGCACCAGGCTTTAAGGAATGAGGTTCATCCTGCACAACTCAGTCTGGACCCAGACACTGCTCATCCTCACCTCATCCTCTCTGAGGATCTCAAGACCGTGCGGTACACTAAAGAGAAACAGCCGTACCCAGGGCTCCCTGAGAGGTTTGATCGCTGGCACCAAGTCCTGTCTCACCAGGGCTTCTCGTCTGGAGAGCATTACTGGGAGGTGGATGTTGGAAACGGTGCCTGGTCTCTGGGGATCTCTTACCAGAACATAGGAAGGAAGGGAGACGGAAAAGATATATGTTTGGGAGTGAATGCAGTCTCTTGGGCTCTCAGATGGTGGAATTCTAAACTTTCTGTTTGGCATAATAAGATTTCGACTTTCCTTCCGTCTACATCTCAACCCGCAAAGATTGGGGTTCATGTAGATATTAGTGCAGGGACTCTTTCTTTTCACAGTGTAGCTGATCAGTTGGTCCATATTTATACATTTAAAACTAAATTCACACAACCAGTGTACCCTGCATTTTGGGTTCTGTCTGACGAACCATTGTTCTGGTTAACTGTGAGAAGTGTGTCATCATGTAACTTGCCGAAAGTGGAAGCTGTTCAGTAACACTTTCTAGAGCAGTGCTTTCCAGTCCTGATCCTGGGGGACCTCTGTGTCTTCGGCTTTCTGCGCCACTCAAGTTCTGAATCACCAGCAAATTAGTTTAAGTCTTCAGTTTGAGATCTATTTTTTAAATTTCTGAATTTAAAGACTACCCTATTTCAGGCGTGCCTCCTGATATTTGACCAACTGGACCACAACATGGGAAAAAACTCTGTGTTTTTCCAAAATCAACAGACTGTTTCCAATTGCTACTATGCATGCTTTCTGGAATAAGATATGCACATAACAAAATGTGAGGTTTTCCATCCTAATGCATAAGATAGATGCTTTCCTGATTTAAAACAAGATTTTCTGCATTACAGAAATAGCAGCTTGTGATACATATTCCTAAATGCCTTTTTATCTTAAATTGATCACCTCTTAGGAGCCATCTAACAGATCTCAGGGTAATTAAGCATGTTGAGAAGATGCCTAAAGTATACATTTTTATTAGGTTATATGTCAGAACAAGCAAGGAGACCAATAAAAGGGAAACCAAAGAAGGAAATCAAGATATAACTGTACGTCTGCTTGCGTGCTTTATGTGGGTGGGAGAATTGACTTTTCAGACTCTCCGATAAACAGGGACCTCACAGATCATGTGTGCCTGCTGTCAGCTCCTTATTTTATCCACAAATATAATGTTTGTGTCAGCACTCTCCTGATTCCTGATTATGTCAAGACAAAGGAAGAGTAAGAATAATACCTCGACATAGAGCAGCTCTGTTCATTTCTCATGATCCTCTCTCCCCATCTGTGTGTCTGTGTGTCTCACGGAGAGAAAGCTGGGATATGCGGAAAGACAAATTCCTGATGCAAGCAATTGTATAGGGCTAACAAAGTGATCTGATCTGATCTAAAAGGGGGCTGACACTGATATGACTTTTTTTTTCAGTCTTTCGAGTTGGTAACCAAGGACTTAACAATACTGTGCTTTAATGTTTTACATGACACCATGATGTATTATGTACAATAATATGGTCTATAGACTATTGCTCAAATGACAAAATAAAAGAGAAAATAAACAATCATGAGCTGTTCTTGGTTTTGATTACTACGTCATTGTGAGACCATATGAAGTGGCAGGTCTGGACTAGAAATTGACAGCAAATACTAAGAGGAGATGGGGGTGACGTTACTGTCAGACAGGGCTTCCTAAATCTAGTCTTGGGGGTCCCCCAAGCTGGTGTTTAGGACAGCTGGACTCTCACATACATAATTCAGCCCTTGATTGACCTATTAATGGGATTCATTTCAGCTCTTTGTTTTTAGCTCTTAAATGGTTTAAGGGTTGCCAGATCCTCATTACTGTGGTTCGTGAGTAACACAGAAGTTGGAAGCTTTTTACTGGGGAAAAAAAGATTGCAAAAATTAATATCAAGGAACCGGTTAAGTCTGTTTAATAAAGTTACAACTTCGGAGGCAATGGAAGCCAGTGGGTGTGTGGACTTTCAGGACCTGGAGTGGGAGTTCAGTAAGTGAATGCTGGAACTTATCATTCAGGCGCTAATCGCGAAGCCTTCATGAAGAAAAAATCCGGATTTCTAGTTCTGCTCCAGGAGAGACCCAGTCCGGCAAGGCCTACAGTTTAGAACGTGCAGAAATTCGTCTGTGGTGCTAAACAAGGAAGTCTCAATTTTATTCGTCTTTATAACTTTAACTTTAACTTCTTCCGCCGCAAGAGGTCACTGTAAGGACACGCAATGCAATGTTGTTATAACAGAACTCGGAATGTTGAAGAGGCTGGTTTTTGGCCTTTTCATAATTTTGATAAACGCATAAAGCGCATAGAGACTTTACGTGACCTCATAATCCCTAGACACTTAGAGATACAACAGGATGACAATAATAGAAACCTCTCTGTAAAGAAATCACATTAAATGCTTTACTGCATGTACTGTAAATGCTTTGCAGTCTAGTCTAAACACTTTCTCGGAATGTTTTTGTGAGTGTCTTCCTGCGTTGCAATTTTCTTTGTAAAACGTCAACTTTCAGGTTTGGTAAATAACTTCCTGAAATGCTCGCTATTATTAGCTGCAACATTGCTGTGTGTGCTAGACTGTCCCCTAGCAAGGACTGCGTTACATGTGCGCGGATGATTGTGACTGCATACGAAATTAGGTGCGAATTTCATCAATACAGCAGTGAAAATTGCGTTTGAATGAAATCTGATAACTTTAAAAATCATATTACTGCTTCTTTGAAATAATTTAATTGTATATAACATGCTTCACAGATACCTTAAAACCTTTAGTTTTTAAAACCTTTTGAAAGCAGGGATCTCAAATTGGGCTTCAAAACCAGTCCAGTGATTTCTCAGCTTTTTACCAAACGTGTAATATTTATATTAATTGATACAAGTTTAAAGTGTTTAGTTTAACCGCTAAATGTACTACGTTGTGATGTGACGCCTGCCTGAATCTCTCCTATTTTCCCGTGCCTTCGACTAAACGCTATCGAGGCGTTTGGAGTCCGTAGAGAACGTCCGTAACTTGTCACCCCCAATTTACCTGTGTGTAAAACCATTCATAGTCGAGCTCATCTGATTTGCGCATACGGTGCATCTCTGAACTCGCAGATCCGTCATCAGTTTCATTATTAACCGTACCGTTTTTCGTATAAATTAAAAAAAAACAGAATTGGATATTCATTTTTAACTGGTGGTGGGATGTCTCATTCATTTACAAAGGGAGCCGTCCTGTTTTGAAAAGTCCTGTCGGTCCCCAGTGTGTACACAGCATTGCTTAATAAAAAAGGCATTTAAAGAAAGAGCCCAGCCAGGACGCCTAGCGCTCTCTGCACGTCATCACGTCGAGTAGCGACACAGGGGGAAGCGGACAGAGGCGAGCCGTGAGCCTGGGGCCGAGCAGGCGGAGGTGAGTGCACTTAATACCGTAAAAACTGACTCCCGAAGGGGCAAATACCCCGGTTTACACACACACAGATGTTATCTAAGGCAGTTCGGCTTCGGTCTGACCTAAAACGGCGATCTTGTTCTTTCTGCAAGGGCCGTTTTGAGAACTTTTTCTCAAGTAACCGTTAGCCAAGTGAAGTCTGGTGTTCTCTTTTTTTTCCTCCCAGTTTGTCTGTGGTAGAGAGAGTTGCTCTACCTGGGTAGCGTTAAAAAATGAAAACTGAAACTGCTGCTTATTCCTGTGCTTGGGAAAGGCGCGTAGGGCTGCTGAGCTATTTGATTAAATTAACGCTTTTTAAAATGGATACAATTGCCGTTTTAGGAAGGTGTAGTTACAGATCGGTGTGGCGAGAGAACAAAGCGCCTGTCTTGGCTGTTAGTAGGTGACTATACTGCAGGACGGTGAGCTACTGTAAGTGTAACGTATACTTACAAATGTGAAAGTGAAGGAAGTTGTTAATCTTGTTAAAATAAGCTTCTTAAAACGTCCACTTTCTTCATGCGTTTAAGTATTGCACCTTTCCAGTTATAGCTTTTTATCCTCCTTTGACACGGATGGAAATATTGACCCTGTCGTTGTTTATGTGGGTTCGTGCAACTTTTTTTAGCCTCTAACTTGACAATTTAGACCAGGCGCCTGCCTTAAATACGCCGCTGTTGTGTTGGTGTTACTTGGGTGTAGGTGACGCCTTTGTTCAAGAAGGGTTTAAACTCGAGACAGTATCGAACTGTAAATGAATTCGTAAATTTACAGACCAACCTATAGTGTAAAGCCTCAGAAGGTAAAACTAAGTACAGTGTATAAATGCTACTGCAGTAGGTCGATGAATCCTATTGTCTCTGCGGGAGGTCCTTGAAAGAGGTCTATGTGATATTTTCCTTTTCTCCGTGTTCTTTAACTGTAAGGCTTGAATGGGCTTGAATAAGTTTAAAGATAATAAGTTGCAACAAAAGGGGGATTGTGTTGCAGTAGCGTCAACCGTAGCCTCGGTTTTATAACTTAGCCTAAAAATGCGTCTGAGCGATGCATGCTTCTGACACCAACCACACCCAGCATTTTAAAGAGCATAATTTTCTTTTCTCTTTTTTGTTTCTCAGAGCTGTGGTAATTTAATAAATGAGTTCGCAGAGAGGCTCGTTTTAGCTTGTTTAAAGTGGGGGCTGTTAGGTCTTTGCAGTAACGTTGTCCTGCGCACACGTTTCTCTGATACTGTATGCATACGTGACTGTACATGTACTGTATGTATATAATTTGTACGTAGGACGTCTGTCTAATTCACAGACGAGAAGACAGGCTGTGAAGGGTTTAGAGGAATAGTACTCACGCCTAGTGTTTTAGTTCTTTTGTGCAGGAATGGGTTAAATGGATTCAGTGCGTTCAGAGGAGGAGGCGCTATCAATTAAATATACTTAAAGTAGGTTTTAAACTTGGTAATTGAAGGAAAAGGAGAGAGCAATTACTCAAGTTGTCCGTTATGTAATGACGTTATATTTATCATAAACTGCACGAATTTAGATAGCGCGTGTTAGCTGGAGGGTTATTTCAAATATTAGAATAAAGAGCAGGAAAGGTTGGCGGTTAGTATTTATTGAACATTCATATGGCTTTTTTATCCTCCGGTTAGCGCGGTAACGGTACATCTGTGTCCCAATACTGCTCATCACGCCGTGAACTGGCGGGACAGGTTTTGGTCTGTACTGTGCGTCCTGATCTAATAGTTTCACTTGCATATTTACGTTTATGCAAGTCGATATTCTCGAATCTTTGTTATTTGATGCAACTACGATGAAGCGAACATGCTCTGGAAGCAGACTGCATCTAGCGGGTTTTGTCTGGACCGTGTGAAAGTGTTCATTTGTCGTGACACTTAACGTTGCGAAACATAACCGCGGCTCCTTCAGAACTTGTTTCCCACGTTTGCATTAAATATCTCATCTTCCTCTGGTTCAGTACTACACATACACATGCTTAAAATAACTTTAAAGGGCGCCGTTGTCTCACTTAACTGTATTTTTAGACTTGTTTAAAGACGGTACAGTCACCACTCCATTTCTGATAGGTTACTGGAGGAGTTAATTTTTGTTTAGTTTATTTATAGTTTCATTGTTTTGTGTCACCCATGATATTGAAACTTATTTGTCCAGCAATATAAACTTTTTTTTTCTCTCCGCATTAATGCATGTCAGGTATATTCACGAAATTAAAAGAAAAACTTTATCAGAGCACATATTAATTTCTGCACCAGCTGCCCCACCTGGGCGACACACAGCGGCCATTCTGTACCAACAGCCCCAGTGCACAGCAGATCAGGGGGAGGAGTGAGAAAATACTTTTAAATTACGGGGGCTAATGTACAGTCTGGCCTCACTACAAACCAAAAAACTGTGGCGACGCCCCTGTTCTCCCGAGCAGTGCCTGTGATCTTCAGTGACACAGGAGTCAATTCCTTGGTGTCGTGTCACAAGGTGGTTTTTTAGCGGATCCCCTCCTGCTTCCTTTTCCAATCTGATTAGTGCAGGATGAGTGAGCTTGGACTTTCCAAGAGTTTTTTTTTTTAATCCCTGTTCTAAATTTGGGGATAATGGTCCAAGCCATTACTGACCACAAATCATGAGTGAGTTCAAACCAAAGGCCTGTGCCAGAAGCAGTGCACTTTCTTCTGATCCAGCCACAACCTTCCCAGCTCCAGGCGCAGCATGTATTTACCTGCGAAGTGGAGCAAAATGTACTTGCCTTTGAGATTTCTACTGTCCGCCAAATTCGACTGGAAGATAAGTGGCCGGTATGTGATTCTTGTTTTTTCGTGGAGTAGTTTTTCCACAAGCCATAAAATGCAAAAATGTTTTTTTAATGTAATTATGAGCGGGTTGTGTAAATGTGTTGTGTAAATTTTTTAAAACTCTTTCCTAGAGTGCATTGCAACTGAGAATCACACTTGTTTTCGGTCTTCTCAGCAGGGCGGTCGTAACACTTTTCCAACAGACCGTCCAGGTTACAGACGATCCTGTCTGGCAGTTAGTGTCTAATTGCTCTAATGATCTCATCCTCTTGTTGTTGTTTTTTTAAAGAAGCCAAGGTATGGACTTTAACAGCAAGGCTGGACAGCCTGTTCCACACTCCCACCACCTTTTGTATAATGAAGTGCTGTTATCGTTTTAAATGTATTACTGGTCCCCCACCGGGAGTTTGGCAAATTCTGAACTTCTGATTGTAGCCCCTTAGGCTTTCAGAATCTTCTACAGCTGGTGTTTGTTTGCCATTCTGCCTCTGGCAAGTTTCCTCTTGAGACTAACGGGGTTAAATGATGTTGTTGTCTGCTATTACAGTGGACTGCAGATACGGTGATGTTAAGGTCACGGTAAATCTAGAGTTTTGGGGGAAACGGCGTGTACCTCTTTCCTCACACCTTTGATCTTGTGCAGCATGTTTTCCTAACTGCATCACCATCTTCTATCAGTGAAACTGAAAATCATTTTTGTGAACGGGTTATTTTTATCGTTTTCCCATGCTATTCTACTCAGGGCTTTTGTAGCCCTTCATACTAGAAGGTGGCACTGGTCCTGCACAAACCCTGCAGTAAACATTAACCACTTCTTGTGAAGCCCATCATGCTTGAGAGATTTCCTGGGGAGGTGGATTAATTATTACTGTGTTTATGCACTATGGACAGCATTGGGTGTGTGGTCTCTGCTGATGCAAACAATATCAGTTTGTTCCTCTAGATACTGTGGGCTTAGGCTGATTAGCCTTATGTATGACTAAAAGCTTGCCTAGAGACCTTTGTCTTATGGTGCTTACAGAACCAGATGTAGTAATTTGGAAGTGTCTTTATATTGATGCCAGGTGTGGCAGACAAATAACATTCAGAATTTATTCAAATCATTTGTTCAGCTGAATTGTGTGTTTATTTGTTATGCCTTTATTTTACTATGTAAACCCATTGAGAAGAACATTTCCATTCGGGAATAGCAGGGAATTGACTGGAGCAATTTGAGTGACCTTGCTGAAAGTTAGTCGTTCATTTTTATGAATGTTTTCTGTCCCGTTTTCCTAGTTGTAGGTATTTTGTAGTCTTAATTGTTTACTGGGATATGTGCTTACGATTGCGTCAAAGAATCGAAGAAATAACTGGAATAGAAAAAAGCTGGGTGAGTTGCTATGTGCAACAGTGGGGGTCTCTACATGCACATGTTGGTGTTTGCCCCCTTTGTCTGCAATAAAGGTTTTCTCAGGTTATTAATAGTTAGGCGCTAGTCAGTAGAATAAAGCTACCCATCCTTAGGTACAGCTAACATTGTTTATTTTGGAATTATTTTACAGGTTTATTCAACATTCCTTAATTCTAGAAAGGGCTAATAAAAGACATTGTAATTGAAGTAATGCAAGATCCATGGTTTTAGGAGTGAGGGACCTACTGTAGGCTCAGTAGTAAAACAACTACATGGTCTCACAATAGAAAAAAGGTCATGCATTTAGGACATAGTATACTGTAGCTATCTTGTCTTTACATAGAATACATAGAGCTGTGGGTGGTGGGAACAGGCTTCAGCCAGGTGGCTGAGGTACAAGCTATGAGCTCCCTGAAGTGGCTGGTTGAGACATTAGGTTTACTAAACTGCCAGACTACCTAAGGAGCAGGGTGGGCCCAATGGCTTCCTCTCATTGGCAGACTTATGGCTTATCTAGCTGTTTAGATACGCTTAACTAAGTGGGGAAAAGAGTGGGACACTGGCAAGCTGCAGAGGAACAGGTTAATTACACAAAAAAAGTAACACGAGGGAGAACAACGTTTTCGGCAGTGAAGCCTCTTTTTGTTTTTCAGCATGGCATGAACCTCCACAGGTTTCTCAATGAAGAAAACTACCCAGGGTTTTTTTACAAGGCTTACAAAGTGTGCTGATCTGCTTGGGGCTGCATTAGCGTTGCTTTTCCACTCTTGGCATGTCTCGTTATCACTGGCATGGCTGCTGTTCTTTGGTGTTTGCAGGTAACCATGGCGATGACAGGTCAGACGTCCTACCCTACAATGAGTAACCACACCAAAGAGCGTGTGACCATGGCCAAGGTGACCCTGGAGAACTTCTACAGCAACCTCATCACCCAGCACGAGGAGCGGGAAATCAGGTACCTTTCCCAGAAGTCCATTGTCTTTTTCTCCCCTCCTTTTCTCTGTTGGAAGTAAATGGGGAAAGATACACTGCGTATAAGGAAGTAATGCTTTCACGATAAATGTAAGTAATCTGGAATGCTCGTGTTCTGCTCATATCCTTTGGACTTTGCCTCTGTCTGCAGTAGCTGCGACAGAGCTTGCAGCGACTGTCTTTGATTCCTTTAATAGAGGGATTGGAATGTTTTTGCAGATATGGTTGATAGTGCTAAGTTTATAGACTTATAAAACACTGGCATTTGTGCATCTTGTTGTGGCGGTTCTGGACGTTTGTACTACTGTCTTCTACAGAATGATAAAACGTGTCTGTGCAGAGTTATGGCCCAAGCATGAAGCCCCTCGCCTTCTCTTGATTACACAGGCTTGTTTCCCCTTTTCTGAGGGTGACTGACAAAGCATAGACCCAGCCCAAAACTGTGCGGGCTTTCAATAAGACATTGAGTATTGTGAGGAGATTCTGTTTTTTCTACCATATAACAGTTTCTGCTTTTCAAGAACACATTCATCCTACAATAGGTTCCTTAAGGTTGGTGATTGTAGTTTCAAGCCCTGTGGTGAAATGTGTGTAACCTGAAGGGCTCTGGGCCGTGTTTGTCCCCAGCCTGTCACCAAGGTCCAAAGAGGAAGTTGTGCTTGAGAAACGCTGAACGGAGGCTCATGAGTGGCAGCAAGCCAGGGTTACCGGCAGAGGAAGCAGAGACAAAGAATATTGTCTGTTGCCTTTATGTAGTTATAATGGAGCATAAACACCCAATATTGTATTTGGCTTTTACCAATGTGTACACTGTTTTTCTCATTGTGAACGTGACGGTGAATTTCATTTTTAGTTTTCTCTCAAGTGCCATATCTTATCGTGTGAACTACAACAATGTGTGTGACATTCTCTGGCTGATGGTGAGGCTGAGCATTGTCTTTATCAAAGGACAAGTCTACTAGAGCCCATGTATTCTCGAGCAGATATTTAATACTTTTTTGTTCTGGTCCAGTAGTTATGACACAGGTCTCAGTTTCCTTTGCTGTTCTTGAAGAAACCTCTGGTTTATTACCCAGCCTCTAACTCAAGGTCCTAATTATTCATGGCTTCAGGTGTAGGATTACAGCGGGGTTTCAATGCTGTGTCTTGATTGAGACTGCTCCAGAGCAAGAGTCGAAAAGGCCGGGCTGATAAGAGCAGCTGGGCCACAATACTGTGTTTGTAACATGAAACTGGATGGCTAATCCACCTTGTGCCCTCTTTTCTTCACAGGCAGCAGAAACTGGAAAAGGTGATGGATGAACAAGGCTTGCCGGACGAGGAGGTGAGGGAACATGTGGTGGCGCATTCCAGAGGGAGAACCGAGGAAGGAGCAAGTCATGATCCTTTCAGGGCGTGTCCCGCTACAGTCCTGCGTGGACTGCCACCCTGACCTCCTGCATTTTTGTAGCTTCTTCTTTTTTGTGCTCTGGTTAAATGCTTATTTGAACTTCTTGCTTCATAAGACCCCTTTTTTTCCCCAGACTGATTTCAGTTCCTAAATCAGCACTGATTTTATGGAGCTGCTTCTGGTGTCACAACCAGCAGTTGCTCATTTAACCCTCTTCCCGAGGTCTTGTGCCGTCGATGTCCTGTAGCAGTGGACCTGTGGATGTAGATGTAGTTGAACTACTCTAAGATGTAGCTTTTGTAATGGATGGGCAATGCATGGGCTTTGCAAGAGGTTTCAACAGTGTATGGCATGAAGGTATTATATGTGCTGAAAGTGGTGCCTCACTAACTTGGTGAAGGGGGGTACAGTGTAATGATGAGATGGGAAGAAGGTTTAAGTTGTGTAGTACTTTGCTTATTATTTTAAAAACTCGTGCTTTCCATCCCTGCACTTCAACAGAAACGCCAAAGGCGATCAGAGCATGCCCGGAAGGAGACGGAATTCCTTCGCCTCAAGAGAACCCGTCTTGGTTTAGATGACTTTGAGTCCCTAAAGGTCATAGGTCGTGGAGCATTCGGAGAGGTAACTTTCAGAACCCCCCCACCCCCTCTACTGATTTCTCACACTCCTGACCCTTTACTGCAGTGACTTTGCAGAATCGATCTGCGAACCCATCTTGAGCCTTTCTGCCTCCACCAGCCTCAGATGAGTTAGTGCTCCGGTCCGATGCCTCATCAGCCAGCCCTGTAATAGTGTTCTGCTGTGCTGACAGTGTGGTTGGTCACTGTGACTTTGGCAAAAGAACACTGAACATGCTGTGTTTCATGCAAACCCTTGCTGTGTGTATTGTTAAGTTTTTTTTCGTTTGCATTAGTCGCATAAACCATATATAATTAATGTGGATTTCATATTTGTAGGATCTAGCCTTTCCTTCTGGCCTGCAGATTGTTCCTGATGTAATTATTGCATCCATTTCATCCAAGTATTTGCACTTTTTCAGCTCAGGGTGAAATAAATAATTAGTGGTCACAGTCACACTGGATTAACGTTGTAGCTAAATAAACTGATCTTTTTAGATTTATGATATTGCACCAATAAATCTATAGTTTTCCTGTTCATTTGTTAAGGCAATGCTGAAAAGTAAGGTTGATTTCCACTGTCAGTGGTCATTAAAATATCCCTGGGCATTTCTTGGTAAGAGTAGGGAGTTCCTGGTGTCCGGGCCAAATTTCCCCCCTCTGCCTTTACCGTGGCCTCCAAATTGTCCCCCTGTATGATTGGCTTGCACTTGCCCTGCGATGGACTGGTGCCCTGTCCAGAGTGTACCCTGCCTTGCACTCGTTGCTTGTTGGGTAGACTCTGGCTTCCCGCGACACTGTATGGTATAACGCGGTTTGGTAAACGAGATGACAAATTTCCATTTAGTCCAGGGCAGGAATGATGGGTCCCTTCTTCCCCACCCCAGGTGCGTCTTGTTCAGAAAAAGGACACAGGCCATGTGTATGCCATGAAGATCTTGCGCAAAGCGGACATGCTGGAAAAGGAGCAGGTAAAGTTTCTGTCACAAGATCCCCGCTAGTGACTGGAAGGAAAAGAAAGTCATCCATGTTTAGATTGTGGGAAAACAAGGAGCTTCAAAAAAAATACCTGATCATTTCCCGTTGACTTCTATCGGTGATCTCACAGAAAGCGGCTCAACCAGGATCTTTAAAGCAGTTAAACCCATTTTAAAGATCCACACTCATCCAGGAGAAAAAACACAATGCATAACAGAGTCTGAATATAATGTAGTGACAACTGCTGGTCTCGCTATTCTGTTAAATCTTTTCTGCAGGACCCTCAGTAAAGACTGATTTGCTTCATTGCTTTTACAAGTCCTGTGTTAGAACATCAAGGCATTAGAGCATAAATCTTCCTGGGGTTAAAAGCAGGTGGGGCCTGTAAAGTACAGTTATATGGGTGTTGCTCAAGAGCTTGTTTCAACCTCTTTAAAGAGGAAGTTAAATACAGAATGGCATATAGTGAAACTGCATCTCATAGAAATTGAAAAAACAAGTAATTCCAGCTGTATGTTTACTTTTAATTAGGTTATTGGCAATTCTCAGGTTTCACTTATAGTCTTAAATTGAAGTTCGAGCCTCTGTGTTTGTTTGAAATCACCAAAATGTACAGACTGGGTCTACCATGTGTATAAAAGGTCCTCCTTACTCAATCAGTGATGGAAGCTGGACTCCTGTTGCATAGCATTTATAGCCGCTCTTGGTTTTACAAGCTGCAGAATCTCCTTTAAAAAGCAGCTTTATTTCTGCATACTTTTTTTAAAACTGGAATCGCATGTTCCGGAATCCAGCGGGTTTTTGGTGTCTCGAGTTGTACTCGGCTTTTTGACCTTTGAGAAGAGTTGATCCAGTTAAGGTTTATCTCCACAGTCTTCAGCTGGTGATGATGTAAAGAGATATGGGACAACCTGCTGGATAATGACCCAGATGAGTTTAAGACTAAGCTTTACACTGAGGGGGACTGAGGACCTGCAGCTTTTTTGTTTAGAATGTGTTAATATGAACATAAAGTGGTTTTCCTTTAGTAAAGGAGCCCCCAGCTTGTAAAACGTGGAATGGCACAAAAGTTACAAATGAGAGGAGGCCATTCGGCCCATATGTCTATTGGGAAGTTGGTAGCTGAATGTTAAAGCTGAGGTGAATTCCATGCAAAGGGAAAAGATCATTGGGATTGGTAAGAACTGTGATCCCGTGTCTTCCTGGTATAATACTGGCAGGTGGGGCACATCCGAGCAGAGAGGGATATTCTGGTGGAGGCAGACAGTCTCTGGGTGGTGAAGATGTTCTACAGCTTCCAGGACAAGATGAACCTGTACCTCATTATGGAGTTTCTGCCAGGGGGTAAGAAGACACCTGTCAGCTTTCTGTGTGGTTTGTCTGCAGGCACTTGAGATTAACGTAGATCTGTTTACTCCCATGTGTAACAAATTTAGGGTTAGTCAAATACAGGATCTCTCGATCTGTTTCAGTCTTTACCAGTTCTGTAAAGATTGTATGACGCGCTTTGTGACAAACTGTCCCGAAAGTATTAAGAATGTAAAACAGTTTGTGATGTCACGGTTTCTTACCATAGACTTGCACTAGAATGGATTTGTGGAAGACTTCCTCCAAGAGCTTTCAGATGTACAGTGCTAATTAATTTTCAGATGTTAATCAAGAAACAGTTAAATGCTAAATAAATAAATGCACCTAGAATCACACAGGTCTTTTTTGCAAAAATGTCTAGAGTTCCCATGTTTGCGATCAGCAATTGTTAGCTTCTGTTAAATGCCTCCTCTGCGAGCATGCCTGATTCTTGAACAGGAAGTTTTGGACAGCCAAAACAATTTTTCTATCCACTCTTCAGGATGGAATTAACCTCTGCTTGTTCCTCTTGCACGCCCTGTCCCAGTCACCCTAGCCGATCGTCTAGTACAAGGAAGCATTCTCCACTTTTCCTCTCCTCATTGCCTGAGTGATGTGATGCAGGTGATATGATGACCTTGCTGATGAAGAAGGACACGTTGACCGAGGAGGAGACGCAGTTTTACATTGCAGAGACTGTGCTGGCCATTGACTCCATCCACCAGCTGGGCTTCATCCACAGGGACATCAAACCTGACAACCTGCTACTGGACAGCAAGGTAAGAGACTTGGAGATCTTTTCTGGGAGCTCGGCACTCCCGATGGGAAAGCCCTGGGGGTGTCGCTGGAGGGAGTAGAGTGGTGCAGATTGTTATTGTAGATGAGCAGTCAGGCTCCCAAATCATATCAAATTAAGAGAAAATCAGAAGCGCTGTTGAGCTCCTTTCCATTCGCCTTTCGTCATTTCAGAAGCTTCCTAACCTGGAAAAATGATGCATCAATAATATTCTACATTTCTTCAAGGCACTGGAATGAGGTGAAGTCTCTGCAGTTTGCAGGTGCCCCTCTCTTCCTGAAAATGTTGTTAAAAAAATGACAGAGTATTTCATTGCAGCTGGGTGGGGAATTGCGGTGTGTTGGTGCTTTTGTTACACTTCCTGAGGAAGTTAGAACCAAGAAAACAAAGACATGTTGCCAGTAGGAGTGACATTAGTTATTTTTCTCAGTTATTTGCTGATGGTGTTTTTTTTTCTGGCACAATATCTCCTTTTATATTGATTGTCCTTCACTAGGGCTTGGCAGCACAAATACTGAAATTGAAGCGATGATATTTCTGTGACCATAAAGCTTCAGATGTGGAGTAATGTGACATTGATGAACTGCTGACGTGTCTTTCCGGCTGGAGTATTACATAATAGAGATTTCATGCTGCAGTAAACAAAGGGCTCTTAGACAGGAAAGTATGTTTGCATGGATTGTGCTGGACCAGTCCATCCACCCATTATCAGAATCTAAGGACACTTTTCCTTAACATGTAAAAGATTCACTTAATGCAGCTGCATCAAGCTTTCTCCTACTGTAGTGGTGTGTGCCCATGTCTGTTTTCACATACCGCAATATGTATAAAATCACTTTTTAAACATTCATGCACACCTGCGTGAAACTTCAGTATAGCCTGGCTTACTCATCTTGTCAAGAGATGCCCACTTAACACAGAGGGCCTGCTTAGCTGTGCAATGTGAAAAAACGACTGGTGTGAACATTGGTTTAGTACACGTTATGTGCTGCAGCCCACACATGGAGAACAATGTGGACTCAGGCTTCTTGAAGGCTTGGCTATCGTGTCAGGTGTGCTATAAACAGGGCTTTTATAACGATGTGGAGGTGCCATGTTGTGTTAGAGCTTCTAAAGTTCTTGAAATGTTTTTTTTTTATACAAAAGGTGACGCTGAGTTTTTTGAAGCAAATGCCAGACATGAGATTCCACATGGAATGTTCTACTTTGAGCATCAGCCTCATGAAAGAGAGTTCACAGACCTGAGGTTATTGATGATTAACTGACCTGCACCTTTGTGGAACTTGATTTTAACATTAATACATTTTGAAATGGCCTGGTGTTTATCTCCATCTAATGATCTATTTATGTCTAACTTTAAATTGGATTGTTTCAGGGCCATGTGAAGCTGTCGGATTTTGGACTGTGCACAGGTCTAAAGAAAGCACACAGGACAGAGTTCTATAGGAATCTGAACCACAGCCTGCCCAGTGACTTCAGTAAGTATAGCCAACATTGCCTGTACTTTATACATCTTTGACATCTTCACTGAAACATTGCATCTCCCTTCAGGATCATTATAAGGCTACCCTGTCTTCAGAAGTGTTTGCTCGAAGTTGTTTCATGTGTGGTTTTGTATATACAGATTTATGTGCCTGTAAATTCAGACATGTGGTTGGGCTTTTGAATCTCAATTCACTAAAACCTCTTAAGTACCAGTTATTAGTGTTTAGTAAGCTCAGAAGAGGTATCGCTGGCAGTTCATGCACAATTTATAACACGTTGATAGAATTAGTGAATAACAATGTCCCAGATACAGGATGCCAACACTTTCAGTATATATGAAATATAAACTAGACATTTATTTCATGTACCATTTCCCACTGGGTGCATTTTGTGTCAGAAATAACAAAGGAGTGTTTGGATGACATCTCTCTGTGCTGACGTCCAGATTGTGCTCTTCTTCCAAGCCTTTCAGAACATGAACTCCAAGAGGAAGGCGGAGACCTGGAAGAGGAACAGGCGGCAGCTGGTGAGTGTCAGCGGCGGTCTCTCTCCGCATTCCCATGCTGCTCCGGGACACCGAGAGGGCAGGACTGGAAGACACCGTCCTGACAGGATTACGTCCCTTCAGAACAAAACAGAAACGCAGTGTGTTACACCAGACCACCAGCACAGTTCATGTGCATCTTTCCCACACTGATGAGCTCAACTGCTTGTCTGCTCACACACCTGTCATTTCGGTTCCCAGGGGATAATGGGGATTTGCGATTTCCTGATCCAGAGCAGCGCTCGGTTTTTCTTGTTTTGTGCATCTTTCTAAACCTCACTCAATAGTCTTTGCAAAAGAGGGTTTTCAGTCTTTTTTTGGCTAGGACAGCCCGTTTTTGGAAGTAGTCCGCAGTTTTAACGGAGTCGGAGGTATATGATTATAAGAAGCCACTGTTCATTATTAAATAAGAAAAAACAGGACAGCACTGTGAGGGCTTTTGGAGCAGATCCCACTGACAGGTACGAGTGTGTTTGGCATGGTTCGGGTCGTCCCTTGTTTCTGAACACTTCGAACATGGACCCCCGAGGACACCCCAAGCGTTTGATTGAAAACCCTTGTTCTAGGATATTTTACTGTTCAGACCTTAATAATGATCAACATTAATCTCCCACCCTAATGTTCTTTTAGCAGACTCTGAGCTCATGCTGAGTGAAGTGCGTAGGCCAGAGCCTGAGGCTTTTAAAGTCTAATCTATCTCATTGTTTCTGTTTATTAGCATCAGTGCAACATCTAATGAATGATTGTATTTTGTAGGCTTTCTCTACAGTGGGCACCCCAGACTATATTGCCCCAGAAGTGTTCATGCAGACTGGATACAACAAGCTGTGCGACTGGTGGTCTCTCGGGGTCATTATGTACGAGATGCTGATTGGTAAGACTTCAGACGGATCTGGCTGTCTGCTTCGTCTCGAGTGCTCGAATCCTAAACGGGCCCTGCCAGGGGTGGGCACTAAAATTAATGCTAAGGAATTGCCCCCAGGAAGAGCTTTTAGTAAAACAGTAGCTTTGCAGTTATCTAGCTGATGTTCAATTCTGCACCTCACTTTTAAAAATGGTACTTTTGGCACAACTACCTGTGGAATATAAGGAGGAATATAACTGTCTGTCTCCAGGGTACCCCCCATTCTGTTCCGAGACCCCGCAGGAGACCTACAAGAAAGTGATGAACTGGAGAGAGACCCTCACCTTCCCCCCCGAAGTGCCCATCTCCGAGAAGGCCAAGGATCTCATCCTCAGGTACGAGTCTCGTTCCTCTGCATTTCCACCCCTATCTCCGGGCCTCTTGCCTAGCTCTCCCATCTCGAATTCAGATTCCTCAGAGCCTGGGGGGCTTGAATTCAGGAAACAGACATGTCATTCCTAAATCCTATCTGGAGTGGTTAAAAAGTTTAGCAGCTTTCTCCAAGTGGCTCGGTTGAGGTATTTTGCTTTGTTTTTGATGGTCTGTCGTCTTTTGTATGGTTTTGGCAAAAGATGATTTGTACAGACTGATACTGGTAATGATAATTAAGAAACATGTCAGTGTCTGTGTTTTTGTTTCATCCCAGTACAATTAAAGTTAATTAAAATGTTTCTTACCTTGCTGGACAGGTTCTGCTGCGAGTGGGAGCACAGAATTGGTGCAGCAGGGGTGGAGGAGGTTAAAAGTAACCCTTTCTTTGAAGGAGTGGATTATGACCACATCAGGTACCTCACCATCATACTCATTGCAGGAAATCCCACAGAAAGCCAACTTCATGGGGGCTGCAGCTTTTCTGCACGCGTACATATGCATTTCTGTGTCTTGTATGTAAAAGCTATACATTAGCCATCTTAAACTCTAAATATATTGAGCCTCTGTAAATTAGATATGAAACCAGTTTTTAGGACTGGTTTTACTCCAGGTTAAAACCATAGGAGGTGCTGTCATTCCTAAACACAAAGCACTCCGTATCTCCTCCTCCTGTGAAGCAGTGAATCTCTTTGGAAAAGCATTTCTTTTTCCGAACAGCCCAGCCTTGTGTTTCTTGTCTCTGGCAGGGAAAGACCTGCAGCAATACCAATCGAAATCAAAAGCATTGACGACACTTCCAACTTTGATGAGTTCCCCGAGTCAGACATCCTACAGCCTGCAGGTAGAGTCTCGGCCACAGCATGATAACGTGATAGTCAAATCAAGGCGACCGCACGCCCCCACACTGCCCTGTCACCACTGCCGGACTGGTTGCTTGTGTGAAGCTGAGATAAGAGTCACAAGGTTGTTTGCGCAAGGTGCTGCCTGGAATTGAAGGCTTTAAAAGTGAAGCTAAAATGAATCAATCAAAGTCGTGACCTGTGTTCTGGAAGGTTTTCGCTTGTTATAAATCCAGTGTTCGCTGTGTGGTTTGTGTCTTAGCTGCCGTGGTGAGTAACCACTCGGAGGCGGACTACAAGAACAAGGACTGGGTCTTCATTAACTACACCTACAAGCGGTTCGAGGGGCTGACGGCTCGGGGAGCCATACCTTCCTACATGAAGACGGGGAAGAGATAGGCCCCCGAGGAGTGGGGCCGACCCGGGTTCGAGGCTGGTGCGTCCTCCTCTCTTCTGGGACATCAGCACTGAAAGAGCTTTGCAAGGAGCCTGGTCTGCCATTAGCCCCTGTTCTGCCGGAGAAGACTGACTGTGAGGGCTTGCCTTTCCGCCTTCCAGGCCTTTTGCCCTCATATCGAATCGCTGAGGTCGTGGGGAAGAGGAGCTCACGAGCAGGGCACACTCTTCCACAGTCAAGCATGGAGCGGCCTGGTGGTCCAGGATAGCTAGAAAAAAGGGCAAAACAATTGGTAAAAAAAAAAGTGTTTTAGAACAGTAAATTCTCTTCATGTCGAACTCTGAAGCAGGCAGAGGTGTGAGCTGGACCCAGAGAGGGCAGGGCTTGGACCCGGAGCTCTGTGGGCTGGGATACTGGAGCGCTGGAGCCCCCTGCAGAGCTCTTCCGGCACCTCCTCTACTACAGTTTCTTTCTCCTCTTCTTTGCGAGTCCTTTCCACTGCTGTGAAATCTCTCCTGAGGTCTCCGTTGTGCTTCAGGTCAGCTGGGTGTCCCCTGCAGTGCGCTTTTTTCAAACCCAGGGTTATTTATTCTTTCCGCCAGTGTTTTTTACATATGCGACTATGTACAAAATGTTGTATGTACTTGGGACCTTTTTTCTGCTTCTGTTAAGTGGCAGATTAACCCTTTTTCTGGGGTTATCGTTTTTTAATCTTTTAAAAATATTTTTAAAGTATCTGGGCTTCATAGCTCATTCCAGAAATGTGCTGGACATTTTTTAGTTTTCTCTGCTTGTGGTAGTCTGGCTTTTTTTTTGTTAAATTTTCTACCATATCGGTGCTTTGTCTTGCACAGTATAGTCCAATTAGTATTGGGTCTCAATGCGTGTTTAACGCGTGTACGTTACCAAAGACCAACAACAGCTACAGTTTTCACCTGCAGGGTCTTACACAGTGGATCTTTGTTGGTTTCAATGTAAATTCCAGAACTAGCATTATCTTCACCTTAAAACACACACAGCTTAGAGCTATGAGTCTGAAAAGACTTACCAAGGACTGTAGAAAAGGTAATTGTGTAAAATACAGCATTTCCTTTTTAATTTTGGGGAAGGGAAAGTCTTTAAGAGGCTCCTAGTATACAGTATTTTAATTTGAAATTTGGTTTCACTGTCAGAAGTCTGACGCAGGTTGTGCCAGACTGATGATGGAGTGAGAAAAGGCAAGAGCAGCAGTATAATTCCATTGGCAGTGTTTGGTAATTTGAACAGATAAGTGTTTTAGCTTCTTGATCCTGGGGAGTAAATACACCTCCATTCAATATTAGACCATTTTTTTATATTAGATGAAAATTCTCTCCATATTATTGTGCAATGGGTCTTAAACTTGGCATATCATGTCTTGAAAACCTTTGCTTGGGGAATCGCAAAGGTGGATTGACAGTTACCCTATACATGTGAGGATTATTTCTTGTAAAATGGGAAGCACTGGGATCTCAGAGATGGTTTTTTCCGTGACGTCACGGGCATGGGCATTGCAGTGAATGAGCATCACGGCCACAGCAAAGTCACACCCGTGGAAAAGAGGCAGGAGAGTCGGGACCGAAGCCGGTCCTTAGCAGGGTTGGAAATGAGGATCCGCACACGGTACACCAGGCAGCAAACCAGTCCCAAAAGCCAAACAAACCTTTCCTGAAAATCAAAGATCAAGCAGGATCTATGCAGTTTAAAATAATTTCAGTGGTCTGCCTGCTGAAATAACCGGCATGTTAGATGCATTCTGCCTTGTAATTGTTTCTGGATGCTTTTTCTTTTTTTTGGAAGTAGTATTTAAATAGATGACATGATGCACTTAATGAAAGCAGACTACATGCTGACTTCACCGATTTCGCTTGTATTCCAGGAACCACAGACCTCCGTGGTAGGCCTCATATATATAGCACTTCTAGACTTTTTATAAGCTTATAGGAACGCCTGTGTTTTGAAAGACAACATTTGTGTTTTAGTGTATTTTTAATCACAGGGCTCAGTATTCAGACTTACTTGAAATTTTACACCTATCTGCTTGTGAAGGTGACCTTGCTATCTGGTCAACAGCATTACCCTGCAACACTAGTTTTAGAATCTGCTTGTTCAGACAGTTACGAGATTTTGTCAGCAGTTAAGGCCAAAGCTGAAGGAGGTTGATTCATTTGTTGCTTTTATCCAAGGTGATTTACATTTCTGCCCATCTATACAGCCGAGCAACTGGCGTGAAGTACGTTGCTCAAGGATAGCACCACCATGTCTCAGCTGGGTTTGAACCCGCAACCTTGCAGGCACAAGTCCAGGCCACTGCTGCCACTTCTGTTAAACACTGCCACTTACAGTCACTGGGACTGAACTGCAAAAGCCTGTGAATTATTTCCGTTTCAGTCTCCCTAAGTGGAGTGATTACAATATGGCTCGTACCCTATTAGATAAGGCATAATGCCTTGTTGACCTTTTAATCTGTAAATCAGATATCAGAATCTGTGTATCAGTTTGCTGGCAATAGATTTCTGCATGTGGGCTACAGAGTGATGAGATAACCTGCATTTGAAAAGTATAGTTCAGAAGCATCCCCTACAGGCCTCAGGTATGCCTCAGTCAGGAAAGGGGCTTGCTTGGAGCGCGGGTTGAGCCAGAAGACTAGAGTTTGAATTTGGGCCGTGTCGCAGTTTGACGGGGGCCAAGACTGTCGAAGCGCTGTCAGGTCTTGGAGTTGGAATCGCTTGGACAGGGATTTCTCAGCTCTTGAGTAAATGGGGCGGTCCTGCAGCTTTTTTGGTGTTTGTACCTGGAAGCTTGCAGGGCGGCACTGTTCCTTCAGTCAAGTATAACCTGGCTCGCAGAGGGTCAGAAAATAAGGTACTTGATGGCTGGGAAGGTTGGAGTAGTCCCTCCTCATTCCTGCAGTGCAGTATGTGAGTCTTTGCTTTGAAACGAAGTGAAGGATCGGTGGCGAGTCCCATACTGGGTGAACAACAAGGGGAGAGGCTTTTACTTACGATTAAGTGACTCCGCTATTAAGATGCTCGTTTCCAGGTTGAACTCTGATCCAGATGTCATTTGTTCGAGACTGAGTTTCGTTGCCAGCTGACCGGGACTGGGACGACTCCTGCTGCCTCGGTGCTCTCTGTGGGATCTTGGGTGCTTGAAGAAAGGCAGTGAGATTGACAAGAGGTGCGTCTCTCCTCGTTAGGCAAGAGATGAAGGGCATATCAACAAATAGAGCACATCTCAAACAAAAAGGGCATTCTCAAAAGAAAAGGGCATGGGGCCCTAATGCACTAAAGCAAAAAAGTTCTATTTTGAAAATCAAATAATGGCATCTCTGTTTCTGCAAGTCTCCGTCGGGATCCTTTCAAGCAAAGTTGGGTTACCATACCAAAGTAAAAGAAAAAGGTTTTGTTGTTCTGTTCCCAAGTGGCTAAAGCCTGGGTTTTGAGTATCCCACAATAGAGGGTCAGCTGGAAGTCCCGTACTGAGGGGAGGCTGCCCCACCCCTGGAGGTGTGTTCGCTGGATGTTTGCAATGGAAAACCATGGCAAGGTGCTTGCTGGGATACAAAGCGCCAACCTGAGGGCGTATGACCTGGACCTTGCGAACACCAGGAGCCGAGGAGACTGGGAATGCCCACAGCTGAAATAAGGTCGCTTGATGCAGGCTTTAAAAATCTGAACATTTTCTTTCGTTACCAGTCGTGTTAGTGACTGCATTACATTTCACATAGAACACTTAAAAGTCCTTTATCTCAGGGGCAAAAACACATGTTCGTCATTGAGTAAAAATGAAATTCCATCACAATGGCTGGCTACCAAGGCTCGCTTTCTTAAAATTGTTTTTTTTCCCCCGCTTTTAACTACTCCATATACAGTATGTACGTGTGTATTTTTTTCCATAAAGGTACAGATGCCAAAGAACTTTATGACCATTGGCACGCTGTGGACACAGGTTTGTGTTTGCCCCACTGAGGCAAAGTGAGCAGTGGGGTGCTGGGCCCTGCTATCCCTGTTGTGATAATACAGTGCAGAATGTATGGTTTTATGCAGTAATTTATGTTGTTATATGATGACACAGTATACTTTGTATTTTTTCTAAAACAACCCTTTTTATATTTTGTCAGCTTTTATCACCCATCTCTTTTTTTATCCTCCACAATTAGATCAAGAAATTCTAAAAACAGAACATTCAGGAAATTCTTGTGCTTGTCCTCAGTGCTGAGGGATTGATGTATTTCTGTATATTCTTCAAGTAATGTAAAAACGTGACGAGTGAGATATTCAACAATTTTTATTTTGTCACTCAAAGAAAACGACAGACGGCTGTTGTTCGGTGCATTCCCTGTTTGAAGGGGGTGGCCCTCTTTCGTGTTGTCTGGTTTTTTTTTTGCATGTAATTTTATTGTTGCTTTGAAATGTAAAAAAAAGACCTGGGGGGCTTGGTGGTGGTTTGAAATACCTGGGACCACAGAAGTATTGCTCGGCTTATTCTCCTGTCAGTTACAGCAACTGAGCTGTGCTTTTATCAAACAGCGCTCAGGGAACTCTGATGTGTAAGCATTCCATTTCATTTACCTAGCTAGCTGAATGCCTGACAAAAACCGATCTGGGGCTGGCAGCCCCTAATGTGAAATAAGTGATCTTTGTGTTTGCTACAATTTTGTATGTTCTCTTCACTGGTGGGGATATCTCCTGCAATGGGTCTGATTTTAACTGTGTTGTAAAGACAGAAGACTTCAACAGTCAGATCAGTAATAGGACAGTGTCTGCACCTCCACTGCAAAATGTCACTAACTATACAACAACTCTGACCTGTTCCTGATTTTCCAAAAGGAGAACATGGGTCTCGGAGCAGGATACATAAGTGTTTTTTTTTTTGTTTTGTTTTTTTATTTTCGCTTCACTTTGGCAAATGCTCTGTTGAGTGCGTTTCCTGCTCTGGGTTGGGAGCAATTTGACTAGTTTCCAAAGTTCAGGGGAGGAATCTTCTCTGCTGATCAATGGCTCTTGCAGGGCAGGACCTCATGATGTTAAAAAAAGAAACCGTGTGACATGGTCTTAAAGGTCACGGGCTCTTCGTGAGGGCAGAAGGCCCACGGGGACTGAAGTGTGCAAGGGGATATAAAGTCTCACAACCATCTGTTACTGACTGCAGTAGCCATGAGCCTACTGCTTCTTCCTTCTCTCCCAGCTCTGCCATTAAACCCCTGCACACAGTCCTGGGTATGCAACCTGGGAGGTTTATAGATCTATTCTTCTCAGAGGTGCACATTCTCCCTGTATACGGGGAATCTTCATTTTCTGCTGTGCTTGAATATGAACAGAGCCTCTCTATGCCAGTGATACCTCCTGTGTGTGCTTTTATTTTAAGCTGAAACAGGATCTCTGCCATCCCCAGCCTCCTCCATGTAGTTTTGGCTAGTTATATATAAATATTGCTGCCTTACATAGTACAGGTTTATACGTGTAAATGCAGTTTGATTAAATATTTTTTTCCCCTCTCCTGAGGTTTGTTTCTAGCTATCATTTTTGTTTTAACCTGCTTGGTTACTGGCAGCAGCAGAAAGCAAAGCTTGTTTTTGTGAAAGGAGCATTCAGTGCTGCCACAGCCAGCTGTTTAAAATGAGTCAATAAACCCTTGTACATAGTTTCTACTGCATTTTACTGTTCATGTGCAATCCTTGTTAGTGACAGGCTGTATGCACTGCCAGTACACGTAGTATAAAGAGTAAACAAAGATGCATCTTGACTTGACTACATTGCTTAAAACTTCCAAACTGTAAGATGTGCCTTTTCAGAAAGTACAGACATGCTGTCATGCTGAATGTGCTCCTGGGATTTGTTGATTTTGCAATGTACTGTGCTGTTTATCATGTTTTTTCCTGTCCGATTATCAGCTCATGAGCTCGTTTTGCCTGCACCCATGGTCTCAATCAAAGAATGTCATCTCGTATGAAGTAGCCTTAAGCAGTGAATGAGGTAACAGGATCTTCTGCCTGAGCAGACAAGGTTTTTGTGCTCATTAACTTGTATGTATCCTGCTGATCTAAGCCTGCTCCTGTTTTTTTTCTCGAAACATCCAGAAAAGAAATCATATTCAGCAAAATTGGAAACAACCCCTTAAGTTTTGTATTGCAGTGACGTACAACAAGAGGCATAAAGTAACTTTACACTTGTCCTCATAAATGTTACAAATGCACAAGCTTGTACCTGTTCATAACCTAAAACCTAGACTACAAGCTTCATCCCAGTTTATGTAGTTCCCTGTCACAAGTGACAGCAAGCTGGTAGCAGTAAAAGTTACATAAGCAAAACTAAACAAGCTGGATAGAGCTGCATTAATCGTTTACTGCTTCCTAACAATGTACACTTTTTCAGGGGGGTATTGTCACCATGGGAACATACACCACATCTCGAGAATGAAATGTACACTATAATCAGTTCAGCATCACCATTTTCCTTTACAGTCTTCATACTTTCAAAACCAGAATAAACATTTTGATTAATCGATACACAAAGTTTGCAATTAACCAATGACCATGGTGGGGGAGGAGAAATTCCTGCCCTCCTTGTGCACTATGCATGTTTCTGAATCCTTCAGCTTTGTTTTAAAGGATTTCAATGGCTTCTACTAAAGATGCAATGCAGTATGATCATGATCACCGAAAGACATACTTCTCATTTTGTGTATCATAAGCAGACATTTAGAAAGAAATTGCAAAAGGCTTCTTTCCAAAATGCAAACGGTGCCAAGTGAATCTCTTGCATAAATATTTTAGTGGTGTTTAAGATGCAGGTATTCTGCGTCAGTCAATGATACATTTCATCATAAACATTCACGTCTTGGCACAGAAGACCTGGAAAACCTCTGGAACTACAGGAAAGAATATAAATGCAAATACCTCTCCACCCATTTGCAATAGTGTGCTGAATGTTTGCCTTTTATTTTCCAGTTTTAAAAATTGTGCTTCAGAAAAAAGAAATCCCTTTTTTATGTAAAGCATCCAACTGCTCACTTTGGGTGGAAAAAAAAAAGGACTTTGACGCTTAAATGTAAAAGCTTTCCTGAACACCTACTGCTGAAGCAACAGTGTCGGCACAAATAAGGGGATCTGAAAGCAGATTGTAATGATATTGCGGAAAATCCATGGAAGAAATTTCTATGCAGATTTTTTACTATAACATCATTTCTGTATTTTAACAGCAACTCAAAGCTTTATGACCCTTATTCACTTCTGAATGCAGTACATTTGCAACACCGTTTTATATAACTTCTGGCAATGGCCAGTCTTTCAGGCCTGGATATCTCACGCACTCTGAAAAAGACAACTTCCTACTTGTTGAAGCTCTTTGAGATACAGTACAATCATCACGAAAGGCGCTACACAAAAGCATGCCACCCATCACACACGTGCCACATGACAGCCCGGCCTGTTTCTGCCGAAGAGGAAGTCCAGGTGCAGCAAGCACGAAAACACTTACATTTTCTCATCTACTTCTCCTCGTTAAGACAAACGCGGTTGAAATTTGCACGAGATGGTACGTTTCGTAGACCGTGCATGGGTGTGGCAGGCGGAGGAGACTCCTGTCATGCCCCAGCTGGCTCCTGCTGAGAGACCCATCTCCAGCAAAAATCAGCAACTCCTCCTCAGTCCCCAGTCAGGCAACAGGCTCTTGAAAAATACCCCACTCACAAACCAGTTAGTTGTCTTGGACTTTTAGTTCATGAGTGAAACCTCTGAGCTCTGCAACGGGCAAGGCTCTGCAGTAGAAGACGATCTTCAAGAGGTCTGCGCTTTGTTTTTTTGCATGTGTTGTCACATACAGTATTTACACTTTGCCAACAGATTCCCAGCTCTTCACAGCCTCCTTTCAGATGCCGATTTGGGTTCAGCTTGGTGAGGCACCCCACCAGTAGCTACCACACAGCTGCTCTGGCACTTGGAAGCATGTTGGCACATTGGCATTGAAGAAAACAGACATTCCTGTTGGAAAAATCCAGACCACTGTTGCTCTCATCTAAACATTCCTTGACGTGAGCACCTAACCTCTGAATCTGTGCATGAAGCAGCAGTGCTGTAATCGGTGGTGCTCGCCCAGGGCTGAGGGAGCTTGGGGGTGAGGGTGGGAGTAGGGATGCGGGCGTGACGGGACTCAGCCCTCGTCGGGGACATGGGAGGAGAGGAGGCGGGGGTAGGGCCCGTTGAGGCGATCCAGCTCGTCCACCTGTGGCAGGGGGTGGTGGGCGGCCGGGGCGACCCCCTCGCCCACGGTCACCAGGTTGGGCACGCTCTTGCTGCGCACACACTGGAAGTCCACGTGACGGCTCTTGCCCTCCTCCTTCTCCCAGGAGAGCTGGATGAAAGGGCGCTGCACGTAGTTGTAGATGACCTCTGACCGCCCACCTGGCCGGCGCTTCACCTTCTCCTTGCACGTGGGGTACCCTGGGAAATAAGGAGATGTCGTAATTACCTATTATAAAGGCAAAGGCTGAAACCGGAGGTGAAACCAAACTCCTTGTTTTTTCCAAAGTAGACTTTTCAAACTCCCGGCAGTAGATGGCAGCATTCCAGCATACAGATCTTGCTGGTGAAACGATGCTTTTTACTTTAACATCTTCATCTAGGGCAATTTATACTGAAAACCTAGATATGAATTGGAAATATTAACTGTGCAAACACAACTCATAATTTAGTGGTGTGCAGTCATACAATTAGCTAATTAGTAGAGCGATTATACCCAACTGCTGAACTGATGTTGTGCTCTTTTGAGATGAAAGTCACTGTGAAGGCAATGTTATTGAACTGGGCACTTAAGAGCTAGCCCATGTGGGACCTTGTCATTTCTTCAGCTGGCATTCCTAAGCTATGGCAGCTCACAGAACAGTAGGAAGAGACTGGGCCACTCACCCTCGATGCCAATGCGGATGTTCTTCAACCCTCTTTCCTTCAGCAGGGCTTTGGCCACGTCCCTGTTCTCAATGTACTTGAAGAAGCGGTACAGCTTGGTGCTGTAAAGGACTGGACAGAGAGACCAGGAGAGGTCAGGCATGCTGCTAACACACCACCAGGTGGCTCTCTCAGGTGAAGACTACCCCACACAGAACTTCTGAGAGAGAGGAGGCACTTGTGACAACATGGCTGAGGCCAAACCTTCATTCAGTCTCACTACAGCTCTTTATTTTCTGGCTATTCAATACTCACAACATAACATGTTAAATGCTACATTACCAAAAACCTGAGACATTTCGGCCAAAAATCTGAGACTGCAAATGAGGAATGTCTTAATATATGAAGAGGTGGAACTGATCAATATTTGTTTTACATATCACTGACACAGGTGTGCAATCTTGGCACGCCTTATTAAAAGCTAGCACATGTGGGATTCAAACTCCAGGTGATCTAGTGTCTAAGATCCAGTGTTACAAAGGTGGCTCCCAGTTTCCAGGACCAGCTGAAGCAGTGACTCACACACGCGTCAGCCTTGGAGACCTGCTGAACCTCCCTGTGCTTCAGCTTTAAGAATGAAACACACAACTGAGTTCCTGCTGTATGTGATGCATTTTTCCCACCCTCTAACTGCCGTAAGGCATTACCCAACTGTGATCACATTAAGTCTTGTAGCTGTAGGCTTCTGCAGTTCTGTTTAAAGTGGCCAGAGAGTCCTCCCCTTCCTCCACCCCCATTGCAGGTTGACAGTGAAACCCCAGACAAGCTGCTTCTCGAGAGATCTGAATGAGTCAGCATGCTGCATCATGGCTCGGTAACATGTTCCGCCCAGCCAGCACACCCATGCTGTCTCTCTGAGCTTGGGGAAGTTGGCCGCAGACAGTGAAACCCACTGAATTTCTTTGTGCTGTTGAAAATAGCTTGTGCTGCTTTTGATCCGGAGATTTGCTTATTTTTCCAGGGATGCGAGTCATTCGGTGCCCTCCACCAAGAACGATAAGGGTCGCAAGACTCCCGGCAGAAAGCAGGCGCTATATCTTGGGAATGAAAACAGCACAAAAAGAGCACATGAAAATGCGGTGGGATTCATTGTGCTATTTGTAGGGGGCAACTTGACAAAAACACCAACAAAAGTTGTGCTCCGAGTAAACCCCTGACAGAGCTCCGCTGGTGATCCAAGCCACAGCGTACATATCCCTGCTTCCGAGTCCAAGCTACCCCTTCACAGGTAACAGGGAGGCAACGATGGAAAAGCACATGGACACCACGCGTCAGACAGCTGGCGATCCCTCCCTCCAGCTGCAGAATGTTCCAGGATGAGAGGCGGTTTATTAAAGGCTGACAAGGAGACACTGGTGTTGAAAAACACTCTTTTACAAATGTAGCTATCATGGTTAATGTTACAACTGGACTGTTCGCATGTTCTACACATATTTGTACAAAACACTGCGAGATCAGTCTGTTGTTGCATTTTGGAGCAGGTGATCTGCCCTGCTTTAACATCTATCAACCTTTTAGCAAGTTTCTGAAGTTCTTTAGTTTGGAATGTCAATTCAAACAAGATGTGTAGGTCAGCATGTAGCCAAGTAATTTGCTCAGCTCCACAGTCCCAACCCCACTTGCTCCATTTCTCAAGTTAACAGCTCTCTCCAAGTATCTGTGGGTCCCGGCAACTGTAGCCCTAATCCTAAGCCCCCAGTGCAGTTAGACAGCACAGACTACAGAAGCTACAGATGGTCAGAGGATGGATCAGCGTCCCAGAAGCCCCTTACTCTGCGAGTACTCCTCGCCCATGGGCGGCGGGTGCTCCCGGTCCCAGTCCACAGTGTCCTCATCGGTCAGCACAACGATGTGACACTCCCGCTCGCCGCCCTGCGCGCTCGACACCATGGCCGGCAGCACCAGCTCCTCCAGGAAGACCTCGAACTGCCTCCGCGCGCCGTCGTTGGACAGCTCGTGGAGCAGGGCACCTAGCCGAGGAAGAGAGAGGGAGCTCGGCTCTTACACTGCTCGCCCTTGCCCAGGACGGCAGCCAGTCAGAGGCAAGAGATCTGCCTCTGCACAAACGTGGCACAGCTTGTCTTTGCTCCTGCTGCGCCTTCCCCTCTTCTGGCTTTCTACATCCACAGCAGTTAGACATTAGTTACGAGTGACTCTGTATGTGCATTTTCTCTTCTCCACTTGCCAGAACTTTCTCAAAAATAAAGCCAAATAGGAGGAAGAGGAGGTGGAGGCTGGCGCACTCACTGAGGTCACGGCACTTCACCGTGCCATGGTCGAAGTTGATACACAGGTAGTCGCAGGCCTCGCGGAGCTCCGCCACCGACACGCCATCCGGACAGCGCAGCACCCCCGTCCGGTAATAATCCTGGCAGAGAGAGCGAGGTCTGGGATCAGGCGGAGCAAAACCGTAACACACCCCCACTCCCTCCTGCTCCAAAACCCTAGGGCTGGGGAAAAGCCTTTGCCTGCCTGACAGTACGGATCCGCCAGAGCCAGGCTCCTCCATCTCAGACTGCTCCTAATGCTGCTCTAACCTCAGTTGTCAGGGAATCTTGCTTTCAAGATCTAACGCACTTCTTTTTTAACTGTACACTCACGTACCACTACACTGATCACCGGAACCGATAACAATTTCTGACAAATTCTAGTTCCATCAAGAAAGTCATCTCTCCAAGTTACAAAAGTAACTTGTTCCTGGAATGGATTCCTTTTTAGAGGTAACCTTCCCCAACACTCCCTACCTCTCCTGTATATCAAGCAATCACACTTCTGCATCACAAAATCTAAAGCACTCCTAGCCCGACACGTGCCGACAGCCATGTGACAGATCATGAGAGTATCACTGTTCCAGGCTGTTTGCCTCCGGGCGTCATCAGTCACACGTCTTTTAGTTTCAATGATTCTGAGAGATCTGCAACATCTCTCTGAGGAGGATGTGTTTCAGATACAAATGTTTGCACCCCGAGTCTGAAACGGGTCTATGCGCAACGTTAAATGTAATAAGTGTTATTATATCATACCAGTTCCTCCAAAAAGTGTTAACTGCACTCATTTCTTGTATCTAGCAGCATGCATGATGTTAAACTGACTTTAACAGAAGGACTCATGTCAATACATACATCTGCAAGTCTATAGATGTCCATCCATTGTCATTAAAGATGTCTCATCTACAAGAGTTTGGAAGTCATCCACAACCTTATGTACACAAATATATACACAAAAATAACTTTCTTTTTTGTGTTATATTTTACACAAGGTCTAAATAATTTAAAAATAGATTTTTTAAACAATGTTTTAAAAAATGTTTTATCCATCTTCTAATAGGAGTTTTTCAGAACAAATACATTTCCAAAGGTGCCCCGAACGATGCTTTTATTTCAACACATAAAGAGATGAGCTGAAGCTCTCCAGGTTTTTTTCGACAGGCAAGTTAAATCAAACTTTCCAAGAGGAAAGCTGTCAACACAGCTGATGTCTTTTAACACCGTACGAAAACAAAACCTTTCAATACACTATGACACAAATAAAAAACAGAGCCTGGTACTGACCAGAATAACCCGGAAGATGGCGGCGCTGATGCCCTCTGCAACCTCATACTCCCCCTTCTCATTGGGCCGAGTGAAGTTGTGTTGGCGGGCCGGCCCAAACATCCTAGACCAAACAGAAAATGGACACTGTGCAGACAACTGCAAAGACTGATGGGTACAGAGATTAGTAGGGCCTGTTCATTCAACAAGGATTCCAGGTCACAAATTTGGTGCTTCTTAGTTGTGTAGTTTTCACCAAACTCATAGGCACAGAAAACCAGTGGTTTCTGTGAAGCATTTTAGTTCTTCAATGATTTTTCTTACATTAGGATAAGAAAATGCCAAATGATCCAAATCTCAGTCAGAGTCTACCATATATCCATTATTGGAAAGATGCTCATTCCACAGAAACAGAACTTTCTCATGCATTTCATGAATATATATCTGTTAATAATTTAAAGGCAGTAAAAGTGTATACTTTGCCCTGTACCCAAACATGTGTGGAAGCGACTCTCTGGCGCTCCCAATGTAACCACCCGCTGCCGGAAAGGTACCCTACCTGCCCAGCATGGTGTCTGAGTGGGCCACGAAGACCGCCGTGTCCACCACAAAACGGGTGTTGTCAACCACCAGCGTCACTCTCTCGGACGAGGCCTGGCCCGTGCCCGCTGCCTTGCCCGACTCGACGGTCATCTTTGAGCCACCCGGACCAGCAGAGTCTGCCAGGGAAGAAGAGGTGGCAGGTCACGGCAGTGCCTGCGAGGCTCTTACACCTTTGGCATCCATGACTGGACAATACAGGCCGGAAGAAGAAGAGTGACATTCAGAGAGTCCTCAATGCCACACTGGGGCTTGAAAATAGGGCTCAAAACACACTCCTCAAAGCACTTTTGCACATTTCTAAATTATTTTAGAAGAACAATTTGCGAAAGTGATATGGAGCACCCATAGTAGGATGGCCAGCTGCTGGACGTTTCAGTTGTTGGCTTGTGCGTGCAAATATGAAAATATGCAGATTAAGAAGCAATGGTTTTAACTCAGGCTGTCCGAGAAACATGTGGGTTTGATCTGTGAAAAAGAACGATTTACAAAGGGGAAAACTGAGACAAAGATAACGAATATTTCACATAAATACGGGCTTAGACTTTCCAGGTATATGGTGGTTCAGTGGATGGAATAAAACGGGGATAAGGGATGGAAAACACCTAGACTCACCTGAGCGATCCCTTTCTCTGATGCACTGCCCTCCACCCCGAGACAGCGCCACCTGGGGGTCAGTGCTGAGAATGCTTGGCTGGTATCTGCAGAAGAAGCGGGACAGGGGATAACGATATTGAGTCTGGCAATTAGCACTAGTGCTTTTGTGGCCATTTGCATTCGGCAAAGCAAAATTCAGACAGCGAAACAGACTACTTGACTGAATCAGGCCAGTAGGCCTGCACTAAAAATACTTTTATTACAATTCCTAATACTATAAATACATAAATGAGCAAACCACCGTACCTTGCAAAGACAGGCTTTTTTATCTCACAATTGCAACAGTATTTAACGGGAACTCTTGCTTTTAACAACTTGATAAATTAATCAAATAAATGTATGTAAGATACAACACAATTCTTTAAATTCCAGTACACTGACCTGGTTCTTACTTCATTTCTCAGAAGAGAGAGGGGTACACAACCACCCACACTACTGGGGCCTCTAGGAAGATGACAAAGATATCCAGGCTAATTAACAACAAAAATGTCCAAAACAACTAATGAATTGTATATAAAACGATCAGGATTCATCCTGATCTATCCATGAAGCAGGTAATCTATACTCCCAGCTAAGTGTAGAAAGGCAGGGCAGGGGTTTCTCAGTAAAAAACAAAAAACAGTATGGTCCTAATTTTCAGCTTCAGTGTAAGTATGCATGGAATGCAATCAGCATGTTGTGACAAAGCAAGGTCAGTTTTACCTGCTCCTTCGTATATTACAAACAACAGAAACCCCAAATACTGTCTCTCTATAGCCTGCTTACAAAATACTTTTGGTTTTTTTTCCATTTATTTAGCAGTGTGCGTGAACGCAGGTGTACATGTGAGAGTGTGTGTGTGTGTGTGGCAGTGGTGTTTGGGTCCCACTGAGCCCAGTAAATGCCCTGTTGCTGGCTCAGGCCCTGGGCAGCGTACCAGCCTCTCAGCCCCAGGCCCAGGCCTCTGTCTGGACCATTACAGATCCTTACTGTACTCTTGCGCTCTGGCGAAACCTGAAACTGACCTGCTTTTTCATTCCTCTTGCCTCCTTTCACCCTCTGACGCACCTCCCAGTGGAAAGTTTTAATAAGTGAAGTAGAAGCAGAGAGAGGTGAAAGACAAAGAGGACAGTCAGCTGCGAAACTATGCGGCAGCCCGCCCGTCCCCAAACAAGGCCCAGAAAAACAAAAATAGGAAAAGGTTTCATTTGTAAAAAAACCCTGCCCTCCTGCCTGGCCCCGTCACACAGCCTCATTAGTTATTAAATCTCGTTCTTTCCAAGACTTGTTTTATTTCCAGCCTTTTGACAGAGTATCCTTTTCATTTCATCTGTAAGCATCTCGGATTTCAGGGTGTAAGAACAATCTGAAACTTAAAAAAAACGAACAGAAATGGGTTTGCTTACAACCTGACTGGATATTTGAATCTGACGGCTAACCCTATACAGTAGCTTAGGTGACCAGGTAAGTAGGAGGAAAACTCTCAGGAATGAAAGACCTACTGTCATCCTCTGAGCTCCTGCACTATTTTCAACAGAAAAAAAGAAAAAATGTTTTGCAGTCAAGTAGTCCTATACCACAAGCTTTGCGGTTCCTTCAGGGTTACATGTGAGTTTTAAGAGATCTTCATAAGATATGAATCTCAAATAACAGACTGCTACTGTTGTTCCTGGCTTTGACAAGGAAACTTCCCGGGACACGCGTGCACAGGTGGCCAATTTAACTGAACCTTGTTGCCAGTTCTGACAATGAGGAAGCAGTATTGCATTTTCATTTAAAAAAAAAGGAATGGAAATGTGTGTGCTGGGGGAAGGCTGTCAACCGAAAAGTACAGAAAAGCTGACTTTTCTGCACAAGACAAGCGCAAGACAGGATGATCAATTTTTCCTTCAGAAGGCGCACACTGGATCCTAATTAGACGAGACTGCAGACGTAAGAAAAAGGGATCAGTGACAAACAGAGGAAAAGGGAGGGATGCCAGAGTAAGACAGCGTGAGGTTACAGCTGACGGGCACTGCAGGTGGAGGCCCTGATAAAACTGCCGACTGTTAGCAGCAGTGAATAAAATGAACACTGCAGCAAGATGCCTGATCACTTTAAAGTACCCAACCACTGGCGCACATGAGAGACCCATGACTCCTGCTCTGCTGGAAAAGCGACAGGACGTCAGGGGGACTAGAGAGCTGGTCAGTGCAGGGCTGGGATCCACTCGCTAGCCACTTCCAGTGCTACCTGACACTTAACCACCTGTCAGCCACTGCAGCCTTACAATATATTACCCTTATCTTAAAGAAACACACAAAGCTTACACTTTTAACCACTGTGGATTTTTCAGCAACTGACATTTTCTGAAGGGCTAAAGCCATGTCTGGCCGGCTGATGCTTTCATACTGTAGGGCTCTCGGGTTCACGTGGGTATGCGCCCTCGCGGCTGCCGCCTCAGGTCGGCCCCCCCACCACTGGGGACTCGAACCTGGGCCGCCGGCGTCACTCAACAGGGACCCAGCCAGTTGAGCTAAAGGGAAATCTCCCCTCAGCCCGGTGGCTGCGGTCCCTGCCATTCACAGGGAAGGGCGGGGACGTCACCGCGCTGGTAAGCCGGCTCGCACAATGGTGGCCGTATGAGTTACAATACCACGTCTTTAAGAAAAAGTGTCTGATATCAAAACATTGTATAGGCAATGCAGGCAAGCAATAAAAAAGGCAAACAAAATGTTAGGATACACTACATAGAAATTAACATTGAGGGATGCTTTGTTAAAGTTGTATGAAGCCTGGTAAGGCTCCGTTTAGACTACTGTGCACAGTGTTGGTACCTCATTATACAGAAGAGACTGCTGCTCTGCAATCAGTCCAGAGACATTCCAGGGCTCAAGGGAACATCTTATACTAAGAGGCTGAAGGAACTAAACCTGATACAAGTGGACACTGAGACCCTGTGCTGTACCAGCAGCGGTCAGAATCCTCAGAGGCAACCCAGCGGGCTTTTTCTGAATAACAGGGGAAACTCAAACCAGAGGATGGAGGGGGAATCTACATGGAAGTGAAATAAGAACAAATATAACCCACTACTGGGGTTCGAGTTGAATAGTGTTCTGTGCATATACGAACCAATCTAAGATTCATCCACTGCTGCTAGGGGTAGTCATAAAAGTTTGTCATAAAAGAGAAAAAACACACAAAGGTTACAAATAAAGGAAGGTCATTCACCCCACTTAGCTTCATCGGTTGCTCATAATTACTTTGTTCCAGGATCTAATCCACTTGTTTTGTTCTGGTGGACCAGTAAGTGGTGCTCTTCCGTTTGTGACAGACATTTCAAACCTATATCTAGTAGTCTGTGCACTGGGACAATACCAGGATCATCCATCCACCCTCTAACGGCTTCAGCCAGTTATGGGCCACAGGCAAGCCAGAGCCCATCCCAGCAAGTAACGGGCACAAGGCAGGATACACAGATGCGAATCATCTCTTAGATAACGCCTGACTTGTACTGAGAACCTGAGAACATCGGTTCAGACAAATAGGCCATGGCAAGGTTTGAAGGAGGGAGAGCTGCTGATCCCAGGGTCCTGGCTACATTCCACTTCCAAATCAAAGTAGCCTCATAATTCCACCAGGATCCTATTTTCCCCAATCTGGCCCAGTTTTCTTTCCCTAGTGAGGAATTGTTTGCAATATTTGCAAAGTCTACAGACTCCCACCGTTATTCTTTTAAACACAGCGTCTGATAACCGCGCAAGTTCAATCCTGAGGGATGCTCCCCCATCCCAAATAAAAACTTACTGTACAGTATATTAGAACTCCGTGGGTGTCGCACTCTCGTTGTTACTGAATTTTAACTCCTTTAACTCCTGCAGCAATGACTATAACACTCGGACCCGTTCTGGCTCTCTAGACAGTACATAAAATCAGGTGGAGAAGCAAAATGTAGGAAAGCCAAAAAGTCGTTTCAAAAGTGGGAAAAGTGTTGAAATTCTAACCTACAGTAGGTCGCAGATGGTTTGAAGATACATCCCACTGAGCTACCTTCCAGTACTACCAGAAAGTCTACATTTCTTTGTTCTAAGTCATGTAGGTAAACCATTTTTTCTTTACCTCGTCGTCCTAAATTTCGTGGGGCGAGTCCTACACACACAACGAGCTTAAAAACGGACTGACATCGCTTAAATAAATGAAACTCATAACATAAAGCGCTTGAAGTTTGCCGTCTTTCCCCCCTGTAACTGCACCGGCGACCTGTAAGTCTCCGATTCTGCGTACACCTGATCCCGTTTACGTTACAAGGCTTAGCTTTCCCAAAGACTGGCGCTTCACGTTTCCTGAAACAGGGCTTTGACATCGCTAACAAACCGCGTTTTATTAACCAGGTATTAAATACTAAGAAGCCCCCACCCACCCACACACAGACTCAAGCTCTGAAATCGTGTGTTTTCTACATGTTGAATGCTGTCTAGCTAAGTGCCAGGAGAGAGCGAGATGGAAAATGAATGCTGCTGGTACTTACGATCGCCTCATGTCTTCGCCGCTGAACGCATGATTAACAAAGGTACTTCCTCGTCCAGGCAGTTTCTCAATGTAAGAACGGCCAGCTCATTGAATAAGAAGGAAAAAAACAGCCTAGGGAATTTGAATTGTTGCCGTCGGTGGCTTCTGTGCTCGTAGTCTGATCTCTCCTCCCCTACCCCCGAGCATAGACCTCGTCGACGCCTGCCAAAATAAGAGCTTTCCTAGGAGGCTCTCCCTACCGCAGTCTCGCTCGCTGTTGCAGTGACCCTGCTGCATTGTGAGCAGTTAACGCTTGTTACGCTGCAGGAATGAAACTAAGTCTTCGCTTTTTTGTTGGTTATTTATGTGTGTGTGTTGGGGGGTGGAGAGGGAGTTGGACACTTCTCTTAAAAAGCGACGCTACGTTTGATGCGCGTGGGTAGTATGCAATCTTAAAAGGATTCGTTTATCCAATTATTAAAATAAGAATGTTACATTTTCTGTTATTAAATACAAGCGTTATCTATGATCAACAAATTCGTTTAGCTGCAATTGAACCGTAGTTATAACTTACTCCTTTACCCCCGTGTACTCGTTAAATCTTAAAAGCAGTAATAAGGTGATCAGAATTTGGGTACCCTGTTGCACACATCGTCTGTACAGTATACCACCGGAGCTAATCATAAAGTATTTTAAATTAAATAACGCATGGTAAGCTAGATGAAAGAATCTCCACATTTAATGGTGGTGTTAGATGCCTTACCGCCTTAAATTACACTTGTACCCAATATACTGACGTGGCTTAACTACACTGTCTAGGTGATTTATCTTGAATAATTTAAGAATCCCCAGTTTGGGACCGCTTGTGTTAAAGTCTAACCCACCCACCTATGTGGGGAGAATCAGGAAGTACACACAGGAGATTCAGCGCTGATTGGAGGAGAGGTATGTTCCGTCCTTATGATGTCACCAGAAGGCTGCAGGAGCCCTGGCCGCCGCAGAGGTCGCTGTTGCACCGGGAGTGATACCTACTTTAACTGTTCCCACGGACCCTCAGTATTGGGACTGCTGTTACAAAGTTTTTAATGTTTTAGTCACACCTTTAATAGTATTGTGATAGCTGTATTTTAAAACATAAAATGTCTTCCAATAGTTGTCTTTTTAAAATCTAGTTGTGTTTTTAAAATCTAATATATATATATATTAATTCTCTAGTATATACAGAAATCAAGGTAAAAAGGACAGGTGAGGTTAGATATTATAAAAATTGAAGGAAATCATGGGCAAGCTAAGCGTATTTGTTAAATAAACATGATAACACTGTAAAACAAGCTAAATGCCAGCAGCCATATCACCCTGCAACTCACAACTGGCAGCCTACTGAAGCTAAGCAGGTGTGAGCCTGGTATGTACAGTATGTGGATGGGAGACTTCCTAGGAAAAACTAAGGTTGCTGCTGGAAGAAGTGTTAGTGGGGCCAGCAGGGGGCGCTCACCCTGTGGTCCATGTGGGTCCTAATCCCCCAGTATAGTGACAGGGACACTATACTGTAAACAGGCACCGTCCTTTGGATGAGATGTAAAACTGAGGTCCTGACTCTCTCTGGTCATTAAAAATCCCAGAACGTTTCTCGAAAAGAGTAGGGGTGTAACCTGGGGTGTCCTGGCTAAATTTCCCATTGGCCCTTTCCAATCATGGCCTCCTAATAATCCCCATCTACGAACTGGCTTCATTTCTTTGTTCCCCTCCCCACTGATGGCTGATGTGTGGTGAGCGTTCTGGCTCACTATGGCTGCCGTTGCATCATCAGGGTGGATGCTGGGTGGGGGTGGAGGGGATCCCCATTACCTGTAAAGCGCTTTGAGTGGAGTGTCCAGAAAAGCGCTATATAAGTGTAAGCGATTATTATTATTATAAAAGGACAGCAGAAGTTAAGAGATTTCAAAAACAAGAAAACATATGTTCAGCTCTGCTCATTAACATCTGTGTCCAATCGTCAGTGTATCCACTTCCAGAAAATAGCTCGATTTTTCTCAACACGTGGGCGACGCTGATCAAAGAACCAACACAGGACTGGTTCTGCAAAAAATCAAAACGAAAAGAGGGGAGAAAAAAGGCAAATGACACACGGGCCAGTGGGAGGGGTGTGGCCGAGTTGCCACACAAGAAATATTTCCTGAATCCGAGCCGTGACTCATTTGTGCTCTGCTGGGAAGAGAGCTCGAATTAAATATCAACGCAGATAAGGGGAAAAGAAGAGATACTAACCGGCCAGGGGCTGTCAGCGTGCTGGCCAATTTGAGTGAAAGACACGCCGTGTCCATTTTCATACAGCAAGGGGAAATAAGCAAAGCCAGAGGAAACACGAGCCCCAAAAACAGTTCAAATGGTTTGCAAAAAAAAAGTTTTATTCACAATTCAGATTATTTCCCCCCATTTCACACACAGTCAACTAATGCAAACAATACAAGCCAGTTTTGTCTTACTACGGGGTCTCTGCGTGGCTCCGGGTTTCCGGGCTCGGTCGCAGGGCGGGCGGATCCCACACCAGCGACGGGCTGACCCGATAGAAACACCCTGTCTGATCCAGGCTCCGAGGTGGAACAACTAAGCTACTCACGACAAAATAAAGAGAAACCCAGAGATGTAAACAACAACTGTAAAATACTAGGATAAAGGAAAAAAATTGAAAACCTGTAACAAGCATTCCAAAAAATGCAGATGGATTTCATTCCGGCAAAAAGCATAAATTCAGTTTCAAACCCTCTTAAAACTTCAAGACTACTCGACTCAACATTTAAAAGCCGATGACAAAGGTTACAGCGCAGCGTATTAGTGCTCACAGCGTGTTTTCAGACTGAGCTCACGGTAACGAACCCACAGAGCAGTCCGACACCAGCACGCAGGTCTGGGCTTGTCGCTTGATGACATTATTTTGATATTACTGGAGGAAAAAAGAAACATTTTGCCCATGGAGGGGATTTGAGTGCTTTTTCAAAGGTCATATATTAGCGATCCTTCACAGGATCACAAAGGAGACTTGAGCTGTTCCAGTTCAACAACTAGAACAAAAGAAGCAAAATCCAAACAGAGCAGAAAAGCTCAGACTTCAGGGAAATCTGACGAAACTGCATCCATCAACACCTTCTCAAGGCAGGAAATGCCACAATATTTTTTTAAAACAGGCAATCCCCAAAAAACACACGTCACACTGTTCCCTAATATTTCAACCTGTGAAACAGCATAAAACAAAGCTATTAAGTTTCTTTAATTGTCATATTACTATTTATAATACATGCTTTTTGTATCTTTTCTTGATCACTTTTAGCTTCTTTGAATACAGCCCAAATAAAAATACCCTACTTCCCCACCCCAAACTGTAATTCATTAAGGAATACAAAACGTAATTAAAATGATTCGGAAGTTCTAGTTCTACATGTGCAATACACTGTAATTGTTCATTAGGGTGTTTAATTGGCATAAAATGTATGAGCTTGGAGTGTTCAGAACAGGAGTCACCAACCCTGCCCTGGGGAAGTCCTGTCCAGCAGGTTTTCAGAACCATTTCTAAAGATCTGGAATAATTTAAGTGTGATCTGTGAGTTTTTCAATTAAGAAGAGATAATCTGGGACAATAATCTATAGGCTCTTCCACCCTCAGGGAGCTCGGTTCCTTTAATTGCACAAATTACCTGCTTCATCAATAAATTACTTACAAGCGATCCTAATGTTTTTTAGCAAAGAGGTAATTTAAGGTATCCTTCAAGACTAACTGGACTGGGACTCTCCAGGTCCAGGGCTAGAGACCCCTGTTTTAAAAGCTGGGTTAACAGACCCAGCTTTGCAAATAACTGTATTGGTTGTTGCATAAAAAATGTTGAGAGCATAGAGTCACTAAGAAAATCGTCTTCTACAGGAAGAAGGGGTACACCCCTCCTCCCAGTGTTGGGGAACGTAACTTTTAAAAGGTAATGCATTACTGGCACAACTTACTTGTCTACTTGTCTTTACTGTTTAAAATTAACAGCATGTTGGGGGAAAAATAATTTGGAAACACAGAAATTGGTAAATAATCCATTACCTCAAAATCATTCCCCCTGCCCCAAATCTTATTTACGCATGTACTGTAATTCCCCCTTACATAACTATTTGTTTTCTGTATATCACTGTATTGCATTACTTTTTAATAGTAACTGTACCCCACTCAGGCTATTTGAACAATGACTTCTCAGTCCTGTAGTCATACAAAAAAAGCTCTTATTTCCAAAACGGCAGTAAAAATCCTATATTACACACGGTTACTACAGTACAGAGTAGGATAGGTCTGATGGAATGGTGCTGAATGATGGCTTATCCTGTACTGTATCTGGCAGACAAGAGTGCACTTGTGTACTTTGGCCGTAGAGTAGTTATGTGAATAAACGGCCTTTCCTTGCTGACCCATAAAATAGCTGTCATGTCTCATCGAAGAGAACTGATGACCTAATTAGAATAGCTGACCTGCCAGCAATCGATGAGGGACAAGGATAGGGAGAGGATATTAAAGAGATACTGTTCACTGCACCAGAAAACCTGAAATAGCAATACTGACAGACCCATTTTCTTATTAGTGTTCCACACCCAAGCTGTTTGCTTTGTTGAGCTCATTAGTTAATACCTTAATTTAAAATGTGTCAGAAGTCTAGAAAGGGTAGCTTCAGAAAGCCCATGGTCCAGGAGTGCTGATGCTCCCAAGCAAATTCCCTCTCCGGACACAGCCCTTCTATCCTGGAATACCCCTCTCTCTCAACACACAGGAGATTCATGATACAGAGGACACAAGTTCAAAACTTCATAGACATGTAGTTAAGACCAAGGAAAGGGGGCACTTCTTTACCCTAAGGGTAGTGGGAGTATGGAACAGCCAACCCAGCCATGTTGTTAAAGCCCATACCCTGGAATCTTTCAGGAAATGGCTGGATTAGATTTTTGGATCAATATTTGCAAACTACCAAACAGGCTGGATAGGTCAAAGGGCCTTCTCTTTTCTATCATTTATTATGCCCTTATGAGAAAGGCTTGATTCTTGAGTGTAGGTCTAGGGCTTTGAAATTCTGTGACAGTGCCCATGAAGAAACTTCTCTCAGAAACACCAGAACTCCTTCACATGTATAATCTCAATCTGGCTTCAACCATTCTTGACTTCCTGAATTAGTAAAAACTACACTCCACACACAACAGCAAGCAAGTGGGACAGGCTATAATGGTGAAAAGTGAAACAGAGAGCTCAGCACTAACATTCAGTGTTTTACTATGTAGTTCTCAAAATGGAGGCAGAACAGAATGTATGAAAAAAAACAAAGCCCAAACCAGGCATTCCTGGCTTTTACGCCTAAGTCAGGGAGTTCACAAGCCAGGATAACATTGTCCAGCTCCTGCAGCAAGAAAAATTAAAAATTATAAAAATAAAAGAATAAAACTGGAATGAAAGGGCTATTTGGTCAATTGTAGGCCTGCAGAGCACAAGGTATTTAAATTGTGGTGTTACGATTTTAAGAAGACCTTTTCTGTTTCTATACTGTTATGTTACAGGAAGACATGCTCTGTGGAGTTTTACACCTGCCCCTCACACACACACAGAACCCGCAAACTGTTGCGCAGTTTGGCCTGACGTCTTTAGTGCTGCGTGAACGCGGTGGAATTTGTTACCGCAAAATACAAAAGCAATCGCAGGTGCTTTAAAAAAGGTAAGAATGTTAAAAAGAAAATGTTAAAAGGACACAAAGGAAATAGAATCTACCCAATTTATATTCCTCAAGTAAAGAAAACTCCCCGAGAGCACTGATGGTTCTCGCCCTGAGTCACAGTCGGTGCTCCAGCTCCCTTTAAAAGCTCCAGTGATGTTACCTCAGCATGTGGTCAATCAAGGTGAGCTCACAGCCCTCAAACACAAACGACGCACTGCCCATCAAGATACCAATAACAACGCTCGCTCCCAGCCGCTTTCTCAAGATCAGCACCTTAACAACACTCCAGGAGGAGAATCAGGGCTGCTCTCTAGAACGGCCAGCACGTTTTCTTTGCACAGAGAGCAGGTTGAGCCCTGCAGCCCAGAGGGAGCTCGCTCAAACCCAGGCTATTTCATGAGCACTCATCTGACTGGGATGGCTCGGGGGGGGGGGGGCTGGCGATGTGGCTGGGCGTGTTCGAGCAGGGAAGCACTGTTCCCTCAAAGGCAACAGGCAGCATCAAGCCTTGAAGGGGTGTTAGTTTAAGACACACGGCTCCTCCGGCAGGCAGAATCTCTCCTGTAAGGCACCGAGGAGACTGCAGCGCATCCAGAACACAGATTACAGACAATCCGGGAGTCTTTCAAAGGGAAGCACTGTCATTCCTGAATCTCTGGCACATCCCAAATAATAGTTAGAACAACATCAACACTGGCAACACTAATAGGGTTAGAGATAAGAACAATAATTCTTATTGTTAATGATCATTCCTTGCGTGTGTTTCACGTTTTTTGTTTCAGGAATCTCAAAGTGCTTTACATAGAGGAAGGGACCCATGATTGCGCGTGGGCTGGCTGCTGTCCTCCGGCCACAGATTGAGGTACCGGGTTCGGGGATGAACTCTGCCGGGTTCACTCTACAGACAGGACCGCCATCTCCAGAGGCACTCTGCGGAAAAAGAAGCTGGAACCTCGGAACAGCTGGCCCTGCAGAAGGGGGAACACAATGTTTGGGAAGGTCTGGGAATATTATACATCAACTGCAGCTTTGTTTACAGGGAATAAGGTTTGTATTAGGGGGTGGCACAGTGGCGCAGTGGTTAGTATTGCTCACTCTGCATTGGGGTCCTGGGTTCAGTTCCTGGGGTGCTATCTGTGTGGAGTTTGTATGTTCTCCCCAAGCTTGTGTGGGTTTCCTTCAGGTGCTCTGGTTTCCTCACTCAGTCCAAAGACATTCTGGTAGGTTAATTAGCTTCAGGGAAAATTGGTCCTGGTGTGAGTGTGTTTGCACTGTGATGAACAGGCGTGTCATTCAGGATGTATCCTGCCTTGAGCCTATGAACTGGATGAAGCAGTTAGAAAATGGATAGGTGAATGGAAGGTGTGCATTACTTGCATTGCCACAATCTAAACCGCAGATGTTCACTCCTGGTCCTGGAGGGTGGTGGTATCACTTAATTGATCTGCATTTTCAGTGGTTACAGGTTTTTACTCATTGCTTATTATCACAATACTACAAATCCTGATGGACTATGGCGCTCCAGGAGTGACCATCACCAATCTAACCTCTTACAAGTTGCATTTCTAAACGTTTTAACATTCTTTTGTTTTTAACATTCAATTCATTTTTTTCTCTTTTTTCTTTTGGCTAATTTTCTAATTACCTTTCTCCATTTGTTTAGCCTGGTAGAAACAGGTTATTAGTTTTGCTTATTTGGCATTTTAAGGAAAGAAACAAATATAATAACACTAACAATGATAAGCTTCTGAATAGAATTTTGAAAGTGGAACTCAAGGAGGATATAGGGTGGATGGTGGGGGAAGACAATTAGTGTGACACACTGGTCAGAAGCCCCACTGGCAGAGCACTGCACACAGAAGCCCGTGTTATTCATTTTCTTTCTTCTTATTATTGAAACAGAAGCCACAGCTTAGGTTTATGTGTTTATGTGACCTGGATATTTATCAAGGATGCAAAGACTCAGTGGGATTCCAGCACTGCAAGGAAGCCAGCTCCTTCTTCACAGATGAGCCACGGCTAGCTCTTTGTGCATTTTAAGTGCTGTCAGACCACAGTATGTCTTTACCGGCCGCTAACATGACTCCATGAAATTCTTTTTCATTAAGCCCTACCTCAGGTTAAACTTTGTATTAACTCAATCAATAAATGCAACAGTGAGACACGTAAAATAACAACATTCTAATCTTTTCAGAAAGTTGTCTACTATACATTTCTACATTTCCTAAGACAACATATACAACGGCTTTTATCTGTCAGATTTAAAGCATGGGGAGTGAGACAGAGAGAAAAGGCTTCTATACTGGTTTAAAATCTTGAGATTTTCCACAGAAGCTGCCCCAGCCTGCCCCTCACCTGCACACTCAGATGTCTCCAGCAGTGGGCCCAGGATTTGAAGATGGGGGAGTTGGGGGGGAGTCCAGTGGCCAGCCTGCAGGAGACACAGATGTACAACTGCAGTCCCGGAAACACATTCATACACAGCTGCTAAAAACTGATTTTAAAACATCTCTGAAACCATTAAGGGACCAAAAACAAACTTTGCAAATTTGGTTGAAAACAAGAAAGGTTTATTTTGGGACTCTGGTGTTTGATCAAGATTTTTTTTTTGCTTCCTTACAATAATATAAAAAAAACGAAACCCACAGAGGTTAGGCGAGGAATGAAGGAGGCAATAACCAGCCGGGGTCGGTTTGCGATGGCGACAGCTCATGACAAGGCCGACACACAGGGACAGGAAGCGTGCTGCAATTGTACCTGTGGGAGGTGACTGACTACAGACTGTAGCTTCTGCCTCACTTCAGGACAAGGATCAATTACAGTAATAGAGCCCTCGAGCCTGTCTGGTATTTACAGGTAAGCAAGACAGTGACGTAAACTTTAGTTCCACTGGGATTCCTGGAAAGGAAATTTCCACTGGCTCTACTAGGGCTCCTGGTGAAAGTGGGACTGGATCTTCCATTCCCTCTCGATTCCTCTTTCACAGTGGCCTGCTCTGCGCACAGAGATGAGCGATGAGTGCTGAACGAGAGAGGGGGCTCACTCACCCGCAGTTATTGACCGCCATCAGGTCCGCCACCAGCAGGAAGGGGTATGTGAGTACACTGACGGCAATCTGGGAGGGAAGAGGAATGCAGGCTCAATTACTCTTCTTAGTGCACTTCTCACTGTACTGTTTGTATTGTACGTATTGTATTATTATTGTATCATTCGTTACACTGTTGCTGTGTTGTCTGTGTTAAGCTGCTGTTGCACTGCAATTTCCCTCATGGGATCAATAAAGTATCTATCTAAACTGATCCAAAGGAAGGGGAAGGCAGGGGTGCCGGAGCTGAGCAGCTGAATGAATCCACCTTTGCCGGCCATTTCTTCAGGCGTCACAAGCCGAGAAACACAGCGGCTTGCTTTTCTCTTTTAAAATCAATACATTCAATTACTGTAGAAAGTCAATTACTTTTCACACTATAGGATCGCACTGGGGATGTCTGTAAGCACGTTCAAAGGCTGTTCCGCTGGTTCACACTGAGGTGGACTGGAGAGTGTTGGTCTGGACCAGCAGGCAGCTCACACACTGCAATGCAGCCCCACTGAAGAAACGCAGATCTGTGCAAACCACACAGGAAACCAGGTCATTCTCTCTGTTCTGAAAACTTCCCAACTAAGCCAAGCACTCTTTTTTTACTTGATGGGAAGTATTAAGAATGGATCCTACGTAACATAATGCAAAGCGAGAAGTTTGCAAGAGAAAACACTGAATTCAGTTGCAGCAGCGTCTGTACAGGACTCGACGGGCGGAATCCAGCTGCCTCCTGGATTCAGGGCGGTCTGCAGACAGGGCAGAGAGGGCTTTCACGTCTCTCCTTTGCCACTTCATCTGATCCAACACCGCAGTCCGGGACCATTGTGTGCCAGCAGGCTCCAGAAAGGGCAGGGTGCGGTTTTTCATTCGTCTGGGCAGCGATCCCTGGGAGGCCAGCATTGCTCACATTCCACCTTCCGCTGCCTCTCGCAGCGAGGCCTGCATTCCACACAGGGAAAGCGGGAGGACGCTGAGCGGATTAATTCCGCCGGATTGGCGCAGACCCTCTTAATCAAATTAAAAGGGCATTAGACCCGCGAGGAAATGCTGCCTCCCGAGTCAACAGAAGGCGGCCGGAGACACGGCCACGAGACTCTCGGCAGGGGCTTCCTTGCGAGATTTTCCTGGCAGAGGGCTCAGAGGGCTCACATCAGCACCCATCCATTCCCACTTATCTGCCGTCGCTTTAAGAAAGTGCACACGTCGCAGATGAGAGGCCATTTAACCCGATGTGCTCGTCTGGTTGTGAAGTTACTGACCAGGGGATAAAATCCAGCCATTTCTCAAACTGTCCCAGGGAACTGGCTTCAAAAACGTGGCTGGGCAATTTGTTCCAGGCACCCACCACCATTTGAGTAAAGACACCCTCACACCTGAAGAAGGCTCCACGGCCGAAACGTTGCTTTTTCAGCATGGAATAAACCTATTACTTGTTCCTTTGCAGCCTATGGATGCTGACACAGCTACCCACCTGAACTAAGACAAATTTCCTGCTCTTAGTGCATATAACCGCACATGTCCAACCATACTGACCTTTCACTGGATTGACCTTTCAGGACATTGAGTACTTGTAGAAATTATTTTCGATATCTCAGTCAAGGCCTTTCACTTATATGTGTTAGCATTTGATGTCTTTAATACATATCATCACAATTAAAGTTATAGTTAAAGAAGAGTAAGGAAAATAAATCAATTCTGTTACATAGGGTATCTGGTGCAGCGGTGAACATCCTTTTTAGATTTTTCCACCAACATCTGGCAACTGCACAGAAAAATGAATTTTGCTTGGTAGTGTGTATCCTTTTCCACAGAAACCCCTGCTTGATATACGATGCAGTAATTCAACTGAAATCCCTACAGGGAAAGGATGCCTGTGACACTGCACTTACCCCCATCACAAACTTGGTGTAGCTCCTGACTGCTGGGGCCTGGCTGAACTGAAATAAGGGAAAGAAAAACACTGCATGAGAGAAAAGGAATTACAGTAGTCTGCACACACAGTACCTTCGAGTCAACGCCTTGCTTTTACCAAGTCCAACAAAAACGATCTAAAAGGAATCTGCAGTATGAAAACTGGTGTGAAAATCTGTTTTTGTGACGTAAAAACATTACAAACCGCAACGCTAAGTACAGATTAATTTTGGATTCCACACATTATGGGAAATGAGAACACAATGCCACCGAGTGTCTGAGAACCGAAGTAGCAAGTCCCTCCTCTCTTACACAGCAGAGCTGAAATAGGGCATCTGGCGACCCCTAGTGGACAAAGGCGCAAACTTACATTGTCATCCACAGCGTAAGTGTTGATGAAGTGAGCCAGCAGGTTACAGCACCACAAGAAAATGACCTCCCCAAGAACATGGGGGACCAGCCCGCTGCAAACACAAAGACGAAAGACACGTACATCATACACTGATTCACACAGACTTTAAGAACACATCTTTACTCCATAAAACATGGCAATGAGATATGCAGCTCCAGAGCACAAAGGCTCCAAGCGAGCAGGCACACTTTCTGCTATTGATATTAATTACAACAATTGCTTTTCACTAATCAAAATAAGTTAAAAAAATACCATAAAATATTAAAGATAACTGCTGCAATGTGCAACTGTGCTGAATACGTATGAAAAATCAATGAAGTTTTGAGCACAGAATAATTGTTGTTTCTTTGAAGGTAAGAAGGCCCCGGGATGATTTATCACAGCTAATAGATTGATCGCCTATCGGATGAAACTGGACTTACACAAAGAATCCCGACACGCCCTCCTCTTGAAAGATCTTCATAATGGAGCTGAACAGACCGCTGAGAGCAAGGAAGCCAGGCACAAAAGAGCGAAAAGCATTCATTTAAAAAACCTCCTTCAGAGAAAAATCAAATATCTTTTAAAACAGAGTGATCTGTGGGACTCACCTGTACTTTACCTCTCTTCCCACAAACTGAGCCATGCACCGCACTGAAATGACTGACAAAGCAAAGCCTTCATTAAAACCCAGGACAGCAATGTGGTGGTGATGACTAATGTCTCTTACTGCACACCCTGCGCTTAACTGAGAAATACCACAAGTCTCGTGGATTTAAAGGCTGTTACCTGTGCCATACCTGATTCTTCAGCCAGGTTTGCCACAGGAGCAGCTTGTGAGGACAGACTAATCCAATTTTAAATGGATGTCCTATACTTTCTCACATTAAAAGTGTTTAAAGTCACGTGAAACAGTGCAACGCAGGAGAAACCTACAGTACAAACAAGATTCCAATTGCAAGAAGAGAAGATTGGCAGTTTATTCCTTCACTGCTCCCCCTCCAAGTTCTGTGCATTCGAGTGGCCTATTTGCTGATCAGGGCTGCTTTTAGCAGGGCTGTTAAAAAGTACCATGCCTCTAGCAAAAGTGATATGAAGATTTAAACAGTAATTTATGGGCACCTAAACAAGTCACTTTGACTTGGAACACATTTTATTTGTAATTGCATGCATTACAGGACAGCTTTGTATGTATTTTATTGCTTGAACAATACAAATGAAAGAGTCAATCCACTCGATAATGGCATAAGGTGATTTGATAAACTGATCATTATCAGATCATATTGTATACTTTAAAAATGTTTTCCCTCCTGTTAGGAGATGTGACCTCCTGTAAGGTGTTTAAAGACAGGAATATTTGGAAACCTGAATTAATGAGTATTAACCTTCTCTCAAGAGCCTCCACTGGCACACAAGGGCTGGATTACTCATACAGTTAGTAGAGAAAAAGAGACCAAAACAAGACCACAAAATCCTTCTTACCGTGGAATGGATGGGTAGCAATCCGCGACAGACACTGGACCACCATCTCGTGTGAGGTCTGGAAGCACAAGAGAAAAAGACTTGAAACACAGTCTTGTGCTCAAGCCCACTTTATCTTGCACAACATCGCCCTACGCTGGCAAGCAAGGAAACTGCTTCCTTTAAGCACCAAGCACTGAACCAAGGCAACCTGCTCACAACTCAGCACAGCAAACCTAGTCTGCTCACTTACGTACAAGAGTGAAGTGACAAACTGCCAGAATTTCAGAGAGAGCAATCTTAGAGGCGTTAATTCTTAGGTCTGTGCTAGGAAAAAGAATCAAAGATGTCGCCATAAATGATAGATAAAAAGGCATTTTACAGATAGGTCACTAGCGTATTGCTGCACACTAAAATGCATTACTGTACTATAAAAATTTAGAACAGGGGTGTAGCTGAGGTTTTCTTCAAGGGTTTAAAAATAGTGCATAGTTTAACAAGGCCTGATTACTGATTTGCCTGATAGGGGTATCTGGGGCACTGCAGGATGTCACAACACCCCCATTGCTGAAGACTGGCATTAGTTTTGGATGGGATATTCTCTTTAAAGAAATTTGCACATGGCAGGTTAGTCCTGGCAGAACAATTTTGAGAAGATGAAAACTGGAAACTCCCCCCACCCCAGCAAGATTCTCCTCATTTTTTATGTAAGCACAGGAAGCAACATTTACAGAGACGATCGCCCATTGCAACTCGGATTACTGATTCGCCCTTCTGAGGTATCTGGAGCGCCTCAGGCTGTCACGTGACCCCCATTGCTGGAGACTGCTCACCTTTTTGACCACTTTCCTGAGGGACGTCTTGATGTCGTCTTTGTTGGACACATGTTCCATGTCTTCTATGGGGATCACCTGCACCGGAGAAGGAAATAAAATGAAACAAAACACCGATAGCTGTCATCAGAACTTTTCTTACTTTTCTCCCGGGCATGGCAGCTCTTTAGGAACTTGTTTGGATAAAAGAGTAATTGGTTTTCCACAACAACGCTGTAGTGCACCTGTAGGTCACCTCAACACAGCAACAATCGGCTCTGTCACAAAAGGTTCAATTAAACAATTAAGGATTAATTCAGTAATTAATGTATTGAGAGGACCAAAGTCTTGTATTGACATGGACAGGATGAACCTGGGTTATCAGGTTACTTATCCATGCTGTAACTACTGTATCGTTTTATAAATGTATATTGCTACCCCCTGCCGCCATCCCAAGAACAAACAGCAAAGCAAACCTCCTGGCTCACCTGTTTGACTTTACTGCGGACCACGGTGGATATAGCGCTGGACACAATTCTGGGACACAGGCCACGGAAAAGCCCCCTCTTTCCATCCACCTGGACAATGTGCCTGGCTATGACATTAACACAGAAACTTAAAATACATGCTAGATCACTGCAAAGTGACATCTTGCATTCAGTTGCTTGTCATTCTCAAATCATGGTACATATGTGAGTGCAGCTTGGAAGGACACGTGGCTGTCAGATGTATCAGGCTGCCTGCTGACAGGCCTGACAACAGAGGTTCTCCTCCAGTGTGTGTAGTCCACAAGAGCCTACTCTACAGCACATCAACACACAGACGCCCGCTTCTCCTCTCTGAACTCCTGCAATGATTCCCCCCTCTCCATGCCCTTTTCACTCTGGTTGTGCAAGCATACAGGAAACCTGTCGCACCTGTGGGATCAGATTCCCATCTCTCAGGAAAGAAATGGGGAAGGCAGACCTACCGTAAGAGAAGAATCCTGGAAGATACAGGACTTTCCTCCCAAACAGGTTGGTTCCTAGTTTGGGAGGCTGGGGCTCATGCCCAACCTGAAGAGGAGGCAATGAGAAAGATCGCAATTAAGATGAAGTGCATGACTTCATATCACCATAAGATTTTCTCTTTTTTGTTTTCTTTTTATTTTTTAAACACTTAGGTCAGGGCAGTGTGCTCTGGATTGCTGTGCATTATTTTCCCTGCTAACTCGCCAGTTCATGAAAAGATGCCTGGGGAACAGCAACATTTTAATTATGTTTTAAAACACAAAATCGAAATAAAACAACAAAATCAACAAAGAAAAAATCATACACACTGTCATCGGTTCTAAGATAAGAAAAGGTATCTTACCACATTTCTGCACTGCTAAAACCACAATCTAGCCACATTTCTTTTCAGAAGAAATATAACTACGAAAATAACACAGGATCATAACACACAAAAATTATGAATTAGAAAAAAAACAACAAATTGCAGATAGTGCAGACTATTACTTTCAATGGCAAAAATAAAGAACACACCAGTACTGTAATCACACAATAACCAATCTTAGTATCTTTAAATTACAGTTTACGTTACCTGTGATAATGGTATCATTGCATGCACATAACACCTGGCTATGTATTTAGAGGCTTATAAAAAAGGTTCCAGATGGTATATGTCAACTACAGTACACTGAGGTTAATAAAATAGCCCGTCATAACAACTTGTCTAATCAAAGAGCCATTGTTTTAATTATTATTAGAAGTTACTGGGACAGTTGTACTTTGAAGAAGACACACTGCAGTTCTTCACAGGCTTAAAACTAACCATTACCATCTGTTGTTTAGTACAGGATTAACCAACCTGGATTTTACAGACAGGCAGCCTTAAATAACTGAAGGACAGAGAAAACCGGTTACACCTCCTTATTAGCAAAATAATTAATCCAACTGAACTATTCAATCTATCTGGAAAAGAAACAACCATATAATTTGGCTCTCCAGGACCGAGGTAAATCTCCCAGATTATACTGTAGAGCAGGACTGTCCTAACTTGCTCTTGAGAAGCTGCAGTCAGAAAGGATTTATAGGGTCACTGTAACTTCACTGATTTCTAAACACTTAGAAAATGCAGGGGATTTGATGAATTAAGCCATTTACAGGTTATGTGAAATGAAAACACCAACGCCCTGTAGCTCTCAAGGACTACAGCTGGTCATTCTGGACTGCGGAAACTGCAAACTCACATGTTCCAGGTCTTTACTGTTTGATGGCTTCAGGGTGATCTGTAAATCATGCTGGACTGTTGCTCTCCAGGACCAAGGTTGGCAGCCCCTGCTATAATCTTAATGATGAGTCTTAATTCAGCTTCATACTGCCAGGGTGGGGGGGGTTTGCTGTTGCCCAGATATTTTGTGGATTGAAAAGTGACCCTTACATTTAGCTTTTATGAACATTTCTACCAGCTATGGACCTCAGGCCCCATTAAATCACTAGAGCCTGCATGACTGTCATATAGGAACTGAGAGCATGACACAGAGGTGAACAAATCCACCTCATTTTGTTCTTCCACCTCTGCTCTTGTTGACTTTTGGCTAATCATCATTCATTCATTCATTAGACCATCATATCATATATCATAATCATGTATTAATTGCTTTCTAAAGTTCGTCAGCCTTTTGTTGATTTACAGACCCAGAACACTTGCTGGATTGTGGAGCTCCATGAAGATCAGGGAAACTGAAAGGAAATCTCTTCTCTTTATCGCCCGTTCAATTTATGACCGAGAACGCTGACAGCATCTGTATGTAATCTCCGCAAGAAGACGAGAAACAGCAACTAGCGTAGGCGGGCGGGCGTGACACATTCCTGGGTTATTATAAAATAAACAGTATCCAGAAGGGCTGTGGATTAAGATTCAATGTACAGATTTGGGTAGATCTCCAACCGAAGCGCAGCCGTTTATAAATTAGCGACAAAACAGAACTACGACACGAACGTAATCGACTCCCTGTTGTACTTGGGTGTCAGCGTGAACTGCATGTTCACTACGTTAGAAACAAGCTGACGGCGTGACATTTCAAAACGTCGTAGACAGAAATCAAAACGTTATTTATGAACACCAGGCAGTTAACTACAATTCCGTGACAGCCACAGACGGAGCACAGTACTCGATCCTGCATTTCTACAACTTCTTGTGAAGATCAGCAGACCCGGTTTTCGGTGCTGTGGACTGGAAAGCGCTAATGGCACAAATCGTTTTCACGTTTCGTACACTACGTGAGCGCTGCGACTCCCCTCCCGGTGGCTAAGAGCTCATCCACACCAGCTCGGTTGCGCGATATCTCTCGCTCCGACTGCGGCACAATGTAGGGTCCCTTCCGCCTTCTGACCATGGTATCCCAATGCTCCCTAAACTGACACCCCCATTTCTCCGACATCCGACATTCTGATTTACGAGATTCAATTGCACACCATGACACCACAAAAAAAAACAACAACACAATACACATCCGAAACGTATCCCGCCGTACCTGAATGAGGAGCTTGACATATAGTAGCGGGTGAGTGATCGCCGTCACCCCGGCCCCCAGCAACACGATCGCCGTGTCTATCTCGGCTGGGGTGCCGCCGATGCCCGCAGCGCTCCCTCCCCGGTCGGGCCGGGGGTCCCTCCGCACTCCCCCGGCGCCGGTCAAGTTCTCAGGGGTCACCATCTCCAGTGGACGCCGAGACGAATCGCCACGACCGGGCTGTCTTGGGGAAAGGGGTGGGGAGAAAAACAAACCCATGTCACGTGATCGCCAGATGAGGCGAAAGGAGGGGACTCGACGGTCGATCACGTGATCGCTGCTCTTCAGCCTTACTACAGGCAGATCTGCAACCTGCACAACGCATGTGCCAGAAATAACTGCTAGATGGCGCTGTGTTACTGCACCTAGTTTTGCTGCCACAGACGGTGAGTGGTTTCGCCAAAATATCTAAAACTGTAGAGAAACCTAAGAGCCGTCCGGTTACGGTGGAGTAGATGTCAGCATTGGAATGGTATTTTCTTAAATATTGCAGGCTGTTCTGAGACGTCGACGGAAACTCAACAAACTAAGAAATAATTATTTCAGCTTTGTTTAGCTTCCGGTTTTGGAAGTGGCATTTAATTCAATTCATGCTACAAACGTTTTAATTTTTGCCCAAGTGAAAGATTTGAGCTTAACCGCAGCAAAGACGTTTAATGTTTGCCCTTCTTCTTTAAGTGTATGATTAATTCTTAATTACAACCCACGGTGATTTTTAGTAAGCATGCAAGTAGTAATATAATTTTGTTATTAGTTTAACATTTATTCTAAAGTATTTATTTTACTGAATTTGCTTCAAAGCTTCTCACTGCATCATTGTAAAGTTGGGAAGCGAAAGTCTTACATAACCTTAAAATAAACAATGAGGACCCCATAGGTGTGCTCAAAGGTTAAATAAAGCCGTGACAGCGCTTAGAAAAGGAGGCTAAAAACTAAAGAAAGTTATCTTAACTAGATTTGTGAATACTAATCAATATGCAGAGTTACTGCAAAAGATATGCTTAAGTAGTTCAAGTAGGTACTGTAGCTGCGTCAGCATGCGTAGGCCGCAGAGGAACACGTAAAAGCTTGATTAAAATGAAACAACGTTTCGGCTGTGGAGCCTTCTTCGGGTGTGAGATCACACTTGCATACATATGCCTATGCAAGTGTGTTATTTTAAACAAGTAAACCCCCACGCACAGAGCGCCAATGAACATATTATTACTTTTCAATTGTCGAACCAAGACCTTCCTATTCAGTATTTTTATAAAACAAAAAACAGAATTAAAGCTAGTTTGACCTTCCCCACTCTCCGTTCCCCATCAGTAGTCAGCACTGACCCTCCCTCTCGTCGTCTTCCTCTTTTCTCGGTTGGGAAGTTATCTGCTGATAAGAGACTCGCAGGGGTTTTCAACACAGTTCTTCACCGCTCTAGCTGCTGGTACAGGGCACCTGCGCAGACCCAGAACGTGGATCTACAGTATATACTAGATTCCATACTAGAGCCAGCTTCAGAGTTTTACTTGCCGGTACTGTAACGTTGTCTGTACGTGTAATAATTCATATACCCTGGGTTGGCCGGTTTCAAAGCTGACGATGGAGAAGACCTGGAAAGTTAGCGTCATTGATATGGTCTCCAAATTTGAAGGTGGAAGGTGCGTGATATTTTCGTGTTCAATTTCTTTTTAGAGTTTCTGCTTAAACGTCAGCCTGGAGAGGGTCTGCCCTTCTCACCTTACAAGTGCGCAATGGAAGTTGTGTGAGTACCACTGGCACAGATTTTCTCTCTGCTTTCCCGTGATTTGTATGTGGTGCAGTACTTGCTTACGTTAATGACACATGGACAGTCTTTTACAGCACTCGTTGTATAGCATCGTAGTAAATGACTAAAAACTTGTCTTTCTAAAATAAAGCTGTTTTTTTTTAAACAAAGCTTGTGCACTTACAGTATGCACTGGCCCCGGTGATACTCTTGAAAAATCATTTGATGAACGCAGAGCAGGAGGTGTGTATCAATTTCTGCAAAGTTTTAGGAGAACCCTAATTGCAGTTTCCACCTGAGGCTGAATGCTTGTATTTTACACTTGGAAGCAAATAAATAGACTGCACCTTTTTTTGTTGTTTAGTCTTGTGAATCGCTCATTTATATAGCCTGTCAGGCGTGATTTTATTGACCAGCCATTATGAAAATTGTGCTCATACAGTATAATACAACATAAAGAATAACATATGAAGACCTAGAAGTGCAGAAAAAGGAGTAGCAAAAACTAGATATACTGAATTAGCACAAGTGTGAGCCCTACTAATAACAATACACCATTAGATTTTTAATCTATTAATCTTCAGAAAGTCACTTATTCCCGGTAAGAAGACTTGCTAACATGCAGCAGTGATTACAATATGGATAAGATGCCAGACCTTTTGCTAGATATAGAATGTAAAAGTAATTTTAACAAGTGTTTTCCCTTAGCCAATATAGAAGTTAAACATTTTTTAAAAGATCTTCCAGGATTTAAACACTGATATTCAGTTTTTCTGTCTAACACTTTGCAAGGGAAAAGTCAATAAGTAAGGATGACTCACAAGCGAGATCTCAACAGAGGTGGTAATAGGACTCTTTAATTTCTGAGGTTAATGTTTATAAATATAGAAAAAAAAACCTAGAGGAAAATATGCACCATCTGTTTAAATTCGAGCATCCCGCTAGTGATTAATTTAAGCAAGTGCTTATTTACAGTAGGAGTAAACACAGTACATGATTCTCAAGTTCCTACTGTTTTGTGTTCTTAACTTCTGAATGACTTTGCACATATAAAACAGGGCTGTTATGATGGACCTTGACAAACTTTGTTTCATAATGGGGTCTCTGCAAGATCTAGTGAACAGCCTTCAAGACATCATCTGCAAACTGTGCAATAAAAATAATGAAACTGCTCACTTTCTAAACCATTTGTTTTTCGTTTGTATTTTGAAACAAGAAGATTTTTTGCTCAGTTGATTTCAAACGTTAGTCATGAATTTTGCTCTGCTGGAGCCATCTTGGTTCCAGGAACTAAGATGAGTGCAATGATTCTCAATAAGAGGAGTAGTTGGCATTGAACTGGCCCCAGTCTATCCCTAATTCCAGCACAGAGGACCTCTGTTTTGATTTCCATGAGCCGTTTAGAAGAAAGCTGAAGTAAAACCCGTCTGTACGCAGACTGAAACCATGGGGGATTGAGGTGAAACAAAGTTTCAGTTCACTGTGTGCTAGAAACACACTTAACACACTAGAACTGTGCGTGCAAAAGCTAGCTGGTGTTTACAAAGTTCCTGCCACTTCCCAAGACAACTAACAGGAAACAAATTTACCTTTTGATAAAAAAAAGTTGCGAAGATTAAAGACAGCTGCTCTTTATTGCAGTTCTCTTTTATTAGTAGTAATAAATATCTCTTATATCAGTCTGTTATGCATGGTGACAACCCTCCATGGAGGCTTCTGCGTTAGCTTTCATTTTCTGTCAAAACAAGCCCTCATTTTTCCTCCCTTTCTAATCTCTTTTCGTCTCCGTCATTTTTCATCTTGCATCCATTTTACAGAAGCCTGCATTTTTCCTGGGAATCACTCGCTTCTAAAGTGAAGAGTAAGTCACCAAGAGCATACATGGGTCCAGAGATGAGGCAAGAAATGTGGCCCCTGCAGGATTGAGTTGGCATAAGTGACTCCTTTACAATATACGCCAATTTGTAAGACCTCCGGGTAGAGTAGCTATTTTAGAGTGGCCCTGCTGAACTTGGATAGCCCAGAGAAGTTCTCATGAAAAAGAGGCGTGTGAGAATCTAGCTGCAGGTACCCCGTGGAAAGGGGATGACAGCGTGGTTTCAAAATTGCCCTCCTGAGCAGCATGTGACGTGGTGGTTTGTGCAGCTGCCTCACAGCTCCTGGGTCCTGGGTTCGATACCGGGTATGATACCACACTGTGTGGAGTCTGCATGCTCTCCAGAGGTTTGTGTGGATCTTCCTCTGGTACCTTAGTTTGTGTCCCACCTCCCTGAGACATGCTGGCCAGATTTTATTGTCTACTTCAACTTGTCCCTTCCTCTGCGGTTCTACAATGGATTGGATGTGTAGAAATCTCCTGGAGTTTTTTCAGGTTAATTTTATTTAAAGGGCAGTTGTGAGCTCCACCCTCCCGCCCTGTGATGGGATTTAGGTTACCACTACCCTGACCAGGACAAGCAGGTTTAAGAGCATGGATAGATGCTCAAATGAAAAGTGAGGTCAACAGCATTGCCCTAAATCTGTAGTACAGAGGAATCCCACTGGTGATCATCAAAAACTAATCGTCCTAAGCCTGTTGAAGTAGGAAGATAAGATAAAATAAACTTTATTATCCACTAGGGGAAAATTGGTACTGTATGGACACACAGCGCTTCTGTAGATGTCAAAACATCCCGAAACATTAAACATCACACCTATTGCGCGTACATAACCCATGCAAGAAGTACCAAGGGAATACTCTCACAGTGTGAGAATGGGGGTTACCTTAGGTTAGTCACTCTCAGGTGTGCATGGCTGAAATGCTAAGCCACTGTTTTTGTCTTTTTTTTTTGTTTAGTTTTTGTGGAAAAACTACATGCATACGGCAGGCAGCTTCCGCGTATACAGTATGTTAGGTTTTGTTCTAAACTGCAAAACGGAACAGAAGACAAAGTACAGTAGAGATTGAAACGGGCTGTCTTACTTCAGGACAGCCGACAGTGGCACCTCGGAGCAGGCCAGGTCTCCTGGAGCGCCGAGAAGGAAGGGGGAGAGTCTGCCCGCAGGGGACGGCCAGCCGGCGGCGAGCTCCCGACACAGGTGGGGGGGACTGCAGTCTTTCCGCAAACACCTCCCCAGCACGCGCCTGATCCAGAGGAGCGGCCCGCCGGCCCTGGCGGAGGAGACAGCGGAGCAGGGAAAGAGAGTGAGTGCCCTCCTCCCCTTCCATCCAGCCTAGACCCAAAACAGGAAGCAGAAAGCAGACAACTCTATAGAGGGGCACACAGACTCCCCGCAACACCTCCATGGTTTCTGTGTGCATGTGTGTGTGCGCGAGATGTTACTACGCTCGAGAAAACGTGTAAAATGTGTGAGGACAGCCACTCCTGAGAAAAGGATGTTGTAAAGACTGGTGAGGAGGGGAAGTAACATTTCTTCCTACACCGAATACATCAAATGGCAGCGTCTTCGAAATCTACAAGCCAAACTATTTATCTCAGCCTCTGTGTTGAGTTCATTTTTGTCTTGGATTAAAGAATAGTAAACGGATATGGAACAAGGGTCAAAGGGAAGTCCTTCCAAGTATAGAAACACAAACAGTCGGATAAGTATTGTTTGTCACTTGTTTGTTATCCTAATGACAGGATATTTTTATTCCTTCTGTAAAATTATATGACAGTGTTTTACATATATGTGACTGTGAGGGTTTGAAATATTTCTGTTCTGTTCATTTGTTTTTGGATGCAAGCAATGAAGTTGGGTAGGTAGCATCCTCTGGGCTTTTTGGGCTCAGAGTTTCGGCAGAGGCTCTGTCCTGACCTGTTACAGCTGTCTACTTTCACTGATGAACCTGTTCTCTTCCTGGCAGGAGACCAATGAGGAGAAGCTCTTCAAGATCGCTAAAGAGCTCTTGGAGACTGAGGAGGCTTACGTTAGCCGACTGCATCTGCTAGATCAGGTCGGAGTCGGTAGATGGTATTGGGCTGTTTCTGAAGAGATCTTTACGTATCAGTGGTGCACAGCTCCAACCCAGGTGCTGTGGTTGTAAATATTGTACTTTAGAGTATTTTTGAAACCAAAGAAAAATGTCCTCAAACAACCAGTTCAATAACACGCACCAGTTAGCGCCAGAGATGTAAGAGCCCCGTGAAAACAAAAAGGCACAGCGGTCCCTCAGGACCAGCTTTGAAAGCCCAGTTCTATATCGGGGTTCCCAGTTTTTATGGATCGGGCTCTAGAACCCCTGCTGTAATGAACCCCAAAATGTGTTCCAGATTGAGAGACACAACTAATAGAAATCATGGAGTAACTGTTTAGTTTTCTTTTTTAAAAATTCATTCTTTCTGTAATAAAGTAGGACATGGAAATATACAAACAAATTAAGACTTAAAATAGAACAGAGTCTCCAACTTTTCTTGTTTGGTTTGCTATTAGCTAGTCAATTCCCCATATCCTATCTAGTTGCTTCTTTGATGGATAACTGTGTGGATGTCAGCGTTTTAGCTACCTACAAGCCCTTTGTGTAAGAAGCACATCCTATTTCCAGTTTTAAATGTCTTTAATTTCTATTGTGACCCTGCATGCTCTTTACCCACTAAGCTTCACTCTGACCGCTCATGGTGGTAGGAGTGTCGTGGGCTCAAGGGTCTGCTGTCCTGCAGGTGTTCTACGCCGAGCTGCTGAACGAAGCCAGGACCGCCGGCTCCTTCCCCGAAGACGTCGTGAAGCAGATCTTCTCCAACATCTCTTCTATCTACCAGTTCCACGGCCTCTTCCTGCTGCCTGAGCTGCAGAGGCGCATGGACGAGTGGTGAGACAGGGTTTCCTTAATGTCCCGTTTCGCTTCCTTGATCCCCGAGGGGTCAGGCCTCACTACTTGCGTTCAGCATTTTTCGTTTTTGAAAATATTTTGGCCTCCACTGTTGCTGGGGTTATGCATGTACATTAGATAATAATGGCCTAATTTTTGAGGATGAAAATGAATTATGTTTCAGACACTCCTGTCTTTTCACAGTATTGGAAAATAAATTTAGGTCCTTGATTTTCCTCCTGTTTGATTTGTTGGCTTTTGAGGTCAGGTTGCAGCATTCTTCTTGTAATATACGTTTTGGTGATCTATATACAATGGCCAACTGTCCCATCCAGGAGGAAGGTATATACTCTTTATCTAGATGACCATACAGAAATGCTGACCAGCATCATCTCTGGTCAAAGGTAAAAAAAAAAATAACATTCTGTAGCAATGGTTCATTATATAAGATGTGCTTAACACTTATATAGTGTGCTATGCATTTACATTATTTTTACCTTGTCTGTTTTGATTAGGATCTGTTGAAAATGTCCTGCATTGCAAATTTCCTGATGGCATCCTGTTGTAGTGATCCCCTCTGTGTTTATGAGCGCTGGGCTATAAAACTAGATCAGCTCAAATAGCTCCTCTTGTGGGTGGGTTAGAAAGCAATCATTCCATGTGTTTCTACAATTTAGTCATCTGCATCTATACTCCCGATCTGCCTTTCACACCTCATTCAAGGGAAACTGAGGTCTCTCATTATCATGGCCTTTCCTCCTGCAGTGTGAGCTGCGATGCCAATGACTGTGAATTCTGTGGGTTTGCAGGTGTAAGAATCCCCGGATCGGGGATGTGCTGCAGAAAGTGGCTCCTTTCCTCAAGATGTACGGCCAGTATGTCATGTCCTTCGACAAAGCCATGCACCTCATCAGCACCTGGATGGAGAAGAGCACACGTTTCGAAGAGATCATCCTTGACATACAGGTAGAGTGGCACAAGCAACATCAGTGTGCGACTGCTGCTTACTGATTCACTCCTGCGCGTTTTACAAGGCACAAGCACCCAGTGGTGAAGCCTGACATAACGTGATGGGCATCCTGTGAATGGAACAATAAACAGACGCACCATTCCTAATACTAAAAATATTTTAACTCGGACTCCACCTTTGATTGCAGTTTATTTCAAGTTACGGTTTTTCCCCCAAAAAAACCCATCATTGCGTTGTTATAATCCGTGATATTTACATCCTATTTACCTTACGTACTCATGGTTTTGGGAGAGTGAACGATCTACATATTTTTATTGTGAATGCCTTCAAAACCCAAAAGGGAGTCAGAGGTATTCAAGTGTTAGTCATATAATGCTCAGATGGAATATGTAGCTCTATAACATTAGCTGAGGGATTGATGGATTACAATTGATAATGATCCATCATCAATCATCATACTGTTAGTAACAGTTAAAGTGTAGGATTTGAAACAGAAATAAATTACACAAACCCCTCTCCTCTTTTTACTTGTCAAATCAAATCACCACTTAACCAGATAAGCTTCCTGAGAACAAACTCTTATTTCTCTTTCTATTTTCAGCTTTGCCCATCTGATATTACAATAAAATTAAAGTACTTGTCATGCAATAATGAGATTATTTTGGTTAATACTGCTAATGTGATAATGATGTTTATAAATAGTGTTGAATTCCACAACCCAGCACAGTGGCACAATAGTTAGAAGTGCTGCCTTGTAGTGTTGGGGCCCTGTTCAGTTCTGGACCTGGGGTGCTATCTGTGTGGAGTGTGCATGTTCCCACATAGCTCCGATTTCCTCCCACAGTCCAAAGACATGCTGCTAGGGGATTTGGCCCTGGTACGCATACAGTATGTCCATTTCTGTGTGTGTCTGCCCTACAGTGGACTGGCGTGCCAACCAGAATGTATCCCACCTTGTGCCCATTGCTTGCAAGAATAAGCTCCAAGTATTGTGTGACTCTGAATTGGAAGAAGCAGTTAGAAAATGGATGGATGGATTCCTACACTGTGGTTGGTCGTCCTGTGCTCTGTCCCTGCAGAAGCGGGAGATCAGCGGGAACCTGGCTCTCCAGCACCACATGCTGGAGCCGGTGCAGAGGGTCCCCCGGTACGAGATGCTGCTCAAGGACTACCTGAAGAAACTGCCCGAGGGGTCGCCGGACAGAGCAGACGCAGAGAGTAAGAGCGGCCATCTGCTCCAGTGGCTAGCCCACCCCGGCCTTCACCACTTCATCGTCTTTAACGCTCTCTTCCCTGCTCGGCCCTGATACCAAAGCCAGAGCGTAATCAGTCCTTTCACCATGCAGACTCGCTTTGTGCTGCAATCCAGACAGAAATCTAGGTTTTCCAAGATCCGGGCTTCACGATGGAATTGCGCACCACCCCCAGGCAATTATCAAAATTGGTCTGAACAACTGGATAAAAAAGGCCAATAATGTCGCAATAACGTGTGAGCATATTTTCATTCAGCCATAGGGTGAATCTGCACACATTTATTTTCTATTTTCAGTGCAAACCTCTCCCATAATGAACATTTCTCATAACACATTTACCTCGAATGTATCCAGACTTGGTTTCCAGACTTGGCAGAATTGGTTCAAGCCACAAATTACTGTACAACAGTTGTGTTGCACAGTGGTGTTAAGTAGGTGCAGTAGCATTGATCTAGTGTTGTCAAATATTCAAGCATTGCTCGTAGGATGATGGACAGTTTAGGCAGATTACACACCCTAAACATCTGTAAAACAATGTTATTGGATTATAAGGGACTATTTTGAGGTCTGATCAGCTAAAAGGAAAATACTGCTGTTCACAGTGTACACATCCTCTGTCTCAGATGCTGATTCTAATCCCTGCTTTTCCAGTTTTAATGATCAAGCAGTTTTTTTTATTTTTGTGTTATTTTACACCTCCTCAATACCTAATAAGATGACACTACTTTTCAAAGGATAAATAAAAAGAATTCAGTTTTTTGGCAGTCATGGTGCTACTCCTTCTCCCCTTTTTTTTTCAGAGTCCCTGGAAATCATTTTTGAAGCGGCGAAGCACTCAAACTCTGCTATTGCCGACATGGTAATTCTTGGTCACTCTTGCCTTTCGGAAATGTCTATTAAGTGGTTTCTGGGTCTCTATCCATACTGCGTTCCACCACATGGGATATAATGAAACTTTCTGTGCAGTTAAAAAAAGCCCTTAGCTAATGTATTTGTGTTTTGTTACTATGCAACAGGGTTGAAAGCGGTACTGAGGTTTGCCCATGATCGTTCAGCTGTCGTGATTAAGTGGTTCAGTGCCAGCACCACTTCTCTAACATGATCAGTGTGGTAGGAGAATAAAGTCTGAAGTTTTTACAAGAAAGGAAGACATTTGTTTGTACCCCAACAGAACTGCGGTATCCTGAATTAAATAAAATATTGAAGGTTAGATAAGTTAATATGCAATGCAACCTTTGTATTTTGCATTTTGCATCAGACCCAGTCAGTTCCTAATTCATAGCATTTGCTGCTGTTCTTAGAGTATCAGCTGCTTTTTTTGGAAAAGTGCTGAATATATCAGCAATGCAATTTCTGTCTTTGATTTCTGTCTTGATTTCTTTTTGACAAAAAGATACCTTTGATTTTCTAGACCCTGAAGTCTAGAACTTTATAGTTCTATATTGTGAATGTTAATACAGAAGAAAAATATATTTGAAATCCTTTTTCATGCCGTTATGAACATATAATGATGAAGCAATCTTGTAAAAAAATATTGACACCCAGGATTGCTCAGTTGTGGTTGTAAAAGAACACTGGAGTATCACTGGATGTTACAGCAAAGAACAGCAGAATTTGTTTGTCTTTGTAGGATTTAAAACCTAACTTGCCACAACCTTCATCAGATTAAACAGCTTTCTGTTAATTGACAGTTTTTAGAAAGTAGACTTAAAGACACAAGAAGAATTGGACATAAGACTGTAAAGGCTACAGATAAGAGGGGGCCTTTCTGCCTAGCTTGCTTATTTACTAGTACAGTAGTTACTTCTGCGGAGGATCTCACCCAGTCATTCTTGAAACATGCAGTGGAATCAGCTTCCCCAATACAGCTTATTCCGGACACCCATCACTGTCAGTTCTAAATGTACACGCTCTTAATTCTTACTTGTATCTCTTAATTTCTACTTGTACCCTTGTTTCAGTATTGATCTGGAAAAGGTGTTTTGGAAAAAGTACTTTTAAGTATTTGAATGCATTTATTCTCTTTGCTCACAAAGGTATTGACATCTTTAAACCTCTGTACGTGACATAGCATTTAGACTGGGAATTCATCTGTTGGTCATTCTGTGATCGATGATTATTAATGGAAAGTGAAGAAAAGGCCATTTTGGGGAAGTCGACAGAAGTTCAACTCTGCCTCCAAAACACCTCAAAAAGGAACTAAGCAGGTTGCAGCTGGGTCAGAAATTGGAAATCAGAGCTTCTGCTTTACGTGTGTGCGCATGTATACGTGTGTGTGAGTGTGCACATGTGTTGATGGGGGTCCTCCGTCTCCTGCTGCAGCTTGAGGGACTGTTCTGTGCCTCATGTCAGCTCTCAACTTAAAAATACAACCCAAGAGGAAAAGGCAGTCCTCTGAATTATATAACTTGTAATGTGACAACTTGCTCAGCACAGACACGCTCCTCTGTCGGTCAGTGTTGTTGGAAGTGGTTGGTACAGTGCCATCCTGTGGAAGGAGCCTGTGACTCTCTCCCCTCTGTGTGTGCGCGCCTGGGGCAGGAGCGCCTGGAGAAGCTGTGGGAGGTGTATGAGATGCTGGGGATGGATGAGGAAATGGTGGACCCCTCCAACAAGCTCCTCCAAGAGGGTCCTGTGCAGAAGATCTCCTTCCGCAGGAACACCTTGAAGGATAGCCACCTCTTCCTGGTGAGAGCTGCACCTTTCCTCCACCATCCAACAACATGGTCTAACACCTGTTAATGTCTCTTTGTATGAATGTAGACAAAAGTCAGGAACCACCTCTGGTCCCTTCTCTAACGTCTTGATTGTGTCTGTGTTCTTGCAGTTTAACAACATGCTCCTCTACTGCGTTCCCAAATTCAGTCTGGGGGATCGCAGGTACATGATTCGGGCGCGGGTGGACATGGATTGCATGCAGGTGACTCGGCTGTTACAGACCACCTCTTCACACTGGCCCACAAAGAGTCAGGGGCCGCTAGGCCTCTAGCGTATTATTACCACCACCCTACCCTTACCACGAAGTTTTGAAAAAGGAGAAACAAAAATACTGTGCAGATATTATCCCACGCTTAGTCCTTACAGTCTTGTCATTTTTTAGTCTTTACCCAATCGGTAAAGACTCAGAAGTGGTTTGAAGCCTGTACTCTCTGCACAGCTTTAGGAGGAAATGAGACTGTTAGACGGGCACATCTGATGTGTTCACATGCAATGCAATTTATTACTTGACTCACTGCCAGCTTCTCAATGCAAGTCAATACTCTGCGCCGAGGAGAGGAGTGGCACATCTCTCACCCTCACTTCACTACCAGCCATCTGTAGCCACTTGGAGGCCCAGGGAGCCCCAAGGATGACCCTGACAGACTAAACTCAACCATGTGTTTTACAAGTACAAGGGAGGAAAATAAAATGTAGCTGTGGGTTTTAGAATACGCAGTGTGCCTGATGTTACAGAGGGAATAGGCAAAGAGCAACGCTCCAGAGGAGTTTAAATGAGGGAGGGCCGTTCTTTCTGCATACAGCAGTTGTTTTTCTTTTTCACATGTCAGGCAATGCTAAGGGAAAGAGAAGGTGTCCTCACTGTCTCCCCTTCCCTGCACAGGTGAAGGAGCTGAACGATGTGGAGTTCCCTCACTCCTTCCTGGTGTCTGGGAAATTACGCACCCTGGAGTTTCAGGCTAGGTGAGACTGCAGCAGTGTGCCCAAGGCAGCTCTTAGAATCCATTCATTATGGGAGTCAATACAGGAAGGGAGGTCTCTGCCAAATTATGTTCACTTAAATTAATCCTTTTGTTGTGGGTTTTTTAGGGTTGACTTGGAATTCTAGTTAATTTTGATGTTTTTTTATTTTTGGGTTCTGTTTAATGCGCACACACATACACATACAGTCAAATCCACTGTGTTGTAAACTTGTGTTTTACAAGTTTTATCCACTTGATCCCAGTCCTTAAAATGAAAAAAACAGCTAAATGTAATTGTTCCAGTTGTCAATCCCAAGCACTCTATATTTATGAAGTTCATAAGAAACTTTAGAGTTTGCAAAGCCTCAGACTTAATCAGAAAGTCAAGAAAAGTTAAAAAGAGGCTGGTTTCCAGGAAGTGAAAATACTGCTAAAAAGAAGAAGTAGTAATAATCATCCCAATGTGGTTATTGTATAAGGTAATTATTTACAGGAAAGCCAGAAGAGTAGGTTTTAGCCATATCTGGTAGCTTTTCAATACAGGAAGGTTGTTTATCCAGAAGGCTTACTGCGAGATGTCAAGGTGATCTTATATTCTGTGGCCCTCCTGAGTTCACGTCAGATATTTGCAGACCAGATTATGGCTTTTAACATTTCTTTGGACATTCTGTATTTCCACAAGAGCCAAAGAGCACTTGTTTTCATTCACATTTCATTCTAAGTGATCCATGAAAGGTCATATTAGGGAAAAAAGGGGTTTATAAGTGTGTCCCTTCAAAACATTGTATATTTAATTTTTTTATCAACACATTTCTTGTTTGGTGCTGTTTTCTTAAGATTTTTGTTGTCTTTGCTTTCTGAAAAGTTATTTTTTCCCACATCAGATCTCAAGAAGATATGGAGGCCTGGATTAAGGTACAGTAGTTTCATAGACAATGCAGATTTCTTTCCCAGTTTTCAGGTTGACCAATGCTAATTCTCACATGCCCCTTTATAAAATAAAAGGATTATTCTGCTCACTTACTGTATTTTATGCATTGGCAGATGTTGACCTCGCGCTCTGAAAAAGAGAAGCTTGCCTTAGAGAATGCAAGCAAGCACACAACATGTTTGCATATTTTTAAATGTTATATACATACTTTTTTTTTAAGACGTAGAAAAATAAATTGTGGAAGTGACTTTGTGCTTACGTTGGCATGCTTTTCATATTTATCTTTCTTTGTTCTGTGTATTTTTAAAATGACTTGCAGGATCTTTACAGTTATGCATTCCGTCCAGCTTTGAGAGTCTTTCCAGTGCTGTGTGGTCCTGTGTTGGACTAGTGCTGTGGGATGAAGATCTAACTCTTTACTCTCCATGACCCAGGCTTGTCAGCAGGCCATCGACCAGAACGAGAAGAAAACGGAGAGTTTCAAACATGCCATAAGCAGCCTGAGTCAGGACCTACAGGAACTCACGGTACGTAGAGCCATTGTAGTGTTGCTCAAGGAAGAATCTCCCATGTCATTTATGGAGTTTAAAAAAAAGTATGTGCATTTTTACCTCGAAACAAGTTCATGCAGCTTTTGTATGCTGAAAGAAGCAAATAATACACAAACCTGATCATTAATGCAAACACTTTCAGCCTGTCATTTACACACACCTATGGGCTCTCTTCCAGGGTGGGTATTAAATGGGTGTTCCCTTGCCCCCCCCCAGGTGGATAGGCAGGAACTGGGAAAGCGTGCCCCCCAGTGGATCCGAGACAACCTGGTGTCCATGTGCATGCGCTGCAGCGAGCCCTTCAATGCCATCATCAGGCGCCGGCACCACTGCCGTGCCTGTGGCTATGTAAGTGCTCGACAGCTCCTCCTAGTGGAAACAAGCCCAAAAACCGTCTTGCGACATCCATCAGTTATTAGAAAACTGCATAGGGAGCACCCTGGAGTAGAGTCACTGCCCCTGCAGACTGAGAAGAGCCAGCTTGGGTGGTTTGGGCATTGGGTGAGGATGCCTCCCATGCACCTCCCGTTGAAGGTGTACTTGCAAGACCCAGTGGGAAGAGACCCCAGGGCAGACGCAGGACACGCTGGAGGGGTGATATCTCATAGCAAATGATGATAATGATGATAATTCCTGGTAAGGGTTGTGGAAACCTGAAGTTTATGGTGGAAGATGGAAGGCACGAGGAACAAAGTGGTACTACACTACAGACAGATCACCAGTCCGTTCACAGACCACACACAGGCAAATGGACAATTGAGAGACTTAAGTCTGGAACTTCTGGGAAGATCACACACTGATAGGCTGAAGAAACTGACCTTTTTAGCCTTGGAGAGAGAAGAATACAAGGGGATGTGATACAAGTAATATTCTTATTATTAAAAATAATTCCTTACACTTGTATAACTTTTCTGGACACTTCACTCAAAGCGCTTTTCAGGCAATGGGAACTCCCCTCCACCACTACCAATGTGCGCACATACAGACATAGTGTACCAGTACGCTCACCATACAACTGACAGTGGGGAGGAGAACACTGCCCTGGGATTTTTAATGACCACAGAGAGTCAGGACCTAGGTTTTATATCTCATCCGAAGCACGGTGCCTTTTTACAGTATAGTGTCCCCATATACTGAGGCATTAGGACCCACACAGACCACAGGGCAAGGGCCCCCTACTGGCCAATGTACAAAATGTACTCAGATTCCATTGCTGAGGTCGACCCGACAGATTTCTTCAGAATGAACTGTGAAACACAGACCAATGCCACTGAGACACCACTGGAAATTACTAGCGATAGGAGACCATGTGGCCCATCTAGCCCATTTGACAGTTGGTTATTAATTGACCCCTGGGTCTCATCCACCCGTCTCTTCAAAGAACCTAGGATACTGGCTTCAAGAACAAGGTAGGGTAGCTTGTTCCATAATCCTTCCCTTTGTAAAAGGAAGTCCCTCCTGTTCTCAGTTTTAACTACACATCCACAATATTCTTGAGGAAAGGGAAAACCATGGGGTAGTACTGTATATCACTGTGGCGCCACAAAGAGCATAGCATGTCACGCCTCTGATACTTCTCTACTTTTCCCGTCGTTCAGCTTTGTAAAGCTCTTAAATGCAGTCTCTACAGGAACAGTTCTTGAGCACGACCAGATGGCAATCAAACTATGAGCAGTAAGGCGGAGGAAAGCTGATAAGCAGAATGATTATATTATAAATTTTGAAGGAAACATTCTTGCAGATGTTCTACACAATACACTGCTATGCACCAGTGTTAGAATCTTAATATACAGTTATATTAAATTACAACTCACGTTATGGGAGTCAACAATTTATTTTAGCCTGCCCTGGTGTTTTTTTTGCTATTGTAATTGCTGCTATTAATTCAGTTTAGTTTGGGTGATCTAAGGTTGTGATTTAGTGCACGTTAAACCACATTGATCAGAATCTTCAAAAACCTGATCATGACAGCTCAAGGTAAACTACATGAGTGCAAAGAATATGCAGTGTTATAGTGGCTAATCCACCCAATTAATTAAATCTAATCTCATTTTCAGGTATGTCTCATGATTACAGTGATCTGTTTGCTCTACACATCAGTGAATATTAGTCTGTTCTGAATATCATCTGTTATATTAGGATGTCAATATATTTGGGATCTCAGCTATTAGGTGAAAACAAATTGGTCAAAATTTCAGTTGGGGGTCACCATAGAATTATGCTCTCTTTCAACTGTCCCCAGATCTGAACTCAGAAAAAGGATTTAATTGATATAATTAAGTGATCTGTTCATTTATGCATTAAGAAGACAGGAATAAAAAAAGAAGAGATTACTGGCAAAGGTCAGACCCATGTACAATGACATCATGCTGTTCTATGTTGAAGTATTATTTAAGTATTAGAGTGCAGCCAATGTAATGCTGACTCTCTTTGCATTGCATCCCTCTCTGCTGGCCAGGTGGTGTGCTGGAAATGCTCAGACTACAAGGCAGCACTTCTGTATGACGCCAACAGGATGAACCGGGTGTGCAGAGAATGCTACAGCGCCCTGGAAGGCCAGGCTGACAGCAGAGAGAGAGAAGATAAGAAGCGAGGAATACTAGAGGTAAGAAAGGAGCAAAGACTCATTAAAACCTGTGTGTGGGCCAGCTTGCCCCTTTGCCCCATCTCCACTCTGAAGAGAAAAGCTAAGAAACCTGACTGTTGCCTTTGACCCTTGGTCAGAGTGCTGGAAAGGATACAGTGAAGGTGATGCAAATTGGGAACTGGCAGAAATGTTTTTATCTGGACCTGTTTATCATGCAGAGGGGAGATTATGGGATTTAATTTAGCCAGTCATCATCTGGATGAAGTCAGATTTAGCCTGCCATCACCTGGGTGTTTTCACAAAGCATAATAATAATTCCTTACACTTACTGTATATAGCACTCCACTCAAAGCGCTTTACAGGTAATGGGGACTCCCCTTCACCACCACCAATGTGCAGCACCCACCTGGATGATGCGACGGCAGCCATAGTGCGCCAGAACGCCCACCACACATCAGCTATTAGTGGGGAGGAGAACAGAGTAATGAAGCCAATTCATAGATGGGGATTATTAGTAGGCCATGATTGGAAAAGGCCAGAGGGTTTTATGTCTCATCTGAAGGACAGCGCCTTTTTACAGTATAGTGTCCCTGTATAGTGAAGCATTAGGACCCACACAGACCACAGGGTGAGCACCCCCTACTGGCCTCACTAACACCACATCCAGCAGCAACTTTCGTTTTTCCCAGGAGATCTCCTATCCAGGTACTGGCCAGACTCACACCTGCTTAGCTTCAGTAAGTTGGCAATACCTGGGTGATGTCTCAAAGCAGGCAGCCATAATCTGGGTGATATTAGGAATACAATGCTTTCACCTCTGGATTTTTGTCCCTTCCCTCAGAAAGAGGCTGCGGAGGTGTCAGAGCGGAGCCTGATGTGCAGCTTCCTGACGATAATGGACAGGCAGGGGAAGGGCGGGACCAGAGGCTGGTTCGTCATCCCCAGGGATGAGCCTCTGATCCTGTACATGTATGCAGCACCACAGGTATGTGTGAGAAGACATGCACACAAACACATGTGGGACAACATTCCCATTGGTATTATGTCAATTTACATTTCTAAACTGCATTCACAAGAAACTCCTTTTGATTCAAAAGGAGGTAACAATTTATTCTCTCATTTCCAGACCAGGACTGCCCTACTTTCACATTTTATTTTCTGTTCAAATGGTGTTGCTTGAGCATGCATACACACACAGATGCTCCAAGGTTTTGATTGACATAGAGAATTGAATTATTCTTCAGAACCCTTGAAACCCAACAAAACCAGTTATTTTATATAGAACTTTCACCCATCCATTGTTGGCAAATTGTTTATCCCTGGTGAAGGACACAGCAGCCTGGAGCTTATCCTGAACACACAGGGCACAAGGCAGGACTACGGCCTGAATTAGACATCAGTCCATTGCAAGGCTGAGATGATACCCATCTCCCTTCCTTATGAGATCAGGAATCAAACACTGGGGCCTTCTCTTAAAAGACCCAATTAATCTGTTCTGCATGCCTCTCTGAGGTGGGAGGAAACCAGCACACCCCGAGAAAGACCACGCCAACATGAGGATAATGTGCAAACTCTGCACAAATGGACACTTGTGTCAGGAATTGTTCCCAGGAACTGTGAGCCAGCAGTACTGACCACCATCACACCCAACATGCCTAAAAACCCAAAGAGAACAGGTGACCCTGTGATAGTCCTCAGATAACATAATCTCTAGATCTACATTTTGGTACCGGATACCTGCTGCAAAATGAAAAGCCACATAACCAGATCAGATGTGAAAGGAAATGGAACATGCAAATATTGAAGCACCCAAACATACTTATTTGTCATTGTTAGAAAGATCTGAGTTTTTTTTGCCCCTTATGGTTAACAGCTTGTGGTTCGGAGTTAGCTCAGCTTTATCATGTTTCTGCTTTGGGTTTTCAAAATGAGACACATTGCAGCTCCTGAATGGCTCAGACAGTAGAGCTTCTCATTCAGATTGCCCAGACATCACTGACTGAAACTGGGACCATGGCATTAACTGCTAATTAGTGTAGTTAAAAATGTGAGAAAGGTTGCAAAGAGGAGGCCATTCGTGTTATCTAGCTTGTTAGCCTCCTACTAATTAATTGACCAGAGGATCTCATCCACCATGTCTTTGATTAAGTCAAGGTAACTGCCTTGTTAGCATGGCTGGGTAAAGTTCCTGATTGCTATAACCCTTTGTGTAAAACACCTCCTGTCCTCAGATTTCAGTGCACTTCCCGTTAGTGTTCACTCATGCCCTGTGGTGTGTGTTGCAGTGTTGATTCTGAAGATGTCTGTCAGGTTGACTTGGTCTGTCTTTGCGGGTTTTGTCTGTTTAATGTTTTTTCTTGTTACCTGCATTAAACTATATACACTTGTCTATATCTCATTGTCATATGCCAGGTGTTCACCTAATTTTAATTGGACGATAATTTTAATTGGAAAATATTTACTAGTTCTCCTGTTCAAAATAATCTGCTAACATGAATAGTTTCCTAACTGTACTAGAACCTAGATCATAAATTATAAAGGGGTTCTTTTTCAGGATCAACATTGAACTATTACTAAGGAGAACAGGAGTCACTTCTCTGCACAAAGGAAGTAATTTGCCCATTATATTAATACTGATACCCTGGACATCCTGAAAAACTGGCTGCATGAAAACCTCAAAATCAATGTCCTGAATGTCCTCCTCACATTTGTAACCTTCCTATTGTTCTTTCCTAAACTGACCTTTCCCAAATTAAAAAAAAAAGTGCCCTTCCACTGCAGTGTCTGAAATATTCCCTTCCTCTTGTTTCAGGACGTGAAAGCTCAGACCACCATCCCGTTGCTGGGATACCAGGTGAAGGAGCAGTTGCCAGGCAGCAACAAGTGCACCTTCCAGCTCAGCCAATCAAAGCAAGTCTTTACCTTTGTGGCCGAATCAGAGGAACAGAGAGACAGATGGGTCGAGATTATCAACCAAGTGGCCAGTGGTGAGGAGCCCTGGCAAGAGGATGATTAAGCTGCACACCTCCAAAACCATGTGTTGATTGACTCTTATCATATTGTTGGATTGGTAACCTTTACATGACTAACCTGCTCAGAGACCCGATCAAATATGTTTGGCATGAGCGTGGAAATTCTGTCTGTGTGCATTGCCCCTGTGTGGTTGTGTGTCCATGCCCTGCAGTGGACTGGAGTCCCATCCAGAGAGTAGCCCTGCTTTGTGCTTGATTCTCCAGGTTTCCTTACTAGGAGTAAACAGCTTTCTGATGATGGGTGGACAGTTCTATGTGATGTCCCTTTTGGATGGAAAAAAAGTTTGAGTTATGCTGAGTCAGGGCAAATGCTGATTAAAACTTGGCCATGTAATACTTTTTTCATACAATTTGTGAGATTTGTTGCTATGATGTTGAGACCAAAGTCATTATTTCAGGAAAAGAGACTCTGCTTGTTAAATGGGGACAGACATTAAATTGCAAAAACTCCTCAACCCCTTTGTTCATTAGCTGACATCAGCAAGCGAGTTCTAGAGCCTGTGATTGTTTAGTGCATGATTAGCAAATCAGTAAAAACAATAGCAAAAAAATACGGATCCAGAAGCTCCGGGGGCCCTAATAACACAGGGAACTGGAAATGCAGAGATATCAAGTCAACAAAATTGCTTGATTAGACAATATTAAAGATGTATTCCTTGCTCCTGTGGAATCTTGTAAGTTTAGCTGACATGTTTACTGAATCAAATTTGAATGTATCACAGCTGGTACTATTTAATCTTCCCTTTGCAATCACAGGCTTTTTTCAGTGGCTAAAAGTATAGACTGCCCCGGTATCTCTCTGTCGACGGCCTAGATTGCTTAACTAATCAAACTTCTTTCTGTCTGGTCCGTTACTGTATTTATTTCCATGTCCTTCATTATTTGACAGTGAGCTAGCTGAGGGTGATCCCACTTCAGTCCTGAGAGCGCCTGTGTCTTTAAATCAGCAGCACCCAAAGAGCTGCACGAAATTGACAAATTGGTACAATTTAGCCAGTAACAAGCTGATTAAGGCCATTTAAAGCTGCACAGGAATGAAAGCCTACAGATACACCCTCCAGGTCTGGAGATGGACTCCCTGAGCAAGATGAGCTGAACAAGCCAGGTGCTCTTAGTTTTACTGGGGTACTTTATCCAAGTGTATTGATAGAGCAGACAGTACATCTCGATCAGTCTCCACCACGCGTACTGTACTGTGACTTTCAGGCATGACAAAATTATATTCTGTGCAGTCTTGAGCTTTGGCCTTTGCAAAAAACATTTCCCCTTTCCAGTTTTCAGCTGAGGCAAAGTGTAAATATATACGTTTGATTTTAAAGAATGAAATAATACTACTTGCCTTACTCAGAACGTAACTTTTGGCAAGAGGAAGAGGGATTCGTATTTTGCAGAACCACTTCTGTTGAGATGAGACGGAGGCCATCATAAACAAAAAGTGGGTTTCCCTTCCCCTCCCTCTTGGACAAGGTCATTGGACAGCAAAGTTGTATTTGCATCTATAGATTTCTGAGTTATCAGCTTAAACACCCACATTGTATTTTTAACATACTGTGCGGCGGTGCAATGTTTGGTTTTTCTGTGGCATTTAAAAGTAATAAAAAATCATGGTGCTGTGATAGAACTCTAGCCACATCCCTATTCTGCTGGCTTCATGAAATGTCATAAGCATTAAACATGATTAAGTTCCCCCTTACCTAAGACATTAAGATACCTTTCCAAGCTCCATTACAATAAAAAGTATCTAGGTTAGAGTTGCCCAGCCTGTGAAATTTCCTGTCCAACAGTTCCCTAGATCCCAAATGAGTGATGTCCTCTGTATAGTTGCTTTACACATTGCCGTACCGTTTAATTGCACACAACAACCATCTATGTCCTCTTAGTCTCATTTAAAAAGTGATTGCTGACACTTCTAAACTCTAACTGGTGAGGCAGTCCATGCAGTGGCTGTGATGTCAAGGAAAAGGCAGCTTACCTTGTTTTATAATAAACAGCATTTTGTGTTGTGGTTTATGGTCAGTTTAAAAGAAGTGGCATATCGTTAAAAATAAGTCATAAGAATAAGAAATCCTATGTGCACCAGACAAAAATGTACTCTTTAGGAACTGAAGCTAATATGTACAATTTATTTAAACGATTAAATGTTTCAAACAGTCAAACAGGTATGGTAAATGAAAGACTAAGAAAATGGCCATTTTATTGTTCTTTATATTCCAGTAAAAATTCAGACTTCCACTGAGTGGAGTCCAAGTTTGTATCCAATACAGAGTCCTGGAGAGCAAAGATGTCTTATCAGGATGCCTGCTTGAAGGCATCATTGGTAAAAATATTTTTTGGCAAGGTCTTTGGCCCATCTGTGCTGGACATAGTGTCCTAGGGAGCCTCTTCTGGTTTTAACCAGAATTATTTATTAATCTTATTTAAGTTTCCCTATCTTATTTTTTTTACAATCTACTTTCCTCTTAAAGCTTTTTTCAGCTTTTTATATGGTTGCAAGGTCAGGTGTTCAGCTGTTCAGAGCCCTTAGCAGTGTACTACGTCACCTTTAGGGTCTTTGAAAAACCTAATTCTTCTATCCATGGTGAACCCCTTTGTATTACATCTGTGAAGGCATATCTTTAAGAACAAGATTTCGTAGACAGAGAATGTTCTTTAATTTTTTTAATTTTTATATTTTTATTTATGTTAACCATTAGTGCATAACCTTTATTCAATGTACATTGATATCCAGTCGACATAACAGTGCTAAAAGAAACAAGCAGTGAGCCCCAGGACAAAGCCCAAGTCAAACTGCCAAGGCCAGGCTGTTGCACAAAGCATGATGGCTTAACCCAAGCAGAGACCAATCAGGTCAACTGAAGCACAATGGCTGTGCCAAAGACAAAAGCAAAACTCTTCCACATGCTGAACAAACAACCTGCACTACTACCTCCTGTTTTCAAGTGAGAACATCAGCATCAGCTTGTCTTCTGGCAGAAAGGACTTGATTTGTATAAAAAGGGTCTAATTCATAATGTGCTACTCAGTTGTTAAGACAGCAAGCCATCCATTCACAGGTCAACCCTGGCAGCTACATGTGACCCAGCACGTCTCTGTTCTACACTGAATTTACACTGCTCCCTGGATAAACTAGACGAAGACCGTCCGGCAAACATGCATTTCCCGTTCGAGATGTCTTTTTCATTTTCATTTCTTATCTAAAAGGCTGTTTGGAATCCTTTTGTAATTCCAGGAAAAAAAAAGCATCTTGATGGAGATATTTTCAAGCATGTTGCAATTTATTTCTTTGAGCTCCCAAAATACACTATTCAGCCAACTTAAAATCCTATAGCAGATCTATGTACCTTTCCAAAGCCAACTCTCTTGTAGTACTTTAATACAACCAGTGGCTTAGCTATTCTGTTGAGTCTGCTAATTAACAGTTAAACTACACCGTAATTCACTGATTGCATCAAACATCTACGTGCCACTTGATTACAGGTGCTAAAATTGATTAGTCCACATAATCAGTTCACATAAAGCGTCTTTGTTAGGATATATAAACAGTACTCTTACAAGATATCTGCACAGCCAGGCCTGAGGCCCGCAATCTTGGAAAAAATTCCACACTATGCAGAAAACACACCAATACAGACCTAAGATATACAGTTTTTAAATAAACTGCCCTTCAGCAAGAATCTCCTCACTTCCAGAAAGGACATTGAAAAAATGTTCTAACAGTAGACTTGTCACAAAAAAATTTAAAGTTAGGTCAGACCATAATGCTAGTGTAAAAACACAAGATCTTGCCCCTTTATTTACCTCCTTTGAGGCAATTTCAGATCCAGTGTCCACAGATGAGGTTTCAGTGTGCTCAGACTGAACCCACACTTCACTGGCTTTGGAACCAACTTTACTGGACAAATTAGTTCCACCAAGGCTCCCAAACACTGAATCACATTCAGATATTTTAAAAATCAGCCTTTTTTTCTACATACCTCTCCCTGACTCGAATTCAAGCCCCAATGTTATGTTCTTCTGTATGGATTGAAATTACGTACATATATTTCATCTTGAAGTTCCCAATGTGAAAACACAGTTACAGTATGGCTGTGATTGCCTCTGCAATGGAACACAGCAGAGTGTTTTCAGAAGCAGAATAAGATTTATTCTATGATGTCAATTCATTCTGAGAGTTACTGTAAGTACTGTCCAACACATTTTGTTTCTTAGTCATGACTTGGGGCTGACAGGAAAACCAAAACAGACAAAAGCTCTTCAAACATTTTTTTGTTCTTAATTACTTTTTTATTTGATTAAATTAAGGGGGAAAAGAAAAAATTATATATATTCTCAGGAGGTTTATGGTGGAGCCTGTTTTTTTTTTAGATTTGCTTAAATAACCACAGTCACGGCCACCATAATTGGGTCCAACTGCAGATCTGCCTGTCAAACAATCAGGCCTCATTTTGTTTTCCATGGCAACCAGCCCCCTCACTTCCTGTAGCTGTGCTGGCTGGTACTACAATCCTGTGATGTCACCATCAAGGCAAGTGAATATGATGCCACAATGAGAAGTCACATTCAGAGCTGTGATGGTGCTTAGAGACAACTATCAGCCAGGGTTGTGTCCTGTGGCTCTCGGTGGTGTTTGAGGGCAGGAGTAGTGCTGGCTCTGTGCTTGACCACACGCCCCCTGCGGCCATTGAGAATCACCATGGCAGCGCCCTCCATTTCCTCCAAGTCGATGTGAATGGCCTCTGCCATCTCCCGCTTCGTCACAGCAACAAACTTTGGGTCTCGCGCAAGGACCTCCAGGCCTCCCTCAATGAGGACCTGTAGTTGGGACATACAAGGTAACTCAAAGGGTGCCTGCTGAAAATGGAAAAACTTGCATCATACTCACACTGCACCCCTACCGAAAAAGGTCAGGTTCTGGCAAAGGCTAAGGCTCCCTCTTTTGAGTTCAACTGGTTTTATAAAACCTTTGCACACAAGAAAAACCCAACAAACCTTTACAAAATGTCACCTTAGCTCATACAGTGGCATTAGGTGCATTAATATTCTCATCGACCTGAGAGTGCTCATCTGCTATGCAACAGCATGCGATAGTTAACATACCGTAACGGTTAAAGAGCAAGTGTTGTTTGGCTGTTCAGTCATGTGACCCTTACGGCTATGCATAACTTTGCACTGACCTCCTGAATGAGCTGGTCAGTGGCCGACACTGGACGGCCGCGATCCCCTGTTGCATGCTCAGAGCTGCGGCTGCAGGTGCCAACAGACATGAGCTCGCTCCTGCTCTCTGAAGGATGGTGAGGAATCTGCACACAGAAATACAGGTAGGATATTACAATCCTGGCTTTTCTGCATTGTTTTCTGGAAGTACTGTCTCTCTTGATTCCATGGACTGTATAGGATGCCATACCTGATTCCATATAAGGATTGCTCCCTACCCTCTCTGTCAATAGGTGTGACTAGCACCTACTTGCAGATGTATTCGGAAAGTCCAGCTATAGAGCATTTTGTACATAACAGGTGGACCTTTGGATGGAAGTGATCCACCTGTAACAATGGATCAATGGACTGTAACAATGCGCCCCAGAATGCTCTTGTTTAATGACAATTAGCAGCCTTCTGTCAGTCCACAGAAACAACATCTTTTATTGGTACAGTAGGTCTTATTGCATCCAACATATATATTTTGCTGAGCTAGGTGGAGATATAGATCAGCACACTTGTATTCATAAGAGTTCACTATGAACTTGTATGAAGGGTGTCTGGTCCAGTCCAGTAAGCAGAAGCAGTGTTTCGGGATCAGTGAGACAAGTGCTGTGTTTGTTGGCACCTGCTCTGTGATGCTCTCCTTTGGGATCTGGGAGAAGAGGTTGTCTTTGTCCTCCTGTTGGTCTGCACAGCTCCTCTTGAGTCTCGGCTCTCTTGCTGCACCAGATACAAAATGAAGCCTGATTGAGTACGACAGTTCCCCACACAGTTCAAATTAGGCACCACAACTTTAACAATACTGGACACCGATGATAGGAAAACGTGCTGCTTAAAAAGCATTAATTCACTGGACCTGTTGGCACAGTTGGAACAGTTTGCTATATTAAGCAGCCTAAAGATCCTGAGCATGGTCAGTGTATTTTGACTATAGCCAGCTTGATGAATAATATCTACAGTATGAGGTGATAAAGTTACAGAGACACAATAACATTTACAAATGAAAGAATGCCATTTGACCCACCTTACTGGCTTGGTTACCTGTAAATAATTGATCCAGGGATTTCACAAGGTTATCAGGTTATCACCTCAAGCAGCATGATGGGATAGTTTGTTCCAGATTCTTGCAGCCCTTACTCTATAATCACAGAACTGGGAAAGCCCATTGCAGAGTGCCAAGGTCAATTTAAACTGTTGGAGTAGAGGATGCTTAGGTTATGAGATTTCCATTTTTAAATATTGACAGAAAGCTGACCTGGTTGTGCTTGTCTTTTCTGTCGGGTGTCTGTTTTACTCTTGTCCGTCTCCGCTGTCAAAGGGAGCTCCTTGGTCATCTCATTCTCGACCGCAAACCTGCAGGAGGAATCACAGAATCCACTGGACTGTTCTGCCTGAAGTGCATTTTGGAATGTGTTCTCTGCACAACGGCACATTGGTTAACATTGCTGTAAAATGTTAATGTAAAATGTAAAATAAAAAGATGCATAGCAGTCCAGGTTGAACACAATTAATTCTCTAACATTTCCATAGGATATACAAGGGATGGAAAGACCTACTGTAAATCACATTGACAAGTCTGTGTATGACTTGCCTAGGCATTTTGTTCAATAATGTGCTTTGTGCAAAGGATACACAAAGAGACACATAACCTAAGGGTGAGTGAAGAGCCATTGTTGCAGAGGATTTAGAGCCTTACAGTCCAGCGGGTAGTGGAAGAATATCTCTAAGGGAGCTGGGTCAGAGGACTCACTTTTCTGCAGCGTTGTTGTTGGTGTTGCTGTTGGCGTTGTTGGTATTTCCCTGGGGGAAGAACTCTGTGTTGGGCAGGAAGACAGAGTCAGGGGGTGACTCGATGTCCTCTGGGCGGTTGTCAGCCAGCTGTAGGGGCCGGTGGCTGGTGACATTGGTAGGGAGCGGGCTGCTCCTCTCTAGGGGAAAGTGGTCCACATGGTTGCCAAACAGCCCACCTGACCGCTGGAGGAAAGGGCAAAGGGCAGAGGTTTACTTAAAATGACTTCATGGATTTCAGTATTAACATGCCATGTTAGGAAATGGCTTTGTCCATTCCTTCCTTTTTTTTCACATCTTTTAGTATTATTTGATAAAATGGTGCTTTCCGTGAGTTTTCATGATACCCTAATGAGGTACTATATAAAAAATTAGACAAAAACTGTTTAGGATATCAATCATGAAGAAGTGATTTCTTAAGAGTGGAACCAGACTTTAAGGAAAGGTGGACTTTTATTAATAGCCAGAAAATGCATCAAGACATTTAAATCATAAGTGAGCTGATACGATTTAAGAAGAGTTGTGTAAAATATGCTTCACCCTACACTGTAAGTCTACAGGTGTCATGCTTCCTCCCTGTGCTCAATTCCAAAACACAGGTCTTACAGCCATCATGTGGACAGCATCTAGTCCTTCTGTGGTTTGTATGATGATCTGTCAGTCGATGGTTAATGAATATTGATACCAGTAACTTGTTCATTTTCATTTCTGGCACAGGTAAGATTTGTCTGTAACAGTCTGTGGAATTGTAGGAGTTTCCTTGTCTATTCCACGGCTCACCCTGTAGAAGCCATGAAGTTTATCAGCAATGCCCTGTGCAAAGAATACACACTGTAGATGGACTGTAGGTGCCCTGTAGATAATCAGCAGTGTCCTGTAGTTTATCAGCACTCCCTGGTGCTCACCCTGTAGATGCCCTCCTCCATGGCTGCATCCTCCATGGCTCTGTCCATTTCCTCTTCAGCTGTGAGGTCTCCTGAGATGGCCCGCTTGAGCTCTGGGGCCACCTCCTCCTCAATACTGCGCAGACCAGCCTGGGGGAGGACAGAGGGGTGCAGGAGGGTATTGTGGGGGGAGTGGGAGGGCAGAGGTGAAAGAGGAGAGAGGAGGGGAAGAGAATGAAAGGGGGAGAGTGGTGGGAATGGGGAGAAGACACAAATGAGAAATTGGAAAATCAAGGCGGCATCCATATACTATATCAAAGCACCACAGAAATGAGGGTCTGCAAGGTCGGGTTCTCTCTGTATTTCCCACCTGTATCTCCACAGCATTCTTCCTGGTGGGCCGGTAACCATAGTACTCCTCCTGGCGCTTCATGAACTTCCGGAAATGATCCTGGATCAGGAAGGTGGCGTAAAACTTCCCCACAGTCACCTCGTCATCTGCAAGCCACAGAGACACATGTCATCGGAAGACCCAAGGCTACACTTGGGTGGGCAAGTGCTTTGGGCTTATGCTTTGAGTTTTTCCCAGGAGAGACAAGTGTGAATGTTTCTTTAGATACATTTGTGATACACTAAATCACTTTGTGACCCAACAATCTTGCTAAGAGATGCAATAAAATTATAACATTTAGAAGTTGTGACATAGCTGATGTAGATCTCACCCTGATTTTACCAAGATTAAACCTTCCTTGTACCAGGATCTCAGATTCCCTGTGCTGCATGTAATCATTCTTGTCTAATTTTGCTTGCACTTCACTGAGCACATCTCTATTGCTGCTTGTCTGTAGTCTGCTGCATTTTGATGGCTCTCTGCACTCACCACCAATGGGGGGGATGACCTGGTCTAGCAGCTTCATACTGGTGCGTTTCCAGATCTTCTTGATGATGGCTCTCAGCTCCTCATTGGACTGCTCAAAGTTACCTGCCCAGAACACACCAGGAAGCCCCCGTTAGCACAGCAGCCCTCTGCAGTCACATAAAACATGGCTGACACAGCTGGCTGAAATGTAAAAGTGTAGGCTAAATGTAGAAGTAAAGTTCACTAGACAAAGAAGACTATACTGAAGGCTAGGAACATTTTCAGAGGTGGACACAAATTGTCCACCCTCTGCTGAGAAAGCAAAGTCTCCCACAGCACGTTTTCTTCACTGCAGCTCATCCTGGGGTGATAAAGTGAAGCACTGAAGAGCTTCCCAAGAGGACAGGGCAGCACAGTCACTCATATCTGCTACATTGTAAAAGTAGCTTCTGATCCTCAGCTAAGTTCTGTAGTGGTTCGTCTTGCAGGTGCTCATACCTTCTGTCTTGATCTTGAGGGCGGTCCTCACCAGGGCAAACAGGGTGGCATTGAAAGTGACCGTGCCATCGCTGTTGAGGGGCATGTTCATAGACACCAGGCGCTGCAGGGGAATAGTGTACAGATACAAACTTTATTATCAATTTATGAATGTATTAATCCCAGAAATTTCACGCTTTGGTTAAATACTATATATTGTGTGCCTGGTTTCTATCTGGATCTTCTCTGTAGTTCAATAAGATAATTCTTTTCTGACCAGAGGTTTTAGCTTTACAATATTGTACATTTGCTTTCAACAAGCTAGTACAGGTTGTTAACCTGCCCAAATAATTCCAGCAATGATTTATTTAACAGCCGAAACGTTATGTTTCTTTTCTTCTCTTTTCAGCACGGAATAAACCTTTACCTGACTTTTACTTTACTTTACCTTAATTCCAGAAATTTTGATGAATGTGGATGAGCTCTCATGTAACAAAACAAGGTATGAAATCCAAATTATCCAAATCTCAAGGATCTCACATGGATTCAGGAAAGATTGTACAATGCTTATTGAAGGGTCTTGTACAGGGGTCCTGCATCATAACAGACTGACTTCAGCTGCTTTTAGTTTAAACAAACTCCTTCTTGGACTCCCTTTTTGACAAACTTCAGTTCCAAACTGTGTTCAAAAATGGATAAAAAGTTGCCCCCTTCCCAAGATAAAGAAGTGAATGTACAAGAAACAATGGAATATTCCTTTTTTGGGGGGTGTTCACCAAGTGGGAATCATACTGTCTTACTGGCTTTGTGCAGTGAAGTATACTCTAAGTGCTATTTATTCAAAACTGAAAATGTTAAATTATAATAAAATAAAAATGTTTTTTCTCCCTCTGGCGGGCACTTAATAATAACACCCCAGTGAATTTATCCTTGAAGAATAACACAAATTATTCTCATGTCTTTACCATATAATTTGTTTCTTTATTGTATAGTATTTTTTCCTTTAGACTAAAATGTCATTATCAATTACCAGGTGTCCTCTTGGAGACAGACTCTTTACAAAGCTGAGCTCACCTTACAAGCAACACGGTGAGGACAGAATTTGCCAAAACCCAGAGGCGGCTGAATCCTCCGTAGCAGAGTCACTACATCTAGATGCTTGATGCGCCCCCTGCAGGTAAGGAGGATAAACTGCCATTACTTTTGGATTCTAAGAGTATTTGTCAGGATCATTGTGACATTCAGAACCTTGGCACAGACATTCGGAGGCATGTAGTTTCACAAAGAATGGCAGAATAGAGTAGGTGAAATATGCAAGGTTAAATAGATGAGGCAATTTGCATTTTTCTCAGTTCACAGTCTATTTGCATTTTTCTCAGTCTGTTATCTATAAATATAGTGTATACTCAAAATGAATTATTATAAGGCTAAACCTTGAAATGTTCAACTGTTTAAACTACTGGAATTGTTAAAACTTTACAAAAGCCTCCCGATCTTTGTAATGGAGGATTTGGATCTAGGTTCCTTTGGTAGCGCTCTCATAGGACATTTAGATAATAGCTGTGGGCTCACTTGGCTTCAGGGTCATATTCTGCCCAGATCCTCTTGAATTCATCCAGATGGTGTGGGCCCAAGATGGACCAATCACGAGTCAGGTAATCAAAGTTGTCCATGATGACTGCCACAAACAGGTTGATGATCTGAGGAGAGAGAGCACCTAGGTGTTACCCCAGCTAGGCAAGAAACAACACTCTTGTGCACTTAGGCCAGAGTGCAAACAGTGCTGTTTGCATCCAGAAGCTAATGGGAACATTGAACTGTTGTCAGAGGGATCCATTCCTTTTACATTCTAGCACAAAGTGATACAAGGGTGCTTCTCTATATGACTGAACATTGATAAATAAATAACCTGCTGCTCTATGCAGATTACATGAGCTTACATCATACATGAGCTCTTGGAGGCATGTCTCTTAATGACATGAATACAAGAAGAATGTAACAATCCAATCCTATTGGAAGACAGAAAGGAGAAGCTCCATAAAACCCAAGTTCTCGTACGCACCAGGAAGGCACAGAGCATGTAGAAGCTGATGAAGTAAAAGACAGCGAAGCTGGAGCCGCAGGTGTACTCCTCTCCAGGCAGGAAGTCCGAGTTGGGGTCGCACAGCTTCCCGTACATGCAGGCCAGCATGATCTCCTGCCAGGCCTCTCCCGTGGCACACCTGGCAGGGCCGAGACAATCAAACACCAGAAAAAAAAACACAAAACCTCAAAATCAGAATCTACAGTATAAGTAACTTGAAATCCTCCAATGCTCGGGAGACGGCTTTCCGTTCTCATGGTCAAAGTGTTTGTCGAGTGGATTTGCTGCGAGCACAGGGACAAGACCACAGCAGTACGAGGACCAGTGGAGACTGCTGATCTTCTCCTGGGCGCGATATCTGTGCCAGGTGATCAGGAAGGGGCTCTGGGATTGCTGCTTCAGCTCCTCTGAAGCTCCCAACCTACCGGAAGAGTAACAGCACCGCCTGCGGGAACATCTGGAAGTTATTGTTGCGGTTGATCTGCGTGCCGTCCACGAGGGCGATTTTCCCAAAGACCTGGAGAGCAGAAACTCGGGATTATTCAGGAAGCCGGTTAGAAGAGGGCCCGGGTCACACCCACCCAGCCCAACCAAACCAAGAGAGAGGTGCCTACCTGCATCCCGATGACGGCGTAGATGAAGAACAGCATGACAATGAGAAGTGCAACGTAGGGTAGGGCCTGGAAAACAGCAGAGATACGCGGCCCAAGTCAAATCTCAATTACCTACTGAGGTAAATTGATCTCATAACTTATTCCTAATTGTTGCCTGTTATAAGTGACACATATTCCTAGTGAGTGTTTTGGATTCTTTACAAAAGTTCCTCGGTACATAGAAAGGTCTTTTAAATCCCAACATTTTGTTCCATTTTGCGTTAGAACAGGGTTCAAGGGGAGTTAGGCCTTCTAGCTTGCTCGAGGGTACATCAGCAGAGTCCCACCTGGGTTACTGCCTCTCAGAGAGGTATCATGATTTCGAGAGGATGTGAGCATCACTGTACGTGCTTCACCATTTATCCAGTGGCTTTTATTTAAAACATAATTTTGTCTAGTCTCGCTTCGTTCAAATATTTTTATACTGTTCTTGATTCGCATCTCACTGTGATGGTCGCACAGCACCTTCTGCTCCAGAGATGAAGCACCAGCTCAGGGGGGCTGTGGAGGAGAGAAAGATAGAAGGAGGAGGCCAGGCTCACCTGGAAAGACTTGATGAAGGTCCAGAGGAGAGTCCTCACACCCTCTCCGCGGCTCAGCAGCTTCACCAGACGCATCACTCGGAAGAGCCGGAAGAAAGTGATGGAGATGCGTGCGTGCTCCTCCGTGTCCTTGCGGATGGGGAGGGGTGGAGAAGGGTAGGTGGAGAGAAGACCCAGCAGAACTGAGATCAGCACCTCTCAACGTGCAGCCCCTGCCGGTCCCCACCAGTACAGGACTTGGGTGTGCTCTCAGCTCCTTGGTTACTGAATTGAGCTTGAGAGAAGATCCATCCACAATCTGAGCCAATCTAGGAGCTAGCTAAGAAGAAGTCCTGCAGTGGATTGGGATGGGAGGGGGCTGCATGTCCTGCCAAAATAAATCAAGAGAGACACAGAGGCACACCGGAAGGCCTGAGCCAGTTAGAGCGGGCATGTACTGTATTAGGATATCTGAGCCATCAAAAAGTCACCACGAGTGTGACTAGTTCAATACTGCAGAGATGAGTTTCTGCTTATTATTTGCTATTATTTAGACAGTCTAATTGATGATAATGCAATAGAAAAAATCAAGCCAATTTTCTTGGCTTGCGTTTTCAAAACCCATTTGTATGTTGTCCACTACTATGGAAAAAACTCTTTATATTTAACTTGCCTGACCTTTGCCTGTAAGCATTGTCCAGGTCTGTGAATTAGGCGAGGGATCACATTGTCTGTGTGATTGATGCTGGGTTCTGAGACAGCTATTTTATTTTGGAATAAGATTTTAGGAATTTTCAGTGGAGGAAATTAACTGTAGAAAGCCCAACTGAATTTTGTTGTAAATCCAGTAATGCTGTCAATTACTTGAAAATGGAGAACACTGGGGTTCTGCAGCAGATATCCTGAGGACATGTGTGGCTCTTCCACTGCCAATCAGGACCTGCATCCTGCTTAATGGAAAACTCGCAGCAAAGCTCACAGACTTATCACAGATGCCCAAGGAAATCAAAGATTGGTGCAGGATTCTACCACAAAGACACAACTGGCAATCTGTGGACATTCTTCAGAGGAAAATAACTTTAAAAGTGCTGTTCACTCCCAAATGTATTAGTACAAAAACGATCAGCACTGACATTGGCATTGACTTGGCAAGTCACAGCTTGGGCACTGCCCCGCAATCAATTACAATGTAAGCGTTTCTTGTCTTCTAAATATTTTTAAGGTTGTGTACAGCACCTCACTACAGTATGTCCAATTCATTCTCCAGTGCTCCAGCAGTAGAGAATTTCTGCATTAAGGTCTGTAATGCAAGACAGTTCCAGTTTTCTGGCCGTGGTGAGTGACACCGCCATCTGCTGACCGTCTGCACTTCAGAACCACCTGGAGGACTCGCTGAGCTGTCCAAGCTGTGACAAGTCCCTACTGATCAGAAACACCACAGAACATCCGTAGGCTTTTCCAGACATTCTTCCTGGGATTCTCAATCCTCCCTGGCTGTTGCATTTCCTATGCTACCTGTGAATGTGTGTTTTCTCCTTGAACTTTACAAAGAAATGCCGATGTCCTAAATGATTGCTTCTGCATAAATGCAGGTGAATATCTAATCCCTTTCAACTCCAGGCTTAATGAGAGCATGACCAGTACATCCCTGTAGTCCCTTCAACAAGATGGAAATTGACCAAGTAACTTGAAGAATGTCCTACTGGCAGGATGTCTACAGTCAACACAGTTGAGAGTAGATACAACTGTGGCTCAAATGCAAAGGTATTTGTTAAATATATTATTGGTGAACCTGTTGGTGACAAAATAAACTTTGGCCTTTGCTTCAATTTCTGCTTTTAAATTAAGGAAGAATTAAAAAGTCAGTTTCATTTTAAAAACCAGACAGGGAAAAAATACAAACAAATGAATGCCGGAATATAATTTTGTAAGTGATGTCCATCACTAAGAGCAATTTCAGTCACGTATTCATCTGACAGAAGGACAGAATGAGCTGTAAACGTCACTGATGTTCTGCCGTGTTTCAGCATTCTCTGATTAATAATTATTAATATTAAGAGGAATGTGAGAAAGATCTAGTTGCTGTTTTAGCCTTGGTTTATGGAAAGGCTTTGCTTTAATAATTTGGTTAATATCAGACAAATCAGATTTCCGTAGCCTGAGAAAGTTAAACAAAGAGAGGTACCATACCCGCTGGGATGGAAAACAAAATTAAAATAATTCCCCTTAATGTTTTTTTTTCCTGTGGTTTTCTCATGTGCAGAAATGCGAAGTTCATTCTGGAGACACTTGCAAGACAACTGTAAACGACAGGTGACTTTAAAAAGCAAAAAAGTATTGGATTGCATAAAACTTACTGCCGCTGGAATGTCATTACTGTCCCCCTAAAAGTAATAATATATAGTTAGTTACTGGGAGCTGGAAATGTCTACTGACAGCTTGGTGCGCCTCAAATACTCAGGACACCCTTTTAATGTTTTTTTTTTAGAATAAATGTATTTTAGCACTTCAAGAAATAGGAAAATGAATATTATGAACTGAAACATCAAAATAATTGTAAAAAGTCACTTTCATTAGATTCTCACGTTGCTGTTCGCTTGTCATGTAGGACCGGTAACGTGCACTGAAAGTCGTTAAAAAAATTCTCTGCTCAAAGAATGCGAAGGTATAACAGGTAAGAGATGACAGGGTGTTTCTGCTTATGTCCCTGGGCTGTTCTCTGAGCAATTCACTGCAGAATCAAACTGTGCTCTGCAGGCCCCCCCTCAAAAAGAAGGGTGTCAGGGAAAAAGAGGGGAATGTCAGAAAAGGGCAAGAGATCCAACAGGAAGATAAGAACTGCAGGACAGTGCCCAAGGAACACTGGAAATACTGCGTCTGTGCTGCTGCTGCTGCCTGAAGTCCTGGCACAGTGGAAAGAGACAACATTGCATCGGTTCATCAAAGAGCTCTGTGCTACATTTATAGTCTCTATTATCGGTAGCGTTTATAAAGCAGCTTTGGTTCACCACTTTAGAGTAACACTGTGCAGCTCTCCTGTGGGGGTTGGGGAGGAAACAGTGCAACAGCGATGATAAGGAATTCACCACATCAGAGACCTCCAGAAACTGCACGGGCAGAGAGCAGGAGTCAGGAGACTTTAGACATTTTACTGAAAATGACAGTTGGACAATAAATTAGACTGTTGGGTGATAAAAAGTAAAGAGCCCTTGTAAAATCCTTGGGCCTTTCTTGGGTGACCAAGACAATCGTACTTTGTTTTATTATGGTGCTTCTAGTGTGAAGGGTGTGTCAAGGGAGGGGAAGGTGGCGAGGAAGAGGGGCTCACTAAAATAACTGCACTGGGGCCCACGATAGTCACGTTCATCCACTGCAACAGCAACACCTTGATGGTCCAGGGTTCACCTGCTGAACCCATCAAATATTCTCCCTGCTACAGACCTTGTCTTGATACCATCATGTGTTGCAAAAGTAAGCCAAATGTACGGCTAACACCTAGAAAGGAGGTGTGGCATCTTCGATTGTCAGTGTGGGTGGAGACATTGTGAAGGTTATCACAGGCTGCAGGGCGAAGAGGAGCGCTGTGTAGGTTTAGAGAGCTCATTCTCCCAGTCCAGGATATCAGTTAGGTAAGAAAGACAATGAGAACTCTACAACACTGCACACAGACAGACAGCATGCTACACAAGACAAACTCTGCCTTCTTCACTTTATAAGGTGATAAAATAATGGACTTATATATGGCTTGATTCCATTACTGTAATCCAAAGGGTTACACAGTATAGTCAGGGTGACACCTCTTTTGATCAAAGAGCATAGATCTGGGGTTGCAAACTTGACCTCTCCACTATTGTGTCTGCTGAAGTTGGGAAACAGACTGTAAATCAAATGAAAGAGATCTATTACACAAAACACAGACCCTTGTTAATTTTGGGCTAACACTCGGAGAATGATAACATTTTTGTGTGTCTTCTCGGGTTACTGGTAAGAGGAACTCAGTTGCAGACTGCCCATTGCAAATGGTAAAAGACTGTGCTAGTTTCTAAGCATGCAATGATTAGTTCTCTTTTCCTTTGCAGTCTGTCACTGTGAGAAAGGCAGTCCATTTACCAGTACTACAGTCTACAATTTAAAACTGTCCTTCTCATTCAAGTGGTCAAGATAACAAGAACGAGTTCCCACTGTGTGAAGATAATCAACTATAATGATCATTCCAAGTAAGTTTACAGTATTGTTACACCAGTCATAGCTGGTGTACACTTTCTCTTTAGCTAGTGATCTATCTCGTAGTCACTGAAGAAGGCAGGTAACAAAAACGAGACGCTGGCTGCACAGAGCAGTCACACAGCAAGCCTCATGCAACTGTGACAGATATTTACAGCACAGCCACCACTTAGGCAGTACAGTCCGCCACTGGAAGAAAGAGCGGTCTGTCGAGGAGAGAGACACAAGCAGAGTCAGACACAGGGTGAGAGGGAGGAAGGGGCAGGGTGGAGGAAGATGGAGGCGGGGACTGAGGGAATGATGGAGGGGTGTGGCTTGGGAGTGTAGGGGAGGGAGTATGAGTGGGCGGAACTCTTGAGGAGCCAGTAGAGGAGAGAGAGAAATGTGATTATCTGTAAAAGGAAAGGGATTTTAGGATGGTGAAAGAAAAGCAGAAATTCTGGGAAGAGAAGGAGTAAAAACTGTATAAAAACTGGATTCAAAGAATATGTCTCGAGTGAGCAGCCTTGTGTTGTACGTGGGAGGAGAGGCAGCGAAAATCCTATATTTAACTCATCGTTTAACAATTGGACATTTTTCCACTCAGATTTCAGATCTGCAATGGTCAGAGCTCTCCAATTTCCCCTAAATATTCAGCAGAAAACCCAACATCTAAGTGCTGGCAAAAAAATCAATTAAGATTTAATTAAACTGCTGACAGTCCCACTGGAATCAAAATCAGCAGACAGAGGGGTCACCAGGACCACAACTGGGAAACCCCAAGAATATGCACAAAGGCATAACAGCAGAGTACAGTGACAGAGAGAACACACAAACTGGACAGCTCCTGTCCTGGAGACCCCTGTGCTTGTCTGAAGTCCTGACGTTTCCAAAGCAGGACATCAGTCGGTGCTGGGAAAAAATACTTAGGAAAAATGCACTTAGGTTACATGTTGTTTGCATAAGTGATTACATTTTCTTCTTAAATCAGGGGGAACAATTTTACAAGATAAATAGTTGCAAATCTCTGTTTAGTATGCATACTTTTACTATGTACAGTAACAGATTGCCTCTTAAAAGCCACTAACTTGCTATTTATTTTAAAAAGTAATCCCCTGCAATTGTAATGTCTTACTTTTTTAAATAACGTAGCCAGCACTGACTCTTACTCGTACTGTACATGTCTGGTTAATTCTAAATGCCTTTAAGATATGTTCAGATTCCAATCGGTAAAACCCATATCTGTACTCAGCTAAATGTGCATCTCAAACAAAAAATGGCATTTGAAGGAGAAACCAGTCAGAACTCACATCGATCTCACTTAGGATGACGTCTATGATGCTGCCAATTACGATGAGGAAGTCAAACACGTTCCAGGGGTCTCCGAAGTAGCCCTGCAGGCAGGAAGTGGAGGGCAGTTTCAGAACCAGGGACAGGAAGTGACAGGAAGCAGTAGACATGAGGTACAGTAGGTATGTTAATATTACAGTACCTTATTACTACTAGTCTGAAATGGCTTGGTTCAAAAATGGTAGTAGAAGCCCCAGGGTAGGGGTATGTTGAATAAAGGTTTATGTCTAAGCCTTTTCATTAAGAAAAACATTCTCTCCAACTTGCATGCATTTGTTTCTCTTCTCTTGCTCCACTGCACCTCCTGACCGTTGTCACAGGCAATTTTGTTGACTTAAGAGTCAAAAAGACTTTTTGATAGGATCCTATTGTTAACAACAGCTACTAATCTTATGAAAGACACAATATGGAGTCTTGCTGATCTGGAAGCAAACAAGGAAAACTGAATGTTTCACAGATCATTAAAAAAAGATCTTAAATAATGTTAAATAATGGTCATGATTTACATTCAGTGACTGTTCATGTGAGTAATGGGGGATATCACACGACTAGCCTGTAAATGCATTGTCGCATGTCATATTAACATCATTGGTAATTCTGGACTATTTCACATGGAATTACATCAGAAATATGGAGAGCATGCAGAAAGAGGAGGAGCTGGTTACCTTAGCTTTGAAGGCCATGAGTTTCAAGACCATCTCCAGGGTGAAGAGGCCAGTAAAGACCACATTCAGCATATCTGAGATGGAGTTGAGCTCCTCAGACTGGCCACAGTGCTGGAGAGAGGAATAGAGACACACGAGCACTATAATTCAAGTGCTACGAATGTCACTTTATAAAAGCACATCAAATTAAGTTATTTTACTCACCAGGTGACTTTACAGAACTTTATATATTAGTAAAAATGTAATTAATGACTGGTGAGATCAGTTCCTATCAAGCCTTATTTAAAACCATTATAGGTTATGGAGTATTTATGGAGTATTTGACTTGCAGTCTTCAGAGTCTTCAATTGTGTACTGCAGTTTCCATTTAGTTTCATTGCAATGGATCTAACTAGCTTTACAGCATGTATGCACAGGAACAGCATCTGAAAACCACTGGTTTGTTATGGTTTGGATTGAAAACTGAACTTTGCACCCCGAAGGACAGGATTTGGGGTTTATCAGACCAAAGCTAAAAAACAGCTCTTGGTCTATTTTGTATGCTGCAATACATGAGCCCCCCAGTATTCTCCTATGAGAGGGTAGTGCACTCACCTGCATGCCCAGGCAGATGGTGTTGAGCAGGATGAGCATGAACATCAGGTACTCAAAGTAGGAAGAGGTCACCACGTACCATATCTGGTACTGATAGGGGTTCTTGGGAATGTAGCGCCTGAGAGGCCGAGCCTTGAGGGCATACTGCACGCACTGGCGCTGAGAGGGAACAGGATGACACCAAGGGAGTAGAATTACTTCACTGTCATCATTAATAACTAATTCTATTAATAATTAATCATGTTTGCGGCCAAAAAATAAAAAAACCCTTATCTGAATGCTGCTTATTCTCTGCAAGAGGCACTGCCCCCCTCACTGCACCACTCAGTTCACCCCTGAACAGGATGCCAGCCCCATTGAAGGGTGCATACACACATACAATTTAAACCGACCAATGTTTCACCTTTCAGGGGTGAGAAGCCCCTGTGAACTCAACATGCACATCTTTGGAGCTGTTGAAGGAAACAAGAGCGCTGCGGTCATGGGGAGAACGTGCTTAGAAAGCTCCCTTGGGTGTACTTGATTCCAAACCCCAAGAGAAGTGAGGCAGCACTGCTAGCCATCACGCAGCCCTGGTTTCAACAGTCCTGTGCCTGAAAGAGAGCCGGAGCTTCAGGCTCCATACCTGGTTCTTGTCCAGTTCGCAGTTCTTATACTCCTGCTCGCCCTGCTCCTGGAAGGTGACAATAACGAAGCCGACGAAGATGTTCATCATGAAGAAGGCGATGAGGATGATGTAGACGATGAAGAAGATGGAGATCTCCACGCGGTTGTTGTAGATGGGGCCCATGTCTTCGGTGTGCGAGTCGATGGCTTTGTACAGCAGTCTGTCGGAGAGGGAGAGAAGGGAGAGTGTACCGTCTGTTCACACCTCCACCTGACCTGCAGATGAGGGATGGCACACAGCACCTGCAGAAGCACAAGTGACAAACTACACTACAAAGAATATACTTTTGCATGGACTGGAACATTTTGTTTTGTGTTGTCCGGATCCCTACAATGGTTGACTTTTTCTTTGTTCTCCTTCTCCCTCAAATTCAGCTTTTGTCCATTTGCTGATTCATCTTTGGGGTTGTAAAGACTGTTAACATTTCATTACAGCAGAAAACAATTCCAGTAAGTGGAGTGTTAATTAAGATCTGAAGGTGAAATTATTTTTCCTTTAACCTCCTTCTCTTACCTGTGGCCCAGCAATACTCCCCAGCATGCTGTGGGGAATGAGCTGCTGCCCTCAGTCACATGACCCACGGTCTTCCCGAAACTGATCAGGTGACTGAGCGCAGCAGGTCCAGAACCTCCATTTTGACTGGGCCTTCTCACAGTGACAAAAGAAGAATGAAAAAAGATCAGACAAACAGTTAAAGGAAATAAAAACACTGAACAGCTTCATACTGCAGGTCTGGCAGGAGGGTTTTTTCCCCAGTCCGACGCGGCAGGGTATCCTGCTCATGCACAGTACGGTACTCACTGCGGCCAGCCCTCAAACGTGGAGACGGTGAAGAGCGCCATCATGCCTGACAGCACGTTGTCAAAGTTGAAGTCGCTGTTGACCCATATGCGCTTGTGGACCTCCAACCCGTGAAGGTCGTTCTCCTTGAACAGGAAGAACTCGCCTCTGAGACGCGACAGAGAGAGGGGGAAGAGGCGGAAACAGGGTGAGACTGGACCATGGGAAGAAAGGGCAGTGCGATGGGATGGGAGCTGGAAACACAGCAAACCGGGGGGTGAGGGGGAAGGAGGAGGGGAGAGGTGATGGGAGTCTGGGGGAAATAGAAGAAGCATAAAAGAGATGGTCAACCGCCTGACTACTTCTGAGAGGACGTGAGGACGTGTATTTGGTTAAATTGTTTTAAAAAATGTATGTATCCATTTTAGTCCAGTGTTTAAAGTTAAAAATATGTGAAATACCCGCAGTCACTAAAAATGTTCCAGGAGAGCCCATTGCATGTTAACCTTTGGCACATTCTTCTGAATAGATGCTGGTTGATGTTATCACTGCCAGCTAAACTAGATGCACATAGCGATCCCCAGGTCATCAAAAGATTTACTGAGGTATTGAGGGTCCTGACAATCCCTCTGACAATGCCCCCCCACACACACACATCTTACCTGCACTCCTCTTCAGTCATTTTGGAAGGATCAGTACACATGTGGAATTTGCCCTTCAAAAGGAAAAGCCACAAGTGTGTGATACTCTCAGGAGGTTGTGAGATACATTAGAAAGATATGGCAATAAATGTAGTTTTCTGTAATACATTTCTGTCCAAACATGACCACGATTTCCAGCAGGTACACAGCAGTATTATTATATCACCTATCACCCACTGTATAGCAGTATTGTATTACTATATGAATATACAGTCGTTCAGATAGACAATATGCAGGTGTATTATTTTAAACATGATCTAGTGCTCATTGGCAGCGCTGGGTATGGCGGCCAGCAGTCGAAAGAGGAATGGCTTCGAGAGGTGGGCGTGTCCGGGGGAGTGTATCGCAGTGCTCATTCTATCTATTGTGTGGAAGGGGATTCTAGCCGACAAAACCGAGACTTCAAACTGCACTTGGTGATTTCAAATTGGGTGGGATACAAAATGAAAAAATAATTGCTTTTCCATGCTTTCTGGGGCATTGGCCATCCTGCCACCTGAACTGTTTGTCACATTAGAAGCCATGTTTTTTTTGTGTGCAAACTTTCAAAGTGCACAGACGCACTAGGTGTGTGACATCATTTAATGTCCTTCCACTATTTCACTTCCATTTTTGCTGTGCGACTTCTCAGGGCTCGTTCATATAATCCACAGCAAGACAGGTGGGAGCCAAGATCTCACCTTGAAGAGCTGGACTCCTATGCAGGCGAACATGAAGTCCAGCAGCATGGTGACGATGACGATGTTGCCGATGGTCTTGATGGCCACGAAGACGCACTGCACCACATGCTATTGCAACAGAACATAACCATGGAGCTCAGAGACAGAACAGCTCAGACGGCACCCTGTGCTCTAGCTTTGCTATGAAGGTAAGTTGATGGCAGTATAAAACAGTACATAATCTACATGGTAGAACACACAGACATGGGAGTAGAGAAGGACAGCTCTACCTTAAGGCCTTTTGCTCGGTTGATGGCTCGCAGGGGTCTGAGGACCCTCAACACCCTCAGAATCTTGACCACAGAAATAGCGCTGGACCTGTGGAGGAGAACCCACCACAGTCAAAACACCAGATTTTGTTTCTCACTTGAATTAAATCTTGTGTTTTGTGAAACTTTTACAGGCAGGTATTAATAGCACTGTAGAACACTTTCCAGTATCTCCTTGAATGCTTGTTCAGAGACATAGAGTCTTTACTAGTGCACAGTACTTTCATGACTTAATCTTTCATGACAACTTAACAGAAAGATAGTTGTTATTGTCATAGTATACTGTAAACATACACATTTTCTACACATCAGCAAAATTTTAACCATGCATATTTGTGCATGTAGGTATGTGTTTTTTATTTTAGGATCATTAGTTTTTAAAGAAAACAAAATAGCCAGCAATGGGTAACAAAATTGGGAAATACCAGGAGTCCCGTCGCAGCCCCGGTCAGAGCTATACTCACTGAATTACGAAGGAGATGAGGGATACGCCCACCACCAGCAAGTCCAGGATGTTAAAATAGTTCCGACAGAAGGAGCCCTTGTGCAGAAAGGCACCATATGTTGTCATCTAGAACAGAAAAAAGACCTACAGTCAACACTCCAAACTGTGAAGTGCAGGGCTAAGAGGTTGCAGTTTTGCTCAGCTGTGTACAGTAAATCCTAAGGTAAAAATGTGGTCAGCTCTGTATTCTGTAATAATTTACTACTGATTCAACAAACATTGAATTATCCTTATCCTCCTTTATGCCAAAAAAGCTGAAACTTGGCAGGTTTAGGTCAAGCATGATAGCCCTTTACTTACTGTATACTACATTGTCCTCATTTCACCAGTTAGGCAATAGCTGGGTAATGTCACTGTTATTGAGAACACTGAACATCTGTACTGTACAGAATCCACCATGCAAGGTTTAGGTGGATGCCTTGCAGTAATCAAAGTCTACAGGGCTGAGATTTCAGAATCCATTTCAGAGCAACCCAACAATTAAATACTGTAGCACTGGGATTTCAACCACCACAGTTTTTTATAGCGATGCCCATTTTTAAAGCATGACCAGTATGAATTACCTTGAGCACAATTTCAGCTGTGAAGACCACTGTGAAGACAATGTCAAAGTAACCCAAGATCTAGAACAACAGGAAGGAAACAAGCGCTGTTAGCAGAAGTGCAGTCTGTGTGTGTACTTATTTGGAGTGTAGGAGTATTATCCAAGTACAGATAATGAGTTAATTCATATGTGCAATAGTAGATCCTAGTGGTCAGAACCTGGCCTTGCAGGCAGGCAATGACCTAGTGCCCTGAAAATGAAGTTGGCATCAGTCACCAGCCAGCTGCCTGGGGGGAAGGGAAGGGTACCTTGTTCCTGAAAGACTCAGGGTCAATAGGGTCCTCAGCAGCCAGCGAGATACTGCTGAGGAGGATGAAGAGGAGGATGAAGTTGGTGAAGGTGGTGGCATTCACAATCCGGTGGCATAACTTCCGAATCCTGTGAGGACACGACAATGGGACACCTTAACTTAGACTGCCCACATTTTACAACACTACATGACAGTTACATGACATCCACAGCAGGTGAAACAAGGCAACAACCAGGTTGAGCCGGAGCATAAGTGAGACAAATGAACACACAGAAACCCACTCAAGCGTGGTCTAACCTATTTCATGAAGGAGGAAATGTGCTTATGTGCAGGGCAGCAAACCCAAGTTCAAGCTCCGCTATGTAAGAACTTTGCTCCATCCCTTCTTTGTGATTTGGCCCCTCTCCACAGATCCCTGAAATTTGTTCCCTATAGATTGCTGTCAGAGATGATACAGACAGGCACGACGGTACCAACTTGTTCTGAGGTCCGAAGATGAAGAAAGCGCTGGCCTCGGGCATTGGCACCGCCTTCTCCTTCAGCTGGAGTTCGGCCAGGGGGCGGGGCCTGGGGCTCAGTGGGATCTCAGGCTCCTCCTCCTCGTCGTCTCCTAGGAAACAACATGGAGAAGATCCATGAGGATAATAAATACTGTGGCTCTTCCTTTAAAGACAGAAGGGTTGCTTCAGCACTGGCAGTGAGTATCAACAGACATTGATAATTTTACTATTTATTATTTTAAGTCTAGGATCATCCAATTATCAATGTCTGTTGATTTATTATTTTTAGTGTGCTATCCCACTATAATAAGACAGTTTATTAATGAAGAAAGATGTGAAGACGGGGGTTTAAATTAAATCCTTTCTGTATGAGGCTTAGACTTCTAAATCATAAGCTGGAGTTTATGGCAGGAAAGGGGTTAACTGATAAGGATTCCAGATGCAAGCTAGGAACCCCCCTGGGTGTAATCTTAAACTGACCATTTGGCCAGGATCTCTTAACTGGCCAAATACCATGACCCCCCCTCTTTACAATCAGACTGAGTGACGTCAGAAACGGAGAAGAAAACACTATATAACCCAAAAGTTTGTACCGGCACATTGAACAATACTTCGGTTTTGTTGTTTCTTGCGGGAAACAAGACTTCGGCTTTATTGTTCCTTGCATGCAATAAACTCATCTGTTTTACTTCATCTTGGGATCCAGAACCTTATTCTTTCTGTTACAACATTAATATAAAGTTCCATATTTGGGAGTGTATTTACTCTTGTGTATATCAGTGGTTCCCAACCTTGGTCCTGAAGAAACACTCTGTCCTCTGTTTTTTGCTCCAATTGAGATCTTCATAACAGGCTAATGGATTTAGTTTTACTGGGGGCACATCTGTAAATTTGCTTTCAGCTCTTAAATGGTCAAATTGGATTCAAAATTCATATCAAGGCGTGTCTGATCCAGTGCCACATCTCCAGTGAGCATGTCTGATCCAGTGCAACACCTCCTGTTGTAGTGTCACATCTCCTGTGGGCATGTCTGGTGCACTGTTACTCCCACCTGCGTCTGCTCTTCATCCACTAGTAAAAGCTGTCCCATCAGAAATAAGAGCTAGCAAGCTGAGTAAAGTTCTAAATGCTGAAGCTGTCCCTTGAATTTGGGACACTCAGGACTATCCAAAGAAACAAGTTACTGCAAATAAAAGTCTAAACAAGCAAGCCGATCAGTTAAGTCATCAATTATGCTGGAGATGTAGAGCTCAGCTGGAATGTAAACCAGAAGACAGTGTTTCTCCAGACCAGAGCTGGGAGCCAGTGGTGTAGATAGATAAGACTTGATTCATGGTATGGTAATGCTGACTGTGCCCAGTTCTTCATTTCATTTGCTACAGTGTGGCAAGAGACTGGAAGCTTTCGGTAAGGAAAGTGAACAGAGAAAAGGTCAGCAGGTAAAGGATAATGAAAGCACTGAAACTAACTGTTTCCACTCAGTATTCTTTATTTACAGATTGGTAATAACGTATTTGCTGTAAATAACATTAAATTCTTCTAAAATCTTCACAGTTCATTTAACTATAATATAAACTGTATGTGATGTACTGTGTGAGTTTCTTAGTATTTTCTAGGGATATGTGTAAAGTTAGTCTAATGTAGCAGTGTAACTGGTAATGTCAATTTATGTAAACTGTTTCAGTTACAAATAAAATGTTTAAAAAGAGATTATTTTTAATCTCTAAATCACTCTGTAATACTAAGTCACCTTGTCGAGTTTAAATAAACGAGGAAGAAGAAAGCACTGAAACTAACCACCTCCTCTTGATATTATTTACAGTTATGGTGATGGCATATGTATTTACTGGGACCTGTAATATTACTGAACATGCAAATGTATTTACTAGCTATTAACCTGACCCTAATTAATGAGGTTAGAAGCAGACGACACTGTTAATATTTTACTCTGTATTTTACTCTTGCTTTTTACTTTTTAGTGTGGAATTAACCTCTATTTGTTCCTGTTTTTTTAATTGTTAGATGTTGTCTTTTTCAGTTTAATATGACTCAAGCCTTGCCAATCAATTACTGTAACTAAAACATTAATGAAATACAGTAAGAGCAGAGTACCTGGGAAATCAGCAGAGGGATATGGGTCCTTAATTTCATTGACATTCGACTCAAACTCGTCCACTTTGAGCTGGAAAATAAAAGACAGGGGATGTTGTTGCCGACCAAAAACTCCAGCGACGATAGAACAGTAATGTTGAGCCCCTTAAATTGGGGCTTAAACATTCCCTTTTCATAGACATCTCTTGTGTTCAAGAACAATGAGATTCTTCAAAGATCAGTGAGATTCTAGCAACAAAAGATTATAAGATCCAAATGTCCACCTTTCTTTGTGGTCTTTGCTACAAGAAATCATTGGATGGGATTCCTGAGATCAATTAAAGACTAGAAACCAAACTAGATAGAAGTGATAAATGGCCTCTGTTTGTACCCTTTCTTATGTTTACAGTGTTACAGACCCTCTCAAGATGTGAGCAGGAGGTGCTACACTGGGACAGATGTTTGTGAGTCTTGGGGTAGTGCAGGGCTGGCTCTATGTTTTTTTGGGGAGAGTGTTTCAGCATCAGGTTCTGCAATGAATATTTTCATATCACTGGGTATGGCAGGATCCTCGAATGATTTGTGAACCTTTTCCAGTCTCCTTGGGAGGAAGTGTGGGCATCCTCCCCTTCTCCTTGTTTTCCTCTTTTGTGATGGTGGTGGTATTGGTGTGGTATCACGGCTTCTTATCTCCCCAAATCAAGAACTTGTCAATGCTGCGGGTGGGGGTCCCTCAGGGAGGTGCCTCGCTCAGTGGCCCCTGCATTGCTACAGGCCCCACTGGAGTGAACTTTACCTGCGCTAGGTTTCCCTTTAAGTCAAAATCTAAAAGACCCCCCTAGGCTCACGGGCGTTCTGTTCTGCTGTGTGGTGCAGGTGATGCCCTATAGCTGATCCAGACCCCAGACAGACCTTGGCTGTAGTAGGGATGCTCTCTCCCTTGGCCTTCTGCTCCAGCTTCTTGGCCAAGAGAAGCTTTTCCTCCTCAGATTTCTCCGGCTTATTTGATCTGAGAGATGGAGACAGAGTTAAAGACAGCAAGAACCAGGGATAAGAGGGAGACAAAGAGAGCTGATGATGGTGGCTGACGGTGCTCTGGAAATAAACTGCTTCCTTTCTGAAGAGGGGGGATGGTTCATACTTATACATCCAAGATATTTTAGTTTTTGATTTGTTTTTGCTGACTTTCACCCATTAAAGTGTTCAGCCTGAGCATTTAAGTTTTCATGACAACTGTTCATTTAAAAAACGTGTATATGTCAATTAGAGGTTTTAATCGGCTGACCAATTTGATCGATTGAGCGATCGATCGATCAGTCGCTCCATAACCCAGGATGGAGAACTCTCTTTTGAAGAGATGCTTCTGATTTGAGATTTCTTACCTGGCCAACTTCTTCCGTTTCTTTTCCTCCGCTTTCTCCTTCTGCGCTGAGGTCAGGCTTTCTGCCTCTGCCAGGTTATCCACCGCAATGGCCAAGAAAACATTCAGGAGGATATCTGCACAGAGGGCTTAAGGAACAGCTGTGGACTTCCACTGGGGCACATGACTGGTCTTCTAGCTCACCAGATGCAGAGTGGTTTAGGAGAGCCTGGGAAATATTGCTTTGAATCCTGTCTAGAAATGAACATCACAGGCAACACAGGTATAGTGTCCCACTCCACTGAGACTCATGCTTACTGCTCACTGAGGGCACTGTGAATGTGACGGGATCTGTTTGGTCTGAACTTGTAACAACAATGCAATCCTTTTAATGAAACTTTTGGCCCCACTGCATCACTTGTGTTGTTTGGTTGTAGCCAGGATCTGGACACCCTCTGTCTAGGCACCTCCTCTGGCTTCCTAGAAGCTGCACAACCCCCCCACAATAGGTGAACAAATCCACTGAGCCAAAAGACCAATTATGTGACCCAGTGAGTTTATTTACACCTTTCAAAGTTTCATCATATCATGCAAGAATCTCACACCAAAATGAGCCCTTTTACACCATCATTCATGAGCTACTCTCAATAATTCTGAGGTTTGTGAATAGCTCTGTGCAATTAAGGGTCTGTAATACTTCATATTCTAAAAGTGATGTAGGGCAATGCATTTGCTCCCGTTCTTATTTCTTGTACTGGCTTAGAGGATTAAATGACTGGGAGGGCTCAGGTCATGAATCATCAACACAGAGCCCGGTACTCTCTGACAAAGCAGCCTCTCAGTGTTTTGGCATACACAAAATCACTGGTATGCTAAATATGACTGGAAGCAACTCTCAGCAGGCTCCCCAGTAACCGAATCAAAAGTGCTCTCCATCACCCACACAGGAAAAAATGGAACAGCACTTCTCCACAGTGGAAGTCAAGGGGGATACAGTTGCCACAGACGAAAAGAATGATGAAGTAGATGCAGACGAGAACTCCAGGTAAGGAGGGCCCCCCGTATGCCATGATGCCATTGTACATGACAGAGTTCCAGTCTTCTCCAGTGAGGATCTGAGTGGACAGAAGAGAATGGCACCTCTAGACCACACATTGCTTTAAATATGACCACAGTCATTCAGTTTCATAGCACTTTAAGGAGGTCACTGGAAAGACCCTTTTACTCTAGTTTACTGCTGTTTATGTTTTTCAAAAAATGGAAACGGACAGATATTTTTTACTGCTGTAACACTGGGAATTGCCAATTGCTTATCCTCTTAGGTTTACAGTTCCAATCTGGGTACCACGTGGGAAAGATGACTAAACTTGCTCATCTGGGATGTGCTACAAGCTCAACAGTGCCTCTAAGGAGTGTTAAAGCCTGTTGGAGAAGTTTCTCTGATGCACAATTGGATTGCATAATTATTTAGTGATTGTGAGCTTAGGAAGGAAATGTGAGGACTGAGGTTTCAGATTGGTTCTGAAATCAGAGGTCACTCCTATCTTTTTGAATGTTAGTGATGAAGAGAGTTTTCAGTGTGATTTCTCAAAATTAAAACAAACAGGACTCCAGTATAGTTCTCGCGAGGGTAGTGACTGTGAGCCTAGGAGTCTTGATTCTGGGCAAGAGATTATCCCAGGCTTTAGTTCGGAATGAGACTGAGACCAACACAGACAAACCCACAGCACCTGGAAGACGCTGATGAGGGCCTGGGGGAAGTTGTCGAAAGTGCTGCGCCGCACTTCCATGTCGGGGAAGTTGTACTTGCCCCCGAACACCTGCATGCCCAAGAGGGAGAAGATGATGATGAAGAGGAAGAGCAGGAGGAGCAGCGAGGCGATGGAGCGCACGGAGTTCAGGAGGGAGGCCACCAGGTTACTGAGAGACGTCCAGTACCTGGGAGGTAGAGAGAGTGGACACCTGAGACAGGACTCCTCCGTTGCACTTGGCTTTCCACATTCCACTTGGCATCCAAGTGCACCTGGATTTCAGGAGCTGTCTCCAAAGGACTAATAAACGTGTACAATTCACTGTCACGATATTAGTCCCCCCTCCTTAAGAGTGCTCCAGCCCTTTCACTCAAGACTTTATTCGGTGCACCTGTTTCCCTTTCCCAGCCCACCTTAAAAGCCAGGCGCTGACGCTCATCCGGGCTCTGCATCTGATTTCCATATCGTGCGAGTCCAGGACCTGGAAGCGCCTGGTCCCGTTAAGGTTTTAACCTCTGTTCCCGTTCCCGTTCCCGTTCCCGTTCCTGTTCCCTGTCCGCCGGTTCCGACACGGCCTTCGTGGTTTTTAATTCTCTGTTCTGATGGATCTTCTGGTTTTGGACTTACCCTTGTGTTTTGGATATTCCCTAAGGACTACTCTCTCGGATTGTTCGCCTCGGCCACACCTCCCCCGTGCACCAGCGCACCTTGGACACGCCCCCTTGTCTTCAGCCCCGTTTTCCTGCATGACGTTTCCCTAGTGTTTCCCCACTCCGTCGGACTGTGTCATCCGCATAGGGTCCGGAAAGAACTGTTCGTTACATTCACTGCCTATATTGCACATTTCCCTCGTGAGATATAAAATGAAATTCTCCAACAAGCTGCAGAAGTTTCCTTAAAAAGACCCACAAAGTCAAAGACTATGCAGTTTGAGTTCGCACTGCTCGGAAAATACCACGCTTTTTATAGCTTCCTACTTCTCATTTGCCCCTGCTCCCTCCCCTGCCTTCCCCTGTGCTCCTTACTTGGTGATTTTGAAGATACGGAGCAGGCGGATACACCTCAGCACAGAGATGCCCAGGGGCGACATCACGCCGAGCTCCACCAGGATGAGCTCGATGATGCCTGCGCACACCACGAAGCAGTCGAAGCGGTTGAACAAGGACATGAAGTAGGACTGGAAGCCCAGGGCATACATCTTGAGGAGCATCTCCGCCGTGAACAGAGAGAGAAGCACCTTGTTCGCAGTGTCTGGTGCCAAGGAAAGGAAGCAGAGAGAAGCACAAAATCACAACATGACAAAGAAGTGATCCATGCTGAAATCTCTTCAGTACAGATCAGTACAATGGAGGTAAGAAAGAGCCAAAACTGCCTGTCCTGGGGTTATTTCTTTGTGGATTTCTGTCATTTTGCCTTTTGTGATTTGAGGATTCCAGAAGATTATCTATTATTCATTGCTTTCATCTTATAGAGTATCACTGAGAGCCAGAGCCTAACCTGGCAGACACAGGGCAAAAAGAGGAACTGCACTCTAAATTGGATGCTCATTACAGGAGAACGTCAGCTCCACCCAGAAAGCACTCTGACTCAGAAGTGATGCCAAGATCCGAGAGCTGTTAGGCACCAGCACTGTTACACTAAGGTACCATCTTCTTGAAGATTTAAGAAACCCATAATTCTACCTATTGTAACTGTGAAAGCTAGAGGCTAAAACAATTTGGCATGCCCCACACTGTGCTCATTATCCCTTTGCAAAATAAGGAATAATATACTAAAACCAACAGAAAGAAACACTGATCACTTCAGATACACCTAGATTTTATGCAACTATAAAACACAAGCTTCAGGAAATGAGACCGGTGTCATCTTTAACAGGCATCATTGGGGTGACCAAAGCCAGTGAGTTTAATTACCAGCTAACGAGGACCTGGGAAGTAGGGGTTTTAACCAATTAAGATGATATTAAGGTGTACAAAACCGTTCAAAGTGGGTGGGAATAGAAGATGTGGCCGCAGCGCCTGATGGACGTGGCTGGCCGGAGAGCCTGACCTTGCACCTTGGTGAGCCAGTCCGCCTGGTTGTGGTGCTCAGTGGCGATGGCGAGCGTGTTGAGGAACACCAGCAGGATCACCAGCCAGTAGAAGAAGTTGGACTTCACCCAGGTTCGGCACTTGCGGCGGAACCAGCGGTTCCAGCGTCTCCAGCGACGGCTAGATAGGGGCGAGAGAGCGAACAAGCTCGTTTTATTCTCCTCCCGTCGAGAGAGACACTATACTCCTCGACTCCTTCCCTCGTCCTTTATTCACACGCACACTTTTTAGCAAACAAAATATCCATAGATTAAAATATGGCAACACCAAACTATGCCACAGTAAAAAGATCTGTCAGAATTGTCTGGTATGTTCATAGCATTGTTTTGACTAATGTATAAATACATGAGCATCTTTGTCAGTCCCTGCAGCGAGACACTGCTCTTGGCCTATGGTCTTTTCTGTTTTGAATATGCATACTGTGCACAACGTATTCAAGCCAAAGCTGTTTGTTGTAATCAGTGCTTAGCAATGTAATGGTTAGGACCCTGGACTCCTGAATGACTGGAGGGTCATCAGCTCAAATCCCAAATGGTGACTATTGTACCCCTGAACAAGGTAGTTTACACACATTGTTCCAGCAAACCCAACAGTATAAATGAGCAACAACAGATATGTGAGTAAAATATACAGCAGATAACCGTGAGCCAGTTTGGATGAAAGTGTTAATTTAACTAATTTATTTGATTATTTAAAGTGGCAGGCTCTGTGTCATATCTGACTTGACAGGCCAGAAAAGAGAGCGCACTGCCTGGCTCCCTTACTCACAAGAAGAGGATGAAGCGGTTCATTCCCTCCATCTCGAACAGGCTCTCTGTGTCCGAACCGCCCTCGTCCAAGGGGAGGAGTCCTGACACCCACAAACAAGAGAGTCAGAACAGCCCTCAAAGGTTTTCATCAGCTGTCAGTGGAGCAGAACACTGTAAACTCACATCTTAAAGTATGTGCATGACAAAGCACAAAAACTGGAGGAAACAACAGCAAGGCAAAGGGGACCCAGGGTATAAAAGCATATTAATTGAATGTGGTAAACTCTGGAAAGGAGCTACCCAGGAATTAATTTTCATGGCCACAAAAATGGGCTAGAGGGAGTGTCCTTACAGGCCAATTAAAGGCACTAGGCACCCATTTGTATCAAAACTGCTTTAGTTTACTCATAATGGTATGTTCACAAGGAGTGTCACCACCACAAGGTGCGGCAGACAAATGACACAAAACTAAGCGTAAAACATTCTAAAAAATCATGCTTGAATATTGAAACTCTCTTAAAGCTAAACACCTAAACTGCATCTACAGTTTTCAAACTACATACATAAGAAAGCTAAAAAGCTAAAGAGTTTGAAGAGACCTGATTGGGGTAGGAGACACACTGCAAAGCTGTGTTTTTGTGCCAGTGTGGGCTTGTGGGCATGGGCAGCGGGTGTGGTTTGTGAGCAAGTTGGTGAGAGTGGCGTGTGGGCGGGTCAAGTGGCTGAGTCAGAGCAGGGCCTAATTCTCTCTGTGGGAGACTGAGGGTTGCAGTCAGGGAGGTGAGGGTGACTCAGGAAGTGAATCTGAATTGTGTGGAGGAAAGATCCTCGCCTGTGTGGCTCGTGTGGCTCTAAGGACCTTTGCACATAAAACGCTCCCAAGACAGATGGGATTTGAAAGCCCAGATGGGTTACTGGCTTGACTAATTTAAACAAACTTCCACAAAATAAACAACAGAAGTCTTAGAGGGGGGTGGTAGACCATCTCAACTACTCTAACTGCCCAGCCCTACCCAACCCTTGGTCATCCCAGGCCTTTCATGAGGCAGCCTGCTCCGGTGGGTTTAGATTTCCAAACTCTGGGAATGACTGGATTGTTAGGAAACAAGAAGTAAGCCAGAAGCTTGAGTGTGTGGCAGGGTGTGTCCCATACCTTCCCGGTGCTCCTGGTCATTGTCCATGACTTCGGCATGTGTGATCCAGTCCAGGTATCCCTTCAGGTCCTCCTCCAGCTGCTGCCTCTCCCGCAGCTTCTGAAACTCCCCCCGAGACTTGGCCTTCTCTCGTTCCTTCGTGAACTCGCTGTGCGGCGGAAGGGGAGCGGAGGGGGCGGAGCAAGAAGGAAGTAGATACAGAAACAAAGATAGGAAAAGCGATAAACTACAATTACACTTCAGTGCAGAAGCACTGTGTGAGAGTTTACCACAGAAACTTGTTTTTCCTACAGTTTTTACCACAACTAGCCACATACTTGTCTGGCTTTCTAGTGGTTTGCACTATCCAGTACAAGAAAGCTGTTTGCTTGACCTTTCCTTAACTCATTGTACTACACTTTATTGCTATGACACATTTAGGACAAAGCAAACTTTAATAAGTGAAATGACTTACATTTTGCACCAGGTATACTGTTTGACAAAAGACATTTTAAGCAGAAAACTAGGGGGGCTTCTTTGTGAATTGTGCTAGTTTCAAAATCAGCTCTGGTTCCAGAATGCCTGTGCATGGAGTCCTGTTCCATTCCAGTGGAAATAATAATTTCAGTGATCATCAGCTTGGTTTAGTTCTCCAAAGATCCAATGGTGAAACGGAGCTGTCCTTACTGAGTGGGGAACGTACCCGCTGAGCACACCCAGTACCAGGTTGAGCACAAAGAAGGATCCCAGGAGTATGAGGCTGACGAAGTAGATCCAGGGCCATTCGTTCCCGATGGCATCATTCACCTGGGGGTGAAGGGTCACGCTGGGGTCAGCAAGAGAATAAGGCAACAGAACAGCACTGGATTCTGTACATGCGGAAGCAGTCTTCCTTACTGTAGGTACTAGCTCCGATTAGTCAAAGAACTGCAAATTATATTACCAAAGCGTGACATCCCACAACCTTCAAGGTGTTGACAACTTCACCTTTAAGCTCCACAAAGAATAAAGACGCAGGCTTACAAGCAAAACATTAAAACGACAGGAATAAACTAGAGGAAGCAGAAGGCTCCAACTATAGTGAGAATAGGGGTTTCTGGTCTGCCATGCGGTTGAAGATCTGTCTACTGTAGCATGATCCTTGCAGGAACAGCTGACTGAGATTTGGATATTGATTAGTTAGTGGCAACTTAATTGTACGTGTCCCGCTGTAACGAGCCTGTGGTTTACTTCTGCTTCCTGCCGCGATCGTGCCCAGTTTACCCAGTAGAGCACGTCGGTCCAGCCCTCCATGGTGATGCACTGGTACACGGTGAGCATGGCGAAGCCGAAGTTGTCGAAGTGTGTGATGCCGTTGTTGGGCCCCGCCCAGCCGCTCTTGCACTCCGTGCCGTTGAGGGAGCACTCCCGGCCGTGGCCCCCGGTCGCACAGGGCGCCGGCTTCTCGTTCTCCACCATCGCCACGATGCCTGCACAGGAACGGGAGAGGTGAGACGCGTGGAGAGGACGAGGAGGGGGAGGAGGAAGGGCAAATACAGGCGCTGCTTTTTACACCTCACTCATGACGGCGAAACAAGCGTGACTTTTGTATAGCACGTCAGTTGTGCGGTTACAGGACCACGCGAGTGTTCCTGGCCAGTCTGGGTCGTCTGTCACCTGCTGAACAGCTGAACACTGCAGTTCATACTGTTGTGCTGACTAACACTGTCAAGTGCCTGGCTGTGAAAACCAACCCAAAAATAACAGGTGACCCGCCTGCAGGAGTGATTTAGAAACAACCACTTAATGAATATGAAAAGTCCAAAATGCATTTTCTCCTCAGAGACATACAATGGGATCATAAAATCAACTGTTCATTTTCTAAACTGCTTTATCCAGTACGGGGTTGCAGGGGAGCCGGAGCCTATCCCAGCAAGCAACGGGCACAAGGCAGGACAGTCCATCACAGGGCAGACACACACTCACACCAGGGCCTGTTTTCCCAGAAGCCAGTTACACTACCAGTATGTCTCTGGACTGCGGGAGGAAAGTGTATATAACACCTAATGTGACAAGTCTATATCTAGTGATATATTAGTGGGGTGGAAACAATTGTTTGAAATGTATTTTTGAATAGTTAGCTACTGGACTGATTTGCTCATATTACAATCAGCATATGTGTCCCCTGCTCACTGACGTGTGCCGGTATAGTAGCAGGTCTTGTGCATCTTGCACTTGAAGAGCTCCAGGCCAATGATGGCGTAGATGATGATCATAAAGAGGACCAGCAGGGCGATGTGCAGCAGTGGGACCATGGCCTTGATGATGGAGTTCAGCACCACCTGCAGGCCTGGAGGAGAAACAGTCCCATGAGTCATGATGGCTTGATCGTCATCGATAACATGTCTTGGGATGAAAGTGGTATATCTTTCTAACTTTGGTACTGCATCTTAATTTCAATTACACATTAAAATAATCTAAACTCAGAATATTTTAAGTGATTTGGAAGGTATAATACTAGGATATACTGCCCCAAAATTATGATTGAAATCTTTATAAACGTTTTCAGCCTTGATAACTAACTCCTATTGGTTACAGATTTTTTTAAAAACATACAATCCCCCAGATATCTAGTTTTCTCTCTTGAACCTCACAACAACACCACTGCACAAGAGCCAAAGCACACTTCATGTTGTCACGCCTCCCACTGTCACCAGTTCTCGGTCAGCTCCAGAGGGCCGTACTTGGAACGCCGGACACCAGGCGCAGGGGCCGCAGAACTCGGAACGCTCGCAGAGCCTTCACGTCAAAGCCCGCCCCCTTCCCCCCCACTGGGGTCTCTATCCCCTCGATGCGGTTGATGGTCTCCAAGGCAACAGTGAAGAGCCTAAAGGAAGAGTACAGGCACCGTCAAGACCCGGGGCCCCCCAGCATGGTCGCTGTCCGCAGAGAGACTCAGACACAGAATGGTTGGCTTTAGTCAAAGTCGTTGTGGGAAGAGGTACTGGTATGAACCAAAGAAGAATACAGAAGAGGGGAGTCTATTAAGCTCATTTTGCTACTGTGGTTGCTCATTGACTGAGGGACCTGCATAGTCCTTTAGAGAGTAGTTCAGGTGGGTAGCTGCATCAGCATGTGTAGGCTGCAAAGGAACAAGTAATAGGTTACTTGTTACTTGAGCATGGAATAAACCTATTGCTTGTTCCTTAGTCCTTAGGAGGTGTGTGCATTAAGAAACAGAGGTCTCCAGCCCTGGTCTGGGAGAGCCTCAGTCCAGCAGAGTTTACTATTCGTAGTCTTCAGCTCACAAGGATCAGAGTTAATGTTAATGTAATGTAATGTTGCTTTATTAGCCTTATACAATTTCATGCATTAGGAATTCGACTTTTTGCATACCCCAGCCTGCTCTTCATGAGACACAGACAGGGAGAGAAGCTTGGGGTCAGAGCGCAGGGTCAGTCGTTGTACAGCTCCCCTGGAGCAGTTGGGGTTAAGGGCCTTGCTCAGGGGCCCAGCGGAGTAGGATTCCTCTGCTGACTGCGGGATTTGAACCAGCAACCTTCCAGTCGCAGGCACAGAGTCACCACTCCGCCCACTAAGAGTTCTCTTAGTTGAACAGTTAACATTCTTAATTTGCCAGTAACTTACAGATGTTGTCTTCTGACCGAGATGACCCATAAGAACAACTGGACTGGGTCTAGCTAGCATCATGGCAGGTGACTTCTGCATTAAGATATGCATGGATGGGTAGAGATGTATGCAGGTTTTTCTGCTTCTTTCTTTCCAAACACTGGGGCGTACTGTAGGAGCCTAACAAACAGGCCCTGAAAGCCCAAGTATTGAAGAGATGACACAGAAGAGAAACTGCTATGATGTCAAGCAGCCCACCCCACCAGCCATCCTGTCTCATGTGGGAACTCCCAGCAAGCCAGCTCTCCTTACCCAACAAACACAATCACGAAATCCAAGATGTTCCAGCCATTCCGTAGATAGGCATCCGGGTGGAACAGAAAACCATACGCCACTATCTTTAGGAATGCCTCGATGGTGAATACGATCAGGAAGATGTACTCAACTTTCTCCTGTGAAAGATATGGTGAAAACAAGCATACAGTAGTTTGAAAGTGGGGCAAACTACACTCCTGCCCATCCACGAGGGATGGCAATCTTGCACACCCATACAGGGTGGCCCTTGCTAGGGCTAGAAGGTGCTGTACCTTCCTTAGGGAAAAGAAAGAAATCTTGTGCAGTAAACATGCAGTTTTTAAAAGAATAAATACAAAATGTGAGGAAAGATCATCTTCATTAGATTAAAAGATTTCCTTCACTATACAGTACAGAATTTCCTTCCTGTCTACAGTATGGTCTTTTTAGTTTAATTGGTATTCAAACAGCATGGAAAACTGGGAGCAACATTGCACTACATTTAGTCTTAGAGCAATACAAGCAGAAGGTCTGACATTATAATGATTGCATTGATAATCTACAGTAGTACGACAGTAGCGATGTTGTAAGCTATTAGTTGTAAGCTTTGTCAAAAACAGAACTCACTATATTATCTCTATAGTGATCCTTAAGTATCATACCATTAAACAGAGGGGACGTCTGATGAAACGACTAAAATTTACACTAAAAAATAGTGTAATTGATTTACAACGAGTGAGAACAGACACATTTAATGCCATCCGCTCTATGCGATCCCGTTTACCACGTCAGCCTGCTCTTTTTTTCCAAAACGTTTTGTTTTGGTTTTCAATGGGCTTGGTGGGTATGAATTTTCGGTATTTTTCCTAATCAGTCTTTCTTGCCCTTCGCACTCCTCTGTCTGGAGTTTCGGTAAAAAAGCTTCGTCGCTGAGAGAAGCGCCTCACACTGCGCTAAACAACACCATGTATGGTCTCCCGGCTCTGCCAGTGTGTAAACTGAACACAGAAACACTTCAGCATCCTCAGTAACTCTCCATAAATTAGGAGGAGACTGTATTATGTGACAGTGTTTTATCTTTTTACGACTAAAGCGCTACTTTAACGGCGCCATGTTTAATTGTCACAAAAAATGCCAAGTACTTTTAAGTAAAACAAACTTAGGCCGTCAAAGAATATGAAGTAAACTTGGTACAGTCGCGGTGCCAGCGGTTCCGGGATTTTACAGAAGACATCTGTGTGTTTGCCCGTTAAGGGGCAATGTACTGTACGGTCAGAGCACACAGATCCAGCCGTCTTCGCGCCTGGGATCAGCGGTGACCCCGGCGAGCAAGACAGTCAGCTCGACTTTCAGATGCGCAGCGGGGTCGGAATGCGGGGAATGGCGTGTCCCTGTGGTGGGAGTGTCGGGCAGGAGTCAGGGCTCAAGCAGAGAGACTGCGCGCACGCAGGACTCCGGATGCGCGGATCGCTCAGTGGTTTGTGGAAACCACACAGCAGTAGAAAACCATACAGAACGTGTAGTACGCGGTCCAGATCCTGAATCATATATTAGAGAAAAATTCACTACAGATCTAAGATCAAATCTAAGATCAATGATTTGAAAACAATGATGATGTTTCTTCAGTTGTCCGTAAGGGTGCCGACAGCTCTAAAGATAAAGATCAGCTCCCCGTTATCTGAAACATGACAGTACAATAACTGCATTCCAAACTAAAAAATGTGTCCAGTTATCATTGTCATCGTTCGTTGAACGCGCTTGTTTATAACACTGCTCAGCTTCTTCTTAAGGCGGCAATCAGTGGCTCCATAAACCTACACTACATTTTTTCTGCCGTTCATATTCGTAATGTATGTTGTCAGCGATAGTGAGACAGTGTTATAACACCTAGCAGAGAGGGAGTATTTCCAACCACAACCGAGCCAATAGCTATGAATTGTAAAAATACCGTTTAGCTTCAGTGTCGCAGAAGCTTTAAAAACTACCAATAACAACAGGTGGGGGATTGTTGATTCATGCATTCTTGCGTGTGGATTACCTACTTTGCTGGCAGTGGCATCACACAAACTTTGCATTAATTCCGATTTACTCTAACATCCAGGGAGCGACTAAAAATAAACCATTGAAACGCAAAACAGAAGAGGCCAGACCACCTGTCCCCTGTCATCACCTGAAAGCGGGTCACTCCGGCAGCAGTTACATTTAGTTCCTCTCAATAAAGAGCTCGCGGGCAGGGAAATAGGCTCTTTTCCAATTCCTGAAGTATCTTAAAAATGCCCTTTTCGTTTCAGCTCAACAATAACAACGGGATATAGGGCATGCCACATTCGCCGAGGTTCAGAAGATCATAAGGTTAACTACAGTATTAGCTTTTTAATTTAATACACAGTCTTTATGTCATGCAGCTTTGTAGATTATAAAATGCTGAATCACATGAAAAGAATTATTACAAACAATAGGAGCCCATTAGTTCAGACTCACATGTTTGGACAGAGTCTGGAATATCTATAAGATCATCTTCAACAACGTGACTAGGTCGCATTTTTCAGATCTCTTTATTTGTGTTACGACAAGTCACTTCATTATAATACAAAGTGAAGTACAATAGAGGCTATTTATTTATCTGTATGTTTTACTGGAGCAATTTGCGCGATGCATTTGTGCTCAAAGGTACGGTACGAAAACAGGGCTGCATCCATGATTTTAACACATAATCCTACTGGTGAGCACAGAATTCTTCACACAGAATCATTTCCTACACGACGCTGATTTTATTATCTTTTATGCTCATGTCTAAATTTCCGTCGACGAACTTTTGTTGCGCTAAAGTAAAACGACCAAGGCGACGGTACATTTTTAAGACTCTTACGCTTCACACCCAACGAGTGGCAGGGAGGTCTCCCAAATGTACACGTGTCTAACCTGTAATTTCAGTGTTTAAAAGGGGGAAGTGTAAGGAAGTATTGAAATATTTTGCATTTTTGAAAACCTGCCAACTAGCCAAAAAAGATGCAAAACATTTTTATAATGACTATTTTTCAGGCTGATATTGGGGTACCCTTTCACGCTTGGGACCTTTCCAAGTAAACAATGTCAATTCACATAGGGCTTTTTCATTTTCACTTGATAGCGAAGAAAAAAGCCTCAGGTATGTCTCTCATGTTTCTGGAATAACTAAACACTGTGAAAACTAGTTTTGAAATGTGACAAGGGATAGATAAAAGTAAACAGATTAGAAATACATTTAATGAAAACGTCGAGTCACCTTGCGTTAGAGACGCAAAGGTAAAAAAAGAACAAGCTTAAAGGCGTTTCAAAAAGAAAAGACTTAGGTTTGGAGTTCTTCAGACACCAAAACTAGAAAAATGATAGTTTTTTTAGACGTTTGTTATCCCTAAGATTCTTATCTACATGTAGGATTTTAAACGACATTGAAGAATTTAAAATACTTTAAAGGTACATTTTCCGATCTGAGCAGAATTTCGCCGTTATATGTTTATGAAGGTGGTTTTATTAACAAGTGGTTGAAATGAAATGTGTATTAAAGGAAACAGTAATATTTTCTGAGTTTTGATGTGCAAAGGGGTATTTTTAAGCCTTATTAAAGTAAATCGCTTTATTTTACAGTCTCTCGTTATTAAAAAAGACATGTAATGCATTTTATATAAACCATTTGAAAAGTAATAATTTGGCTTAGAAATCACCTCTAGTTCTATGCCTTTATTGTGCCCCTTTTGAAAATCAGGATGCATGTCAGTAGATAAAAGTATCCAGAATGACGTGCACACTTTCACAAATGCAGCCTACAGCCTCTGAAAGGTGAGGTCTCCTGAATGCTCCAGACCAGGGTGTCTCTAATAACGCTGGCCCTGTTAGGCTTACTGGTCGCCCGCTTTCAAAGATTGTCAATACCTATAGGTTCTTGACTACTGGAATTACGCAACTCCTCCCATTAATTAAGAGAACTGCGGTCCCTGAGAGCAGAAGGGTACTTAGCTTTTAATCCTAAATGATCTCTGTACTCAAAGGAACAAAACACCTGCTGAATTGATCACACTGAAACTCTTCCAGGTCTTTATAAATTGCTGATCTAATGCTGACCTAAATAGAATCTGCTGGACTGGGGCTTCCAAGGAGCTTCCAACCCAGGGCTGAAGACCCCTGATCTGGACCAGGGGATCCCTATTCTGGTGCTGGAGACCCACATACCTGCGGGGTTGTGTTGCAGCCGAGGGTCTGGTTGCACAACCAAAACCTTCATTGACTTAATAACAGGATTCATTGGAACACATTGACAGTTTTCAGCTCTTGAACATGTTGGAGGTCACCTTTTCATGGTCACATTTCATAAGTAAAGTAATGTCCCAAACAACCGAGTAGAATAATATGATTTGCAAATATTTCAATCAAGCAGCTTCAAACTTCAAGTTCAGCTTCAGTTAGGTGATGATGCTGGACTGGGGTGAAAACCAGCAGGTGTGTGAGCCTCCAGGACCAGGACTGAGTACCTCTGCTCTGCACTGTGGGCTTAATTCTTTAATTGGACAAATGTGTTGCTTCGTTGGAACCTCTTAAATGTTCTGCTCCAAAGCTGGAGATTTTAATGTACTTATACCGCACAGTAGTCAATAGATCTGGGTCATGGGGTCACTTCTGCTGCGCGGTCTGCTTGGGCCCAGTTAACGAAAACCTCAGGAAACAGTATGAGAACCGGACTCCTAGCTGCCAAAGAGGGCTGGTGTGCTCTTCAGACTCAGGGTGCATTGCTGTCTCAGTTCTCGGTTCTATACTCTGGACCTTGCCCAGTCCTCTTGACTGATGAACTAGTGCCTTCATAAACAGCTGATGCTGGATGAGACAGTTAAGGACCCCTGGCGTGTGATCTAAAAAGACTGAGAGCCTCCACCCTCCTCAATCTGCTGGCCATGAGAATGACGCGCAGCCCGCAAGCTGTGTATCTAAGCACAAGGACGGTCAGTGCCAGGTTCAGCTGTGTCCGCTAACTTCCTTTTTGTTTGGAAAGTGACATAAGGAGCCCGTCTTATCAATCAGCTCTCAGGACAATGATAAAATTAATTCCGTGTGCCAGAAATATAAATGACAAAGAGAGACTTTGCATGAATGACTGCTGCTGCAGGATACTTTGGGAACGTCCTGGTTGCAAGTTGTGTTTCTTAAGCATTGAGTCAGATAACCTTCTCTGTTCCACTGAAACATAATGTACTGTACATGTAGCCTATATTATGTGTCAATGGCGCATTTTCCTGGTTATTTGTCTTTTCCCACTAAATCCTAGGCAGTCTCTGAGCATGCCACAGGAACATCTAATTTAGAACGGTTGAGTGTGCATCTCATCTCCTCTCTCACCCTGATGGCAGGATAGATGTTACTCACCAGGCTGGAGTTGGCAGAGTTCGTGTCGTCTTCGGGCATGGGCAGGAACACGGCGAGGGCCACACAGTTGGCGAAGATCGTCAGCAGGATTATGATCTCAAACGGCCTGGCAGTGGTGGAGGGGCTAGCTCAGGAAAAGCTTGGGAGCGACAGAAGTTTGGCGGGAATGTGTGTGTGAATTAGCCCACCTGGAAACCTCAGAATGCCACAGAGCCTCAGAGAGCAGGGCTCAACTGAGTGACCTTTCACACACTGTTAGTGCAACAGACACAAGACCAAGCACAAAAACAAAGCAGACATCAGCGAGATGTGGCAGCTTGTACATCAAAACAGGCTCGATGCACTTTCTCTTCTAGAGGGCTGATAGTCATGTGTCCTGACATAAATGTTTGCCTTTTGCCTTAAACTAGACGATTCTCTAGAACTCAGGTCTCTGATTTTTCCAATCTAATTAGTCATTCAAACAATTAACCTAATTATTTCTAAATTGGACCTATACAAATTTTTCATAGAGTGTTTTACAGTTGATTACGCAAGCTATCAATTCTCCAATCACTTTGCTTAAAGGTTACTTATAAAACACTTCCTACCCTGGTTGAAAAGCATTACATTTTTGTAGCTAATACAACAATTACACCAATTATGTAACCGAGAACATGGGTGGGACAAAATCCAGAAGACACTAGACTCTCCAGGTATTGAGTTTGAGACCCCAGCTCTAGAACATCTTAACACTTACTAAAGACATTGAGGTTAAGTGTTAAATAGCATTACAAGTTTAAGCATTGAGACACATAGTTTATCCATCCATTATGAGTAACTGCTTTGTGCTGAGGGCAGGTACAAGGGGCAAGGCTCACACACATGTGAGCAAGTGAGAAAGTTAGAGATAGTAACCTCAATATCATGGCTTTGGATTGTGGGAGAAAACCTGTGTGGACATGGATGGAACATATGAACTCCACACAAAAAGCCCCCCAGGCAACAATGAAGCCAACAAAGAACAAAGAACAAAGATCTGTGAGGCAGCAGGTTTTACCATCACATCACTGTGGTGCTTCAAGCTTACTGTGTTGTATTGCAAGGTGTTTGACTTTGGTGCAGTGCTGTCGTCTGTGGGACTATGACTCAATACCTCTTAAGTCAATTGTGTGGAATTGATTAACCGTCATTTGTAACTTTTCTTATGTTCTCTTGTTGGTGGATGTTTAGACATTTCTACTATTTCAGTCATTATGTAATGGGGAGATGGGTCGTTGTCTTGTGGCATGACTATCGAATCTCTGCGGTGCCACAAGAGGGGCTTTTCTTAAGCAAACTCAGAAGGTCTTGAACTTTCATTTCAATGTAAACTATAGGGAACGATGCTTTGTGAAACTGTGCCATCCAAATTGATGTCTATTGAAGGCATCCTGACATGCACAAATGCGCAGGATGCAGGAGCTCCATGAATCACTTTGAGGCCGACACCTTGATCACGCCTGATTTACAGTTCAAGACACCTTGCCGCTGCAAGGCTTTGGTAGTGGAACCTTGGCCCTCTCCCAAGTTACTCAGTCATTTGGACCACTACAGGTGTCAGTGTTTTCATACTACAGGGGCCGCTCAACTGGTCTCCCTTTCAGCCAGAAGGGGGTGCTGGAATTAAAATTCCCCCTGCCAGCAGAGAGTGGTGTCTGTTTTTAGCCTGTGACGCGAGCCAACAGCTGCAGTGCCCCAGAATATCATTGTGTCGTTTAAATATATATGCATTAAAAAAACACCTAAATTTCTATCATCAGCTTCGATCATTGGGAGCACGTTTCTCCCGTATTTGGCTCCTTGACTAGCTGCCAAGCGCATTATCCCATCTTGGAAAAATGCTGTTTTCAAAAGGCTCTCTCCTCTGATGTTTCTAGAAAATTATTCAGTTTCTGGAAGTGCCTATGGGTTAACCTAACCTTTGACCCAGGGTGAATATAATTGTTTTTTTTTTAAGTTTTGACATTAATCAGTGAACCCAGGAGTAAGAACTAGAATTTTCATCTTTACCAACAAGAAGAAAGGTCTCAAGTCTCGATTCACATTTTAGGAACATTATGCGCCTTCGCTAACATAAGACTCTTGAAGCAGTAAACATGTCCCACTGCCAAACTGAAAACCTCTCAGAACCAAAACTGCTTTCTTAAGCCTGTGCTAACAAATGAATAATCCTTGTGCCTGACTGGTTTTAAACTGCTCACACTTGTAGGTCGTAATGTATCCAGAAATATCTCTGCATCTAGAAATGAGAAGCAACTCCACTGAGAACGCCGGTGTCCTGTCCCATGATTAATCGCGAACTTTCCAAACCAAATTTCGGAAAAAGCTACTTAACAGAAGAATCTTTCTTTTGGTCACAGTTCCAAATCCAGCCATTTAAAGATGGAAAAATATGAACAATTGTCTATGAACTGCACTTGGAATACAGGTATAGACTATGAACTATTCAAAAGCCAGCGTTGTCTCATGTTATTTTTTCTCTTTAATACAAAAGCCCTTTGCTGTAAGATTATTGGGAAGTTGAATCTGCGCAACGCCATATAAACAACTCATGACCATGTGAAGAAACTGATCAACCCTTTTAAATCCAAGGGTGTAGGGCTCCTCATAAACACAGCTAGAGAGAGCCAGCCCTGCTTTCTTTGACTAGCCAAACACAAAGTTTCCCGTTGCATAAATGAAGACATGACAAAGACAGCAGTCCCAACTACCAACAATCTGTAGCTTCCTGCCCTCAGAGTGACTTACTGACTTTTCATTCCGGTTTGAGGGCTGGCCATGCTCTTAGCCGCTGGCCTCTCTTTTGCTCAGCTGGCCCCCGAGCTGGCCGTCCACGCGCCTCGCCGAGCTCGAGCCCCGAAGGATACTTCCACTCCACGATGCTGATGCAGGCTTTGCGGAAGGGGTTCTTCAGGGTCAGGCAGCACAGCGAGCGCGGGGGCCGGGGGTTGCCGCCGGTGGCTTGAAGTTTCTTCAGTTTCTCCTTCTGCTTTCTCCTCAGGGTCTCGCTGTCCATGATGATGGAGGCGGCAGGTCCCACCGCGTTGGACTCCGCCGTAGCCATCCTGGGGGCAGACCAAGAGCCGTGTCCCGACGGTGACGGTGTGTGAGGCGAGGACCCAGTAATCCTTCCCGCTGTAATCCTGGTAAGCCCGGGTTCGCCTGTTCCCCCTCACTCCTTTATTTTTCTCCTTCCTTCCCGGGACCAGCAGGCACACACTCACACACACACCCCCCCTCGCCTCCGCCTGCTCTCCCTCTCACTCTCTCTCGCTCAGCGGAGAGTGGAGTGCCTTTCTGCTGAGCTGGGTTTCTCAGAGGGTAAAACTACACCAGGCAGAAAGCAGCAGGAGGAGCAGTTGCCTCTGCGGCCTGAGCCGGGCCAGCATGGTTTAAATATAGACTGTGAGCGATGTCTCGGCAGTGGGGGGTGGGTGGGGTGGCGATGGGGCAGCGTAAGCAGAGCAGGGAGGCAGAGAGGCGCAGGGGCCGCCGAATAGCCTGTGGGCCCTGAGGCAGCAGAAAAGTAGGAAAAAGAAGTGCAGCTGTCGTCGGCTCATCCCACTTGTAGCTCCGAGCTCTCGGAGCAGAGCCGGGAGGGCGAGGGGGGAGGAAGTGGAGCTGGGGGAAAGGAGAAGGGGAGGCATGCTGAGAGCTGTTAAACAGCAGCAGCGGAGGGGACGGCACGTTTCGATGCCTGTCTTCAGTGACACAGTGCAGATGGTGGGAGTGTTTATAACAGGCCTGTTAGCGAGACAGCAGAGTGGGGTGGCAGGGAGTTTTAGGTGGCACACCGAGAAGCGACGAAGCGTGGAAGCGAGTTTCAGGAGCTTTATTTAAACATTTACTCCTCCTGAGCACAACAAACTGCTGTGCTAATATACGGTTCTGCAAATTTGCCAAAATCGTGTGCTCCATTTCAAGACTCCCAAATCAGCTAATCCAGTTTACAGCTTTTTCAAAGTTGGTCATTTAAACCTTGGTTTTGTGATGAAGTGTTCCAACAAAACTAGACAAAATTAATCTTCAATATAGAATCCGGTAATTATTTTTTAATCTTTAACAATGATAGAGGTATGCATTTATTAAACCTACAACACTGAGAGCTCCTGTGAGGCCTCAACCAGAAGTTTTCTAATGACACTGCCTGGCTGCCATCTGATAATAACCAGAGCCCAAACAAACTACAGATTTCTTAATGATGATAACACTAATTCATGTGGTCACGCTTGTGTTGCTGGTATTCCCTGCAGTGTTGCATTCTGTAACTAACAATGTATTATGCTATTTCAGTCTTATTTCGGAAAGTATAAATGTTGCATAAATCAGAGTTCAGTTTATTTGTCAAATGCATGAAATGCTTTTAAGTGCAATGGAATGCTTATATAAATTCATATAAGCAGAACAGTCATTTAACATCGGTAATATAAAAAAATAAATTTGCAGTTTATGAAACATCAGGGTACTGACTTCACTTACAGTCCTTATGGTCCAGGTGGAATGTGCAGGTGAAGAGTCTCTGACTGTGCAATGGCTCCACCTAGTGGTTCACAGGGATGTGCAAGTGAGGCAGTACTAGAGATACTGCACTAGAGAGGGACAGCTCTAGTTTCTGAGTGCTACATTCTTAGGATTCCTAAAACCACCAGTGGCTGAAGATCTTTGAAAAGTGTTAAACTAATCAGGTACGGCCTATACAAAAGTTCATTGCTCCAGTACTGGAGAGATGCAGTCCAGCAGCAGGAAAAACTGGGGAAAGGTGTTAAATTGCAGAAACAGTTTCCCTCCAGAACTGGGATTGAGTTTATAACTGTGCATCACATAATTAGGTTGTGTAAATCTGACAGATCAAAAACAGTGTGTGTCCAGTAGAACTATATGTATGTACTTATGCATTAGTAGCAAAAAATGCATTAATTGCTGTAGTAATCAAAGAGCTAAACACAGTATATCAAGATGGTAGTCATATTTAAAAGAACTATAATCATGGTGAAGCATCTCTTTGAAAAAAAAAATAAAATAAATGTTCCTTGAAGCACAAACACACAGTTTTCATTTTTACTTTTTATTAGAAAGTTTTCCATCATACATCATTGTTGGGCTAGGGTCTAATGCCTCTTACAAGTTGAAGGGTGCTACACAGAGTCTAGGATAAAGTGCAAAGCAGTATCAGTAAAACTGGTTACAAACTGTCATTTAAAGAACAAACTTTGACACACGGCTCTAGTGGTACAGTGCTGTCAACATGGCAATAAGATCAAGATTGAAAGATGATCACAAACACACACAACACTAATCCTGCTATTTGGTATGAACTGTGTAAGGATGGTCAAACAGGAAAGACCTCAGTGGTTTTGCAGTCACAGATGACCTTGAAACATCAAGGGCAGTTGCTGAGAAGGGGATTCGCACTTTGATTTACAGAAAGTCTCCAAAACCATTTCACTAGCAATAACATCAACCATGAATTAAGGTACCATTCTACCTTACCATTATAGGTATATTTGGAAGTGAATTAAAATCTGAAACTTGTGACTTGGATTACTGTATATCAACTAAGGCTTCAATTATTATCCAATTCGGGTGGGCTGGAATGAAAACCAGGAGATGTGTATGGTCACCAGGACCAGGATTGGGAACAACAGTTATAGATCCACATTCCGCCTTACTATGTCTGTAAAGGCCAGGAAAGGCAAGCACCTTTACATTTCTTTCTGGAAGTCTCTGTTTTGTCCCAGGTTCTGTAAATGTTCCAGCTGAATTACTGTTTACGGTCTATCATCTTATAGACAAACTGTCACATCATAGCATTATAATACATACGTGTTTCTGAGCTTAAACTAGCTCAAAAATTAAAACTCTTTCCTAAGAAAACTAAATTGGGTAATTTCAAGTAAAATTACATTTTTTTTCAGAAACGTATAAGAACACAGTGTCATGTTTTTTACAGCTCAGCAAATACAGTCTGCAGGAAAAGGTTCAATGCAGTTCATTAAAGTAGTTTGGAGACATCATCAAGCACTACAGAAAGGCTGTAAATGGTTTTTAGATTTATGACAGATGTGTGATTTAATTTTTCCCTTCATGTCTTACCTAAACTTACCTTCAGTCATGATCTCTCCACCCCTAAGACACTATGAGCAGTGTTAAAAACTACAGTTGAAATACTTCTGCTTCCTAAAATGTTTTAGCTTTCAATATCGCTCAGGGACTGTTATGAATGGAATGACCAAAAAACCTGTGGCCCACAAAGTCTCTGAAGTCAGCCTTGACTTTTGCAATCCAGTTGTCTGGGGTGCTGTATTAAACTGAAATGTGAGAAGAAATTTGAAACCAGTGATGTCCACAGTCCATGTTGTCTGAACCTCGGGATTACACTGATCTATTGAAATATCGAATGGACGTGCCTTCCATGACTCACATAGATCTTGGAGTGGGTTGTGATGCTCAAGAACTTGATAGCTTCTGGTTCTGTGTGGTGGATGATGCCAGCCTCATTGGGATTTTTAAAATCAGAGTACCCTGACTTTTGTTTTGGTTGTCAATGTGCTGAACCTTTAGTTAGACGATTGACAAGGATAAAGACCTTACCAGAGCTGCTCATTCATTGGTCCAGTGCTCATCCTGGTTTCCACAACGTCATGGACTAGTTAGGACCCACCCACCGAGAAGGGATGCTGGTCTGTTGCAGGGATCAGCCCCAGCAACACTCACCTCTCTAGAACAGCAGGGTGTCATGTGGGGACTCAAACCAACAGCCTGCCACTCATGAGCCCAAAGGTTTCCCCCTTGAGCATGCCACTCCCTGCATCATAGCTGGGGGTTAAAAGGTAGCATGAGCCCCTCCTGTAGAGGTCCTGACCAGCTGGCATTCAAACAGAGTCGACACATCGCTAAGAATGGTTACAATGAGAGAGTGTCATTGCCACTTGTTTCTGTATATCTTTAATTGCTCATCTATCAGGAGTTATTTAGACCACTGTGGTTGAGCAGTAATTCTAAATTGTTGACGTATCACATTTGCCACATTTCATGGAAATAATACACAGAAAGGAGAGTATTTCTCAAATCAAGATGGGCATCAAAAACAGTTAAAATCAAGCGGATGATTGATTTATGTTCAACTACTTTATCTAATTAAGAAATCGGTTGGATCAAAAACCAGGAGTGAGAGGGACACTCCAGGAACAGGATTAGGAAACCCTCATTAATTTGTGGTAGTTTTATCCCTCTGCCCGTGTTATGGCTTGTCGGTCTGCATCCCGCCACAGTCAGAGCTGGTTCGTCTCTAGCAGCTTCAGGCGGGCCTGTTCTCCCCCTACTCCGCCTTCAGGCCTCAAGCCTGCAGTCAGGGCCCGGCCCTCTCTAGCTCAGCGACTCCTCGGACTCGCAGTACGGAGAGTCGGAGGAGGAGGAATTCTGGGATTCCCCGTCGCTGTTGCAGTCCCTCTTGACGCCTGCCTCGGCCGGGGTGGGAGTGGCATTTCTGGGGCCCTTGCCGCTCCTCTCCTCTGCTTCGGCGCCCGCCTGGGCCCCCCGGCTCACCAGATCCTGCAGGTACTTGATGTAGCGGATGGCGGCCCGCAGCGTCTCCACCTTGCTCAGCCGCTTCTCGGACACGGCGCCGGGCAGGTGGTCCCTCAGCCTGGCATAGCCCTCATTGACGCACTTGACGCGCTGCCTCTCGCGCTCGTTGCGCTTCTGGATGAAGGCGGGCTCGAAGGGGCAGTCGTACACCCCGAAGTGTCCGTGGAAAGGCACGTAGGGGAACAAGGCACCCCCGTAGGACGCCTCATAGTAGCTGGGGTCCATGTTGGCCGGGTACAGAAGGAAGGGCACATGAGCAAGAGTGTCTCCGGGTCCAGCAGGGGGGTGGCAGCGGTGGTGGGCGTGGTGGTGGTGCTCTGAGTGTGAGTGACCACCAGGGGGCGCTATGCCATATTGCACACAGCTCCCTGGCATCATGCCGGGTCTGCGCTCCATTAAGGCATGAGAGAAGCTGGCATTCATCTCTGTGGTGGCAGAAGAGGTGATGAGGGGCTGCAAAATGCAGGCAGACAGTCATAGAATGTCTTGATCTCACTGAAACCCCCAGTGAAGGTGCAAAAGATCAGTTAATAAGTTAATAGTGTTTCCTAAAATTCCTTTATGTATATTTTATTCTGCTAAAGGAATGTTTAAATGCTCTCCTGCCAACACCTAAAGCAGTTTATTTGGATCCTCATTGCAAGATACATCACATCAGTGAAATTGACCTTCATTCCTCTTACTGATCTGAAGTCATGAAGAATTGTCTCATTTTTTTTTTCACTTTAAATCAAATGTCTTAGCAGCAGGTTTTTAAAAAGTCATTTTATTACAGCAATCCAGAATCCCCGGCAGGCTCTTTATTTCAGGAAAATGACCATTTTTTCTGTGTAGATTCAGTCTGTCCTGGAGAGTCCTAGGACCCAGAGCAGGCAGAGAGCTACCCGAGTCTGGATTTCGGCTTCTTTCTTAACTTCAAACAATGCTTTCTCCTCCTTGCTCGGGCTCTGGGGATGTAATTAAGAAATGAAAAGAGGTTATACCTTCTGTAAAAAGCTTACTGAATTTCAAAGGCACATTGATTCGCAATAATAATATAGTCAGTAGAAGCAAGTAAATTGGATGAAGAGTGTGTCACTCCTTTGCATCTCTTGTTATAGTGTGTGGAGCACATTTTTCCATCCCGTAAACAAAGAAGACTCTTAAGGGCCCTGTATTCAGCACTGTTTCATAGTGGTTGGGATTGTTGCCTTGCAGCACTGGGGCCCTGGGTTCAATTTCAGACTTGGCATGCTACAGTATCTGTGTGGAGTTTGTATAGCATGTTCACCCCACATTCATGTCAGTTTCCTCCAACAGTCCAAAAAAAAAACTCTTGGATTAATTGGCTTCTGGGAAAATTGGCCCTGGTGTGAATGTCTATGTTTGTGTTTGTCTGCCCTGCGATGGACTGGTGTCCTGTACTGTATCCCTATTGCTTGCTGGGACAGGCTCCAGCTCTCCCATGACCCTGAATTGGAAAAAATCGGTTGGAAAATGGATGGATAATAAACATTGAACAGTACTTTTATGGTCAGTTAGCATTTACATAAAGTCGGGGTTGATAGGGTGGCAACAGAAAAGGCCAAACTAAAACTTGTTACCATATCAATGTTCCTATGTACAGTATTAGTGTCAGAGAAATGGAATTCTATTAAAGCTAAGCTCTGAGGTTACTTGAAGAAGATGTTCTCCCACATAAACGTTAATAAAAGTAATTCCACATACTCCTTCCATTATTGAAAGCAGTTAATTTTAAACAATTGACAATTGAAAGTGATACGACATATGCATTATTGTGATATTCATAAGCAGAGTGTACATGAATATTGATTTATTGCACACAGACTGCATATCAGAGTAGGAACATGAGAACAGATTTGGAGAGGCATAGCTGTGGGACAGATGGTTAGAAAACAGGCAGATAAAGCAATCACTTTAAAGGGTTAACAGCTATTTAGGGCCTTTGGAGTCATTTCTCTTCTCATCTCTTGTGTGGTGATCTAATCCCCCTCCACCCCACTTCTCAAACACACTGCTGGCTGATTGACACTGCTGTGAAAACACAGGAATTCCCCCGGTGTGTGAGGCTAATGCTCCCACTCGGTGTCAGGTGTCCTAATGAGCCCCAGGAACCGCCTGCCAGAACCGCCACAGTAGTTCAAAACAAGTGAGAGATGTCAGCCGTACTTCCATCTCTCCATTTCTAGCAACCACTGTATGGGCAGATTCCTGGGGAGTAGGAGCCTGGCCTGGCAGGCACGGGGGTCACAAGGTGGACTGGATCCTGGGTGGGACACCTGCCCCTCACACAGCGACATTTTAAAGACATTGTATTACTGGGAGGACGTGGCTTGGAACTGTGGGAGTCAACTGGAGCACACACCAATTCGGGGAGGGCACGCTGTCTTGTCTTGTTAATAATGTGAAAGGGGACAAGGCAGATACACCGCAAAACAGCCAGTGCTAACTCTCTGCGTTTGTTTTCGCAACCTACTTAGGAGCCTGAAATACTGTGAAATGTAAAGGTTGCAAACGGGTAAAAAGCTCAGCAGCCTACAGTACCTCTAACGCAAATATGTCCACTGGGTTTTCAAAATATTTGTTTTTTCATCAACATAAGAGCAATGCAGAAGAAGGAATGGGAAACCCCAGAGAAATCCATTTTTTTGGAAATTTCTAAGTGAATTGTTGAGTTTATGCAAACAGATATGGCAATCAATAATACTTGTGCAGCTGGTACCTGTCTCAGAGGACCCTTCCAAATGAGTTTGATTAATTACTGGTAATTAAACTTTTTACACTAGGAAATCTGGTCTGTCAGCAGTTGGGACTTTGATATTTTTGTCAGATTATTGTTTTCCCCCCTGGGTTTCTCAGCAGCTAAAATGCAGCACATATTGTTCCTGCACCTTGCTCTTTGACAGGTCATTACAAAGGAGCTGTAAAGATTAATGTGTTGTCCAAGTAAAACTAAAGACGGTCAATCGATATAATGTGCTGATAGAAGAATTTATGCAAGATCAAATAGACTAGTGGTTGACATGATTGACATCTTTCGTGTTTAGAATGTAAGTATGAAACATTGTCAAATCCATATAAAAATTGATTGAACCTACTGTTCAGACATTAACATTTTAAGTGAGAGCACTTGATACAGTACAGATATAAATGTAAAGGGTACATTAACAAGACATCTTAGTGTGTTGAATGAAAATGCTGGAGTATTCTAAAATAGCATGGTGTGTTTCTTGCTAAAGTTAAGATATTATTATTATTTTTCTTGTAGGATTATAAATTTATGCAATACCAGTACCTTATCCTTTTGTGTTTAAAAGTACTTCAATTTGTATATTTGTTTGTTCATTGTATTGCACTTACTGTATATTTTTAAAATGTAGTATTGTTCCAGTTAATATTTCACTTTTTCTCTTGCCCAGTGCCTTCATTTGCCACGGTGCCTTTATGTTTTTTCTGAAGTGCCATCAGATGATAGTCATTCCATAAAATCGTGAACCTGTACTGACTAGAGACATTGTATGTGTGTTTGTGATTACTAGACAAGGGACATGAAATTATTAAAATACATGTATTTATAAAATTTCATGTACATGTCTAAACTTTTGATGTTAGCTTTACTGAATCTTAGTTGTGGAGAGCAATATCAAAGAGATAGTTACCAGATTTAAGATTATTTAAGTGTTCACTGTAGACTTAGTGATTTTACTCTACAGTTTCCAGGGCGTCAGTCCCAGTTATTGGTAATCTTTAACCTTGTCTTGTCCGCAGTTATAGAACTGATGTGTGGCAGGACTAGATTCAGACAAAGAAGAGCCCTGTAAGAACACCACCTTCATTAATTTGCTATATTGCTGACATAGCTTTCTGAGTCCAGTACAGCAGGATATTTACTATGTTCCTTTTCAAATCAAATCAAAACCCGAATACAGTATTTTACATCCAGTATTTGATAGCCAGAGCCGTGAAATAAATGTGCATCTCAACACTTATGTAATATGTACAGGGATGTTTCAAAAAGTATAAGAAATTCATTAATAAGCAAATGGCCATGTATTGTGTTATTTCTCTACATACATGTACTGTAGTCTTTACATTTTACAGTACAGGCCCTCCAGCAGCTCATGTGACTTGATGTTGCCCTGATAGAAACCTTGCGCTATCTGTTGGACCTAATGGTCGATGGCAAACCCTTGATCATCTCTCAGGGGTCCACAGAGGTCAAAGCTGAAGAGGCCAAGATGTGGGCTGTGCAGAGGGTGTGGTAGAACGGTCAGTGACTGCCCAAGCATCATGTGGTCTCGCATGCTTAGTGCCTTATTCTGCCCATCTCTGCACCCTTGGTATTGGAGCTGGAGGACTTTCTGCTTCTCACAAGACATGACAGTAGGAGGTACAGTTCTGGCTTTTACTGCAACCAAAAGGCTTCCCACAGGGATGGCATCCAGTCAATGAGACCTGGTTGTTTCTTGTTTATCTCTGGCTTTAATGTTTATAACACCCCTGTACTGGATATACTGTACAGTATAGCAGAACTGTTGAGATGCATCTTTGTTTCACAACACTCCAGCAGTCTTACACAGATGCTGGACAGGCATGTGTGTTCAGATTTTCAGTACATAAGCCTGTTTAAGCTTTGTTGATGGCACCTGTACTTTTCTGAGACAGCCCTGAGTATGTAGGTAAATTTATATGTGTATAGCTATATATAAATCCAGCGTCAGAAGATTTGCAGATTAATTGCTTTCAACTTCTATGAATTCCCATATTTTTAGTTTTAATACCTGTTATCTTTTTTTATTGGTTCCAACATGCCTCTCCATCTGCTGTGAAATAAACCACATCAATAATATGAAGCCTGTATAAATATAGATCGGAAGAGCTAAAATAAACAACGCAAGGCTGGGAGACTGGCAGCATAGATCTAAGGCTTTGTAAACACTTGGGAGAAAATGATCTTTGCTTGAGCAGCTTTGGTACATGCGCTTTGTTTGTTTATACTGTACAACTTAGTGGTGGAGGATGGACAGCGCTGTTCAGCTGTGTAGTTATTGTTTTACAGTTCATATGCTTTGGAACTTCACAATCACTCTGCATTTATTTTTTTAATTACAGATCAGAAACATGTAAACAGTTGCAATTGTGCATAGCTGCAAAATCTACTTCTTTTACTGCTATTTATCATTGCAACAGGAGTTTAATTTATTTGTGTGATGCTTTCACCCGGTCACAGAGCTGGGTATTTAACAAGTGCCATGCTCAAGGGTACAACTGCCGTTCCTGGGGTTACCTGGGATGTGAACCTACAGCCTTCCAGTTCCAAGCCCAGCTCTCTAACCGCTGTCCCACACTGCTGACCCACACATGGGCTTTCCACATCGAATAGACTCTGCAGGTGCCAAAAGTGGGGCATCTAGAGATAGTGGGACTGATGAGGCTTATTCTCCGAGGTTTTGACATCGATCTCTGCTACTACTACAAAACTATTTAAGTTTTTCTTCGTGAAAAGAGAAACGAGCCTTCTAATTTAGAACTTTGAACGTAAACAGCCTTAAGACATCATAAATGTTCCTTGTAATCATTCTATCACTACGTGTCCTACTTCCTTTTTAAATTAGTTTAATTGATAACAATTTTACTTTGATTTAAAGCTGTTCATTCCAATATTTCAGCATATTGCATCATTCTCTCTGGTGGCGCTGATAACGTAGAAGTGAGGAAGTTGCTTTTTAAATGTCTTTTCTTAGTGTTAAATAGACTTGGTTGGGGAAATTACTGTTTTCTGATTTTAATGAAAAAGCTAAACAAATGTCTTTAAGTAAAAAAGAGTTTGGAATCTATTCTTTTAGTGTTACCTTCTGTAACTTTCTTAAATTACAATAATTTGACACACTTTTTTTGGAACTTTCAGTTGATGATTTGGGATTTCTTAGGTGTGGATTTGAACTTGTGTGTATACGCACTTGAGATGTGCCCATATTCTTCTGGTGGTATTTATTCTAAAAGCACAAAAGCAATGAAGGATCAACAGAATTTATACCATGAAGCACCTGCAAAACACAGGTTTGAGATCATTGTTTCAATTTCACACTTTTTAACCTCTATGAACCTTTATGCAACTTGTTTCCTGCTACAAAGGGTAGGACTGCTGTGCTTCTTATTGTAAAAAACAGCTGTACATTCTTAGGCGATTGTACGCCAACCGAACAATTTAATGTGGTGATTGAAATACTGGGTATAGTGGCTGTGCTGTAGTTTCCCTGCTTTTCTTTCCCTGTAATGTAAGTGGAAAAGTATGTGCTTACCTGCACCTCTGATGCAGTGCTTGCACTGGGCAGGCGATGATCTTAATGGAAGTGGGAATGGGAGGACTCCAGCATTGAGCCAGCATGCAGGTCGGAGGCTCCAGTAGACATGTGCAGTCCTTTTTCACCCAGGCTTCACTGGCAGTTTCCTTAGCTAGGCTGATCCGGCGGCGGGCTTTTCTGCTGTAGCGCCTGTGACTGCAGAATCCCCTCTGCGTTCGATGTGTGCGCTGCGCAAGAGAGGGGCAGCATGCCTCAGCCTCTTACCTGCCTCACCTGATCCTACTTCAAAACAGCACCCCGCCCACCGGGGAGGGGAGATTCGCCAAGCTGCTGTGGGAGCTAGGAGTGACACATCTCGAAAGGAAGGCAGGGAGACACTGACCAAAGAGAAAGCTCAAAGAAAACCGGGCACCTTACTCACTAGGCATGCTCAACTCCTCAAATCCAAGATGTAACAGATTGGTGGTTCTTAAAAACTGGAAATCACTAAACTGTTTTATTATGTCCAATAATCCATTTTGATTTAATTCTGACCTTAAAGTTATTTTATAGAGTCTTTATAGCCTTACATGATGGAAAACAAAATCTGGATTCCTGGTTTTGCAGGAAACTTTTCATTTGTCATTGTCTTTTGTATAGTGATTAAACTTAATTAATGGATACTGATTGAACCAATTATACAGAATGCTTTAAATTAAAAATTAGAGTGAAATTCCATGGCAAAATCCTGTGTGGTGCCTGTAGATCTACCCACGTTTCTGCCCACATTTCCTCACTCTCCCGTGTGTGAAGTTGTGAGGTGTCTTGCTACAGTACAAGATGCAAAAAACACAAAGCATGATTCCGGAACCTGCGGATCTGTGTTTGGAAAGGAGGGAGGGGGCCTGAGTGGCTCGGAGTGCAGGATGAGCTCAGTGGCACAGGTGGTGGCTGCCATGAGCCTGCCTCATGCCAGGACCCCAAGAGCATTGCTAAGGCTTGGGTTGGGATTAGCTGCGACAGGTTTCCCCCAGTTCCTGGTGCAGCAGGATCTCCTGTCATCGCCTGCAGGCTTGAAGTGGGAGATACCCTGCCTCTCTTAACGTCCTGCGCTAGCCTACACCACTTCTCCTGTAGGACACTGTCCACTGAAGAATAGTCAGCCAGAGAGCAGTCCTAAAACTTTTGTTGATTCCCATTTGGCTGGTTACATAATAAGAATTGTATAGATGTCTTTAACATAAAGATGAGGCACAGGTGTGAGTCAGCAATACATTTTCTCACTTTGCTTAGGCCATGATTTAGTATCTATTTTTATATAGATACTATATATTTAGTCTTATTCTGGAGATCACTTATATTTGTATTTTACTCCTCTGATTAAGACTAAGTAATTTAATGTCATTAAAGTCATTTGTAGACCTTTGTGCACACCAGTTTTGTCTAATTTAAAATGTCAATTAAAGTGATAATTATTCTTGTTCATTGGAAGAGTTTGGTCACTGTAGTTGCCTGGTGTATATGTGTTGAGATTGTCGTCAAAAAGCCACTAAAGATCAAGAAGAGAGAGATTGTGTTACAGCCAGGATGAAAGTGCAGGAGTCTGACAGAACTTTAGCTCCCTCCCTCCCCACGACTCAGAAGTGGCTTGTGTTAAACAGAGCTGTCACTCCGAGAAGACAGCATGTTAGACTTTTGAAATGCCGACTTAACAGCAAACACAACACAAATCTTTTCATGCCAAAGAAGACAGAAACAAAGAGCTTTGATTTCTCCGTTTGCTAATATAATAGTGTTGTCTAGCTCTAGAGCGGGAGAAGATCGCTTTGTATTGATACATCTTTTTGTGCAGATTAGACAAAACCTTAAATTAGAAAAAATAATATTTACACATCTTCAGATGTTAATTACTCTGTCTTAAACAGTCACAATGATGTTCAATTTTGTCTCCTTGCGATCCTGTACAGTAGGTGGTTTTCATGCTTGTATATATTTGTTATTTTCATCAATTATGTCTTTTATCTCTTGCAAATATTAAGAAGTCACTAGTACAATTAAAAGCCAACTGCTTAAACACAGATAATTGGTGGAGAGAGAACTGCCTATTCTTTGGCAATATTGACCCAGAGTCACAATGAAGGTAAAATGATTTCTAATATGCTTCTGGGTTTTTTAGCTCTGCTTCAAGTGTAAAAAGTGATAGTTTAGTTGAGCTTTTTTTACTATACTCTCATACACAAAAAACAGCACTCGGGTCTAGTGAATTTAATCAGATATTTTAAATAAAGATGAAAAATTCAAAATCACAGGATGGAGGCAAAAATATAGATCAAAGAACTAAATTAAGCTTTTCAGTATATAATGCAACATGTCAATATGAAAACAGTGTGCAGTTAATTTTGATTTTTGGGTATGACTTTCCTGAGCAGTAACACACTCCTGACATCTTCGAGGCACGGTCCTGCTCAGGCTCTGGACAGGCTGCTGTGGGACCCTCTGCTTCTCCTCCTGCAGAGCTGCAGCCAGAGAATCACGGCTGATTTGAACATCTTATTGCTCATTGTGAGATCTCTGCCCACGTTGTCTTCCATCAGGTCTGTCAAGGGTGCCTCGCTAAATAAATCGCTTCCTCAATCTCGATGCTACCATGTGAGATTTTCTCTGGCCCAGGAGGATGGCTGTCTCGTCTCTCAGCTGTCAACGTGTTGCCCTTACAATGGCCTGTGAGTAGGCAACTCATTTTCATGTGGACAGCAAGGCACATTCATTCTGCTGATGCACTGCATCTTGCTTCTGAAATTCCTCATGCCTGAGGCACTGCAGTCTGGAAAAGATCATCTAAATGCACCAGGCATATGTGACTGTCCTTGAGTCATGTGGAGACCTGCCTCCCAGGATGTGGCCTGTCCCCTGACAGTTTCTCTAGACTGGGCTGCTTTTTCCTGAAGCAGGACATCTCATTCTTCAGGAAACATTGCTCATGTTCATTTAGCAAAGTTACCTTCAGTCGTGCCATCAGCCAGCTGGAGTTTTTTTTACTCAAGTGGGGCATGGTTCTATCTTTTGCTGATTCAGAATTGATTAAAATCACATCTTTTTGAATGTCTATACAGATTCTTGATCAGCTGTTTTTGGCAATTATAACTCACTTCAATTACCAAATACTGAGCACCAGGCGGTTTTAGAAATCATGTAACTCATTGTGCAACTCATCTTTCACAGTACTAAAACTACATAAATTTCAACAAACGTATCTATTCACTGTTTAAAATACATCATAACGTACATTTTCCATTAGTCATTGATGTAAACATCAGACTTCCATTTTCATTGTGCATCATCCATCCAATTCAGGGTTTATCAGGGAACTGGAGCCTTTCCTGGCAAGCAACAAGCACAAGGTGAGATGCACTCTGACAAGGACACCTGTGCATCTAAGGGTTAGTTTTTCCAGAAGCCAGTACACCTACTGCAGTGTGTCTTTGTAATGTGGAAGGAAACCCATGCAAACATGAGGGGAACATACAAACTCCACACAGATAGTACCCCAGGTGTGGATCTGAACCTGGGGACCCTGTGCTGCAAGACAGAAATGTTAAGAACTGTACCACTGTGCGGTCCTCATTGGTTATCAGTATTTAAAAATACCATAAAGTGTCCTGCACAAGTTCATTTAGACTTTTTGGAGCAGTGTGTGATTTAGTTTTTACACAAGGGGGTTTCTTTATGAAATCTCAGTTGTAACCATCTCTTCTGGGTGGGATTGTGGTCTCCATTAGCTACTAGTCTAGTAACAGACAGTATGTATAATAAGTGTATAATATAGGTCAAATAGCTTTCTTTTATTTGTAACCTTTCTTACGTATGATAGCAACCACAGCTGTGCTCCATAAATCAACTTGAACATTTTTTAGAATGTTTTAATATAAATGTGGTTCTAATGAAACTGCAAAATATATACCAGCACAACATTTTTTAATGTCTGATCATCACTGTTAGGCCACCCTTTCCCGTCCCGTGACTGTCGCCTAAAACACCGGCCTGTTGCAAATTAAAAATAGTCCCCTCAGCAGAGACATCAGAGCCAGGCTGCTCCTGGAATAATCCCCCCGTTTTACAGCACTAATTAAACTGTCTGGCGCCCCCACTTCTCCCCCTCCCCCATCCTCCCCCTCTGACCTGCAATTACTGATCATATTGTAAACAGGAATTTTATTTCAGAACAATGCCGAACAAGCTCAAACACGCTGTTCACTTTGAACCTGCTACCCGGTTTAGTTTCAGTGACATCAGAGACAGGGGGTTTTGTTCCAGCCTGGGCCGTCCCAGTGAGGAAAACGCACCCAGCAACTTGAAACACCCCTGCACATCAATCACAGCCCCACACGTGAGCCCCCACTTCTATATCACTATCCAGAGCAATATCAGTAACTCTTTGTCTGCTGAGCCTTGCTTTTCTGCTTTGACTTCAGTATCCTGGGGTGAAGGCTGGTTGAAAATTCAGCTTAGTTTGCATTTTAAGATGGTGTTAAAATTGTTTTAAAATTGTGGGAAGATCCTGAAACTGACCTTGACTTGGCAGAAGACTTTATATGAGTGTGAAGAAGAGCTATTCATAAGAGCGATCTATTATGTCGTATCCATAAATACGTTAATTGATGAGATGAAGTAATGCAGTTAAGTGTAGTTTTACAGTTGTTAGTAAATTATATGCACAACCTCATATCACATATAGGGTGCTTCTATGCAGACTAATGAAACTGTATAAGTCTTTTCTAGACGTAACTAACTAGTTTAAGTGAAACAGAGCAAAACAAAGCAATAGGTTTTCCCCAAAAGTACAGTGTCCCTTATCCTGTGTGATTCTATTACATTGCCCAGTCTAAGGATACTGGTGCTCTGCCTCCAGAGTGGATTATCATTATGTTCTGAGCATTGATGATTCATCATCATCACATCCCTTTAAATAACCATTTATCCAGTGCAGGGTCATGGTAGCCCAGGAAATAACAGGCTAAAGACAGGATGCACAGTGGATGGTCCATCACAGGGCCAGTTTTACAGAAGCCTGTAGCATGTCTTTGGACTCGGAGGAAACCCATGGGAACCTAGGGAGACCATACAAACTCCACACAGATAGAGCCACTGGTCTGGAATTGAACCCAGAGCCCCAGCGCTGCAGGGCAGCAATGCTCACCACTGTGCCACCATGTCACCCACATTGATCATTCTTAGTATGAAAATAAGATTGTACTGGAAGGGAAATGACGTATAACGCAAGCACTGTGCCCTGGGTGGACAGGCACAGCACACAAATGTCTCGGCTGTGCCAGATCTGTGTGCTATTTGAAATTGTGTGTGCCAGACACTCTAGAAGCAAGTGTAATGCTTAAGTTATGTACCCTGCATTTTTAAATGAGGAAATATGTATTAAATATATCAACTGCAAAAAAGTTATTTTCCTTCATAACCCAACCCTGGTGCTGGGAACCCGCACACCTGCCAAACTTTCAGTTGCTTAACTGAGTTCTTAACTGTCCCAATAAGATGAATCACCTCTTTGAATTCAATTTTGAAACATGTTGGAGGTTGTGTTTTAACTGATGTAGTTCATGTGTAATTTCAGTGGGGAAGAAATAGATCTTCAAATGTTCTAATGAAGCAAAGTCTCAATTAAGTAGAGTTAGGCTGGATCAGACATGTGGGTCCCCAGGGTTCAGAATGGGGGACTCTTATCTTAACATAATGGTGATTTAAAGTTCTAAAACCAGCAGTACAGGGCTGTAACTGAAATATCCATATGATATGTGTGGATTATACTTCTAATACTTTTAAAACAAAATTTATTATTTGTTAAACATTATTTTCAATTCCTGTAAAATAATAATAGCAAAAAGGCTTTCATCCTTCTCTTTGGAATATTACAACAGGACAGAAATTATAAGTCTTTCAATTGCTGTTTTACTGATTTGTTTGCATGGCAGAAACAAAGACATCCTTTAATTAACAGAATTAGCAGAAACTGGGAATGAACTGTGCCCACAGTAAGAACATAAGAACAGGTACAAGTGAGAGGAGGCCACTCAACTAATCGAACCCGTTTGGTACTGCAGTTAGGAGCCAATTAATCAGAGGATCTTATCCACCAGTTTCTTGAAAGAAATCAGAGCATCAGCTTCACCAATATGGCTGAGTAGCAAGGTCCATACTTCCACAGCCCTTTGGGTAAAAAGTGCCTCCTGTTCTTGGTTTAAAATGCACTTCTGTGTAGGTTTCTACTTAAAGTGTGTCTTCTGGTCCGTGTTTCACTGTTCATTCTGAAGAAGTCCTCTGGGTTGACATCGTCAGTGCATTTAAAGATTTTGAATACTTATATCAGATCACCTATTAGTCTACTGTGTTCAAGTTTAGTTTTAACTGCAAAACCAATGGAAAATTGAAACTAGTAAAAAGAATTAATACACTACTAATTGTGCAGTGTCTTTGAGGTATCTTTACCCCAACTACAGTACCATTTAGAAATATAATAAAAGTACCAGCAATCATAGCTAAATAATCAAGCATTCATATAATTAATTATAAATAATTAATAAAGCAATCACTAGCAATTAAATAATACATTATATATAAATATCATAAAACACAGGCTTCTTAAAGTGGAATGAGGAAATTCATTTTTGAATAGGAAATATCCATTAGACAGTATAATATAGTAAGAAAAAAATGTAATTTTGCAGAAGAGAAATGTATTCAACTAAGTTGCTAAATAAGAGGGAAAATTATTTTGTATCAAAATAACTAATATAAATATCAGAAAATGCACCGGAGGTATTCCTCAAACTAAGAATGTTCAATCTCAAACGTCTCTGGGGTTGAGACCAAACCCACAAGTAAAAACAGCTCCCAGTGTGTAAGATACCGATGTAGGGCTGGAATCTCAAAATACAAGAGAGCAGAGCTGCATAGAGCCAGCAACATAGTAACCTTACCAGGCCCTGTGTGCGTGTGCATGCATGGTGTTGTACGTGCATGGCAGAATGTTAGTATGGCTTCAGACCATACTAACTTCAAACAACACAGATATCCGTCTGATTTTGTAGCACGTGATGAAAATACAATTTAATCCACATCTCGGTGAGTGTCGTACATACTTAACAGCCATAGGATCTTGCTAGGATGCTCCTCTTTTAAGCTAGCTATTGTTCCTGCTCAAGCATTTTTAATAAACTCTTACTGTAATTTAGAGTGAAGAGAGTGGCAGGACTGAATGATGACGAAATTCTCAAAAAAAAAGTTCTTGGGGATCAGCACTGTGCAGAAATGGAGTTCACATTTGTCCCACACCAACAGTAAATCACAGCTTAACTTGGAAAGCTAAAGACCCTAACCCAGGCTTTTGCACGCCTGCTCTGAAGTGCTTTGAAATTACTGCGCCACCATTTTCTCTTTGTTCCAGTCTAAACATTACATACTGTAGCACTGATGTCTCAAATTACCTTTGTTGCTGTCCTCAGTACTGTGTTCTTTTTATAGGCATTGGTTTCTGTCCATGATTTCAAATGCAAGAAAAAATCCTAAATAAATAAATCAGGTAAACCTCAGTGCTTGTTGATCGTGAGGGACTAGAACAGCATGGGAGCTGATCAAAAGACCTGGCCCTGTTTTTCGGAGGCTGCACAGAATACTCTCTTCTCTTTCCAGACTACGAGAAAGGGGGAAGGGAGCCTATGAAAGGAGCACCTAGTTTCTCCGGTCAGTGGACCGTGTTCAAGTTTAACAGTAAGTCTGGCCCTGCAAATGACACTGATCTGGTCTTCCTTTTTAAAAGATGAAATACAGAAGAAATAAAGCCTGGGAAAATCTGATCCCCTTGATCTGAAAAGGAAAGGGACCGCATTAGGCCATATACTGACAAAGATCAAATTCGGCGGAGGGATCGTACAAGAGTGTGAACAGCATGACGATGCAAAGGACGGCCCAAGACGCAACAGCAGCGTACGCATGCAGCTCGTTCTTGAGGACTTGTGGAAAGCAGGGTTGGGTGTGCACAACACGGAGCAGGCCAGGACGCAAGCCAGGGCGGTCCCAGGCCTTCAGCTGAGCATCTTGTGCCGGTCGAAGACCGTCTTCCTCTGCTCCTGGACCTGCCTCTTCCAGCGCTGCTGCGCCCCCTCCACCCTCTCCAGCACCGAGTTCGCTCGGCCCAGCCTGGCACTGGCAGAGGAGCGCGCGTCCTGCCAGGGAGAGACAGACACAGAGGCACGGTTTACCCCTCGCTGGACAGAGAGAAGAAAAGGAGAATTTTAGCGTGTGAAGACATTTTTTTCTGATTTCAAAATGCCACTTGTGCAGCTATTAGAAATTGTGGGCCTTCTGTCCAAGGCATATCAATAAAACAGAGATGTAGTGTGTAAATATACAAACTCTGCAGCCCAGTTCCTTTTTTCTGCACTCAAGCTGAGCACGTCATTAGAGCCACGTTTGTTTGCACGGCTGGAATGGAGTATAGACCTCATTTGTTTTGGATAAATATTTTATGAATGATCAGAGATAATGGGCTTCTCTCATCATAAGCAGCTCAAGCCGGATATGAAAACAAGACAGCTGCTCAATCACTGGCACTGGCTCCACCTGACAACAAACCCTTCAGTCGTCTTTCAAGCTCACAAGTGCTTCGGCACAGCAAGCTGGGAACAAAAAACAAAAAACAAGGCAAAACGAAAAGAACAAATCCCCCCCCCCCATCCTACAGTTCTGAATTCCCGGTCTCCTTCCCTTCCAATCTTGCAAGATCAAACGCGTGCATGGTCAAATCAGAGGAGGAGTGAGATCATTCAGCCTTGAGGCTCAAACTTGAAATCATCACCTCGGTGATGCAGAGTTGGGAGTGCAGAGAGACACTCTTGACAATGCAGGGCCTGTTTTGATGGAGAGGGTCTTCCACACAATGTGAACAAATCTTTTAAACAAACGTCAGTGCAAAGGATTTGTAAATGAAACAGCAGTAATTTTTAAAATGCAAAAAACAAAACTGTCAACCTTAACAATAAATAAAACAGTGTATAATTTATAATAGCCTAAAAACCTAAATCAGGAAAACAAATTTGTAATGGTACTAAGACTTTAAATGCCCTTTTTTAAAAGGCTCACTGGACTGTAAAAGGACTGAAGATAGTTCATGACTTTTCCACACTGTTAACCACCCACCACTGACACCAGTTTTCCCTTCATAGTTTCCAAGAAACTGAGAGCCATTAACTCTTAGCTGAATAATGGATTTTAATACAAATAAACATTTTACATAAACTTAGATGTGTTGATGTTCTATGGTTGGACTGGAAGAAAGCACCCCTCACCACCAGCACTTGCGTGTATTCTTATGGGGAATTTGTTTTCAATTTTTGTTTCTGATGAACACAGCATTTTTCAGGAAAGCATCTGCCATACCAATCCAGAACTGCTACTGCTCAGTGCATAGAAATACAGCAGTGCATTTGAAAGTTGAGATTGCCTACAGTCCTCACTTTCTTGATTAAGAAGCAGCTTTCTCATTGAATTACTTTAAATGTTTAGCAAAAGTTTCAGGTGCTCCAATGTCACAGACTCCTAAGGTTGGGATGTTAGACAGCTTCCCATGAGGCTTCAACAACAGGATGATTAAACAGGAAGCGTTTTATTAAAAGGTCACCAGGGAGTTATGGGTCTGATTTCCTCAGCACTAGATGAAGTGTGAGGAGACGACTGGGTTTGTGTTTATCTTCGGAGGTACAGTAACTGTACTTTTCAACAGTTCGAGAAAGGAATCAGAGCCTAGGGCTTCATCATTGCTAGTATGGCACTGTAACTGCTTGGCACACAGGTGTTCTGAGTGGGACTGAAGGCCGGGGAGCTGGGGCCAGGTGTGCTTTTAAGAGCAAGTGATGATCACCCACTTCACACCTCAGCCCTGCTCCTGGCCCGGACATGCAGTCATCCGTTCCCGGACAAGTCAGGAACTTAAAAACACGACCTACCAAGCACCTCAATCCCAGCGGTTTTTCCTTCTGGGGACCATATTCAACGGCTTGTGGGAGGGAGTGTTGTTCAGGGGTTGGAGATCAGAGGGCTCCGTCACTCAGCAGGACAGCACCCCTGTCCCAGACGAGCCATCACTGTGATAAACAACCCTCCCAAACTCAGAGCCTGTCAGCAGGCCTCTTTCCACACTAGACCCTGTGCGTTGGAAGGGCTATATGGCCTTTCGGGGAGGGAGGGAATGAGTCTGGGAAATGGATCAAAGCCTCACCGCTTAGAAACGTGTGCCACAGAACTAGCCGCCATGATGAGAACTCTTGCCTCTTGTTTAGAAAAGCTACGTTAAAAACATCGAGGGACAAGTAAAGGGCAAGAACGCAGACATGGAAGACCGGATTTATCTCTGTCCTGAAGAGCACCGAAAAGGTAAACATTACTTTGCGGCCGTCTTGTAGGAAGAGGAGTCTGCCTGCGACACCCCTTTCGCCCCTGGACAGGATACCGGTTCCTTAATTAAAAGGCGCCCCCCTCCCCCCACACAGATACACGTCTGACACGATTTATCCCTTGTTTCCATGTTTTGATGGAAGTCTAAGCCCGCCTCTTAGAGGGGATTAGGAACATCCCAGAGAGTGCTGGGATTTCCGGGTGCTGGCGCTCTGAACCCCTGCCAGCTCCGCAGGTTGGATTAGCCCCGTCAAAGGGACCCGCTGGAGGAGAGCGAACAGGACACAGTGCGGGACGGCTGTTATTAGACAAATGGATACCTGCAGTCCTCCGTCTCCTTCTTTCAGCCTGTCGCCTATTGATAATACAAAGGAAGACATGGCAGCTTCTCGTGAATCGATTTTCAGCTGCAGGGTTGTTTGGAAGAGCCGCCAGATTGTCATTGTCATCTTGGGGCAGTAAAATGAGTTTCAATAGAATCAAAAAAATAAATAAAATGGCAGCAGAACCACCACTCCAAGATCCACGAAACAGAATCCTTTCTTGGCCAAAATGTTTACATTTTAAGGCACCCATAACTTCAACTTCAACTTAATTTAAATACGTGAAACTTTCAAGGAAATAATTTATTGCACCTTTAAAGTTTAGTGAACTGTTTCATCTCATGGGAAGATCAAGGGTTTGGATTTTAAAGAGATTCACTACATTATTTATAAGTCTGATAAACTGTTTGTTATACTATTCTTTTCTGACAGTATTTCTTCCATCATTGTTGATCACTAAACCAGCCTAGTCAGTAGCACTTAAGATTTCAATCGAATTAACAAAGACACTGCATACGAGGTCTTGTTTTTGCAATTCCAGACTTCATCTATGGAGTTGTACTTGTGAGGTTATTTTCAGACTGAAAACTGACACAGGGGTTCGAGTTCCTAAGATATCGGGGAAAGAGTGTGTAAGCCCCAGACTGTGAGATAACTGCACTGTGCCCAGGAGCAAGCCAGGAGTTCAAACAGCACAAAGCAACCTGATATAGACAGAGCCATATTTACATTAAGAGACGTCTTTCACCATGCCCAGCTGGTTTTATTAGACTTAATTAAATTAAAAGCTTTTGATTAATGGAATGGGCTAGCAGTAACAGGTAAGGGGAATGCAGCTGTGGCCTGGGGCTCTTCACTCATTTAAGAAATAAATTCAGATATGAAGAAAAACTATGTACAATCTGCATAAACAAACTTTGCACGAGTGAAAGATCCTAATTCAGGGGTGTCCAGCCCAAATTTGTAGAGAACTACCTGGATCTCCTAGTTTTGATATCCAGTCCCTACAAGGACTGGGACTCTTAAGGACTATGGTTTGAGACCTGTTATTGCAAGTGGTTTAACAGACCACAAAGGAGTTAGTAAGGCACCTTGACTCACTGAACTTAGTGGGCCAAGAGGAATGCTTAAGTCCAAAACCTAGTAACCAGGACATATTTCATACTGTGTTTAATACTATGCTCTGCAGTGTCTGAAGTAGAGAATTGTGGTTTTAGTAAAGCTCAGACGCATAATTCAGGTAGTGATGTGGTACTATGCCTGATGCCATATAAGACTGCAAAGCAGTTGAGCCAAGACAGCAAGGTTAAATGCCCTGTTCTTACGAACAATGTCACAGAGTCCTTGATGACTAACAAATAAGTCAGGGCCTCAATTTAACATCTCATCCAAATAATGAAATTTAAAATTGTGTATACTCAATCTTTGATATATGTAACACATTAATACAATTCTTTTAGAACAAAATAAATGTTAACAGCCCGTTACAGATGTCACCTATTGTTATTGTAATCATGACAACTAAGCCCTCTCCTGCATTTATAGGTTCCCATTTCATTATCCTGCTGGTGATGCTGCTAGGTAACGTGTTTGGTTGCTAAAATAAGACCTAATACCCGTTGTCCTGGGTATATTCCTATGCTATAAGATGTTTGGTCGGTTTGTCACAGTTCTCATCAACAAGTCCCTGAAATTTGGTACCTAAAAGCAGAAATCTACTGCAGTCACACCTGTGATAAAAGCAACCGGCCCAGTCTGGTAGTGTATCAGTCACCTATCAGGGGTCTATGCCTGCCTAGCTTTGCTATCTCCACTTCAGGTACTGTAAGTTGCGTTGAACAGTGCTTGTACCATCCTTCAATTACAAGAGCTGCTACACTGCAATTAGCGCAAATTACACCCCATTCATCTTTTAACCCCTGTGCCCAGGCATTTCCTCAAAATGCTACCTTACCTTTACAGCCCGTCGGAACGGCACTTTAATAATTAGTTACACCTTACTGTTTCCTCTCATCACACAGACCACCCAGTCTCTCTCACACGCTCAACCAAAACCAAAGAAGCAGAAAAAAAAATAAAAAGACATGCACAGAAGGGAAACAAATGAAAACAAAAATACAGAACAAGGGCCAAAGCTGAACAGGGCACAAACAGTCCTAGCGGGCAAGGCAGAAGAAAAAGCTTTTAAAATAGCATGAAAACCAATAAACAAAGGCAACAAGCTGGAGGCAGATCAAAGAACAACACCAGAGTTACAGCGGGGAGCTGAAGAGCCAGTATAAAACACAAATTTTACCAAATCCTTTGGGCCTCCCAAGCTGCTTTTCAAACCACGTATTAGGAAGGTGACATTCTCCGTGCCAACTGTAGCTGATATTTTTATTTCTACTGTACTTCAACAGTACAGGGGATCAAGTATCCCAGAAAATCGGACAATAAGGAACACAGGAGAGCTCCCAATCTGTATAAGCATGTTTTCTATCGGTTTGATCTGCTCTGTGCTTAATAAAAGTGATTAAGGGACACTGACGCATTGCTACTGTACCTTGATGGGAAGGGAAAAAAACACCCTCTAAACTGGATACCTTATGAGAATAATGTGAAAGCGCAAAGCAGACTTGGTCTTAATTGTTAGCAAACTTAAAAGACTTCACCTTGTTCAAAACTAAGGCCAAGTTCTGGCACTCCAGGTGGCGCCAATCCTCCCGTATCGCTCACACTCGGTGCTGAGGATTTTTACAGTGGTTGTCTGTGGTTCTTAATGTCCTTAAGTTCTTAATGGCTCAGGGACCTTGTGCTTTCTAGGTCTTCTAATTTCTCATGTACTGTACCTAGTCACTCGATGTGAACTTGTTGATATAGAATGCATACTGACAACTTGTTCTTGGATATCATCCTCAGTCAACTGAAGGAACTTGTCAGGAATTCTGCATCACTAGATTCTTTTCAAACTAAAGATGGGCTCCATTTACCAATGTGGGATGGCATTACATTCAGTCTCGGGTATTTTCTCAAGCCCGAATTTGAGAAACTATGCGCAATTTCATCAGACAGATTGGGAAACAAAGTGAGAAAAGTGTTGGAGGGCCATGAGATTGCTGGGGGTCTCTTCTCATCAACGGCACAATACACATTTGAATAAACAGAGGGCCGCGGAGGTAAGGCCTAAGCTATGCTCGCAGGATCGGGGTGCACAGGGGTGTGGGGCAGCCGGGTACCTCGCTGTCCTCCTCGTTGCGCAGCGGCTGGGTGTAGGATTCGTGTTTGCGGATCAGCGGGTCAACCAGCAGCAGGAACATCATGTAGAGGAGCAGGGATCCCACCACAGACAGATAGATAATGATGGTCACCTGGGAGAGGGGCACACGGCACAGACTGTACATCCTCAGAAGGGATCTAGCAGAAAGGAATGCTTGCCCCTGATGCAGACGGTTCACCTAGAATATGGCTGGGGGTATGCACACATGCCTAAAATATATTAGCAGTGCAGAGTAGCTTGATGAATTCTGAAGGCCAGGAAACAGAGACGGGCATTGGTTGATGGCCAGTGCAACATCTAGTATATGATAGTTCAGTGTGAAGGGCACCCTTCTTTGCAAAGTGCTTACAGTGTCAGGTGTTGGCCTAGAAATCTACCTAACCGGTTCTGTCATTCCTGACATGTGTCATGAAAACCACAGTATTAAACCTGCAGATCTTCAAGATATTCTTGATATTACCGTTTTTTTAAATGCCCCCCCCCCCCCCCAAAATAATCAAGGAATTAATTTCTTCAGTAGAAAGTAATCGAGAAAATAACGTAAATAACATCAGGAGTCCACTGTGCATGGCACAGCTTTATCTAGGGTCACTATGCCTTAATCTGTTTCTTTGTGGTCACAATTGTGTGATATTGCTGTTGCATTATCTTTATCTTGCAGATGGCCTGAAATTTATAAGCACCAGAATTATATATTGGGTAATACTCCTACAAGATGAAGTGAGTCAGCCTCAGACCCTTTTGTGCAAATCCTGTGGCGTATAGAACCACACAGCCATATATTTGGGAAGTTGTTTCAAGTGCTCTCTTTTGCCTTTGGACTAAAGGGACAAGTCAGTCTGTCTGCATGACCTGCTCTGTGCATCTAATTCAACAAACCAAGGACTGAGGGGTGGGAACTTTCTCAGTTAGGCCTGGCTTTGCCGAGCTGGAGGACTGCAAGGATGAAATTTTAGCGAGGCTGCACTGCAGACACAGAAGCACGGAGCACACTGATGAGGTGGGGACGATGAAGGTGATGGTGGTTGTGATACCTTGATGGTGGTGCTGCTCCGTTCTTCATACTTGCACTCGCACAGCAGGCAGTAGGCCTCCACATCGTGGCCCGGCACTGGCATGGGCTCCACCACGTGCAGGCAGTTACTGTACACAGCGACAGTGGATAGACCCAGTTAGACTGAGCAGAGCCAGGGAGCGTACAGTCCCTGGACAATGTATACCCACTGTCTTTCCAAAAGACATCAGGACATTAGGGAATTCTCCAAGCACATCATGTTGCATGCAGCATTGTTAAAGATCTATGGGTTGTGACCTACTGTATAATTTGACAGGCTCTTTGAAACCAATTATTAATTTTGCTTCTGGTAAATGTTCGGACTAAAAGATGTCAGATCTCTGCAATTACAGAAAGATAGAGGATGCTGGCTGTGGCTCCTCGACAGCTCTGTTTTACACGATGTCTGTAAAAGAATGAAATATAGCATAGGGAACTGACTTTTAAGAGCCTGGCTTTCGGAAAGCAGGGCAAGTATTCAAACACACACTGTACAGATGATTGCGTAGATGAGCTGTTTATAAAATACTGTGCCCCGGTTGTGTAAACACCTAGGCCAGCTCTTACCAGTCTTTCTGAGACACATTCTTGTTGTAGATGTGCCCGCTTATGTCCCTGTAAGGAGGGCAGATACACTTGCAGCGCACATCTTCAAAACTCTGAAAACACACAAGAGGAAGACGGTCTACCCTCAGTTGCCCTCAGCACTGCTGGTCATAGAGGCACATTTCATATCGGACATTTGTTTGTAATATTCAGAGACCCAGAGGCCCCTGGTCTGGTATATTCTTGGGATGAAAACAACAGTGATTTGCATGCAACCCTAGAGATAGTGTAGCCTCTTGTGACAGGGTGTCTGCATAAGAACGGATTTTCACAATGTTTATTTTTAAAATTAGACACACTTGTTAGGAGACCAATTTGTACTAGTAAGGAACTGCTCTAATTGGTCTATACAGAACAGTAAAGGCCTTTAATCGTACAGGAACATATGGAATACTCAGGTAGCAAAGTTATGGGTGGGTAGAAAGTGTGGCAGCTTGAGGGAATTGCTTGCCAATACTGCCATCTAGTGGCAATATTAAAATGCAGAATGCTGAAATAGAAGTGATAAGAGCCTGATAGCAGCTGATAGTCTTTTTAAAGATGGACACAAGTCACTTCAAAACAGATCAGTTGTTTTATTAGGAGATGGTGGGGGAAACGTAACCATAAGAGGACATACTGTATGTAATTTGGACATGAACAACTGCTGTCCAGCCACTGATTAGCTATTACTAAATAATCTTCAATGCAGATGGCATGTTCAGTGTAGTTGGTTCCTTTCATGCCAGATGACAAACACACAAACCTCTTCTATAGTCTGTCTTCCTCTTATTTGTAGTGGTGTCCAGGATGTACATTTATAGTGTAGTGTGGACATAAAATTTGGCGGAGCGGTGGCTAAGGATCTGCACCTGTGGCTGGATGGTTGCCGGTTCGTATCCCGTGAGGAATCTTACTCAATTGGGCCTCTGAGCAAGGCCCTTAACCCCAACTGCTCTAGGGGTGCAGTATAAATGGTTGACCCTGCGCTCTGACCCCAAGCTTCTCTCCCTGTCTGTGTGTCTCATGGAGAGCATGCTGGGATATGCGAAAAGACAAATTCCTAATGCAAGAAATTGTATATGTATAAGTCAATAAAATCTGAATCAAGCATTGAGCGAATGACCCTGTGCACCGGAGCATTCCCAGTCAGCTTCCCAGTCAGCTTGTGTGAAGTGTACTCGGCTCGTGCGAGTGGGGGTGTTTTACCTTGCTGGCGTGCGCCAGGGGGGTGAATCCGCACAGCACACAAGCCAGGAGCAGGGGGAGAAGGAAGCCGAGGCTCCTCGCAAGGTCACACATGGACATGGCGACACGGCGGCGCACGAGGGGGCTCTGTGGGACACAAGCGCTGCTCAGACCTTTGGTGCACAAAACGATGAGACCGAGCGCCACGTAGTGGAGCAGCACGCCCGGAGTCTGGGGTGCGACTCAGCTGGTACCAAAAGAAGAGGGCTGGTATAATTCTGGGGGCTGGTGATGAGGCACCTTTGCGTAGTACTGCACTGTCTCCTGACTGCATTCTGTGTGTGTACCTACAGTATAAATCTGTCCGCAGGTGTGGTTGTATATACTGTACAGCACAGTATACTGTACATGGGGGTCGCACTAGAGGCCTGAAATAACCTTCAAGTGTTGCATAAAGCTTTCAATTGTGTTTTGTAGAACAGTGTAGTGTATTGGTAATTCTTTTTTAAAAAAGCCTTATTTTACAGAAACTCCATTTATCCATTTAACTCAGGAGGGAGGGAACATTGCGTCTCTTTAAAAGCCCTTAATCCGACTTGTTCACAGGCCAGCGAAAATCTCACAATGGTTGTAATCCGAATGTAAAACTAGAAATTTTACTGAACACTATATACTGTGAAATTAAATGTAGAATTCAACATTTGTGCAAGTTGTTTTTATATAATTCTGCTCTTTCTGTGGGGATGGGTGGGAGTCCTATTAAAGGGATTACTTTGCTCAGTTTGGGCTGCAGAGGAATTCTGACAGCAGGGCTGCCACCTTCCAGGTTGATCTCTTCACATCTCCGAAAAGAAGCAGGGCTTGGTTAGGTCAGTACTGGAACAGGAGACTTCAGAGGAAAAACTGGCTGCTCCTCTAAAGATTGGAGGTGGACAACGGCGCACGCCTCAGATATATCATATCTGATATATTTCTGTCGATTTGAGGCGAGTTGGTGATTTTTCCCCCCTTGACCAGAACTTCCAAAGCAATGGCCCAGTATAGTGACCCAGGACCAGCTCCTGCTGACCTCTTGGTCATTGAAGATCCCAGGACTCTAGGAGTGTTAATCCCTAGTGCCCTGGCTACACTGCTCTCTTGGCTTGCCCACTCTTGCCTACCTAAAGTTTTCCCTCAACCCAACTGGTGAGGCAGTTTCTCCCTCTTACCCATGATGTGCTGCAGGGCAGCTGGTGCAGAACACCTTCCCTGGGTCACCTGCGTGTAAAACACTTATAAATGCAATTATTGATCATTATTTGTATTCCTCATAAAATTAATTAGAAATAAAAATCGAATGTAGAAAAAAACACGCAACAGCATGTCCTTCAGGTGGCCGGGTAAATCGGCTCCAATCTCAGCCTTTTTTTTTCATATGCGCTCAGTCCGGTGAAACAGAAAGTCTGACAGCAAGTGAGGTGAGATAGCAAGTCAGTGCCCTATTAGTATTAAGTCACTGCATCCGAAGCTACAGTAAATGTCGAGACCATACACGGGCCTACCAATGCTGACAATGTGAGGTCAATGAATTAAAAATAGTAAACAACTGAGCTGTGTGTATTGTTTTTACATGAACCACGCGAGCGATCTTAAGTCTGATATTTGTGAATACAATCTGTTTTTAAGACGTCTCACTACCCACTAAACGCCACCTCCACACATGTCATGGCGCATCGCAAGGTGGTGACCACAGAGGCAGTCATACTGTACATGTCAATATACAAAATACAAATACACAAAAACACCTTTCATGCACACGTCGGTAAATGCCTGTCCACTGCCCACAGACAGGAGATAAATGACAGCATAGTCATTTAGAGTGTCACAAGACAGTGCAATTTACAAATCAAAACGGAACCTGTTCTGCAAAGCATACGTTTTGTACACAGCACCATTGTTAGGGTCCCTCACTGACAGCAGAAGCAAAAAAAACCGTGATTTCGGGTAACTCAAGGAGACATTGTAAATACTGTTCTGCAAGCAATCGCGCACCGCTCAGGTAGGTTTTCCTATTGTCTTTTTAAAATAAAATAACTCGATATACAGAAGCGGTCCCTGTTCACATACCTTCTCCCCTTTCGTCAATTCGTTCGGATTCCTTAAGCCGAGCGGTCTCTATTCGCGTTGGAAGAGAGCATTGACTGTTCTTCCTCCGGACACGCCTGCTTCCTTGCGATTGGTAAATCTGACACATCTCCCTTATTCCTATTGGTCTATGTCACCTCAACTGCAGAGCGTGAATGACGCACCAATAATAAAGAGGAATATTTTTTTCCCGTTTAACAGATAGCTTCGATTGCTTTTCCTACATTAATTCCTAAAATGTATAAAACGAATACTATAATACCTCGAGGACTCACAAGGCCTTCTTATTGCGTAGGTATTGTACATAGTTTCCTGTCACTACTCTTTGCTTTATTGCGGTGGTTTTCCTGGCAGGTGCATTTACAACCGAGAACAGGAGGTACTGTTTTGCGCACAAAGAGCTGTGGGAGCATGTAGCAACCCTCGCATGCAACGTGTTGAAGCCAACGCCCTGGCTTCTTTCAAGAAACGTCTAGAAGATATCCCCAGAACATTCAGATACAGACAAAATGGGACAGCAGGGTAGAAAGATGGTTCCAAAAGTTTGTATGCTCTCCCCATGTTCACGTGGGTTTCTTTCGAGTGCTACGGTTTCCTTCCACAGTCCAAAGACAAGCGGATAGTTAACCGGCTTCTGGGAAATTTGCCCCCGGTGCCAGTGCGTGTGTGCGTGTCCTGTGATCGACTGCGCCAGTTGCTTGCTGATGATTCCCCACTACCCTCGATTGTATGAAGTGGTTAGAAAATGGAGGGATGGAAAAACAAATGAGCCAAGTGTCCCAATGGCCTCCTGTTTGTTCACTTTCTTGTGCTCTGCACAGCGGTGCCAGCTCGGGCTCCGGAGCTGTGGGGATACAGCAGATACTCCAGGAGGCGACAGGACCTGTGGGTGAAGTGACCCCCGGATAGGTGACAAGCAGTAGCCGTCCTGCCCCAGCAGCCCCACTGCACAGCAGACCGAGAGGAGGGGAGAGAAATCACTTCACCGGCTGAATTTCGGGTGAACGTCTGGTAGGTCAGACTGTACAAGCCCGGAGTGGCATTTAGCCAGGACACTGAAGTTAACATTCAGTGCCTGGGACCTGTAATGATGTAGTTGTAGGGACCTCAGTTTAATCTAACACATAATGAACAGTGGCAACTCTCTCTGCTCCCGGTCACCACACGGGGTTTGGAATTTCTATTGCAGAGGCGAGAGCACCACCTACTGGTTCACCAATGCCACTTAGAGCAGCTGTAACAAGTTTTCTTTAGAGGCCCAGCCCAGCCCTGCTTATCTAAGATCTGACCAGATCAGGCAGGCTGCAAAGTGGGTATTTGGTCAAGTAAAATTAAAGTCCAGTAGAAATAGTGTGTTTATAATTTCCAAGTGATCAACTTGGAAAAGCCTTTAGTACCTGCAGGAGTGTTTTATGTGGTGAAAGGAGCAGAGTGCAGAACAGTCTGTATTTCTGTATTTCCCATTCCTTTTACTATTAATACCTGCTCTTTTTAATGGTTGATTTCCGGTTCATTAAAAAATACTACACATGAACTGAGCAGTCAGTTGCACAAACTTTTTTTTATCATGTATCTCTTGACGAGAGCTTTCTTTTCAAACGGTTCCTGATAATTAGGGAAGTAACTTTGGCTATGCGGTTTCCACTGCTGGAGACACAAACTGAAATCCCTGAAATTATGAACAGTGTGACCTGTATTCCACATTTGGCAGAAAACTCCTTACAACGTCACATGGTGCAATGACTGAAAGTTTGACAAACTTAGAAGAAGTTGTATTTGCTAAAAATGTCTACATTTGCATTTAGTTGCATTTACTGAAATGCAAGCACTGCACATTGTAATAAGTGTGTCAGTAATAACCTTACTGCAGACACAGGCTGCCAGCGACAGTAGTTCTGCAAATGTGATATGCTGTATATGTGTATTATATTATACTTCTCTGTATATACTTCTCTAGGAAGCATTGTCATTCCACCCACCAGTTTCCAGTTGTGTGCTTCCCCACAGCTGAAAACCAACTGCCTTCCACCCTCTCCCCTGTCTACCTTCACAGCAATTCCTCAGAAGGTCATTCTATAGGATCATGAATCTGTCTGCAACAGCATTGTAGAAACGTGCCAATTCCCAATATAATTACAAACTCGTGTTTTTAATGTAGGCCATAATGGCACTAACTTGCTACTGACTAGCATGTAGTGATGATTTTAAATATTAGTATTCTTGCATAATATGGGTTTGAACATATGTCACTGTATACACAAGATGGAATGAACGTTCAGCATCAGTATGTGGGGCGTGCTTTCAGGACGACTGTGTAGCAGTGGTTAAAGTTCTGTACTGGTACTTGGAAGGTTGTGAGTTTGAATCCCAGATGAGAAACAGCTGTTGTACCCTTACACAACACACCTCACCCTAATCGCTCCAGTAGAATACTCAAGCTGTGTAATGAGTATGAATGTATTTCACTAAGTGATATTTCAGCAGAGCAGCACAGAACACAGAGTCCCTGTCCATGAGGGTCAGAGTCCCTCTGTGTTCGTTCTACAGGTTATGTTCAATTGTCATCTGCTTATGGCTTAAAAAAAAGTGATTTCATTTCTTTTCCAAACAATTAATTAAATTCAATTAATCAATGAACATCAGAACTGGAATAAGAACCAGAGGTCCCTGATGCTCTCCAGGGATCCAGCAGGAGTCTTTCAAACTGATGTACACAGTAGGTTCAGTAAAAAAAAACACTGACACAAAGTTCCACCTTTAAAGAGACATTCCTTGACAAATGAGCTGTTTTAAAGTGGCTCTTTCTGTAGGTGGTGATGACTTTTAAGTGGATCAGCAGTTTTCATGAGCGGGGAGCAGGAGGGTGCAGTGCAAGGTGCAGAAGACAGGGGGCGCTCTTGTTCTTCAGGGACACTGGTGAGGAGCTGGGCGGATATAGCTGCTGTTGATGCAGATCTTAACTGATTAGTGAGGGGAAAAAAAACAGACAAGAAAAAAAGAAAGTCATGCCGCAGCAGTAATGGAGCTACGAGGGGAGTTGCTGAAGTCCATCTGGTATGCTTTCACTGCTCTGGACGTGGAGAAGAGTGGCAAGGTCTCCAAATCACAGTTGAAGGTAAGTGTGGTCCGTTGTGCGTAGGTTTCTACTGCTGGTGGATGTTGCTGAAGAGAGACAAAGAAGAGACTCTGGCAGTGTCATGTTGTTCTGCAGGGACGATGTTCGGTGCTATGACTTCCGATGTGCTGTCGTCTCATGCAGTTTCACTCGCCACTGATGCCCTTCCAAGCATGGTTTTAAAAAGTCTTAAGTGAGTTGGCTGGAGTGGGAATCAGTCTGGTCCCTGGCGGGCTGAGATGGATTTATTTGAGGGGATTCGCTCTGCTGTGTTCAGTGTCGTGCATTTCCTGGTTCAGGTGACTGCTCTGCTCACAGTTTTCACCATCATTTGAAATCCTCTGTCTATATTCAGCAGGGCTCAGCCAGCATGGTCTGTGATGAAAGTTTTATCTGCGTGTGAAGCCCAGCATCAACCACGTTTGGTGCTCTCTCATTTTGTAAAGAACAAAATTACTTTCAAATTACATTCCAGGAACTGTACTTTATTTATTAGGGAAATTCCTTTAGTAACTGTGAGCTAATTCTAATAGTCCACAACCCTACCATGAAGACATATATATGAAGACCTATAGTGCTTTTAGTTAAAAACTAAAAATATTTGTGCTATTGTTGCCACCAGGCCTTATTTGACAACCTCTTGCTTTTAAGAACAAAAAAAAAACAATTGAAATAAATATTTGTCATAGCACAGAAATTTTCTTTTGTACGCAATTATGAGAGTGTGTGCCTTAAAAAGTGAAGACCAGAGATGAAGAGTGAGTTCATTTCTTGTCTCTTCATGAGGAAAATGAAGGAATTTTGCAAAGTCAAGCTGGTTAAGAAACATTTTGATTAAAACTGATTTCTTACTTCAGGAGTTTCCATATCCCGTGCGCTGTTGAAAGTTAACGCTTCACAGAATAAGACACAGGTAGATAGTTTCCTTCTGTAGTTTGAAAGGTGAAGACAATGAATGACCATGCAGATATATGTATGCCCTTATTAAGAAACCCATGAGCCTATGTTGCAGTATGCAAGAATTGATTATATCAATCATAACATTGGCTTCTGTCTTTTACTTTGGAGAGGGGGTGCACATTCCAGGTTCAGATCCTGACCGTGAGGAAGTTCAAGGCCCAGAACCAACTTGCTCCACAGACCTGTTCAAAAGAGGAAGTGACAATACTCTGTGGCTGAAAGACATTCATCCATCTTACGTTTTTCATCCGAATTTCGTACTGAGTCACTCAGTGAAGCACTGGCCCCGTGATGCAGTCAAGGAGCTCCTGGAATTCTGTTCAGAGAGGGGCTTTTGTTGATGGCTAATTTTATATTTGACATATTGTCACTTCCCCCTCTGGTACCAAAGTATTTCTGAGAGTATCCTGACCTGGACTGAGTCTGCCCCACACAGCCCTGTGAAAACTGAATTCATGCCACACCTGTGGGGAGATTGAAAGTACCAGGTCTGGCACAACCTGTGTTGTACATTTCAGACACTCCATGGAGCCTCAGGGGATGTGTTTCTCCATGTGAGAGTGAACACAAAACTATAAGAAATTTGGCAAACAAGGGGAGGCCATCCAACCCATTTAACACGTTTGGTTTCTAGCAGTTAATGACTCTGCAGATCTTATCCACCCATTTCTTGAAAGAAACCAGGGTATCACCCTAAATAACATGGATGTGTTGCTTGTTCCAGACACCCACAACCCTTGTTAACAGTGTGGATGGAGGTAGTGCAAGACAATGATTTGACAGTGAAAGTGACAGTGAAAACATGAGGTTTATTTTTGGGGGGGACAGGGGGTGGGTCAGCGCTGCCAAAGTCTGCAGGGTCTGTGGGAACATCGAGTAAGAATATTCCAAAAGCATACGTGTGTCTCAGAGGCATCATGATGACTGTGATTCCTGGTGCATAAAGTCAGCCAAGTGTATATTATCCCTCTCGCTGACTGTAACACTAGTCCAGCACTAGTTAACATTAAATTAAGATAGAGCACCTTGGCTCAAGGATGCCACAGCAGTGTCTGCCCCGAGGGACTGAGAAGGACCCTTGAGCAGTAGGCCAGGGGTCTCGGCGCCTGCAGGGGCGCCAGGACAGAGGGTGATTTTGACGTCTTCGTGGGCTTCTCTCACGTCCGTGTTCACCTGGTCTGCGGGCTGCGCTGACCTGCCTGTGTCCCTTGTCCCTTGGCAATCGGGGACTGAGAAGGGATTGGGTCCCATGACCGGGATAATCCCCCTCACGCGCAGGGGCTGTGCGGAGAGCAGCAGCGAGCTCAGGCTCGGCTCGGCACGGGCAGGCGGCATCAGTCTCGCCCTCCTTCTTCTGGCGAAAGGAGGTGGGGTAGGCAGGATGTGGTAGGAAACTTGAGATCTCCTGTTTGCAGACATGTAGAAATAAAGAGCTCACTTCTCATTTCTTTTTTTCTAGTTTGACATGCTGTTTCTCTCCTTCCATGTCATAACAAAAAACCTGCAAAACACAGTTTAAAAAAAAAAACAAATTCAAGAAAGTTGGGTCTGCACATCATATCTAGTTTTCATTTTTTAAAGAGGTTCGTTTTTTTTTGTTCCCTGTTCAAACAAGATCATCCGAAATACGCACGGAAGTTATGTTGGCTTTTCAGACCTAGAGTTCTCCACCTCCTGATCGTAACCAGAAATAAAAAAATAAAGTTGGTGACAGTTTTGCTAAACGTTTGGGATTCACTGTGTTTCTTTTCATTTAAAAGCTATTGCTTAAATTGTTTTACAATTAAAAATCAACATTTGTTGCTCTCTGTGGGTAACTTTGTGAATATGTAGTTTAGAACACTTTTCTGGTCTTATTTTGAAATCTCTTCATTGCATCTACATTAAATGTTCTTTTTCGTTAACTCAGGCTAGTATAAATTTTTATCAATAATCCTCATAGGGTTTTTATATGAATTTTTAAATCTAGAGTTAATTTTAGATATTTCATTATATATACTGTATTGAGATGTATTTGATCAAATATCTATAGAATATGTTTCAATTCAATTAAAATACACCTGTTATTTGTTTAAATCATTATTCAAAAACTGCTGTTTACAGTGTCTGATTTTGGCCTAATTTTCACAGCCATCTGATAAAATAAGTAACCAGCTATGCAGGTTTCTATTTTATCAAATTATGTTGGTTGTCAGTGCAAATGAGGATTAGACAAGACAACAGCAAATGTAAAAAACAAACAAACTACAAAATGAAAATGATTCTGTAGGGTAATTCTTAGGGCGTTGTTGTATTGTCTGGTCCCAGGTGATAAATAAGCAACAATATCAATTATGAGAACGTTTTAAAGTTTCAGAGGTAAAATCCTGTTCTGCCTAAATGTCTAGGAATTAAGGAACCAGGTCATGATCTTAACTGTGAGGTCAGCTTGGCCATTTGTGCTTACATTCCTTCTTCTAACATGCTGTAGGTTGACCTTTTTTTCATTGTGGCCATTTTTTTCTGCTGTATTCAAAAGTAAGTTCCTATTTTGCATTTAGCTTTGTGAACTACTGTTATGTCTATTGGGTTTTGATGATGAATGCAGGAACTAAGATCAGACAGAAAAGGTCATTGTTGTTTTAAATCAGTGGAGTACAGCACCAGTCCTGGACAGGCAAAAGGTTTCTGGTTTTCTTTCCACTTCAGCCCTTAATTACCTAATTGAACTCATTATTTGCTTAATTGGATAGGGCTTATCCTTTTATTGTTCTTAAGAACCTGGAGATTTAAAGATATAAAACCTGCTGGACAGCACGTTCTTCCTTAAGAAGGGAGGGTGGGAGTGAGGGATACAACCAACAGGATGCAGTAAAGCTGATTTAAACTTTCCCTTCTGAAAACTGGGCTTCATTTTCAAAAGGGAAGCTGATATTGTCCACACATTCTGAAAACAAAGGGGTGTGATTTAATTTCATAATATTTCACAATATTATTATTTTAATAATAGCACATAAGTATAGAGTCAAGCAAGATAATTGCATCTCTGTTTCGTTGTGTTTGTGTTTCTTTGTGTTCTTTGTGTTTCACATGAAGTGTTAGGGGCTGAGTCTGTTAAGGCCTGTCGGTAGAGTGCTGTGTGTGTTAAGGGATGTCAGGAGAGTGCTGAGCATTTTAAGTACTTTCAGTAGACTGCTGAGTGCGTTAATATGTTAAGGCCCGTCGGAATTCTGAAAAGTCGTCTGAAGTCTTGTTAGCAATGCTTTTGCTGTGAAGGCTGTCTGGTAAGCTTACTGCTTAAGACAACTGTATTGACTTGTCTCAGAGACTTCCTTTGAATTAGACCCATGTTCAGTGCACTGTGTCACCTCCTGTGTAAATCTAGCATATGTGATACTTTTTTTAGAGTTAAGCGATGGAAATGCAATGCAAGTTGAAACCCATCCTGAAAAAGCTTTGACCTCTAGTTCTCTTTAAAGATCACAGATATATTCAATAGTAAAGCAGCAAACAAACAAAGTTCCTTATGTATACAGTTGACCCTGGTGTCAGTGACAGTGAACTGTTGCATTTTGTAGATCAACACAGACACAAGCGAGCCCAGAAATAAGATGAAATATAATCTCGGTTGACACGTTCACCAGATGATGTCAAACTGAATTGATCCTAAATTACAAAGACTTTTGTCCAGAATTTAGTTATAATTCAAAATAGTTACACTTACAGACCCTGATATTAATCAGGTATTGAGTTTCTTTTTGCTGATTGAAAATGTTGGACCATTTTAGCCACTTTCACAGGTCTGAAGCAGACACTGACTAGAGAAGGCCTTGCAAACACTGCCTTACAGTACTGTATTCACAGAGCTCGGAACAAACATGGCAGATTGTGGTCACTCAAATTATGTGTTCGGCAGGGATGTCACCGTTGTGGGCGAAACTGTTATCTAATATTTTTTTTTAAATGAAAATATTAATTACAAACATGAGGGAGCCAGTCTTGCCTGTCTGGGTATTTGTTACAAATTTATCAGAGGATGGCCTCTGAGTCTTTTGTGAAGGAAGCTGCGGTATAGGTTTCAAAAACAAACCTGGCTTATATCTTCCGGACTTCAACAAAATAGTGCTTCACATTCTCAGTCTTAAAGGCACTTCCTCTTCATGCTGTCAGGTGCCCTCTGCTCTGTGTTTATTTATAATGTTTCTTTTTTGGCTTTTGGTGTTGGATTTCTACTTTTAGCTGCTCTGATCTTGCCTTCCTGAGGACGTTCCTCATGAGAGGAGTTGTGAGGCTCCACGTGCTCCTTCCTGACCAAACAATGAGCTGCTCCTCTCCCCACAAAGATGCTGCTCACTGGCAGCATCCTAAAGCATGCCTCAGCCTGAAATAGCACAATTAAACCAACAAATAATGAAACATATCGGCTGTCTGAAAACTTTGATGTTCCTGAAACAAGATCTAGGCTCGTTTCAGAAGCCCTCAAAAAACTGTGGCTGCATTTTGCTTATTTAGTGCAATGCTTAAGAGCAGCTTTAGTTTTGGGATAGAAAACAAATTATATCCCTGTAAGAGCACAGCACAGCAGAGCCACCCTTCCTGTTATCAACTTAGCTATTCCTTCAAAAGTCTTTTTTTAAAGTTTCTTGTAGTAAGCTTCCTGTAGTAAATGTCTGACACGAGGTGCTAAAAAATATATAAATTGATAGTGACTGCTCTGCAAAATTTACAAATACAAGTGTTGGCCACTGTGTTCTCTCTAAAATGTGTGTGCACATATATCTTAACTGTATTGGCAGCCTGCTTTGTGACAAAAATCACAAGAGTCTTCAGCTTTGACTATGAACACGAGTTGTAGTTTTAACTGTATTTAATGCCTAACTTTAGTGTTTGCTATTTCCTGTGATCATATTAAGCCTACATTTCCCATTATTCTTTGTCATGATTATCTGCCATGGAGTTTCTCTTATAAATGAAAGGCTGGGTGAGTAGTCTTGTTCTAAGAGCCTCATGATCTGTTAAGATACTGGTTTCCAGGCCTTGTTCTGGAGGACCACTATGCCACTGTACCTTTTCATAGTATTTTTGTGTAGAATACCCATGGCTCAAACTTCCACAATGAGAAAAATGTGCACTGGTGTCTAGAATTGAGTTATTAACACTGTTATTTTGTTATGGCCTGGGGTGATCATGAAAGTCATGTGTTCCTGCTGCATCAAAACTCTTACCACGACATCTCACGGCCTTTTCTCATGTTTGCTACCTTGCTAGCCCTGTGGAGCTGTAACCTGGTAACTGTGATGTATGTTATTATTTTGCTAATGCAATAGGAAGTGCAATCTTAAACTCACTCCACACAGAGACCGCAGTGCAACTGACTTCCCTCTCTGTCTTCCCTGTCATCCTTCCCAGTGTGCTGCACAGGAGACATGCTTGCCCCTGCTAGGGAGCAGTCTGCAAAGGTAGATGTGCACTGCTGTCCTGAAACTAGGCTCTCTGTTGGGTGATTGACAAGTCTTAAGAAGAAGATACGGCATATCTTCATAAGCAATAAAGAGTACTGACTCCTACAGATACTGTAAATCTCCCTGGTGGAGACTGTCAGTGAGATTTAATTACCTAATACAGGGTTTACCTCAATTTTAGCAGAAGAGATTGTGCATCTTCATCTTCTTTAGGTTTCAGTCACAAACCTTTTCATACCTATTATTTTGTCACGTTTTACTACATGACGAGGCGTTTGAAGGGCAGTAATGCAGGATGTAATTTGGGATGTGTCCTCTTTCAGGGTTTCATGGCTTCGGGATGATTCAGTCATTGAACCATGCATTTCTGTACCTTCCGATGGGTCTGAGAAGAGCACATAGTTGTATTTTTATGGTGTGCACCAACTCCAAAGTGTAAACAATGTAAAACATGTGTAAAACTGAGAAAAAAATGAAAACATTCTTTGCTTGAATTTTATTTTTCAAAAACTAAGTGCCAGCTCATGAGTTAAAATTGCATTCTTGCATAGGGTCTCCAAGGAAAGCCAAACTCCCTCACATTGCTTCTATGGTTAATCTCGTTTTTTTTTCTTCTTTGTGTGTGTCTGTGTGTTACCTTGTGTGTCTCTGTGTTGCCTTGTGTGTCTTTGTGTTGTCAGGTCTTGTCTCACAATTTGTGCACGGTCCTGAGTATCCCTCATGACCCTGTGGCACTGGAGGAGCACTTTCGGGATGATGACGACGGCCCTGTGTCCAGCCAGGGCTACATGCCCTACCTCAACAAGTACATCCTGGACAAGGTACACACTCCCCTCCCTCAACAAGGCCATCCTGGACAAGATACACACACCCCTCCCGCAACAAGTCTATCCTGGACAAGATACACACTCCCTTCCCTCAACAAGTCCATCCTGGACAGGATACACACTCTCCACCCTCAACAAGTCCATCCTGGACAGGATACACTGTCTATCCTGAACAAGATACACACCCCTTCCTCAACAAGTCCATCCTGAACAAGATACACACTCCCCTCCCTCAACAAGTCCATCCTGGACAGGATACACACTCCCCTCCCTCAACAAGTCCATCCTGGACAGGATACACACTCTCCTCCCTCAACAAGTCCATCGTGGACAGGATACACTGTCTATCCTGAACAAGATACATACCCCTTCCTCAACAAGTCCATCCTGGACAAGATACGCACTCCCCTCCCTCAACAAGTCTATCCTGAACAAGATACACACTCCCCTCCCTCAACAAGTCCATCCTGGACAGGATACACACTCTCCTCCCTCAACAAGTCTATCCTGAACAAGATACACACTCCCCTCCCTCAACAAGTCCATCCTGGACAGGATACACACTCCCCTCCCTCAACAAGTCTATCCTGAACAAGATACACACTCCCCTCCCTCAACAAGTCCATCCTGGACAGGATACACACTCCCCTACCTCAACAAGTCTATCCTGAACAAGATACACACTCCCCTCCCTCAACAAGTCCATCCTGGACAGGATACACACTCCCCTCCCCTCCCAGGCCCTGTGTCCTGCCAGTGCTACGTGGCACCCAGACAGCCTAAAAGTTCAACCAGTAAATCTAGCAATAAGTAACATAGGCATTTGAAAGGAATTCAGGTCACTCTTTCTTTTTGCCCGTAAACAAAGTTTCAGAAATTTTTCTAGGCTTTACATTACTGTACAGCTTGTTTGTTATGATAAGTATTCAAAATATTTTAGCAGACACAGCATCTGGCTCACACAACTAATTACAGCACAGCAAAATACCAACCTTTCATAGACAACCTATTATACAACATCAAATACACAACCAAATATAAAGTTCACAGCATACACAATCCAATGATGGAACATACAACCTGCACAGCCATCTACACAGTAGTCAACTTACACAACCTATCACACAAAAGCAAAATACACAGCTGGTTATATAGCACACAATCTAAACACACTGTTCTGCAATTACAGAACAGCAAAATATACAGCCAGCCAGTCACACAGCAACAGAGTACACAATCAAATAAACATCTCACAATGGAGCACAACTCATATCAAATAACCAATAACAATATCCAACTCTTTGCATCAAAGTAATGTTTTTTTCACGGGCTATGTAAGTTTTAGAATAAAGGAAATATAAACAATATTAATTAAAGTTATCAGTTTAGTTGTGGGATAAAAAGCAGCACATGGTTCTTGTGGGATTTGATTCTAACTCTCTAGCAGAGGCAAGAGTTACTCTTTAGCTTTTGGGAAGGAAGGAGGTGTGAACTCCAGATCCTAGACCAAGGCTGTCCAGTCCGGGTCCCGGAGGGCCTGTGTGTCTGCAGGTTTTCTACAGTAGGTCTGTCCAAAGCAGCAGCACCTGAAGTGCTGGGAGATGCTGTTCCACTGACCCCACTCAGCCAGTAATGAGCTGATTGAGCGCTTAGCTGCAATGAAAACCTGTCCCGGCCCTCTCCGGGACCAGGACTGCTCAGCCCTGTCCAGCGGCAGGGCCAGGTGACGGCTTCTCTTTCTCTCCGTGGCTGCCCAGGTGGAGGAAGGGGCCTTTGTGAAGGAGAACTTTGATGAGCTGTGCTGGACGCTCACGGCCAAGAAGAACTATCGCCCAGAGAAGAATGGCAAGAGTGTCTTGAGCATGCACGACGCCTTCCGCCTTTGGTGCCTCTTCAACTTCCTGTCTGAGGACAGGTACCCTCTGGTCATGGTGCCTGATGAGGTAGAGACTCTGCTCGGGGAGCTATTCACAAAACAGCCAACACACAGATACAAACCGGAGTTTAATTAACTGACCTGAGTCTACTTAATTGTTGACCTTGTTGTTGTTGTTTTTTTTGTCCCAGGCCACACTGGGCTGTGATCTGAATATGAGAGCTCAAAAACGAGCAAAAGCAACTGCTATCATAATTGTTCAAGCACTGTGTGACTGGCATTGCGTAGCATTCTTTTAAAATGATCGTCCAAAATACAAAAAGCCTGAAAGAAATTACAGACGCAAAGACTGGGGGGTCTGCACCCAAAAAAGGAGAGGGGGCTACTTTGACAGGTTTCAAGGCAGAGAAAGGCACACACAATGCTGTCACTAGCAGCATGGAGCCAAGCTGAACTCGTTTCCATAAGAACAATCTCTGTGAATCAGTACAAACAAGTGTGATCTAAGTGTACGTCAGCTTCCGGCCAACCTCATTAACATAGACCTGTTAGCAGAGGTTACTGTGTAGGAGGACTGACTTGTAGGTCATCATTGAGATGGAACACAATTTTGTTTCTTAATATTTCATTGGCGGCATCAATGCACTTCACACCTGCTGTTCTAAGAATTCTGTGCCGTGTGATGCTCAGGTGCTTGCGGCCCAGCGATTTGTGATCACAGTTTAGCCGCAGCAGGCCGAGGGGATCCAGGCATGTCAGAGAGAGTCGGTGTTTGTCAGCAGGAGGAAGATTCGAGTGTGTCTCTTTCACATGAACACTCACAGACTACCCTGGACTTCCCCTGCTACTAGTGCATTGGTAACGTGCCCCACAGTGTCGTATTTCCTCCTAGCTCAACTACTGGTGGGGTTGTCACTGTCTGAAGCTGCTGTAGGCCCAGTTGGAATATCGGTGGGCCTCTGTATGGGATCGTGGAGATGTGTTTTTCCTGGGCTGGTATTGGTGTCTCGTTGCTCAGTTGCTTCCTGTGTGAAAACAGTCCTGCGCGGTGTGCGCTGCCAGGTGGGGAGGTGCTCTGTGAGGGAGGGAATGGAAAATGAAAAAAAAAACAAAGCGCTCTCTACACATTCATCCACCTGTGAGCAGCTGCCACGACAGTTTTGCTTTTGCTAACCGAAGACTTAATTCTGTGAAAAATGAAAAATAAAGAACCTACAGGACTTTTCTAAAGTTAGGAGGAATCAAGAACAGAGAGACTTGTGGGAGAAAACAGTGTTGTTTCACTGTTCACTGCAATGAATCAGTAGATGTACTGTATTGATATCCTTGCTTCCCTGTATGGATGCCTTTTCTGATATTTCATGGAGACTGACAATGAATTCACTCAGTGTGATGGCAGCCCATCCTATCATTGTTTTGGCCTCTCTGAACCGTTGGCGAGGTCTGTTGACATTGAAACATTGTGTGCAGTTCTGGTACACTTCACTGCGATCGGCAGATAGAATATCCTTGCACCTGTCTCCTCTTTCCAATTGTATTGCAGACTTTAGTGAAGACATTGTCTTGGATTTTACTTGTATCACTGCGGAGGAGGCGTGTGGGTGGCTGGATAGGTTGTTTCAGAGGCAGTTCAGAACCACAGCTAATATTTAGGGATCAGCGGTCTTTTAAAACTGTATTTTAAAACCTTAGCATTATGAACTGTTAACATAACAATTAAAGGCCCTAACTGAGTCTGCAACAGTAGTTTGAATTTGGAGTCTCCCATGTATACTGTAAATCCCAAGTGCAAAGAGACAGATATTTTGGGTCAGTGGCTCTGTTGCTGGTTTTGGCTGGGCAGATTCGTGGACTTGTGCCTATCATTATAATTTCAATTTGAAGTCCATCTGTGCGCACTGGCAACACATAAAGTTTTTTGGGATTTTTTGCAGTTTTGACACCACCTGAACTGTGTTTCTGAAGAATCTGTCTTTGTTAGAAACTAACATCTATTCACTGTATTACAATAGTGGGTCAGTGGTTTGTCTATCTACCCCCTCACTGTGTAATTCCCCTGTGTCCAGGTGGAATACCTGCTGAAGAAGGTATGCGTGGCCATGAGTATGGAGTTGAATTGCGTGGAACTGGAAGACTACATTTCCCAAGAGGCTGTGCAGCAGAGCGGCATCACAGTCTGGCACTTCCTAGATCTGGTGAACTCTGGGAAGATAACACGGGGTATTGACAAGCAGACGATCAGCATGGCTATTGAGGAAGTGTACCGAGAAATTGTGGGGGACGTGCTCAAAGAGGTATGTACCAGTGAGGAGCAATGGCTGGGAATGGGCTGATTGCAAACACATGACCTTCTGCACACAATACATATCTGCTTAAGGGCAGAGCCCTGACATCTAGTCTTGTAGTCAGCATTATTCAAACAGGGTTGGGACACACTGACTAAATAATTACAGTACTAGGTGGTAGGTGTCCAACTTGATTAATAAATGCTCAATAAAAACCCCAATGGGACACAACATTAGCATTATCTGCAGTGCATTTTAGTTTTTATGTTACCTGTGCAACATGAATGGGATAAAACAACTGTTGAATGCTCCACAATAGTGTCGTACTAGGCAGTCTAAATGCATTGCTGTGTGTCCCTCAGGGCTACCTGTGGAAAAGAGGTCAGCTGCGGAGGAACTGGACGGAGCGATGGTTCACCTTGCGGCCCAACTCCCTGGCCTACTTCGTCAGCGAGGACCGGAAGGAACGCAAGGGCAGCATCTCTCTGGACAGGAACTGCTGCGTGGAGGTCAGTGGCCCCGCACTTACAGGAATCCACTCTTCATGCCCACGCCGCAGCCCAGCCACTCCAGAGAGGCGTGTGCTGGCCCCACTCCTGCCCACGCCAGACTGTGTCACCCAGGTCATGGTGTTGTCTTAGAAAGGCACTGAGGAGCCATGAAGATCAGGATGTGCTGCTATGGTCTGACTCCCAGATGTTCTGTATAAACCAGAAAGAGTCAAAGTGGACAGAGTTATAAAATCCAACTGTCTGCCATGTTCCAGCCCAGCAGGTGAAAGCTGTTGATAAATACATGAGCACATAGTTAATTATGGGGCTCCTGAATGGTTCAACTAGTGACTGGTTTGTAGGTTGAATTCTGCAGTTTGCATGTCACTGATTTGACTCTGGGTATTGCTGCTGGGCAGCTGTGACTTGAATTCCCCAAGCGCCAGTTCACGACTGGAGCTGGCATTGTTGGAATCGGATTGGCATGGGTTGGGTGAGTGGCCTTGTCTTGCCAAGCATGGCCACCATACCTGTGGCTTGGCAGGCTCCTGCCAGTGCAGCGAGAGCTGGCATCAGGTCACACCAGCCATGGGACTGGCAGGGTGAACCATGTCAGGTGGCTCTGGGAAGGGCCCTCTTTGGGAAAAGTCATGCGACTGCCGAGGGTATTGGGTTTGCAGCAAAGCTAAGGAATTAAAACAAGAGGCTCCCCTGGGCCTCTGCCGGCAATGCACCCCCTCTAAGTTCAGGAGTTCAGGGTGAGCCTTAGGTGAAGCCTGGGCTGGGGATTGGATAATCGGAACGGTCAGAGCTTCCAGTGAAGCAAGTACTTCAACAATTTCCCAGGTGCCTGCTGGCTGACATCAGTGAGAGACACACCTCTCCACCAATAGGCTGTGGCCTACCTGTGGATGCTATGGAGACTGGAGCATGTCAGATAAAGATAAATTGCTCTGAAGGGGTCAGTGGGTGGGCTGGGACATGCCTGCTGGTCCTCATTCTCTTCTTGCAGTAGAGGAGTCATTGCAGTGAGCCTTGACATAAAGGAATGATTGCCGAGAAGTTGTTCTTATTTAAAAAATGGAAAAATGCATATGATTCCCTAATAAATAGTATAACATTAAAGAAATCATAAAGGGATTAAGGGGCAGTTGTTTTGAGAGGAGACAACACAGCTGGGTAGGAGCGTAAAGGTTTTACATAATACAAATATCAACTAAAATAGTAGGCTAATGTCAAGCATGTAGGCAAGGCTGTGGTTCCACAGCACCAGGGCTGGAATGTGATTTAGCAGGGGATTGTGGGAAGCCAGCCTGACCCCGGGCCTTCTGTGTAGCAGGTGTTACCAGACAAGGATGGAAAGCGGTGTATGTTCTGCGTGAAAACGCCAGCCAAGACCTACGAGATGAGCGCATCAGACACCAAGCAACGTCAGGAATGGACCACAGGTGAGAAAGTCAGCTACTCGACAGCGTGATGCCGACTAGACTCACATTATCCACACCAATGCATCCCAGCCCAAGTGTCTGCACATCCACGCTTTGTGTGTTCATGAGGGTTTAACCCGGGAACAGGGCCGTCGCCAGAACAATTCGAACGGGTGGGCATTTGGTGTTAACCGGGGGGCCGGGTTTAAACGCCAGATTGAGACACATGACTCTACAGATGATTGTCACCTAATCAACGCTGCAATATAGGAGGCAAAGTCAAATGAAGTTCAGCAAATACACCGCTTTGTTAGTGACTGAAGATGGTCCTTTGAACCATATCCATTGTTTAGACTACTGTTAGCCTAGCTTTCTGATTAACGAAATGATATTTCACAATTTCTGGCTACAAAACCGCCTTGTCTGTTGCATTATAAATCCCGTACTGAAACCTCAGATGAGACACAGGGCCTAGCTCCGTTTTTTCATTCGTCATGACAGAAAAAGTAAATTTGAGTGAAATGTTAGATGAGTTACAGAAATATTTTGGCGAAATTTAAAAAAAATAACAAAAACATTTTTTCCACTTTATTGGAAGATTATTTCGGGGGGGGGGGGGCGGGGTGCACATTAGCCCACATGGGGGGGGGGGGGGGCTCTGCCCCCTAATGTCCCCCCTTATCGACGGCCTTGAAACTCGAGGGTGTTATTCCAGTGCAGTGTCATGCTTTTCCTCACAGACAGGTTTGTCTGAAGGCCGGGTGTTGTTGCAGTGTGGCAGAAAGCGCGTTACTAACTCGCAGTGTGACTCTGGTGTTCGGAGAAGGACTGGGGGGGGGTGCTTATGTGCTGTCCCGCTCCGGGTCCGCGTGCGCCGCGTTGCCCAGTGGTGCCGTTGTCCCGCAGCCATCCAGACGGCCATCCGCCTGCAGGCAGAGGGCAAGACGTCTCTCCATAAGGACCTGAAGCTGAAGCGGCGCGAGCAGCGCGAGCAGCGGGAGCGGCGGCGGGCGGCCAAGGAGGAGGAGCTGCAGCGGCTGCGCGCCCTGCAGGAGGAGAAGGAGCGGAAGCTGCAGGAGCTGGATCTGCTGAAGGAGGCCCAGCGCCAGGCCGAGGCCCTGCTGCAGCAGGACGAGCAGCGGCGCCGCGCCCAGCACGAGGAGATGCAGCGCGCCCTGGAGGTGCAGCTGCGAGAGGCTGAGGAGGTGGGCTGCCGGGGCGGCCGGGGACCCGAGGGCGCTGGGGGAGAGCAACAGCAGGGCCTTGCAGTGAGATGGAAGAACTAGCATTATCCTTACAGGCACAGTGACGTGGCAATTGACACGTCAAGTGTTTCATTCTAGATTCAGGAGTCTGTCTGTGCGGAGTTTGCATGTTCTTCCTGTGTTTGAATAGCTGGCTACCCCAGTTTCTATTCACCTCCCAGAGACATGCTGGCCAGGTTTTATTGATTTATTAAAGTCGTTCCTTTCTCCGACTCTTCTGAGGGTTTCGTTAAGATCAGTCCATTTGTTTGTGAGTGGTCCGAGGCAGTAAGGGGGACAACCCGATGTGCTGTGTCGCAGGCGCGGGCCAGCATGCAGGCGGAGATGGCGCTGAAGGAGGCCGAGGCCGACAGGCAGAGGAAGAGGATCCGGGAGCTGGAGGAGATGCAGCAGCGCCTGGAGGAGGCCCTGCACCTGGAGATCAAGGCCAGGCAGGATGAAGAGGCCTTCCGCTACGCACAGGCCAGGTACACATTCACATGCCTGCCAGCATACCACCCCGAGCATTGGCGCCTCCATACCTTGTGTGTGCATAAGATTGCTTGTCCCATGCAGTAGACATGCACGCATGCAGTACACATGCACAGTGTGCACGCAATCACTCAGCTTTCAGGCCTGATAGCTGGGGAAGGGTTCTGAAACACAAAAAGATCCTTGACTTGTGGAAAAAAAGCCCCCTGCCTTTAAAAAAAACAAAACAAAAGGAAATTGCTTTGTAATTGTACTTCACACCCAGACTACACGTCCCATGACAGAAAAAAAAGACTAGTGACAAGCAGGGGTTTCATTCTGTAGAACCACAGGTGTCCAGAGGGTTCCTCACTGAGCGCCAATGGGAATGGTCACACCCAGGGTGTGAAATCAACAGAGCCCGTACTCCTGGCCTGCAGATCCGACTTTAATATGTTCTACTTACCCACAACAATTTACACTGAAGTGTAAAATGGGAAATCCTTATTGAAATGGATTCTTGGCTTTGAGTCCTCCAGCATGCAGCACATTGCTTACTGGTTAGAGTTTGTTCATATGTGCAAATTACAGGATATGTGAATTTGATTGTAAGATCTGTGGCTTCAGACAAAACGATAAATTTAAGGCTGGTAGATATGACCTTCCTTTCACAAATTGTTAAACAAAACCTGTTTATTTCAAATTAGAAATGAATAAAAGTAGACAGATGACTATAAAATTGGGAAGGCACTTACAGAAGGTTGTATTCGTTTTTGTCATTCTTAAATGTCATCTTTTACATTAACCGGTTGTTTATATAAACAGCAAGTTTGAACAGACAAGTTAATAAACTTCTCTGTTTATTCCTAATACTTTTTTTTAGATTGAACCTCCTGTTCACCAATTCTGAAACCGTCACTGCTGCGTATGTGTTTCTGACTGGGACTTGTGAAAAACACTCATTTTGTTTTTAAATGTTAATAACAAGGCAGTGAAAGCCACTGCAGAGCAGTCCGCGTCTGGGCAAGATTGTTCTGTTCCCATAGGGACACAGCAGTGCCCTCAGGTTGTCACGTTAGCATGCCTGAGGAAGTGAGTTTCTAACGAAGGGAAGTTGTGGAGGACGGAATCAGCAGGTATGAACGAGTGTTGAAAGCTCAGAAAAGAAAACTTCCTTTCTGTGTTGTCTGCATCTTGTGTGAAACCTTTTTTCGTGAAAGTCTGTTGCACCGTCTGCTGTGGACAGTGCATTTTATCGCAGTACAATATTTCTGGATGTGTGCCTGGAAATGCTGAGCTGGAAGACGAGTCATTAAGAGGAATCTTATCGATCTCTATTTTCAGACACTCTAATATGACCTTCATATTAGTAATATTCATTCATAAGAAATATGACTTTTTAAGAAATGATTAATGCTGTGACTCAGTGGCTCCGTTTCGGGGCTCTAGTGGTCAGTGTTGCATTGGTAGCTAATGAAGCAATTTAGGTGGAAGTCAGGAGGTTTAATAGGGACTCAGTTGTTCACAACTCAGCTTTCCAACTACAATTGCTGAATTGTATTGCATGGGGAGAATGTGGATCCACAGACTAATGTGCTCACTTGTTAGAGCTTTCCATCTTTTGACACATGCTGGAGAGAGAGCACCAGCTGTATGAGTGGGGCTTGTCTCACTGACGGCAACGTTACAGGTGCCTGGCAAACAGAAGTTGCCGTTTAGCCCAAGCCCAGAGATCCCTGGCCGACTAACGCCCCCTCTATCCTAGTAGTGCTGTGTCATTTCTGGTTACACACATTCCACGGTTGGGTAATGCCGTGATTCAGGATGGAATCAGTGGTGTCTGGGCCGTAGGGCTCACCTTGCACCCAGAGGAGCAAGATGCTTAGGAGCCTTCAGGGGTGGTGTTCCCTGTTTTACCCCTCGACGCAGAAATGGCGTTCTGTTATCAGGCAGGTGTGGATGAGGGATGATAAGATAAAACCTTTAGCCTCTGAGACTGATGGGGCTCCATGGATCGCAAGTATGGAGAGGCCTGCGGTCTCAGTGAGGTCCACTGTGGACCAGGGAAGGGGAGCCCAGGAGTGAGTGGCCCCGCATCAGGGGTGATTTGCATAGAAGAGACTTGCAGCTGTGGAGCTGTCAGAGAACGCCAACCAGGGTGCTCCCTGGCACACTGTCTTTCTGCAGCTGGATGACAAAGCTTTTCCAAGCCGCATGCGTGACTTTCACATAGACAGAGTCATAGATTTTTTCAGGCTTTTAGCCAGTTGTTCAAGAGGGAAGCATCCAATCCACACATCGCATAGCTCTGGGAGTAATATTAAATGAAGAATAAAACCTTTTGAATTGGCCATCTAGAAAAAAGAATCAGCTGTCACTGTTTTACAGTGAGAAAAGGCAAATTAAGGTTTCATCTAGTTTTCCTCATTTTATCTAACGTTATTTTCTAGCATTTAAATGAACATCTGAAAGCGGAGAATGTCTGGCCTGGTAGTCTTGGTAGTTTCAGTGGACACCTGTGTCTGTCCTCCCGCTCCCAGGCTGCTGGCGGAGGAAGAGGAGAAGCTGAAGGCCCTGATGGCTTTGAAGGAGGAGCAGGAGGAGTACATCCTCAAGACCCAAAGAGAGAAGCAGGAGCTCAAGCAGGAGATGGAAAGCAAGTCCCGGTCCCTGGATGAGGCCCAGCGCCAGCTGGAGGAAGTGAGGGCCAACCGGCACAGGGTGGACCAGGATGTGGTGGTGAGCAGACAGCACTGCCGTCTGACCGTGTGTCCGTCTCTAAAGCTGCCTGTGCTTCTGTCTGAGGCCTGGACACAGGCAGCAAAGAAAGCCAAATTGCATTAGGCACGGGCATGCAGATTCTTATGTAAGCCAGACATTTAACATTAAAATCACCATATTTTGAGTGTTTTTGCATAGAGAGGTTTGGTGCAGTAAAATAATTTTAAATAAGTACTGTAACTTCCCTGCTTTGCCGATAAGATTTGTACAAGATCCCTTTGTCTCATAAAACCTCAAATGGACTGACCTGCTCTGCAGTGCTCTGCAATCGTGTTTCCTTGCACTAGCCCTATGGATCAGAGCCTGTTCTTACTGTTCTTATTAGTTTACCGGATGCCTGTGTGCCGAAGAACTTATTAAACACAAAAAACATACTGCAAACGTTATACAGTGTAGTGTGGTTAATATGGTAAGCAAAGCTCACAGCAGGGCTAGCAGTTTGGGCAAGTTACCCTGGTCAAGTCCACACGCATGTGCCCCGCCTGCTCTGATTGGACTTTGAAAAGACGTGAAAAATAGGCCGACGCCTCTCACTGAAACCTAGTTGTCATGGAAATGATGTGAGAACAGCTTCCTGCTTCTGGTCAGGGGTTGTCGGTGAACGATGGCAATTGTTTGTGTCTATTTCCCCCCACAAAAACCCTCTGGCTTCTTTTACAATAATTTGAAATAAAAATGGATACTACTTTAATAATTAAAAATCATCATACATCTTAGTAATAATAAAATAAATCTAAATAAATCATTAAAAATAATGAAAAAGTGCTGACTCTATGTGAAAAGGAGGCCTTTCTGTGGTCTCATGAGAATTGTTTACCCAGGTCAAAAGGAAAAAAAAAACACTTTACGTTTAGCAAACATACTGACTTGGAGCTTTCAAGCTTTATGAACTGTTGCGTCTTTTAAAGTCTGAGGTGGGAGTGTTTCACTAGGGGGCTGAATAAAAAGACAACCATTGGATTTTAATTGCACAAGATGCCATGTCACACTGCACCACAGGTGTTCATTTCTGTGCTTTCACATCACAGCTGATTGCATTATCATAGGAAATTATATCTACTGTCTGTCCGTCCATAAGCCTGATCTGTGTGTCTCCTTTGAACCCTTTCCAGGCTGCCCAGAGGAAGCTTCGGCAGGCCAGCACCAACGTCAAGCACTGGAATGTGCAGATGAATCGGCTGATGCACCCTATAGGGCCTGGAGGTGAGAGCTTGGGAAAGCTAGAAGCTTCACTCAGACGTCCGCCTCACTGGGCTGTGTAGAGATGCAGAGCTCCGATAGTGTGAGGGTGACCGCTGAGAAATCTTCCTCGATTCAGCTCGGATCACGGGCAGTTGCAGCTGGGGGGAGTTCACACAGCCTTCCGTTGGGACATATTTCCTAGATGCAAGGGAAAACAACACAAAAAAACTTGGCAATGGAATCCAGGAGATGCTTACAGGATGTCTGGATGAAGCTACTCTGTTAAGACATCGACAAGCTCCGTGTTTTTTTGTGTTGTGGGCTCTAAGGGGAAAACCTATGTAATTTTTTCTGATACTAAGAAGGTATTCTTAGCAGCCCGGATTCTGCAAAACCCACTCACTCTCGCTTACCTCCACTGGGCTGTGAGAAGCTCCTGGACGTCACTTTTCTTTCTCCTGCAGGTCCACAGCCTGACTCACTCTGAAAAGTCAATCATCAATTTCCCTTCTATCTATCTAAACCAGGTGACACACAAGTCAAAGGGCACATTTTTGGACCAAATGCCACAAGCAGCAAACCCCGTAGTTAATGGTTTCTGTTTGTTAGCTGTGGTTGAGAACCTCTTCCTTACAAATCTCGCAAAAAATTAATTTCCTGATGGCTGTATTGTCTCATGCCCAAATCTGGTCTTGATCCTTAGCCTTGGATGTGATGTCATTGAACTTTTTTAGGTCATGATCAGTCTCTGCTAGTGGTTACCTGGGGGCCGATGCACCCCACACAGCTCAGCTCCGCGCTCCGGCGGTGCTGTCAGTCTCCGTCGCTGTGCCTGGAAGAAAACAGCGTGCTCTGTGGTCAGAAAGCAGATGGCTCTGCTTGATAAGAAGGCCCTGCAGTCGGTTTCACAGAACCCGGAGGCACAGCCTCCAGGATATTGAAAGAGCACCACAGCCCCCCCAACACACACACACATGCTCACACACACTCCCTCCTCTGTTTGCAGAAGTTACGCTTCCTTGTATGACATGCGCTTGAACGTGCATGTCAGTGAAACAAAGTGCTCAGGCACGCTTGCAGAGTTGGGCTGTCGCACAAGGACACCGTAAATACGTTGAGCTCACGAAGAGCACACACGCAAACGTGAACTGAGTCGTTTCAAAGGCATAGTGCTGCTAGCTGAGCTGCTTTCCTAGCTTTGCCCCTCTCAAAGATCTCTGTGGTGTGGTTTGCGAACTGCATAGTAGAGCTTACATGAGCAGCCACCGATTTCTGAGAGCAAAGCAGCTGCAGGCATTTGGAACGTACCTCTGCACGTACCAGTGAAATTCCGTTCACTAAATTGTACTGAATTCTACCAACTTAATGATGACAGCTTGTTAAATACTACACCTCTCCCTGTTTCTTGAGCTCATTCTCATTGAGCTACTTGGAATATTACTATTGCAAAGGAGAGCAATATGACAATACATTAGTGAGAATCCTCATTTTAGGTATAGATGCTGACTCAGAGGATATGCAAAATGTTTTGTGAGTTTCTAATGATTTTTTTTAAATTAAAAGCACAATTTCACTGTTTTCACATCCCCTACAGCAGGCATAATGTTCTAATCATAGTAAAGCCCCAACCGAGGGAAATAGAGTGCTGCCACTGGACAATAGGAGTTTCAGGCATGAGTGTGGTTGTGGGGAGGTCTCATCTGCACTGATGTTAGACACTGTCCAACCCACTGGGATAAGGAATGAAGTGAGTGCTGTGGCATTGTGCTCAGCAGCTGATTTGCATTATGTCACACAGAGAGGAAGGGGTGTCTCTCTGGCCTCTGACAGAGGCTCTGGGGTTCCCTGAAGCAGAGTGAAGGGCTGAGCTCCCAGGAGGATGCACTTGTTAAGGCTCAGCATTTCCTCTATTACAGCTATCATTCAGAAATGTTAAAAAAGACCATAGTTTTGCATTTGTCCACAACTGGAATTATTTCGGTATTTACAGTGCCTTGCGAAAGTATTCGGCCCCCTTGAACTTTTCAACCTTTTGCCACATTTCAGGCTTCAAACATAAAGATATAAATTTTTTATTTTATGTGAAGAATCACCAACAAGTGGGACACAATTGTGAAGTGGAACGAAATCTATTGGATTTTTGAAACTTTTTTAACTAATAAAAAAATGAAAAGTGGGGCGTGCAAAAGTATTCAGCCCCCTTGCGTTAATACTTTGTAGAGCCACCTTTTGCTGCGATTACAGCTGCAAGTCGCTTGGGGTATGTCTCTATCAGTTTTGCACATCGAGAGACTGAAATTCATGCCCATTCTTCCTTGCAAAACAGCTCGAGCTCAGTGAGGTTGGATGGAGAGCGTTTGTGAACAGCAGTTTTCAGCTCTTTCCACAGATTCTCGATTGGATTCAGGTCTGGACTTTGACTTGGCCATTCAAACACCTGGATACGTTTATTTGTGAACCATTCCTTTGTAGATTTTGCTGTATGTTTGGGATCATTGTCTTGTTGGAAGATAAATCTCCGTCCCAGTTTCAGGTCTTTTGCAGACTCCAACAGGTTTTCATCCAGAATGGTCCTGTATTTGGCTGCATCCATCTTCCCCTCAATTTTAACCATCTTCCCTGTCCCTGCTGAAGAAAAGCAGGCCCAAACCATGATGCTGCCACCACCATGTTTGACAGTGGGGATGGTGTGTTGAGGGTGATGAGCTGTGTTGCTTTTACGCCAAACATATCGTTTTGCATTGTGGCCAAAAAGTTCGATTTTGGTTTCATCTGACCAGAGCACCTTCTTCCACATGTTTGGGGTGTCTCCCAGGTGGCTTGTGGCAAACTTTAGACGAGACTTTTTATGGATATCTTTGAGAAATGGCTTTCTTCTTGCCACTCTTCCATAAAGGCCAGATTTGTGCAGTGTAAGACTGATTGTTGTCCTATGGACAGACTCTCCCACCTCAGCTGTAGTTCTCTGCAGTTCATCCAGAGTGATCATGGGCCTCTTGGCTGCATCTCTGATCAGTCTTCTCCTTGTCTGAGCTGAAAGTTTAGAGGGACGGCCAGGTCTTGGTAGATTTGCAGTGGTCTGATACTCCTTCCATTTCAAGATGATCGCTTGCACAGTGCTCCTTGGGATGTTTGAAGCTTGGGAAATCTTTTTGTATCCAAATCCGGCTTTAAACTTCTCCACAACAGTATTACGGACCTGCCTGGTGTGTTCCTTGGTCTTCATGATGCTCTCTGCGCTTTCAACAGAACCTTGAGACTATCACAGAGCAGGTGCATTTATACAGAGACTTGATTACACACAGGTGGATTCTATTTATCACCATCAGTCATTTAGGACAACATTGGATCATTCAGAGATCCTCGCTGAACTTCTGGAGTGAGTTTGCTGCACTGAAAGTAAAGGGGCCGAATACTTTTGCACGCCCCACTTTTCATTTTTTTATTAGTTAAAAAAGTTTCAAAAATCCAATAGATTTCGTTCCACTTCACAATTGTGTCCCACTTGTTGGTGATTCTTCACATAAAATAAAAAATTTATATCTTTATGTTTGAAGCCTGAAATGTGGCAAAAGGTTGAAAAGTTCAAGGGGGCCGAATACTTTCGCAAGGCACTGTATACCACAATGCTGACTTCCCAGTATTTCATAAATGCAATGCACTTTTTCTTGGCTAAGACTGTAAGACACAGAAAGTGAGGGCTGTCAGGATAGATTCCCTTACTCAACACAAGAGGTCAGATGTAAAAAATAATGTTTTATCCCTTTTAAAGCTTTGCTGTGGCATGCACTGCTCAAAGAAGAGAATAGCTTGCAAAGCACAGGGGAATCAGGGGGAAGATATGGCAGCACCAGAAACAGACTCCACAGGGCAAAAGAGATGTGGGAAAACTGCACCTGTCACATTTTCAAAAGGGATATTTACTTAGACATTTTCTCAGGGTATGTCCCTTGTTCTCTGCCCCCATTCATCTCCATGGATCTCTGGATAGAAATCCAATATTGACCCACTTTTATTCTCTCTCATTAGCTTCGAGACAGTCCAAATGAAACCCAGTGGACAACTGCTGAGCTTTGGCAGACACATAACAGCAACATCTGCAATAGGAACAACAGCAGCAGGACAGTTGTATTCTCCTCTAGCTTCTAATCGCCTCAGATCAAGGAACCTAACTGACAGCTAAGCTGACACACCTGGGGACTGCAGCTATTGGTTGGTTTTTGCTTTCCTCTGATGGTTCGGGACACTTTTAGGGGCTCGACCAGAGCTCGCCACAAGGGGGCGCAGCAGGACGATACAGCAGGAGATCACAGATTGAGTGGAAAATCCACTTCTGTTCAGTGCATATTTTTGAAGCATGTGTTTTTGAAAGAAAGGATTTTCTCCCTCTCTGCTTCTTTTGAGTTAAATTAAAGACATTGGAACCTTCTGAAGCGAAGCTAAAAGGCAAGTAAATTGAAGCTCTCCTTGTGAAAAGCTTTCTGTTTTTCTCTTTCTCTCTTGCTGTGTCTTCGCTTGCGATTTCAGAGAAGAGGCCTTCTGGAAGTTTCTCCAGTTTCCGCGTTCCCATGCAGAAGGACCCAGGGCTGAAGCTGCAGCTGCGCCAGAGGTCGGAGGAGAAGGATGAAGAGAGCAAGGAGAATGTGAACCGCGGCGAGGGGGCCAAGCGCCTCTCACAGGCCTCTGACAGCGACATGGACACCGTGCCCTGAGAGGTGAACTCTTACCGACCAATCAGACTCCGGCTTCCATGACCTTTGACTTCCCTAATGGAAGCACAGAACTTCTATGAAGACTAAAGAGCAGAACAAACTTGCTGTAACCTAGGATTTCCCAATTTTTCTTTCTTTTGTTTTTAAACCGCCAAATTGGGCTGTTGATTATGAGTAGAACTGAATTAGCAGCCGGATATGTTTTTGCTGCATATCAGCCTTCTTTCTATGACAGCAGACAGAGAATAAGGAGAATCTCTTTTTTAATAATCTTCCTGTCGGATGAGAGTGTCAGACACGCTGAAAGTTATTTCTCAGAAGTGATCGTCCACCAGAAAATACACCCCTTACTTGAATGAAGTTTGTGATCAAGGAGAACATCACTAGAATTTGCAAGATGTTTAGATATTTTAAATATTTCTACCTAAATGTAACAAAAAATGTTTGTACTTCTGTTTAAGAGTTATCTTAAATGAAAATAGGGGTCATCTGCATTTTGGCAAGTATTTCAGGTACTTTAAAACCAACAGTTTTTAACTGCTAGCAGGCAGTCAGGAGATTATTTGCAGAAATTAACAATTGTTCAGAGTAGTTTAAACTAAGCAAAACCCCTGTTCACTTCCTGGCTCCTTTCCAGAGAAGACAGTAATCGACTCTTCTTAGCTGATGTCATATGGTGTTTCCCAGGCCACTAAGCCGGGGTGAAAACAGAGCACTAGTGAACTGGGATTAGAAATTAGGCTTCGCATTACAGTGCTCACATGGAGCAAAGGTTAAAGATCATGCTTTGAGCTCTGCTTTCCTGTTGTGTATCTTATTTTTGCGGAGTGAAA